>NC_134530.1:187195658-188505826 GCF_050624435.1 Tenrec ecaudatus | reverse complement strand
GGGTTTCTGGCCTCTGGGGCTTATTGCCTCATGCGGTCCTGGGCTGTCTGGGCGTCATGGTCTGTGTGCGCTCCACCAAGAGCATGCAGCTGATTTGCTATTGTTTCTGCCTCATCTCATCCTCTCATTAACCTGGGACCATCATAGGGACCTCAGAACCTCCGTCTGATGATGCGCCCTCTGCTTTGGGGGCCACTCATCTTTAAAGGGAAACCTTTCTCCTTCCTCCCAATGGCTCCATCCCTTCCACCTATGTCTTCTTCCTCCTTCCCTGCACCTTCCCTCTCCTTCCTCAGATTCTCTGTCTCTCTCTGTCTTGCTCTTGCACTCAATATGCACAATCACCTACCACAAACATACAAGGAACACATGACCACACACAGCATCCTTGCGATCAGATAAGTGCCTAACCATATGGACATCCTTTTACATACAAGACTCCCATGACGGCATCCTCCTACCCACCCCCCAACTTCAAGCCCAGACAACTACATGTATACAAAACCTGACACAAACGCAGCCACGCACAACCTCCCTCACGACCCCCACCCCCGGCGTCCTCCCCTCCTCGCCTCTGCCAGCTCCCAGCACTTTGGGCTGACACACCGACAGCTCTGCTGTGACAAGCTGTCACACTGTGGGGACTAGTCACATCTCCAGTGATAACTCCCGCCCCCAGCCTGGACTAATTGGGGTGGGGGGAGTGGGAGTGGGGGCAGGCAGTGGAGCGAGTCAGCTCAAAGCCTACTCAGAGATGTGCCTGCAGCAGCATCTTTGTAAACACCGGACACCCCGCCAGCAGCTCTGATTTCAGGACTAAGCCAGAGCCAGAAACTGAGCCCTCGGGTGGCTGAATTAATGGGGTTGGGAGCCTTTCACAGAGAGGTCACTGGTTCAGACCCGGCTCTGGTCAGCAGGAACTAAAATATATTTTTTCCTGACAGCTGATGGCTACCCTGTGTCAGTTCGCAGAGGGTCTCCTGCCCAACTTGCCAAGCAGACGAGGTCGCTGCTAGTCTGCGTGGGCATTGGGGCTGGTGTGGGATTGATGAGAAAATGGAGGCAGGATGGAGCCTCTCCAACATGCCTCCAGACAAGGAGGTGCTTTGTACAGGCATCCTTTCTGGGCCAATGGGTCAGATGCTTTCATGTGACGTACCCCTTCTTCCTAGGGGTCCCTGTCCTGTGTTGGGCACTTGGCTTGGTGGACAGAGCAAACCCAGAATCCTGTGTGCAACACAGATCAGGAGACCACATGGGGCAACCTCAGACAGATACCCCCAACCTAGTCTGCTCCTCATGCAGCAGACCGAGCAGGTCTCCCTGCTGACATTGCCAAGGGCAGCTCAGGACCAAAAGGGGCAAACCTCCCCTGAACCTCTCTGTTCCATTCCTCACATTAGGGAAGGCGTTGGTGAAGTGCGAAGCCCATGCCCGAGAGGTCTGTGTTTGGGAAGTGCCCGGAGTAATTCAATCCACTTGTGCAAGTTGCAGTGGGAGCAGCAGTTTTGATAACACCCACGATTAAAGCTAACTTGCAAATCACCCATCACCATTGTCAAAGCCCTTTGCACACCTGTCCCTCCTCCCAGAGGAGGAGTGTAATGGTGGGCCTTCCTCCAGCATTCACCGGCATGGTTTGAGCTTTGAGAGACAAGGGAACAGCGCTAAGAATCAGAGGAGAGCAGGCTTGTATCCTGGCTCTTGTCAAGTTACTCCTGAGTCCTGGAGACAAGCATGTGCTGAGGTGAGCTGCTGTCGAGTTAGCGCCTTGCTCATGGTGGCCCCAGGCCCATGAGAATGAGGGTCGTTGTGAGCCTTAAGATGCCCAGGGCTGGCTTTCAGGACCAGCTAGCCAGGCCTTCCTGCGAAGTCCCTCCTTGTCTGGAAGCTCCAGAGAAATCAGCTCACGCACAGACCGACATGGGGGCGGCTGCGTTTGAAGGTGCACTGATAGTCACACCCAGGCCTCTGGCACGCAAGATGTGAATTCTACCCAGGGGTTGAAGATGAGGCAAATTAAGAAGAGAGAGTGGGGAGCCCAGTAAGTATTAGGTGTATGGACAGGGCACAGTCGCCTTGTGGGAGGAGAGGGTAGAAGAGACAGAACAGTGCTTTTGATTTACTTCTTGGAGTAGCTCTGGAGTTCATGTTGCTCATCACATAGGCCATGGGCTCGCCCTGGTAGACAGGCACCTGCAGGGGCCATCCTGGAAACCTGCCAGCCTGCTAAATCAGTCACCAGTGTCCAAACAGAGACGTGGGAGGAAAGCAGCAAGGGAGCACCCCCATTTGGTGGGAGGAAGAGTGGGCTGCTGAAAATGGTCTTGGAAGAGATCCATTGAGAGAAATCTTGAAAGGATTGGCAGGAGACCTCGCATGTGACCAAAGGGGAAGCGTTCCGAGATGGAAGAACTTCCATGGAGACCATAAACCTAGAACCTTGAAAGTGCGCCTTCCCTGGACGCTGCGACACATAGAGCATGTCTCCTTGTTGTGTTCCGGAAATTGTGTTGTCCCTTGAAATTCCAGAGGCTGGATGTCAGCAGAGCATCGTCACCTCGCACGTTGGTGCTGAAGGGCAGCACCTGGCCTGGCTTAAATCGATTGCATAATACCAGTGGTAGTGAGATAATTTCATGTCAACTTGAAGATGGATACATGTAAGGGGTGGTCACTGACCTGTCAGTCAGGTCTCTGGCCTGACGGTGCCTCCTTTTTTCGTGAGGTCTCCTCACGAAGAGGGCCCTGGGAACCTCCCTTTCTCTCTGCCACTGACCCAAAGCTGCCGGAGCCCTGCCACGTATCCACAGACCTCAGATCCACAGAACTTTGCACCCACCACCCTGTGATCTCCCTGCATTCTGCATCATTCATGTGGCTGCATGAGTCTGAAGAGGGAATGATGGGACACTTTCTTGATATATAATTACTTCTTGATATAAAGCTCTTCCTTATCCATATGTGTCACTGGATTTGTTTTACTAGTCAACCAGACCTAACACATTCTCCTTCTATCCAACACGGCGTGGGGCTCATCTTCCCTGTCTTCGTGCAAACCGTCTGCTCTCCCTTGCCACTGCCACTTTCAGATGCTTTCCAAACTCCGAGGGCTTTCTGAAGGTGAAACCAGCCCCTTACTCTTGACAGCCCCATAAACAAACTTCCATGTAACCTGCCCAACCCTCCCCAGCACCATCAGAGGCAGTAAAGGAGAAGGCTTTGGGGAAATTCAAGCATGCACTCCCAAACGAAAGGAACATGTAGAGGAATAGGAAACTGTTGCACCTACAGTGTTAGCTCAGATCTGGACTGGACCCAGGCACGTCCCTCAAGCAATGTCTCACTCAGTGAAGAAGGGATCCATTATCAGGAAGAGAATTTTCAAGGACTCCTAATGTTAAATTATTTTTATAGTACCATCACTTAATCATATACACGGATAAAACTAAGTACATACTCCTAATGCTTGAAAAATCTCATATAATTATAAAACAAATGTAAACAGATGGATTAAATCAAAACTGCAGAAGCCAACCACATTCAAATGAATAACATCAATTTAGTGCAATACGCTGCGACTTTGCTCAGAATAAATCTCCACTTTCCGAGTGAACAGCGCATCTGACTGCTGAATAATACAGTGCCAGTTCTTTTGACTACGAGGTAGCTGTGCATGTCCTCACTGCTTGCCTTCCCCCACCCCCAGGAAACCCCAGGTACAGAGAGCTGAGTTAATTGCATCCTTTAAATCATGGCAAAGGATCTATAATTTGTCAGTACAAGAGGAGCCTCTCTTGTTTTGTTCATTCGTCGCTGCCTTCCCGCTCCCTTCGCGTTCCCTTAAGTGCGCGTTGGAATGTATGTGAAATATGTCCTTGGACATCTGGGGGACTCTGGGGGGTAAAATATAGAGTGGTTTTTTTTGTAGTTTGGCTTAAATTTACCTAAATGATATTGAGCAATATATACTTCATCCTGTGTCATACTTTTTCCCTTTGCAGCCATGTTTTTAAGAGCTACCCATGCTGGTGAATGAACGTCTAAATGTCGCTGCTAACTGTGCAGAGGATGTCATGCTCTGCGTTGGCTACATTTTAATCACCCAGTTTCCCAGGGAGAAACACCTCGACTGCCTCCCCTTTCCATCTGCCACAAATGAAGTGGTGGCAAATATCCTCCTGGATTTGTGACTGCTTCTCTGTTGTTTGTCATCAGGAGTGGGCCTGAGGATGACAAACATGTAGATGCTCTCAATATGATCACTCTCCCCATGAGCTCAACCGTTTTCCCCTCCCATCAGCAGTGCCCAGAGCTCTCTTCATAAGGAGGCCTGGCGGTGCTGCTAACTGAAAGCCCAGCAGTGAGAACTCACCCCTCAGCTCCAGGAGGGAGCAGGGCCACAAAGCCCCAAACCCAGAAAACTAGCTGCGGGGCAAGTCTGCTCTGTTAAATGAGGTCACGAGGAGTCGGGGATCAACTGGATGGATACCCAGCAGTACGGAGGCTTCGCTTCCCATTTCCTTGACAATGCTTCATAATGCCCATCTGTAAGATATTTGCCAACTTAGGATTCTATCAGTGTTTTCATTGGCATTTCCCACATTGCCTGTGAGGCTGATGGCCCTTCAAATGGGCGTTTGCCTGTCCCTGTAGTAAATTCTCTACCCATAATCTTTACCTATTGCTTCTGCTCGGTTCCCTTTTTTATTCTTTATAACATAGATTCAGTTTCTTGGTATCAGATGTTGAAAGTGCGTTTCCAAGTTTGCAGTCCCTGAAACAAACAGACTCACTGCATCCAGTCAATTCTGACTCGCAGGGACCCTACAGCTCCGAGTAGAACTGCCCTGGGGGGTTCCAACACTGTAACTCTTTGCAGGAGGAGAAGACCTTATCTTTCTCTGTGGAGTGGCTGGGGGTTTTGAACTGCTGACCTCGTGGTTAGCAGCCCGGGTAGCTACTACACTGCCATCATAGAAAGGTTTAAATTTGATGCCGTGAAAACCTATCATTCTTTATCATGTTATCTGTTCTTAAATCTTGTTCAAAAGTGTTTTCCCACCTCAAGGTGACAAAGATATTCTCATATTATTTTTATTCGTTAGCTTAAAGGTATGGATTTTGCTTTCGGTGTTTGTTATATAACGCTTTTCAGGTTAAGAAAGCATGTATTGCTAGATTTGGGAAGCTTGCTTTTAAATCATGGATAGGCTTGTGCTTCGTCAAATCCCTTTTTTCTGACTATCATTAAGCTAATAGCATAATTTTTCTTCTTTCATCCATGAACATAGAGTTACAATAGATGCCACTCTGTCCTTTCTTTCCTCAGATAGATCCTCCTTGATTGCAATCTTTTTTATTTTGTTTTGATTCATGGCTGTATTCAATTAGGTCATATTTTATCTAAAATTTTGGTTTCGGTGTGCCTGAGTAAAACGAGCCTCTCCTGTGTCCTTCTGTTGCCCTAGTCTGGCTGGAGATGGATGGCCACACTGGCCTCATGAAATGAGCTGAGCACTTTCCTTTCTCTGTTTGATAGACCAACATATGCGATCCAGGGCTTACATATTGCTGGGACATTTCTCACCGGAGCCAGAGATGGGGGTCTTTAAGGTCCCTGGGTAGCACACATGACTGGCTCTCATTTCCTCAAGGTTGGTGGGTGGTTGGAATCCACCTCGTGGCTTCCTGGAAAAGGTCCTGGTGATTTACAACCAGAAAGCCCCGTGGGGCACATGGGATCTCGATGCGTGGAAATCAACTGGACAGCAATGGGTCTTTTAGGATTCTTTCGAAGGAGCTCTTCAATTACTTTTTCAAGATCTGTAATAAATATTCTATGTATTTCAAAAAATGTCTGCATTTTATCCAGGTTTTCAATTTTATTGATGTATAGCTGTTCTTGACATCCCACACAATCTTCTCTTATTATTTTTTTAAAAATATATCGGTTGTGCACTTTAACTTATTCTTCCACTCACTCACGACGGGGTAGAGAATACAGCTCAGTTCTCCTCTATGGGTTAGAGCCCTGCCAATCCCACCTCCTTCCTCTCTGTGCCCCAAGACCACTCCTCTCCCCAGAGAACATGCTAAGCTGGTCCTGCCCACAGAAAGCTCTTTGCCAAGTTCGGTGTCTTCTTTCTAAGACCTTTCCCTTGGAGTGTTGGGTGCTGGAAGCATGGCTAGTAACGAGGGTGTGGAAGGGCAGCTGTGAAGGGAGGGGTGCTGAGGAGGAGGGAGGGGAGTGGGAAGCTGAGCATGGGTAGGAAAGACATGGGGGGCAGTGAGGGGTGGAGGAGGGTTGGTACTGAGTTGGGAAGAGTGGTGTAGGGTCAGTTATATAAGTAGAAAGGGCAGTATAGTGTGAGCAGCAGTAACACCGTGAAGGAAAGGGAGTGACGGGGTGAGGAAGGGGCTAGTACTGAAGCAGTAAGGGTAGTAGCAATGCACTTGAGGTTCAAATTCATCCAGAGGTAAAAGGGCTAGTGCTGAGGTGAGGAAGTAGAAATGAGGTCAGAAATAACGAGGTAGAAATGGTGATAAGACAGGAAAGGTAGTAATAAGGTGGGGGTGGGGTAATAATGAGGTGAGAAGCGTAAGAATGGGGTGAGTTCTGAGTTGGTAGTGAGACACCTAGCAGTGCCACCTGCTGCTTCTTTCCAGGCAGACAGCCCTGGCTACTAAGCACCTCTGCCAAGGCTGTGGTTGGATGTGAGGCCTGACTCCCATCAACTCTATGTACAACATAACGAAACGTGACCCAGTCCTACGCCAGCCTCGCTACCACAGCTATGTCTGAGCCCATTGCTGCAGCCAGTGTCGATCTGTCGAGATAGAGGAGGGCGAAGCGTTCGGGTCTCACCCAGCAATCCCCTGATCCCTGGCCCTCCCTGCTCTGCCAGACTGGCAGCCTCCTCTCAACCCGTGTGACATGGCCAGGCTGAGAGTGGGGCGGAGAGTAGCCTCTGGTACTCCTCTCTGCAAGCTTGCTTATCCCTTTGTCCTCCCTCGGTGTGCATGCAGCAGTCGCCTTGTGTCCCTACAGTTAGTCTCTCATTAGCCTGCCGCCTCCAGTGCCAATGAAAACGTGATCAGTCCCGCCCCAGGATTTGGTTATGAGGTGACCAACTCAACAATCCAGATTAAGCTTCTTTGAAGTACTTCCAGAAACATGAGAGATATTGAAATGAAAGCATAAACCTGAAAATGCCCGAGGGCTCTGATGACCTCAGTTGAAGGGGCACCATTTTTAAAGGACATCTGCTTGCCTACATGCTTTGCTCTGTATTTATTTTTCATGTTAATCCTTTATAATCCTAACACATGCCAACACTTGGGAAAGTCATGCTATTCTACCAGGTTCCTTAAGACTTCCTGACCCCCCACTACCATGACCCCAGTGCGGCTTCTCAATTCAGACTAGACTGGAACATGTACACAGGTAAAGAAAGGGATGGGAGCTCCCGACACAGAATCCAGGAACAGGAGTGGGAATAGTGATACCAGGAGGGTAGGGGGAGAGTGGAAGAGGAAGGGAGAAAGTGGGAACTGATCGCAATGATCAACACATAACCATGCACCCCTCTACAGGGAGAAGAACAGCAGGAAATATGGGGGAAGGGAGACAGCGGTCTGTGTGAGAGATGAACACAATAACAATGTACACTCAATCAGGAGGTTATAAGGGTGTGAGGGGGAATAGGGGGTGGGTAAACAGTTGATACCAAGGGCTCAATAGAAAGTAAATATCAAGAAAAGAATGAAGGCAACATATACACAAACATGACTGATTCAATTGATATATGGACTGTGATAAGAGGTGTATGCGCCCCAATAAAATGATTTAAAATTAAATTTTACATATATAAATTATATATATGTATATATTCCATATGTGAGGCATATGGAAGGGAGAGATTCCAGAACCCAGGTACATGAATTGTTGGCAGCACAGTGGGAAGGATGCTTTGATTGAAAGATGAAAGGAGGTGGGGGAATACAGAGAAGGCTGAGGGTGGCACAAAGGCCACCTCATTGCCAATGAGAAGTCATTTGGGCAGAGTAGCCAGGAAAGGAGGTTGGTCTAGAGTAGAGCTGAGATTGACTGTGGAGAAGAGAGGAAGCCCGGGGTAGGGCAAGTGGTTACTGTGCTTAGCTGCTAAGTGAAAGGGTGAAAGGTTGGAGGTAGCAGTCTATCTAGAGGTGTCCAGAACCTGGCAGTCAGTCAACTTTCAAAAATAATCAGCCACTGAAGACCCTGTGGGGGGAGCACAGTCCCTCTCTGAGACACACAAGTCCCCATGAGTTGGATTCAAGTCAATGGCAACTGGTCTACAGTAAAGAGAAATGTATGGGCGTGCACCTGAATAATGAATCAGGACGACCCCGGGAGAACCATGAACTTCCAGAAGAATGAAATCTACAAGAAGTACAGCCAGATTACTCCTTAGAAGCCAGGATGGCAGGCCTTGTACTGTACCCTTATGATACACTATCAGGCAAGAGCAGTCTCTGGAAAAGAACATCATGCTTGGTAAAGCAGAGGGTCAACCAAAAAAAAAAAGAATGGCCCTGGATGAAATGGATTGACACAGTTGCTGCAACAATGGGCTCAGACACAACAATACAATGATTGCGAGGATGGCGCGGGATGGGGCAGTTTCATTTTGTTGTGAACGGAGAGGGCGGCTGCCAACCCGATGGTCCCTAATACCAACCAGGCAACTACTGGGAGAAAATTAATTTCTGCTTGCTAAACCTATCCATTTGTGGTTTGATTTTATAGCAGCACCAGATAACTGAGACAGCTACTATGAAGAATATTGGTCAGAAAGGGTGAGCAGCAGCAGGGATCCAGGTTCGATACCTTGGGGGGTAGACTTGGTGCATTCGGAGGGTGTTACAATGGAGACCGAGAGAGCAGGCACACTGGAGAGATCTGCAGATTGACGAGGCGCATTGGGGGATGGCACCTGAGTGGAGCCAAACAAGGAAAGGAACACATTAAAGATGACGCTTACATCTTTGGTTGAGTAACTGGCTAGTTAGTGATGCAGTTACTGATATGGGAAGACAGAGGAGGGGCTAAAGAGTTCTGTTAGCGACGAGGAGAAGTGAGAAGATTTTGAAGGAGGGAAAGATGATCTACTCTGAACGAAGACCGAGTGTGCTTGCAATGGGCGGGAAAGAGCTAAATGAGTGTGAGAAGGAGCAGCGGAGGTCTAAGAGGAGGAGTGGGGATGAAGAGAGGCGTGCATGTCAGAGAGTGACGCTCCACCTTCAGAGACAGAGAAAGAAAGGGAGAAAAGCTGGTGTACTGAAAGCTCAGATTGGAGCACCTCAAATGGTCGGGTGAGGGGCTAGTCTGGAGGTGGGATTGTTCCTCTGTATTTTGATTACATCTTTTCAGCCCTTTATTGTGGATTAGGTGGGCCCTCTAAGTTATTTTAAGCCGATTGGGTAGCCTGAGACTGTGGTTCCATAATTACCTTCCATGTTACCTATTGTTGTGAGAGGCTAAGTTCGTTCCAGCTCACACAGACTCTATGTTGCGGTTTGAGTCAATCCATCTCGTTGAGGGCCTTCCTCTTTTTAACCCCCCCCCCACAAGCATGTTGTCCTTCTCGGGGGACCCGTCTCGCCCCACAACATGGCCAAAGTAGGTGAGATGAAGTCGGGACCACCTTTCCCCCAAGGAGCATTCCGGCCGCAATTAGGAAGCAGATTTGTTTATCCTTCTGGCAGCTGATGGTACGTTCCATGTTCTGGTCCCTCCTGATCAGATGTCCAGCGGACGTGAGTCTTGTCATCCTTGCTTCTAAGGAACATCTTGGCTCCCCTTCTTCCAGCAGCCCAAGGTACTTTCAATATTCTCCCAACACCGTGATTCAACCAGACCAGTGCTTCTGCAGTCTTCCTCGCTGTCCGTCAGGCGGCGGTCCCCTACTGCTGGAGGTGGTCGGAAATGCCATCGGCTGCATCAGGTGCACTCGACGCCACATTGCTGCTCTAGCACATAAATAGATCTGCGGCAGACTTGCCCGGTGCGATGCCTCATTTGGCTTCTTACCTGCTGTTTCCACGAGCACTGATGGCGTACCCAAGGAAACGGACATCCTGGGCACCTTCCGGCTTTTCTCCACTTCCCCTGATATTGTCTCTCAGTCCCATGGCCAGGCCACAGTGAGGTTGCAGTCTTTGCTTGTCACCGGCAAGTCTCCCTCAGTTTCAGCAGGCCAAGTTGAATTGTCTCCTCCCTAGCTCTACCAACGTGGCTGGCTCTTTAACAAAGTGGAGTCTTACGTTCATGTAGTGACTTAATTGCTTGTTCTAGAAGAAACAAAGCAAGACCAAACAGAAAACATTGCGGACCTGATGTACCCGCCGGGTTGAGGGTTGTCCCTTCCCGCAAGGAAGTTGCGATCCCGCCCAAAGAGTGAGTGTCTAAGGATGGAAAGCTTTAGGGTGATCGGGCAGTGTAAGTTGTAGGAAGGAACTGCAAGCAACAACTAGTAGCAAGAAAAGGAGTGAAGTCTAATTCTGACTGGGAGAAAAGGCTTCAGGAGAGGAGAAGGAAAAAGGATAACGGGGATTTGCCCCCAGGGGGAGGAAAGAAAGGATGTTGGGAGGGTGGGATGAGCCAGTGGGCGGTGCCGGACCCCAGTGGGGCAGGAGAATTTGAAAGAGCTCTGAAATAGAACAGACAGGAGAACCAGGGGTTCTGCCTTACCGACTGTGGTTCACCGCCACTGAGTTGATTCTGACTGATAGTGACCCTGTAGGACAGGGGAGAGCATCCCCATAGGACTCCCTGCAATGTTGACAGGAGCAGGCCTTTCTTCTGAGGAGCTCGGGGGTGGGTTTGAACTGCAGACCTTTAGTTTGCACCTCGCCTCTGAACCATGCTGCCACCAGGCCTCCTTGACTTACAGAAAAGGCCATGCCAAGAGACCACCGATTCCACCACCAGAGCATCCTGTCTTACAGAAGACCGGACCCCAACCAAACTCGCTGCCACGGTGTCAGGGGTAGGGAAGGCAGTGCTGTCTCGGTGCGTTTCAGAGACTCCTTACAGGGGTCGGCCGTGCCAAATCTTAGCGATGCAGCCGCCATGCCAATTGGCATCAAAGCAGAGGGTCTGGTGGGCTGCCTCCCCGCCATCTTGCACCCCTTCCTCCAGACAAAGCAGGCTCCACTGCCAAGAACACTGACGGCATTGATGCGGCGCTGGTCTGCACAGGACTTGAGGGTTCCAAAGCACAGGAAGGAGGGGCGGGGGGCGGGGGGGGGGGAGGACGACTTTCATTATTGTTACCATCATAATTGGCATTTCGCTCACTGCCTGTTATCTCCTTCTGGTGTTTAGCAGCTTGGAAATGTTCTGCCTGTGATTTCTTCGTCAGGGCAGAAGCACTTTCTCGGGGCTCCCCACCCCCTTTGTAACTTTGCTTCTTTCTCCTAAGAGAGCGTGGAGCCCCAGACTCCACTTATTTATTTATTTTCAGCACACAATTGTGACATGCTGTATTTCCGAACCGCGTTAACAAAGGAGGCCATTGTGTGGCTGAAAGAAGGCCTATTAAAGAATTTAATAAAGGCCCACTGTTCCTTAAATTTTAAATCTGCCCCTCCTGCAAGAAACCACAGGTGAGCGAAGTGTGTGTGTAATGGGGTGGGGATGGGGAACAATTCGACTTGTTCAGAAGGTTTGGAAGGGCTTGAAAAAGAACACAATGCTCCCTTTTTTTGCATATGCCAAACATTTTCACCCAGGGCGAAATAAGTTGCTGTTTTCAACAAATTGATTTTTCTGGAAGATGCTGTAAAATATTATTGCAGGCAGAGCCAGCCGGGGGCTGAGTCTGTGGAGCTGATCTTCCCTGTCTCAGGGCAGCCTCTCAAGGCACCGCCCCATCCTGCCGAGAGCTTAGATCTGCCATGGGCACATGTGAGAGTGCGGGAATCAATAACCAGGTGTCTAAGCTTGAGCAAGCCCTCCCTCTCTTTGAGACATAAAATGAGGGTATCCGACCATGAGAGATTAATAACTCAAATATTCTCAGGAAAAAAATAGACTGTGTACATGGGTGAGACAGGCCTGATGGAAGACACCAGGGAGTGGTGGGGAGTAGGGCAGCCCAGAATTACTAAAAGTCCTCATTAAAAAAAAATCTAGAAATTAGAATTTTATGTGACAATCTCACATTTAAACTATTCTTTAGGGCAGGCGAACACTTGCAGGATTGTCTTCCCTACAGGCAGTCCGTTTCCATCTCTGGAGCACATGATGCCTATGGCTCTTCTAGTTCTAATAAAGGTTGGTGAAGGATTAAGGTTCTATTTTGCTGACTGAGGATTTTGAGAGCAAACTTGTAAAGGAAACCCCGAGCGAGTCTCTGCTGGTGGACCTGGATGCTCAAGAGCAGACCATTGGGGAAGCAATTCCAACAGACTCTCCCTGCCACACAATGCCACTAAGCAGGTTAGTACTCCGCTCATTATGCCAAAATTCAAACCAAACTCATCTCCATCAAGTTGATGCTGATGGAGCGACCATATATAGCGTTTCTCAGGCTTTGCTAAATCTTTATGGGAGCAGACAACTCTGCTTTTTCCTTGTTGTGGGATTGAACCATCCACCTTGCAGTTAGGGATCCAAGGCTCCTCTGGCGTACCACTGAGCAGCTCCTTGGAGCCAGCTGAGCTACTCCTAGCAGTCAAAAGCAGACACAAAGGGTGCCTGTGTCTAAGTAGCTTTTTCAAATGCAAAGAGCCCCCAGTCAGCTAGGAGTTCCTTTAGTAGCTAAGAGGTGGGAAGTCTGCAGAGACCTGTGCTGAAGGGAGGAGGAAGTAATCATGGGGAGAGTCCTCCTCAACCTCATACTCATCCACCACTGAGGGATCCCCATTACCCCCCCCTTTCCCCAATACCCTCATTCCTTAATTCTTACCCCCAAACTCATCTGCTTTCACTGGTACATAGATATTTTGTCAACGTGGTTAATTTACTAGCCCCCACCCTCACCCCCTTGAGAATATCCCAGGCCAAAGAGACTTTCCACAATCTAAAGAACTTTGAAGACGAACCAGAGCCTTCTCCAGCAGGAATAATTGTCAGGCTTCTTAACTGCTGTAGTAAACTATCAGGCTTGTCGGACCTGCTGCTTTGATAATGGAAGCAGTTGAGTGTCTCTGTCTGTAGTCCTCCTTCTGGTATTTGCACAACACGAAGCACAATACTACAGAGACGGCCTCTAAATTCTCAACTAAGTCCACGTTGAGATAACGGATTTGTTCTAAACGTTAGAACAAAGTGCATGCCAATCATTTCTTGCTTCGTGCGCATTACATTCTCTCCCTAATGCTGGTTGGGCTCTGTAGCCAGCTGTCTTCGTGGGTGAGAGTGAGTTCCTTCCCTGCAGAGATGGCTTCAGCGAGTCGTGTTGGCTCTCAGGCCTATGACTTTTATGGAGGGCCATTTTAAGAGTCAGTCAAATGAAGAACATTTCCACATTTTCTCTAAAAACTGTTGTGGAAGATATTGTCCATTATGCTGTTCAATGTTCCTGATACAATGATCCACATTATAAATTCCTCCTGGAATTTATTATCAGGGAAATGTTTGCTTCTCTTGGCAAAACAGAACGCTTCCCCTTAAGTGATCTTGAGGACCGGAACACTCATTTTCCTTTTTGCCTTGGCGGCTGGGAATCTTGAGACCTTCCTTTGCACCCATAGCTGTAACTTAATAGTCTCACATTTGGGGGTATGATGACCTTTCTGCTTTGTGTTCTTAACCTTGACCGGCTGCTTTTAGATAGTGGTTGTCTGCATTTTATTGTATCTTGATTAAGATTTTTTGGGGGGAATTAAGTCGTATATAAAATTACACATATGTTTTGGGATAACATGAAAACATATTATGCCTTTTATTGTTGTTTTCAAACAACTTCATTTGTGTCTCTTTAATCTTCTCAGCTGGAACCACAATTTAAAAAAAACCAAAACTTCCAATTGTGCAAACACAGCTCTACACCCAGTTAGCACTCAATAAAGACTTGCTAATTTGCTCGCTTCACCATTGACTAATGGCTCACTCCCAAGACACTGAGAGATGGGGGAGGGGGGAGCCAAAGTCATGAAAATCATGCCAGTTGATTCCTAAATGTGAAATGAAAGAAAGGACAGCACCCCCTTTCTCTCTCTCTCTCTCTCCTCCTCTGTAAAACGATAGGACATCAGACAGGGAAGGTAGAAATAAGGCTTGCTCAATAAAGACCAGTAGAAATTCCTAAGGTGCAAGGTCACTCCAAGATGGGCAAAAGGATGCCACCTGTTCTGAGGTTTTCTATATTCATCCAGAGGTACCTGGGTTGTGCGAATAGTTGTGCTCAGCAGGTTAAGGAAAGATCGTGGCTTGCACCTACCCAGCAGCACAGCAGAAGAAAAGCCTGGGGTTTTGTAGCGCCAGTTATATATAGCTTACAACCAAGAACATCCTATGGAGCAGTTCTATCCTGTGATGGTCAACTCCATGACACAAGATGGCACCAATGTTCATCAACTATGCCTGGAGCGTTGACTGTCAGGTGTGTGTGGTGGTTGGGGGGTTGGGCTCAGTCACCAGGGGGTTGATTTATTTTGGGGGGGGTTGCAGAGGAAAGAATCAAGAGCTCAGGACCACAAACCACAGATTGGCTCCAGGACGTTGTTGCCTCCCCTTGGAGTGGCCCAGGTGTGTGCGTGGACTTGTGTGAAGAGTGCAGAGAGCAGATAACACTGAAGGATCCACCGTTGGTCTACTTCATAGCATGAGTTTGCCCTTCACATGGCTCGGCTTTTATTTTCCAATCGCTGGACTACCAAGTCCAGTACCACCAACGTCTTGACTCTTCTTACCCCAACCTTGATCTGGCTGAGCTGAGTGTGTGGTGCATCTCACATTAGGGATAGAGAAATGTGTATTTGCTGGCAGCTGGTGATTATGATGAGATGGCATTGATTAAACCTGTAATAAACTGTGCCCAGTTACCTCATAGCTAAACAGTCTGCATTGCCCAGGGAGGAGGGGCATGTTGTCAGACAATGTGTCTGTGGGCTCATTTTTACATAAATTGTTTACTGACCCTAGGGGGGGGAGTAATAAGACTACTTAGTAGCTAGCACACCCCCAATTTGTGATAGCAATCTCTTAGTACATACATATAATTAACACACTAGGTAATACGTATCTCTGTCGTTTGACTTTTTTAGTAACCAAATTCTTGGGAAAATAACAAATCATGGTCACAATTTATTTCCAAGGATGTTTAGTAATTTAGCATGCATCTGTAAAATGTGACTTAATCCTGGGTGGTCTGTGTGCATAATCATGTTTTAATTTGCACACGATGGCTGGCTCTCCTGTCATTTAAACAATCAGGGTGCATCCAAAGATAGGCTGTTGTCTCATAACATTTTGTTTTCCCCGTTGGGACTCTTGGAAAGAGACCATCACATCCCACAGCCATCTGCAATATTGCTTGTGGATTGCTGAATATTGAATAGATATTATGAGTATTGAATTTGGCAGCCCTTCTGCAGCCATATTTCTATGTATTTTTTCATTGCTCACTGAAAAGAAAATGAAAAACATGAGGGAATGACTGAAACGTTTTCTGGGTTCTACAAAAGTACCCCCTTGGCTTCTGGAAGATATTGTCCATTATGCTGTTCAATGTTCCTGAGACAATGTTCTACATTGTCAATTCCTCTTGGAATTTATTATCAGGAAAATGTTTGCTTCTCTTGGCAAAATAGCCACCTTTTCTCACCACCCTTGGTTTTGCTTTCTGCCCCTGAAATCGCAACAGTCAGCTCTTACCTTTGCACTGAGCACACACACATTAAAGGGATTGTCCAGGAAGGTGCCATGCATGGTCCTCACATGGACTGCACAACATGGGTGAAGTAGGCCTTGTCAAACCTTCATCTTACAGATGAGTAAACTGATGCCTGGCAACTTGTCTGTCACACTACCGGTGTTCCTCGGTGGTTGTTTTTGGCTAGCCCGGACTTGCTCTCTACCTGAAAGTCAGTACACTGGTGCTAGATCAGTCCTCTGACCACCCAGGGACAAAGAGCCTAGCTCCAGGATGCCAGGGATGGCTATAGGCCCAGGTAAGTGCAAGCATCTATGTACAAAAGAACCCACCCACAATTGAACCATCAGGTGAGGGTCCTCTTGAGGTACCCACACCATAAGAAATAGGAGAACCATCTCAGGTTCATGTCCCGCACCCCTCACCCAAGAGATCACTCACGTCTGTTAAGATTGCTCCGCTAAAACACCAAAGTTGCTGTTACTGAGCCTGCTCCCACTCATAATGACCCTACAGGACAGAGTTAGAACAGCTCCTGTGGGCTTCTGAAGTTGTAATTTTTTTAATCATTTTATTGGGGGCTCATACAACTCTTACAATCCATCCATCCATTGTGTCAAGCACATTTGTACACTTGCTGCCATCATCATTCTCAAAACATTTGCTTTCTACTTGAGCCCTTGGTTACAAGAGTAGAAAGCCCTGCCTTTCTCCCACAGAGTGGCTGGTGTTTTTGAACAATTGACCTTGTGGTTAATAACCCAATGAATCATCACTATGTCACCAGGGCTCCTGTTAATGACTCTCAATACCATCCCCCATCTCCCCATCCTCCACACTTTGCCATAGTCTTTGCATTAGGCCAGGCCCTCGTGCTCTCACATGGACTGCTGCAGAATCCTGGTCAACCTCCGAGCCTCCGTGCTTCCCTGTCCCTCCCCCCCCCCACCCTGACTGCCCACTTCACTCCTTTCTCCTCAGTACTTCCAAGTACGAGAGGAGGCAAAGCGCCCTCACCTCTCCTTCTCTTAACCTCCCTCAGTGACTTATTGCCGCTGACAGAAACAGACCGAGCACCGTTCAGGTCCTGGCCTCTGGCTGTGTCTCCTAACCAATTTCCAGCAACTCCCAACCTCTTCCCTTAATTTTGAGTAATGCCAAATTGCCTGTAGTTGCATGCTGCCTGCCTGCATTGTGCATACGCTGCTCCCTGGACCTGAGCTTCTATCTCCCCCTTGGCATCGCCATGCACATAAGCACATACGTGAGCCCATGCACTCACACACATTGGCTCTCTCTTGTGGACTGGGGCAAGGGTGGTGACAGTGGAATGTTCTCCAAGACTTGGTTCAGGAGTCCCCTCCTCTGGGTAGCTCTTTCCGGTTCCTCGACTGGACGAAGGGCCTCCAGTCATCGTGCTGCTGGCGTCTTCTCACCGGTTGCCAGAGAACAGGGTTGGGATTACCAGGTTGACCTCTGTCTCTTCTGATTACGATGGACTTGATAGCAGGGACAGAGTTTTATTAATATTTACAGCATTAGCTTAATGGTATCTAACACATATTAGGTTCGCAATAAATGTTCATTGAACTGAATTGAAGTGAATTGGGCACGGAAATTCCATTTTCCTCGTGTGCCAATAGAGCCCGGCACCTTAGATAGTTCATGTCTTCAAACGTGCACTATGAGGCGTTCCTGGGAAATAATTGACTAGCACATCCTTCCCCTCTGTTGAATACAAAGAATTGTGCTGAGGCCAAGAGCAAGCCCATTTGTAACCAAGCTTCACTAGCAAAGGGTTCCAGTAAAAAAATTCAGCGTTTATTCCAGGGTCAGTCTGGGGAAAGATTTTTTAAAAATATGAGTGGAAACAGGAAGGTATATGAGGAGGGTCTGATGACCATTTTCCTTTCCTCCCCGTAGGGTAAGTTGTCCCCTACTCCCTGGGTTAGCCAGGCCCCTCCTGCCCTCTGCAGAGGGAAGGAGGAGAGCTGCCGTTGAGGGTTCTTAACTTTATATTGTTTTGTCCTCCCTGCGAGGCTGTTTAGGAGAATTTGTTTGATCTTCTCACCTGGATACTCTTCTCGGACAACTTGTTCACTTTTATCTATGGACAACTTGTGCATCTTAGTGAAATGGGAGTCTGAACAATGGGAACATCAGAAGAAGATCATTCTAGTCCCAAAGAAAAGCACATTCCAAATTCCCAAGGTGGGAGGACCCTGGCGGCCAGGGTGGGTGGTGTGAGCAAGTTCTGCATAAGGTTGGAAAGTTCGCTGGAGACAGGAGTACAAAGGGTCTTTTGGGCAACAAGGGGGTCTTTGCTTTTGACATTAAAATTATGTGTTTCAATGTACAAATTGGCTGCTAAGAAGATTGAAATCAAGCTTATGACTGGCCACTGGCTAGTTCATAAAATCTCAGAGCAGGAATTTTGTTTATTAACTTCAATTCTAGATTCATCTTTTCAACCATTTTATCTTCCTTTGATCAATTTTCATATTTTATCTATTTTCTGACTCTGTCAGACATTCCCTTCTTAAAATATTTTTATTAAGTTAGTCATTTTATTAGGAGCTCTTTTACAGATACTATGACATCCCATGGTTCCATTGGATGTTTTAAGACCCTCCAGATGTTTTATCTTTTAATAGCTGGGCACTATCAGCTTTCTTCACATTTGCTTATGCACTCATTTTCAATTTTTTTTCTTTCAGAAAGATACTCATCTCTGAAAGTACCTGTGATCCATGAGTAGATTTTTGACTCATGGTGACCCCATGTGACAGAGTAGAACTGTTCCATACGGTTTTCTTAGAGGAGCCTTGGCAGCATAGTGGTTATAAGTTGGACTGCTAATTGCAAGATCAGCTTTCAAAACCACCAGCCACTCTGCAAAAGAAAAATGAGGCTTTCTATTCCCATAAAGCATTACAGTGTTAGAAATTCACTGGGCACTCCTCCACCCTGTCATGTAGGGTTGCTATGAGTCAGAATTGACTCAATGGCAGTGATAGGGTTTTCTTGGCTGTAATCTTTATGGGAAAAGATCACCAGGTCTTTTCTTCCATGGAGCCTCTAGGTGTGTTTGAACTATCAAACCTTTGGTTAGAAGCCTATTTATCCATTCACTCAACAGCTATTTATTGAATGTGTACTACTACTCCTCAACATTCACTCTTCTAGCTATGGAAAACATTGCAGTAAACTTGAAAATAGTCTGCCACTCGCCAGACTTAAGTTCTTATCTCCTGGTAGGAGCGGGGATGGGGGAGGCTTAGGGTTGTCAAGTTCTATGGAGAAAAATAAACAAGGTGAGGGGAATAGGAAGCTAAAGAAAATGGTAAGCAAAATATATCTGATAAGAGCCATTTAAGCAGAGATCTAAATGAAATGAGAGCCTGAATGATGTGAATATCCAAAAGCAAATTCTAGGCTGAAGGAAGAGCACATTTCAACTTCCCAAGATGGGAGTTTCCTGGTGGCCAGGTGGCTGGTGTGGAAACAAGTGGGGGTCCTGTATTAAGTTGGAATGTTCACTAGAGAGAATAGGTTGCTAGGGGGTCTTTGCTTTTTACTTGTGTAAGCTGGAAAGCCACTGGGGTTTGGATCAGAGAAGTGATATGATCAGATTTGGGATTTATAGAATACTTCATACTGCTGTGTGAACAATCGACTTTTAAGAGACAAGGATGGGACAGAGGCACAAGTTCCCAAATGAGATATGCCAGTGGCTTGTACCTGGAGGTGTGTCTTGGAGGTAGTAGAAGTACTTGGGTTCGGGATATGTTTTGAAGGGAAAGAGGGTTGAATTTACTGACAGTTTTGATGTGGAGTATGAGGGAAAGAGAGGAGTTGAGAAGGAGACCAAGACTCTTGCTCTGAATCACATAAAAAAAATACTCAATATTCTCATAAGGAAGGATGGGAGTTAAAAGATCAGCAACATAAGAAAAATGGATTCCTCTATTTGTTAATATACTGGAAAAATATATAGGAAATACATATATGTAATCTACTATCTATTTCTCTATCTCTCTCATTATCTAGCTAGCTAGCAGATTGGTATCTATATCATATTGGGATTATGCCATAATTTAGCTTGGTGGGTGATTTGTTGTAAAATGGATTTAAGGTGATGTGTTTTAGGGTTTGGGGGCCTCAAAAGGTGACATTTATTCAAAGGGGAAAAAAATGACAGGATGTCTATCCCTTGGCTCCTTTCCCTTGTGTTGCTCCTCCTCACCCCCTAGGATGCAACCTGGGCCAGGGCTAGGTAGAGATGATGTGTTTTTAAAAGTATTCCAAGATATGGAGGAGGGGTTCAGCTAATAGACGGTGATTTAATATCAGGCTAATCTCAGCTGGCGACTTCGGCACACAATTTTCCTTTCCACCAAATGTGGGTGCCCTGTCACCTACAACCAACTAGGTTCAAGGCTACCTTTTCCTCTTTGCTTAACCTTGAAGTTTATGTTCCATGGTAGCAGTTTGCTAGATGGTCTTTTTCAGCAGAGATCTAGCTGAGACCTGTGCACAAGAGCACACTTCATCAGGAAACCATCTAAAGAAGAGGGGATTTGAGGCTTCTAAATCAAGGGGGTTCCCTTTAATGAGAGTTTTCCGTGAATTTTCAGATGCCCCCTCACATGTGAATGAGAATCCCTGGTGATGCCATGGAAGAGCCCCAGCAGCTGCTGTTGGGGAGGAAGGTGTAGCCTTGGGAACCCTGCTTGTCCTGTGCAGTCACTCTGGAATCGACTCGACAGCAACTGTCCTCTTCTTGTCTAAATACCCGATTGCAGGTGCTCCTCTACTATTGTGACTCATAGCAAGCCTATGAGACGGGGTTTCTGAGACTGCAACTCTGTGAGAGTAGAAAGCCTCATCTTCTATGGATCAGAATCAGTCCGATCACAGTGAGTTTGGTTGACAATAACCCAAGGATGGAGATAGTAGACCCTCTGGAAGTCATTATAGTTAAGGACCTCTTGTCCTGCCCAGGGTGCCAGGGCGGCTTGTTGGCTGAGAGACTTGATGGGGTTGGTTTTTGTGTCCAGATGAGCAAAGGAAGAGCTGTGAGGTGCTCCTTCCAGCAGGACACCGCACAAAAGAAAGGTTGCTCTTCCTGTTCGGCTTGTTCTTGAGGAGACTCAACCTCAGCCTTGGAGACCCTCCTGACCAGTGTGCACTTGGGTTCCTATGAGACTGACTCACAGGAACCTGGAAACATGAGTTATCCTTCTTCGTCGACAAGCAATTAGATGCTCAGGTGCAGCCTGACAAGTAAGGGAGGAATCCTGAAAAACCAAGACTCCCTTCAAAAGGTGACTGGATATGGGCCAGGGAGAGGCGCTTCTCTCCACTGGAGAAGGATGCTCATTTGCCCCTCATTATATGCAGTATCTTCTTCTCCGCAGGACAGTTTGGGATAGTAATCACGAGTTCACATGTACAGGTAATAAACCTGAGCAAAGAGATCTAATCCAAAGTCACAGCCAAGACACACCTTAGACAATAACAAGGAGCCCAAATGACATTCGGTTTGACATGTTTCCTCAGTGGAAGGTTTTTTCTTGGAGCCGCACTGAAGTTCATCCAACACTTCATTCTCTAGGCACTGATTAGCTGATACCTGAATTTTTCTGGCCCCTAAAGATGAACCTATCATGAAAATATAAATGTATTATCACTCACTGGTTGTCACCCGGGCATGATTAATCAGGCTGTGGATTATGCAGAGCTTCTCAATTTGTTCTCCTTTTTTAAAATTTTACTCTCTGCCTTTTGATGATTTTATAAATCGGTCCTATCTCACTTCACCACAGGGTGGGGATCAGTAGAAAGAAGAGGTACAGCTATGTAATCTATGCATTCACGAGTTAAGAGAAAAGCTTTGGTATGGGAGAAACTAAATGGCTTAAAAATGATATTGGATTCTCTTTAAGTTTTAATTATCCATGTTATCTCTGCTTTCATTATTATGGATCCCTGAACGTCGGCAGTAATGGCCACACAGATGACAAGTGCACCATGTAATAACAATGTCTGCTCTGTAATCATATTCCAGCATGCTATTTATCAGGAGCTATTAGAATTCGGGATGCCGGCGAGCCATAAAAACAAACAAATGACAAGCTCAAAGGGCTGTCCAGAACATCTCAATCACCTTTCATTACCACTAACTTAATCCCCATGGATAAAGTCTTCTCTTTGATGAATCAATTGTCAGAATTGGGTCTGTAAAATCTGTACTGGAATGGCACACTCACTCTCTTGTTCATTATTGGTATAAATGGAACTGGTTTTAAATCAAAGCTCAGGCATGTTACTTATGGAGGGATCAGAGGCCACTCACTATTGGACAGCCTTGCCATCTCATGATTATTTTTTCAATGCATCAGGCAGAGTCCTGGTGTGGGACTTATCACCCCAGAGATGGGTCTGTCAGACCTAGTATCGATTAATTTCGGAACAGAGAAGTCAATTCGGTTAAGATTCACACAGCAGAGAACTTTGGAATTTCAAGGCATGGGAACAGGGCTCCAGAAAAGACTCTAGTTTTAGAACCCAGGCAGAAGACAATGAGTCATTCACCTACATGTAGCATAATCCTGTCTATGAATGGCTGGATTGGGATCCAGCGACCAGTCTCTAGACCTAGAATGAGGAAGAAGACAGAAAAAGAATTGGGCATTCAGCAAAGAATGAAAGGATAATGGAGTCCTGGTTCTGAGAGCATGAGAAGGAGGACAGGGACCCTCAAGGATAGATGCTAGTGGGTAGCTTGCCAATCCCCCACCCCCCGCAAGAAAGAGAACAGTTGTCATTTCCAAGTCATGGCGATTCCGTGGGCTTCAAAGTAGAGCTGTGCTTCATATGGGTTTCCCTGGCTGTGGTTTCTTTGGAAGTAGATGGCCAGGCCTCTCTTTTGATGTGAATCTGGGAGGACTTGATCCACTCACTTTGGGTGAGTGGTCAAATGTGTAGCATCATATTCCCCTGGTACTCCACCGAGGAGCTTAAATGTGCTGTGCGTCAAGTGCTCAGAGTACTGGCTAGGCATCGCACGCCGTCTGTGAGCTACCATCTCTGTCATCGCTATTGTTATTTCCACGTGACTGTCTCAGGAATGTCAGATTCTGATTCTAAGAACCGTGCAGGCAATGGTAAATACTTGAGCACCTGGATTTCGGTTCAGCAAGGTGACTGATTCTAACCTCAATGGTTGTGGATACAGCTGTTTAAATGTTGACTTTCATATCCCCAGGGTTGACCTGGGGATTGGAGCAGGACTGATCTGAAAGGTGGAGGAAAAAGTTGGTGTAACTGCTACTGACCTGGATGGAGAGGAAATGAGAGTTGGGGCTAGTACACCAGGAATGGTCAAAGAGGGACTTAAGTAGAAGACGCGGGGACAGTAAGTATAGAATAAATCGCTGTTCTTTGTGGGGAAACGTAAATCCTCTTGGAATGGAATTGAATTATTTTTATATCTAAAATAAACATATAGTGATCCAAATGTGGATAATGCCAACTTTCTTTTCAGTAGTCTCTGGGCCTCTCTGGACTGCAATAATCCAAATTGAATACTGTCTATTGTTTGGCATGAGGGTTCCCTGAGGATGGGGAGGAGTGCAGTGTCAGACAGGAGGATGGAAAATGGGATTGCTGAGGAATCTTGTCATTAATTCAGTCTTGATGAAGTTAATTCAGTTCTGAAGCCCAAGCACTGTCAATTCCATCTGTATCTGGGCAATTGGATTTTGGGAGAGAGGTTATTAAAAAATTCTCAAATCAGTCCAATACAAGGGAATTACCTGTGTGTCACCCCATATCTCTTGCCAGGTGCTTGATAAATTATGTTGTACAAATGTAGATATGGGGCCATGATAAGAAAACTCGTTCTTGCTGAATATTGGAATTGTCTGGCTGATATTGCAGGCAGAAGTAAAAAACCAAGACAAATTCCAACGAGGACGAGAGAATTCCCAAATGTCCAAAGAGCATCCATTGCCTTAGGATAAAGTTTGAAGAGAAAATTGGCAATCCCCTGGTTTCCCCACAGAGTCCTGAGCATATTCCAGAGGGGACTGCCAGGCCACTCAAAGTAGAATAGCCTCCATCGGTGCCCAGGCCAGATCTCGACTTCTAGGTCAGGGTAAATTCTGAATAAGCCCCAGTGGATGCTGGGATGGGCTTCTTGCAGGATGACATTGTCACCTACCTTTAGTGTCGGTATATGTGAGCAAGGGGCATGCCTCTTGTTCTCTGGGATTACATCTTATAAATGGTCTAAGGCAGTGGTTCTCAACCTGTGGGTTGTGACCCCTTTGGGGGTTGAACAACCCTTTCACAGGGGTCACCTAAGACCATCGCAAAACACATATTTCTGATGGTCTTAGGAACCCAGACACTGCTCCTCTATCTGTCTCCAGGTGGGTCCGCCGACACACAGATACTCCCACCTAGGAGAACCCAGCGTGAAGACTGTTACCCATTCTACACCATGCTTCAAGACAAAATTTCATTTATTTGTAATTAGAAATAAATATTTCAAAATATATAATTATATATTGTTTTTGTGATTAATCACCACGCTTTAATTATGTTCAATTTGTAGTAATGAAAAGGTATCCTGCATATCAGATATTTACATTATGATTCATAACAGTAGCAAACTTACAGTTAGGAAGTAGCATTGAAGATAATTTTATGGTTTGGGGTCACCACAACATGAGGAACTGTATGAAAGGTTCATGGCATGAGGAAGGTTGAGAACCACTGGTCTAAGAAAATAGGGTACTAGCCCTATGCCCATTGTTAGACTCTCTATTCCCCTACCCCCACCCCACAGAAGCAGAGGCTTGATACAGAGCAATGGCATTAGCAGGCATTAGAGAGGATACACTTGCGCTGACAGAATGAGAGGTGATGAGGCAGCATACAACCCTGGCAACTTCTTTTTGAGGTTTTGACAAGTGTTTGTGGATAAAGAACTGCTGTTGCTGTTGTTAACTGCTTTTACCTCCGCTTTATGTCAACCCATGTACAGCAGAATGAAATATCACCCAGTCCAGCGCGATCCTCACTGCTGTCTGTTCAAGTCTATCATAGTATCTATTGAGCCAATCCATTTCATCCAGGACTTACCATGCCTTCATTGATCATCGACTTCCAAACACAGTGCCGTCCTCCAGTAATTGATCTCTGCTGGTGATGTGTCCAAAGCAAGTTTTATTGTGATTCAAAGGCTTTTTATGGCTAATTTTTTGGAAGTAGACCACCAGACCTTTCTTCCTGGTCTGTCTTGAAGCATTAACTTTTCTGAAACCTGCCTACCATGGGTGACCTTCCTGGCATTTGAAATACCATGGACATAACTTTCATTGTCATGGCAACCGTGTCACCATGGTATGACGGGGGAGTGATGGATAAGTAGCACCCTATACACTTAAAACTTGACATGAAAGACAGAAGGATATCCCAAAAAAGGAGAATCAGCTGGGAAGAGGAAACTGAGTTCCAGCCCTGCTATGCATGAGTCCCATGAGCAAAAGCAGCCATTTCCCATTACCATTCTCAGTTTGTACATCTGTAACTTGAGATGGTGAAGAGAGGATTAGGGCCCTTTCCAACTCGAATATTTCAAGTCCACGACTCTTTTGCTCCCTATATGCTAAGTCCCAACCAGCACCTACCTTACCTTTCACCTCAGTGTATACTTGGGCTTCATCTGTGATTCATTCCACTTTTCACATATTCTTGGGTTACTGAGATAAACCACTTATCTGAGACAGACAGACGATAATTTAGCCAAGAAAACAACATGCGAAAGAAGATGAAGGCCCATCAGCAGAACAGATGGCTCAGCACTCAAGGTAGAGAGAGCCACAGGTGAGACAAAGGGCAAGGCTGATGGAGCAGTGGGATAAGAGCTGTCAGGCAGCTGGATGGATGGAACGAAGGGAAGGAGACACTGCGAGTGACAAGTGAAACAAGAGTATCACTAGGATCAGCTTCATCCTAGCCGAGGAGACAATCATTCAGGGGAATGGGAAGGCAAGGGCGGGTTGCCCTGCACTCCTTTCCAACCTCCGCCCCGCCCCCAATGTAAACAACAAATGATTTTCAAAATCATAGCAGAGAATTAACAATCACTAAACCTCGGGCTGCTTATTTACATATATTACCTTACTTCATCTGCATAGAGACCTCACTGGGGTAGGCCTTGTGATTGGTGGTTCCATGGTAGAATTCTGACCTCCCACCTGGGAGACCCAGGTTCAATTCCAGCCAGGGTACTTCACGCACAGCCCCTACTGGATTATCAGTGAAGGTTGCATGTTGCTATGATGGCTGAACAGGTTTCAGGGCAGACTAAGGAAGGAAGGCCTAGAGAGCTGTTTCTGCCAATGAAAACCCTATGGAACCCAAGGGCTAGATCTGAAACAACTATGGGGAAGGTGCAGGTCTGGTCAGCCTATGCAGTATGGTCAGGAAGTTCCACTCAGCTCACAGTTTTCTGTGCTGGACTGAACTTGGGTTTGTTCGACTCATCCATCTCATTCTCCCATGCTGCACACACGCCTAGTCATTAGCATATTCATTTTCCCGTCTTTCTCTAATTTCCCCATCTTCGCTCACTCTCCTCTCGCCTTCTGAGGCAAAGATGCCTGCGGAGTGGTACATAGGAAGACGGCTGCTTGACTCTGCAGTTCTCTCGGCCTCTGTCTTGGCCCCGGGTCCATGCACAATATGGGGCGCTCCATGGAGGCCACACACTCACCTAATTTTGATGGCATTCATGATTACATACACGCCAAGGCTGTAGGAAGTCTTGGTAATTAAATAATTTAGGGAACAGAATATTTAATTAATTATAATTATAGGCCATCTTGAAAGCCATTTTCTACTTTCATTTTAGCATAAACTAGATTGTACAAAACATGTTTTTTTCCCCCCTTTGCCACCAAACCCTCTTATCTCATTCCTTCTTTCTTTCTCACAATTCCTCTGGCTCTCTAATCTTTACTATCTTCTCTCCTGGTATTTTTTTAGGCACAAAGGGTGCCTGTCATTAGGGGTTTTTAGTTGTTAGCTGCCAGCCAGTCAGCCTTGAACCATGGCAGCCCATGCACAACGGGATCAGATCGAGAGCATTAGGATTCATAGGGATTTCATTGGCTGATTTTTCAGAATTAGATTGCCAGGTTTCTATTCCACGCTAGCAGTACTGGAAAACAAACAAATAAACTAATGAAGCATGTAAAGATGGCGTGGGGATGGCATGGCGGCAGAGTCTGACCTCCTCTGACTTCACATGGGGAAGAGAGAAGAAAATCAACATCAGGCAAGCTAATTTCTATGAGAAGGTCAGTCAAGCCTCCCCTCTCCAACCTCCTCCCGCCCACCCCCACTGTCCTTCCTAAAGCACTCTCTCATTTTCTTCTGGGTTCAAGGATTCATTGCCGTGGCCCCACTAAACTCGCGGACATTCCTCATGCCTGTGGGGTGTATTAGGGAAGTTAACAGGTTACAATTCAGGTGAGAGATATGCAGGATACAGATCTTCAGTCAGGAGCCCGTCTTTTCAGTCATGCCCACAGGCATACCTCTCTCTTTTCCTCAACCTCTGAGCCACACGGCCCCTTGACCTGGGCAGTCTTACAAAGCTCATTGAGCAGAGCCGATCAACGTCCAAAGGGCGTTCCACTCTGCCATAAACCTCAGTCTAGCACCCTAGGTCAACAGATCTAGCGAGCTCCTCCATCAAGGAGCTGTACACATTCCACCACACCAGTCAGTCTCTGCCCGGAAGCCTGGCTCCAGCCTAAGCTCTTTGTTCTGCGGCTGTTCCTCTAGTGTCACCGTTCTCTGGCTCTTGGCCTGAGAAGACTCAGCATACAGGATCCCAGGTTCCAAAAGATGGGCTACCCTCCTGGCTCTTAGTTCCTGATGGAAATGGGATCTCCTTTTCCTGCTTCTGAGTTGGTTCTTTTTAAGGCCGGTGGGATGGCCAAACTGTCCAGTCTACTAAGCGACGTGAAAGCTTCAGAAAGCCTGGTTCCACCCAGTCATTTGGTGGGAGTTACAAAGACTATGATTCACTGCACCACAGAATATAAGACAAAGTCTTGGCTTCCAAGATGCATACCGTCTAATTAAGAAGACAATCCATAAACCTATTAAAATATGAGCAATACAGAAAAACCTGTCGGTGACATATGTAGTAAGCTGAGGTAGATTGTTAGGGAACCATGAGTGTTGTAGGTTTGAAGCAGGCCTGGAAAGATTTGTGGCATTTGTATTGATAAAGAGAAACAGGAGCAATTTCCAAGGGAGAATAGGCTTTGGAATTAGAAAAGATGAACTTATTTATTTTCTTTTGTTCTCCACTCATTCACTCACTCAGCAGAGATTTTTCAAACACCTATTGGGTGCCAGGCAGTGGCCACTAAAATGTCCTAGTGGGCTCACATGAGTGCCTGCCATGCTCTGTGACTTCACATCGGAGCTTGCTGAGGACAGCAGAGTGATGCCCAGCGCTCAAGGAGTTCGGGTATTTCAAGTAGCCCAGTGTCTTGGTTTCCTACAGCTGCTGGAACAAAGCACCGCAAAGAGGTAGTTTATTGTTTCACAGTTCTAGAGCCTAGGAGTCAGACCAGGCTGTCCACGCTGCTGGTTCTTTCTGAGGGCTCTGGAAAAGGAACCCTCCACGCCTCTCCCCTAACTTGGCAATTCTTGACATTCCTTGGCTTTCTTTTGCTTCTCTAATCACATTGCTGGGCTTCCTCTGTCTCCGTGTATCTTCTCTTAATTGACACCAGTCATATGGGCTTAGGACCCACTATACTCCAGTATGACCTTGTGTTAACCTAACTACATCATGGTTATAGACATTTTCCAAACAAGGTCATGTTTACAGGTATCGGGGGTTAAACTTCAATATATCATTGGGCGGGGGTGGGGGGGTTGTCACCATTTAGTCCATAATATCTAGCCACTCAGAGTCCAGCTGCTGTCACACTAGGCTGAGAATGCCCACAGTTGGTTGTGACAGTCCTGGTCTTGCCTTCACTAGACTAGGCAGGACCCTGCCTGAAGGAATAGGGCTTAGGTCACAACTCTGTGAGGACACTAAAGGAAAACCCACCTAGTCCTTTTGCGTCCCCTCCACCACAGCATCCCACTGGGGTTCCAAAGTTCCAGCAGAGCCCAGAGCCCTGGGAGAGCTCCTGAGCTGCCTTTGTGTGGAAGGCTAGAGGCTCAACCTCTCATCTTGGATTCACCATCACATCTGGGGCGGCATCTCAAAGCTGGACTCTGAATCTCTTCTGGAAATTTATATTTTCTGATTTCCATGAAGTTGCTGCCAGCTCAAACCCTCTCATCAGAAAGAAATTTGATTACACGGCCGTAGGGGAGCTGGCTGGTAGTATTCATTCATCCATTTGTGTTTAACTTACCATTGGCTTGCTCATAAACCGTGTGTGGAGCAGCATCTGGGTCAGGCACTGTGCAAGGCTTGGTGGGACGCAAGTGGATACATGATGTTATTCTTAAAATCCTTGTGGACAAATGGAACTTACCAGACACACACAAAAATTACAATTCTACGTGAGCCAAGTTTTAAAATACACAAAAATGGAAGATATGTGTAACGCAGTTTAGGAAGCGGAGCTAAGTCTGGAGATGAACAGTGAATTATTGGACAGTGGTTAAGAAGAGGTGAACCTTCCAGAAAGCAGAGATCATTTATGTGAAGACAAGCATAGGGGATGGTGCGGATTTCTCCCCTCCAGGCTCTGGATAACCAACAATTATTCCCAGGATTCTGTCTCTTTGAGAAGAGTCAGCCTGTTTTTCACAGGAGGCAGCATGATGTAGCAACAATATCAGAAGTTCTAGGTTTCAAGCATGGACACCAAATGCTTGCGATTTGACTTCTAGCATTGTCCTCGACAGCTGTGTAATCATAAGCTTACCATCTCGTTTTGTGTCGTCTGTCAAGTAAGACGGAGTTGTTTCAATGAGTAGTCTCTAGTTTACCTCTCCAGATTCTAATATCCATTGTAATGACTACACAGAATCCACAAACAAAATTCACCGTAAAGGCTTATTTGTTTATGAGCACATGGTTATGCCAGTGAGAGATGGCCAGGAGAGTTGTTTATTAGGACATGTTATAAAAGTCTTTCGGGTCTGCTCATAAATGCCCAGAGGCACACCACTCCACTGAAAGTCTCCACCAAGGGCACTCAGCTCAAGCTCTGAGGGTCAGCAAACCCAGTTCCCTGAGCTAAGCGCCCAGAGGCACCCCCCTCCAGGAAGCCTCAGCCCAAGGGCACTCAGTTCCATTGCCAGGGGTCAGAGGCCCAGCTTCCAGATATGTGCCCAGAGGCACCTGCTTTGCAAGCCAGGCTCCTGTACAACAGCATTGGGCTTTCCTTGGTCCCAGGGTTAGGAATTCCATCACTCGGTTCCATGTTCTGCCTTCTGGTTCTGCTGCTGCTCCTCTGATGTGGTCATGGTCTTCTGGATCCAGGAGGTTCACTGCGCAGGGATCTCGGGTCCAGAGGCGGCGCTCCACTCCTGGCTCTTTCTGGTAATGAGATTCCTCCTCCTGCTTCTCAGGGGCTCATTTTATACACAGCAGGATGGCACTCCAGGGAAGCCTCTTCACAATTCCTCACAGGTGAATTCTGTCAGTAGCTTTCCCCACCTTCTCACCAGAACCATACAGGAAAGGGTGTTTGGTGGGAGTTAGAGACCCCTTTTTCAGCTTCATGCCAAGACCTGATAGAGTTCTGTTGTCCATTTCAGTCAGTTGGTCAGGACAGCCTAGGGAAGGGCTGAGAAGAAGCTGCCCTACTCACACCACCTCTAATCTTCAGCTCTGCCCAACACCTTTGCCAAAGCCCCTTTCCACTTTGTGGCCAAAGGTGCTCGCTCTTGTGTTTGAAAAGTGTCCACCAAGTGGAGCGGCTCTCTTGTAAGGTTCAGACAAACCAAACTCCCTGCCATTGAGGTGGTTCCAACTCATGGTGACCCTATGAATTCCGAGACTGGAATTCTTCCATGGACTAAAAGGACCCGCCTTGCTCCCGTGGATGGTGGGTGGTTTCAAACTGCTGCACTTGGCAGCCCCACATGTAACCACCAATGTTCCTGTACGTGAGGGCTGATTTCTTCTCACAAGGTCCCCTTGATAAAATTTTACAAGTTACCCCACTATGAGATATGACATCCCTCAGTGACCCATAGCCCTTCAGGGGACAACACTGGAGACACAGTGTGGGAATTGTGCCCGATATGACCCCACTACACCAAGGCAAAACACTAAGGTCATGTAACAGAACAGCAAGGGGGAACAGAGCAAGGAAGCCCCAAGGGAATACCAAAAATAGACTTTGGGGCCAGGGGGTGACATCCCATTAGACTTGACTGGAAAACACTCCTAAAGATCAACCAACAGTCCTTGAACTATTTACAGGCTTTTCTTTTCTTTTTTTATCATTGGTTTTGTTGTTGTTTTCTTTTGTTGCTTTGTTTTGCTCTGTCTTGTTTTTGTGCATATGATCATCTCTGCAGATCTATCTAGATAAGATAGACTTGATAAGCAATCTGGAGGAGAAAACAACAGGACCAATGGTTGGGGTGGGACATGGGAGAGGGGGAAGTGGAGGAAAGGAAGTGGTGTTAACAAACCCAGGGACAAGGGAACAACAAGTGTTCCAAAATTGGTAGCAAGGAGGGTGTAGGAGGCCTGGTAGGGCTTGATCAAGGGCAATGTAACCAAGAAGAATGAGGACTGAGTATGATGGTGGGACAAGAGAAAATTAAAAGGAAATAGAGGAAAGAACTAGGAGGCAAAGGGCACGTATAGAGGTCTAAATATAGGCATATATGATGATGGGGAAATAGATCTATGTGCACATATTTATAGGTTTAGTAGTAAGGTTACTTTGTTCTATTAAGCTGTCATTCCATGATGTTCACCTTCCCAACATGATTGCTGAAGACAAATGGGTGCATAGACAAAAGTGGTGAAGAAAGCTGATGGTGCCCGGCTATCAAAAGATATAGTGTCTGGGGTCTTAAAGGATGAAAATAAACAAGTGGCCACCTAGCTCAGAAGCAACAGAGCCCACATGGAAAAAACACACCAGCCTGTGTGATCATAAGGTGTCAAAAGGATCAGGTGTCAGGCATCAAAGAACGAAAAATCATATCATTGTTAATGAGGGGCAGTGCAGATTAGGGACCTCAAGTACATCTATAGACAATTGAATAGCCTCTTACAGAATGGTAATGAGGAGGAGATGAGCCAGTCAGGGTGCAGTGTACCAACGACAAAACACACAACTTCTAGAAAGGGGGATCAGATTATAAGGATTTATATATAAACTCCTCCCTGGGGGATGGACAACGGAAAAGTGGGAGAAGGGAGCTTTTGGACAGTGTAAGATATGACAAAATAATAATAATTTATAAATTCTCAAGGGTTTGTGAGGGAGGGGTGCAGGGAGGGAGGAGAAAAATGAGGAACTGATACCAAGGGCTCAGGTAGAAAGCAAATGTTTTGAGAACGATGAGGGCAACAAATGTACAAATGTGCTTGACACAATGGATGGATGTATGGATTGTGATAGGAGTTGTATGAGCCCCCAATAAAATGATTAAAAATTTTTTACAATTTAAATTAAAAATACATTTATAAATTTAAAAGTATATGTGCTTATTATACGATAAGAAACTATCTAGATGTGTATCCTGTATTGTCAGAGTTAGTTAATATCCTAGGTAAGAGTTGATAGCCACATCACCCAACAAACCAAACCCACCTCATCGAGTGGATTCCAACTTGCAGCAAGCCTAGATATGGCTTCTGAGACTGTGGATCGTGGTGGGAGCATCTTTCTCCTTTAAAGAGGCTAGAGCAGTGGTTCTCCACCTACCTCGTGCCGCGACCGGTTCATACAGTTCCTCATGCTGTGGTGACCCCCAACCGTAATATTATTTTCATTGCTACTTCATCACTGTAATTTTGCTACTGTTATGAATCGGGTGATCACAATCCACAGCTTGAGAACTGCTGGACTAGTGGGTAAAAATAAAGAGGCCAGTGGGTTTGAACCACCTAAGCATGCATTTAGCTGCCGAACAGGTGCCCCACAATACAACCAGGGTTCCTTCCAACCTCTTTTTTTCCTCCCAGTTGAGATAAACAATGTCCGTAGTGTTGTGCAGTCTGTCCTTCCACATTGTGCTCTAGGTTCTCACAATCACTCTTGATAACACTATGGGATACAGTCTAATGCATGCAGACTCACACCCTCACATATTCTGACTCAAGTATTCACGCAGACGGCCGTGAAGGAGCTTCAAAGGTTCACGGCAAGATCCCTGGATCTTTTAATTCCCATCCTGTCCCCACCAACTGTGGAAGCTCCTTTCTATGCTTTTGACAAAATGGGATCCTTCTCTCCATGTCACCCTACAGTTTGCCCTCCCCCCAACCCAGAGAGCCGCAGATGTAACTTGGCTTTCATTGCTGAGTAACATTTAATTTTAAGGCTGTATCATAACTTATTCCACCATTCCCAGACTGATGAGAATGCAGATTATTTCTTCTTTTTAGCGTCAATAAAGAGACCCCGGATAAATTGTCTTACATATATATAATGGATGTACATACACTTCTGCATTTGTATACACACATGTAGTCCAGTTGTAATTTCCCCAGGGCTTCTTAGGTCACATCTCACAAAGGCGATTTCCTCCATCATAAACATTTGAAAATACCCATTTCCCGACATCCTTCTTGGGCCTGTATAGTATCAGTCTTGAAATAGTTTTGCTAATTGGATGAGCCAGAGATGAGCGATTCTCTTCAGAATAGCAGATGACCCCTGTGCTGTGACAGTTGACCATGCAGGGAGCTGGACCCTGTGCTGACCCTCTCCTTTGGTGAGAATGAAGCGAGCCATCCGGAATACCTTTGTTGGTTAGCAGAGCTGAGCTATCAGGTAGAGTTAGGAGTGCTCATAAATTTAGTATGAAATGGCACTGACAGCTATGAAAGGTTGTGTTTTATTCATTAAAAAGAGGCCTAAGAATGAAGCTAAATATCATGGTAGGAGAGGGAGTCCCTAAACCCCTGCACATTTTTATTTGAAGAAGGAGTCCTGAGCCCTCCTGTCGGTGAGCCAAGACGAGAAGGAGAGAGCAGCAGAGAGGGGCGAAGGATAGAGGGGAGGGGTGGAGGCATGACCAGAAGCCTCATTCACAAGGGGGTTGGAGAGGTAATAGTGAAGCCCATGCAATAGGATCACTTGAAAAATGATGGTTGCTATTATTGTCATAATTACACAGTCTCCAGAAACAGACATCGTGTTTGGTAGATCCGCCAAAAGACCAGAAACACTCCATGGCATGACTGACACAATGACAGCCACTCAAACATGCCAACCGCCATCGAGACTGAGCAATGCTTCATTCAAGTCACCATGAGTCAAGGCCAACTCGATAGGAACGACCAGTAACAATGGTGTTATTATCAAATGGCGGGGGCTGGGGTGGGGCGAAGAAGCACTGTTTTTTTCAACGGTGATTTGCTTCTGCGGGGCACTTCCCAAATAAGCTGTGATTTGAGGAGCACTTCCTTTACAAGGCTTCCTGGAGTTGCAATGTCTAGCGATGGAACCTTGCTGTTCTTCAGCGGTGTGCTCAGAGGCCAGGAGATCCAGGCACCTTTCACTGCCGATATGCTTCGGGCTGTGTCTTCAGCTGGACAGCCCTTGTTCTTAGACTTGGCCAGGTGCTTTAGAGGACACGCTGAGGAGGCTGTGGATAATCAAGGTTAGTCTGGGCTGTCTTATGTCAGAGAGCCCCTCTCCAAGGACTTTGTATGTGTCTGAAGCTCAGCTGAAAGAGTTGTCAGTACATGATTTACCTAATTAGGAAGTGTGTGTTCAACTATTGCCACTGTTATTTCCGATATGTGCTGTCTCTGTAGTTCAATTCATTGACCCTCCCAGTGAGTGCAGCTACCCTAGCCTAGCATTTAAGGACCACCAGACAGCACCTCTTTCCTTGGACTCAGTCCCAACCCAGAGAAACCCCAGCGTTACAGAGTGGACTTGCCCCATAGGGCTTTCCCAGCTGTGATTATTGGGTACTTTCACGGGGCCCCTGGGTGGATTCAAACTGCCAACCTCTTGGTTAGTAATGAACACAAACTGCTCATGCTGCCCAAGGACCTGTCCCGACAAGAAAGGTTCCCTTTGAGCACCTCAAAGCTACTTCAGCAACCTGGTACTTGCCTCGAACTCTATTTCCAACGTGTAAAATTCTTGGCTTCTAAATCTCAACTTGGCACTTGACCCTGCTGTTGGTTTGGGCAGCGCAGTGGTGACTCTGAGGTCTCTGCAGGCTTGCAGGCTCTCGCCGTCTTTTCTCCAGCCCCTTGCTCCAGAGCTCTGGTCGCAGTGCCTGGCCCCAGCTGCTCCAAGCCCTTCCCCACTCTCCGGCCCCCCGCCCTCAACAGCAGGAGAAATGGTTTCCAGTGATAAAAATTCATTGGCCACCCCAGCATTCTGCGTTCGCCGTAGTCCTTCCATCACATTCTACATTTCTTAGGTTGATGGACTGCTCTCCTTTTCCAAGGTAACCACCTCGCCCTGACAGATCTGCTTAGGCCTGGAAGCCTGGAGAAGGGCGGTGAGCTGCATCACTCCCAGATCTTAGAAAACTTTAGGACAACTCAGCTTCCCATGGGAGCTTCTAATAGAAACATCTGAACCGGGATCTGTAGGGCGTTTGCAGTGTGTCGGTCCTGCTGACCACGTGTTAAAGGCAAGGGACGGCATGTTCAGCGGCTGGAGACGGAGAGGAGCCGAGTCTGCGCCTCCCTTATCAGAACCCCTGAGCGCAGCAGACAGCTGGGGCCTGATGTGGCTTGCCACATGGGCACTTGGGGACGCGATGGAAAATCCAATCTGATCCACTCCAACTGGGCTATTACACTCCAGCCCTGATAGGATCACACTCTCAGAGCACAGGGTAAAATTAAATTTGAGAGAAAATGAGATTTCTTTTGTTTTCTGCACAGTCCTGTAGATAAGCGTTCTCTACGACTTGACCTTGATGGTCTCAGGAAACCTGGCTGCAGGTCCGAGGGGATCTGATAGACAAATTAAATGAATTGGCAGTTCCTCTGCTTTCTTATTTGGCATTGCCTTTGGGGACTACAGGGCCCCCTCCCCATCTCCATTCAGCATCAAGCAAGGCTGTCGGTGAAGTTTGTCCCTAGCGAGATCCCATAGCCTCTTCAATTCCTCCTCCCTGAGGTCCCCGGGATGGCGTTCACAAGCTGGGCTGCTGGACTCAAGACTCACCGCCATTGAGTCCATTCTGATTCACATCAACCCTACAGGATAGGGTAGAACTGCTCTAGTGACTTTCCCAGCATGTAACTCTTTATGGGAGTAGTAAGCTTCATTTTCCTTCCTCAGAGAGGCTGGTGGGTTTCAAACTGCTAACCTTGAGTTTACCCTTATGACCCCAGGGCTGCTGGTCTACTAACCTAAATGTTGAGCATGATTCATCCCCACCCAGAGACACCATGGGAACCTGTAGAGCTGTTCTCCTCCAACATGGGAAGGGGTTTGTCCATCTTCCCTTTTCAGTTACCAGGTGGCAGCCCAGGACCAAATCCAGAGTCCCCGGACCCGCTAAGCCCACTTGGTCTCCCAGGTTGTTCTTGTTATAGAACAACCCCAGAGGGGTTTAAGGCTGTGACCTTGCTTCCCAGGCCCATCTGGGTGGGTTCCACCCTCCAATCTTGCCACGAGTCATGGAGGGCTTTAACTGCTTATGCGTGGAGCTCCCCTCCTCCCCAAAGTCCTTTGACACAAAGTCTTTCCCCAGACGAATCTGCGGCTCAGAGTTCAGAGGCATTAGGAACCCTAGAAAGGTCCTCCCATCCTGAATCACAGCACTGGGGTCCCTCTTGAGGACGAGCCCTAGAAACATGCAGCATTTCTCAGCGTGTGGTCCCTTATACACCGCCAGCAAGGTGCTGGACACAGCACCATGCCTACTGACTACTGCCCTTCGGAGCTTGCAGTCCGCGAGGCTCTCGGGCACAATTTGAGAGCCCTTGGCTAGAGACCAGGGCACATCGCCCAGCAGTTCTGGCTCCCTCATACCAACAGGGCATCGGATGAGTTCTCTCTGGGATGCCCGTCCGGGCCTCCATAACTCCTCGCGGCTGCGATGAGAAGGGCCTGGGGCTCTTGCACACGCACAGCTTCCTCTCAGCCAGTCCTCTTCGGCTCTCGCCCACAGAAAACGTCGTCCTTCCTAAGAACACCTCTGTTGGTGGAAATGCTAAGAAGCCCCCGTGAAGTTAACTTGACTGCAGGACTGATCCTACTCGTCAGTGGGGTAATAGCGATTACTGTTACGGTCAGAACGTGCAGTAGCTGGAACCTGTGTAAAGAGAAAAGGCAGCAGAGAAGGGAAATGCGCATATCTCACGACCAGGGAGCGACAGGAAAGTGGCAAGGCTGCACCCTGTTGAAGGCAGAAGCTGGTGAGATCCAGAAACAGGGGAGCCCCTGGGAGTTCTGGCTGTCATGGTTTCACTGTAGACTGACAGCAGCTATCTATAAAAACCAAACTCACTGCCATCAAGTAATTCTGACTGATAGCAACCCTTTAGATCAGAGTAGAACTGTCCCCATGGGTTTCAGACACTGTAACTCCATGGGAGTTGAAAGTCTCATCTTCCTTCTGTGGAGCTGCTGGCAGTTTCAAACTGCTGACCTTGTGGTTAGCAACCCACCATGTAACCATTACATTACCAGGACTGCTAGCTATATGTAGTTACAATTTCATTTAGTTCTCTTAAGTTCTCTTATAGGATGGGCTGACTTGTGCTTTTCTACAGATGAGGGAAGAATGGCTCAAGAGAGGTTAGGTTTCCAAAATCACCAACTGGTAACTGGCATGCAGTGGTAGACCCTGAACCCAGGTCTTTCTGAATCAAATGTGAATTCACAGAGTCCAATCCATTTCCCACACATGATACCATTTTGATTTTTACATCCACCCTGGGAGGCAGACAGAGCCAGTTGTACATGTGGGCAAATTGAAGACTGGAGCAAATAATAATTCCCGGGCACATTCGAGGGAAACAGTGAGATTGAACTCCTGGTATTTGACGCTCCACTTCTTCGTGATACTGCACTCACTCCTCCTGCTGCGTGCTTCTCAAATTATACCCAAGAGGTATGATTATTAACTGACGAATGAAACATTAGTATGCTAGGGGAGGCCCTGGGAGATAAAAATGCCTTTAGCTGCTAACATAAAGGTTGGAGGTTTAAGTCTATACCCAGAGGCACCTTGGGGAAAAACCCTGCTGATCTACTTCCAAAGGAGCAGGCTTGAAAATTCCTACGGAACCCAGTTCAACTGGGAGACATACAAAGTCACCATGAGGCCGAATCAACCTCACAGCTACTGGTGATATTCAGTACTGGGCTGCTGACGGCAAGGTCAGTGGTTCAAACCACCAGGTGCTGCAAAAGATGGGAGCTGTCTGCTTCCTTAAAGATTTATAAAGCCTCAGGCACTCTTTAGAGGGTCAGTGTGAGTCAGAATTGACTTAATGGCTTGGGGTATTAGAAATCACATAGATGTCTTCACATTGATTTATTTCCTAGTTGCGTTCCTCTCAAGTACTGACTGCGAGTTGCAGTGGGGAATGGACCTTTGGTTCGGTTTGGCGACAGAAGGATTCATTCGCAGTACGAGAATCAGGCCATCTAAGTAGGTGACTTTGGAAGGTCAGATTCCACCTTGAAGTCCTTAACCTCCAGGAGGCAGAGGAGAGAGGAAGTCAGCTGAATGCTGAAAGAGCAGCAGAAGGGGAAGAGGTGTGTGGACTGGCCTGGAAACAGCGATTTCACAGCTGCTTCCTCCCTGTGTGGGAGGCGTTCATTCAGCTGTACTTGCTGTTGTTCTTTTCTGTAGGATTGGGGCCCCCAACTCATGATCAGACCTTTGGGTTCACTGTTGGCATTCCTAGGGTTTCCCTTGGCTGTGTTTCAGAAATGGATTCATCTTAGTCTGCAGCGCCATAGCAACACCCAAGCCTCCACTGATGGGCAGGTGGTGGCTGCCCATGAGGGACCCTGGCTGCAAAGCAAACCTGGCTCTCCTTCATGTACGGCGGAAGGTCTACCATGGAAACACCACTGCCCTACTCGCCTATCGAAGCCTAGTAAGGGGAGAGAGAAGCTGAACATCACTGCCCTGGTCTTGTCGTCTCAGACCATTTAGCTTGTGGGGAGATGTGCGGGTCTGGGAGTGGGGGCAGATAGACTAGAACCCCCTGAAGCTTATGCTGATCGCTGAACCTGGCTCTCTGTAGAGGTGAGAAACAGTCTCCATTGAGAGCTTCGATCCAGATAGTTAGCCATTATCTGTGCTGGCAGGATGGGCAGGAAGTAATGGGGATCCCCTTCATCACAGCACAACCATTCTCGTGGGGGGAAGAACAGAGTCACAATTCCCAAGGGGAGCCACTGCTTAGAGTAGTTCTCACATCCTACCACAATTGCAGGGCATACAGGCCTGGCAGAACCAGTCATGCACTTAAGACTCTGGGAGTTCTGTTCACCATCCATGGGGCAGCCTACACTGCCTCCCCCCCCCCCAGAGACTGCTAGCAAACCCAATGTGACCCAGTGCCAGGATGCATCCACCCACCCCCAGCCCAGAGGGGCGCAGCCTCCTGCAGGATCCCAGTGTTGCCATTGGCGGACTCCCCCTGACAGGAGCCCGCAGCCTCCCGTTCTGGTACAGTTCCTGCCTCTGTGGTCTTCAGTTCTCCTGGCACTTGGGAAGGGGTGCCTTACAGTCAGAATGGGCAGAAAGTTCACCCTGTTGTCTTTCACAGTTGTGGGTTATTTGAGAAGAAATAGAAATTATCAGGAAGGATTACTGGGGCTGACTTGGGACTCACAGAAGCCACGCATGCCAATATCAGATGCTCTTGGGAGCTTTCTTAGGTAAATAGAGGTCTGGTCCTCCCCTCAAGTTCTCACACTGCAAATCAGATTTAACTCCTTGTTGTCAGAACATCAATACCTCTGGCCAAACTTAAGATAAGACCACAGAGGTACACCTGAGTGTTTTCCTTTCTAATACAAGGAGGCTTCAAAACTTTCCCAAAGAATCCACAGTCCTTCAACTTCATTATTCCACAAAGGTTTCCAAGCCTCCGCGCAGTTTTCTGGGAATCTGAGAGCAACCAGATGACCTAGAGGCAGGAGAACCTCAATTGTAGGATCATTCTTCCCTGATAAAGAAGGGTACCATGCTATGGTGAGTCAATTGTCACCTAGACACAAAGATCTTTGGAACTTGTATTTTGTGCTTTTTTTAACCTGTCCATTGGTGATCGCCTAAGCTCCACCCCAGGAGTCTATTGTTCCCTTTAGCTATCAACACACTCATTTTCTAAAACTAAGTATGTATACCATATATGTACGTATGTGTGTGCATGTATACACATGTAGACACACAAATATAGACACACAGATTTTTCTGTTTTACTTTGTGATTATGATTTTTTGGGGTTTTGTTATATATAAAGACACATGCTCACACATCTATATACACAAGTTTCTCTCTATTTTACTTTGTGATTGTTGTTAGTTTGGGAGCTTTGTTTTGTGTTTTATATATATACACATATATGCATGTGTATGGATAGTGTGTATATACATAAACACATATCACACGCCTAAGTATATATGTATGCATATGTACACATATATACATGTATGTATTCACACGCGTGTGTCATGTGTGTGTATATATGACATATTGTCAAGCAGTTTATTAGATGGCATGGGACGGGTCCCTGGCCATCATGTTTGACAAAATAGAAGTTCAGTGAAAAAGAAGAAGATCCTTAAGGAGATGGATTGACCGTTGGTTTCAACAACTAGCTCAAACACAGGGGAGACCGTGAAGTGTGACACAAGCCCTTCAGTGTTTGTTCTGCTGTATGTTGAGTCAACTGTACATTGGAACTCGCTCAAGGCACCTAACAACGGCATACTGACTCCCCATACTGTGGATCGCATGGCTGACTATGTCAGAGATGCATTAAGAGGCATCGGCCATGAACGTCCATCCCAACAGAAAAGTGGGTGAAGGGAGATGCCGTACAGTGTAAGATATGAAAAATTAATAATTTATAAATTATCAAGGGTTCATGAGGGAGGGGAGGGGGAGTAGTATCAAGGGTTCATGAGTAGGGAGGGAGGGGGAAAATGAGGAGCTGATATTAAGGGCTCAAGTGGAAAGCAAATGTTTTGAGAATGATGATGACAGCAAATGTACAAATGTGCTTGACACAATGGATGGATGTATGGTTTGTGATAAGAATTGTATGAGCCCCCAATAAAACGATTTAAAAAAAGAGGTATTGGCATGTAAACCTGGGGCCAGTGGCAGTTATTGGACATTGTGGAAGGGAATTCTATGCAAGCAATTTCTTTTTTCCCTTTTCCACATACTTTTATGTTATTTTAATGGTTTTATTGGCTTTTAATTCACAGCACACAATGTAAGATTTCGATCATATTAAGAAGCATTATATAATCTCACTACAATCCATTTTAGAACATTTTCTTCTTGCATATACTCATTGTTATTAGCTCCCTATTTCCCCCAACCTCCTCTGCACACCCCCAAGAAACAATTAATCCAGTTACCGTCTCTATATATTTACCTATCCTATTCATATATAGAAAACCATCGACACAAAACAAAAACTTACAACACTAACAAAGTGTTAAAACAGAGAAAACCCTCATTCAAAAAGCAGGCGGAATAAATGTAAATGGTTGATGGCAGAATTCTCCGGATTAGCAGGTCTTGAATCAGATAATGCTCAGAGGGTATGTATCTGCTCTTCCTCATCTCGTTGGGGTGACTCCCACCTCACCCCTAACATTTTAAGAGTGATGAAAGGAAAATCTCTGAATTCCTGAAAAGAACAGAAATCAAAAGAGCAGATTACTGCTTAGGGAAGAGACTTTGTGTCCAGAGACCTAGGCCCAATTAGGGGGGGGGGGGTGCATTCCTAGCTATACGTGAGACTTAGAGCACTTTGGGGGTGCTTGACCTCCTCCTCCCTTTCACGTTGATAATCCCGAATATGGGCAAACTCGGTGACAATCCCTGGGTCACGCTCATTTCCTATGGGTGTCCTTCCTGCCAGCCTCTTCTCTCCAGGCAGCCGTACGGGGAACCAGCTCACCTCCCGCCCTCTGGCTGAACGGGGCACCCAGAGCAAGAAGCCTGCTCACAATATTAGGATACTTTAGGATAGGAATGTTTCCCCTGAAAGTCTTTTACTTACTCACTCAGGGACCCTATTAAAAATGAGAGGGATCGCCGTGAGCTAGGCAGTGAAGGCTGGGTGCATGTAGGAAGGCTTCCCAGCAGGAGAGCTGACCAACTGGAAACCCTGTGACAGCTAGGTGTGAGTGGTGTGTGGGCCTCCAGAACGAGATGGGAGAAGGAGGCCTCCTTAAAGATGTGCTAGTGGGATCGAGAGGAAGTGGAGGCATTCTAGGCCTGGGAAGAGTTACAGGCTTGGAACCCCACAGAGGCAGTTTGGCCCTGTCCTCTAGGGTGCCTATGGAGAGCACTGAGCAATGTGGCCAACGAAGCCATCGGCCCAGGTCACCGGTTTCTGTGAGTGCAGTCTTCTATTGTATTCTGGACGTAGCAGATGCCTTGGTTCTGCCACACGCCTGTGAACACTGGTACAGAGGAGGGTTTGTGGGGGTTCAATAAGGAATCAGAGAATGTAAGCCTTTTTTGCCTCGAGTGCCCCTTCTGCCTTCAGAGGCACCAAGACTCATTTACTCCCCAAATGTCTATTTCATGTTACACGTCCTGTGCTTGGCGAGTGAGTCAGAAACGTGTAACAACAATAACAGCAAACATTCACCCAGCACCTCTTACCCACAAAGCGGTATGCAGAGTGCTTTGCGTGGTTGACCTCCTCAGTGCTCTAAGAGCCCCATCAGCGGGCACCGCGAGGTTCCCCAGGTGGCTGTGGTAGTTACGTAATCTGGTGTCAGCCTGGGACTTGAGAGGAATAAGAGTGAAGGGGTGGAGTCTAGTCTGTCAATCGGGTCATAGCCAATGAGGTTTCTGTGTGGGCATGGCCATCGCCCGAGAATTCTGGGACCTCCAGGCATTTTCCTCCTTAGAGGTGGGAGAGACTCTCTTGGCTCACTCCCTGAGAGACTGACAAGACACGTGGCGCTACGCCACCTGGACCAACTACCCTGATGCAACCAGACCTCTGGAGTTGGAGAAGCCATGTAGAGACCCCTGCCAGCGCCACTGGATCCACCAAACTTCCAACCCACTGCACTGTGATCCTCCTGCATTCAGTGTCATTGCATGTATTTCGTGAGTCTGGAGAGAACTTTATAGATTGGTATCAGACATGCGGGCTAATATTGGACTTATGGACTTGATCTGGACTGGGCTGGAATGTTTTCTCAATATTCAATTGCTCTCGTATATAAACCTCTTTCTGATATGCATGTGAATGTCTATGAATTTGTGAAGGAAATCAAGCCTACAGAAGGAAATGCTTGTTCCAAGCATTTCAGCCCAGAGGCTGGTAGCTGCCTTTTGAACTAGACCTAATCCTAAGCCACGTTGTTAGCCTCTTGAAACCAACACCCTTGCCTCCAAGGAACTGCTAATCTAGTAGGAAAGATAGGACAAGTGTAAATCAATGCACAATACGAGTCTTTAAGTAGTACTTACAGAGATAAGGTGGACTGAGGATAAGAATGGGTACAAGGAGGAGGGACATTTTGGATGAAGAGGTGGAATTTGAGCTAAACCTTGAGGGTAGATCCAAAAAACAGAATCCAAACCAAACTGACTGTCACTGAATCGATACTGACTGTGTTAGTCTGGATAGACCAGTGGAAAAAAAATCCATGGACACGCATGTGTATAAGAAAGAGATTTGTGGTTGGAGGAGAAACCAGCCCCCCACCACTAATCACTGGTTCGATTGGCACAATTGTACGGTTGAGATATATAAATAGTATATCAAAGTCATAGAGTGCATGAAAGATAGAAGAGAGAGAGAAATAATGGAGTCAGACATACTTCATAGTAGCATGCTCACTTCAGCACCACTTGGTGGTCCACATGGAGAGAGATTTTTAATGCTAACCAAGGCTTTTATAGTCTCTGGGGACATGCAAGCCCCCTAATTACAGGTGAAGACATACGTCACAGCAAGGGGTTTTGCTATAGGTAATACAGTAATGGGAGGGGGTGATCTAGGGGTATACACGCAAAAGGAAGGGGAGGTATTGGGGGTACACATGTGACAAGAAGGGTGGATCCTAGATATAGGATGGCGGCCTAACTTTGGATGTCACAGAGCTGGTCTGACCTGTTCTCTGGCTCAACTGATAGAGACCATCATGGGTAGGGTGTGAACTCCACCTACAGGAACAAGCTAATGGTCGCAAGCCTCAGGGAGAAGTAGGCCATTGTTCCCCGGCAGCAGGGAGCAGGCCCAGACAGCAGTCTGGCAGCTGATTGCCTCAAGGAAAGTAACTTCTACCATTAGCTGCAAGCACTGTCCTAAGTCAAACGTATTTGGGGTGATGACTGGGGAGCAATCTCTCTTTTTCCCACAGAGATTTATATACAAGAGCAATTAAACATTGAGAAAGCATCCCAACCCAGTCCAGTCCAAGTCCATAAGTCTGATACTAGCCCATATGTCCAATACCAATCTATAAAGTCCTCTTGAAACTCACAAAGCACATGCAATGATGCTGAATACAGGATGATCATAGGCCAGTGGGTAAAAAGTCTTTGGGTCCAGTGGCGTTGTAAGCATCTCAGCGCTGTCAGGGGTCTCTACATGTCTTCTCTGGTTTCAGAGGTCTGGTTGCATCAGGGTAGGTCCATGTGCCTTCTCCAACTTAGGACACTAGCATAGTTTCAAGTGTCATGTCACCTTCAATGGCTCCCAGGGAGTGGCAGAGAGAGAAGTGTCTCCTGCCTCCAAGGAGGAATACCGGATTTCCCAGAATTCTCAGGAGAAGGCCATGCCTGCACAGAGGCCTCATTGGCTATGACCTGATTAACAAGCTAGATTCCACCCCTACACTCTTAATCCTCAAATTGGCAAATGATTACATATCTACCATACCGACTCATAGTGATCCTGTAGGATGGGGTGGAACTGCCTCTGTGAGCTTCTGAGAGTGTACTTCAGAAGGAGAGAGTCTTATTCCCGCAGAGCCACTGATGGCTTTGAACTACCAACCTTGCAGATCACAGCCCAATGCACACACCACTATACCAGAACATTTACAATGACAGCCAAAGCGAATAGGTAAGGGGCCCTTAGTTTGTAACCTTTCTGTGCGGATGTTTTACCCAACCGCCTATGAGGCAGATACTGCTGTGAGCTCATTTAATAGGTTGGAAAATGGAAGGCACCAATAGATGAGTATCATTTGGATGGAAGTATCTGGTCATGGGAGCAGTGCCCAGAGAGAAATCATGATTAAATGCAGGAAGGACTTCAGGGGGAGGCGGGGCTGGGGGCAGTAGGCAGTTGGGCTTAGTGGGGCTGTCAGAGCAGGAGGAGAGATGGTGAATAACAACACGACAAGGTCAGCTGGTGCCAGATCATGGCAAGTGGGAATTTCAAGCCCAAGTTTGGACTGGGTTCAGTAAGCAATGAGAAGGCATTAGAAGATTTTAATTTAATCAGGAAGATGAATCTGGCAGCAGAATTCAAGCTGGAAGAGGACAGATGTAGGCTGGGAGATGAGCATAGGGTGTATTACAATAAACCCCATCCATCAGTTGGTCAGCAATCTATAGCAGACACTTACAGTGGGTCGGGGTAGAATGGTGAGGCAGAAGGAGGAGATCCCCACCTGCTCCAAGTTGACAGTTGAGGACATTGATACAGAAGGCCTGAACCAAGGCAGAGGGAAGATGGGTGCATGGTATCAGCATCTCACATTTAGAATCAACAGGACAAAGGCTGCTTTCTGAGCTTGGGAAATGAAACAGGCCTGAAGGTTAGGGGCCAGTCCACCTGGAAGCTAAGCGCAAGGCCAAACAGAACAACTTAGCTTATAGAGCAAGTTGGAGTTGACCAGAAAGGGCATTCCACATCCTTGCCCAGCCCAGTGAGGGTGATGAGCAGCCATGGAGCCTGCCAGGACACTGGACACCAGATGGCAGGAGAGGGTGGACACAGCATGACTCGTGGGACTAAACTTCTGGGTACTGAGTCTCTGAACCACTTCCTCCCCACTGCTCTGCTGATTTCTCTGGTTCACCTCCCCTCCCACTGCCAGCCTTTGGGCTCTGTGTCAACTGTGAGCAGCCCCGCTGGTGCTGGAAGCGGGGATGGAGGAGGACAGAATAGACAGGTGTCTTTGGCTCATCATTAGCAGCTCCAATAAAAGTCAGCTTGGAGGATAAGGGAGAAATTGAGGTTACTAGGTCAAATGTTCCCCATCATTACAGCCCCCTAGACATTATAGATCCTCTCCTCCGTTTTCCCTGCCTCACCCAGTTCTATCAGACTCCAGAGCTCAGCTTGAACTCCGAGGAGGCCCAGTGACTGGGGGACTGATGAAGTGACCCCTCTAGCTGGAAGATCACCCCCGTGAACACACCAGGCTCTATGTACATGTTATCTATTACTCTTTGACAGCCCAACGCCAAGGGGGAATAGATTCCAGCCAGCACACACCTCTGGGCCCCTGAAATAATTTCTCCCGCTTCCCAATCCACCCAGCCAAAGAGAGAATTACTTACAAAGATGACTCATCCTGCGTGAAATTACACATTATGACAATTACACAGCACTTTGCTTTCCCTTCTAATTGCCCCAGACACTTGATGAGATTTTATTATTTATACTATTATTATATTCAGAGGGGGGGGGCTTCAGAAAATGTGTGCAAAAACAGAACTAAGAGATAATGGATTTTTTTTCACGAATTTGTAAAATGCCCCCTCGTGCTTATAATATGATGTTAGTCTGTACAGCACAATATACAGATGAGTAGGTTTCAGTTCAGAAAAGCCCAGCGATTTGTACCAGGGGCTTGGCTACTAGGATGGAGTGGATGTTTTCTCATTCCGAAGCCACCGCTGTCTCCATTCCAACCCATAATGTCTGTGTTTGCACTGTTTGAATGTCGCTTGGCTTTGTTTATTATGGCTTCTGTCATGGAAAAGGCAGGGGAAATGTGTTTGATTCTTACCAGTGTTCTGAGCCTCGCACAACTTGGGCCACCTCCTAGTTTAGCCCCAGCTGTGTGAGGCTTGAAGAGCAGAGAATTTAAGAGCAAGTCTGGGGTTCTGCTTTCCTCCTCTGTACAATGGTGGGTTCAATTGGAGATTCTCGCCCACGATTTTTCAAGTTCAAAGTCTCTACATCTATGACCTGCCTTGGTTCTCCCACATTTGTTATCCACACAGGCGATAATGGTCTTCAGCTCAACCATGCCAGCCCTCAGAGCTCCTTAGCTTTCTTCTACGAAGTAGCACAGGTGGGCTAGTGGATGTCTTGTCCATGGTCCTGAAACTAACAATGCCCTTCAGGGACAGGGATCTATGGTTTATTTGCTGCTCTGGGCTTAAGTCCTGGACTGACACGCTGCCCAAAATTGTATGTATTGCAAACTGGAAATGAGTTCTGTCAAGACTACGTGTGGATTTGGTCCTTTGGGCTACACGGACCATGGGCTTGAGACCACTAGCAGGCAGCAGGGATGCTCTCATGGTCAAAAGTCTTGGACGCCTTCCATTGCAAGAGTGGTAGGCAACCTGATATAGCCCCAGGGGGAGCACAAAGAAGCAGTGATAGAAGACAGGCTTGAAAGGAATTGGTCTTCAGTCACTACTCAGGATCCCAGGCAGGTCCCTTTCTGTGGAGGTCACTCCCGTCCTTGCTGCAGGAGAATTTTTTCCTGCCAAGCATAACCCAACTGGGCAGTGAGACCCAGCTGTGCACTAATGAATGGCCAGATGGAAAACTAAATAAGCGGGTAGTGCCCACCCAGATCCTCAGCCCTCAGGGGCAGAAGGTGAGGGCAGCGTGTGAGGAACAGTGTGGTGGATGGCTTTGCCCTAGGTAGCGCCTCAAATTGTCCCTGGATCCAGGTCAGCTTCTCCCTCCCAGTCAGTGTGTTCCTGGAGGTGTCAGTAATGTTAAAAACCCACAGTAGATTACAAAGCCAGTGTGTGGCGAGCAGCCCAGCTTGGGTGTGTGTGTGTGTGTGTGTGTGTGTGTGTTCCACTCCCTGCTATAAATAATAACTCTATAGCTTTCTGCAAGAGTTCTCCTGAGGCAGAGCAGGGTGCACTCCCCTTGAGGATTGGGGAGGGGTGACTGCCCGCAGGGTAGGCAGAAAGGTGCAAAAGGCTTCTCAGCCAGTTGGGATGAAGTCTCCTCATGTGAAACAGAATTTCAGTTTAATGGTATGGAACAAAGGCAGCTAAGTGGTTGCCAATACACATGCAGTTGAATCCAAGAACCAGAGTGAAAAGCAGGGGGGAGGGGGGCATCACCAGCCCTATCTCTTTGATTTGTGGCATCTGCATTGACACTGCGTTGGAATCCACAGCTTTTCTGAATAGGAGGTGGTCTCTAATGCTATCACTTTAAATCTCAAGGCCAGAGATATAATCGCATGCCATTACATAGTACTCCTTAATTACATGGTAACTACTATGCCATTACTTTCTAACTCCAATCTAATTGCAGCTCACTTCTGATTAGTGAGCCATAAACATTCCCAAACGGGGTCCGAGATCCATTTCCATAAAATTCACTTGCTGTTTAAGAGAAGAAATACTAACATACAAATTGGGCGACTGCAGGGAGCCTGACCCGGTATTATCGTAAAGAATGTTGGCTGAGCTTGACCTTCTGGAGTACGTAATGGAAGTGATTTGAAGGGGAGAGTAGATAGCTGTGTCCTGGTTATGCATTGGGCTGAGATCCACGAGGTCAGCAGTTTGAAGCCACCCGCCACCTGCCAGAGAAAGATGGTGCTTTTTACTCCTGTAAAAAAAGTTACAGTCTCAGAAAGTCACAGGGGCAGGTCTACCCTGTGCTATCGAGTCACCCTGAGTTGGCATCGACTTAATGGCAGCGAGTTTCATAAGTCTGGTGTCCTATGTCGACATGAAGAGAGTCAGAGCCTGACAATGTGAGGCCTCAGTTCAGACTCTCACTCTGCTATTTACTGCCTGTGTAATCTTGGCCAGGCGTTAGACCTCAGCTTTCTTATGTGAAAATAGGTAAGAGTATAAATTACTGTGCAGGATTGTTATAAAGATTTTAAAAGACCACATCTGTGAGAAGGCTCTGAGAAATGAGAGAAAAGAGAGAGAGAGAGAGAGAAAGATTGTGTAATTGCTAATTATGACTATAATTCTCATGGGTAGGAACATCTAGTGATAGTGGAAGAAGTGAAGCTGATCTTATTTCAACCCCTCCAACTAATGCTTTCCAGTCTTTAATATGCATGCAATCATCTGGGGCTCTTGTTAAATTGGGGATTAAGATGCTGTCGGCTTTGGAGGGAATACAGATTCTGCATTTCTAATAAGCTCTTAGAATCCTTGGGTGGTACAAAGGGTTAAGAAGTCCAGCTGCTAACTGAATGGTTGAAGGTTGCAGACCATCCCAAGACCCGGAAGAAAGGCCTGGTGATCGGCTTCTGAAGACATCAGAAGCCATTGAAATCCAATGGAGCACAGTTCAATTCTGACACATGGGGCCACCACCAGCCCAAATCAACTGAACAGCAGCTGGTCGGCTACTCAAAGTCCCAGGCGATGCTGGCCCTGCTGCTACCCAGAGCACACTTGGAGTAGAAGGCTTTAGGGCGGCTTGCATCAAGGACCTAGTAATGAGATGGGACAGGAAGGAGGGCAGAAAGAACAAATGGCCCACCCCATCTGCCAGAGCCAGTGCCCACCTCAGCCATTCCTCCCTGAACATCTGGAAGAATTAACACCTTATGGCGGCACCTTAGGCGCTCACACCTGATGGGTGCAGAGGGGCCCATCTAAAAGGATCCATCGTCCCCGGGAGAGAAGGTCAGGAAGACCCAGGTTCTGTTTGCGGATCAGTAAGGACGTCACTCACCGGGAAACTCGCAGCACACTTGGCAGCACGGTGGTGGCCCTGACAGAGGCTCCAGACACACTCGTGTGTCCTCAGAATCTGGCTGCAGGGAGCCTGGGCCACAGAAGAGGGATGCTCAAGGACTCTTGGAAGGGAGGAAGGGAAATCGGGAGGGAGGGCTTTTGTGTTAGGGGCGTTTAGAAGAGTCGATGTCGCCGGCCACACACGTTTCTTCATGGCCGGCACGAGAAAGAATCCTGGGATTATCGATGGCTGAAGCTGGAAGGCATCTTCGAAGTCATCTTTTTCAACCTCTCGTTTCACAGTTCAGAAAACTGAGAAATGTCTTTCTTGCAGTCACATGGGAACGAATCCCAGAGTGCCCGGTTCTTAACCTAGCCTTATTTCCCAGGCTTTTCGAACCAGGTAATGAAACCTGCTTCATGGAATTTGATGGCAGGCTAAATATCTGGAGGGATGGAGGCCTGGCAGCTGGGTGCATCAAGGAATGAGTCTCCATGACTCTTTGCTGAGCCTCTTGGTTTCCTCAGCTCTGATCACTTATTTGTTTCCAAGAGAAGAAATGCTATTTATCTGTCCCTCTCCAACACCAGAATCCCAAACTCTTCTGGGTCAGAGAGGTGGCCTGCATCTCCCAGCATGCCTAGTGTCACCTGCCAGCATATAGAGGAGTCGAAGCAGTGTCCTAAATGAGACACCCAGAAGCCCCTAAGTGCTGAAGTCCATTGTGGATAATACAGCCATGAGGAGGGAGGTGGGAGGAATAGGTCAGGCTGGCTGCATGTGCTGGAGAAAGGGTACTTCCACAATAAGCACAGGGGTGCAGGAAAAGTGACCTGATAAAACTGGATGCTCTCAGAAAAGACTTCTGGAAATGCCTTTTGGGTTGGCGTGGGAGGAAGTGAGTGACCTGGAAGTGAATGTGGCCTGGGGCACACCTGGCAGACTCTTAGCCCAAACGGGAAGAGGGAGGAGCTCCGAGGAAGCCGAGTACACTTGCATGTCATTCTTTAGGCTATTAAAATAGTTACTTCAATCTAAACCCTATCATATGTACTCTGCCCATTGCTGTCGAGCTGATTCTGATTGATAATGACCCTATAGGGCACGGTTGCACTGTCCTCATTGGGTGCCCAAGGCTGTATACCTCCACAGAGCAGATGGCCTCATCTTCCTCCTACAGAGCAGCCGGTGGGTCTGAACTGTCGACCTTTCAGTTAGCAAGCACTTAACCACCAGGGTGCCTTAACATGGACATCTGGTGAGCCAATTTAATATAGGCCCATATTATAGCTTTGGAAACTTCTCCCTTTGAGCCTGGAAAGCCATTATATATCCATTTAGCAGTGACTTCAGTGAGCTTTCTTACTGCTACGTAGAGTAAAATCTCTCGATATATAAATGTGGGATATTTTAGAAGCTTAATTGAAGGGTACATGCTATGTTTGTGATAGAGTGTAAATAAGGGTGTTTGAAATCTTAGGTTTTTTTCTCAGCTTGATTTAGTACCAATGAATATGCCATTATTGTACAGGGCCCTCTGTCCTCATGGTCACTAACAGGCCAACTTGCTTGTCCAGCAACGTCAGGAGACTGTCCAAAGACAGACTGGGTCCTCCTGGCCTGGAGCACGTGCCACATGTCTGCATTTCTACCATGCTCGAGAAGATCCTCGGCAGAAGACCATAGGATTATGGGGTCCCCTGGCACTGACTTGGGGTCTGAACAGTCCCTATGGCTGGCCCCTCCCATCCCGAGTTCAAGGTATGAATTCAGACCTTCTGATTTGGGGGCCTCGGCTCTATGCTTGGAGTCTACATCCCTTCTGTGTGGCTACTCCAAGAGCAATCTCCATGAAGGAAAGTGTGGGGGAAAGGCCCCCCCAGAAAATCATCATGGGTCCGGTGGGCGCAATTCTATGGCAGTACTAAGTAAAGATTACAGTAAAGTCATAGGGAACATGAGAGAGAGAAATAATGGAGTCAGACACATTTCATGGTAGCATACTCACCTCAGCCCCACTTGGTGGTCCTCGTGGGGACAGCGAGAGCAGGGGGCCAGAGAAACATTTATTGCTCACCAAGGTTTATAACTACTTAGGGGGCCATAATTGCAGGTAACCACAGGTCACAGGAAGGGGCAGTACAATAGACATACGCATCATAGGAAGTGGATGGATGATAGACATTCGCGTGACAGGAAGGGGATGAGCTAGGTGTGTGCACATAGGAAGGGGAGGGACTAGAGGTATACATGTGACAAGATGGGTGAACCCTAGATTCATGATGGCGGCCTAACCTTGGTCACCCTTGGGTGGGCCTGACCTCTCTGAGGTCTCCTACAAGGAAATTGTCAACTACTATCCTTATCAGAAGGGACTAGGCCCTACTTGTTGTATGACTGCTTGCTCTGGATGACTGATAAACCTTAGGGAAAATAACCCTTGACCTACTTCTGTTGACTTCCAAGTCATTCGCCACATGTAGCAAGCAGCTAAGTTTGGCATATATTTGGGGGAGACAATTTGGAAGAAATATTTCTGTTTCCCACAGGAAAGGCATCCCCATAATCTTCCCTCCTCTTCAGCTGAGAACTAAACCTCCAATAAAATATGAGCTGGGTGCTGTTTGTTAGGTGTGGGTCACCCCAAAGACACCTGGACATGAAAGGCTAGCAGCCCCATTAGCAGCACTTTAGCCCTCATGGACCCCTGCTGTCCTTTCTTTATCTCTACTGATGTCCTTCCTCCCCTTCTATCACAGGAAGAAAGCTCTCTCAAGGCTTCTCACCAGCCTTGGTGTGTGGTACCCAGATGGCCCTGCCACAACCACCCTCCCGGCTGGCCACCAGAGAATGCAGGACCTGTCGCCGGGCCCTCTTTCCCCCCAATATTCTGCCCCCTACATCACATGTATCCCCTGAGACCTAGCAGCAGGTAAAGAGAACCCAGCTCCTCTCTCGGGATGTGGGAGAAGAATTAGGGCAACCAACTTCCTTGAATTTAGTCATAACCCTTCCTGAGGATGACCAGTGGTCAGGAATCTCTTATGATCTAACACAGTGCGGTTGCTCCACTCCGTGAAGGGATCTTCTATGAAGCAGCCACTAAGCTGTGAGAAAATAGGTAGAGTACCCCTTCTTAATTTGGTCTCAGCCTTGATCCAATTGCTGGGTTTTCACTCAGGGTGTGTGTGAAGGTTTCTCACCAGGTGTCCAGACTGAGAGCGTGCACATGCTAGCACCTTCTCCTGCTGGATCTGGACACCCTGCATCCAGTCTGTCCACATCCTACATTGATCTCAGGAGCCATCAGCGGATGGCTTACTTGGATTCATTCGGCTCAGCATCCACCGGCCCGTGGTTCCCCTGCTTCATCTTCCTGCTTCCCGCTCGTCATCCCCGGCAGCTTCAGGAGTCAGGAGAAGCCTCCATCTTATATCTGACCCATGGACTTGAACAGAACTGGGATTACCCACTTCTAGCACTGGGTGAGCTGCTTCTTAAGATAAATCTCTTTCTGTAGGCATACACGCTTCTCTAGAGCAACCAGTTTACCACGTTCCATATGGGTTTATTGCTTTGGAAACCTTATGAGGCAGTTCTAGCCTGTCCTGTAGGGTCACTGTGAGTTGGAATCAACTCAATGGCAGTGCATTTTGAAAGGTCCGAAAGCCACTGCCACGAGGTCACCCCGACTCCGAGCACCCCCTCGTGCAGAGTTGGACTCTAGCCCCATAGGGTTTCTAAGGCTGCACATCTTCGCAGTGGTAGATGGTCTTATCTTTCTCCTAGGGAGTGGCTGATGGGTTCACACTGCCAGTCGTCCAGTTAGCAGCCAGTACATCACTCACTGTGCCACTCAGCCTTGAACACCCAGAGTGGGAGCCCAACTCATTGATGGGTGCCTGCACAGTCCGGGCATTTCTGAAAGAGCAGCCCATTTCTCTGAGCCCCCTGGGGAAAAACCAGCTGCCTTTGCGTCCACTCAGACTCGGAGCGTCAGAGACTATCTGTGCTCCAAGGGGCTTTCAAGGCTGATTTATACAAGTAGATCACCAGGCCTTTCTTCCAAGATGCTTCTGGGTGGGCTCCGCTCCCCAATCTTAGTGACCAGCTGAGCACATTAACCATTTGCACCATCCAGGGCCTCCAGAGCCAAGTGGGGTGCCTATAAAATCCACCAGGTCGGCAGGGGGAGAGCTCTGTGAAAGAAAGGGACTTAAATCCTATAGCCAACATCACATGGATCATTTAAAGTTGCCCCTGCCTCCCCCAAACAAACAAACAAACCAAAAACAACAACAAAAATAAACCCACTGCTATTGAGCCAATTCCCACAGACTGGCTGGTGGATTTGAACTCATGACCTCATGGTTGGCAGTCCAATGCTTATTCAGCGGTGCCACCAAGGTTTCTGTTCAGAGCTTGGAGGGCCACCATTGCTGGATCAGGACTTCGGAGTGGGTCAAAACAGTTCAGCCCTGGCCCATGGAAACAGGGGCAGCATATTCGCTGCACAATGGCACAATCTGTGTGGTAGCTGTTCCCCCCAGTGGGAAACAAGCAGTACTGCTTTAGTCTGAGAGGGCAGCCAACACACGGAAAGCAGCCTCACTGGCCGCCACCCCTAAGCAGAGCACCGCTGCCTGTTGCCTCCACTCCCACTGCCCCAGAGTCGATTCTAACTCGGTGATCTCATCAGATGGTGTAGAACTGCCCCATAGAGTTCCTAAGGCTGTGAATCTTAAAGACCCAACCTGTCTCATCTCTTTTCTGCAGATTCCTGTAGGTTCAAACCACTGGCCTTTTGGGTAGCGGCCAAGTGTTTTAATGACTGTGCCACTGGGGCCTCTGCGGTCAGTATCCAATGAGCAGGAGATTTGTTTGCATGCAGTGGGCATGGTGCTCTTGTTTCCATCAGCGGTTTGACACCGGTTCAGAGCCCTGTGTGAACATCTAATTAGCCAAAGGCAGTATAGGAATACAAAGAGCAGCCGTACCCACCGCTCTGAACCCTGGACAGTGGGCAGCACTGGCAGTGACTATGGGAGGGTAAGAGTGGAGGGTGAAGCCATCCAGGCCAGAGCTCCTGCCCAAACCTCAATCTGTGGGCTCCTTCCTGAGAGGTCCTCTGTAGCTGATGTCCAATAGATTAAAACCCATTGCCGTTGACTTGCCTGTGGGTTTTCTGGGCTGTCAGTGTTTATAGAGGCAGACCGACTCATCTTTCTTCCATGTAGCCCATGGTGGGTTCAAACTGACAATCTTTCCATTAGCTGTGGGGGACTTGAATCACTGCTTCCCACCCCAGGGCTGCTTGCCCAAGTGCTTGAACACAGTGCCATTCAGCCTGTGACCTAGAAGTAAAACATCACCTGGAAAGTCTCTAGGGAGGTTGAGTATTTGATATAAAACATGAAATATTTTCAATTGTTACTTGTCTGTTCTTTGTGTCCCCCTCCCCACCTCCCCACTGATTGAAATTCAACCTACCGTAGCACTTTCTTTATTTGTTTCCCCACACCTCTATTGCAAGATCAATTGTGTTCTGATATATTACTTTCTACGTCTCTCTTCCTTCTTCGTGCTTCTCAATAGCGTGTACACCAACATGTTCCGTGCCTGGAACAATCCCGTTGTTCTGTTCTGTTTGCTTAGGTAGAGAACCGATTGACCCAAGGGCTAGTGAGTTCGGAAAATCCCCAGGCAGCTCAAATGGTCTGTATTGGTCTACTAACCCAACGACTGGTGGTTTGAACTCACACAAAGGTGTCTCAGAAGAGAGAACCGGGCATCGCATGCCAAAAGGTCTCAGCCATTTGTGGAGCAGTTAGACTCTGACACGCGCCACAGACTGGGATGCACTCTATGGCCACGGGTTTTAATGGGTAAGAGGTGAGACTAGGAGAAGGTCAAGAAAGAGCAGAAGGGAAGGAAATGGAGGTCAGGAGGGATATCTGCATGAGTAATGCACCCTACACAAGGGTTCTGGGTGGACATCATTCCACATGGATGAGACCAAAGAAAGAACTGTTTCCAGGTGACCACGACACGTGGGTGACCCGAGTCTACGCTGCTTACCTCCCCAAACAAGGGAGCAGGTTTCGTTTAGGTTCATTTGCAGTTTCTGAATTCCAACACAGAAACAAAAGGATGTATCAGAGAAGTGCCGAGCATAGAGCCAGGAAGAGGAAGTGGATTTCCAATATGATGTGTGTGTGTGTCCATCCACAAAAGCATCAAAGAGGACCTTCTCAGTAAAAGCTGGGCAGGAGTCGGGTTTCTGGGGCAGTAGGAGCACAGCCCAAATGCTGTAGCACATTATGTAATAGCCCCCCCAAAGGAAATATTCTACTATGGCATCTGGCACATAGTGGACGTTTCAGCGTGCCCCTCCTCCCTCTCCTTCCCGGCCTACTCAGGAGAGGGGTGGTGGTGGCATCTCTCCAGGGTACTCCAGGTTGCTGGGTGGGGATGGATCTCCCTTCCCAACATTCATGCCACAGTCTGCAGAGACCCGGGCAAGCTGTTCCCAGCAGTGCTTCAATTTGAGTCGATTGGTTATATACCAGGTCCCTGGAAGCAGGTTTCTGTAGCTGCTCTAAATGATCCGGGCCCCAGTCCTCAGCCGATCCTTGTTTATTTGGCTGCATCTAATGATACGTGTAACTAAACTTCAACATAAGATAAGCCTAGTATTTGGTGCCCTGTATCAGGCTATTCCAACTGTGGGGCCTTCCCGCAAGCTATGCCGGTTGAGTGATTTCCAGCCCCCCCACCCACCCCACCCCCAACCAAAGGATCATTTAAATTCTTTTGCTTTACCTCTGTCCTCATCCAAGTGATTATGGTTTGGCTTCCCATGCCATTTGACTACAGGAAGAGAATGTACAAATTATGAAGCTTGCCTGATGACAATTCCTTCTCACTGCAACTTAATCCTTTGACTTCTCCCATCTACCCCAGGTGCAGCTTAGTTAGCAGATATGTCCCTAGGGTCTAGTATCACCTGGTCCACGACAGAAGCTTCTTGAAGTCTGAAAAGTATAAACCAGGACCAAGAGTGGTGTGGCATCTGCACCGTACCCTCTAATTATGACCCTTCAGTTGACATCACTACCATTCCAGCTACTCTCATTCCAAGTCTCCAGTTTCTTCAACCAGACTGCCCAAGAGGCCCATCTTGCACATGACTGTGATGCCAGCAGCCCAGAAGATGAGGGGAAGCTTCATGCCCAATACGTCTGTCCTCCTCCTCTTTATTCATGCACTGCACTTTCTCCTCACTGCCCGCTCTCTTTCTCTCATCTCCATTGGCAAGGATTCTAAAGTGCTTAATGTATGTTGATGCTCTTGCAAATTGTGTCATTGTAGATTTGTAGCTTGCATCCATGCAAGTTAAGTTGGGTTGCAGATATTCTCCCCTTTCTCACTACTGTGTTTGGAAGCTCCATCTGTGTGACTGTATGTACATTTGGCAAATGGTTTCTTCCTGCTGAAAAATGCTTCATGGTGCGAGTGTGTGTGTGTGTGTGTGTGTGTGTGTGTGTGTGTGTACAGGGTTTCTTGGGCTAGCTACCCAGGAGCAGGATTGATGGGTCCCAGGTTGTGTGCATTCAAGTAGGCTGGGGACTGCCAGATTGCCCTCTAGAACAGCAGCACCAACTCCGCTCCCACCTGCCGGGCAGAGTTGCTTCACCCACATCACTCCGACAGATGTGACCTGGTATCTCACCATTTTATATTGCACACTTCCGATATCTAATGAGCGTGAGCAGCTGGTCTTATCCTTATTAGACTTTGGGGCTTAGTTTTCTCCATATTGCCTGTTCATATCTTCTTTCCATTATTCTGTTAGACTCTCTTTGCTTTCGTTGCTGGGTTATGAGAGGTTCTTGTCCATTCTCTGGGTTAGTCACTTGCCAATTTGAGATGCTGCAAATACTTTATCACATTATTATCTTCCAATCTTATCCATGGTATCCATAAATCTTTAATTTCCAATTAGTTAAATTGAACCCCTTTTAGCTTACTTTTGGTGCTTTGGAAAGCTTTGTTTAAGAAGTACATCCCCACCCAAAGGCCACCTAGTTCTTCTCACATTTTCTGCTATTAATTTCCCACTAATTTTTGCATTTAGTTCTTTACTCTGTCTGTCATCTAGCTTTGTGCATGAAGTTCTCTCAAGGGGATTGAGTTAATCTTTTCCAGAAAGATACCTGTAGCACATATGTAAGATAAGCTCATGAAATCTGCCAGTATTCTTTCCACCCCCTCCAAGCTCTCGATCATTATCCATTGGTTTAGGGGGTCACCTTTACTGTACATTACATCCCCATAGCACTGTGCGGTATTGGAGGGCTTCCTGGTTGGATTCATGTGTTGGGAGCAATAAGACACCAGAGATTTCATGAAGATAAGGAACAAAGGGCCTCTGAAATTCTGTAATAGTTTTCCAGCAAGCTGCAGTCTGTGGAACGGCTTGGGTGCACAACACAACTTGTCAGCTCCATTCACATCAAGTATGGAGGTTTCAGGTCAAGGAGTCCTGAGCTCAGAGCCAGCATTTGTTCATTAGGGTGGTGTTGTTGGATACCATCAAGTCGGCCCTTACTCATAGCTGCCCTGTGTACAACAGAAGGAAGGAGTGTTAGCCCAGGTTGACTAGAGAAACAAGTCCAGAGACTCTCATATCTACGTCAGAGAGAACTTTCTATCAAGAAGTGATTATGCACACTAAAACATTCCAGTCCAGTGCAGATCAAGTCCATAAATTCAATATTGGCCCCTAAGTCCAATATCAACCCACGAATTTCTCTTCGGACTCGCACAACACACACAAAGATGCTGAATGCAGGAAGAACACAGGCTGGTGGGCAGAAAGTGCTGTGTGTTCAGTGATGGTGGATGCATTTCAGTGTTGGTGTGGGTCTCCACATGGCTCCTCCAGCTTCAGGGCTCTGGATCCATCAGAGTAACTCCATGTGGCTTGTCAACAGGAATGTCTCACAGGGAGAGGGTGATGGAGAGAGAGTGATCCACCTCTTCTGATGGCAGAATCAAGAGAGAAGTTCCCAGAGTCCTCCTGAGAAGGCCATGTCCACAAGGGGGAATCAATCAGGCTGTGACCTGATTGTTAGGCTAGACTCACGCCTTCATTCTTTTATCAAGTGGACATGAGCTCGTGTAACTATGGCAGAAACACTGCTTGCTCCTTGTGCCATCTTTACAAGTGCTGTCGTGCCTGTGCCCCTGTGCCTGCAATGTTGGCTAGCATGCACGTGCAACTTTCATAGTTGCATGAAGCGTCTCATCTCCTTAGGCCAGCAAGCTCTGTGGAATCATCCCAGGCTCATAAATGAGAAAACGGAGGTGCAGAATGTCTAAAATAAAAGCGACCACTCAAAACTCATTGACATCAAATGATTCCGACTCATGGCAATTGTATAAGACAGGGTAGAACTGGGTTCCTGAGATGGTAACTTTTTAAGGGAATAGAAAGCCTCATTGTCCTCTCTCAGTGCAGCTGGTGGTTTTGAACTGCTGACCTTGCAGTTAGCAGCCTGTCGTGCAAAGCTAAATAGTACCTTTAAACCAGCCTGCGCAGCAGAAAAGGAGTGGAGCTGAATTTGATCTCAGTTTGCATGTGTCTGATTTCACTCCTTGATTCAACTGCTCTGCACGTTGATGTTATCATTTTAGACTGTGTTCCCTGAGTTTTGACTACCCCAAGGCATTGGGCTTGGTGCGAGAAGAATTCACCAGATAAGGAGTCTGTCTGTAATCAGAGGATAGTCCAGTCTGACAGATAAGACTCGGCCACAAGCAAGTACGATGTGGGTTAGACAAAGGAGAGCTGTCTGAGAGAAGGACTGAGTTCTGCCCAGAATTGGGAGAAATGGTGGCAACCTTTACCTTTGTCCAAGAAGGACCCAGCCTATTACCCTGTTTCCCCGAAAATAAGACAGTGTCGTATATTAATTTCTGCTCCCAAAGATGCACTAGGTCTTATTTTTAGGGGATGTCTTATTTTTCCACGAAGAAGAATATGGCACACATTTATTGTTTATTGTTTTACTAAAGAGACCTCACACTGCCTGTCTGCTCCAGCCGCACTGCAGCCAACAGTGAGCTGTGCAGCGCCACCCACCGCCACGGTCCAGAGTCCAGAGTTATGGTAGCTTCAGTGGGGCCTTATTTTCAGGGAGGTCTTATTTTGGGGGGATGCCTTGTATTTCAGCAAGAGGCAAAACTGTAAGTAGGTCTTATTTCCAGGGGATGTCTTACTTTTGGGGAAACAGGGGAAACTCCAGGCCAGGCACTACATGGAACAGGGCAAGTATTGAGTTACACAAGTACTCAGCACAGCAATAGCTTCTAGGCTTTGGGGAGATGAAGCAATCTAGCCTCCATCCAGGTTGTAATGAGCCCCTTCCGAGAGCCGTTAGTCAGCCTGGAATTAAACCTGTAGCCTGAGACTACTCAGTCCCAACCATTCGCTATCTTTTGCCAAAGGAGTTGTACATACAGAGGCCAGAAAGTCAGCCACATGGAGGCTACGGAGGGGAAGGCAAAGGAGAGGTAGGTATTGTCTTATCAGAATAAACTCTATTACTTGTTCACGTTTAAAAGCTGTTATTGGCCTCATCCTACCTCTCGGAGGGGACTTGGGTCCCAGGACAGGGGTTCCTGTGCATGTGACTCAGGAGGAAGGGAGGCAGACAGGTGAGGGAGGACGTCCCCAGGGTGGTCTGTAGGCACAAGGCCAGCCTCAGCCTGTGGAGGTAGCAACATCACAGAGTTTGTGAGGCTTGACACAATAATGGGCCAGCAGGGCCCGAGGGGGCTGCGGTAGTGGACTGCAAACACCCAGGTGACTCCAGGGTCATAAGGACTGGCCTCAGAGGAGAACTGGGACCAGAGAAAGCACACACAGCTGGGGGTGGGAAAGTCTCTGTATAGCATCCATAGTGCCACATCCAAATAAGGGCAGCAACAAATATGTGAGTCAAGGCCAGGAATGCTGCCCATCCAAAACAGCCTAGGTGATGTGGCCCTCAAGTGCTCCACTACTAAACCGGAAGGTTGGCGTTTTGAACCCACACAGAGGCTCCAAGGGAGAGAGGACCAGCCAGTCCTCTTCCATAAAGGTGACAGCCTGGAAAATCCTGTGGGACAGTTCTACATTGTCATGCGAGGTCATTATAAGTCAGAACTGACCGGACAACAGTAACAGCAGCCGAGCCAAGAGCCAAGCTGAGGGCTCCAAGGAGCGGTGCTTGTCTGAAGAAGAGAAACTGGAGCACAGACAGGTTGCCATATTCGTCCACAGCCTGTTCATTGGTGACAGAGTCAGACCTTCTGGTTTCTAAATTCAAGGGAGGAGGCTTGGTAGTAGAGCAGTTAAGTGCTCCATTGCTAAGTAGAAGGTTGGTGGTTCAAACCCACCAGCAACCTTCGGAAAGACTGCAGCCCTGGAACCTTTATGGGACCGTTCTCCTCTGTCCTGCTTGGTCAGTGTGAGGCTGAACTGGCTTGATAGAAATGTTGTGATTATTAATACTTCAGTTAAATTGAAGCGCAGTCTCTTTGAACGATTTCTCACCATCTCAGTGCACTGCCAGGGCCCTCTGAGCTGTGGGTCACCCTATCACATCAGGAGATGGCAGTTCCCATTTTGTTAACACCATCCCCTCCCCAGAGCCTGGCTTCTTCCAGGCCCCAGCTGAGAGGCCCAGGAGGAAGCCAGCAGCTTCCCTTGCCAAGAGGGCCCGGCAGTCATCTGGAAGACGTATCTGGGTAGTTAAGGGAACCTTGGCGCCTGAAGAAGGCACTCAGAAGATGACAAGTCTGAATAGTCTGACAAATCTTTATTGCCCCCAAATCTCCAGTCCTGTAAGTCACGAAATAAATCTCACCCCACATCAAATAAATTATTGTCTGTTTAAGAGCAGAAGTGTGGTTGAAGCGGAGAGCGCTCAACCTGCTTCTGCCCCTTGTTTCCCGCCGCTCAATGCCGGGATGGTTTTAATAGAGATTTGGATGCACCCTTGCCTGCATCCAATCTCTCCCGCCAACTGGCCCGAGAGATGGGCACGCCATACTTCTGAGAGCAGTCAAGGGGTTAAGGCTGCTTGTGAAGAATTCTGAGAAGAGGCAGGCAGGGAGGAGTGAAAGTCTGACAGATGAAGCGGCCACCATGCTTGCTGGCAGGGAGGGGATGCGGCCGCCACTGAAGACTGATAAGCAACAGGAAAAAGACCAATTGGCCAGAAAAATCTTCAAAGAAAGAAAGGGGGAAAACATCCAAGTAACTAGGGCTTTCAGTGTGAGATAGGACTCATGTTTACCCTCATCTCGGGAGGCACAACCTGTGCTCCTTCAATCCTTACGTGTAATAGACTGGGGCATAATGGTCTGTTTGCTTACCTGTTTACCTGACCAGAATGTCAGGTAAGTCCACACTTACATATGGAAATATAGATTGACAAGGACCCTGTCCTTTGTGTTCATCCGTGGTGTCCACCAGGCCTAGCACCATGTCTAGCACATAGCAGACGCTCATTCCGTATTTGTGAAATGGCTAAGTAAATGAATGCGTGGGCTGGCCGCTTTCACGTGTCAATATCCACACAGGTGCAGGGCTAGACACTTGACCTCCTGGAGTCATATGAATCTTTCCACAATGAGATAGATGGTATCATCGTACGTTTACAGAAAAGAGAATTGAAATCCAGAGAGGTCAAATAACTCTCCTGAGGGCATATAGCTCATAAATGGAAGTGTTGGAATTCAAACCAAGTCTTCTCTGACTGCAACATGTATGTTTTTTATTGGATTTACTGTTTCTTCATGCTGTGAGGTCTGCCTGCTGGATCAGGGCAGGACCCATTATCCTCCTTCTGCCCTTTGCTTGTCTACGGACCTCCTCCATTGGTGGAGAAAGGAAAACTAGCCCCCCGAAGCAGTCGTGAATCAGATGCTGTCGGCACGGCTCTGGGGATGCTTCATTTGTGGATGTGGTCTCTTGCCCTTAGGCTGCAAGCTCCTTGGGGGCAAAAGGCACATGTTGTGTTTTTCTGACCACTTTTCCCCCAGGCAGTACAGGTGTGATTCAGGGTAAGGCGGTGGAATCAGCCTGGTTGGCACCATAACAGAGGGTGACAGAATGAGGATGCCAGGGGCCCAGGGAGCTGGGGCGCAGAGATGGGAGGAATGCGGGCCCTGCCTTGGGAAGTCCCACCAACACTGGAGTCCATCCATCACTTGAGCACAAAGCAGACTGGTTCTTGAAGGACAAATGGGACTTCGAGAGGGAGAGACAGGGAGGGTGGCACAGAGTTAGGGTCTCAAAAACATTATGAAGCATGGTGGAGTCAGCCTGTCTGTCTCTGATTTTCTTTCCTTCTCTCTGGCAGCCAGATAGCTGTGTGTGTGTGTGTGTGTGTGTGTGTGTGTGTGTGTGTGTGTGTGTGTGTTTTCAATGTGTCCTGCCTTCCTATTGTAAGTAACCTCAGGTGAGCACCCCCAGCCTGAGGTATAACCCAGCTGGAAAAAGAGGGCGCCCCTTCTCAAACTCTGAGTCCTTTGAACCCCATCCCATGCATTTGGAGGCCCCTGATTCTAAACAGTTACTTCTCAGGGTTCATCAGGCACTGGCAGAGGAGGGAGCTACTGTGCGAATGGAGAAATGCTGAATTAAACTTATTAGAATCGCACCCGGACAGTGGCCTGGTGAAGGGCCATCCGTCTTGGTCGGGCTGAAGGGGTGGCGTGTGATTAATGCAGCTGGTTAGCGGCTGGACCCGCCTCTGCCCATCTCTTCCTCAGGATGCTGTTTGAAGAATTCATTAGGAGTGGGCAGGGCACAAGCAGGAGAGGTGCCACTGTCCCAACCAACCCCCACTCCCAGCCCGGTGCCCTCCTCCAGTTTGGGTGCTCCAATCAAGAGGGTAAATGCCAATCAGGTCCTTTTGGTGAGAGCCAGAGACAGTTATCAGGGGTGTGCCCCTCTGAAAGTCCCAGAGCAAGGTTCAAATGGGAGATCTCTGTCTCACCTGTAACTTTTATTGGGTGATTACAACTGCTGTGGGATGTCATAGTGGTGATTTTGACCCAGCCATCTCATGTGACAGAGTATAATTGCTCCCTAGGGTTTCCTAGGGTATTATTAATTTTAATATAAATCATTTTATTGGGGGTTTTTACAGCTCTTATAATAATCCATACATCAATTGTATCAAGTGCATTTGTACAAAAGTTGCCATCATCATTTTCAAAACATTTTCTTTCTAGTTGAACCCTTGGTATCAGCTCCTCCCCCCCTGCCTCCCACCTTTGTGAGCCTTTGATAAATGATTAATTATTATTATTTTCGTATCTTACATTGTTTGCTGTCTCCCTTCACCCATGTTTCTGTTGTTCATCCCCCTGTGGGAGGGTAGTTATACATCGATCCTTGCTATCGGTTCCCCATTTTTCCCCCTTCTCCCCCCCATCTTCCCTCTTTTTCTCCTCCCACCTTCCCTCTATCCTCGTGGTACTACTACTCCCATTGCTGGTCCTGAGGGGTTTATTTGTCCTGGATTCCCTGTGTCAAGAGCTTTTATCTATATCAGTGTACAAGCTCTGGTCCAGTTGTGTTTGTAAAGTAGAACTGGGGTCATGACAGTTGGGGGTAGGAAGCATTAAAGAACTAGAGGAATGTTGTGTATTTTGTCAGTGCTATATGCACCCTGGCTGGTTCGTTCCTTCTTTGTGACTCTTCTGTGAGGGGACGTCCAATGGTCTACAGATGGGCTTTGGCTGGGTCTCCACTCCAAACCCCCTCATTCACATTGATATACTTTGTTTTGGACCTTCTGATGCCTGATGCCTGATACCTGGTCCTGTTGACACCTTGTGATCACACAGACTGATGTGCTTCTTCCATGTAGGCTTTGTGGCTTCCCTGTTAGATGGATGCTTGTTTACTTTCACGTGTAGGCTATCTTCTTTACAGAAGCCAATGACTGGGATTTTCCCCAGTGGAGTGGCTGGGTGGGTTTTGAACCACCAAACTTCTGGTTGCAGTCAAGCACTTAAACTCTTCACCAGCCACCAGTGGTCTTTTTATTGTGTATAAGTATGGTGGGTATCTATTCCATATATCTAAGGATACAATCGTGGCATTGATTACTTTTACCATTTCCAAATGTTTTCCCTCCCCCTCAACAGAGACTTAGCATTCATTTAGCAGAAGCTCCTCATTCCACCCTCCTCCCCTAGGCCGTGGTAACAACTAATAGACGCCTCTTTCTGTGCATTGCCTGCTCTAGATATTTCATGAAAGTGAGAGCAAACATTTTGGTCTTTTATGTTTTTTTGAATTGTCTTTTAATCTATTCACTTGAAAACAAAATAATAAAAATAAAGCAAGCTTCCTCCTGTGTGCTACCAGCAGGCATCGTTTCACTGACAGATCCCCCGGAAGGCATCTGCTGTGTAGCCACACCGACATGGAGAAGACGACTTCAAGCCAGTGTGACGAGGGAGGGCACGGAGTGACCCAGGGCCAGGCCCTTGTGTGGGCATCCTAAAAAGTTGTGGGTCAGAGGGTACCTGACAGCTCACCCATCCGAGGGGCTATCATATCTGTTATAACAGCCACACCCCAAGTGGGTGGATTTGTTGTTGGTGTTAGGTGCCAGGGAGGTGTTTCTGACTCATCTGTCTCTCACACTGCCATCAGTCCGTTCTGACTTGTAGGGAGCTTACGGGCCTGGGTCCGACCATCCTTGGGAGTTTCTGAAACTGTCCAATTTTACAGGCATCCAAAACCATCAGTTTCTCCTGGGGAGAGGCTGTTGTGTTTTAAACCATGACCTTGTGGTTAACAACCTAATGCATAACCCATCACACTACCAGGCCTCCTGGTTCTGACCCATAGCAATCCTAAGTACAATAGAACTAAGCAGCACCCAGTCCTGCACCAGCCTCACAATGGTTGCTGTGTTTGAGCCAGTTGTTGAGGCCACATGTCAATCCACCTTGTGGTAGATCTTCCTCTTTTTCACTGCCCCCTCCCCATTTTACCCGCAATGATGTCCTTTCACAGGGATTGATCTCTCCTGATAACATGTCCAAAGCCCATGTGATGAAGTGTTGACAGTCTCACTTCTAAGAAGCATTCTGGATGTACTTCTTCCAATGCAGCTTTGCTGGATTGGGCCAGCACTTTCGATATTCTTCACCAGCACCGTAGTTCAATGACGTACCTTCTTCTTCAAGCTTCCTTATGGAATGACAAACCTTCTCATGCGTATGGAGAATATGCTAGCTGGGATCAGGGGCCCCCAAGTCCTCAAAGTGCATTCTTGTTCTTCAATGCTTTCAGGGGGTCCCGTGAAGCACACGCACCACCGCGATGCATTGTTTGCCTTCTTGACTGCTGCCTCCCTGAACACTGAATGCAGATCCATGCAAGATGGAATCCCAGATAACTTCGATTTTTGTAATCCATTTATCATGATGGGCCGCCGGCCAGTTGTGAAGATTTTTGTTTTCTTGACATTGAGTTTTTAATCCACAGTGAAGGCTGTGATGCTTGCTTTTCATCAGCAAATACTTCAAGTCCTCCTCACTTTCAGCAAGCAGGACTGCCTATGTCATCTGCATATGACAGGTTGTTAAAACACTTTCCTCCCATCCTGATGCCATGTTCTTCTTCGTATAATCCCTCTCCTTGGACTATGTATCCAGTATGCAGATTACATAAGTACGTTGAGAGGACACAACCCTGACATGTGCCTTTCTTGATTTCAAGCACACACGATGCCATCTTTCTTTTCTCTTGACCCAGTGGGTGGCTTTAACAAACAGACATGCAATTTCCACCTAGTTTCAGAGGCTTGAAGTCCAAATGAAGGGTTCTGGGTCTAAGGCAAGGCTCTCTCTTTTTGTTCCTCTGGGAAAGGTCCTTGTGTCTTTTCTGTATCTGTTTCTTGGTGCCTTCCTGCAGCCTGGCACCTCTCTCCCGAAATCTCTGCTTGTTTCTCCGGGCCTGTCCTGCTCATTTCATATTTCAAAGGTGATTGCCATAAGACACTCCCTACATGAATAGGACTTCATAAATAAAATAGAGCAAACCTAATGCCCAGATTGGACTACATCTCTGAGCACATTTTAAGGCGTGTCCAGTTCCATCATAACAGGTGCTAAGCCCAGAGTGATCCATACAGCTGTCCAAGTGGCCAGAAATCCCTGATTTAGCCACTGGTCAATGGCTATTCATTAATATTGGGATCGCGTTTTAGCACCACTGAGAATTTTAGTCTGAATTTATAGAAGCATCATTTTTACCATTATGTGAAAAAAAAAACTGCTCCCTTCCCGCCCCTGCTGGTGTCAACTCAACAATTGCTATGGCGACTGTGGGGAAGTGGGAGGAATGGTCAACAGGTTCCGCCAACCCTTGGACAAAAATCTTTATTAATGATCCAGGTCATTTTTTCAAGTTTTTATAAATTCTTGCTGACCCTCCTATTATTTCCTGTGGGAGCAGGAGTTGCTGGACTCGAAGCAAACTCATTTTATTGATTTCTCGGGTTGACTAGCCTGACACCAAATACCAAGGCCGGGACCCAGTTATCTTGATGCTTTATGCAGGGGAAGCAGGACAGACTAGAGAACAGGTCTCTGTCGCTGGAGCAAGCAGATTTATGCTTTAGCACCTGCTCTCCAGCACATAGCTGGTGGATGGCAGGTAAATCACTTTTGTTACCTTCTGCACTAAAACAGACAAGCAACACACGTCTACCGACACCACCCCCAATTACTCTGTTATTTCTTGTCCCTGCAGAACCAGCACACATAATTCTCACTATTGTTTTATTTATGTATTTATTTCACCCACATTAGAAGAAGACTCTGAGAAAGCTTACAAAGAAAAAGGAGGGTGGGGGCAGCGATAAAATACAACAAAAAAAATTCCTATTGCTTCAAGTCAGTTTCAACTCATCGAGGCCCGACAGGACAGAGTAGAATCGCTGCCACAGGATGTCTCAGGCTGTCAATCTCCACAGAAGGCCCCCTTTTTCTCCTGCACAGGGGCTGGATTTGATGCCCTGATGCTTCGGTCACTGTCTTAGTGCATAGTCATTGGTCCATCTGGGTTTCTTAGTAGGGAAACGAGGCTTAGTAAATACATGTGATACAGAAGGTTATTGCTCCCAAAGAAGTGCCACACATTCTTCCTTGTTTTCAGAACTAGTCACACATCGGTCTCAGCGCTTTCTAGTGGCCAAATGAAAAAATTCAATTTGATAAGAAAATTCATCCCAGTAGTTCTAGGGTAAACAACAACAACCAAACAAGAAAATAGTAGTTTTGTTGTTGTTGTTGTTCTGAAAACGGGCAGATTTATATTTTGGATCTTGATCAAGGACCCACCACCTGCCCATCTGTTGCTTTGTGATGGTTTATGTTATATTGTGAAGCTGGGACTTTGCTATGCTAGCGGCATTTCAAATAACCCCAGGACACCATGATGAGTATGTTTCCACAGTTTCCAGCTTAAGATAGGCTAGGAAGAAAGACCTGGCAATTAACTTGCAAAAGTTAGGCCATGGAAACCCAATGGATCACAACAGGATACTGTCCCACTGGTCATGGAGATGGCTTGGGATCAACCAAAGTTCCTTTCATTTATTATATCAAAGGTCACCATAATTTGCAGCTGACTACAACTAACAATAGCAATAAAAGGACATTGAGAAGTGGCTCTGCTCAGTATTTGTCCTCGTGAAGTGGTAATTGAAGATACATGATCATTCAAGATATGGATGCTATAGCAAAGGCTTGTTTTAAAATAAGCAGTAATCTAAGTGAGCTGTCATCTAAGTACACAAAGAAGGAGCACACTAGCTCATGTGATTGAATGACTGTAAGTCATAAAATCTAAGATCAGAGGAGGGACTTGTGTTAGAACTTAAATTCTACACCTGGTTTGCAGAGGGCTATGGATGACAGTAAAAACATAAAATCTATCTGCAGAGTCCCCACATGGATGAAGAGTCCATTGAGCTTCTTCTGACTATGAACCAGAAATGTGAATAGTCTTGCCTTCAAATAGAGTGCATTGAAAAGTCAATTAATGCAAATGTAGTTAGGTTAAAATTTAACATCTTATCATTTGTTTTGGCTCATTTAAATTTGCTCTAGTTTCTATTATCTTCTGCTTTCTCTTAGATTGAAGTTTTTCTGGGTTTTGTTTTGTTTTGGTATAATTTTCTCTATATCAAATCCTGGATAGGTATTTCTATAGCGATAGTAACAAGATTAATAGTTGCTTAGGGCTATGACAGGGGAGGTTGGAGTAATGAGGAGCTAATAATAATGGATACAAGAATGAAGAAAATGTTCTAAAATTGGTTTTATAGTAATGGTTGCACAACCTTTTTAAATATACTTAAGCCATTGAATTGTATGGTACATGGATTATATATTAATAAAACTGGTTAATAAATAAGTGAACTGAGGGGTGAAAGGACATTGAGAGATAAAAAGTAGACATTCTCTAAAATTTTAGAAGAGTGAAGATGCCAGCAATTTATTCTTCAACACAGGATGAAGACCACAGTGTCATTTAAGAAGTTCAGTGAAAGACACTCTCCAGAATAGAAGTCAAGCAATACCTACAAGCAAGTATCTTCCGGCATTAGGCTTGACCATTCAGAAAACTGGCAACTATTTAAGCCGGTTACTCTCAGAAGATAGCTCCGAACCTGCAGTGTGTTAGTGTGGGTACTTTAGAGAAACAAATCCACAGCAACTCGTGTATAAGAGAGAGTTTTATATAAAGGGTAAGTGCACATCAAGAAAACATCCCAACCCAGTGCTGCCCAAGCCCACAAGTCCAACGCTAACCCATATGTCTGACACCAATCCACAAAGTCCTCCTCCATCTCACAAAACACACACACTATGATGCTGACTGCAGGAGGAAAGCCGAATCAGTGAATGTGTAAGCATCTCAGCCCTGGCAGGGGTCTCCCCATGGGTGCTCCAGCACCCAGGGCTGCATCGGGGTAAGTCCATGTGGCTTCTCCTTAGGGATGTCTTGCAGGAAGTCAGCCTTGCCAGCTGAAGCAGGGAACTGCTAAGGCAGCTGCACCCTGATGCGACCATCACAAAGCAACAGACCCGAGAACTAGAAAGGCGAGGCTCACTGAGCCATTTATCCCTCCGCCCTTCAATTAACCCCACATGTGTTTATCGGCCAGGTTGGCACAATAAACTAACCAACTCATGAAGCATCAGTATAATCTGGAAACTTGTTAGATAGATTTTCAATGCCTACCCAGGCTTAAAGCATGTGGACACACACACACATACACATTGCCGGCCACTGTTGCCATTGAGTTAATCTGGAACCTTTTATGTGCCAAGGGGAGGAACTATGGAGGTTTTATTTTTTTTTTCTTCTCTTTTTTCTCCACGGGATTTTCAATAGCTGTGACCTTTCTTCAGAGGTGCCTCTGGTGGGCTCAACCCTCAACCTTTTGGATTGTAGTTGGGTTCTTCACCATCTACACCACACAGGGACACTCCAGCTGACTGAGTCAGGCCCAGTGAACCCTGGAGCCTGGGCATCTGTCTTTAAAGAGCCCTGGTGCAATGTGAGGAAGGAATGTGTGGCTGGCATGTCCTCAGACAGTCTGCAGGAACCCTGATGTTGGCCTCTGATCCTTTGATTGGAGTTGGGCAGCAAGTATTTGAGGTTCTATTCCATTGGCAAGAGTCTGAAGAGGGAATGGCTATTGCTTATATTATTGATGAAAGGCAAGTCCATCAACTAACCAAAACAGCTGAGAGGGAAGTCTGGTGGACATCCTCCTTCTTCTGTTCACTGTGTCTCCCCTAGGGGTCGTCTGACCTCCCCGTTGTGCTCTGTGAGGAGGGTCCCAGTCAGGAGCAGCACAGGCCCAGTGTTTCCTCTGAGAGACCTACTCTGTGGGGTACGCATTCCTTCCCTCTTTCACACTGTTCCTTTGTGCTCTCGGGGTGTATTTGTTCTTTCTTCTCCATGGTCCTGCCAGCACTACTATTGGATGATCATTCCATTAGATAGGAATAGAATAAAAAAGAGCCCTAAAGCTGAATGAGACTATAGAGGTAATATAATACAGCATCCTCATTTTACAGATCATAAGCAAGTTGAGAGTGGAGATAATTTCCCTTTGTGTGTTACTTAGCTCCATACCTGAGTTCATAACCAGTTCTCAGTGGCTCTTTGAATATGTTTACTGCGTCCATGTTGTGTTTCATAATTTTTGTATACCTTAGAGCATTTTATCCCTGCAAACACCTTGTAAGCATTTTTCAGACCCAGAAATTAAGCTAGAATGATTGAATCATTACTGAATGTGCACAGCTTTCATTATTACAGTTTCAAGCCTCTTGACCATTTTCCATTCCCTTCTGCCATAGGACACCTTTCCTCAGTGCCTAGAACGTACTGGGCGCTTTCACACTGGAGGCCCTCCAATATATATACATGCATCAAATGGAGTGACTGGTTATTGCTAACTCTTGTGACAATGAGCTCGGACAATTGTCACTTCCATACAAATAGTAGAAATGGTCAGCTACAGGCAGCTCAGGGAAACAAGGGTTTGTTCAGATCTCAAGACAGCTTCTCCCACTTGTCTGACGGAGTGCTGGCTGTGGAGGTGACCTTACCCAAACACCACCAGCTGCAGAGCAATGTCAGAGTGCGATGGGTTTTATCAGACTGTGAGGATAACGGGGATCAAGGCATTTCCATATTCTCAAGGGTCTACATCTGCAGATACGTTTCTGCAGCGTGGTGAATGTGTCTAGGAATGTGGAAAACGAATGCGACTTCGATATTCCTTACCTTGGCATGCAGAGGTAAGCCAAGTGACTTGATCTCAGCAAAGTGATCCACACGCACGCTGCATAAAGTAACAGAAAGTGGACAAAACATGGCAAGATATTATTCTCATTCAAGACCAGGAGCATAGAGCCAGGGATCCTTTGGTCACATGCATTTGTACTCCAGTACCAGTGCCTGAGCTAAATGCCTGGCCCCCTTCTTTTGGTGCACGTGATCACTGTCCTGTGTATTTCCCAGAGGTCACCAGGCCGCCAAGAGACTGTGGGGTGTCTTGGTAAACATAGGAAGAGGCATTCCCTCCTCCAGGCAGATGTCGCCCCATGCCAGGAGCCCTGGTAATGCAAAGGATAAGCGGTTGGCTGCTAACTGAACGGCTGCCAGTTCCAACCCCTCCAGTGGCTCTGGAGGAGAAAGATTTGGGGAGCAGCTTCCATAAAGATTGCAGCCAAGGACACCCAATGGGCAAGCCCTACTCTGTCACCTGGGTTCTTGTGAGTTAGAACCAACTGGACAGCACTTCACAAAAACAGGGGACCTGGACAGTTTGGGGAGCAGAGGGGGTCTGGATTTCAGACCTGTGCACCCTTGGTCAGGCAGCCTTGTTCAGGATGTAACCAACTCAGCTGTCCACGGCAGCTCTGCTTTTATGTGTGAGTCCTGGGCTACTCCAGCTGTGAGTTCACTCAGTTCTGGGGCGCACCCAATGGGCGGACATAAACAGAAGCCTGGCATTCTGCTAAGCCGAATGACTTCTAAGTCAAATAGATATTGGCAATGAAGAATGACACAGAGTCCACGTTCTGCAGAGCATTTCTCCCACTTTCTGACTTCACTAGGACATCTCTCTGGGCCAGTAAAAATTGTTGATGATGATGATGATGATACAAATCCTAAGGAAGCCAAGCCAATCAGGTGGTTGTCATTGGTCAATTCTGACTCATGGCAACCCCGTGTGGGTTCAGGCAGAACTGTGCTCTACGGGCTCTGGGGGCTGAGGGTTCATGCGTAACTCGCCTGAACTTTCTTCCAATGTGCCTCTGGTAGATTAAAACCTCCAACCTTACCATGAGCAGCAAAACACGTGAGTCATTTGCACCTGCTAATAATAACTAATGTGTATTTAAGGGCTTACTATAAAACAAAACACAACTGCCATCACGTCAATGCCAACTCACAGTGATCCTACAGGATAGAGTAGAACTGCCCCTTGCATTTCTGAGACTAGAACTCTTTATGGGAGTAGAAAGCCTCCACTGTCTCCCACAAAGCAGCTGGTGGCTTTGAACTGCTAACCTTGCAGAACGGCTACACCACCAGAGCTCCATGTGATCAGGATGGACCAGGTATTATTGTGAATCCTAGAAGCATTAGCTCATTTAATCCTCACCATACCTCTATAAGGCCCTAGTATTGCTATTGTACAGATGCAGGGCTTCTCTGAAACATGCTGAAAGTTAAGTAACCTCTTCAAGCTAAGAATGTTAAGGAGCTCAAAATGCTAAGAAGCAGGAGAGTTCGGATCCTAATGGAATCAGGCTCCACAGTCCAAGCTACAGGGCTGGGGAAACGTTTTCTGTGAAGGGTCATTTGGATATCCCAACATCATTCTCAGGCCATACTGGTCAAACACTGAATGAATTCATCCCTCATGTGATGGCTTGAACTGCATCTCTTTTGTGAGGCATGCGATTTTAGCTGGTATTGATGATGTCACAGGCCTTACACAGCCGGTGGACCCGAGGTTCCCCGCCCCTGAACCACCATGCCGCACAGGTGAAGTGCTCGACATTTGAGGCCGACCATGATGGGTGTGTCGGTCGTAAGAAGTCCTGAAAGAGGCTGTACCATTCCTGTACGCCAGTCTCTGCCCTGGGGGAGGACCAGCCCAAGCACACCCGCCCAGGTCAAAAGCTCTAGGCCCAAATGTGCCCGCATCCGAAGTTTTGCTAGCCTCTTGTCCTGAGTCCATAGCCCCGGGGGATATATGGGAAACTCATTTTCATATTTGAAGGAGACAGAACTCAGATGTGGTGCCCCGCAACCTGCGCAATGGGGCTTGTAAGAAGCCTCCCATCAACCCACTTCAGCGCCTCCCTGGTTCTGTGATGGGCCTCGGGCTCCGGGACCCCTTATTCTCCTGCAGCAGCTGCCGCTGAACCTCAGAGCCCTCACAGCCGCCCCACCCCAACCCCTGCCCAGCGCAGGTTCCCAGCTCCATTACTGCTAATGGGCGGCTTGTGCCACTGCGCAGCACCGGCAGAGACCCCATTAATCCCGCCCACCGCTCAGTGTCAGAAGTGAATTGCTCTGTCCCTGGATGTCAGCGGTCCCCAAGCCTCCCAAATCCCCCTCTTTGCTGGTAATGCTCTAATGGCCTGCTCCTGTTGCCATGGCAACACGGACACAGCTTCCTGGAGCCCTCTACATACCTGGGGTGCAAGCAAAGGGCCTTCTTGCCTCCTCCGTGGGGCACTGTGTGAACAGCGCCCACGCCAGCCTGCCCGCGAGGGCTCTGAGCTGCCATTACTCCTGATGGTCAGGCCGCCCCAGGGGAGAGGGATCCAGGTGGCCAAACTGAGACTCTCCAGGGCTGACCCACTGCGCTCCTCTTTCTTCCCTCCCCTTCCCCAGAGCCCTTAGGTCTCTTCCTTCTCCTCTTTCCTCTGCTCCAGCATGCAAGTCAGAGAACCCTGGGACGGAGTGCAGGAGACTAGTGTGGAGACCACTGTTCAAGTCCTGCCCCTCCACTTACTAGACGTAGGACCTCGGGGAAGACATTTCACCCTGCTAACCGCACCCCTGAGCCCCCAGTCATGTAAGAGGGCATTCCATTCGAGGCCACCTTCCGAAGGCTGGTGCGTCCCACTGTAGTCTGAGATGGTGACGGTTTTAATGGGGTGGCCCTTGGAGGCCAGTGGTTATGTGAGTCGTTGGTCGTGGTTGGTACTCACCCCGCGGGGGCGCATTGGAGAAGCATGGTCGCTGTCAGGACAGCCCACGGCGCCATTCTCTGTGCTACAGCGGCAGGCTGGATTTGTTGTTATTGTTGTTTTGTTTTTAGCTGTTGGAGTGTCTTCCCGTAGGGAAAATCACACACACATACACACACACAACAGTTTACCAACATCTCTAGGTTTATGTTATTCAGAACTCATATTCAATATTTACGTAGACGACTTCTAGAAATTAAACGTAAAGTTCACACTTCTTTTAAAATGTGCCTTTCCCCCTTCCTTTTCACCTATGACTTTGTTATTGCTGTGTGTCATTACGTTGATTCCTGCCCATCAAAAAGGAAAATACCCTTCAAACTCACGGCCATCAAGTCAATTCCAATTCCTACGGACCCTGTAGAACAGAGCAGAACTGCGCTTGGTTTCTGAGACTGTCACTCGTTAGAGGAGCAGACAGGTTCACTTTTCTCCTGAGGAGCAGCTGGTGGGTTTGCACGGCTGAACTTGAAGCTAGCAGCCCAGTGCACAGCCCACTATGGAGGCAGGGCTTCTGATTGCAGCGCCTAGTCATCTGAAATGACTGCGTTAGAGCTGCTGCATGGGGCACCCTGGGCTCTGCTCTCTGCAGGCTCAAACAGCCATGCGTTTGCTTGCGAGGAGCTGCTGGCAGGGTTGACCTGCTTGCCTTTTGGTCAACAGCCAAATGCTTCCTCATGACACCATAGAGGTCTTTACCTACAGCCTCAGGCCTTCATAATCGGTTGAATTTTTATTCTAACAGTCGCCATGCCCTGCTTCATCGCAGCCTCCCATTGCATAGCATCTGTTCATTGGATAATCACGTCACTGTCCACAGCCCTGACCTTGAAAACACAGGACATGCTTACTCAAAACTATGACTCTATATGATTAGCATGTCTTTATATAACACTTAAAATAGTCTTTATTTGTATCTCATGAAAAAGAGCACCATTAATTCCATAAGCAGGTTTGTTTTTGTTTTTTTCAGTGCTGAAGCCATGTGACCCTGACCCAGTCACTTAAGCTGTTTGCATTTTAGTTTGCATACCCATTGTCACCCAGTCAGTTTTAACTTATACTGCCCCCTGTGGGACAAAGTAGAACTGCTCCACAGGGCTTTTCGTGCTGTACTCTTTGTGGAAGTCTACTGCTACATCTTTCTCCCACAGAGCAGTTGGCAGATTCAACCCCCTGTAGTATAGTGGGTCATGCTTTAAGCTGCTAACCATAAGGTCAGTGGTTTGAACTCACCAACTGTTCCAAGGGGAAAAGATGAGGCTTTCTAATCCCGGAAAGACTTACAGTCTCAGAAGCCCACAGGGGAAGTTCTACTCTCTAGGATTCAACTCTGAGGGAAGTTCTACCCTTTAGGAAGTTCAACAGGATTGCTATGAGTCGATTGGCACTTGACTCCATGACAGTGAGTTGCATTTATGTGGTGAGAGTTACTTTCTGGGAGATGTTCATGCATTTGGTCTCTGGAGACGGTTACCTGTTTTCTAAGCTGCATGGTCTGCTTAAGCAAAGCAGGGGTGGTATCCTGCTCGACTGCATATATTTCTTGGGATCCTCGACAGACATTGTGCTCTGTGTGTACAAGGCTCTCCAGGGTGGTTGCTGCGGATGAAGATGAAATCTAGAATGAGTGGCCAAGATGATCTCGTTCACTCAGGATCCTCTGTGAAGTCAAACCTAAAGATCCTTGTATGTTCACGAAAGAGTCTTGGTGGTGCCACGGATCAAGCACTGGGGTGCCATCTGCAAGACTGGTGATTCAAATCCACCTGCTGCTCCATGGGAGGAAGTGGAGGCTCTCTGCTCCCATAAAGATTTCTAGGAGTCTCTCGGAAACCCCAAAGAGCAGTCCTCTGTCTTGTAGAGTCACCATGAGTTAGAATCAAATAGATGGCAGTGAGTTGGGTTTTTGGTTTTGGTTAGTAGGCCCGCAGATCAGTTCTGTATTTAACTAGGTTTCCCAGAGAGGACATTTCCAAGGGAAATCAGATTTCTGAGCCTAAAGGAATAGGATAATGGCTGAAGAGTTCATAGTTTCCATTCTTATTAAAAGTCATTCTTCCTCACTGCCATCATTTTTCCTTTTGGGCCAGGCCACTTGCTTTGAGGGTCAATATGTCGATGCTAATTTATACAACTGGTCAGGTAACGCCATTTTCAACGGATTCTCAAGGCTTAGTCTCATTATCGCAGACAAATGGGCCTCTTCCCTCACCAAAAGGTACCGCCAATATAGACATCCCACCAGCTCGTTTGGGACTGGACCTCAGTGTCTCCAACATGAAGGAAAGCCTCTGAAAATTCAGCCCCTCACACAATTTGAACTTTCACACAACCAAGTGCAGCTGGACTGGGTGGAGACCGGGCGGGCATCTGTGCATTCACTGAACGAACCCTCTGTCACGGTATACAAAAACAGCGACCACATGGCAGGGACATGACTTCCAATTGTTGGGGCTTCTGGAAGCCATGCAGAAACCTGTGGAGAACAAAGTCACTCCCAATACCTCTTAGGATGCTCCTCACCTGAGGGGTATCCCAGAATTCCACAGACCCGTGCTCTCTCTCCGGCCCTGTGGAGACTTGTCCTGGGATTATACCCAGCTCAGCTCACCTCTGCACCCTGGGGACCCTTGTACCTCAGGGATAATCCCTCCTGTCATTACCTGCCTCACAGGGCTGTGGAGAGGATTTAACGAGATAATGTTTGTACAGCGTCCTGAGCTCCTCAGAAGAATGAATGGTGCTATATAAATGCAAAACCTCATTATTACAGTGATCACAAAGGCGTGTGGTCTAGTGAAAGCCCTGGAGACAGGAACCCCGATTCCACTATCATCTCCTATTTCCAAGAGCTGATAACACTCGGAAGCATGTGCCCCTTTCCAGCTGCAATTCCCCACCTTCCTCACGGGCTCAGAGGTGAAATGTTCTGGGAAAGTTCCAGACATTTCTCTTTAGTCTTTTTTTGAGAAGGATGAACAGCAAATAGGCACACTTTGCCTGCTTACAAAAGAGCTGTTTTGACCAAAATAATTCAAAAAGGCTGAGCTTTATGACTCTGAATTTAGCTGGTCTTCAGTCCCCACTGAGATAAATGGAGCAGTGTTAACTCTGAAAGGGGAAAATTGGCTTGGCAAGGTTCTCAATGTTCGAATCTGTCACTCAAGGATTCCCGAACTTAGAACGAAATTGTTTCTTTCTATAGAAATTATCCCAATAATTTTCCCACGCAGGAAAAGGAGGAATGTTATTTGGACAATAATCCATCTAATTTTGAAGGATCATTGATTTTCAGAAGTCCCTCTAAGTCCTTTTTCTTTGCCTTGAATCCGTCACCAAGGAGCAGAGGAGACCACTACAGAGTAGGCCTCTCACACTGAAATGATTCTGGGCCCAGGCAGGCAGCATCAGGAAGGGAGACAGCCGGGCAATACTGACGACCAAGCCTCCTTGTTGAGGGCTATTACGGAGTGATGGGGCCCTGGGCACTCCAGAGCTTTCCCCAAGGACCTGCCCTTCTCTGGTACTAGCCACGGAGACACGGGCTCTCAGTTTTCCCAGCTTTCCAAGCAATGCCAGAAATCATTGATTTCCTAGATCATCACCCAATTTTAAATGCTACCCACAAATTCCTCCTTTATAATTATTATTTTTAATCATTGATGAGTAAAATAAACTATCTGGTCCATTGATGTTGTTCTTAACCTTAGATCTAAACTAATGTGGATTTTCTAATGGCATTAGAGCCAGGGTGCAGGTGGGGATGATTTCTCCTTAGAAAACCTGAGTTTTAACGTAACAGAAGACTCAGGAGCAGACTTCTTCTCCATCTTGGCATCCCCGTCCCTCCACCTTCTCTTCCTGTCAGAATCTCAGCCTCCTCGTTGATAAAATTAGTATCATAAGATCACCTGCATCATAGGGAATTTGTAAGAATGGATGATGTGAAAGGAGATTTATATATATATATATATATATACACACACATACACACACTGCCTAGAATACTGGCATGCCACGGGTGTTCAGGAAGCCTTGCCTGTGCTTGTTGTTAGTTCTTATTTGGACTAGAGGGCCCGTAGAAAAGGACATCATGGTTGGTAGCGTTGAGGACTAATGAAAATGAAGGGACACTCAGTAAGGGGACCAGGCAGAGTCCTCACCACGGTGGACCCAGACCCAGACCTGCCAACGATCACGAAGATATGAAGCATCGGGCAATGCGTGAGTCTGTTTACATTGAATTGCGGACTGACGGCAGCTAACAAGAAGACAATAACAAGAGACGGCAGCTAACAAGAAGACAATAGCCTGAGAGCGAAGTCAACTGTTCAATTTTGCAGGACCATTGCTTAATCTAGTCCATCCAACCATTCCTTTACTTATTTATTGGGGGTGGGAGGAGGAGGACGCCTGGTCTGCTGTCATCTTAAAACAAAGAAGGCAGTGCAACCCACTGAAAGCCAGTCCTCCTGAAACCCTGGGATGAGAGAATTGCCGAACTGGTTGAGCCAAGGCAATGATAGGCTCGCTTTTCTCTCCCAGTCAGCTTCTAGAAGGAAGCTAAGAATTTCACCTTGTTCGTTCACCCTCACATAGAAGGCATTCTTTGATGCTGAACTCTGTCCCAGAGGAAAAGGCATAAGGAGGAGGTCCTGCAGTGGTTCGGAATCTGAGTTTCAGTTCGGCTAGGTGACTTGGGCATGCCTTCGCTTTCTCATATCTGTGCAAAGATGATCTGGCTGAGGTAATTTCAAGTGCCTTCCACAATTAATTGTCTATGCATCTGTGGATTTTCTTTGTGTCTTCTTCTGCCTGGTCCATTCCCTAGGAAATCATCTACCACCAAATCAATTACCAACCAGAATTCCTATTCTCAGAAACCTCTCTATATCTGCCTTAGAAGAAGGATAGTACGTGCACACCCGAAACAGATGCCAATGTGTAATTAGATATGAGAATAAGAAATACAAAGAAGTGCTTTAGGAAACAGTGAGGGACATTGTGGATTTGACGCATAATGATGAAGAAAAAGATGGATGATGTTGGTGAGCAGCCCCTAGTTGTTTCTGATGTCAGGGAAGGGAAACGGGCATGAATGAACAGCAACAGTGGAAGCGGAGCATCGAAGAATATTTTCAAGTTTCCAGGAAGCTTTTATCTTTTTCTTGATATTGACTCATCAATAGATTTGGGGAAGATTATAAAATAATGATCAAAGAGTTGTAATTCTTAGTGGCCCCAGGGTAACCTTTCCAATCTCCATCAGGAAGGCACTGGGGACTCATCTTATCAATTGGCACAGCCCCCTTTTCTGTTTGTTTAGAATATGTGCCATGGGGAATCAAGGAACTGGGGGTGGGGGGGAATAGCAAAATTCACAACAGGATCTACGGGAAGATGACAGCATTCACATCAGGGAATAGAAATGCCTAGGTGGTGCTAAGACAATAGGCATGGACGAGGTATGGGAAAATGTAGTCCCCTCTTCTGCTGGAAGGGATCCTCGGGGTACAGTGGGTTTAGCATTGGCCTGCTAACCCAAAGACCAGTGTGTCACATCCAACGGTGCTCTATGAGTAAAAGGCCCACCTCCATAAAGGTTTTGCAGCCTCAGAAACCCTAAGGAGCAATTCCACTCTGCCCTGCACACGCACTGTGACTTGGAGTTGACTCAATGGCAGTATGATTTAGGTTTGATTTAGGGTCTTACTCTGGACCTTCCTTAGATCTACCCTGCAATTTTCCAACCCCCAAACTAATCATCACCATAGAGCATAGCCTAATACAAGAAACCCAGCGCTGCCGTTGGCCCTGCATTTCGGAATCATCGATGTGAAATGTTCTGTGGCAGCCTCCTCTGATGGGGAGGATGCTCGGTGCTGTGGAGGGGGCTGCAGAACAGGGTTCTGCTCTATCACAGAGAAAACAAATGGTCCCAGGACTTGCTTGCCATGCAGAGGACACTCACACACTGCTCCTCGGCAGAGAGAGCAGAACAAAGGACAGAAGGTCTATGAGGACTCTGGGCAGGTCGTGGACAGGGTCTGTGGGGGAACAAGCTCCTTTGAAATGGAATCATATTGATTTCAGATCAGTCAGTTGGTGAGAAAGAAAGTCCATCAAACAGGGTTAGTTCTTGCAACGTGCAACTCCTTAAGCGTGGGCTGACCCAGCAGTGCTGGATGCTTGTGGTTAGGGTCACTTCTGAAAGGAAATATTTGTCCCTAAAGTCATTTGGTGGATCCCTGAAGGATGTGTGGACTGTATTTGGAGTACTGGCTCGGTTGGGTCAGATTCATGTGTCTACACCCTCTGGCTTTTGTTTCTCCGTTAACTCAAGGCGAGGCTTGGTTGGCAAGGACATGAGCAGTGTGAAGGGTTAGTTTGGCTGAGTAGAGTCTTTAAATCGGTTGCCATTGATGCATTTCCAACTCACAGAGACTCAGTTATGTCAGAGTAAAAACAGGCTCCCTAGGGATGGATACCAGTGGCTGGTTTTCAGAAGTAGACCACCAAGTCTTTCTTCCGAAGCACCTCTGGACAGCCTCATAGCACCATCCTTTCCTTAGCAACTGAGCAGAGCACATGGAATATTGCACTACTCACAGACTCGCTCGTGTCTTCAGCTCTCTCATAACATCCCCCAGCAGCCTCCATGTCGTCATCCCACATGAAACACCAAGCAAAAGTGATATACTGTCTTTGCAAGGAGGGCCTCAACATGGGTCCTTTCAGCCTGCTTTCTATCCAATGGTTACCCCCTATCTCTTCCTCTAGAGAAGCTCTCTCACTCTCTGTAGAAGAGATCCAGTAGGCAGGGTCAAGAGAGAACCTCCAGTCAGAGGGGTTCAATGGATAATGGCTTCCCAGTCTCATGATCAAGGGCAACACGAGTCTATATTTAAGCGCTGTAGGTAGATACCCACTGAAAAGCAGTTGACGATGCACCCTGAAGCTCCCCAATGAAGAAATACTTATCTTTGAAGAGATACCTGTTTGACCATTAATGAAGAGACAGACGAGAAAGAAGACATCGTTTTCAAAAACACCATGCACCCTAAAACTAACAAAAGGGGAAAAATATTTTTTCTGAAGTCCAATCTAAAAAACTAAGTATTGAAAGGAAGAGGGCCGGGTCCTGCTGTGTGAGTTTGAGGCGGGTAGGGGTGGGGTGGTGTCACTTAATCTCCATTTCTGTGTCTGTAATGCACACGAATGGTGGTTAAGAGGCTAGTGAGCTTGTGAGATAGAGGATTAAAGGATTGACCCTCAGGGAAACACTGCCCAGCTGAGTGATGGGGAGAGGGGCCACCTCCACAGCACACACAAAAGGAAGGAGAGCAAGTCTTCAGATCCTCCAACAAGAGTCCAGAAGCCAGACTCCCACAGGGGCACAGGTCAAACTCACTGCCCCGGAGTTGATGGCGACTCGACTCACCACAACCCAATAAGACAGAACAGAATGGCACCCGTGGGTTTCTGAGACAGTAACTATGGGATTAGTTATTTCCTCACGAGGAGTGGCTGGAGGTTGGGAACTGTTGACTTTTCCGTTAGCAGTCTAATGAGTAGCCCATTACACCTCAGGACTCCTGGAGTCCTACCCCACCCCCCAAACTTCAACTCCTAGCAACTCTGTAGGACAGAGTGTAACCAACCCATGGAGTTCCCAAGGCTCCAATCTTTAAGGAAGCAGACTACGACATCTTTCTCCCACAGAAGGCTGGTGAATTCAAACTATTGATCTTTCTAGTTAGCAGCTGAGCATCAGTCAAGGTTCCCGGGCCATCTACAGGTAGAACAAAGCAACTATCATGCCGACAGGATGCCATTGCTGATTATACTGGGTTGACAGATTAATAACAGCACATACCTCGAGCCAACCGGAACACCACAACCCTAACACTCCATCACTGTGAACCAAAAAAAAAAGAGCACCGGTGGCATTGTCAGGTGAGCCCTATTCTGCTAACTATAAGGTTGGTGGTTCAAATCCACCAGCTGCCCCACAGGAAAAAGCTGAGGCGATGTGTCCCATAAATATTGACAGCCTAAGGTATTTTATCCTATATCAAGGTCATTAGAGTCAGTTTTGAGTATCCACTCAATGGCAAAGTGTTTTGTTTGGGGGTGGAGAAGGGGCCAGCTAAGGGAAATCCTGGCAGCTGTCAGTTGGAGGGAGGTGCTCTGAGACCTGCTAGAGGGTCCCAGTGAAGGAGACTTTCCTGAACAAAGATGAGCCAAACACATCTTTGTGGGCCAAGATGGATGCCTCATCTTGTGTGCAGAAATGCCCCTTTCCACCTTCCCTTCCCCCAACAAAACAGGACAAACCAAAATACAGTTTAACTGAGGTGACGCCATATGTGTCTGAATGGACCGTGTTCCATAGGTTTTCAGCAACTGAGTTTTAAAAGATGATCACCAGGTCTTTCTTCCAAAGCACCTTTGGGTATATTTGAACCTCCAACCTTCTCATTAGTAGCCAAATGCATGGACTTTACCACCCCAGAGCTCCCATTCAAATCCAGAGGAAGGTATGTCGGAGGTACCAGAGGCTCTGACCACCTTCAACCTCATCCCTGAGCTCTTAGTCCTTATAGAAGCTAGAAAAACTCCAAGCTGACACATTCTTCTCTCATTTTCTTGCTCATTTCTCTTTTCTCTCGAGAAACCCCAGGAGATGGAGGCCATTAGATTCTGAGACATTTTTGTTTTTATTTTTCTCTCTCAACCAAAGCTCAGGGCTTATAAAGGACACTGTGTTATTCTGAGCACTGAGGGGCATGAGAGGAAATATAAGTATAAAGTCTCAGCCTTCAATTGCAAACAACGGAGGATAAAGATGGGTCAGGGGCTGAGTAGAACTCCAGACATGAGCTGACTAGAGAAATTGGAGCCTCTATATGCATAACATCTATGCTTAAAGAACTTTAACAGAGGAGAAAACAAGGGGACCGACAGTTCTGGGGGGACATGGGAGAGGGGGAGGCAGAGGAAATGAAGTGGGTGTTAACTAACCCAGGGACAAGGGAACAGCAAGTTATCTAAAATGGATGGCAAGGAGGGGGTAGTAGGCCTGGTAGGGTTTTATCAAGGGCAATGTAACCGAGAAGAATTACTGAAATCCAAATGAAGGGTGAGGGGGACAAGAGGAAAGTAAAAGGAAATAGAGGAAAGAACTAGGAGGCAAAGGACATTTATAGAGGTCTAAATACGGGCATATACATATGTAAATATATTTATATATGACGATGGGAAAATAGATCTATAGACATACATTTATAGGTTTAGTATTAAGGTAGCGGATGAAAACATGTGGCCACTACTCAAGTACTCCCTCAATGCAAGAACACTATTTCTAATAACCTGGCATTCCATGATGCTCACCTTCCTGACCATGATTACTGAAGACAAAGTGGGAGCATAAGCAAATGTAGTGAAGAAAGTTGATGGTGCCAGGCTATCAAAAGATATAATATCTTGGGTCTTAAAGGCTTGAAGATAAACAAGCAGCCATCTAGCTGAGAAGCAACAAAGCCCACATGGAAGAAGCACACTAGCCTGTGTGATTATGAGGTGTCAATGGGATCAGGTATCAGGCATTGAAGACCCAGAACAAAAAAATTATATCATTGTGAATGAGGGTGTGTGTGGAGTGGAGACCCAAAGTCCATCTGCAGGCAATTGGACGTCCCTTACAGAAGGGTCACGGGGAGGAGATGAGTCAGTCAGGATGTAGTATAGCACCAATGAAACATTCAGCTTTCCTCTATTTTTTTTAATGCTTTCCCTCTCTCCCCACTATCGTGAACCTAATTCTACCTTACAAACCTGGTTAGACCAGATCATGTACAAGGGTACAGATAAGAGCTGGAAACACAGGGAACCTATGACTGATATACGCCTCAGGACCAATATTGAGAGTAGCAATACCAAGACGGGATGGGGAAGGTGGGGAGAGAAAGGGGAAACTGATCACAATGATCTACCTATAACCCTTTCCCAGAAAACTGGGTGAAGGTAGACATCAGTCAGTGAAAGCCATGAAAAAATAATAATTTATAAATTATGAAGGGTTCATGAGGGAGAAAGGGTTAAAATGAGAAGCTAATACCAAGGGTTAAAGTAGAAAGAAAATATTTTGAAAATGATGATGGCAACAAATGTACAAATGTGCTTGACACAATGGATGGATGAATGGATGGATGGATGGATGGATGGATGAATGGATGGATGGATGGATAGGTGGATGGATGGATGGATGGATGATTGTGATAAGAGTTGTACGAGTCCCCAATAAAATGATTTTTTTAAGTTTAACATTGAAGAAGGAAGACTGAGGACGAAATAATGCCTTTAAATCTTGGTGTTGGCAAAGAATCTTGACTATACCATGGACTCTGAGAAGTACAACCAGAATCCTCTTTAGAAGCCAGAATGGTCAGACTTTGTCACATGCATTTTGCACATGCTGTCAGGAAGGAGCAGTCCCTGCAGAAGGGCGTCATGCTACGTAAAGAAGAGAGTCCGCAGAAAAGAGGAATTCCCTCGACAAGACGGGCTGACACAGGGGCTGCAATGACGGCGCAGGCATCACAGTGATCAGCAGGATGGCGCAGCACTGGGCAGCTTCATTCTGTTGCACACAGGGAAGCCACCCAATAGCACCACCAACAGTGTAACACATGTCTAACCTATCCACAAGTTCCCCTAGGAGGCACATGCTTAAGGGCCATCCGAGGAGGGAGCTCTTAGTGAGCATGAAGGAGTTGTTGGGGCACTCCAGAGCAGGCCGGACTGCCACTGAACCCTGGCATGTGGAAGAGTTCTGGGGTGGGCATGGAGCAGGCAGAGCGAGCAGAGAGAGCCAAGGCCAGGGGCTCTGGCTGTAACTCCTCAAGCTTGTACTCAAGCCAGTGCAGTGCTCCAGGCATGCGTCCCTCCTCTCTGCCGCAGTCAGTCACGTTTGCCCAGACACACCTCCCTTTGTGTAGTGTCCTGAGGATAAGAACAAAATAAGCCAAGAGAAAGGTCTCCTCCTTGGGTCTCCCTTTCCCATACTGCTCTATGTGCTAATTTTGGCTTTGCTTGAAAGAAACATCTTCCTCCGGAGGCTTCTTTTACCAGACTGCTAATACTTCTGGTCTTGTGGAGTCTTGGGGGATTTTATACCACTCTCTGGCCTGGGCAAGGAGCCTGGTGACATGGTGGCTTAAGTGCCATTGCTAATCCACTGGTCCCTCCATGGGGGAAAGGAGGTGACCTGCTTCCTTAAAGAGCTACAGTCTCAGGAACCCGATAGAGGAGTTCTGTAAGGTAGAGTCGCGGCAACGGCTATGGTTATGCTTCTTTGTTTCTTTGCGGTCTGGCATGAGGGGCCTGAGGCAGATGAGGCACCCCTTCTGTCTTCGCTGGACTGGCCTGGCCGAAGCCAGCGTATGAGTTACTGCTTTGTCCCCGTGGAGGGCATGTGTCTCCGATGTCATTTCTCATGCTGAAAAAGAGGGGGGTGTAGCCACAGATGAGCTTTCCTATTCCTCCTGACACTGAGAATCAATGATATCCACAATACAATCCACTCATTCACTAATTCATTCCTTGCATTAACAATGGAGTTCAATCATTTCTGCATTCTGTTGGATCACCTTTTTTTTTTTTGAATGGACAGTTTTTTGGGGGAATAAAAATGTGACATGAGCTAGTAAGTATTATCTATGTATTATGTGCAGAACGTTCCGGCGGGGGGCACCAGGGGATGGTAATCAGCTGCTAACCTAAGCGCTGGCTGCATGCACCCCTCTAGTGAACTCCTTTCTTAACCATCCAGGACAGGTCGGCTTTGCAGCGCATGGGATAACCCGGAGTCAGAGAAAACCAGGAGCCAGAGAGGACAAGGTGGAAAGCAGCTTTCTTTTCATCCAGTGCTGGCTGTTTGCTCCATGAGTGGTCCCTTTCAAATGCAGTCGCTCTGGGAGAGAGAAAGCACTCTCCTTTCCAGAGTAAAGGAGCTGAGCCTTCCAGAGGCTGTGTCCTTTAACTTGCCCTGCTACCATTCAGGGTCACCTAAGCTGTGCTGCAGTAACAACAACCAAAAAAACTCCCAGGAGGTTGAAACAACAGAAGTTTATTTCACATCTATGTTTGAAGGCAGGTCAACGGGGGTCTCTGCTATCCTGGCTGCTCACTTCTCAGGCTAAATAAAAATGGCTGCAGTGGAGGAGAAGGAAAGTGGGAAATTTGCCTAGCCTCTCTTTCTTTTTTTTTAATTAATAAATCTTTTTATTGGGGCTCATACAACTCTTATCACAATCCATACATACATCAATTGAGCAAAGCACCCTTATACATTCGTTGCACTCGTCATTCTCAAAATTCGCCTTCCACTTGGGTTCCTGGAATCAGCTCGGTTTCCTTTTTCCCTTCCCCCTCCCTCACCACTCCCCCCTTCCCCCCAGTCCCTTAATAGTTTATAAATAATTATTTTATCTTATCTTACACTGCCAGGCGTCTCCCCTCACCCACCTCCCCATTGCCCATCTCCCAGAGAGGAGGTTACACATAGATCTCCAAGGATGGTTTGTTGTGATGGAGCTGGAGGTTTACAGAACAGATCATTGGTTTTACATTCAACAATTTGTACATATTTTGTTTCAGCTCATCGATCCTTTCAGTCCTGGCAAAACACCAGCTTATCCCACGTCTGTCCAGCATTTCCTGTTTCCATTCCCCCTTCTCTCCTAACTGTCCTGGGGTCAATGCGGCCCTTCGGATCTCAAAGGGCTGATTATTGTAGCACGAGGCTGAGTTCAGTTCCTGATCTGAAGGATGGCTGAGGGCCTCCGACAGTCTCCATTGTACCAGTAAACCTGCTCGCGTTCGTGCCCCCATTTTTACAGCAGGCCACTTCCTCCCCTGTTTCCTGGAAAATCACCTGGCCACTCCTAAACACAAAGGCTCAGAGAAACTCAGTGCTACCAGGTGCCTTGTTAGAGAATGGGGATATTTGCCTGTTATGACCCTCTCAACTTCCCAGAACTGATTGATGGGAAACCGCAGGGGACTAAGAGGTTTTCAGACAGATGCAGCACCTTGTGCCCCTCCATGCCCTAGTGCCAGTCCTCTGAGCAGAGGCGCTACCCTTCCCAGGCCGTGGGCTAGGAGAAAGGAACGGAGTGGTTGATGGTTCTCAGCAATGGTTGGGGAGAGATTATCTAACAGCATGTGCTGAAGGAGCCGTGGCTGGGAGCCTGCTCATAATAGCAATCGAAGCACTACTTTGTGCGGGGCTTGGAGCGCCAAGGTCTCGAGGGCTTATTCATCCCACAGCAGTCCTGGGAGGGGTTCATTGCTGCTGTTATTTATACCCTTTGCTGTGCTCATCCAGCCAGGAGAGTCAGCTGGGATTATGTTCCGGGGATACAGAGCCCTGGCTCCCATCCAAGCTGGCGCGGTGGAGTCCTCTTCCTTCTCTACTAGCTCCAGGGCAGGATTCATAAAAGGAATACATGGAGGCCGCTTAGTCGTGGCCATGCCGGCTCAGGCATCAGTGGGGCAGTGGCCAAGAGGATGCCAAGCGCTGGGACTGTGCTAACTCTCGTACTCCGGAAGGCAAGGCCACCGACCTCGGTGACCTCACCCAGTCCAGAGTGACTGGCCGCTCTGTGCCTTCCTCCCAACTTCTGCTCTCTTGCAGGCTGACCCTGTGCTCCTTGGTCGTTGCCTCAGCTTGTGTTTGTGTTTCTGTATGGCCTCACTTCTCTGCTATAAAGAAAGCTATTTGGAGCGTGCTGTCGCTCTTGTAAGGTGTCACTGAGTGGACGCTGACTCATAAACCAACGTATTTAAATTGTATCATGAAACAGTGCCTAGTCTACTTCCATCACACCATGTGGCTCTCTTTGAGCCCATGGGCACAGTCACTGTGCTGATCCATCTCCCTGCGTGTCTTCCTCTTTGTCACTGAAAGGGGGAACCCATCACAAGATTGGCTATATAGCCCCCTTCCAGGAAGGGGATGAATAACAGAAATGTGGGTGAAGGGAAACGATGAACACTGTAACACATGAAATAATAATAGCAATGTATAATTGATCAAGGATTCATGAGGGTCAGAGGGTGGGGGAGGGAGGGGAAAAAGAGGAGCTTATACCAAACACTGAAGTAGAAAATGTTTCGGAAAGGATGATGGCAACATATGTACAAATATGCTTGATGCAATTGATGTATGGAATGTGATAAGAGCTGTAAAAAACCCAGATAAAATGACCCAAACACCCTCCCAGGACCATTAATAAATTAATTAAATAAAACAAGATAATAATAAGGAATATTGTGGCTTATTCCTGAGCCATCTTCACAATGGTTGTTGGCTTTAAGCGCACTGTTGCAGCCCCTGCAATCCATCTCTTTGAGGATCTCCCTCTTTTATCCTGACCCTCTCCTTTACCACACATGGCATTCTATGTCAGGTACCGGTCCCTCCTGATGGCGTGCTCAAAGATCAGGAGATAAACTCTTGCCAGCCTTGCTTTGGAGGATCGTTCTGGCTATACTCTCTCCAAGACGGGTTTGTTTGTTCTGAGAAGACTCGTGACCCACACCACCATTCAAATCCACCAACCCTGCTCTGGTCCTCCTCAGCTATTGGCCAGCCTTCACATGCAGGTGAGCGATTGAAAAGTCTACAGCCTGAGCCAGGGGCACCTTAGCCATCAAAGTGACGTCTTTGCCTTGTTGATACTTTCAAGAAATCGTTCGCAGCAGATCTGCCTGATGCAATGTGACATTCAGTTTCTTGACCACTGCTTCCTTGAGCATTGAGTGTGGATACGAGTAGAATGAAATCGTTGACAACTTCAGTATTTTCTCCCTTTGGCTCGCTTTTGCCTCTCGGCTCCACTGGGAGGCTCTCGCATCAGCACACTAATGCAACTCCCACTCCTCATTGCGCCCCCACCCCAAGAAAAGCAAGCCACCCCTCCCTGTGGCTTGCGTATAGCTCGAGGAGAGTTGTAACAACCATTCCGCCCTTTGTTGTTTTCCTGTCTGTCTCTCACAACAGAACGATAGCTCTCTGAGAATAGAGACATGGCATCTTATTTATTTCTGTGTCCTTTTGCATCTGTCTAGACGTGAACAGGACCAGGACTATGGTGAAGCATTGCCCCCAACCCCACGAACTGAGATGGAGGGGATTCTGACGCATAGTCATCCTCTGGAGGGTTTTCAAGAGTGTAAATCTTTACAGAATCAGGCGGCCTCATTGTTCTCATTCAGAGCAGGTGATGGGTTTGAACTGCTGAACTTCTGGTTCACAGAAGATGATTAATGTAATAATTCATATTAATGTAAGAATTACAATAATGGTTTACAGTATTAATGTAAGAATGACAATGAAGATTAATGTCACCTTTTTAAAAATCAAAATTAACTCAAAAGCCCATGATGAACCAAAAAAGAGGACGTCAAATCAGAGCAGAGTTCTGTGCTGAGCCACACCAGATAGCACCTAGGGCCAAGGGGGAGTCAGAAATACTGAGTCTCTCTCTGTTTACAATGTCAATATTTCGTTTACGGAGGGAGTTTTGCATTAATTTAGATTTTCAAGAACTCTAGCTAGAACAAGATAAGTCCTCTTTACATAAGCTAGTCTGTGAGCGAGTAGATAATTGGGGGAACTTTGAGACTGTGCCTCCAATCAGTCAAAGCTTCAGTGTTAGCTTTCACATTCCCATTTGTCCTTGGAAACTTCTTCACCCTCTTCCCTGTGTTGGGTACAAGAGCTCTAACCCCTTTCCAAACAGTATGACCAAAGGAAGGGGAAAAATGAAAAAAGAAAAGAAATATACACAAATTAGGGAAATGCCAAATGGTTGACTGGGTTCTGCCCCATAGACTGCTCACTGTGCCAGTGGAAGGCCTTGGTCACTGGAGACCCTGAGCAACAAGCGAGCAGAGCAGAGTAACTCATCCCAGTGTCTGAGTGAGGCCCCGGGGAGAAGGCTGACATTGTAGGTGGAAGGAGTTCTCCGGGTTTTCTATACATTGGCATCGAGAGACGTACAAGAGCAGCCTTAGAGCCATGTCTGGAACCACTCTTGGCCCTAGTTCCTGACATTCGTGTGGCTAGTGGGAAAGGCTCTGGGGTTTGGTCCCAACTCGATCTTCACTAGCTGTGTGAACCTGAACACTGAACACAGCCACTCTAGGCTCCAGTTGACTCCGATGTAAAAAGAGAGGATCAGTCTACAACATTACGGGTTTCAAGCCAGCCACCAGGGGATTCCAGGGCTGTGCGCACATCACATAGGAGCTAGGAAAGGCCTCACGAAGGAGATGGAGAGAGCCACCCACTTCATCCATCTTTACCAGGTGTTACATTTCTGTGTAGGACTCGCTTGAAAAATAGGGGCAGAAGGAGCTTTCAGTGTCTTGAATGATCTTGAACAACTCACCGGCCACACAGGGTGGAGTCTGGAATTCCTTTGTTACAGCTTTCAGGAATGGTGCGCTTGCTTCAGCTGTGTCTGAGGGACATATTCGCTTAAGCCATGAACTAAGAGGACCCCGGAGTCTTGAGACACACAGAAAGAGGTAGCTTGAATTCCTCATCCATTCACTTTGCAAGCATCTTTGTCCCAAGAAATCACCCAGAGCTTAGTTATCCAGCTCCCACCACAAACTACGAAATCCCAGGAGCCCAGTGTTGAGATAAGGCCAGTCAGGTCTAGTGCAACTGCTTGAATTTGATGTTGGAATCCTCTCCTCTCCATCCTCATCAGTTGGGCATGTAATATTTTCTTGAGTACCAATGATGACTATAAACTCACTACCTCCAAAGGCAGCCCATTCTACACTTCAGTCATATCTGCCCTGAGCCCGATTCCGAGGACGCAACCTCCCCAGACCCTGCGGGATGAATTCAATCCCTCTGCACATCCCCCTTCAGAGTGGTCACCTGTTCACTGCCATCTTTAATGGGCCGACCTGTCACTTCCCATCCGGATCACTCGTCTTGATGGCGAAGAAGGTGGGCTCTCTTCACATAGGCTGGCAGCTTTGTTTTTCGTTCCGGAATGGAACGCAACGTTCTGGGCACACGGATGAGCCAAGACAGAGTGGGGCAGTGCTCTGTTTCTACTTTAGTGCTTCATACCCTGCTGCCCACTGGAAACACCTGGCTAGCTTTTTAAAAAATACCAAACCCGGAGCTTCACAACTAAACAGAAAATCCTGGAGGTTGGGCGGAGTGTTCTGACTTTGGCATTTCAAAAAAAAAAATTCCCAAGTGATTTTTTTGCATGTGATCATAATTTAGAGCCACTGCTTGTGACATGAGGTTCAGGGAAAGCTTTAATTGATGAATGGTCTATTGCAGGACGCAACCCAGCATGGCCAGAAGACCCCTGTGGGAGGAGAAGAGGCAGGTATTTTAGCATCTGTCAGGTGTCGAAGCTACCATGGTGGTGCAAAGATTAAGCACTCAATTGCCCAATGAAAGCTCAGTACTTTGAGCCCATGAGCTGCTCCTTGGGCGGAAGCTGTGGTGGTCTGATTTTATAAAGATCACACAGCATAGGAAACCCTATGGGGTCACTCCACCCTGTCCCACAGGGTCCCTATGAGCTGCAATCAATGTGATAGCAATGAGTTGCTTCGGTTTTTTATTTGGTTGGTTTTGGGTTTTCATATGTGCCAAGTATTGAGTTAGACACTTAAATACATTATTCCATTGACTTCTCATCTGCAAGTCAGGTGGTTGTGTGTGTGTGTATTAATCATTTTATTAGGGCTCATACAAGTCTTATCACAATTCATCCATCCATCCATTGTGTCAAGAGCATTTGTACATTTGTTACCATCATCATTCTCAAAGCATTTGCTTTCCACTTGAGCCCTTGATATCAGCTCCTCATTTTCCCCCTCCCTCCCCGCTCCCTGCTCCTTCATGAACCCTTGATAATTTATAAATTATTATTATTTTGTCATATCTTACACAGTCCGATGTCTCCCTTCACTCTCTTTTCTGTTGTCCATCCCCCAGGGAGGAGGTTATATGTAGATCCTTGTAACAGGTTCCCCCTTTCTACACCACCCTCCCTCTACCCTCCTGATATCACCACTCTCACCACTGATCCTGAAGGGATCATCTGTCCTGGATTCCCTGTGTTTCCAGTTCCTATCTGTACCAATGTATACATATATTTTAACACTTAATTTTACAAAAAAGGGAATCAGAAACTTGAAGAGATAGGCAATGTATTCAATGCCATTCAGCTACTTCAGAGAAACATTTGGAACTCAAACCCAAATCTATTTGAGCTCAAATCCCACTTTCATTTGATCCTACTACTCAGCTTTGCTTATCTCAATTACCTTAGCACGTATGTATTGTGCATCAGAAGCTAGATCTGCTTGATGTGTCCCCAGCCAGCCACCATGAAGGGTAAAAGGTGAAGGAGGAAGGGGGCAGGTGGGAAGGGGAGGCAGAGAAGCGGAGGGGAGCTAGATTTAAAGTGGTGATCTGCCAGGCCATGCTGGGCAACAAAGCATTTTCTCTGTTCATTCCATGATTTGTTTGTGGGTACATTTTCTTGAAGGAAAAATCATGTCTAAGTAATGCAGGCTTTGTAGAGAAATACATCTTTGGTATTTGGTTGTAAAATAAATGTCAGAATCGAATGTTTGAGAAAAGAAAGAGCTGTATGTGAAATCACTTCCCGCAGAGCTGTGGAATACGGGTGGGCGCTGGCTGGTGCTTCATTCTTTAGGGAACATTGGTGCCTCAGGAAGGAGGTGCCGCATCTCAGCCTCTATTGGTCTCCAGGGACGTGGCCATTTGGTCAAAAGTGGCCACAGAGCCCCCTCCATGGTGTTTCAGCTGCAGGGCTTAGCCCATCTTTTAAAGACCTTACCGAGCAGGAGACTCGCTGTCTGAGTGACATGACCACAGAATCCCGTACTGTTTCTGGGACATACTCCAATAGGAGTCCATGGTGTATTCAGCAGTCCCCATCAACAGCAGAATTAGATTAACCAAATAAGGGCATTTGTGAGGGCCGCTCACAGGCTGAGGACATGGCTATGGTCATTCCTTCTTCCAGGATGTCCAGACAAGATTGGGGACAGAAAGAGCAAGGGCGCCATAGAGAGCAGCGATGTAAGGACAATTACAGGGTGTGTGGAGCACCAGCATCTCTACATGGGATGCTCTTTGCCTCAGGTGGCCTCACAGACAGCTTCTATCTCTTCCCAGGAGGGAAGCAGCTCCTCTTATTTGGTTGTCTCCCGACCCTTGAGACGAGATGATTCCCTCTCCCTCCTCTCTTCCACAGCCTCATACTCACCTCATCACAGAACCCCCTAGAGCAGCGGTTCTCTACCTGTGGGTCGTGACCCCTTTGGGGGGTCTAATGACCTTTTCACAGGGGTCGCCTAAGACCATCAGCAAGCAGTTATTTCTGATGGTTTTAGGAACCCAGACACTGCTCCTCTATCCGTCTCCAGGCAGGTCTGCCCACATGCAGATACGTCCACATACAAGTACCCGGCGTGATGACTGTTACCCATGCTACGCCATGCTTACGACAAAATTTCATTTATTTGTAATTAGAAATAAATATTTCACAATATATAATTACATATTGCTTTTGTGATTGATCACTATGCTTTAATTATGTTCAATTTGTAACAATGAAAATATATCCTGCAGATCAGATATTTACATTACAATTCATAACAGTAGCAAAATTACAGTGATAAAGTAACAATGAAATAATTTTAGAGTTGGGGGGTCACCACAACATAAGGACCTGTATGAAAGGGTCACTGTGGCATTAGGAAGGTGAGAACCACTGTCCTAGAGCCTAGTGATTAGATTGCTTTAAAATCGCTTCATTGCTTATCAATCTCCTCTTTCAGATGAGCATTTCTTTTCTGCGCCATCTGGGTGAGTTCCAGGGGTGCCCAGACTTGGTGTCCTCCAGCACTTAGTGGATCCTGGCATCCAGAGCCCTGAATAGCCACCCCAGTATCTCACCATGTGGCAAACTCTTCTCTGTGTGTGCTGTTCCTGGAAATGGTTAGGAAACACTATTTTAGACGGCTTGATTCATGATAGGAAGGAGAAAGGAAAGAAGGAAGGAAGGGAGAGGGGAGGAGGAAAAGGGAGAAAGGGAAGGAGAGTCTATTCAGGTCTAAACAGGCTCTAAGCCACGGGATATACGCAAGCAAAGGTCATTGACCAGGGTGTTCTGGCAGCAGCTCCTGTCAAAATCATGCTGCTGCCAGGTGCTGGCCAGTAGAGTAGAGCTGCCCCATAGCACCATATTTATATCCCTAGTAGATAGCTGTACATTGATACATCCCTTTTAATACTATATTTATAATTTTCTTTAGGTAGACTTAGCTTCCGGTAAATATCCCTCGTTGGCAATTTTTACCAAGGTGTCCTGGTGGCACAGAGGTTAAGCACTTGGCTGTCCATTGAAAGCTGAGAGCTTGAACTCAGCAGCCACTCCACAGGAGAAAGATGGGCAGTCTGCTTCCGTAAAGATCACAGCCTGGGAAACCCTGTGGGCGGGGCCGCTCCGCTCAGTCCTACAGGGTCACGGGGGGTTGGCAGCGACGACGTGGCCCCATCCTCACTCCTAAAGAGGACGTGCTTGTGAGTGCTCGGCTTCCCAGGCAGATCTGCTGTTCTGCTGGAAGTCCCTGGGACTTGCATTGTCCTCCATTGACACCATCATTCAAACACACAGTCTGTCTCATTGCTGTCCGGTTGTCTTGTGCATATGAGGTGATTGCTGATACCATGACTTGGGACCAGTGCACCTCAGTCCTCAAAGTGACCTCCTTCCTCTTTGACTCTTTACAGGAGTCTTTTGCTGCAGATTTGTCCTATGCAATATGATGTTGGCTTTCCGATGGCTACTTCCATGAGCATTGAGTGTGGTCCAAGTCACATGAAATGGTTGACAACTTCCACCTTTTTAAATTAAAAAAAATTGTTTGCATCAGTCCATGCTATAATGAACACATCCTCCAATTCAGTAGCGCAGTCATATCAAGAAGGATTGTGCAGTCATCAGCGAATCCACTTTGGAACCTTTTCTTCCTTCCCTGCTCTTTGGTGTTGACTGCCCTTCCCCTGCCACGCCCACAGGTAATCGTTATTTCAGTTACCATCTTCCTAAATCCACCGATGCTGGCTTCCCTACATAGAAAAAGATATAAGACAATGAACAACAAAAAGGACCCAGCAGTCATGATCAATCTTCTATCCACTTATCAGGCTATTTATTGCTATGTTTTAGCTTAAGCAGGAGATGATACTGTATGACATCTAAGGTCCTCTGTGTCTTTTGAGCCAGGAATTCAGTGGATTTTAGAATCGGAAAGACTGAGCTTTGGATCCTCACTCAGAGACTTGAAATCTGAGGACGGCATTCAAGATATTTAGCTTCTCTAGGACTCTACTTTCTCATGGATCACATGAAAATAACAATAGTTACATTTTTAGGGCTACTTTGAGAATTAATCAAGCACACTTGTGCAATCATCTCGTCACATGGTAGGTGCCATATTTTTTCCTGCGATTTAAAATTTTTTGTTTCAGAAACTGCCTTTGGCTGCCATGGCAGCTAGCCTAACTTGATACTTAAGCTTGAGTGGTTGAGTATGCAAATCTGAGCTCTGGATTTGTAAGTTATATGATGTTGGGCAAATTCCCTCACCCTGCTCATCTGCAAAATGTGGATAAGCACATCCACCTCCCCAGTGTTTGTAAGAGGCCTACAAGAGTGCACATAGGTAAAGTGCTCAGGATCTGCCTCGCACATTGTGAACAATGACTATGTGCTGTTATCAACTGTCTAGCAGAAAGCAGGCAGCTAAAGGTAGTCAGGACATGGATTGGGTGTGGAAGAAGCACTTCTATTGAGACTGCTACTGTGCACTTAGGGAGGGCATTTCCATGCATTTGTAATTGGAGCTGTGCACTGACAGTTGAAAGGGAGATGTGGGAAAGTTCATTTGCAGTTAATATAAATAAAATAAATTAAGCTGGTCTTTTTTTTTTAAGCTATAGGCTAGTAATGCTGAGGAATTTTTTATTGTTGTTCTACTCATTATAAGAATGAAAATGTTGATACAAAGCCAAGTTGTTTTTGAACCAGAAGATCCCAGGCTCCTGTGTTTCAAGCCATAAAGGGATCGGAGAATCCAGCTGCGGTGGCGGTGGTGGTTGATGAGGCAGTCAGCTGCCATTGAGGCGATTCTGGCTCAGGATGCGCTCATGAGACCGAATGAAACGTTGCTTGGTCCTGCATCCACATTATTATTCAAATGCTCCTGTCCAGAGCAATGACCAAGCTTCCCACAAGGATAACATGACACCCAGCAGCAGGCATCAGCAGCAGGACACCCTGAACCAGAAAGTTCTCCTGCAAGCCAGGTCTTTTACAGCCTTCGTGTATTTCGAGTGCTTTCCAGTCTTCCAGGAGGCACACCTTCCAGCATTGTATCAGACCATGATACTGGTTTCCTTCGCTGATTTTCCTAGCTAGAATGCCAGGCATTTCTTCCCAGTGTCTCTGGAAGCACCACCGAAGCCTGTCCATCATGCCTCCCTCCCCCTGCCGGCATTTGAAATGCTCGTGGCTTAACTTCCATTGTCACTAAAACCTAAACCACATCCAAACTCACTGCCATCGAGTTGATGCTCACTCATAGCAACCCCCAGGACAGAAAGCCCCTGTGGCTTTCTGTGAATCTTTCCAGGGTGACAAGCCCCATCTTTCTTTCATGGAGAAGCTGTTGGTTTTGAACTGCTGGCCTTGCAGTTAGCAGCCCAGCATGTAACCCATGACACCACCAGGCTCCCTTCCTGGATCCCAGCAACATGCAAACCACCATCATGTAATAAGCTAACAGAAGGGTGTGATAAATAAGATGGGTAAGAATAAAAGGGCAAGTGTTTATCATTGTATCTTTCAGTTTTTCAGTATGCGCTATGAGGTCCACCTTTTTGATCCATTATGCATTCAAATTGATCTGGACCCTGGCTGGGGAGGGGGGCAACACTTGTTGAGCTCTCCATTCCTACCCAATAGGAGACCTTCTTGGCTCTCAAGCTGCAGCCTCCTTCTGTGTTCTACTTGGGCGTAAGTCATTTCTTCCATGCCCTTCAGGAGACAGTGGAGCCTCTGTGGGCAGGGGAAGTAAAGGAGTGATTTCCTCAGGTCTCTCTCTGCTCATACTTTGCAAGGTTAATGGTTCAATCCTACCAACCACTTTGAGAAAAAAGATGGAGTTGTCAGTTCCTATAAAGATCTACAGCCTTGACAGCCCTCTGTTGAGTTGATACGTCTTAGAATGGACTTGACAGTGAATCATTTGTTTCAATCTTCTTGGGCTTCTTCCCCAAGCCCAGTAAAAGTTCATCTCTCCTCTGTCTGTAGGAAACTGCCTTCACATTCTTCAGCATCTCCTGCCTTTTATGGTGTTCAGTCTGCCTCTGAGAGACTTCCAGACTATTCTCTTGCCAGTCAAAGTGAAGTTTTTAATGAAAGCAACAATAGTGGAATGATAATTACAATAAGCTCCTCGTGTTGCAATAGCGAGCCTTCGGTTTGAAGACCACAAAGCTTAGAGTGCACGCCTGAGCTCTCCCGAGGTTCCTTAGTGTATTGATGCATTTTGTATCAGCCTAATGGTCGAGTCTTAAAGAGTTACAGGGAAAAGGAAATTATATAATAAGGAATCAGAATATCGTCCAGTGTTTGTTTTATCATTTAAGATTTTGTAGCCAAGAAGAGGATCCCTTCCTAGAACCACCAGCATTTGTTGGTTTTATTGGTTGATGCTTTCAATGAGTCCTATATTCTGGCACTTAGTAACCACCTGGGTTTGCTCTGGCCCAGAATCAGAGAAGATACCTCTAATTCTGACCTTCTGCTCCCACGTATGAGCTGTCAGTTACCAAAACATAAAAATATTTGAACTAGCCCAAGTTTGCCCATGGCTAAAACATAATGGGGAATCGTGGGCTGCTACTGAGATACCAACTTCATTGTCCTTTATTAATGGGGGTGATGATGGTGGTTCACTGGCAGAATTCTCACTTTCCATGTAGGAGACCCAGACTTGATTCCTATCCGATGTCCCTCTAGCACAGTGGTTCTCAACCTTCCTAATGCCCCAAACCTTTCATACAGTTCCTCATGGGGTGGTGACCCCCCAACCATAAAATTATTTTCATTGCTACTTCATCATTGTAATCTTGCTACTGTTATGAAATGGGCAACCCCTGTGAAAGGGTTGCTCGACTCCCAAAGGGTTCTCAGCCCACAGATTGAGAACCGCTGTCCAGCACATCCACTCCATCTATCAGGGGAACCCGGTGTTTCAGACGAAGACAGTCTGGGTGGCAAAGGTGTGTGGCAATGCATTTTAAACATAAGCAGCGGCCCCCTTTTGTGCACGGGGTCCCACGAGTAGGGAGTTGACCCCACAGTAGCTATCACCATCAACTCGCCACTTTAGGCTTGACAATGAACTCCGCCATCTCCTCCCAGCTCTGCCATTTGACAAATGAGGAAATGGAAAGCTACAAAGCTGAGCTCCATTTCTCAGAAGATTCCAGAGCTGCATGATTGGGAAGCCAAGACAAGAAGTCCGGGGCATGGATGGACTGCATCCAGATCAAAGCGCCTGCCGTGTTTTGCCACCAGCCCAGGCAGCCAAAAGGAGTGTGGATTCCCTCTCCGTCCGCAGAGGTTGATGTTGTTGGTGTCCAACCCACGCCGGAGCTGGAGCTGGAGCTGGACAAGTGCAAACGCTTGACCCCAAGAAGTCCGATCCATCTGCTCATGGCAGCTGAAGAGAGAATTTCTGAGGAGCTGGGGCCTCAGTTTCTTTGCCAAAAGATTTCAGCTCCCCTGCCAAGGAAGTATCAGTTATTTGCGGAGATGGAACCCCTCTGTGGAGGCGTGGGGCTTGCAGTGGAGGCTGCTCTTGCTACAGCTGTAACACACCATCAGGCGGTCCCTCCAGCTCAGGAGGAGATGGCACTGGGCAGACCAGGACAGATGGCGACGGGGACGCATCCCTGTCTCCCGTCCCAGCCGAGGTTGTTCCTACAGCGACAACAGTGATGTCTTTGCAGAGCTGGTCTGACCACAGGACATTAGAAATTTCTGGAGATTTCTGAAGAAGCAGCTGTCAGCTGGAGCTTACTTCACTGAGCATTTAGTCCTGGACAGAAAACGGTCTGCGTTCTCACTGGAAACCTGCATGTGAAATGGACTTCAGTCAATCACAGTGACAAACCGTTTTGCTCTAGTTTTGTTCCCAAAGCAGAGACCTCCTGAAAATCCAGAAAGCTTCAGTCCTCCTGTAAGAATTAATGGAATTCCCCACCTTCAGGGCTGAAAAAAGGTAGTTTAAAAAGCATTTGGGGCAAGCAGATCCACCCATCGTGCAAGGTTGTGGGTCATGTATAATGCTGACTCTCTTGCTTTGGCCTCAAATGCATGCATACCACACACACACACACACACACACACACACACACACACACACCACACCACACATACCACACACTCTGCACACCATACCACTTCCCACCCCACTCCTTGTATGTAATGAGATCAGGGGGGCGGGGAGTGTGTCACAAACAGGTTTCTGTTAACAGGGTGAGAGTCCCACCAGCTTTCATGAGTTGGCGCTGCCCTAAGAAGTTCAAAGGATATTTTGAACAGTGGGAGAATCAGCCCGGGCATTACTTTGAATGACAGGCCTCCCTTGGATGTCTGTGAAAAATTAATCACATTTTATATGCAAATGCATGCCCTCCACCTGGTCCAGGTGCAGTGTCTGGCCCCATTCATTTACTCAGAAGGGGTCTCTGCACACTCCCCCTGTGTGCAGCTCTGTGTGGGTGCTGTGGAGTACATGAAAAAGAGAGTTTTTGCCCCTGCAGTTTTGGGGAGAATTAAGATTGTTCAGAATAAAACATTTAGCTGACATGGCAAGGCAGAATTGTCAAAACAATTGGCCAAACCCTTTAGAATATGAGGCTGTCTGGCATCAGCTACCAGAGCCGCCTCCCTACTTTTTGTCTCCAGTCACTGTCTCCTTGAATCAGAGTCTAGAGACCAGGTGGGTGAGGCTGTTGGGGTCCGTTCTGCAGGCAAACGGCATGCTGATGGGGTCTAGGTCTCCAGTGTTCCTTTCCTTATTCTGTGGGGCCCTCAGCCTCTTTTATAGGATTTCAAATGTAGTCTGACGGGGAATTCTGGTAGTGTAAAGGGTTGCACCCACAGGTGAGTAGTTCGAATGCACCAACTGCTCCACAGGAGAAAGATGAGGCTGCCCACGCCTATAAAGATTTAAAGTCTCAAAAACCCCAACGGGCAGTTCTATTCTGTACTGTCGGGGTTGCTAAGAGTCAGATTGACTTGGCAGTATGGTCTTAAGGAGATCTGGTTGCCCAGTGGTTAAGCACTTGGATACTTAGCCAAAGGACGCTGGTTCAAACCCATCAGCAACTCCATGAGAGAAAAGACGTGGCGCTCTCCTCTGGGTAAAGGTGACGGCCCAGGAAACCCCATGGGACCATTCTCCTCCTATCACATGGGGTCTACAAGAGTCTAAATGGATCCAAGGTGATGGTGGTACCTCAGAGCAGTATGGCCTGAGTTGCCATGGGAACCATTATCCTCCCTATTAGAAGAAGCTGCCCTATTAAGAGGGGTTTGGAAGGAAGAGGGAAAGAAATGGAAGAAAGCAAGGCCCACCAGGGAATAGAATAGACATTGGGCATCGCTGAGAGGAAGGAGTGTAGGAAGAAGTGCCACTGGTGCCTCTCCTCTCCATAAATGCAGACCTGTCACTTTGCCCATCGCCAATCTGACCTCTGACCTTGTCATGACTCCCTCATACCCCACACTGAGTGATCATTGAGGCTGACTGAGTAGGATCTAAATTTCGGGGTACTTTTCTGTACCTTTTGTCCACGGCACCACTCTCTGACACCTTGGCTTCAGCCATGTTGGTCTCCTTTCCTAAATGCTCCCCCCGCTTTCTGGCCCAAGCCTGCTTCTCCCCCTGAGGGCTTTCCCACTTGTCCATCCTGAGTGACCTTTCCAGCTTCAAGTTACCCAAAGCTCACCTGCCTTCCCTTCCTCCTTTCCTGGAACCCTCATCCTTTCTAGAGCCTTCAGTGCTGGTATAACACATCTGGACTGCCTTGTGAAGGCTAGACGCTGGCACCGTGGGTTAACCTTGGATGGTGACCTCAGATACTGGCAGTTCTAACCCACCACCCACTCCTTAAGCTACAAATGAGGAAACCTAGGGGGTCACTATGAGTCAGAATCAACGTAATGGTAATGAGTTGGGCTTATATGCTTGATAAGGCGCTGTGGTAAGTGCTTGGCTTAATAAGACTTAAGAAGGAGCCATGGTTAAGGGCTTGGCTGCTAACCAGAAGGCCTGCCATTCAAAGTCACCAGTCACTCTGCAGGAGAAAGATGTCCACCCCTATTTTCAGTGTGACAAAGGACCAGAACCGGTTCAATGTCAATGGGTTCGGTTTGAGTTTACAAAATAAGCCAAAGCCCACTAAGGTTGAATCAATTTCAACTCATACTGACCTTAGAGGAACTGTCCCCTAGGGTATCCGAGGCTCTAAATCTCTCTGAGAGCAGAAAACCTCATCTTTCTCCTGCAGAGCGGAGAGTGAGGATGGACCTATTGCTCTGGTGGGTTACTAGCCTAGTGCTGCATTCACTGTACCACCAGGCACCTGGCTGGGGTTTATATGCTTGATACATAAATCCTAAATGTGGACAGGAAGGCAGGAGAGAGACAAGGAAGGCGAGAGGGAGGAAGAAAAAGGGTAGGAGGGAAGGATGGAGTGAGGGATGGAACCGCCTCCCTTCATTCTCCAACCCTGTACAGACAGGATTTATGGTGAGAAGTCTAGATTCATCGTGACCTTGTAGGACCGAGTAGAAGTGCCCCTTAGAGTTTCCAAGGGTATCATCCTTACAGAAGCAGACCTCGACGTCTTCCTCCCAGGAAGAGGCTGGTGTGCTTGAACCACTGATGTTTCAGTTAGTAGTGAAGCACTTGGTCACTACACTACAGTGTGGTTATGAACAGGAGACTCTACAGCAGTGGGGTTGATTTCCAGCAGGGCTCCCTGGGAGTTAGCAGGGAACACAGTTGACATTCTCCACTGGGCTGCTAACTAAAAGGCCAGGGGTTCAAGGCCACCCAGAGTGCCTTGGCAGAAAGATCTGGTGATCTACTTTGGAAAAAAATCAACCACTGAAAACCCAGTGGAGCACAGTTCTACTCTGACCCATCAGGGGTTCACTACAAGCCCGCAGCAAATGGTTTGATCTGCTGGAAAATGGCAATAGGCTCCAAGGTAGTTTTGCAACTTTGAGAGGGCTCTGCAAGAGCCCTGGTGGCATAGTGGTTACAAGTCGGGCTGCTAACCTGAGGTCTACAGTTTGAAACCACCAGCTGCTCCACTCAGGAAGGCCAGGGTTTTCTACTCTTACAAAGAGTTACAGTCTGGGAAAGTCACAGGCGCAGCTCCACCCTGTCCTGGAGGGTTGCGATGACTGGATTGCAGTGAGCTTGGTTTGGTTTGAAGAGAGTTCTATAAATTAAGCACCCAGGGCAAGGGCGGGAGCTGCTTAATTATTGGAGGTGGCCCTGTGGCTGTGGTAGAAAGCAAGGCACACCTGCCTGTGGGTGGCAGGAAGAGGGCAGGGCTTCTGCCCAGACAGACCCCCACTCCTCTGAGCTGGGGGCAGCCCTGCACACTGGCGCTAGCACCGAGCCCTTAGAAGTCTTTCTTCTCATCCACCAGCCACAGGATGACACACTAATTACCAGACTGGCTCTCATTTAAATTCCTCTCAATGGCAAGGGGAGAGAAGGTGACACAATCCGGCAGGATTTCCGTTTGTTTTCATTTGAGTTCAGCTCCAGGGATCTTCTCATTAGGCCACATCACCAAAGCCATGAGAGACTGCAGCCCAGAACTCAGGCTGGCGGGAAATCAGAGGTGAGCTGAGCCTGGGGTCTCCCTGCTCACCCTGCCTGGACACGTGCCTCCCCTTTCTCATTCATCCTCAGTCCCCACCACGAGGACCTATTCATCTCTGTGCTCCTTGCTGTTCAGCAGTGTCTGTCCAGGTAATGCCTCCCGTCTATCTTCCCATGCCATTTTCATATTCTCTCCGCTGGGCTATTTACACTCTTTATGCTGTCTGTCTAGTCTGTTTTCTGCCTCTTTCCATCCATGGCACCTATCCTGTTGATAACCTGTCTATTTATAACCCGTGCCTGAGTCTAGGTTCCCCTCCTTTTATCAATCTAGTTTCGCTTCCCCATCAGCCCCTTCATCTTGCTATTATCTAGTTATCTAGCTAGTTAAATTGCCTTTGCTCCTCCCTCTCTGTCTCCAGCTTTCACCTGCATCCACCCGGTTTACTCCCTTGGAGGCAAGACTTTCTCAGCCACCATAGACCCAAGGGGAACCTGATGACACAATGGATAAGGCCAGAGATTTGGCCCCACCAACCTCTCCATGGGAGAAAAGACCTGGGGATCCGTTCCCAAAAAGATGAAAACAAAGCAGACCATACTCCCTGTCTTCAGGTCAATGCCAACCCAGAACAAGCCTAGGAGCAGCTGTGCCCTTTTCTGTAGGGTTCCTATGAGTCAGAATGAACTTCAAGGCACACAACCTAGACCCAAGAGGGCTTTCTCTACAATGGCAAGAAGTACTAGGGTATACTGAGCATCTAGCATGTGCCAGGAACTGAGCTAGGTCTTCATTGCCTGCTTGCTACAGCTTTTCAAGACTGGCTACTGTGGTGTGCTCCCCTATATTGCAGAGAGGAAGCTCAGGTTCATGGAGGTCCAAAAACTTGCTCAAGGTCGCACAGTCAGTATGTGGAAGGTGGACAGCCCACTCCTAATTATCTGCATGAGCAATGGCATGGCTAATCTTCCCCTACAGAAATCTGTCAAACTCAGTTCTAATAGGTTCTGGAACTAAGTGTTTGCGGTTGTGGGTTTCCCTTCTGGGGCTGCTCTGCTCAAGGTATGTAATGTAGGCAAAAGCCCACATATGCAGGTGATAGGCTGTGAATGTTCCGTCTCCATGTGGCCCTCTCTAGATGTGGTCATGGAAAACAGCTTAGAATGCCACCCAGCCCGATCCATTGCCATCAAGTCAATTCCAACTCATAGCAACCCTACACGGGATTCCCAAGACTAAGTCTCTACAGAAACTGGCAGTCTCATCTTTCTCCTCATCTTTGAACTGTTAACCTGGTGCATGTCAGTCCGAGGCTGACCCCCAAGTGTCACCAGAACTCTGTAAGTGAACCACATGGAGCAGTTCTATTCTGTCAACTGACATCACTGTGAATTAGAATCGACTCAACGACACCCAAGCAACAACAACCAGGCCTCAAGCACCCACAGCCGAGAGCTGTGTGGGGTGATAGCAGAGGCTGGTGGGGGAAGGAAGGAAAAGCCACCACCTCCCCACCAGGATGCCAGTGTTGCCATGGATAAATCACAGGTGACTCCAGGAATGTCCCCTGTCAATTAGGAGGCATGGAGATTCCTGCACTCCCAGGGGATAGGACAGCACATCCTCAGGTCAAAAGATTTTTTTTAAATGTATATTGCATTCCCTTACCCGGTGGGCTCCTAAAACGAAAATCTGGGAACCTGAGGAAGAAGCAAAAAAGCATAATCTCCCAGGCAAATTGTCGAGGGAATCATTAAACTCATCGAAGATGCTGCTTAAATTCTTCCCTGCCTTTAGAGTTGAATCCAAATGTGCTAGCCCTATGCTCAAAGCTGTCTTCAATCCAACTGTAGCCTACCTCTTGGGTGTTATCTATCTTCCCCCCTCTGCATATACTCTCTCCTCCATTCAGACAGGTCCCTGATTAAACCGAGTGTGGCCTGGGAGAATGAATTCAGAACCTCCTTCACCCTGCCTGGTATCATGCTTAGGAAAGAGTGAAGGTCCCGCCTGAGCTGATTAGTAGGGGTTTTATCTGGCTCCTTAAGGATTTTAGAGTCCACTGGGGGCAGGGTAGTGGGGGCAGCTCATAGCCTCCCTTACTAAGAAAGGGTGAGTACAGAAGTAAAGGTGCAACTAACATAACTTGGAGCACAGAGGCAGGGGAGCCTTTTTCTGGTCTGAGGACTTGAGGGAGGCTTGGAGGAAAGGTATTTGAGTTTTTCTCATTGTCACTGAATCAATTTCAAGTCTTCGTAACCTTGTAGACCAGGGTGAAACTGCCACAGTGAGGTTCTGAGACTGTAACTGCTTACGGGAGTAGAAAGCTCCATTCCCAGTGGCTAGTGGTTTCAGATTTGGGAACTTGCTGTCTGCAGCCCGGTCCGTCACCTGCCATGCCACCAGGACGTCTCTGACAGTGCTGTAGTTTGACGCCTTCGAGTCAGGTCGGAGCCACAGCGACAATCCACAAGAGAAGGCAGCAGGCCCAGGGCAGCACCTTCCTCACGGTTTCTCCTATGTTGAGCCCACAGATGCAGCCACGGCCAAGCCATCTCGTTGATGGTCTTCCTCTCTTTCTCTGCCCCTCCACTTTACCAGGCAAAATGTTCTTCTCCTGACCTCTCCTGACAACATGGCCAAAGTACATGAGATGAAGTCCTGCCATCCTGGCCTCTAAGGAGCATTCGGGCCATACCTCTTTCCTTATGGCTCTTCCAGGTCTTAAAAATCACATACAACTTTACCAGGCTATCTTATTCTTTCTTCTTTTTCAATTTGGGTGAAAGTTTCCAGAGCAAATTGGTTTTCTCCTCAGCAGTGCACACCCCTCTGGCGTTGTGGCATTGATCGCAGTCCCCACAATGCACTCCCCACTCTGTGTCTGCCATGGCCCTTTGACCTTCTCATTGAACCCTTCTTGCCTTCTGAGCTGCCTAGCGGTGGGTGCGAAGACTCCCTTTGAGATCTTGTGTGGTTGGTTGTTCTGGTGAGTGCATACCTTGTTGGTGTTAGTTTTCAGCTTAGAGGTTAACTAGACATCCTAATCAAAGGATCATCATTGGCCAAGGACAGGAAAGTGTATGGGGGTATTGATTGATAGGCTCCTGGTGGTGAGGTGGGGATGGTGGCGGAGGAGAATAAACCAGTGCTGGGGTGATCTGATGATATTAACTATAGTCTCCTGGGGGCAGTGGTCTTGGGAAACGCCATGCCTACCACTGCCATGGTTGGCGCTCAATCGTTGGTGGTGCGTTGACCATGGTGATTTGGAGGGTCCTGGTGACACAGATGCTGCTTTCAGGGACTGAAGCCACTGTCCCAGTAAGACTGAGGATCAGTAAGACTGAGGCCAGAGCCACTGGTTCCCCTGAACAATCTGATCACATGGCCTGCCATTCAGAGGACGCGGACTGAATTTCTAACTGCTTCCTCCTCTCCCCGTGTCTTCCCTAACTGCTGCCCGACAGACACTGCAGCTCTCTCAGGAAAAGCAGGTGGGGTGTTGCCAAGCTGGCTGGGACCCCCTGCTCCGGACGACAGACCCTGACACAGGAAAGGCATTTCTCTCTAAACTTCTACCCGGTGAGACCGCGCTGCTGCACACAGCAGCCTGGCTGCGCCAACACGCCACTCTGCCACCGCAGTGCCGGCAAATAAAGGAAAGTGCTTAGCATTAAATTTCATGTAAATCAGACTGTATTTGCTGTGGTGACAGGTTATTACCTTCTGCAGGGAACGAGGGGGAAAATGGCTGCTGGCGAGAGACACGACTCCCGGAAGGAAGCTTCCGACAATAACGGCTCCTGGCAGCCCAGCCCAGGGCCCCTCCTGGGGACCTACGCACCCCAAACTTTCCCTGAGCCCCTCCGCTCCCACAAGCACAGTGTTTGCACAAGGACCTGTGTTCTGCCCATTCTTCTAGCTTAGCGCTTCTACTCCTTTTGCTAAGCGTCCTCACTCCTTGGGTGGGGTGGGTAATAATTGATTAGTCTACACTGCCTGACATGTCTTACACAGACCCCATCTCTGCCTGGTGGTTCATGGACTCTGGAACCTACCACACTGTAGGCGCTCCTGCCTACCTGTTGATGATTATCTGCCCTTCAAGGCTCAACTCAAGGCCAACACCCCCTTGAAGTCTCCCCTCTCGGCCACAGAGCCTGGGGCAGTCTCAGAATCTTGTGCAATCAGTCCCAACCCCACAGGGAAACACTGATCAAAATGATCCTGTCAGAAGATCAACAGTTTATTGGGCATCTGCTATGTACTTAAAGGGGCAATTGGCTTCTTCTCTATGTTCTCAACTTAGCCTCTCAACCAGGTTGTGAGGATGAGGCTAGCGATTAGCCTTCTTGAGTCCTTGAACGCAGTCACAGTGCCCAGCACAGGGTAGACTGTGCACAGTGGATTCTCATTACATGCTGATAGGAGCATATCAGTCAAGCTTGGTTAGGTTATGCTGTAGCGATGAATAATCCCCCAGCTATCCCATGCTTACAACAACCAAGGATATATTTTTTGCTTGTTCGTGCTACATGCCCACTGTAGGCCAAAGGGAAAACCCTGCTCATGGTAGTCACCCAGGGACCCAGGGGACTAGAAGAACCACCACTTTGAACATTGCAACTTGAACATTGCATTGCTCGGGCAAGAAAAGACAAAAACAAGGTTCTTTCCTGGAAGTGACACGGGTCAAGTCCGCCCACAAGGCACATGACCCCACCCAAAGACAAGGGCACTAGAAGATGAAATCCTACCATGTGTCCAAGAGGCCAACCCCCAACCGAACTCACTGCCATCAAGTCGAGAGGTAGAAACACTGGCGAGCAGCACTAATGACCCCTCTAAAGGACCTCACCTCCCCAACAAGCTCACTGTCACCCAACTGATTCTGACGCCTATAGACCCGTAGAACAGGGTGGAAGTGCCCTGCGGGTTTCCAACGCTGTAACTCTTTACAGGGGTCGAAAGCCTCATCGTTCTCCCGAGGAGTGACTTTCCCCTGAGGAATTGCAGATCTTGTGGTTAGCAGCCCAATGTGTAACCACTCCATCAACAGGGGTCCTTTTTAAAGTACTTTGTTACGAAGTTCCATAAGGAACACGCTACACTAATTTTCTCCACCACTGAATCACCAATGGATGATGGCACAGAGCCTGGTCTATACCGGATCCTCAATGAATACTTAGGTTCATTGGCAATGTTAGTTCTGACCCTTCATTGTGTCCCCGAGCCAAACTCGTGTGATTCATTGACGTCAGCCCTGTTTTTGTGTCTGTATAGACCATACGTCCTTGGGAAGAGGCAGCTGTGCCTTTGTCACTCTGTGATGTTTACACAGCATGCAGGGACTCACAAGGATCCGTGGTACATGGGCTTATCTATCCATTTCTGCATCGTCACCTGTACAGGCAGGAAAAGAGGGGAACTGCTGTTTGTGTACATGATTATTTCTGTGTATCCACAGGTAATGCTGGAAGGGGCAGAGACAGCAGGCAGCTCCATGTTTTATAGCTGCTTATCTCCCACCAGTGTCATATTTGCTGCAGTACCGGTGGTCGGGACTAAAGAGAAGGCCTTGGGACATGGTGGATGGTGGTGAAAGCCACAGCCACGTTGCATGCTCCTCCACTGCGCATGGCTCCTTCCAGGTCTGCGTCCTTCTAACACTCTCTCCTCTTCCCTTCTCCTCCCTCTTTCCTCTCTATTTTGATTGCCTTATTTTTTCTCCAAAACCCACAATGCTGTGAGGGAAAGAGGAGAGGGAGAAGATCTAGTCCAAACTGAGAAAGAAGGGAAAGGCTTTGGAAGTACGTCAACAGGAAGGGGGCTTGACTGAAGAGCGGCCAGCATTTGAGCCATAGGCTTGGATTGGACATAGTCTCAGTGAGATAAGCTATATGGGGGCAAGTAAAAGAGCATCGGGGCTTCAGTTCCTACATACACGGGTTTATTCCATATCAAGCATGTCTAGGCGTGCCTCTGTGATCAGTGGATGGCTGCAGGCAAGTTCTATCAGTAACACACTTGTCTGAGTCTCATTAGGGCGCCTTCATAAAAGGTGCAGTCAGAATAATGTCTTCCAAGGGATCTGGTGGGCCATTTCAACTCAAGGCAGATAAATCAGTCCACTTGGTATGTTCTGGTGACTGCTGTTGGGACTCCAAAGGGTAATTTTGACAAATTTACTCAAAAGGCATGGGATGATCACAGGGGTTTTTAGAAAATTGAAAACTACCTTAGTGAGAAAAAAAGGGCAGACCATGTTCTCCCCCATCCCATTATACGTGCTCATTCTTTGAGAGTACCAAGGACTGTCCTAGAATTTCATCAGGGGACTTTGCCCCATTAACCTTGAACCCTTGACCTTGCCCCTTAAGACCATTCTTTTTGTTCACCAAACTCAAAGAACATTGAAAAGGAACACAACTGCTCTTTTGATGTGCAAATCAAGAGTGCAGAATTGGGGGTAGAGGTGCCTTAGGGTGGGTGGGAGGAACCATCCAGAGGTGGAAACACCATCTTCAGAAGGGCAGAAACCTGATGGAGGAGGTGTTGAGAAACAGTGGATTCACGTTTACTAAAGGTTTTTATAATAATTCTTTTGACTGGCCCTACTTGACCAGGTTTGGGCGCACGGGTAGTAAGTAAAAGTAAGATGTAGAGACATTCTAGCCCCTGCTCCACTCCTTTGGCCCACTATCCCTTGTTCCTCTTTTAATTGCCGAGATGAAAACGAGCTAATCCTGATCCCACCACTTGCGTCCAAAGAAGGGCCCCCTTGGCCACTCATCCCCCAGCCAGGGGAGGACGGAAGGCTGAGCATGAGGATGCCTTGATTGGGGCATTGCAGCCATCTCTGGTGCAGTTCAGAGAAGATAGAGCCGGTACAGCAGCGTTGCTGCCTTCACAGCTTCCAGCCGGCCTCCAGCCAAGCTCACCATCTGTACCCTATGGCCAGGGCTATGCATTGCCTTGCCTGCTTCTGTAGCAGCCTCACGCCTGCCACCACCACCCCTGCCCCTGCCTGTGCTGGGAATCTGCCAGCGCCCCAGACTGCATCATACAATCGGATAAGCTTTGCCAGGTTTATGGCGGGTAATTTATGGCTTTCTTTAGCAACATCTATCACACTGTACAGTCGTTAATCCCAGAGTCTTTGCCCACTTTGCAGAAAATAGCTTGCAATTCCTTACATTGTAACATTTGCTAACTCACCTGTCGGCCTGTCAGGCTGGGGGCTGTGTGACAAGCCACTCGCTAGTTGCTTCTTTCCATCTTACTTTGCTTAGGTGAGCCTGGCCTTCTCCCCCCAGAAAGCAGCCATGGAGGTCTTTATTACCGGCTTCAAGCCCGCTCTCCCCATGTGGTTGCAGTAGCAGTAACAGCAGCAGCAGCAGCAGCAGCAGCAGCAGGCTCCACATCTAGCTAAGCCTTATGCTTCTTGGAAAACACAGGGGTACTGGAGGCAGGTGGCCTCACCTTCTAGCCAGGGCAGACCCTTCCTTCTGGTCAGGCCCCAGGAGACTGGAACCAGGGGCGCCCACTCTTCCCACCTCATTCCGGGAGGAGCTGGAGGGTAACCTGAGAGAGGGTGTGCCCTTGCACGTCTACACTGTCCTATTGGGCTGCACTGGGAGTGCATTTAGACGCAAGTGCAATGTATGTGAAAATACCTCTGTGGTCACCCCCTGTGTGTGCACACCGGCAAGCACTGAAAACTGTGCACAACTGCAAGCAGAAAGATCTCTACGTGCACTTGGCTCCAGGATGGAGCACGTGGTTTTTACTTCCAAGTCTCTCCACTTAAACTAGTGCAGTATTAACACAAAGTCTCCTTCTCTGAAGGTGTGTCTCCCCGGGTAAAATAGAAGGTACCTTTAGGGATTCTAAATTATCACGAAGGTGAAAATATTTGAACTGTAATCATTCGTCATCTAGAATATATACAGACATTTATATATTATTTCCCTTTGGTGAAATTTAAGAGATGGGATGAGACAAATATACTGGAAAGAAATATACCATGATGATTAAAATATGGTTCGTTTTGGATTTTGGACTATGCCTCTGTGTGCATATTTGTTTGTATGTATATGTGTGTGTATATATATATATATAGATAGATAGATAGATAGATAGATAGATAGATAGATAGATAGATAGATAGATAGATATATGCACGGTTCATTGTTTTTCCGTATTTTCTGAATTTCCTATCATGCGCACGTGTTTCTATGCTTGAACTAAGCACCAATACCACAATTGAAGGCTAACGTGGGTTGTGATGGACTGGCTCATGTGACTAAGATCATAGGCATCTGTTTCTCCTGTGCTCTCCTACCAGTAATCAGTTGCGATGAGATGATGCCAAGCCATGAGGACCCCCTGTGTCTCGGAGTGGAACTGCGTTCCATAGGGTGGGCTGTTTTTTCAGGCGTGGATCGCCAGGTCTTTGCTCCACAGTGCTACCCCTTCAGTTAGCAGCCAGGCATGTCAACCACCGCACCACTGAGAAACTCCATACATTCCCAGAACCAGGAGACTGTCAGCAGGTATACTGCATGTTATATTTTCCTTGGACAAAGTCTCTACTAAAGTACCTGGACCTCTTCGGGTTACATATTTGATTTTCTGACAGTCAATGGAGGAAAGGAATCTTGATTGCAGAAGAACTTATATACTTCTCAGTGCAAATGTCACAGACTTTTTCGTCTCTGAAGGGCTTAGCATGGGATGCTCAATAAATGAATGAACTGACAGATGACAAATGAATGAAGTAATGAAGTAACCCTGCCTGCTCTTCCTTTCCCAAGTCAAAGGAGCTAGTGCATCCCTGCTGATGTCATTATGCTGACCTGGAGTGAGCTCCTCAGGTCAGTGGCTTCAGTACCGTAGGCAACAGGGGCGTACTCTGTGTCCTGAACTTCTTGTTCCTGGGGTGGCACGGTGGTTACGCATTAGGCTGATACAAGTCAGCAGTTCAAACCCACCAGCTTCTTCTCCGGAGAAAGATGGGGCTTTCTACTCCCATAAAGAGTTGTAGGTTTGGGAACTTACAAGGACAGTTCTACCCGGTCTTACTACATTACCCATGAGGGCACTTCCTACGCTAAGACTGCAGACTTCCTAGGGTTTCTCACCAAATTCCCATTTCACCTTAGGATATTGGTTTGCTTGTTTGCTTGCTTCTATTAATAGCTTTTTCGTGAAGGGAAAATTGGTTTTCAGTGGAAGGCACTCCAACAAAAATGATAAACAAGCACGCTGTGGTTCTTCAGACGCAGGTGGCTGTGCTTGGTTGGTCTTCGGTGGTCCATCTTCTGCTTAAGGCTCTCTTTAGAACTTCGTCTCTGAGGACACTGAGCTGCAGTGGTGTTGACACTAGACTCCAACAAATACACAAATCTGGGGTCTTAGCATACCAAACCTGGTGTTAATGAGGTGGACATAGCAGGAGTACACACACACAAAAAATGCAAAATTTGATGGTCTGGTAAAAATGTGAATAATGCATCTTGGGATTTAGAGCAGACAGAAAGAAAGAGACATTATGAGTGTGCAAATGGAGTGGGGGATTTGGTAGTTATTGCACAGAGATTAACAGTGGTAAGCCAGCATGGGCTTTCTGGACTCATGCGTCACACCGATCTGCTGGACCGAGGTTCTCTGGCTGTGTCCACGTGGGGTACTCCAGCAGAGCCACGGGCTGAGGTGTTTCATGGACCATCAACCCAACTGTCAAGTGCTGCCATGGGATCATTATTGCAGTCAGTTACCAGGCCAGAGATGGCCTCCAGGGCAGTGAAGAAGGTGATAGAATCCAACCGTTACCTGCTGGGCACCATGCAGCAGATGGGATCTTCACAGAGAGGCTGTTGGATTGGCGAACATTTGAGCTTCAAAACAAGGAATGCATTCCTCCCAGCAGCCTCCACCAAGCTGTTCAACAACATGGTGCATCAGTCTAAAAATGTGAAGCTCTCCATGGTCACCATGACCTGTTGCTGGAATAGAAGAGGTTCTGGCTTCTACTACGTGGACAGTGAAGGGAAGTGTATTTCTGGGACTAGCTTCTCTGTAGGTCCTGACTCTGTCGTATGCCTGTGGACTTATGACTTGGAAGTGGAGCAACACTCTGATTTAGCTAATAGACACATATACCAATCTACCTACAGAGATGCCTGCTTTGGAGATGTGGTCAGTCTCTACCGTGGCTGGGAGGACAGTGAGATCCAAGTCTACAGTAACAACATAGTTGACCTGCATGATCAGCAAGTGACGTGGATCTGCCTCCATGAAGAAGGGTGGCTTATGGCTGTTTGCTTTTCTTGAGGAAATTGTCATTGGTAATAAGACCTTAACACCTCATCCATGTGTGTGTGTGTGGGGGGGGAAGGGGTGTCCCTCGTCTTATTAAGTTTATTTTTAGATCATATATGCTGATCTCTATATTTTACTCATTGTTAATGGGTCACTACAGAAGCAACTATTTGTTTTATTTTGTTTGCAATTAACATTCTACTACAGGGCCTAAAACAAGAAACAAAGAAAGAAACAAAACACATTGCTTGATTTCATAAACAGGGCAAAACAAACGATCTTGCAACTTGACTTCAGAGGGGAAGGGCAGGGTAATTGGAAACTCTGGGGTGCATTTATTAGCTGTGTGACTTTGAGGAAATGCCTGACTTCCCTAAGCCTCAGCTTCCTTCTCTGTAAAGTGGACATCATGATAAAAGATGCCCCTTAGAGGATTTTTGTGAGGATGAATAAGATACTAAACACAAAGGACCTGACAACGAATTTTCAGTAAACATCAGCTACAGTATTATCATCTCAAGGAGGCAGAAGAAGGAATGAGCTGGGAAGCAGGGGCTAAAAGAGCTAGGAGGAGAGGGGGCTGTGGATAGAGAATGAGGTGGCAAAGTTAATGCTCTAAAGGTGAAGCAGACACAGGTGATGCTTAGTCATGAATAAAGGCGAGATGGTGAAAAAGTCCTGGCGCTGACATACTGGATGGGTCGTTCACATGGTCACTGGAGACACCCATGATGACAAGCCTAGTGACTGCGCTGGGTAAAGAGAAAATGGTGTCAAACTTCTACCTGGGTTCAAAATGAAGGATGAGCACAAAGGACCCACCTGATACCCAAAGAATGTCAAGGTCACTTCTGAGTCCCCTAGGACAAGAGAAGCACTAGAGGAATAGGCAGCTTCTGTTGAGAGCGCCTGCAAGGATACTGATGGCCTGTGAGGAGAGAGAGAGTTCAGTTTAGGCAGGGGCCCAGAGAAAGATGTTCCCTTGAGGCTACTGGAGACAGGGTCTGGGTTTTACAAGAGTGTAGAATACAATTGATTTTTATGACCCCTTTGATAAAGGCATTGTTTGTGAGAATAGAAGTGGATTTGTATAAAGAGAGCATTTAGAATGTAGGGGGAAAAGAGAGAGGAGAAAATGAGGGAGTGTGGAAGGGAGAGACAAAGGGGGAAAGGAAGAAAAATCCGAGGAAGGATGGAGAGTTGAGTGGGAAGGAGGTGGAAAGAGGAAAGAGGAAGGGTAAGTGCAGGCTTGGAACCTAGAGAGGCTGCCTGGAGTCCAGTTCGCAGAGGTGGGGTTTTCAACCATCAGTGTCGGGAGCCCAGTCCTTTGGGGGTACAGGTAGCAACAACATAGAATAGTAAAGTCATACAATTCATCCCGTTTCAGAATGTCTACTCTACACACACACACACACACACACACACACACACACACTCCACGTGGTAATAAAAGTGAGTGACTCCCTTTTATTTTTTCTGCATGGGGAGCCTCGGAAGCATGCATTTTCCTTCTCCCCACTCCATCTGCCCTCAATCATCATCTTAATCAGAGCCTGAAGCAGGAGGAGGGTGGGGAGCATGGTGCAAATGACCCTGGCCCTCAGTCTGAAATTGAGGTGAATGTGGAAAAGTTCACGGTGGGTCTCAGGAGGCATTCACAAAGATCACAAATCAGCAATTCACAAAAGGGTCAGAGATGGAAGATGCTGAATGAACTTGGGCCACAGGCGTATGTCTCCAGATCTATAGGAAACTCCGAAATGGAATTCCTAAGCATCCTTTATCTTAAGCACAGGAAGGCGATCGATTTTATTCATGATGTATGTGAGACAGGGAGTGGGTAAGATGTATGTAGCCAGATCTGGCCACGCTGACTCCAACTTGTCTCCATGGCTGAAGGCTAAGATTAAAGGGTACGCTGGCAGAGCGTTCGTTCATAGGTGGTCAAAGGAAGTGACAAGACCAGGCTTACTAATTCCGTGACACTGGGAATGGCACATAACTTTTCTGAACCTCCCGAGCCTACCTGCTCAGACCCATGGCCACCCATGTGACACGGTGACACGGCCCCCTAAGGTCTCCTAGGCTGTACTCTCTATGTGAACAAGCCTTGGCGGGGCAACGGTTCGGCACTTGGCTGCCCCCTGAAAACGGGCAGCTAGAATCCACTAGCCTCTCCACAGGAGAAGAGGCCTGGCAATCTGCTCACCTCCAGGTGACTGTCCAGGACACCCTGGGGGGCCCCTCTGCTCTTTCACCCACAGGGCTTCTCTGACTTGACAGTGCCTAACCAGGCCAGTCTTACGGGACCAGAGCTCCAGCTCTGCCTCCCGAAGACCTGCTAGGGGGATTCAAACTGCCGTCCTTGGGTTAGCAGCTGAGCTCTTCAACAACTGTGCCCCCAGGGCTCTGGCGGAATCATAGCGGCTGCTGTTAGTGAGAGCACTTTGCAAACGGCAAAGTTCTGCCCTGATGCAGAATATCATTAAAGGAAGTGCTTATAGCCAAGAACTTGTTGAATGAGTGGATAGATGGAGCTCCTTCCCAGCGTGCTATTAATTTTCGTGACATATTGATATCACTAGCAAACATTTTATCGATCCCTGACAATTCTATGAGTACCAGTCAAAACAAAACTGCAAAACCCACAAATTTCCTCACTGAGTGATATATGGCGTTGGGCTGGTTTTCTTAGTTTCGTTTGTCTCCGGTTAGTCCCTGCAATTATATTGTAGGCTGCATAGAAGTTGAGCCAGGGCAGACAGACTGCGAGCCCAGCACCGGCTAGGCACTGTTGTTGGCTGTGGACTCTCAATGGGTTGCACCTTTTGGGGATGCTGTGAGCAGGTACATGGGAGTGCCAGCTCCTGAAAGACTTGGCAGGTGGGGAAGGGGAGGTGGAGAGGGAAGACCTGCAGACCCCTCCACCCCTCCTGAGCAGGGAGAGAAAATTGGGGAGCCGCCCCGGCGAAGGTCCTTCCTGAAAAAGGAACTTGCATCCAAACGAAGGCTAGCTCCTTCTTTTCCTCAAGTTGACCAGCTCGGAGAACACAGCGGGAGACCGGAGACCCGGTGCTCCCGTGAACCCCAGCCCGCACGTTGCTCCTCACTGCGCTGTGTGAAATGGGGCGCTGCAATTGACCCCCGGGTGGGCACTAGGCAGAGGACCCGGCACACCGCCAGATCACAGGCTTCAGACACTCCGACATTGACCTTGAAGCAGACAGACGAGCCAATGGGAGCGGAAAGCGTGTTAAGTACCACCGACGGGCGGAGATAGCGGGTTATAAGCCGGGCTGATGGATGGAGAGACACAGAGACGTTTCAACCTGAGCCCCTTTTGTAAAGCGGAGGAGTCCTCGGCTGGATGGGACGCAGCTATTAAAAGGCTGGATTGATTACAGAGCCGTGCGCACCGAGCCTGCTCCGTGGACCCGGAGCTCTTTAAACAATTACAGGAAACAGGTAAGAAACTAGCGATTAACAAGGAGGAGAAACCCCAGAGGTCAAACTTGTTTGCTTAAAGACGGAAGAGCAGTGATTCATCATCATCCTTCAGAGCTCTAAATAAATATTTACTAAATGAGAGCAACAGGACATTACAGAAAACCCGGAAAATAGCTGTTGAGAAGGGCCCCCTCCCCAGTCAGACTTGGCTGGGACTTGCCTTTGCACGCAGAGCTTGCCAAGGAAGGTCTACACCAAGAGGTAGGTGTCTGCTCTGAGCTACCTTCAGCAAGCGCATCCAAGAAGCGTGGACAGTTTTCCCAGATTGATGTCCATGCCAATGGAATTGCTAACTTGTTATGACTTCAAATGAAAAATCCTCACCTGCATTTTAATCAGTTTCTCCTCCCCCCACCTTGACAAATATCCACACAGCCTCACCCAACCATAGCAATTATGAAACTAGAAGAAATCCAACAGGAACATTCATCCCATTTTATTCAAATGAAAGTATCACATAATTCTAGACATGAACAGCTGGGAAACGCCTTAGAGATCACTAACCAGTATTTAGTGGCTGCCAACTTGAACCCAACACATGGGGACCCCATGTGTCTCAGAGTAGGAATGTGTTTCCATGTCTACTTATTTTGGAGGGTGTGTGTGTGGGATGGGAGTAAATTGCTAGGCCTTTCTTCTGAGACACCTCTGGATGGACTTGAACCTCTAACGTTTTTGTTAGTAGCAGGACATGTTAGCTGTTTCCACTAGGTAAGGCCTCTAGAGACTCCCTAGTTCCTTTGGTAGAGCAGAGGCAAATGAACCCCAGAACAGCATAAACACTTTCCCAAGGCAATGGGGGCTCTACCTCCCAGTCCCCTGCTTTCTACTCCCTTCCTGTTTTCACCGGACCCCACTTTCTACCTCTTACATATATTTGAGCATCACAACTCATGGATGCTTAAGCCATTATTTCCTCCTTGCTGTGGATCTAAGAGCTTTTGTGAAGGTGCTCGGAACGATGGAGGCGAGGCTCCAACATCAGTAAACTATAGGAAAGACTCTGGCAACAGCAGCAGCATTCCTCCGTTGCCTCTTAGGGAGCGTGGTCTCAGGCTGTTTCCACCTGTGGTTGAGTCTCAGTTACCACATCCAAGCCCTTCGGTCGACAGTGCAGTTCACTCTCAGTTACTCCCGTGGTGGATTATCCCGAGGACGTGTCGGATCATAGAACACCTTCCCTTTTCCCATCCTCTTCTTTCCTCTGAGTGGCTGTCTCATGGGAATTTGAATTTACATATTGTTCTAAACATAATTAGGCATAATTACATACACAAAATGATCTCTGAGAGAGATGAGCTTTAAAATTTGTCATGCTTTACTTAAACAGGAAGAGTAAGGAAAGATGAATCACTGGGGGCATCTTATTGGTGCTGCTGCTGGGTGCTGTTGAGTCGGTTCCGACCCATAGCGACCTCATGTGCAACAGAATGAAACCCTGCCTGCTCCTGCACCGCCCGGACCATTGTTCTTATGCGTGAGCCCGTCGATAGCACCACTGAGTCAGTCCATCTTGTCGAAGGTCTTCTTCCCTGCTGCTGTCCTACTGCTTTACCAAGCATGGTGCCCTTTGTTCTCCAGGGACCCGTCTCTCCTAACTACCTGTCCAAAGCACAGAAAACGAAACCTCCCCATCCTTGCCACCAATGGCCTTCTGGCTATACTTCTCCCGAGACAGCAGATTTATTTACTCTTTTGACCGTCCACGGGACTCTCAGTCTTCTCCAGTCTACAAGTCAAATGCATCGATCCTCCTTAGATCTAAGAGATCTTAAAAGAATGCAACTTGACCAAGGAAAGCTGCCCTGGTGATTTTCTCCCCTTCATCACCACCATGTGCCGGCTCAGTGTTCACGTGCAGCAAGGGCTGCGCTCTGAGCATTTCACTGGGACATCTTACCCCAGCCACCCCACAGCCCTGATCTTGTCCCTCCAGACTTCCTTTTGTTCCCCAAACTCAAAGAGCATTTAGAAGGAAAACAAGGCGAGTCCTCTGAGGAGGCTGCTGCGTTGGTGTGATGTAAGCAGAAGAGCACAGAGGAAGGGTTGAGAGAGATGGGGACACCCCTACAAGTGTATCTATCAAGCATCTATAAAGCAAAAGAATCGACTTTGCAATTTGCTATCTTTTTTTATTTTTCAAGGATTCTATGATTTTCTACCGATATGTATTGACAAACCCTCGTGTCAATGCAAGTAATGGTTTGGCAGAGAAAGAAATCAGGCCACCAGTGCGGATGGAGACAAGACGCACCACGTCTCAAATAGACGCCATGCCAGTCTGCGCATGATTTGATACGCTGATGCTTGATGCCTTCCTTTTTATTTCTGGCCCCTAAAGAATACTTTGAAAACAGCTCACAGACCAAAGTTATCAAAGCGGTTTTCTCCTTTGGGACCAAGAGGAAAAAAAGTAGATTCTGGAGAGTCAAGTGAATAGAAGATTGTGGAGGAAGGGGAGGACCGTAGGCACAATGCGATTGAATCTGGGGAACTGGAACACACGAACGCCTTACTCGAGGCCCTGACGTCACTCAAAGGGCCTGCGGGGACAGGAAGAGTCCTTTCTGGAGAGAATTTAAAGTTGAGGATCAGCAGACTTCTGGTTGTATCCCCCCTCCCCCCCTTCCAGGAAACCAGGACAGAGAGGCATAGAGAGGCACGCTCTGGCTGGAGGCTTGGGGTTCCAAGGACTGCAGTCTGTTTCCTTCACTCAATATCTAAGCAATGTCTCTCCATGGGGGTCGCAGCACTCTTGTGCTGGGGAGGTGGGGGGCTGCTCTTCCCTCAGCAGAGCTCTCTGACCCAAACACTGAAATGCAAACAGCCAGCCTCCTCAGGCTCCTCCCTGCCTTTCCCACCCACACCAGCCCATTGTACTAACAAGTGACAAAATTGATTCCTTTGGATTTCAGCTCTTTTTCATTCTCCTGCCCTCACTCACCCCATTTTGGGGTTCCTAATAAACCACATCATAGGGTAAACGGCTGACAGCCGGGCGGGGGGGGGGGGGTAGGAGAAGGAAGAAAATGACAGCACCCAGCTAATGAATTAATTTGATTTTGAAGTACTGAGTCCATAATGAACCCTCAATTATTCAGGGATACGCTCCCAACCTCATGTATTCTTTATTTTCCTCCTGCTCCGCTTGAGGCTGAGTAATTTGGATCTGATATAAAAGTACAAGGACTCGACAGTGGAAGCCAAACAAAATAACCAACCAGCGTCTCATCATCTTTACTTTTCTCTTCTTTCACAAAAGCTTTTCCAGGTTTTATTTGTACTCCATCCGCTCTTAGATCGCACGTCTGTTTCAGGGCCAGGGCTGGGTTTAATTTCCATCTAAGTCTCCACCCTTCCCCCTCCGTCCTTACACTCCCCTGTGGTTTTGAGACACAATCGATTGTGGGTAAATGAATCACTGTGTGGATCGCCTGTGCGGCTTTCCCTCCCGTCTTTCTGGGAGAGCTGGAGTGTCCGTGAGCAGCCAGCCGTTGAAGCTCAACAGTCAGCAGGCTGCTTCCCGAGGACCAGTAACAGAGGGGCCGCCGAGTTGATTCCCACTCCCGGTGTGTGTCTAGGAAGAGATCTGTGCTCCAGGGGGTTGCCACGGCTGGCTTTTCAGAGACAGATGACCCCAACTCTCCTGCAAGATCTCTTTGAGTGACCTGGTGCCACAACTTTTCAGTCAGCAGCTGACAGCGCTACCAACTTCTACCACCCAGGGTGCCTGCTCCCTGGACTGGGCCCCGGGAAGCCCAGGCCTGGGGTCCCTTCTGAGGGTGCTTTCTCTCCTTATCTGAAAATAGCATTCTGCGATCAGTGAGTGTCTCTATCAGATCAAGTGAGACGTTTCAGACATTCGGGGGGAAATATCCTTCCAGTTGTGTGTGAGTATGTGGGTTAAAATGAGGACCTTTGGAACTTCCTGCGGACTCTGTCTGCTAAACATAAGTTTAGAGCAACACCGGCATAATTCATGTTCAGTGGTGTCACGGTATTCTTTTGCGTGGCACACCAGAGTCTCCTTGCTGCATTCGCCACCTCTCCGTACCTCCAGCAGCTTCCGTGGGCCTCCTTACACTTAAACCTGGCGTTTGGTGTGTTCCGTTGTGGGCGAGAGCTCAGTTCTCGGAGGAAATGCCGAGTGGGTCCAAGTCGAGGCATGCTTTGAAGGACTGTGGAGCACGTTGCCCAGATGCCCCATCGGTGATGTGGGGCTCACCGTGCATGAGAGTTCTTATGTCCCTGCCCCTTCACTCTGCAGTCTCTGAACAAAGTCCCCCAGAATCAGATGGCCATGAGAAAGAACTTCTTTACATGGAGGTGCTCCCTCTGGGCGGCATAAATATTCAATGCCTTCACTTCAGCTGCTGGTCTTCAAGTTCAAGCCCTTTCAAACCTAATGCAGTATATTTAAAAAGGTCAACCGATTGTTTCATCTCCAATGCTTTGTCTGACCTGGTTTGCAAACTCACCCGCAGTGGAGACAGGAAGGGGGCGAAGGGGGTTGTGCAGAGGGAGGAGAGTCAGATGGGAAAGATGGTAGCTCCATCACGTAGCCAGTAGGCATTGCCAACTGCATGCTGGCAGATGCAGCTCAGTTCAAATTGAACAGCTTATCATTTGATCTCCCTTTTGACCCACTTAAAAGTTGTTCTAGTGTTTAATATTGCCTGCTTTCTTTTCTATTGAGGGTTTCCTCGGTTTTATTTTGTTGTTGTTAGCTTTCTTGTTTCTTTGCCTTTGTGTGTTTCTAGGTATATGAAACCCAGGCTGGGTGAATCTATAGAGACAGTAACTGGATTAATGGTTTCTTGTGGGTATGTCAGGGGGTTGGGGGGATGGGATGGGGAGCTTATGATAAGGAATACAAGGAAGAAGAAACTATCCGAAACTGGATTGTGGCAATGACCGTGCAACCCTTCTTGATATGACTGAACTGTTGAATTATATGATATGTGGATTATGTCCCAATAAAACTGTTTGAACAATAATTTAGAAAAAGAAAAAGTGATTGCTCCACAGATAAGTGACAGCTTACTGCTCCTCCTTAGGAAGGCAGTCTTCTTAGCAACAGAAGGGCTGTGTGGCTGGGTCCTCTTATTTGTGACCATTTGGGGAAAAAGAGAGAAGAAAAGAAATATTTTGTGAGTCTCTTGAGAGCTAGAGTTCTTTATGGGCTAAACCACCTAAAACAAGTGCTCTCAAAATGGAACAGTGACGTCAGTGTTTAGCCTTGGTGTGTGTCAGTCCCGCAGCATCCCAGCCAGCCATTACTTGATTGAGAGAGAGAGGAGATGCAGCACAAACATGGTGAGTGGTGAGGGAGGGGGCAGCAGGGCAGCAGTGCGGCAGTGCCTCGGATGGGTGGGACACGGGAGAGGCAAGGGCCAAGAGGCAAGAGCAAACAGGAGGAGGGTGGAGGGTAGAGGAACTTAGTGCTGGCAGCTTTATCAATGCAGGATTCAGAAATCAGTTTGCACAGGGGTGTGCTTGGCAGTGACCCCCAATCTCCAGCAGATCTTTTTCATACCCCCAGACAAAAAGAAATCAAATAAAGCTGTGATAGTTAGGTTTACTGTGCCAATCTGGTCAATAGGAACATGTGGGATTAATCAGATCACAGTTTAATTGGAGGGCAAAGAGATAAACGGCTTTGCAAGTCCCACCCTCCCTCTCTCGTGCTCTCTGGTGATCGGGGTGTGCCGGAGTGTGCTACTGCTGTGGCTAGTTCTCTGCCTCAACCTGTGAGCTACACTACCTGTGGGTCAGACCAACCCATGGATCGTATTGCTAGAGATTGAGGCTCCTTCGAGACCTGCTTTGCCATGCTGCTGGTGCGACCATCACTTGAGCTCGAGGCTGGTGGATGCTGTCACCTTGCATCTGGGCCTGCTTCACTAAGCTCCTGAGCTACTGACAGTTGGAGACCCATCCTGCTGCTTGCTGCTTGCCTTGCCGGAGGGAGGACTCAGTTTTGTGCTTCTTTGACCTGGGACCTGGCAGCCCATGTGAATTGAAGGACGTCCAGTAGATTGTTAACTGTTCCACTGAAGTGAGTTGAACTGAACCCTCTGGACTGCTGTGTGGACTGATTCATTGTTATAGTCCTTCTCGCCTATCCTCCTAAAAACGTATAAAATCATCAGTGCCCTGATTGTGTTTCTCTAGAGAACCCTGCCTAACAAAAAAGCCAATTCAATTTCAACTCCTGGCGAACTTACAGTAGAAATTACAACTGCCCCATAAGGTATCCAAAAACCATAATCTTATAGAAGCAGACTGACACATCTTTTACCCATGGAGTGGCTAGTGGGCCTTTGGCTTAGGCAGTGGGGCACTTAACCACTGTACCAAGAAGACCCTCACCCCAAAGGGCCACCCCAAATAACCATTTCCTCTCGGTTCTGTTCTTTATATGCAAATACAGCTTCAAGACAAGTTCCCCAAACCCTCTTTTCAACTCAATTGCACCCTCAAGCCTTTCCTATTTGCAAAGTCTGGAGTTGTCATGGGAGTATCAAGAATCAGCATTAATATATGCAATCAATGCCAACTTATTTTGAAGTATTCTAGGCCTCGAGGTACCATTTGATATATTAATTATGTAATTTACTGATTAAGTGGCTTAATAAAGAGCCACTACTCACGAGATTTTCTAAAGCTCTTGATGTGAGGTTTCTCTACCGTCCTGCAAACCACAGGAGCCTCTGGAGAAAGCTTAACGGCTGAATGTTAATGGGGCAGCCTCCAGTGCCTGGGTCTGCATCCAACACCAACTCCCAGGCCACCCCACCTGCCTGCAATGTCAGGTGATCTCCGCCAGCCGGCAGTGAGGGTGTGCTTACTGGGTGGAGAAGATCCAGGCATGTCTGCACTTCCATAAGCAGCGCCGAGCTGACAGACAACGGGGGGTGGAGGATAGTATGGGATTTCTGCTCCTAAGCTTGTGGTTGCGTCCAGGTCTCCCCAAGGACACGTTCCATGGCAAGAACAGTGTTTTGCTAATCTTTATCTAATTCAACAACTTGCTTCTCAGAGAAGCTCACCGTAGTTCTGACCTCTGAAGTGACCAAGGAGAGCCAAGTAGCCCGATGCTTTCAGGGTGGTTTGTGAACTTTGGAGGAGGGCCTTGGGAGCCGGAGAGAAAGCACTTTGCTAAAACTCAGGAATGGAAGAGAAACTCCTTTCACCCCCAGCCAAATGTCAGTAAGTGCCCACTTGCTTAAGGTTGATTAGAAGATAGCAGGCCTCCTCCCTTTGACAAGGTAGCAGAGTGCTCCCGGGACCAAGACCGGCACTCCCATCTCCTCTTTCTCATCCATTCAAATAGCAATGCCTCTTTCCCAACAGAAGCCTCCATGCTGTTCCCTGCCAACGCCAAGGGAAAAATCCGGAACTTGAGCCAAGAGAGCTTAGGATAGATGTCAACACCGTATAGTGCTTTGTAAAGCTGCCTGCAGTTAACTGATGGCTGCGCTCTCTCTTTACTAGGCCGGGGGCTCGGAGTGTGGGCTTTGTGGAGGTTAGCAAAGGGACAGAGTGTGCTTATGTCACCTCTTTGTCCTCTGAGGTAAGACTGGTATCTTCAGTACCCTCTGGTAGGCTCAGAGTCTCTGTTGAGGACAGTAAATAGACAAGCCATTAGGGAAGTGCTGACAGGGACGGCGGCTGGTCTGCTACACGTTGATGGACTTTGGCCAGGGAGCCTTACAAGCCATTTTTGTGTTCTGAAATGTTTTTGACCCATTTGAAAATGTGTTTAATCCTAGTGGATGCTCATCCATTTGCTTTTCCTGTTGGCCTGTTTCCTAGCCCCGTTTCTTTTCCGGGTGTAATCAGAGTAAGAGAGGGGAAGTTACAGCTACTTTTGTTCATTTGGTGAGAGCAGACTGTACAGGAAGGGCAAAGGTGAGCCCTGACTGACGGGAGTGAGGCTTCTGCTAGCGCCCTGGGCTTTTCCACGAGGCGAGTTTGCGGGCACCCAAGAGCCTTTTGTGCTGTGATCCACTGCCTTCCTTGCTCCATGGGGGCGGGGAGGCAAACTCCAGGATTGGGCCTCTCCATGTGGTCAAACAACTGATCCTATCGATCTCTTTGTGGAAGGTTGTTGGATTAAGTGAACAGAGCAGTTGTGTTGGGTTGTGTTGGGTCCTGTTCTGTTTTCCATATGTTGGTTTTGTGGTTTTCCCTAGCAGACACAGCCAGTGTCTCAGGCCATCATTAGACATGTTTCTGATGCTGTCTGGACCTGCCGGAGAAAAAGCAGAACGGACTCTCCGGTGACCACACTTGAAACTGGCAGCTTTACATTGCCAGCCCCCCACCCCACCCCGGCCCACCCTGCCCTTACCAGGAGTCTGTACCAGCATCCTGTGTCTCGTTCTCAGCAGAGCCCACCAGAGATTTGTATTTCTGCAAGAATTCCTTGGGTGTGTTGTGTGTTCTCCCCTGCTTAGTCATTCAGCCATAACCTTTCCATTTAGAATCCTGCCCTGCTGAGGGTTCAGCTCCCCAGTTCAATATTTTACATTTATCTCTATTGAATTCCAGTTGCCTTCTGTTACCAGAGGCACTTAAATTATCCGAGCATTGCTCCACAGGCTCAGCCGCCAAGTCCAGGACAATTCTGGTTTAGCACTTAGGGATCATCAGTGGTGTGAGGGGCTTGGGCATATAAATGGGTCTGACTTGGGCATTTCTTAATGATGGTGAAGGCAGCAGGCTTGCGTGGAGAGTCACTGAATTTATAAAATCTCAATCAGGCTTCCTCAGCGCCTGGGGAAAATGGTCCAGAAAACTTATTTTGAGAGTGAGAAAGTAAATAAAATGATATTGCCTTATAGGTAGGAAGCAGCGAGCATAATGGGAACATCTGCTCATAATGTACATCGTATGTATATATTGTATGTATGTACATTGTATGTATATATCAACATACAATGTAGACTTTTATATGGGTGTGTCGAGGAGACTCGCACCATGGTATGTCAGCTCTCTTTCTGCCTTCCCAGGAGGAGGGCAGGAAGTTTTACGGTTTGTGGCATGTTCCTGGGTTGGAAGATGTGGTCCAGGAAGCAGAAAGAGCTTATGATATGTTGGGAGTCCCCAGTTTAGCTCTTCTGGTCTAACTTCATTGTTGCTGGATTAAGGTCATTGAAAAACAGAGAAAAAAGATTATCCGTCCAACAGTCTCCCAAGTCCTCGAAGAAGATGGATGATCGAGACCAATTTCTTTCCATAGGTCTATACCCTCCTTGGGAATCCAGACTGTATCAACTCTCTGAAGTCTGAGCACAGAGCACAGGTTGTTTGGTTTCTTCATCTGGAAAACATGTTCTTATGTAGGCTTAAGTTGAAGGCTGTGGAGTCCAGTGAGTAATAGGTGTTGGTTGTACTACCAAAGCCATCACATCCGGGCACCTAAGGACCCCCGGAGGCGGAACAGTTCCTTGCCTTCATGAATTCTGGTTTCCTTCTGATCTCTAATATCCTTTGCTGCCAGGTGTGTGAAAAGGAACGAAACAACCAGGAGACGGGGCTGGCAGGGAAGACGAATTTTGGAAGATGAGCGCTATCCTCCTTCCAGATTGCCTATTGAGTATCCTTCCTTCGCTCGAGAAGTAGCATAGGAATGTTTCTGAGAACAGGGAACATTGAGGAGGTAGCCTGAAAAAAACAAACCAACAAAATACAACAGTAAGGCTACTCTGAAATCTCTTTGATTAATTCACATATAAAAAAGCTATGTGCAAAAAATGAAGGGGGAGACATATAACCAAAGAGAAATACAAAAGCATATCAGAAGCCGTTGAGAACCGTGCCAGGAAGGCCAAAGCTCAGAATGAGATGAGACTTCAGGAAAATGTCAGGGACGACAGCAAAAACAGAAAAGAGAAGGAAAAAAAAGCTTTCTAGTAGCCGTGTACAGGGTTGAGAGAACAAGGGAAGGAAAGGCTCCCAGCTTGGGGCGTCTGTTGCAAGGTTAAATATGACAAGAGAAAGGAAAGCCGCTCGACTATTTTGCTTCTTTACCAAAAGGAAAGACCTTTGAGCAGAAGAGAAAAGAATCAATATCTTTAAAGTAATCTTGAAATTGAAGCTGGACAAACAAAGTGCAAGTGGTCACTTGGATGCTATAAAGGTTTCCAGACCTGGAAAATTTCATTCCAAGACCCTGAGGAAACCTTTCGAAGTTCCCATAGAAATTGAAATTTAGAGATATTGAAGGGATGGAGCCCAGAAGACCAAAGATGGAATAAAAACGTAGATGCTCATAGAAAGATTATAGATTGTACAGCCTGATGACCTTGATGCTAGACATCACTATAAACACTGAAGATGAGTTCCTACTCAGGTGATCTGTGAGCTTGTAAAAGGTACCAGTCACCGGAAGGTGACTTGGATTCACTGAGAACAAGCCATATGATGATGTAGAATCCCATTCTAAGCTTTTACCATATTTACCACATGGCAAGATACATAAGTCAGCTGAATACTATAGATAAGGCAAGGCCCTTGACAAAATTCATCTTGATAGTCTTGTGGAGTACATGAGAGATTGAGGACCTGAGCACCATTGTTAGCGAACACTGAAGTTGGTTGGCCAGTCATGGCAGGCAGTAACTGACATTAACACTGTGGGGACATCTGGGAGCATACTGAAAGTCCTCGTCGTTGGCTCTATTCTTTCTATTTTAGCAAGGCTTAGATGACAACACAGATGTCACGCTTATCAACTATTCAGATGGAACACCAGACCTGGGATCCCAAACACTGCAGTTAATGGCGGAAAGCAATGAGGTGAAATGTCATAGTAATAAGCGTGAAACGCTGTTCTTAGCTTTAAAAAGAATCAGCTGCCCAGGTTCAGGGGATGCCTGGAGAAGCAGAAAACAAACACTTAGCAGCTGTTGTTGGACTAAATATCAGTCAGGAAAGGGTGCATCAGCCTGCTGAAATATTTCCTGCTATCTCAGACCACTCATAGAAGGATTCTTCTGTCCAGCACAAAGGAGATGGCTGCCCATTGTCCTGGGAAAATATCTCTGACAAGCCAGGGAAGGGAGGACAGTGGTGAGGCCCCTCAGAACTTTGTTAGAGAGTAACTTGGCAGTAGCTGCTGGAGCTACTGAGCCCGCAACCTAGAAAATCGCATACATCTGTGCACAGGAGACAGCGGAAGCTTCTTCACAGTACTGCTGACAATGGCTGAGAAATAGATTCCTCCTGTATTTCCATCAGCGGTAGGCTGGTTGAGGGAAACCTGGTATCTTCATAAGTCTTGCAAACCTAATTAGCATGAAAGAAGAATTTGAAGTAGAATTACCTACACATAAGAACAATTATGTATATTTTAAAACATGAAAAGGAATTGCATTTAATGTTTAGCTGTGTCTATGTCTGAAGGAAAATAACTTTTTAAAAATATATGAGCGTGCAAACAGTAAACTGCAAAGTGGTGGTGACTTGGGGAAAACAAGGCTAAGGGAAGACGTGATGGGAAACTCGCTTCTTTCCTTCTTTGGGCAATGTCTCATTTCGTAGGTTGGCTGTTGGGCAGATGAGTTGACATCATTTCAATCGTGATGCTATTTTTCATGTTTAAAATATCCATTTTTAAGGAGCATGCATTAAAAAAAGCTGATAAGAAAGTAGAGACAGGGGAAACATGATAACTATCGCCAAGTATTTTAACATCACTCCTCTGGAAAACAAATTCAAGTCTTATCCTGTAACACTCCCAAGGGATCGGGCAGGTGTTTCTGACAAGGTTGAAGCGGCACATCCTAAGGGTGGAAAAGATGGGCTTTGAGTCAGATAGTATTGGCTTAAAGTCTTTTGATGATTACTAGTCCTGGGAAAGTACCTTAATTTCGCTAGACATTCATTTTCTCATATTTGTAAAACCAGAAGAAGAGCCAAACCTGTTGATAGCACGTCTGTTTTAGCTCTTGGCAACCCCGTGTGCTTCAGACCAGACCCGTGCCCGTGGGTCTCCAAGGCTGGGGTCTTTCCGCAGTCGCTCGCCAAGCCTTTCTCTCAGGGCATCTCTGTGTGGATCTGAACCACCAACTGTTGAATCAGTAGCTGATACTTACCTGTTCATGCCACCCATGGAGTCCGCATATTTAAAAAAGAGTTGACCCGTGGGCTGCTGATTGCCTCCGCATGGGAGAAACCACGAGGCTATCCACTACTGGAAAGATTTGCAGTGTCAGAGTTCCCATATAGGGCGCTATGAAGCAGGATTGACTCGGTGTCAGGGAGTTTGGCTTGAGGATTGGAATTGTATCCAAGAACAAGCACCGGTTGCCCAGGGATTGGTGCCCTTAGCTGCTAACTGAAAGGTAGACAGTTCTGACCAAGCAGCCACTTTCAGGAGAAAGATGAGGCAACCTGCTCGTATGAAGACTGATGGCCTTGACTACGTTCTACTCTGTCCTACGGATTCCTGTGAATCAGAATGGACTCTACAGATGGTTTGGTTTTTAGGCTATTAAAGTCCCCACCTGAGGAAATGGCATGGGGCCCAAGTCTGACAAGTTGGAGGGGACTCTTAACTCCACAACCAGCTGAGGCTGATTTCTGTGAGGCCGAGGTCACACATGCCTCCACCCTCTAACCTCCTTTACCCTCTCTGACACCAACAGTCCCTCCTAGAGCATTCTACTTCTCTGCTGGGCTCAATAATCCATACACAATGCAGACAATACTCACGATTATGAGGGTTTCTATGGGGCATTAACAGGTCACAACAAGTCAGACTCAGAAAGCATTAAGGGTACAGTTCTTTTGTCTGTAGTGGTGCCTCTTCTCAGCCATGCCAGCAGGCACCTCATTCTCTTATTCTTAGCCTCTCAACCATAAGAACTCTTGGCCTCTAGTCTGCCTGGGCAAATATTACAAAATCCTTGAGCACTGATGCCTGCCAAAGGGTGCCCCACTCTGCAAGCCAGCCTCGAGCACTAGGACACTCAAATTTGCTCTACTGACCGAGAAACCTACTGATCTGCCTCTAGTTCTCCACACAGGGATCTCAGAAGGACCACTTTCATGGCCTTATCATTGGTGGTTGTGAGATTCTCTCTTGTCCTGCTTCTGAAATGGCTTAGTTTATACCCATGGAAATTGCAGAATTCACCAATTTCTAAGTTAGAGTCCACTGCATTTTATTTACCTGCTCCTACCCAGGCATTTTGTGAGACTTACAAAGACTACGGATAGAAGAGCCATACCACGGAAATTGCTCCATCACATCGCCTCCTAGAATTGTTGTAAGAGATCATTGAAATGAAGTGCGTATATATGTATATGAAATAGTAAATAGCACAGAATAAGTACTCCATAGACATAAAATAAATATCAAAAATAAAAGAATTTCCCATAGATGAAATGACTATTTTTTCCAACCATGCACCAATGTCTTTTACTATTTCCTTAGTCTCTCCATACACAAGCACAAATAACTGTAATGCTTGACATTTGAACTTGCTTACCAGATGACTGCCTGCAGAAGAGCTGAGTGCTCCTAGAGCACGCTTAACTGGCAGGCTACTCCATCTGTGGACGACCAAGAACACGATGATGAACACGAGCGCCTGCCCCCTCCACCCCCCTTTCTCCCCACCCTGCCCCCCCACTTCACCGCCCCCCCCTGCAGCTGAGCCTTCACCCTCATCATTTGATAACTCTGAGGCCAGATCAGTGGCACGCTTCTTACCAACCATCATGACGTTCAGCAACTTCTTCTGCTACAGAAACCCGGGAAACACATTCCTTAGACATCTCCAGACATGCGTGTTGGTGTTTGAGGGGGGACGTCATGAAAAGGATAACACTGGCCATGCTCACAATCTATTTTGGCTGGAACTGCCTGGAAGACGATCTTTTCCAAGACTGAGTTTCCACCAGACCGGGCAGCCTGAGCCTTGGTGACCTCATCTGCCATCTTGGTCTCCCTCCTATGTCTGATCCATGAGAGGGCAGGGGTGTGCAGCCAAGCCTTACACATAAGGACTATTACAGACATTGAGCTTCCCGGGGTTAATAATCATTTAGCTTGAGGCTGGATGATGAACTCTCCAGGGGCTGCAGAGGGGCATTCTGAGTCATTGGGAATAGACTTTGCTATGATTGAGTCTAAAAGTCTTTGTTTCAAATGCTGAAGCCTCATATTGTTGGGTTCTTCCAAAAGTAGTGTATATTAGTTATATACATATTTCTGTGAGCAATATTACTGCAAACTTCCAAACTAAACTGATGGCCATTGTGTTGATTCCGACTCCTGGTACCTTACAGGGCAGGTTAGAACTGCCCCTGTGGGTTTCTGGGACTGTAATGCTTTCCTGAAGTAGAAAGACTCATCTTTCTCCCACAGAGCAGCGAGTGGTTCCAAACTACTGACCTTGCGGCTAGCAGCCCCAACATAACCACTAGTGGCTTAAAATAACGCATACATATTATCTCACAGTGTTTGGGGATCAGGAGTCTGGGCATCACTTAGCTGGGTTCCCCGACTCAAAATTTCATTTGAAAGCTGTAATCAAGATGGTGGCCAGGGCTCGGTGATCTCTAGTCGGGGTTCCACTGGTGAAGAACCTGCGTCCAATCACATGTTGTTGGCAGTTCCTTGTGGTTGGCTGGACCGAAGAGCTCAGTTTCTTGTTGGCTGCCTGCTGGAGGTTGCCCCTGGCTCCTAGCTGATTGTTGGCAGGAGGTCCTCCTCAGTGTCTTGCCATATGAGCCTCCCCAGCATCTCTGCTTGCTTGATCCAAGCCAGCAAGGGAGGGGTCTGCCAGTGAGACAGATGTTACAATCCCGTGTAATGCACTCAAAGAAGTGACATGCCATCATCTCTGCCATACTTGATTGGTTAGGAACAAGGTACGGGTCCTCCCCACACTCCGGGATGGGAGATTACCGAGGGTGTGACTGCTAGGAGGTTCACAGAGGGGGACTATTTTAGAGTCTCACTGCCACAGGATGGGCATCAGGCTGAAGAGCCAGGAGCGTAAGTGCTCGGTTCGTTTTGTGGGAGAGAGGACAGAGGAGTCAGGTACAGATGTGCAAACACGACCAAAGAGAACCTGAGACCACGGAGGAGGGGGAAGAAGAGTGGAGGGCAGACAGCCTAAATAACCAAGAAGGGGATGTTCAGCGAAGGTCAGAGCCAGGTGAACTGAGCAGCCATCGTGGTGAATGGTTCTGCCTGGAGGAAGACAGCCCATGTCTGGAAATCTTGCCAGAAAAGGTTTTATTTTCACAAGAGCTTAGAAAGGCTGTTTCTGCTGTAGTGTGTGTAGGTCCAAGTGGATTCAGGAAGAGACAGTGGATTCCGGGCTAAGATCACGTTTAGTTCAGTGCCCGGCACTCTCCCAGGCTTTTATCTACTTGAGAACCAGTCCTCCAAGAACATGAAGAATTCACGTGTCTCATCCTCCATGGGAAGTATTACTCTCTGTGCTCTCTGTGGCTAAGGCTGCTGACACCCTCATGCAGGTGTGCTTCTCCTGGCCTTGAAGATCACTGGGAATCTGAAAAAGAATCACCAGTGTTGGTGGTCACGGTGGCCAGGGGGCCCACCCTCAGGATGACTCTCTAGTTTATTGCACGCAGCAAGGGCGTTTCTTCTTGTTTGGAGATATACCTGCACATGGGGCTCAAAAAGTCTAATTACAGTCTTGGCTTGACACTGCCATCAAGTGGATTCCAACTCAAAGTTCCCCCCATATGGGGTTTCCCAGGCTGTAAGTCTGTAGGCCGAGTAGACCACCTCCTCTTTCTCCTGAAGAGCAACTAGTGAGTCTGGCACGCTGACCTTGTGCTTAGCAGCTGGGCCCCCACCTCTGGGCTAGGAGCCTGGGTAGTGCAAAGAGTCTGCAGCCACCGAAGGATTTGTGACACAAGACCCTCCAGCAGTTCCCAAGAACGTTGTGGTGGACTGCTCTGTCAACGATCACAGCCAAGCAAGCCCCGAAGAGCAATGTTACTCTGCAGCCCCCGGGACTGCCAGGCGTCGGTGACTGACTGGAGAGGCTCTTCACAATCACACACCTCTATTCTAAGCGTCTAATAGAGTCAGGGGAGAGAAAGCCTGTGTCTGTGACTTTATCTTGCACAGAGCCTGGCATCATCTCAAACCGATGCCTAGCAGAGTCACTTCTAGCTGGCAGCATGGTGGTGACGATGGGTATACGGTCACCAGCCTCAAGGTTGGAAGGAACCATGCAGTAGAATGCTCCCATTCAAGACTAGACTCAGGAGAGCTTGGATCAGCTGCTTTAGATCCTATGGATTTAGGCCTCTGGTCTCTAGATACGAGTAAACCAACCCCAATCCACGGCCCTGCGCATTTGTTCCATCGCAGAGAGACCCTACAGGAAGATTAGAGCTTCCCCGAAGAAAACAGCATGCAGGCCGTATCTGCCCTCCTTTGGGACACAAGGGAGAAGGAGACTCCAGCTGCACCCTGCCCCAGGCAGAGGTTAAACACACCCCCTCTCCACGTGTATTTACCCTACGATAACACCAACTGCTCCTCCCATAGCACACCTTTGCGGTGGAGCTCGCTTAATCTTTGCAGTACTCACAAGAATACATAATTGTGAGGGGTTTTAGGGACGATAAGAGTGGACCACAAGTCAGGATCAGGAAGGACACAGTCATTGGTTCATAGTAGCACCTTCCTTAGCCAGTAGCAACCAACCATGTCTCTCTCTCTGGACCTCAGCCTCTCATGGACCTTGGGCCTCTGCCTCACTGGGTCAAGAAACCAGCCTTCTGCTCTGCCTCAGTTACGTAGCACAGGATCATGACTCACAGGCCCCCACCTGCAGAAACATCCTGTCCATCGATTTCTTGCAGAGGCAGAAAGGACACTCCGGAAGAAGCATCTTGTTCGATAATCTCCCATCGGCCTGCAGGTGACCCTGATTCTCAGAATTAGCTAAATTACACGTCCTCACCCACAAATGTACCCTTTTCACTAGTCCTATAAAATCCTGTCAGTCTGTACAGAAAGTACCTGTTGACTCAGGTTTTTTCTTTTTGAAGAGGAGTCTTAAGTTTTAGGTAGGTTCACATTAGAAAGTACTTTCCTGTTTAGCACTGTCTCTCTCTGTCTTTTCTACTACAAATACCCTCATTCACAGGCTTTATGCCGCTTCTCTGCTCCGGCTAATGGTCTCCTGGCCTCAGTCTGATATGGCCTCTGCTGCCTCCAGCAGTTCAGGGAGAGATTTCGAACATGATCTTCTGGTGACCCGTCTTCCTGGATGGTACAGGGAATTCTCTCTTCCTGCCTCAGACAGGCTGCATTCTTACAGTCAGGTGAGTGAGTGACAACATTGATCAATTCCCCAGTCAGAGTTTGAATGAATAGTCCCAACCAATAATGTGGTAGGAGTTACAGAGACATAAATAGAATAGTCATATTAAGAAAGATCACGTCTCCACAGTCCCATAGAGCAGTGGATCGCAACCTTCCTAATGCCATGACCCTTTCATACAGTTCCTCATGTTGTGATGACTCCAAACCATAAAATTATTTTCGTTTCTACTTCATAACTATTATTTGCTATTGTTATGAATTGTTATGTAAATATCTGTTATGCAGGATGTATTTTCATTGTTACAAATTGAACATAATTAAAGCATAGTTACGAATCAGAAAACAATATGTAATCATCTATTGTGAAATACTTCTTTCTAATTACAAATAAATGAAATTTTGTTTTGAAGCGTGGTGTAGCATGGGTCAGTCTTCATGCTGGGTACACGTATGTGGGCGGATCTGCACATGGGCGGACCCACCTGGAGTCGGATAGAGGAGTGGTGTCTGGGTTCCTAAAATCATTTGAAATATGTGTTTTCTGATGGTCTTAGGCAACCCCTGTGAAAGGGTCACTACCCTTTAGGGGTCACGACCCACAGGTTGAGAACCACTGCCATAGTTTGCAAGGACATACATCTTTATGGAAGCAGACTGCCTCATCTTTCACCTATGGAGTAACTTGTAGGTTTCAACTGCTGACCTTTCAGTTAGCAGCCCAAAGATCTGCCTACTGTGACAGCCAGACTCCTTGGAAAAGAGTGAAGGAGATTTCAACCTCTGAGAGATTAGGGACTTTCCCTCAGTTTCCCCAGGGTGGGCTTCAGTGCTCTTTCCTTTAGAGGAGCTGACTGCTGCATCGTACGAGTGAATCCATCTTCAAGCCAAGGCTCGAGGAAATGGCTTTTTTCTGCTTGATCGGTAACCCCGGTCTAGTGCACCTGTGAGTGAATCATGCCTTCGTCCAGCACCCTGGAATGGAGGGTCAGCGAGGGGTGCAATGACTTTAACGGACCCAGGGAAGTTCCTCCGGGGCTGGACCTGCCAGAGGAAAGAGCAACAGAGCTTGTTCATCAGCTTCCTTTCTGACACATGAACAAACCCACGTAATACAGCATCTGAGTTGTGCCCTCTGCCCCCTCTCTCTGTGGACGTGGCCAGGGGCTAGCAGACAGGAAGCTGGGCTGCGCAGCACCCCCTCCCACGTGGAGGTGCCAGGTCCCATGAAGGAGCTCTCTGCATGGTGTTTCCTTGGTATCTGTTGTGCCCTTCCCTACTTCACTCCCTTGAAATTTTGCAATACCTTCCACCCTTTGTAATTCATACTAGAAACTCAGCACACAACTGCTTGATTGAGACCATTATATCAGTACGAGGAGGAGGAGGAGGAGAAGGAGGGGCGCTGACTGGAAACTTGGAAGAGCTGGGTTCTAGCTCTGGTCCTTCTCTCTGATAGATGACCTTGGGTTAGTCATCCCGTCTGAGGCTTGGATCCCTCACGGATGCAGTGAGAGCACTGAGTAAGGTCATGTCTATGAAACGCTAGTGGAGTAGTGGGTTACCGGTGAGCTGCTTCTTAGAAGGTTAGTCTTGCAAATCCACCAACCGCTCCATTGGAGAAGCATGAGGCTTTCTGCTTCCATAAAGATCTACAGTCTTGGAGATCTAAAGCGGCTCTTCTACTCTATCCTATCCTGTAGGCTCACTGTGAGTTGGAATTGCCTCGAGGGCAGAGAGCTGTGGCGCTGATGGTGTAGTGGTTAAACATTCCGCTGCTAGCTGAAAGGTGGTGGTTCAAACCCACTGGCTACTATTCAGGAGAACAATGTGATCGTCTACTTCGACAAAGACCCCAGCCTTGACAACGTTATGGGGCAGTTTTACTTTGTCCTGTAGGCTCACTGTGAGTTGGATTGACTAAGCAGCCACAGATTTCAGGGGGCATGACTTTTTGAGGAGAAACTGGGTGGTGCCAACTGTTGGTAATTGACTGCTGTCCTCCAGGCGGACTCTACCCAGCCTGCTTCCATGACGATTCTCCTCTGCAATCCATGGGTTTGCCGTCATCCTGGGCCAATTGACGGCCGGGAACATCAGCCGCAGTAACAAACAACATGGCTCTATGACTTGGCGGGTGACTTGAGGATGGACGGATCCTAGACCTTACAATGAGAGAAAATAACCAGAATAGAGAAGCACTTGATTCACCAGCTCACCCACCCCACCCCTGCCTAGCGTGACTGCACTCAGGCCTTGGGCTGGAGGATCCACAGAGCCAGGTGGACTTGCCTCCTTGGGTCACGCCACAGCCTTCCCGCTGTACTCCCAAGAACCCCCAGGCCCAGCTCTTGAGGGCACAGTTCTGCTTGAGGAGGAACAGAGCCACTTGCTACAGGAGAAGTAATGATCGGATTTCCTGAAATAATTATAATGTCCAAAGAAATAAAGCTCTGTGGCATCTGTCAATTCTCTGAAAACAAAAACAAAACACAGACACAAGCAAGAGCTCTTTGCCCGAACTCTCACGACTACCAGCCTCAACATATATCTTGGTTTGTTTAATTTAAATCATAATGCAACAAAGGAGACCCCCCCCCCCCCCGCTTCTGGACTCACGATTGTTTGTGTGCCTGGGCAGGTCAGAAGTCAGGAGGGAATCCGGTGGCTGCCTAGGCCATTGTGCCCCGTGTGTGTGTGTCAGGGGCTGGTTTTGCAGAAGTGGATTGCCAGGCCTCTCTTGCCAGGCTCTTCTGGGTGGGTCCAAACGGCCAGTCCTTTAGTTGTCAGACGAGCACTAAGACGCTTGCTCCACCCCGTAGACTCGCCGCCTGGAGACTGGAGTGGCCCGTCTGGAAGGGAAAGGAGTGTGGGCTACGTCCACTTAGCCGGCGGCGGCTTTTGATTTTATTCAGCAAAGCAGAGCTCTGACTCCCTTCCCTACTGAGCCAGAGAAAAGTGGGTGCAGGGGGCCCCTAGGCAGCAGGCCTTTGACGGGCCTTGAAAATGCCAAGGTCCTGGGTGTTTGACCAGAGAGGAAATGTGCCCGTTGCCAGCCATCCAGTGAGGGAAGGGAGGTGGCCTCTCCCTGGCCATGTTTCCTCGGCCCTCAGCTCGTCCTCTCGACGGTTCCTCATCGGGTGAGATGCCCAGGTCCAAGAGGATGCCTTTGTGCTGCCCACAGAGGGACGGTATTTCCACTTAGTGCACTGCGGATCCTGTTCCTCGCAGAAATAGGTGGGCGGTGAGTGTGTGTGTGTGTGTGTGTGTGTGTGTGTGTGTGTGTATTTTAAGGTGCTAGAATTTAAATAGAGTTGAGTCAGCTAACAGAGTCATTGTTAGGCTTACTTCATGTGATTGTATTTTTCTTTCTCTCTGAATCGAAATTGCCGCAGCACCGAGGAACAGCTCTTGTCTTAATTACTGCAGAAATATTGCTAATTAGAGACAAGGGAAGAAGTGTGGGGGATTTGCCTCAGAATGAAAGACAGCGTTCTTTTCTGATGGATATTAAAAGACTTGCCAAAGAGGCTACGATGATGTAGATCGAGTTGTGAAGTGCGCCACGGGCCCCCATGGTAAAACGGCTGGAAGGGGAAATTAACTATCTAGGAGCGAAATGTTCTCAGATATTGGAATTATGCCTGCAGCCATAACACTGGGTGCTGTGATCTGATCCACCTCAAACACAAAATGGGATCAAGAGATCTCTAAGGAGACAACATGGAAAAAGGACTGGCGACACCAACGTGGGCCTCTCAAACCACCGTGTCCCTCAGAAGGCATTGGCAGTGGACACCAGCACAGACACTCTGAACTAGGACCTTCCTTCTAATCCTGCCACTGCCTTCCCGCCTAGCTATGCATATGTTCTTGCCGTTTCTTCTTGTCTCACACTGGGTGTGTGCTTAAGGAATCAATGGACACGTTAAAAGGGCTGCGAGATGTCCAGCCGTGGGCGGCGATTTCAGGCGGTGTCTGTGCTGGGGGGCGGGGTGTGTCAGGACATGCAGAGAGCTAAGCAGAGGTGACTGGCTGGGTGCCGTGTCATTTGTGATCAAGAGGCCTCTCAGGTTCCTCCAAACCCCCAGGCTGTGGACAGACTTTGGCGGCTGCTGAGAAACACCACAGCAGTGCCATGACCATGACTTCTCTGCTCCGCCCCAGTGTTTCAGATGCTTCAACTTCTTAAGCCCAGGATTGAATCTGAAGGCAGGAGGAAAGGGGCAGGAGGAGACCCAAGCAATGAAAATGGAGTCAATTCAGGAACGAGGAGGAAAACAGGAAGAGGTGGCTTGGTGACAAGACACAGAGGGTAAAGATAGGATGACTTTCTGTTGTTAGTTGTCCTTGAGTTCACCCCACCCCAGGGCAGTCCCAAGGAAGACTGAAGAACTGCTTCCGGCCCTGCACCATCTTCACAATCGCTGGTATTCTCCGGTCCGGTGTTCCAGTTACTCTGTGTTTTGGGTCCCTTTCAACCGAGAGGACTCATTTTCCAACACTGTGTGAGACAGTGCTCTGTTGTGATCCAGAACGTTTTCCTTGCCTGATTTTCAGGTCAAGACTTTCTCCCTCGTCTGCTTTAGTCTAGAATCATTCCCTCCCCCTAAGGGAGCGATACTGGGAGGCACTGAAGCCATCCAGGGGTCATGAGAAAGGAGAAACCAACACTTCATCCTCGATTATGGGCTATGCTACACATGTTCACTGCCAGGGGCAGGGGGCAGGCACTGAGAATTTTAGTTTTTTCCTGCTGAAAAGGGGGTGGTGGGTTAAGTAAGTCTGTGAACCTCTGGTCTAGAACAGGTGTCAGTACACAGGATAGAGGAGCCATGCTGGCCCTCACGATGACGTCAAAATGAAGCGAGGGCCAGGAATCTGTGTTTTACAAAGGAAATCACCATTATTGGAATAATATCCTGTATAACAGTTTACATTTTACTTCAGCATCACATGTACGTACTGGAGGAGCTGCATGTGGCTGACCCCTGGTCTAGAATCTCCACTCTAGAAACCGTTGAACCTGCGCACAGGGGTGACCCTGTTGTTATTTGAAATACCAAGGGCATAACTTTAAGTGTCATAGCAACACACACGCTACCACAGAAGGACAAATTGACCCACCGGTTGTAGAGAATTACTTAACATTAGGAATCAAGCAGTATACAGTTAGCCTTGCTGGTAGAATAGACTAAGTACTCGACTGCTAACTACAAGGTCAGGAGTTCAAACCCACTGATTGCTCCAGGGGGGAAAGATGAGACTTTCTATTCCAGTTATGATTGACAGCTTTGGGAACCCCCAGGGACCATTGTACTCTGTCCTTCTGAGCTTCGAGACAGAATGAACTCAATGGCCGTGAGTTGCGTTATTCCAAAATTATGCCGTAGTCCCCTTTTTGGTTGCTTTAGCTTTATATGGAGGCTCTCATCAGGTCCATAGAGCAGCAGCAGCAGGTTGACGTCAGCAAGCACACGCTGGAGTTCAGGTGGTGTGACCCTGTCTAAGTTCCCTGAATTCTCTGAAACACAGTTTCTTTGTTTGCATAGTACTCCCCGCCCTGCCTTCTTCACATAGCTCGATGAGAATGGGGTGAGAGAACGTGCATGCAAAGACATCGTAACCTTAGCACTGCACACGTGGGAGACATGCTTGGAGTTGCTCTCAGCACCCTGAGTATATGCATCCTACCACCCAAGCATGCAGGGTTTGCGAGGAGAACCAGGGCCACATACTCACATACAAAAAGTTAGATCTAAACCCAAGGAAAAAGGTTCCAGAGAGAATCCTTTCCATCTCCCCGCTGAGCCATGGGGTAAGAGGGAAGCACTTTTAGTGTCAAGGGATTGCATAAAGTAGTTTTCTACAGCCTTCTGATTAAAACGCAAAGGATACTATGAAATTCGTCACGAAAAAGGTCCATTTACAGATCACCCTCCTACACACACTCTTGAAACCTAAGGGACAACCATTTATAGCTATTTATTTTAACAGTTACCAAAACATACTTGGGCAGTATTTTATACTGCTTTCCTTGAGCTTTATTTCAAAATTAGAAAGTGTGTGTTCATTTGCTCCTGTGGAAAGTAAGGATTTAGTTCATTTACAACCCTCCATACCCCCCCCCTGTGTCACACACACACACACACACAGGAACACCAAATACACACACACACTCACACATGCACGCTCATTACCTCCCCTTCTCCATCTTTCCAACATAGTTCATCACATTGCAGTTTTAACCAATATTTATTCTTTACATTATTTTCCCTTTATAGATTTTGTTTACAGCAAAGCCATGAAAGGGACAATGATCACATCTCGTCTCTTCTGTGAGTTGTTGGTTGTCCTTCCAGTGCAATTCTTCATCTGCTTTATTTTTCTTTGTGCATAATTATGATGCTCAGCACACTCTCTGACAGACCTATCAGCCAACCAGGCACACCAAGCAGTGTGTCATTGCCGTGTTTTCTTGGGCAATGTGTCCCCAGAGCCCTCAGTTATTGTTCTCTCTCTGACTGCTGTTGCTCTCTCGACCTGGGGCATACCAGCCCTCCTGAAACTGCCTTTGCTTGCCAAAAAAAAAAACCCAAAAAACCCAAATGCACTGCCATCGAATCAGTGCAGACTCACAGTGACCCCCCCCCCCCCGTGGGTTTCCGAGACTGTAACTGTTTGCCGGAGTAGAAAGCCCCGTCTTTCTCCCTCAGAGCTGCTGGTGGTTTTGAACTGCCAGTCGCAGCCTAATGGGCAACCCTGCACCCCTAGGGTTCCTCTCACTCACATCCTAGCAACTCCTTTTCTCTTTTTCTTAAAATCATTTACTGGGGCTCATACAACTCTTATCACAATCCATACTTCCATCCAGTGTGTCAAGCACATTTGTACATTTGTTGCCATCATCATTCTCAAAACATTATCTTTATACTTGAACCCTTGGTATCAGCTCCTCATCCCCCCCCCCACTCTCCCACCATCCCTTCCTCACAAATCCTTGATAATTTATAAATTACTATTATTATTTTATGTCTCACACTGACCAATGTCTCCCTGTACTCATTTTTCCATTATCCCTCCCCCTGGGATGGCGTTATATGTACATCATTATGACCAGTGCCCCCTTTTTCCTCCCTCCTACCCTTTCCCATCCTGATATCACTATTCTCAATATCAGTCCTGAGGGGTTTATCTGTCTTGGATTCCCTGTCTTTCCAGCTCTTATCTGTATTTGTGTACATGATCTGGTCTAGCTAGATTTGTAAGGTAGAATTGGGGTCATGATAGTGGGGGATGGGGCAGCATTAAAGAACTAAAGGAAAGTTGTATGTTTCCTCAGTGCCATACTGCACCACGACTGGTTCGTCTCTTCCTTGTGCCCTTTCTGTAAGGTGATGTCCAATTGTCTACAGATGGACTTTGGGTCTCCATTCTGCATTCCCCCTCATTCACATTGATTGATTTTTTTGTTCTCATCTTTGATGCCTAATACCTGATCCCATTGACACCTCATGATCACATAGGCTAGTGTGCTTCTTCCATGTGGACTTTGTTGCTTCTCAGCTAGATGGCCACTTGTTTATCTTCAAGCCTTTAAGACCCCAGATGCTATATCTTTTGATAGCTGGGCACCATCAGCTTTCTTCACCACATTTGCTTATGCACCTTCAGTGATTGTGTTGGGAAGGTGAGCATCATGAAATGCCAGGTTATTATAACAAAGTGTTCTTGTATTAAGGGAGTACTTGAGGAAAGGCCCAATGTTCATCTGCTACCTCAATACTAAGGCTATAAATATATATACACAGATCCATTTCCCTGTCATTATATAAAATATATATTTACAAATGTACATGCCTGCATTTAGACCTCTATAAATACCCTTTGCCTCCTAGTTCTTTCCTCTATTTCCTTTTGCTTTCCTCTTGTCCCACTATCATGTTCAGCCTTCATTTGAGTTTCAGTAATTCCTCTCGGTTACATTGCCCTTGAGCAAGCCCTACCAGGCATCCTACACCCTCCTTGCCATCTATTTTATATCATTTCTTATTACCTTGTCCCTGTTTTTTTTCCTCTGTCATTCTGAAATCTCATAATGATATACCTTCTTGTAGTTCTTATTTATTGTGCTGTGCACCCTGAGTCCTTTGAATCAAAAGAAATTAATTTCTTTCAACAGAAGAATGTTTCTTATATTGTACATCAATAATTTTTCATCTCCACTTTCTTTGGTCTATTTTTCTCCTGTTAGTTGGAACTTAGACTTTCAGATAACCTGCTTGTCTCATCTTTACATCTTCCTCATATTTTCTATTTTTTTTACTACTTTCTGGAAAAATGCTTCAATTCTATATTCTATGCATTCTGTACATTTATTTTTCTATTATCTTAATCTTTAAATGTAAGTTTTTTCTTGTTCTTTGAATGTCCCTTTGTACATACAATCTCATTCTGTTTCTGCATGAATGAAGTGCATTGTCTCTTAGGTTTATTTTTCCCATTTCCAGCATTTTCTGACTCATTTGACTCGAATTTTCATCTTTTTGCACCAGCATCTCTCCTCAAAGACCTGCTAACCTGTTTCAGTCTGTTCATATCTTAAATATGAGTGAGGCACTATGTAACTGATAGTTCTTCAGTGTATGCATATGCACATGCATACACAGTGTGGGGACGGACTAAGGAGGTGCTTTATTGACTATAGGGAAATTAATTAGGGTAATCAATTGTAGTTTCTATGGTTTCATTGGGTTATATTTCATTTCTTCTGAAAAGTTCTTCCATTCTCCTCTCAAAGGGGTAAGGGTGGCATACACCTGAAAGGAGAAAGGAACTGGATACGCAGAGAGTCTCATTGTTCTGTATGTAGAATTTCACTTAGTGCCCCTGTCTTCACTACGTCACATCTGCTATCATCTTCGCTCAGTGACCTCAAGTCCAGAGGCTCCGGTTCAGTGTCTCCAGAGAATAAATCCCATGCCCTCTGAAGAAGCGCGGGTAGAAAGGTATCTTGCTGGATGGACGAGGCAAGGGAATCTGGGGGTATCTAAGTGTTCCTCATGGATACCTGCACCTGCTTCTCCTGTCTGCTTCCACCTCCCTCCCACTCTTTAGAAATACCGAGAGTCTGCACTCCCTGAGCCTTTCCTGTTTTCCAAATATACGTGCAGCTTTTTGATTTCTTCATTTGCAAGGACTTTCTCTGTTTTCCTTAATTGATGATTGTGTGTCCACCTGCTTCCCGTCTTCCCAAATTTTTGTTTCTACCTCTCTTTTGCTATAATTTTCCCTCCCTGGAGGACTATTTCATAACAGTCTGCCCTTGAGTTTGACACATTGAACACTAATGACGAAAGGTCAGATACATTGTGGTATGATGTGAAGGACATTCTACACAAAGAAAGCAAACATTGTCATTAAAAAGACAGGCAAGAAAGAAAAGACCAAAATGGATGTCATAAGAGACCCTGAAACTTACTCTTGCATATTGAAAGCAAAAAAGCCACGTGGAAATAAAAGAGGGCAGCAGTAACATTAAAGACAATGCTAGAAGACAATATAAATTATTAAGGGAAGAACATGTCCAGCATTTTTCAAGTTAAAAGAAGTCAAGAAAAATTCAAGCCTTGAGTTGCAACATTGAAAGATTCCCTAGACAAAACATTACATGACATAGAAAGCTTCAAAAGAAGATGGAAAGAATATGCAGAGTCAATGTACCAAAAAGAGTTGGTCTACATTCATCCATTTCAGTAGAAGCATATGACCCAGAACTGACAGTACTGAAGGAACAAGTCTAAGCCAGACTGAAGGGAGTGGGCTTTTGAAAACAAAGCTATAGGAATTGACAAAATACCAACTGAATATTTCAGGAAATTGAAGCATCCGCTTAGTTATGCCAAGACATTCAGAATAAAGCTACCTGGCCAGCCAATGAGAAAAGATCTAGATTGATTCAAATCCCAAAGAAAGGAGACCCAATCAAATGTGAAAAGTATTGAGCAATTCTAATTAATATTACCACCCAAGTAAAATTTTGTTCATGATCATGTATAAACTGTTGTAAAAGTACAATGGGGTACTGTCAAATTCAAGCAGGATTCAGAAGAGGACATGGATTAATCAAAAGATTAGAGGCTTAAACTCACCCAGAGGCACCTCGGAAGAAAGACTTGGCCATTTACTTCGTAATGATCACAGACCTATGGGAAGCGTTGTTTTTCTCTGGAATACATGGGATTGCCCTCACTTGGAAAATGACTCAATGGCAACTGGTTTGATCTCAATCTCTCTCTATCTGTGTGTGTGTGAGTGTGAGTGTGTGTTGTGCATGCATGCAGATGTGCACACATGCATGCCACATAACATAACCTAATTATGAGAGTAAAATGGAGCATACTTATTATGCAATGTGTGTATATCAGATGGTGAAATATCTCAAAGCCCACTGAGAATTCTTCCTACCACTGTGAGGCTTTTAGCAATGAACATAAATAAATATTTCTAATCTGCCCCTATAAATGCCATTGGTATTATTGTAGGCATAAATAATCTGACTCCCAACTTTGCACGTGTGGGTGGTGTCCCCCATTGCTCTGGTTTAAGGAAAACAACAGTTCCCCTCCAATCCACAGCAAGACTCTTAGGTGCCTAAGGAATTAGATTTAAGGAGGTCCCCGAGGGTACATGCAGCTGGTTAACACTCTTGGGTGCCAACCAAAAGTCTCCCCATAGGCACCTTGGCATAATGGCCTGGCGACCTCCTGTCCAAAAGGGCAGCCACTGAGAATGCTATGGAGCACAGTTCTACTCTGACACACACATAAAGTTACCATGACTCAGCATCACCTTAAGGTCAAGCACTTCTACTGGTGTATGTGCCTAAGAAGCAAGGTAGACTCTGTGTGGTTTTCATCTCCTCATCCATCCAAAGCCACAAGCCTACTAAGATCCCTGGGAACCAGTCTTGAGAGATGTGGTTCTGAATTGCTCTCAGAGAGCCTTCCCCCACACACAATTGAGTTTTCTAAGGCTGTGCACTTCCCAGCACCATGAAGACATTACCAGCAAGATACAGCACCTTGGTATGGGGGCAGAGTGGTTTTTCTAGCTTTCCAGGTCCCGGGGTAGTTGTTGTATTGAGTGATGAATCACTAATTTCTAGAAACCTTGACGAGAACCTGAAGGCGGGAGATAAATGTGAGGGGGTGGGGGGTGTTGCTCCGAGCAATCCAGTAGATAAATGGCCAGTCGTGACTCAAGATGGTTTTACATTTTCTGAGTGTAATCAAGTGAGATGTAACCAATATTCTGTAGTTCATTAGACTCATGTCTCCTAACCTTCACTGTCAAATGCTCCCTTCAACAGAGAGGCCGCCTGCCCATCTCTCTTTAATTTAAACAAAATTTTAACCTTAAGTAAAACCAGTGGGAGAGCTACGGGCAGGTAACTAGCAGAAGGAGACCGCCTAAAGGGAGGAGAAGGTCACAAATAATTTGGTCTAAAATTGAAAGGGGGAGAAAGCAGAAAGGGTGGAGGTAGGGATAGGAAGAAAGATTGACAAGGGGAAATTGTATGATTTCAGTTCTTTCTTATGCTGGTGCATTTCTCATTATGGCCAACTGAGCATCAGTAAATGGATAAATTGTGTGCAATATTTGAAGAAATGTATTGAGGAGCCTCCTCTGGCTGCTTCCAGGTACAGGGGCAGCAGAGCATGTCTAACTTATATCCCATTCCCCCTTCACTCCTAGCGAGAGCCTCTGGGCTTTCTTTTAGGACAAACCGACTGTGTTCGCTCCCCTAAGAAAAGGCCAGTGCAGAAACGGGGCTTTGAGTCTATCACCTGGGGAGATAGGAAATTCTTCCCTGTGGAAGTACAGAGAAGGACCCTTCTGTGAGAACAAGCCTAGGTTGTCCCCACTTGATGGTTCATCTGGCCCACTCTGGAGGTTCATGCCAAGAATTTGGTCTTGCCAGAATGGGATTTAATAGCTTCCACCAAGTCTCTCTGCTCCGTGTTTTTGCTCACCTCAGTACACCATTTATGCAGCCACTTTAGCTTTTTAAGACCCAACTCTAATCATGTACAATTCTTATTTGAAAATCTTTCATAGGTCTCAGTTGCATACAAAGCCATGACCAAATTCAAATTTTTTTTAGATATAGTGTTCTATGTTGTTTACAATGTGGCTTTAATCAATCTTTCCATCTAGGCAGAGGAAGACAGTGGGAGGTTGGCAAGAGTTAAAGGCAACAGGGGCAAATATTGTTATATACACAATGCACCACAGTGACGATCAGTGAATAGGCGTTTGGATAGACACGCAGGCTAGAGGGAGCGTATAGACAACGATACATAGATAGATTTGACAGCGGATATTTGCTTCAAATATATCCATGAATGTGGCGAGGCATATAGGGAATAAAGTTATGAGAACTTCTTAGGTATACTTAAGTATATCTAAGTTAGATATACTTGTAACACCTTGAGTGAATGAGTCGCTGAGCCTGGGGCTCAGGACCATAATTTCAGGGGGCACTAAGGTCAATTGGGATAGCACACAGCACAAGGATGATGTTCTACATCCTAATTTGGTGAGTAGCTACAGGAGTCTTCAAAAGCTCATGAGCATCCATCTAAGGAACAACTTCTGCTACCTCTCCATCCAGAGGGAAAAAGTGTGATGAAAATCACAAGACATATGGAAACAATTAGCCCACTGGACTAATTGGAACCGAATTCACCCCTGTGTTAGAATAATCCACCAGTTAAGAGAAAAAAATGGCGCATTGATCCCAAGACAGCATCCGGACAGTGAGGAAAGAAGCAGGAATGGAGGCAGGAAACAGGGAAGACGTGGGATAAATGGTGGTACACTAAAGGGCTTGTGATCAATGAGTTGAAACAAAATCTGTATAAATTGTTGCATGTAAAAGTGATGGTTTTCTCGGTAAACCTTCACCTAATTCATAATAAAAAGGTTTTTATTTTAATTGAACAAATCAAACTCTCCATTTTTCTTACTAGCTGCCACGTTCCCCACACCCATGTCTTCATATCATTGCACGGCGCCTCTCCCTGAAGTCGCCAGGTCCTGCCATGCTTTGGGTGCCTTCACACGCACTGTCCCTCTGCCCAGAGCCCTCCTCCCTTCTTTGTCTGTGTACCAGAATGCGTGCCATTCATTTTTCAAGTTGCAGTCCTAATTTCGTTTTCTTGGAGGATCTTCTGTTACTACTGATGTCTGTTTTGTCTTTTCCTTCTCCAAGCCTCCCGGCCATCAAAAGCCAGCAAGTGGCTCATTGAGGAGAAGTAAAGAGGGTAGAGGGAGTCCTGAGGACATGACAGTCAAGCACTTACCTGCTAACTGAAGGGTCGGTGGCTTGACCCTCCCCAGCAGCTCTGCTCCAGAAAGACCCTCTCCAGAAAAGACCAAAGGCAGGAAAACCCCATGGGGCAGTTCTACTCTGTCACGTGAGGTCACTGAGTCAAAATTGATTCTATGTTGCCTAACACCACCACCACCACCAGACTTACAGGCTCATGGTTGAAAGTGAAAGGTTGGTAGAGTTGTAGACTCTCCCCAGGCAAGGTGCCTAACCCTCACTGCCATTGAGTCGGCTCTGGCAGATGGTGGCCCTATAGGACAGGGGAGAACTGCCCCCATGGATTTCTGAGATGGTAACTCTTTATAGGAATAGAAAGCCTCATCTTCCCCCAACAGAGTAACTGGTGGTTTTGAACTGCTAACCAAGTGATTAGCAGTCCCATTGGGTCTCTGGAGTCCCATATAAAATGAAACCAGAGACAATGACTTAAGCATGATTCAAGTTAGTAACGTTGGTGTGATGGATGGGCATCGCAACAGGAGATGCTGGTATTGGAGATACTTAAAGGAGCGGTGCTGGGTACTTCTGATTCAGGAGTCAGCTAAGTAAAGGACACGGGCGACAGAGAGATCCCTGCCTCATGCAAGACAGTATTTGTGGTGCATGTGCTTGGATAGTGATAACTCTTAAATGGACCACCAGGGGACGAGCTAAGAAGACAACATGCACAGGAAAGGAGGGGGAACGTGATAAGCCCCACCGCTCCTCCACTTCAGCTCAACAACACGCCTTACGTGGAAACAAAGCAGACACGGATGGTTTAGGGGGAACCTCTGCCTGATTGCTTGCTGGTTTCCACCACACTAGTTCTATTCCTTGTGTTGTGTGATTGTGGGACATTCAGATGTTTCTCCTATAGGTCTGGTGTGTCTGTAGATCTTCACCTACAGCCTGGAGAAGCGTCTGCAGACTGCCAAATCCTTCTGTAGTTCAGAGGATCCTGCACACCCTGAGGTGGCACAGGAGGCCGACAACTGACATAGCACATTCCATAGACTCCACAGCCTCAAGCGCGATGAAAGGCCACTCACCCTTTGAAATACCCCCTGAAAGACTCACCAAGCTTGGGTTCTTGGATGTATGGTATCACGTGAAAGTTCTCCAACTCTGAGCGCTGAAAGGAAACGTGCCAGAGGGCCTCTCTGTCTGTAGGCCAGGTTGGAAGTAGGTTCCACACCCCTTTAGCTGTGTCCTAATCTTCACAGGGAGACAGTGAAGAGAGAGCATCTTGAAGCTGAGAGATTGCTGGCAATTCGATTTCGCATTTATAATAGAATCTAAGCCGGCAGCCTCAACCCTCTGTGGTCAGCCTTTTTTAATCGTTTTACGCACACCACTTCTAGCACCTCACTCTTGTGGTGAAGGCATGTCTTTATAGCCATCTTCCCCATCAACCTGGGTTTCTCTGAGAAAGCGCTGTCTTCCCCTCTGAATTCTCAGCCTGGCACAGTGCTTGGCGTCTAATGACCCCACCATGGAACTGACTTCGCTTTTCTCCCCCTCGGATCCTTTGATTCCTCCAGTCTCCTTCCCTAATCCTCCTCTTCGTCACCACCTTTCCTGACTTCCCAGCCCTGCTCTGACTGATGGTGGATGAGGGCAGTAAACCAGCCTGACGCCCTAAATGGAAGCGTCTCTGGGTCACTGCTTAGATTATATATATATATTCATTTCTCTTTCATCTATCAGTTTCATCAGCCTCTATAGGAACTCTGCATCCTGACCCACTACCCTATTGCTAGGTGCCATCGAGGTAACAGTTGTGCATGAAGTGCACAGGGCAAGGGTTAAACCCCAGTCTCTAGCAGACAAGGCCGAGAATCCACCCCCACGCTCAGTGCTCCTAACTATTCAATTCCATTCTCCAAGAAACCAGAACTTTCTCCTCCCCCGAAGCCCCTTCGCACCCCTCATTTGTGATGAGTGTGGCACATCTCTGACACACCATGTTCCCAGGCAGTGCTGACAGCAACAAATCATTCTGTCCTTCTGTCTGTCAGAGCAGCATGACTTGGGGATTAAAGGTCTGCCCCCCGTGAGCTGAGCTGTCTTGGTTTGAATCCTGGCATTTTCCTTAATTAGCTGTGTGAACTTGAGTGAATTTGTCCAGCTCCCTATGCCTCTGTTTCTTCATCTGTATAATGGGATGATAATCACAGTGCCTGCTTCGTGGAATTGCCTTGAAAATTAATCAAGGTAATATATGCCGGGTAATAAAGAAGTACTTGGCACTTAGTACACATTATATAAGTTGTTGTTTCTTCTTCATCAGCATCAACATTTCTATTACTATTGCCAAGGAATCACAGGTTAGAACACTTTCAGGTCTATAAGCCGCAATACTTAATTATATCTTCAGCTTCCTGATTTCTACCAAAGCATCCACCCTCATTCTTTGTTGCTCTTGTCATGAGCCTTTGCGTTGGTTCTCATGCACAGCAATGTCACATGCAGTGGAATGAAATATCGCCCCTCCTGCACCATCATACTGTTACGCTGGCACCATGGCTGTGACCACTGTCTCCATTCATCTCCTTCAGGGTCTTCCACATTCAGTAAAGAGGTTTAAGTCTCTCCTATCCTGAATGAAACCTTCTTCTACTCTATGTATACCTTCAGCTATGCTTCACCTTCCCGTTCTCTCCCTTCTCTCCACAGTCAAACGCAGGGGTCCTCAAACTATGGCCCGCGGGCCACATGTGGCCCGCCGAGGACATTTATCCAGCCCACAGGGTATTTTTGCCCGATTTGTTTTTCAAAATAAGGTATGTACAGTGTGCATAGGAATTTGTTTATAGTTGTTGTTTTTAAACTGTAGTCCGCCCCTCCAGCAGTCGGAGGGATAGTGAACTGGCCCCCTGCCTCAAAAGTTTGAGGACCCCTGGGAAAGCATTAACTGAGTGATCTACACTTACAACCTCCACCCCTCACCGCTCATTCTCGCCTCAATCCACAGCCATCGGCTTCGGCTTCCACAAAACCACAGAAACTGCTCTCACTAAGATCAATACTCTGCCTATTGCTCCATCTGATTACCTTTCTGTCACGTTTGACCCCATTGACCGCTCATTTTTTCTTGAGGCGTTTCCTTTATTTCTGAGACACTATCTTTTCCTGGTTGTAGCAGTCAGAAAATATAATGCAATTTTACTATGTTGTAAACAAGTAAGAGTACCTAATTTTCAGTGGTTTACCGCAATAAAGGTTTCGTTTGTTTGTTTGTTTGTTTAATACCCCCAAGACATATTGGCTGAGGGTTGGGGTAGTCAGAAACATACAATAACTCTTTAAATTTCTCTTCAAATCCACTGGCCCAAGCATGCCATATGATCCAAAGGTAACATCAATATATCCAAGTATATGTCTCCCACTTGCACAATAATCTTACAGGAAAGACAGAAAATAATAATAATAAAAACCCATTGCCACCAAGCGAATTCTGACTCGGCGACTATATAGAGTTTCTGAGACTGTAAATCTTTACGGGAACAGATCACCTCGTCTTTCTCTCCCAGAGTGGATTTCAATTTCGGGCTGTTCAGTTACCAGACCAACCTCAAACCCACAATCAAACTACCTGCCACACTGGCTTCCTTCTACCTTTACAATGGCTCCTTCTTAGATAACTGGTAGACAGACGGACAAACAGGAAAGAGGAAGGAAGGAAGGAATGAAAGAAAAGAACAAGAGAAGAGAGAAGGGACAAGGATGGAAAGGAAGGAAGGTGTCATCAAGTCAACTCCAGCTCATGGTGACCTTGCACACAATCACATGACAGGCTGCTTTCACCATGTCATCGTCATCATTGCACACAGGTTTGAATTCATTGTTGCAGGTAACGTGCCAACCCACCTCACCAAGAGTTGTCCTTGCCATTGGTGCTCCTCTGTTTCGCTGTATATCATGTCTACCTCTAGTGGTTGATCCCTCGTGATAACAAAACTAATGAGTTGACCAATATTCCATTGGTTCTCATTGGAAAGATTTCCATTGGCTTTCATGTTTGGAAGTAGATGAGCACCTTTCTTTCTACTCCAGAAAGCTCTGCTGAAAGCTGTCCATGATGGTGACCCATTGACTTAATTTCTAGCATCCCAGGACCACCCTCTTTGACTAGATCCTATTCTTCCACCTATTGTTTAAAATTGGTGCTCTCCAGAGATTCTCACTCTTTCATGCTGTCCAGACCCTTAGCTTCAAGTTATACCTATAGACTTCCAAATTCCTAGGACAAACTACCACTGGACATATGGAACAGGTCCATCTCGAGGCATACAGGGTATGCATTGGGCCGCTTACCACAAGGTTAGTAGTTTGAAACCATCAGGGTCAACTCAAGAGAAAGATGAGGCTTTCTACTCTCCTAAGATTAACAGGTTTAGAAACCCACTGGGACCATTCTATTCTGTCTTATAGGGTTGCTATGAGTTGGCATTGACTCAATAGCAGGGAGTTGAGGAGCTTGGTTTTGAACTTAAAATATACAAAACCCAACTCAAAATCTTACCTTCTTATTCCTTCACTTGCCCCATGGTTAATGATAATACCATCAACCCAAATGCCCAACTCAGAGACCTGCCAAGGTTCATTTGCTTCTTCCCCCCCATTCTATCCAATGAGCCAGGTAGAAGCCATTTTATTTCTAAAATCAATTTCTAATCTCTCCCACACTCTGTATTTCCTCTTCTTGAGTTTGAGCTCTAACCACCCTTTGCAGGATTATAAACCCACTGCTATCAAGCAGATTCACACACACCGCAACTCTATATAGGTTTCCTGAGGTTGTGAATCTTTATAGGAGCAGATAGCCTCATCTGTCACCTGAGGGGTGACTGGTGGGTTTGAAATGCTGACCTCCTCGTTAGCGGTCCAAAGCTTAGCTGACAGTGCTGTCAGAGCTCCTTGTTTTAATTATAAGCTCAAAAAAAAAAAAAACCAAACTCACTGCCATCAAGTCAATTCTGACGCATATGACCCTATAGTGATCCTAACTGGCCTATCTGCTGAGCTCAGTCTTCACTTGACTCCATTTCTGTATTGCATTGACACCCACCCATGCCCCTATACTTCCCAAATCCAATCTTGCCTCTTCTCTGCTTGCGAAACTTCAAGGGCTCCCACATTGGCTTGAAGTAAACTCTGGTCCTCTTAGCGCTACCAGTTAAGCCTCTTCGCAAGCAGGATTCTGCTTGTCTTTTCAGCGTGTCCTGCTGTCCGTCCCTTGCACCCTCTGCTTTGGATGTAGGAGAGCGCTTCGCAAAGTTTGGTGACATGTTTTACCATCTTTTAATGACATGTTTGTCCACAGACTTTTTGAAACCCCCTCATGGTAAGCTTCTCGTCAGCTATAAGACATGCCCTGATGCATTCCATTCCCTTGCGCTTGCCTGTGCGCGTCTCTCTGTCCAAATCCTCTTGTGCTTGGTGAGCGCCTACCGCTCCTCCAATCGTTAGTTCTGGCCTTGCTCGTTCACAAGGCCTTCCCCATGCTTGCCTCTTCTCCTTACCGCCCCCAGAGCAGGGAGCACCGAGCTTTGTCACAGTGTCCATCCCATTACAGTATCACTCACGTGGCTTTCTCTTCTTAAGGGATTAGGGCTTCTGAAGACCAGGAATCAAACCATTGTCATCTCTGAAAATGCTCCTGAACTAGCACAGCAGAACCACATTGAATGCTCCATAAATGTTCCTGGAGAGGATGAATACACAAGCGACACAGTTCAGTCGGATCATTAACCCAATGACCAAGATTTTTCCAGTTTCTCTCCCTGGCTGCTTGCTGGCTCAAGCAGACATACTATCTCCTTCCTTGTCTGGTGGTCAACTTCTTGTGGTCTGGTTGAAACTGTTCTCTCTAAGGCAGTTCTAGCCTGGTGAGTATTCTTAGCAAACCTCCTTTTCCCAAAGCCTAAAAGCTCCCCTGAAAGCTGCATTCTTTGCTCAACAGCTTTCCTAAATCCACCTTGCCCATTTCCATTACTGCCGCCACCGCCGCCACCACCCTCACCTCCTGCCCATCGACATCAATCTTTCTGCTTCCCAGTTTTTCTTATCCTTTCTATTTCCATCTTCATCTCTTGCAGAACCAATTACATTCCTTGCAGGCATAAATCAAAGTGTGGGGTTCCTAGTGAATATTACGTGTGTGTGTGTATGTGTGTGTGTAATTTCAATATGGCTACAGCAGAGCACTAAGCCTAGACCTGCCCATGGGGCCCTGTGCAATTGCAGTTTGCACACCCAGGAACTCAGTCCTGATCCCTGCCTCTCAGGGCCAGGCAGGCCACAGGCTCTAGAGGGCACGGATCTCAGGAGGACCCCAGCAGTTCTTCAGGAGAATATGTGTCGGCAATGTTGCTGAGGCAGCGCATGGTAGGCAACACGAGGACAAAAGTATGGGAGACAATTTGGTAGAATAAGTTCATCTGATAAGTTATTAATCACTGCAGTTGAGAAAAGGGGGGTTGGAGAAGGAAACAGAGATGTGCGCATGTGGTGAGGAAAGGGTAAAGGATGCTTTGGAGCACCGCCATGTAGACGCTGTTTTAGTAAGCTGTCTCCTCCGAAGCATCTTGTAATTATGAAGGAATTGCCTGTCAATGTTTGTATCTAATCAGGAGCTGCAGAGTGATTATGCTAATTCCGTGGCTTGGGGTGTGGGACAGAGTGCCTTTCTCTTCTGTGCGGGCTGTCAGGTGGCAAAAGGACAGGCGGTGTTGAGCAGGTTTGCGGGCTCGCTCACTCCTGCCCTCATCCATTAGCTAGACATTTACTGAGGACATGTTTCGTGCCAGGCACTCCGATCAGGAACTTCCCTCAGAGAGGGGCCAGAGGGGAGATCTGATATGGGGTCCAGCACTGGGAGCTGGAGGGAGGTCAATGTCACCTACTCCCCCATCTAAACCTACTGTACTGACAGTGTCCTTAGAGACAGGCAGGACTGAGCGAAGAGAAGCCTGGCTTGGGGTCAGAGGAATTCATTGACTTTTCTTGGTCTCTCTCCTTTCTCTTTCTTCAACCTAAGATTAATGAATGCAAATGGAGGAGGGTCATGGTTTCTGGGGCTGACTCCAAATGCCCGGCGCTGAGAGTCATGCTGCCTCCGCCTGCTACAGTCTCACTCCAGGGCTGGGAGCCGCTCCAAGCATGCCTTTCCTTTGTAGAGCATCTTCTGGCTTACAGCTGTTATCGCATTTTGATCTCCATAACATCCTGGCTTGGGAAATATTAGACTGAACCATATGAAAGTGCCGCTTCAGTACTTCCTTTGTGGTCAGGTATCGGTGATTTTGTATGGTTCAAGCTCACATAGGTGGTGGCATTTTCCCCCTTTTAAAAAAGGGAAGTTAGAAAGTTTGGAGCAAAGTCACAGAGGCAAGTGTAAGGCCTGGAGCCCCAAGGTGAATCTCAACTGGAGTCCATGCTTCCTGGCTGGCTTCGGGCAGCAACACACGCACAGGTTGGGAGCCTCGTGTTAATAATGTGTTTTAAATTGTTTTTTTTTTCCTCAACCCCAGATTTAGTAATGGTTCTCTGTACAAACTCATTCATTTTTAATCAGTTGACTGTAATGATTTGTTACAAATGATCTTTAATTCTCAGCTGTGGTTAATCAGTACTGAAAGGCACTTTTCCTTTTATTCTATTTAGATAGGACACTTCGAAATACTTGCCTGCCATTACTTAATCACTTGTTTGTTTTTCCTGAGCACACAGTTTCTGGCCTCATACAGCCAGCTGCTTTCAGGCGTTTTCCCTCCCCGCTGGCACGGACGGCTCCAGGTCGCGGGAGCAGGGAGCCGCAACAGGGAACTTGGGGCTGACCCTTACGGAGCCTGGGCTGGGGGACCATGCACACACAGCTGGGCGCTGAGCATTTTCTGACTTATAAAGTGAGCAACGGCAACACACCTTGGAAAGGGCTGCTTTGAGAATGACCAGTTGAAGGAGATGGCAGCTGACCCCTCGTGGGTGTCAGGAGGTCTTGCCAGAGGGGGTGGGTCCTGGAGGAGGCACATTAGCCAAGCAGAGGGCTCTAGGCAGTTAGACCAGTGGATGCAAAGGCCCAGGGAGAGAGGACAGGACAGCTGGGGATATGCCATTGAGTGAGAGGTGGAATGAGGGCGGGGGGAAGTAAGAGAGAAGGTGAAGGGAAGTAAGTGGGGCCAGATCATGAAAGACCTTGGACATGACAAAAAACTTTGAACTTGGGAGGGTTAAGAAGGAATTATGGCCGGAATGCATTTGTTTTGGGAAATCCCCCTGCGAGCAGTATGGATGAAGATGGATGGGAAGGGAGTTGAGAATGGAGGCTGGAAGCCCTGTGAGGAGAGTGTGATGGAGGAAGAGGTGCGAGGTGCAGGGACCCTAAGTGAAGTGAATCGCTGTGGGTGGATTTGCAGTGAGTGTCGGGCTGATGGGTGGGGCCATGAAAAAAGAAGGAAGGAGCGAAGAGAAACGCTGGCACCAACTGTCCAGCTACAGGCCAGCGTTCCACACCTGTGAGCACTGGGCTTCCATAGCAACGTGCCAAGAGCTGGGTCCTCTCCTCCCTCACCAGCTCGCTCACATCCACTGGGAGCTGCTTTGTGTAATCCTTACTGTCAGCCCTATCAGAGAAAGGGAATGAACTTGCAAATCTTTCCGTCCTCCTCGGTAGCCTCCGGAGCTGGCATGCATGGTCCTCTTGGGAGTCTGGCATCCCCACTCAAAGATGTGAGTCAAACTCTGGAGCAGAATGATTCTAGAAGGTTGCCTTCTGTATTCATTCGGTCCAAGGTCCTGATCGGTGAGGCCTCAGGAGGACAATCCCCCATGCTCAGCTGCAAGGAGGGGTGAAGCCTGCCCAAGCGTCCTTCCTTCCCCAGCCTCCCTGAGGAAGGCCCGCAGCTTCCGAGTGCAGGAAGCGAAAGCTTGTCCGCACACGTTGAAGACGGACTCGATGGTGTGGCGATCGCTGTGGCAATCTTGTGCTCCCTGAGTACGGGGCAAGCAACGAAAGGAGCCAGCGCATTCCCAGAAGAGGACCGGGCAGTGTCGTTAGAACTCCAGTGAGCAAGCCTGAGGGCGTCCAGTTTCCCTTCAGTTTCATCCTGGGGCAGTAGAACCCGACTCCAAGATTCAGCAGCCACCAGATCCGTGCACGGCCGCTTCGCTCGGCATGAGATTCTTTTTCCCATTTCCGGAACTTCTGTCTTCCTGACGCCCCTCTCTGTGCGCCTCCCCGGCTGGCACTGTGCTCCGGGTTTCCACAGCGATGCCGTTAGAGACGCACACAACTCCGGGCGCGAGTCACGCGGGACTCTCGCTCTTTGCAGGACTGTGAGCCTCTTTCTGGAGAGCAGGAGGCATCTCTTATTCATCTCGTCATCTCCAGGGACTTTCGGTTCTGGTAGATGATGAGTGATCAGTAAATGTTTTCTGCTTTCACTCTTTCCTGGGGAGGCTACAAACAGATGACTGGTGAAGATGAGTGAGAATGTGTTGGCACCACCCCCTCAGGCCATTCGCAATGCTAGACTGTCGCATTGCTCAAAATTGATGTCTGCCGAGTCCCCACCGTGCACCAGGCACTCCCTGGGCGGCTGGATGAAAGAGCCACTTTCTGTGTCTTCAAGGATCTCACAGTGTCAGCTCAAACCGAAATACAAGACGGTGAAAATGTTAAAAGCCTGGTTTTCTCTTACCCTGCGAAGCTCTCCTTGCCCTATCAGCCACCACTCAGGGCAAGCCCGCTCGGATTCTGCGGCAGGGCTTCTAAGGAGGCCCCAACACTTGGCTTTATAGTCGAGGGGCGCCGCGACCACCTTGTAAGCAAAGAGAAGTTGGATCAACCAGAAGGGTCCTTCTCAGGAGCCCACCCCACTCCCATATTTGGGGATGTGTGTGCTTGGCAGTGGGGTATTTATTTTTGGTTGTCAGATGCTTGGAGGTAGTTATGCTGGTATAGGGTGGATGGAAGCAGAGTTCCCTAGGACTCCAAGGTGTAAGCTAGAGTGTCAGTGAAAGAAAGTCAATCCTCCCTTTCCAGAGTCTGCTTTGGGTCAAGGAGCCACGGTGGTACCGTGGCTATGGGTTCGACTTCCGATGGAAAGATTAGCAGTTCCGACCCCCCAGCCACTCCGCCAGAGTGAGAAGTGACAGCCTGCTTCCCTAAAGACCACAGATCTGCTCACCCGGAGAGGCAGTTGGACTGCTCTAAATGGTTGCTATGAGTTAGAATCAACTTGATGGTAACCGGTTCTGACTTTTGGTTAGCCCACAATTGTCAGGGTTCAGCTAAAGTCCTCTGCATCCACATTTAGAAATCATCTGTAGGGGAAATGTCCTCTACCTACTTTTTACCAGGCGTCTCTCTCCCGATGTGTGCACAGGCCCTGCTCGGCCCGCGAGTCTCTATTCCAGCTGTTGTAGCTCCAGGTCAGGTTATCCCACAACCGTGCACTGCTCAAACCCTGTGCTTCCCCCTTCCCGTCTCCCACAGGGCATCTCTGTCGTCTTCTGATGGCAGTGCTCATCATTTGATGAGAGCAAATTTGGACACTCCAGCCCAGTAATGGCCCAGTGGAAGGATGTTTTCTGCCCAGGTGCATTTACGTCCTGAGACCCCCATCACACACTATGTATCTGCCTTTGTCTCCTACCCACCCCCATTCATCATGCACACCCCTCCCACCCCGCTCCATCATGTTTCTTAAATACCAGGGTTCATCATATTTTGCATGTGAATAGTCTCATCCCCAAAATAAATCATGCTCCTTAAAATGACAGCCACACCCTCACTAGCTTTGCACACAACTCTTAGTTGAATTCATGTTCTATTTCTCTGGGTGACTCCCCAGCTGCTCCAGGCCCCGCTCATGGGCCGCAGCAGCAAGTTCTGGTGCATAGATATGCTTGTTCAGACAGACCTCTGTCAAGGGAAACGGACTCAGATTCTGTCTGCGCCTTCTGTTCTCAGAGCTTGAGTCCGGCGTCTTCGTGCCCCGTGTTGACTGATGGGGAAGCAGCAGGGTCTGGCTCCCAGCCCGAGGAGACCAGAGGACAGCTCTTCATCAAATGCTGGCGAGCTGGTCTTCCAGCACTCTGGCAACTGCCCCCTCCTTTAATTGCGGATCCAAGGGAGATGATGATATCGAGCAAATTAAAATTGAACTTGTTCTGAGAGGACAGGGATTCCTGGAGTAGTTGTAAAAACTTATGACCTTTGGCTCAGGTCCTTTGAGAAGAAATTGGCCATCTTTGAGGAGAACCTGAGAGCTGCCATCAAAGAAATACATTCAGCTTCTGGAGCTGAAGGTCACTCTTTGCCAGCTAAGCCCTGGGTTAGCCAATTACCTGCCCCCAAAGAGCCAGTTGATGGAGAGAAGAAATATCCCTCTCTGTCCACACCCAGATGAGCTGGCGCTCTGTGTCACGTCGAAAGGCGACCAGGGCTCACGTCCGGTCTAATGCCTCTTCTTTTCCTATTTGGTCTCATGTGTGGCTTCTAACACCAAGGAGAGCACGTGTCTGAGGACAGGGAATTACCCTGCTGATTGATGTCTACCAAATGCAATGAGGCCCAGTTAAGTGCTCTCCGAGGGGTGCCCTTCCAATGTGGTGTTCCAGATTTGGTGATCATTTAAGGACCAGACACCTGAGGCTTCCTGGTAATGAGGCATTTGCCTCTGTCAGCCCTGCCTCCAGAACTTCCCACTTCCTTTGGATGAAAGAAAAGAGGGGGGAATGAAAGGTGGAGCCAAGGAGAGGAAGAAAGAATAACAGGGTGTGGGGGTGGAATTCCTTCCCAGTGGAGGGAGACCCTCTCCTCCAAGGTCATGCTAGTTTTACGTCCTACTTGGATGCTTTACATTCTACTTGGATGAGTAGCAAAGAGGGCCTACCGCAGCGGTTCTCAACTTTCCTAATGCTGCGACCCTTTCATGCAGTTCCTCATGTTGTGGTGACCCCCAACCATAACATTATTTTCGTTGCTACTTCATAACTGTAATTTTGCTACTGTTGGGAATCAGGCAACCACTGTGAAAGGGTCGTTCGACCTCCAAAGGGGTCACGACCCACAGGTTGAGAACAGTTGGTCTAAGGTGAGTGGCCATCTAAGGTGTCGCCATTGACCTTTCCCCATTTGGAACAGAGAAGGTTGAAGAAAATCAAAGAGGCCAGAGAACAATTAGCCCAGTAACTCCATAGCCCGAGACCGAAAGAACTCGGTGGTCTCTGGTTATGACCACAGATTTGCTCAGAAAAGAGGTCCTGGAGAGAGCACACTGGTGACAAAGTATACTACATATTAGGTTCAAACCCATCATATCCCTTAGGAGAACAGCGAGGCTTTCTGTTTCTATAAAAGTTTGCAGCTTTGAGGTGCAGTACTATAGGGTCAGTGAGTTTTAGAGTGAGAGGTAGGATGGGCAAACATGTGGGACAGATCTCAACACAACAACAAAGATTCGACTTAGTTGTTGGATAGAGGCTGGTGGTACCCATAAGTGTATGATCCCTATCCATCCCTCAGGCCTAGAAGGCAGTTTTCCGCCCTGGTTCGACTTTCAGCCAAACAACAGGCCTAGAGAGGGTGTAAGAATGTCAGGGAGCGAGTCATTCCTTAGGGTAATCAGCCATAGATGTGCAGACGGGCAGCATTTGTCTGAGTTTGGGCTCAGAAAGCAGACAGAAATGGGGAAGAAGAATGGGTGGAAATGGGAAACAGGGAGGAAGTGGGAAGAGAGGTGCTACATTCCAGGGTGGGCAGTTGAGGCCAGTAAATGAAATGTACATGAATTGCTGAATGGAAAACCTATTTACTCTAGAAACTTTGACCCAAGTCACAATTCCAAAAACAAACTGACAAAACAATAGCTGTGTTCGCCAAACAGGAGCAAGGCTAGCAAGTCAAAGCCACCAGCCTCTCTGTAGGAGGAAGATGAGGCTATTGCGGCAGTAAACAAACAAACAAACAACAATTAAAATCTTGGAAACTCTAAGGAAGAGGCCGACTTCAGCATATACAGTTGTTTGCTATGAGTCAGGATCTATTCAGTAGGGTATTTTGTTTTGTAATGTTGGCCGAAGATAAGGCCGTAAACATGAGGTGTATGTATGGGGGTTACTTTTAGTGGCCATTGGTTTATAGTGTTTATTCAACAATCCAGTGCTTAAAATGTAATGCATTCGTTCCACTACCTCAGGGACTTGGGAAGGATAAAAGCTGCCTGGACGTACCCTTGAGGTATTTGCAGTCTTATGAGAGAAAGTCAAGCACACCCCATCTGACTTGGAGGTGGCAGTGATGGCTGGGCCACGCTCATGCCCTTGATGTGCTACATTCAGTCACTGCACATTTGTCAAGCTCAGGGAAAGACAAAGACGGTGGCCTGGGTCCTGACTGACCCCGAGTGCTTCTTTGCATGCTGCCAGCTAGAAACAGAACGACCTCGGTCAGGTCATTCCACCTCTTTGCACAGGAAGTTCTGCTCTGCAAATGGGGATCAGCATGGCACTGTCCTTAGAGACGCTTAGTGCAGATAAACAGGCTGATGCACACAGACCCCAGGGTCTGGGTTGTGTCAAAGGATCCCTGTGGTGTAGCGGTTATGCCCCGGACCGCTGTATGAGGCTTTCTGCTCCCATAGCGGTGTACAGCTTCAGACACCCCCAGGGGCATTCCTGCGCTGTTTGTGAGGGTGGCCGGGAGTCAGAATCGACTCAACATCAGTGAGTTTTGAGAAGATCTGTCAACTGATGCTCATTCCTGTCACCTTCTCATCCTAGAGGCGTCTGCACCCTTTTCTATACTGGGGACCCCTTTGGCAGTCTGGTGACGTGCCTGACCCCGTTTCTCAGCACAATAGTGTAAATGTAGGAAATGAAATATATGTAAGATTACAGAGGCAGCTTCATTTTCTTCCCTGAAATTCAGTTATCAAAATACCCAAAATAAAACAAAACAAGAAGACAATCACCATATTTATGGTGTGGTGATATATTTTGCTTGTTTATTAGCATAGTAAATAACAAGATCTGTAGGGAGGTTTAATAACTACTGTAGTTCTGAAGTAGTAAGCTTAAGCATATTTCAACATATCTACAACAACTGTAATGAGATATAAAAATATTTGTGATTCCTATTGGTGACAAAATGACAGCTCTTGCTAATATGGTGGAGGCTTGCTGTTTGCACTCAGAATTAAAGGAATTGCTAAGTTGCTGTTAGAAGTTAGTGAAAATAAAGATGTGGCTGTTGTGTTGTGATTGTTGTTTTCGCCACATAAATGTATTGCTCTTTGCTGTAACTCTTTATAAATCAGGAGGAGGCGGTGATCAGGTGGAGCATAGGATCTCACTGCCATAGAGTCAATGCTGACTCATCATGACCTCTGTGGGTTTCTGAGACTGTGATTGTTTCTGGGAGTAGAAAGCCCAGGCTTTCTCTCACGGAGCTGCTGGTGGTTTTGAACAGCTGACCCTGTAGATCGCAACCCAATATATAACCAGTACACTACACAGGGGGACAGGGAAGGGAGATATGCTACTGCAATGGTGGACTCATGACGTTAAACATTTGTCCATCTCCATCGGCTAACACAACTCATAGAGTGACTCCCAATAAGACTTTAATCAATAATAGCGTATCAATATTGCTTAGCTGATTGTAGCAAATATACCTCACTAACACACCGAACCCCTTGCTTATAGTGTTTTTGAGACTGTAGATCTTTATAGGAGCAATCATCCTCACCTTTCTGCCAATGACCAACTGGTGGGTTTGAACTGCCAATCTTTGAGCTAGCAGTCCACACCTAATACACAGCACTCGAGGGGATATGGGAATGCTCTGAACTTCCAGTATGCTATTTCTGTGAATCTAAAAGGGCTCACTATAAAACAAAGTTTATGAATGAGAGAACAAACAGGTCAAGGATAATTTTTAAAGTAAGTTATCATCATAGATCATCAATGTTTAGAATAACGTTTCTTTTATTGTTACTAAAGCAACATACATGGGGTATGGTAGTTTAGTGATAGAATTCTTGCCTTCCATGTGGAAGAGCCAGTTCCATTTCCAGCCAGTGCCCCTCATGCACTTTCTACCAGTGAGGGCTCGCTATGAAGTTGAACAAGTGTCAAAGGAGCTTCCAGCTAAAACAGACGAGGAAGAAAGGCCTGGCGATCTGCTTTCCCAAAGCAGCCCATGAATCCCGATGGATCACAGCCAAGCATGTAGATGGTGCAGAACCAAGTAATATTTTATTCTTCAGCCTTTGGAGATCGATTTAATGGAGTCCTGGTGATGTAGTGGTTACGTGGTGGGCTGTGAATCCCGTGTTCGGCAGCTTAAACCTCCCAGCAGTGCCATGGGACATACCAGGCTTTCTGCTCCCATAAACAGTTACAGTCTCGAAACCCACAGGAGGTCAGTGTGAGTCAGCATTGGCTCGACAGCAAGGAGTTTTATTCTTTGTTTTTTTAGTTTTAACCATAAAGCAGTCTATATAAACATCATAGAAAAGTTCGACAATACAGAGAAATCTGGGAGAGGGGAACGTCACCGAGAAAGAGGCTCTTCTAACACTTGGTGCAGTCGTTTGCCTTTAACCACGGAGCTCACTGCGAATCCTTTCTTCACGCACTAAATGTGCTCCACGGAGGGGTATCAGACTGTACTTTCACTCCGAAGGATAGCGAGGTCCAGGGAATGCTGATCAGGGCCTCAGCAAGAAAACCACTGAAAGCCCCATGGATACAGGCGAGAAACAATGGGATGCAAAGGGGGCCCGGTCCTTCCGGTGCAGCCACTCATCAACAGGGCAGGGCAGCCATGAAGCAGTGGCAGGAAGGCTGCCCAGCCCCAAGCACAAGCTGGAATCTTCCAGCCTCACTAAATAGGAGCTGTCCTGCCGATCTCCAGTCCCTTGTTAGACCTAATGCGTTCTCTGCAGTCTGAATCATGGATTGTGAATAATAGAAATGGCCCACTTGATGAAGGCTACCTACTGAATCTGTTCAAAACCTGCCAGGTGCCCAGAGCAGATCTCTGGCTCACGGAGACAGAGTGTGAGGGCTCATGCTCACCACCCATTTGGAGGGAACGATACCGTGGAAGCACGAAGGCCAGGAGTTATTATACCATTTGCACACACAGACACGCGTGCCGGCAGAGACAGGCCCTTAGTCTGCTCCAAATGATCCTCGGTGGCAACACTGAGCAGCTTGCTCTGCACTGAGAAGGCCATTGCACCTACAGACCTTTGTATAGCTGTTCCAAGTTAGCGCTCCAAAGCTGAGGCCCAGTCCCTGACGCACAGCAGCCTGTGAGCTGAGAACACCAGGGAGGCCAGACCCCAGCCCACTCCCCCCAGGACTCCCAGCCAGCCCGCACCCCTAGATTTGATTGGTCATCATCCAGTTGGGTCTTTGCTGCCCCCTGTGGATGGAGGTTTCTAAAAGCAAGGCTAAATTGTTCGTTTATGTCATCAGCCCCTGACTGGTGGTAACAGGGATACCCAGAGAGCACAAAGCACGGCCTAGCCCTGTGCCACCCCCACCATCACCTGGGACTTGGGTCATTGTGATCCGTAGGGTTCTCCTTGATGGATTTTCAGAAGCAGATCACCACATCTTGCTACCTAGTCGGCCTTAGTCTGGAAGTGCTACTGAAAAGTTGCTCGGCCTCATACCAACCTGGCAACCTCTACTGGCAGATGGGGTGGTGGCTGCCCATGAGGTATGAAGAGTGTGACTCCGCCATTGAGCCGCCAGTCCCATTTGATATCACTACTCACCCAGGGCTATGGAGTCCATTCTGACTCACAGTGACACAGCAGAGCTGCCCCGTGGGTTTCAAAGCCTCTAACGCTTTATGGGGGTCGAAAGCCTCATCTGGCTCCCATAGAGTGGCTGGTGGTTTCGAACGGCTGACCTTGCATTTAACAGCACTACATGTAACCCTGTTTACACAACCAGGGCTCCTAGACATCACTTTAGCAGCGGTTAAAACTATACAGAGCAAGCAAAAATGCTCCCTGTTCATCTCCAGCTTTAACCTTAAAGCAGTGTTCTCTTCTGGGATCCAAACCAAGACTTTCCCTGGGGTGGGGGCCGGCAGGGGGTTGTTACTGAGATGCTGTCTGCAGAGACATCTAAATGGGCTGGTGTGCTTTCCTGGAGGGAACCTATAACCCCGAGACAGCCCACCCCGCTCTGCTAAGCCTAGTTAAAGATCATAGCCAAAGATAACAGACCAGAAAAGCTCCTGAGTGCAAGGCACCCTCACATTTCAAAATATTTTTTAATAAAACAATGTGGAAAGGGCAGGCTGCTCATTTTGATTCTCTGCCAGGTCATTCGATTAAACCTGAGATTCTGGGAGGACTTGAGCCACCCTGACCACATTTTCCATTAGTAATAATAGTAAAAGATAATTATTGAGCCAGTCTGTCAGATATCGCAGACACTAGCACCTCCACTTAATTAATTGCTAATTAAGATATAAAGGAGCTGCAGTGCTTCTCACATAGCTTGACTTTATTAAGTCTCAGAAAGAGACTCTCCCTTAGGGAAAGGGGACGCTAACTTACTGGAGCCGACTTCTTCCTGTGGTGTGGCAGAGGGAGGAAGAAGAGCAAGGAGCGGGGAGAGTTGGGGCGAAGGCCACCTCCTCTGTCCTGACCCATCGAACTGCGTCATCCGGCCATTGCAGATGATCCTGAGAGGAAAGGAGGAGAGGGAGGGAGTTAGGAAGTTTTGCATTCCTTCACAACAATCTTATAATGAGATATTATTAGGCCCACTTTATAAATTAGAAAATAGATGTTTCGAAGGATCATGTAGATATCTTTTCTTAAAACACATGACTGCTTAATCCTTGGGTTTGAACCGAAGCCCATGCTCAGCCACTTCTCTTCCAGGGGACACAGAAGGAACCAAAATGACTCCAGAATCACCAGTGAAGGTGACAAACCATCACTTTAGCGAGACTTCAAGATGACCCACAACTGATTTATTCCCTGTGTAGCTTCCTCCACATTAAGTAAAGTCAGCCTGGGTTCCTGGTGGGCTTTCATGGACACAAAGGCACCTTATCCCCAAGGTTAGGTCAGAAAGACATGATGGAGGCTAGAACTGTTGCCTCTGGGGGCCTTGAGCAGCCTTGGGAGAGGCGCATGGGAGGAGAAGCCAAAGCCTGGTGCCGAGGGCCGGCACCTCCTCAGTGAGTCAGCTTGGAAACAGATCTCCAGGCCCAAAAGGCCTTGAGGTGACTACAACCCCAGCTGAGAGGTTGACGGCCACCTCCCAAGACATTCGGGGCTAGAAGCACCCAGAGAAGCCATTGGCATCTCTTCTACCCACAGGAAGGATGAAAGAAGACATGCTTATTGTTGTGAACAGGAGCCCTCCTGGCATAGTGGTTACATGTCACTGAAATTCAGAACCTCCAGCCCCTCTGTGGGAGAAGGATAGGGCTTTCTGCTCTCCTACAAAGTTACAGTCTTGGAAACCCAGAGAGGCGGTTCTATCCTGCCCTGCAGGGTTGCTATGAGTTGGAATCAACTCGATGGCAGTGAGTTTGGTTTTGGGGTTTTTTGTGTGTGTTCAGTGATGGAAGCTTGAGATTACTTGTGCAGAACTCATGAACTTTTCCAATCCTGCTGAACTGCGGTCTTGACCGGCCCCAAGGATCAGAGAGCTCCTTCGAAACGGTATTCCCACCTGTGGGCCTGAATGTGGTGGTCTTATTGCATCCCGTCGAGTGAGTGGATTCTGCCTCAGGGCAGCCCGATCAGACAGAGTGGACTGTGCCACACACTCTGCAGTGTTTGACTGTTGTATGTCACAGGCCTGGGGGATACTTTCTTCTGCCCATCATTCACCTAAGCCCCAGGGGAGACATCAGAAGACTTTGGCACATATATGTGCTTGGGGTCAGGAGGGCTTCTCGGGTCTCACCTCTCTGGATTGCTTGGGCAGCTTGCAGGGCAGGAAGCCTCTGCGGCAAAGTCCCGGGCATGCCCCTAGGGCTACTGACCCCACTGTCACTACGAGAGCGGTCCGCACTTGATGAGGAAAAGAGAAAGGTTGTACCTTAGTCCATAGACAAACTGTTTTTCTTTTTTTCCAAAGATGAGATAGATGGGGATGAAATATGGAGTGCCTAAAGAGGAGAAGGGCAGGCGAATGGATGAGCTGTGAGATGGACAGGAGGTCACATTGATTTTCTGAAGTGGCCTGAGAGTCACCTCACCATGGACTTCACCGTGGGTGATGTCTCTTATTATGTCACCTCCTGCATTCCTGTGTTCCTCTGGAAGTATGCAGGTTGAAAGGGTGGGGAGCATGAACTCTGAGCCTAATATTTATCTCCACTACTGGTTTTACCTCTGGACCTGGCACCCACAGAAAGACTTGCCCACATGGAGACTCACGAGCTTCAATTTCTGTTACGGTAGCCCTGTGCCTCATCACTGGCTCAATGGAAATCTTCCTAAAGATAAAGGCTTTTGTGTGATATCTTCAGGGCTTCATGGTTTGTTAATCAGATTAAATGGATCTATTAGTGAGGAATGATACCGTGGATTGCCAGATGAACCAACAACTCTGTCTCAGAAGGAGTACAGTCAGAGTGCTTCTCAGGAATGGGGATAGTGAGAGTTCGCCTCGTGTGTTTTGAACATGGTGTCCGGAGGACACGGCCTCTGGAGAAGGACATTGGGCGTGGTAGAGAGGGTCAGCAGCGACAGAGGACGGCCCTTCATGAGAGGGATTGATTGGCACAGGGCCTGCTGCAAGGGGCTCAAGCAGGATAGCGAGAGTGACGAGGGCGCAGGACGAGGCAGTGTTTTGTTCTGGTTTACAATCGGTTCTGACTCTGAGTCAGAACCAGCTCAGTGGCGTCTAAGAACATTAGAGAGTGCACCTTGGCTCCAGATTGGGCCCGACCTTTCATTGAGGACAGCACACATTGAGAGCCTGGTCTGCCCAAGGCCTGGCTCCCTTCCCAGGCAGGAAAGCTCCAAATCACCGCGTGAAGTGGCCAGAGACCTCCCTGTTCACGCACTGCAGCTTAACCTGCTGTTCCCACGCTCCCACACATTTCGTGCCACTCAAGAGTAGGTCCCAACATGCGTAGACCATGCCAGACAACTTCCTGGAATCGTATGACAGTGGAATGATACATGCCAATCTCTTAAAATGGACTGAGATTAAGAGTGGGGCAGCTGGGGGAGTGATTAGCCTGTTTTGACTAGATCATAAGCATCAATCACTTTTATGATTTTAATAATATCATGATTTATAAGGTTTCCCAATAAAATGACAACAATGTCTCTAAAGTGGACCAGGGACATATATAAACCATAGATAAACCATGCATGAATGACTTTTTACCTCCCACTTAATCATGACATTAATCTAAGAATGATTGGTTCTTATAACGTGGCCCTACTCAATACTTGATCTCAGAAAGAGGTTTCTGATGATATGGGCGAAAATATAATCAAAATTGCTGTTAGGTGCTGTTGACTAGATTCCAACCACTGCATCAATCCAGCTCCCTGAGGCAGTCCTTCTTTCTTGCCGATTCTCTCCTTTCTACCAAACATGATGTGCTTCGTTAGAGGCTGGTCTTTCCTGATAAGCTATCCAAAGTACGTCAGATGAAGTCTGCCATTCTCAGTTCTAAAGAACATTTTGGCTGTATTTCATCCTTTGGATAATCCACGGTCTACTCAAAGTTCTTCACCAACACCATAATTCAAATGCATCGACCTGATGAATCAACAGAGAGTTTTCGCTCTAATGTAAAGAGAGCTTTTCTAGAATCAGAGCTATCTGCCAGGCAAATTAGGCTGTAAATTTTAGAACCACTGTCCAAATTCTACCCTCCAAACTGTCTGTTCCTTCCCTGTTTAGTGAGCAGTCAGATTGTAACTGGAGGTGAGACCTGTGAGGGACTTCAGAAATGTTCATGGACAAGTGGAATCAATAGAAAATGCAATTTTTCTATGACATTTTTGAAGCCCAGCTCCCACGTTCCTAGCACCTCCAAGATCCCCATCCCAGGCCCTGGAGCATGGTTGTTTAACTGCTCTCCTTCCCAACCCAATGATACAGCCTCAGAATCCCTCATCCTCCTGCCTCCAGGCTGCCACCGCCAGTGCCCTGCAACACCCACCAGAGATGAAAATGACTCGCCCTTCAAGCGCTAGTGACCTCTGCTGACCCTCCAAGTTTGAGGTTTCCTGAGGTCCTCCAGGGAAGGTTACTTTATTCCGGAAGAGCTGGGATGAACGAACCTATACCTTTGCCCAAAGCTTGCTCCTTGCTGCCAGGTGGGACATAAGTTTCACAAGTACACCCTCCTTAAAAAACCAAAAAATACAAACAGTCACTGATTTTAGAGTTGGTTCTGACCAGTGGCAAGCCGTAAATGAGAGCCCGGAGGGAGGCTCCCATGTCCCATCGGTGAACGGCGGTGAGAAGAAAGCCCTGGAAGACATAATTAGCTGGTCATGGACAGGGACCGTGTTGACAATCCTAGGAAGCTTGATGATGAGAAAGCCCATTGAGACGGGCTCAAACTTGCAGGGGGGTGGGGTGGGGGTGGGGAATAAGAGGCTTCCTGGAAGAAATGCCAAACATTTGTCACAGATCATTTAAGCACCTTTATGGGAGTTAATGAGAAAAAAATTAATGAAATAAAATTCTCTGGAGAGAAATGAAATGACAAAATAAACAAAGACATCCCTGGCTCTTAGACTCCCAAAGTATGCAACGACAAATTCTTTCCAGGAGGAGCTCTGGTGGGTGGGATGGGCACGGGGAGTGAAATTGTCTCTTTGGAAGCATCAAAGCATTTCTTCCCTCTCCTGTTCTGGTTTCAGGTGGCCACAGCAACTTACCCACCCAGAAGGCAGGTGTCTTTTGCAAGTAGGATCAAAGAGCTCACTGGAAGGGAGGACACAACAAGAACACCATCACTAAAGGTACCGTTTCCCGCGAACCTTTTATCATCCGTCATTCCGATGGGAATTCCCAGGGATCTGAAAGTGTTTGTCACTGAAATCACTGCCAGGGGCACAGTCTCCCCAATGAGCTGGTCAAGAGCATTGGCTCCTTCGGGAGGAGCTGGGTACCAAGGCTTTGTCTGCTCATCAAATATTTCTGAAATGCATTTCAGGATGCGGTTGGTAATAAAAGTGTGTTACTGAGCTCCATCCCTGCACGAGGGTAGATTTGATTCCCAGCTCACCCTCACCCGCACGGGGCCACCATGAATCAGTGCTAAATTATTCACCAGCCCGACTCTAAAATGTCTGGAGTTCCAAAGTCCCTAATAAAGTGTTATGAAAAAATATCCATCTCTTTATCTCTATCCATAACTATTTATATGGCGAGAGGAAAAACCTGTCATTTTATTTTATCTTTTTTTATTATTTAAAAGCTTTCCTAATTCCTTTCTCACACCACATATATATTTCCAGAGAATTTTCAGGTTGAAATAATACCTCTTTTTAAAATATGGTCTTTTGGAAAAGGCTTCGAAGATTCACAGAGCTGACAGGCAGAGGGGATATTTGGCTCTCTTAATACCTTGCCATTGCAATCAACCTTGATGTATGAAACTGGAGACTTTCCAAACACCCGTGGCCCCTTTTGATGGTTCACAGCAATAGCACCCTGCCCACCAGCCCCCCTCTCTGTCTGGTGACCCTGTTGCTAAGGTCAGTGTAGGAAAAACTCATTTTCTTCCTCAAACTCAAATCAACCTATATCAGTATCCTACCCTGAGATTCTTCAGAGATAGACAAGTCTTTTGTGAAGCAGAACATTGAAATCATCCCAGAATGCACTCATCACAGGGCACTTGACTGGTGGCTCAGTGGTTACCCAGTAAGCTGTTAACCACAAGGTCAGCAGAACCAACCACCAGCTTCTCCTCAGAGAAAGATGCAGATTTCTACTCCTGTAAAGTAGGACGGTCTTGGAAGCTCCTAGGTGCAGTCCTACCCTGTCATAGAGAATCACGATGAGTCACAATCAACTGGATGGCAGTGTATGGGATTGGCTATCAATCATCCTACATCATCGTCAAGACCTCTGCGCACGCAAGCTCACACGAGACTAGATATCAACCATTCACATTTAATGGTGAACTGGTAAATGTGGTGTTTCCAGGCAAACAGCTAATTGAGATCCAGTGCTTGTCAACCAAGCAGGTCAGGGACAGGATGGTACTTATCTCTTGTTCTTAGGTGCTGAGCTGGTTCCCATCCACAGTGACCCTTTGCCCAACAGAAAGAAACACGGCTGGCTATAATGAGTCTCAAATAAAAAGGAGACCTTTTTACATACAGCCCTGTACTCAGAGAAAGTAGTTGATGAAAGAATATTTGAAAGATCACTTGCAGTGGGCGATTATACTCCTCCCACCCAAGAAGCCTGCATAAATAAAAAGCACTGGTCTCTAACGATTTTTGAAGAAGACGGATCTGTTTTGAAGTATGAGGTCCAGGGTGTTGCCACTTTTCTAAACAGGTGTTGAAAAACTATTTTAAAACTCTTGGTTCAAATGTAAGGCAAGTGACTCAGTTGACAAGAGGCCCAAATGTTTTCATTGATCCCCCATCTCTGAGACTTTGGACAGAATTTGGAAGAATGTGAGAGGGAATCCAACACCCTACTTTTCTGGAGTGAGGCTGGGATGGGATGAGGGCTATCAGGGTGCAGACATCAGGCGAGGAGAGACAAACCCATGGAAGGCAAACACCACCGTCACACCTTACTGCAGCAATGAGGCCCCCGTTCCCAGTTCTACCTTTGGAAATAAATCAGCGCATGCTTATGGAAAAGCCAGGATAAGTCTGCTGTTCAAAGGAAGACCAAGGGACAACCCCAGACCAGATCAAAGCCATAAAAATGCCAGGATCATCCTACATTTAAGTCCATGGTCAACAGAAACTCCAGGGCTCATAGAGAGTCAACCCAAAGCTAGAGCTGCAGGGCTTCATTTGAAGTCAACTAACAAATAGACGGGTCCAGACAGAGGCTGTGCATCCTGCCAGGCAATCCTGAGGGGCAATTTCCCAAAAGTCTGCAGGAGACAGTGTTCTGAGGAGGCTCCTGGAAGCACCTGATAGATATCCTGCTGATTAAATCTCAATGGCCCCTCCTAGCACAAAGGCCACCCCATCTTGTCCCATTAGCCCTTGTCACATGTGTGTAAGTGAGGCAACACGACTATCTGTATCAGCCCCCTCACCCACTCGTGTGTTGTTGCTTTTTCTCTTTCCATTTTATTGGGAGCTCTGACAGATATTGTAACAATCCATAGTTCAATTAGATCAAGCATGATTGTACAATTGTTGCCACCATCATTTTCAAAACCTTTCTATGCTCTCTGTTATCAGACCCTCCTTTACCTCTGCCCTCCTCCACTGTACCCCCCAAGATCCCTTGTAATTATATTAAATGATATTATTATTATTTATTATTATTCTTTTTGCTTTATCTTATACCATTCAGTGTGTCTGTTCACCTACCTTTCTGTTATTCGTTCCCCTCGAGTGGGGAAGTCATTGTTGCTATCAGTTCCCCCTTCCCTTTCTGTACCCTTAGGGAATCATTACTCCCATTACTATTTCTGAAGGGTTTACCTATCTTGATTTCATTCATTGAATGATCTTAATTATACAAATGAACATACACAGGTCTGACATGATTAATGAGGTAAGACTAAGACCATAATAGTAGGGGGAGGAAATATTAAAGAACTAGAGGATAATTATGAGTTTCATCAGTGCTGTACTGCACCCTGGATACGTCATACTTTCCATGTGGCCCTTCTGTGAGGGAATGTCCAATAGTCTTGTGGGTTGGTTGGGGGTCTCCACTTTGCCTATGCTCCTTCACATCAATTTGCTTGCTTGCTTCTGAACTTCTGATACCTATTCCTGTCGACACTTCATGATCACACAGGCTGGTGTGCTTCTTCCATGTGGGCTTTGTTGTTTCTCTCCTAGATGGCCACTTGTTTAATTTCAAGCCTTTAAGGCCCCAGATGCTGTAGCTTTTAATAGCTGGGGCACCCTCAGCTTTCTTCACCACATTTGCTTATGTACCCATTTTTCTTCCGTGATCATGTCGGGAAGGTGAGTATCATATATTGCCACATTTTTAGATCAAACCATTCTTGTACTGAGGTAAGACTAAAGTAGAGGCCCCAAGTCCGTTTGTTCCTTGTTGTGTGTGTGTGTGTGTGTGTGCGCGCGCGCGTGCACACGTTTGTATTCATCTATTCACCTAGTTTTACATGTTTACATATTTACATATCTGTATTTATGCCTCTATATAATTTTTACTTTCTTGTTCTTTCCTCTTTCCTTTCCTCCTGCCCCACTATTATGTTTCCCCTTCATTCACCTCTCAATAAATCCTCTCGGGGACATTTCCATTGATCAAACATGACCAGAAGCACTTCCTCCTCCCCACCGTCCCTTTTAGATCCCCTGCCCCTGTAGTGCTCATCACTCCCCTTACCCACCCCCTGCCTTCTCCTCTTCCCTCACCCCGCACCCTACTGCCCAACCTGTCTTGTTGCCATCTCCTTGAGATTGTTTCTCCTGCCTATCTTATTTATATAGACACCAATAGAGAAAGAAAAACAACAGAGAGAAAGAAACAAAAACAAAACAGCCCATGCAAATAGTTGCATGGCTAACTGTTTTCCTGACCTAGAGTAGGTGAGCATCCCTCTGTTGAATAGCGAACAGGCCTGATATACACCATCATTCCATCCCCCCTTTCTTTCGGGGATCCATCTCCCAGGACCCACTTACCTAGCAGCACTTAGACCCTTTTAGTTCTCAGTGTTTGTGTCTGACAGGGCCGCCTTCTACAAGACCCCATTGCTCTTCCTGCAGTCAAGGCTGGAATGGCCTAGTGCCCCACCCCCTACTCCATTATGCCTTTCACTTTCAGTGTGGACCCCTTGTAGATATTCCCTAACCAGTTCGATGAGGTGCCAAGTGCTGCCGCTCAACCCCCACCCCCACCCCGCCCACCCCCAGAGTCAGATGTCTGCTATCAAGATTCCTCAGGGATCTTGTGTCTTTGTTCCCATTGCTGGTCTGTTGCACTCCCCTCTTGGTTTGCCCCCATTTGGGGGGGGGGGGTCAGAAAGGCCACTCTCCCTGAACTGTATCTTCAGTGCTGTCCTTTGTAGCACTGTCATCTAGGGCGGGGACGTCATGTTGAGCTGGGGCCGACCCTGCAGTCCTCTCTGTGGACAAGCTGCTCTGAGCAAGAAGGTTGCCCACTAGGCTTTGCACCTGGAAATAAGGTCTTCTCTCTCTGTCTCTTGCCTGTGGACATTAGTGCCCCGTTCCCTCCTTACCATCATTTATTTTCCCCCACCCTTCTATGGGCTGTAACGGCATATGGGGATGGGGTGGGGTGGAGATGTCTTTCCACGCTGTTGCTCTCTGCATCTTAAAAAAATTATTTCCTTTTCTTTTTTGATGATGTACATCATTGCGTTTAGTCTGACTCTTTCTTAATGTGTTGTTGCAGACATTACCCAATAGGAAAGTACCCAGGGAGCTTCCTGGCTCCTTGGCAATTCAGACAAGTGTATTCACCAGGCTGGTGTGACCTGCATTCCTCAGCCTATGTCTATCCTACCTCCATTCCCCATGCATTTGAAAGCAGCTTATTTTTAAAGCAGATTAGATGAGCCCTTAATAACATTAGAATTTAAATGGCCCCAGATAGGCTTTCAGCTTCTTGCCAAATTGAGATAAATGTGATATTTGGGGAGACGAGCTCCCAGCCTTAAGGCTGTGCTGAACTGCAGACAGGTTCCGAAGCATTCCTTTCTCCCACATTTTCTGCCACCTATAACTGGGTTTGGTGCGTGATGATGACTCCCCTTCTCTGCTGATCTGATTCTGTGTCGAGATACGTCTGCGTGGAGTGACTCTGTGGGTAGATGTGTGTACAGTTTTGAGAAAAGGTAAGTTGAGGACAGAGGAAAGGGGAATTATGCCTTTCAACTCTCATATTTATGGGAAGCCTCTCCTTGTATCTTAAACCCTCTGACAACTTTCAGTTCAAGGCAACAAAGTTTTATGGAGCCATACTATTTAGTCATCTCAACACCCCCTGATTCCTTGTGCTACGAAGCCCTGGCTTTTGCCGAGAACATGAAAAAAGGTCAGAAATCTGAAAGCTGCATCTTAAGGACTATGTCCTTCACCCTCTGTAACTCTTGCCAGTGGGTGCAGTGGTGGGAAGGAAAATTAGATTTATTAAGCCACTCCACTATGACTGTTTTTCCAGTTCATACCTTGTGTAAGTTCTAGAAGAATTTGAATCTGAACAACACGCATGGCAGGGGCACCCAGGTTACGATAAACAGATGGCTCGATGTTGAGGTGGATTCATTGGTGAAAACACTCAAACGTGGAGCTGACTTCCTTCACCTCCAAATCAGACCCCTGTTGTCTCTAGAATCAAAGGTGAACCTTTTGGGACCATGGCTAGTGCTTGTGGTTGGGTAGGTGGGTGGGTGGGGGGGATGAATGAAGCACCTGGAAAGTAAGCTTCCCTTTGGAATGCTCACTAAATACAGTCGCACAGTGAAACATCGCAGAAGGCACTTAATCTTGCTTTGTGTTAATGTGGAAAAGGGCCACCATGTTTTCCTCCAGGGAATTTCAGGATGCTGAGAGACAACTAGGGGAGCGAGGAGAGCTTGGAGGCCCGGCATTCCTGTAATGCAAACATGTCCCTCCTGCTCTGATGTAGGAGAAGCCCCCACTTTGAGGGTCACTTGAGAGGTCTCGGGGGGGGGGGGGAATGTATGGTAAGCCATTTAAACTGTGGCTTGGATCAGAAAGTGCAGTTAAAACAAGGTTTAGGAAGATCAGCAAAGTCTGGTTCTAGAACTTCAGTGCTCTGCCTCGATCCAAAATCCCTGATCAGTCTTCAAGGGCAATGGTCTTCTGCGTCTCTGCTCCATGGCTGTTCCACACGGAAATGAAGAGAGAGGTGCCAGCGGGAACCCCTGCAGAGCCTGAGCCCTTCGTCCAGCTGAGGAAACCCAAGCCTTCCCTCCAACGGTGAGACACGTGTATAAAGAACATCGTATCTGAGAGGAGTCCCGGTGGTGCAAAGGGTCCGGGTGCTTGGCCACCACGCAGAATGTGGGTGGCTTCAGAGGAAAGGGTGCGGTGATCTGCTTCCCAAACCCCATGACACTGAAACCTTGGTGTGTAGAACACGGTTCTCCTCCATCCCATATTGGGTCACCATGGGCCAGAGTTGACTTGAGAGCCGTTGGTTTGGGTTTGGCTTTATTATCTGAGAGGTCATTTAGATGATTGAGGTCTCAGATAATTTAAGTAATTTCTGGGTATTTGTGTTTGATCTCCACACGTAAGAATGTTAGCACTCTTGGGTAACCCAATTGGTAGCTTGCATGCAAGCTTACATCCTCCTTCACTAACTGTAGCTTATAAAGAAAGAGCTTTACTTAGTATTCTCCTTAACCTTTGTCCTATCATTCTATAGAGAAGCCTCCCTCCTTCTCGAAGCCTAACTCTTCCATGGAGTTCTTGGGGCCTTCCCCACCCACTTTAGGGCTTTGTAAACCATTAAGGGCTTTGGACCTTCTTTATCTCTCCCTTGACTTATACATCCTCTCACTTTTTACAAATCCTTTCTCTTTTGCATATAAACAAGTTTACTTGTATATTTCCATTAAAACAAGCAAATAGCTTTCCCTTGATTCTATGACTTTCTCTTATCCCATCCTGTGGGAGAATATCCTATACTCATTTCTCACCATGCATTCCCCTTCTTTCCATGGAAAATGGCACGTGCTACCTACCAGGGAACAAATTCAATTTAATTCAGCTAGCGTGCATTGAACAAGAACCCTGCTAGCATAGTGGTCACATGTTGGGCTCTTAACTACAAGGCCTGCAGTTCTAAACCACCAGTGTCTGCAGGAGAAAGGCAGGGCTTTCTACTCCTGTAGAGTTAGTCTTGAAAACCCACAGGGGGCAGTTCTACCCTGTTGTATACGGTCACTATGAGTCTGAATTGACTCGATGGCAGTGAGTTTGTTTTTCGGTTTGGGGCCTGCATTGAGCACCTGCTATGTGCCAGTGTTGGCTTGGCTCCCGGCCACAGAAGAGCACACTTTCATAAGGAGGAATAGTTACTAAGTACCCCAAACGGGAAGGCAGGGTGATGCGGGTGAGGATGGCAGGGGTATGGAGACTAGAGAGGCAAGCTGGGAGTCATCAGCCCTCTTTTGGGCAAGGGCCAGTGTCAGAAAAGTTCTCCAGATCCCTGGGGGAGCCCAGAAATAGGACAAGAAAGAAGAGGGGCCCATTCCAGATTGAAAGAGCCACATGAAGGAGGCATTGAACCCCGCGGAGCACAACCTGTACGTGTCCAGTGGCTGTGGAGGTAGGAGGCAAGGCCGCTGCTGAAGTCTGTGCTCCAACAGCCCCATTCCTGCGGACAATGGGAGTGGTGGAATGTTCGCAGCCGGGGAGAGACAAAATCAGACTGTCTTTCAGAAGAGCACTTGAAGAGCAGCAATTAGGGGGAGATCAGATGGAAGCTGCCCTGATAGTCCAGCTAGGAGGCCATAGGATCTGAGCCTCTATAGTGGCACTGGGGGTGCTAACTAAATCTACTGCCCCCAACACACACCTGTGTGGGGCACAACGGTCCTCATCTGCCCGAAGGCGCGTTGTTCTTTTCCTGTTGGACTTACTCAACTGATGCTAGTTATCTGTGTACTTCTCTAACTTTCCTTATCAAATTGTATCCTTGTCTTCCCTTTCTCAAATTACAACCCTTGCTCATAACACGAGCTGAAGAAAAGGTTATTTAGTTAAATTGAATTTTCAAGGACTCCAAGCCATGAATAATTGAGGAATCAGCCTTGTACAAGTGCTCGTCATTTACATAATTGTGTAAACAAGTTGATAAAAATTATGCCCCCCCCCATACTTTTAATATCCCAGAATGCCCCTCTCTCTCCTTGGTTTCCAGATCTTAGGGAAAGCATAGGCAAGCATTCCCTAATGCACACAAGTGGCAGAAGTTCGTCTTTGGTCCTCACCTCCCCAGGCAAGGGAAGCAGTTGAATGAAGGGAACAGATGATTGCATTGATTGAGTATGAAAGCTGTGTACAAATATTGAGAAATATGCTGTCTGAAGAGACAGGATTGCGGAGCTCACTGCATGATGGGATTGGCACTCACAGTCTCGAAGGTCAGTGTGCAGATGCAAATTGATTAAGCTAAGTACTTACTGAAATTGCTTTCTACCATACAAATGAGCATTGATCATAAGCATATAGACCCATATCTATAGTGCAAATGCTTGTAGTAAAGTCACCCATTGGGATGGGGCCAAAACAATTTGAGGTTGTCTAGATTTCTTCCAAAATGAAAGTTGCCTGTAATACAAGTTGCCTGTAGTATGAATGCCATAAGCAAAGGTCAAGTGAGGCTGATGGTTGTGTGACTGGGTTTCTTCGGGTGGACTTGACTAGCCTCATCACAACTCTTACGGTGGAATCTTTTTGTTACTCTGAGGTTGGCCCCTCTCTCTATCTCATGCCAAACAAAGGGATCCCAACTGGTTATAAGTTGACCTCTCAAGTATGATGCCAGTCCTACGAAGGAGTCCCTGGGTGATGCAAACTCTCTCAGCAACCAGCTCTTCCTCCAAAAGGTTAGCTGTTTGAGTCCACCAAGAGGTGCCTCAGAGGAAAGGCCTGGCAATCTGTAGTCACTGAAAATCTTACTGTACTCTGACACATAGGCAGTCGCCATGAGTTGGAATTGACTTACAGGAACATACTGCTAAACTCGGACTGCCTCTGACCAGCTTAGTCGAGGCGATGGGTGCCATTAGCTTGGAGCATCTATACAGCAGAGATGAAGAGACATGGGGGGGCAGATAAAGAAAAGGGAAGGCCAAGCATGAACTGGAAGAAAAAGTGTTAGGAGGTCCCATTAAAATCAGACTAACCTCATGGCCCTGACATCAATTCCCACTCTTGATGGAGTATTGTTAAGTGCCATTGCGTAAGAACGATACTTCAAGGCACTGCAATTGTTGTTGTATTTGAGCCCGTTGTTGTCATCATATCAATCCATCGTGCGAGGGTCTTCCTCTCTTTCACTGACCTCTGCCAAGGATGACGTCCCTTTCTAAGAAGAGGCCTCTCCTAATAACCGGTCCAAAGAACATAAGATGAATTCTTGCCATCCTCGCTTCCAAGGAACATTCTGGGCGTACTTCTTCCAAGACAGATTGGTTTGCTCTGACGGCAGTTAATACTGCTTTCACTACTCTCTGCCAGCACCATAATTCAAATGCATTACTGCTTCTGAGGTTTCTTTCATTCACTGACAGCTTTCACATGCATATGAGATGATTGAAGATGGAATGGTTTGGGTTAGGCACACCGTAGTCCTCAAGGGGACATCCTGGCGCTTCAACATTTTAAAGAACTCTCTTTACCCAATGCAGTAGATTTACCCAACTCAATGTTGCTGTTGTTGGTGGTGGTGGTGGTGATGGTGGTGCCATTGATTTGGTTCCAGTGAACATTGATCTCAAGTCCAACAGAAGGAACCATAGCCTGGTTCTTTTCCCTCCTCGCAATTGTCACGTGGAAGCCCATTATTGCAGCCTCTCTGTCAATCCTTCTCCTTTATGCTCTGCTTCTCTTTTGCTGACCCTCCACTGGTCTCTCCTGACAACATGTATGTGAGACAAAGTCTTGCCATTCTCACTTCTAAAGAGCCACCTGGCTGTACTGCTTCTAAGAAGTTGTTCTTCCGGTAGTCCGTGGTACTTTCCAGATTCTTTGCCTGCGCCCTCATTCAGATGCACGGACTCTTCTTTGGTCTTTTTCCTTCTGTGCCCCACTTTCACATGCCTATGATGCAATTCAAGGTGCTGTGCCGCCAACACGTCTGTGTTCAACGTGACATCTTGTTTCTTGTGCACTAGATTCGCGCAATGCCATTTGCGGTTTGATTTCTTAACTGCTGCTTCCACCAGAAAGTGATGGTGGCTCCAAGAAGCTGGACTCGCTGACCACTCCAGTTCCTCCCTATTGATCATGAACTGACCCACCGGCTCAGCTGGGAGGACTGTGGCCTTCTGTACGCTGTACGCAGCAGGCTGCAGTCCTGAATTTTCATCAGTGCGGGCATCAAGTTGTGCTCACTTTTAGCAAGCAAGGCTATGTCATCTGCATATGGAAACAAAAACAACCTCACAGCCGCCAAGTTGATGCTGACTCAAAGCAACCCTCCGAGCAATTCATAGGAAACGGTAGAATTACCGCTGTACTCTGAGACTGTAGTTCTTTACGGGGGTAGAAAGCCCTGTCTTTCTCCCTGAGACCCACTGGTAGTTTCAAACTGCTGACCTTGTGGTTAGCAACCCAACATGTAACTGTTACACCTGATGCCACCCAAATTCTTCTTCATATTGTCCAGCTTCTCAGTTGCACTTTGAGTGCTTGGCTCAGGGACACTTCTTTGGGCTCTACATCTGAACATCTTTGGCTGATATTCACAAGACTTTACCACGTAGCCGACAATCTCCTGCTGCTATTCAGATTTGCCATAGCTAACGCCTTAAAAGTGGACAGCCACCCTTCTCATCTGTTCTGCTCTCAAAGCGCCACTGGAGCCTGGACACCTTAGGTGACCCTGCTGCTGTTTGACATGCCAGTGACATCGCTTCCAGCATCACAGCGACACGCACGCCACCACGGCAGGACAAGTGGTAGGCCTAATGTAATTCATCCTCTGATTTCTTGCCTGTTAGATCCATAGGCATTGATCGTGGGCCCAAGTAAAATGTAATCCGTTACGACTTCAGTATTTTAGCCATTTATCACAATTTTGTTATGGAGTCTTATTATGAATTAGGTACAGGGATCGGTGTCCTAAGCCACATAAAAGAAATACATTTCCTGTTCCCAACACTCAAAGTGCTTACAATATTGATAAGAGATTTGTTCTAAACTCTGAAAACAACAACAAAAGAAATGCCAGCATATTACAACCTGGTGCAGACTGAGTTCCATTACTGAGCACTGAGATAGAGGACATGTTGCAGTCTCCAGGGAAGTGGAGATGACCTGAGAAGTCTTCTCAGGAGAGGTCATGAGCATCAAGCTGACTCTTCAGATAGAGTTGGTACCAAACCAGGAGGGCCAAGTGAGCATGAGACCTTTAACTGTGGACAGAAGACAGAAAGGAAACGGAGAAAGAGAAGAGCTCTGGAAATGGGTGGAAGGTGCGGTATATCAACCCAGTCCTTCCTGGGGCTTCTTGTGCCAATGCTGGGATCACCTTGGTCAAAGATTAGTGATTTATTTGGAAGAAAATATTTCTGTGGTTTCAGTAGTCTTCATAGAGTTGGACTAAATCTGGTCCATTTTGATCATTACGTTACTGAGTTGACTAGAGAAACAAATTCATAGACACTCATATGTGCATAAGAAAGAGCTTTATATACAAGAGCAACTGTGCATTAAGAAAGCATCCCAGCCCAGTCCAGTCCAAGCTCATAAGTCAGATATTAGCCCATATGTCCAGTACCAGTCTATAAATTCCTCTTCAGACTCATGCAGTACATGCAAAGACACCGATTACAGGAAGATCACAGACCAGTAGGTGAAAGTCTTGGGGATCCAGTGGCAGTAGAGACATCTCAGCGCTGGCAAGGGGTCTCCACGTGGTTCCTTCAGCTCTGAGGCTCTTACTGTCATGAGCCAGGCTCCATGTATCTTGTCAACAGGAATATCTCTCTGGTCATGAACGTGTGTCCTGCCTCCAGCCAGCTATTTATCTCCTTAGCACCTCCAAATGAGGTCATCAAGCTGTGACCTGACTGACAGGTATACTCCACCTCTTCACTTGTAAGTCTCAGATTGTGTAACCATCACAGCATCTTTGTGATCACACAGGGAAGTGTCCTTTCCACCTGGATGCTTGACAGGAGGGTTGTTTACACCCTACTTCCTTGGGTTCAACTTCCTGCTGAGAAGTTTAATTTCTGACCCTAAAATACTGAATAGGAATCTAGGACATTTTAATGAGATCTGTGTGGAGGACTTACCTGGGGACCTTGTCAAAACCTAAATTCTGCTTCAGTCTATTCGGGGTGGAAACGCAAACTCTCAGTGAAGAGCCAACCTGGAATGAATGAGTGGGATGTCCTGATTTACATGGAATACCTGACCGGCACACTGCAGACTGTCCTGTGACACCTGGGGTCTCACCTGCCTAACACTGGCGTGGAAAGAGCCCACAGAAGCATCACCACCGATAAGATGGCTTCATTCGATGAAGGTGCCAGAAAACTGAGAAGTTGAGGGACTGTAAATTAAGGGTGGTTTATTAGATGCATTTCAAGAAGGTTTCACAGAGAGCAGGATAGTGCCAACAAAATGTATTTTGATTGGCACTGTGAATTCTCCCTTCCCAGCAAATTACTCTTCGTTCCAAATTCATCTCCATTCCCAACCAAATTTTCAGGGAAGAAAACAAAATTGATGATAAGCCTGGTTCTGCTGTATCACCTGAGATCCCACCATGTGAGGTGCCTTCACACTGAGAGGTTGCCTCTCTCAGCTGCTTCTTCTGCAAAGCAGGTGTCCTCAGAGAGACCTGTTTACCCACGCTGGAATGCTGACTCCTTTATCAGCACATTTTCTGATGAAGGGACTCCGGAGGGGGAAAGTGCAGGGAGGAGGAGGAGAAACTACGCTGGGAAACCAGGGACATGGGGCTCTGCTCCAAGGAGCAGAATTGAGAGGCAGACCCAGTGCAGGGCCCCGGTGGTCTGGTAAATAACAAGCAGAAGGAGAGGTAGGGATTGGAGTCAAAAGGAAGGAAGAGAGAAAAGCAGAAAACCAGAAGGGGGCAAGGGATAGCTTCTGCATTAAAGTTATGCTTGCTGTGTGCAGAGGGGTGGGCTTCTGAGCAGCCTCCATTTCGCTTAAGAAAGCAAAAGGGAGGAGGGGAGGATGAGGACATGAAGTGAGCACAGGCTTTGCTTACTCTTAGCTAAATCTACATGTGTTTATGCTACTAAGTTCAAGTCCAGAAGCCATAAAGTCACAAGAGTTTTCACTTGGCACAAAGAAGAAAATAGAGCTCCCACTGGTCCCCTTCTGTGCTGAGAATTTGTCCTTTCACCCTAGATATACTGGTTCCATTGAATCACCTGGGGTTTTGCGAAGCTGCAGATTCAGTATTTCTGGGTTCGAGGAAATAAATTCTCAGCAAAGGATCAGCTGAGAATGGGTGGTTTGGAGCCTGGTGAGCGAGGGCAAATAGTGCCTCCATCTCACCCCCAATACAGAACAGTTATAGCTGTGGGCCAACAAGTGCCACACCTCCCTGCTGATGGCAGGCCAAGAGAGCACGACCAAGCTGGGGACGATTTCACAGGTAGAGCCAAGGGGAACTGCAAGAACTCTCATCATCTGGTACCAGATTCACAGCCTCATCAGATGCCCCATGCAGGACTTCACAATCTTCCAGTTGGTGAAACACAGGGCTATGAGGGTTGACACTTACTGAGTGCTGTCTATTTGCTAAGCACCGTGGTGAACACTTTATTCAAACTGTATTAGTGTGTTCATTCCTCCCATCAGCCAGCGATACTGTAGGTACTGCTGTGATCTACATTTTGCAGGTAATGGATTGAGCTATAAAAAAGCTAAATGATTTCAACAGACAAATTAATGAGTGGCAGAGCTTGGGTATAAATTTGGTACACTGAGTCTAGAGCTCCTCCACACGATGACTATGTGCTCTTAGCTGCATCTAGTTGGTCCCTGACTCCCAGCTCCGCAAGCACCAATGGAAGGAGGCTCGATGACACCCCACAATCAGTTGCCGAGCGGGCCATTGGGTCTTCGTTGGCCAGTGTTCAGAATTAGGTGCCAGGCGTTTGTCCTCTGAGTGTATTAGTCTTCAAGGACTGCTGAAAACTTGTGCAGGATCATAGCAACACAGAAACTTCCCTGGCAGATGAGTGGTGGTCGCATGTGAGGTGCATTGGCAGGCCTCCCAGGGAAAGCGAGAATTCTACCACAGCAACACCACGGTCTCTACACACAGCCACTGCCCTTCACAATTTGCCCAAGATCACACAGCCAGGCACACCTAAGGAAATAAGGCTGCCATTTGTAACTTAACACTCAACTCAAATTGTAAATATCACTTGTTTTTTGATGAGCGCCTACGAGGGAGCCAGTGACAGCAGATTTAGCCGCAATGCCACCATGACTCCTTCGGGGGGCGGGGGCCCCTCTGAAGGGGGAGCAGCACGTCGTAGTGGAGTAGCCCATCTCTCCTTAATCCAAAACAGGTAATGGAACTGAAATAGAGCCATTGCGATCTGATAATTATCTGATAATTATCGAGATAATGCCCCAGGAGTGGAGGAGGAGACGTTATCGCTCTTTGAAGAGGAGGAGCTTGAGGAAATTGTCAAGACTTTATGATCAGACTTGGATAGTGATCAATGCAGCAACAATTGACTGTAAAGATCCAGGGAGAGGGCTGATAAGTGGCCTCCCGAAATCAACCATGCTTTCTGCAGGGTGACGGTGCATGATCTGAGTGTGTCCAGATGCTAAGTACTCTGGGAAGGAACAGAGGTCTGCCCCACTAGGAGCTTTCAATCTAATGGATAGCTCAGGGCAACTGTAAGTTCCCTCCCCCAAGGAATATCAGAAAAGCATCCAGTCCACATTGCTAATCATGTTACTGTGGCCTCAAGCATTTTTGAAGAACAGGTCAGGGGGGCACTGTACCAGAAGCCCGGGAAGATGAGCTGCTGAGTCTCAAAGATGAGGATTGTTGCCACTGGCCACTACAGAAAGAGAAATGAGACCCGCGGCAAGATCTACAGATCAGCGTGACGATGGCAATAGTGAACTTGCCACAGAAAGTGGCCTATATGTCTTGACTAGCATTATCATAGAAAATTTGATGATGGAAAAGATGGGACTTTTAACACGAATGAGGATGTTGGAGCACATGACTGGCGTCGAACTGGGACACCTATAGCTTTATCCAAAGTGGGCAGGGTCTTGCATTGTAGAGAGGTAGACAAAGACATCGGCATTGTTATGGGAACGATTATGATTGTAACCTCGGTCATAATAAAGATAATGGACCTGTAATTGAAAAGCTGGTGGCTGTAAAGGAGAAGGTGAGGGCAACTGCAATGTAGAGGGGGCGCTAAGAGAGGGAACGGTGGTGATGAGAAAGGTAATGGAGTTCTAATGTAGATGATGCTAAAAGGAAATGGAGTTATAATGAGGTGATGACTACAGACAGGGGCAAAGATGATCGTTTTAATGGAAGCAAAAGGGACTGCGTGAGACAGGTGAGAATTGTATGCCGAGCATTCACCGGGACAGCTGGAGCTGGAGGTGACCAGGGAAGTAATGAACAGCTACCCCCAAAGTTCTCATTATGGCGGAGTTCTAATGGACCCTGGAATAAGATAATGATGATAATGGAAAAGTTGCTGAGTGCCGTGGAAACCAGGAGCCTTGTGATGGCATTTAGAGGAACAGTGGGGAAGACAAGAGGAGGAATGAGGCGGGGCTGACTGTAGATCAGTGTGGACATACATGTATGGTCCAGGACCAACGGCTGGAAGATGCTCACCTGACGGGCTCTGTGGGAGAACACAGCTTCCAGTGCGTGTACTGGGCGTTTGTCATACATGACACCAGTCCAGGATGAGCAGCTCTGGCTACAGCTACAATTCAAGTTTACAATCCCAATTTTGTTCTTAAATTGGGCGGGACCACACACTAGCTCAGATGCCGTACTTCTGTGAGCAGAGGCGTAAGCAAAACATCTGGGAAATACACAAATTTCCATCGGGAGAGAATATATGGAGGGGATTTAAAATGTGTGTTTCTGTTCCAACTGTGAATACCTCTCCCAAGTGTTGAAGCGGGAACACCATCCTCTGGGGCTCAATACTTAGCTCCCAAGAGCTCCCGCTCTGAAAAGCAGTGCTGCTGCTGTGCTGTTGGGCAGGTCAGGAAGCCTCCGGTGTGCTGTGTCTGAGAGAGAGTCTAGGGGAATAGCACGAGGGACCCCAGTGGCCAGGGGGCTCTTTGCTGGTGATGTTTGTGCACCGAGCAGCCTGGGAACATGCGCAGAGGGGGCCGATGATGCGCAGAGGGGACCTGCAGAGAGACCGATGATGCTGGAGGTGCATCAGGCGTCTAGGAGGCATTGACAAGACATAGAGTCAATGGTGATGAGAGACAACCAGGGAGATTCATTGTCTGTACCCGGTGGGTTTCACGAAGCCCAGCTGTTGTCTGCTTCCGGTTCTCAAATGCCACCTCTCAGACCAATTGCAACAAAACCAACCAGGAAAGACTTTACGGACAGTTTCCTGGGTTCCACCGCATGGAGAGTCTGATTCTGTTGGTTAGCAGCAGGGTCTAGGATGCTGCATTTTCAACACTCCCCAGAAAAGGCTCACACGGAGCCTGGGATGGCAATTGTTATCTAACGGTCCACCTGGGGCCCCATAAAGAGAGAGTAGGCAAGCCAAGGGGAAGCACATTTGGGGGCTGAGGTCAAACCATCAGAGGCCCTGGTGGCATTAGTGCTGTGGGTGGGCTGCCAGCTCCTTGAGAGAAAGACAGAACTTTCCACTCCCATAGTTGGAGTCTTGGAAACCCACAGGGGAGATCCACCCTGCCCTGGAGGGTCGCTACGATGCAAAATGGACTCAATGGCAGTGCGTTCTCATTGGCAGTCAAACCAAACTTTTGTGTCTATCTGTCCTAAGAGCAGGGTGGGAACAGCATCCGAAAGCGTCTTCTATACTAGAAAATGACCTGTCACAGGCTATACTTCTCCCATGAGGGAGAGTCCCACGGTTGACGTAAGCAGGCCCCAGCAAACATCTCCTAGAAGACGGAAATGGCAGTCGGCCACCCTGGCCCCTGACTGCCCTTTCTCCTGGAGTTGGAGGAATGAGCCAGTACAGGAACTGAAGTCTGAAGAGAAAGTGGTGGACAGAGGGGAATGTCCGGGAGAGAATCCCTGTCGCCATGGCAACGGTTATGAATAGAGCGATGGGGGCGTTGTCACCCAAAGCTGTCTTTTGAAGGTCTTTCCTTTTGCATCCCTCAGATATATCAATGTGTTCTCCAGGTGCTCCGAAATTAAAAAGCATCATTTCACAGAAAGATATGATTTCATCAGGACAAGCCATTGACATAACTAATGACATATATACATTGTGCACATGTATATAGGGACCTACACCTAAATCAACAAAATTAGAAAATAAGCATAATTTCTAAACAACAAATGACAAGTCAAGTAAAACGTTTGCTTGTTTTTTTTCAATTGATGTGCCAAATGAGAGAACATTCAGCCTTCTGAGGCTTACTGTGTACTGTACCCTCCGCGTCGCACTCTTCCAGGCTCTAAGAGCTTCTAGAAAGATCCTCTGGAAAGGAAGCCACAGCTACTTCAGAAGTGCCCGGAACCAGCTGGACCAGCATTCCTGGATCTCCCTCACCGAGGCAGAAACCCAGAGCATGTCCCCCCGGGGGGCTAGTAAAAGACACCCCCTACTTGATCCACTTGCTACGCACGTCTCCACCTCACTTTTTAACACCCTTGTCTGGAAGTTGACCACGTTCTTTGCCAAACAATTCTTTTTCCCAGTGATGCTGACCCACCACTTGAGAAATGCCGCCTTCCTCCCGAGCTACGCTGTGCCATTTGTTAGCTGCTAATCGTTCATTAACCTCCCAGGTACCTCACAGAAAGCCAGGACCTTGCCTTCATTTGCGAAGGTGGTTCACTGAGTCCCCCTTTAATAAAATTACAACTTCAGGAAACAAATCATTTATATCAAATACAACCCCACGGCTTCCTCTTATGTTAATCATTTCAGGCAGGTGCTATTAGGTAATTCAATCACTGGGCTATGGAAAGCCACCCCTGAATTAATGAGGAATAAACTCAAATTCTGAATAACAGATTTACTGAGTAAATGGATCTGAATGAAAAACCGGGAGCCAAGCTTATAATCACAACAGATGACAATAATACAAAATTGCCCATTAAACACAGTCCTAGCGTCCCTCTAGTCTCAGTCCACAAACTGGCGTGTTTGCTGCTTTTTGGAGGTTTCTTTAACGCTTGCTCCGGTGAGCGGAATATATTCTGAAGTCTTCGTTCCACTTTAGAAGAAAGCTAAGTTTATCCCCATGGCGAGTTTTTCCTTAGAAAGAGCTCCTGTGTCTATAGCCCCGTCCAGATGCTTAACACGTCTTGCCTTCCATCTGGTCCACCTGCCTCCAAGACTGTTTCTCCACAGCCACTAGGATGATCTTTCTCCAACTCATGGCGCCCCTGCTTAGAACTCCGAAAACCCTGTCCGCGGCTTCACCTTCTTCAAGCATACCAGCCAGAGAAGGGTGCGTAGCTGATTTTTCCAGCCTTCTCTCTTATATCCCCTTATCATTCAGGAATGCACGCTGAATCCCAGCCACACCGAGTGCCTGTCATTCCTGGTCTTCTTTGCTCCATTAGTGCTGTAGCCGTAAATTACCTTTGGTTGAGCTTGGAACCACGGTGGCCCCACATGCACTGTAACAGAGCAATGGCCAATCCCGCGCCCTCTTCACCATCTTTGGTCCAATGGAGCACAGATTATTTTAAGTGCCTTTCAACCCAGAGGATTCATCTTCTAACACTGTATTGCGCAATAGTCTGTTGTGATCCAGAGAGTTTTCATTGGGCTAATTAGGGGATGGTGACCACTAGGCCTATCTATCTAGTCTGTCTTAGTCCAGAAGCTAACGTAGCAACCACGAATGACTGGCAGCGTTGGAAAGACCAACGACACAGCATTCGGGACGAAAGCAGCTATGAGCTACAATAGTACAACAGAGTGGCAGACAGGTGGTCAAACTCCTTCATGGCTCCACATCATACAGGCAACTAGAGCGCAGGTTCCGATCTAATTCTCATCTTTGCAAACGTTTGTTAATTGTGAATTAGGCAAAGGTCGACAGAGCAGGTCATGGGTTTTCCATTCAAAATTCATACACATTTCGTTTGAATCCAGCCATCCCAATCTCCTCAGTGTGCCAGCATTTATCCCCCGAACCCCCTGTGGTTTTTCCCATGGCCCCTTCTTTCCTGGCCCTCTGTCTTTGGTGCTGCTTGTTGATCTTAAACGGGTCACCATTCTACCATGGGGGTCATTCTCCCTTTCTCAAAGTTCATCTTGCACATCACCTCCTCCTTAAAGCCTCTCTGCTCCCCCCGTAGCCCTCTTCCGAGTCAGGATCAGGTGTCCTTCCTGCACGCGTCCTTGGCATCTGGCGCAGGGCTCAGTGTACCCGCACAGCACGAATCAGACGTCTTTCTCCCCAACTAGACTGAACTCTCCTCACTGGGCAGACCACACAGTGTTTAATACTGTTTTGGCAGTACGGGACAAATGGTAGGCACAAATATAATACATATTTGGTGAATTGATGAGCCAGTGAGAAAATCAATGAAAACATGACGGAAGCAATGCATGAACCCAATGGTATGATCTATGGCAAGCCCAGCTGTCAAACTTGCAATCTCCAACTCGGTGTAGAAGCACTTGCAACATTTATTTTCATAACTCAAAATTCTGTTGGTGAAGACTTGGCCCAGGCATGTGAGTCTCCCTTCAATGAGTGACACAGTTCCACATGTGTCACCCTTCCGCTCTTGGGCAAAGAGAGCTGCAAAGAACAGCTAAGCTGCTTCCCAGAGCACAAACTACACGGAGACCTGTGTTCCCTGCCCAGCCCAGGCCCCCAGCTCCACAGGGGAACTCTCCGCTCGACACTCGACACTTGGTTTTCCCAGAGCTGTGGTCGCCTGGCATTTGTCATGCTGTGCCTCATCAGAGATTTCATCAGGTTTGAGGTTTCTAACAACGCATTTGTCATGCTCACTTAACTTAAAATCAAGCCTGTCCAGGCATGATCAGTCCTGTTCATTCAGTCTGGTCGTTTGGGCATTTAAAACTTGAGAGTTTTTCATCAAGGGACATTATGCCTCTTTTATCCAGCAGCGCCTTGTACCTAAGCCTCTCACGCTGGTTCTCTGGTTGACGTATTTGAGCCTTAAAGATAGTCGGCCTAGCTGTGCGCTGAGAGAGAAATACCTGTGTATTTCCATTGCTGTTGTAACAAACTGCCACAGACGTACGCATAAAACAATGCAGTTTTGCGAGCATACTGTTTTATAGATGCAGAAACCTAGCACGGGTCTCACTGGGCTAAAAGCAAAGGTGTTGGCGGAGCTGTCGTTCTTTCAGGAGGGTTGAGGGGGAAACTGTTCATTTGCCTTCTCCCGCTGCTAGAGGCTGCATGACTTGGCTCATGCCCCTATTCCCGGTATCCGAAGGCAGGGTCCTTCTCAGGTCGCTTCGTTCTGATCTCCTTTTCGGCTCTGCCTCTTTTAAGCATTCTTGTGATTATGTTGAACCCACCAAGCATGCTAGGCCCATTTAAAGTCACTGACTGGTTTGTTAGGTACGGCCCTGTCAGTTCTGACTCACAGAGGCTCTGTGTACAAACAGAAGGAAACACTGCCCACTCTGTGCCCTCTCTCACTTGTTCTTATGGTCGAGCCCATCCATGCAGCCCATGTATCAGTCCATCTTGTCGAAGGTCTGCCTCTCTTTCACGGCCCCTCTACTTTACTAAGCACGATGTCCTTCTCCGGGGCCCTGTCTCTCCTGACAGCATGTCCAAAGTTTGTAAGATGAAGCCTCCCCATCCTCGCCTCTAACTAGCATGCTGGCTGTACTCCTTCCAAGACAATGAGCTACTTCTTTTGGAAGTCCATGGTATTTTCCACATTCTTCACCAGCACCAGAATTCAAATGCATCCATTCTTCTTCGGTCTTCTTTATTCAATGTGCAACTTTCACATGCAGATGAGGCAAATGAAATGCCATGACTTGGGTCAGACACGCACCTTAGTTCTCAAAGTAACATCCTGGCTTTCCAACACTTAACAATAAAAACCCAAACCCACCACCGTGGAGTCAATGCTGACTCAGAGTTATTCTAGAAGATGCGGTAGAACTGCCCCTTGTGGGTTTCGGAGCCTGTAAGTCTTTATGGCAGTAGAATATCCATCACAGAGCAGTTGGTGGTTTCAAACTACCAATCTTGCAGCTGGCAGCCCAATGCATAACCACTATGCTACCAAGAGGTCTTTAAAACAGCATTGACTAGCAACCTTAATTTCAACTACAATCCAGATTCCCCTTTTTCTACATAGCATAACAAAATCAGGAAAGACAAGAGGGAAGAGACTGCAAAAGGTGTCAGAATAGACTCTAACGCAGGCTCCTGAAATTGAACTGGGGGTGGGGAATGTTGACATAAGAGAGTAAGTGGCAAATTTCAAAGGGTGGCTTCAGAAAACAAAGTAAATCACTACAATGGAAGGTGCAAAGACCAGGAGCTAGAAAATCAAATGGTACTTCTCAAACTGAAAGGACTGAAAAAAAAAAAAAAAAAACAGTCAAACCTCGAGTTCCAATATTGAAAGGCTCCATGAGCAAACTGTTGAACTCCACAGGAGGCATCATGATGAAAGGGAAGGCATACACAGTCACTGCACCAAAAACGACTGGCTCAGCAGTCAAACATTTCACAAAGCAGCATAGGATCAAGAACTGGTGGCATGGACAGAAGTCACAGAAGGCATTGGTGAAAAACAGATTTCCAGAAACTTCTAGGATAACCAGTGAGATGTTGCAACAAGCAAAGGCAGCCCTGGAAGCACTCATTTATCTCTGCCAAGAATTTGAATAACCAACTGGAAGAATTCCATAATTGTGCCATTAAAAGAATGGTGATAAAAAAGGAAACAGAAATTATTATACAATATCGTTAATATCACAAGCAAGTGAATTTTTCTTCAAGATCTAGAAGTGGTTGCAGCAATACATTGACAGGGACCTGGCAGAAATTCAAGTCAAGTTAGAAGAGGACACAGAGTGAAGTATGTCATTATTGACATTGGATGGATTGGCAGAAAGCAGAGAATATCAGGAAGATGTTTACCTGTGTTTTATCGAATATTCAAAGACATTTGGTTAAGTGGATCATAACAAATTTTGGATAACAATCCAATGAATGGGAATTCAACAGCACTTAATTGTGCTTATCTGTACATAGACCAAGAGGCAATCACTTCAAATAAAACAATAGGACACTGATTGTGTGACTAAAAGTCAGAAAATGTGTGCTTGAGGTTCTGTATCCTATTGCCACAGTCACTCAGTCTGTAGACTGAACAGCTAATCCAAGATGGACAATGTGACGAAGAAGAATGCACCATCAGGATGACATGGCATTGCTTGTGGAAAGAGTGGAGTTGAAGCGTTGCCGGTGTAAACCAAAGACTACAGTCTTTCAACGTGGTTTATGTCTCAATGTAAAGGAAGCAAAAATCCTCACAACTGAGACAATAAGCAAAATCATTTGGGAGAGAAGATTGGAGTTGGATCCACAATCCATGAATGCCCGCGGAAGTATCAGTTAGTAAATCAGACAATGTGCTACACTGGTCAAATTTTCTGCAAAAGCCCTCAAAGTGTTAATGAGTAAACATGTCACTTTAAGGACAAATATGTGCCTGACTCAAACCATGGCATTTTGAATTGTCTCATATATGCAAGCACTGGACAAATAATAAGGAAGACCAAAAAAGAATTGGTGTCTTCAAATGATGGTGTTGTCAAAAAAAAACGTTGAAATACCATGAACTTTCAATGGTCGAAAGAAGAGTGATGTCATGGTCCTTTAGGCCCTCAGGCAGGGTGTAACTTGACCCAGAAGAGTGGGATTAGCACTGTTTGCCTTGCAAGTTACAGAAAGCAACCCGAGGCAGGTTACCTAACAGAGGGGATGTATTTCAAGGAGCTGTGTGTGCCTTCTGAAACACAAGAGCAAAGGGAAAGTCTTGAGAAAGAGCCCCTCCAAGGATACCCCTCCCCCCCCCCCGCAAAAAAAAGCACAAACAAACTCATTGCCATCAGATCACTTCGGATTCATAATGCCCTTCTAGGAAAGCATGGAACTGCTCCGGGGTTGTAAGCCTTTAAGAGAGCAGAAAGTCTCATCTTTCGCCGTCAAAGCTGACGGTAGGTTCTAACTGTCAGCCTTCCATAACTCACGACACCACCGGGGCTCCTACCCTCGAGAAAGGACTCAGCAACTATGTGATCGTTCAAGATGTGCATCATCTTGGCTGGACCAGGATCCTCAGTGGTTTGGCAGTTAAGACCTAGTAGTAATGCCGCATGATATCATCTAATACCATGTGATCAATTCTCTAACAGGTTATGGTTTGAGCAGCCACTCAAGTATAAAAAGCTTTGGGTAGGATAGAGCACCTTTATTCAGACCAGAGCTTTGATTCCAGCAACTGAAAGTAAGTTTCCTTAAGGGTGCTTCCAATATAAGTGAACACCGCGGAATAGCGTGTTTGCCTTTTGCTCCGTCTGAATCCTCTGCCTGGGACTCTGATCTCTGGTTCCTTGGACTTGAGCCAGTGATCTGCTGCTGCTGCTGCTGCTGCTGCTGCTGCTGCTATTGTTCTGTGCCATTGACTTGGTCCAGACCCATGCGACCTTGTGTCCGAGAGAATGAAGCAGTGCCCTGTCCTGTGCCATCTTCACAATTGTTGCCATTCTTGAGCTCCTTGGTGCAGCCACTGTGTCGATCCATTTCCTCCAGGGCCTTCTCCTTTTGTCCTGCCCCTCTACTTTGCCAAGTAGGATGCCCTTCTCCAGGGACTGGTCTCTGCAAACAGCATGTTGAACGGATGCAAGACAAAGTTTCACCATCCTCGCCTCCAAGGTGCGCTCTGGCAATACTTCTTCCAAGACAGATTTCCTTCTCCTTTTGCCAGTCCAGGGTGCTATCAGTAGTCTTCTCCAGCACCGCGATTCAACCCGTATCGCCTCTTAAATACAGCCCTGCTGTTTGTCTCAGTTCTGGAAGTTGGTAGCAGCTTGTCCTTTTACATGCAGATCTTGGATTCATTCTCCTCTGCAGCCCGAAGTCCACCATCTGACCTTCTGATTTGGGGGTCATCTGCAACTTGCCTGCCTCTAAAACTGTGGGTCATGTCTTTGAGGTAAACCCATCTCTATATCTACATATATAAGCTTCACTGGTTTTACCTCTCAATAGAAATCAACCTAAGGCAAACCAGAAGCTTTCAGTTACCCACAGCGCTCTCTCCACACCCGTACCCCATCTCTCACACCTGCTTCTCGCTGTTCCCGAAGCTTCCTTCCTCTGCTTTCCCACGTAGATGATGAGCAGAAGGACCACGCAGCTCTTAGGCACACTTCGCTCTACATGACCCAGACAGACTCACTCTCTTTTTGTCCCAACTCTGAATTCACAAGACAGGAGAGCTGATTGACCCAAGTCAGGTTAGATGGGGTCAGAGATCTGATTCCTACCATCTCTGTGTGGCTATCTTGGAAGGATAGCCATTCTTAGGATAAAATAAATCATTTTTGCTAGTTTGGCCAATACTTAATAGAGGCTCCTATCCTATTTCTGCATTTTAAAAAGTGTTGTCCTCATTAACCACAAGTTAAAAAAGAAAACTTGATGAGAGCAAATAACGCATGTAAAAGCATGTGTAATTTATCCTTAGACTCAATCTAAAGGATGCGTCAGGTTGAGCGAACTCCTCAAGATGCCACCTTGCTTCTTTGAAATGGTTAGAGGGCTTGACTCCTTTCGAGCAGGTGCTTCAACTTCTAAGTGGGTTCCCTTTCGCTCAGATATTTCTAACCCTTCCACATGCTTCTTTCCAATGTGAAAAGGGCTCTTTTCCAGGAGGGCTTTTCTTAGTGACTGGCAAGCCCATTTGTATTGTAATGGTGATTTTAAATAAACGTGTCCACTTCTCAGGGCACAAAGTCAACCAGAGTCCAGATCGTATCTCATCCATACTATGCCTGTTGCATCTATTACGGTGTCTGGCTCAGAGTAGCTATCCAATGGGTGTGTGTATTGACTTTGGAATACATGAAAATAATAGATTCTTAAAGCATGACATAACAATATCCTTAGCGAGAAGTCACTGTGTACTGGACTCAAGGTTAAGAGAGAGGACTGCTTCGCAGGTACTGTGCCCTTTGGAGGGAGAGTCCATGATCAATCACCTCACTGGTGGACAAAGTGGTGGATGAGAAACAGGTCCAGGATTGATGATTTAGGATTGGTGAAGCACACGTTCAATTCTGCTGCATCAAAAACAAAACCAAAACTGTTGTTGTTGAGTTATCTCAACTCATGGTGACTCATGTGTGTCAGAATAGAACATGGGACTTTCATTGGCTGAATTTTCAAAGGTAGATTGGCAGGCCTTTCTTTCAAAGTGCCTTTCAGTGGGCTCGAACCACCAGCCTTTCAGTTAGCAGCCAAATGCACTAACCAATTACAGCAGGCCAGAGCTCCCTCTTGCCCATAGGCATCCCTGTCTCTCTCAGTGTGCTCACGCCCCTACCTCTCACTACCAGACTTGCTTGAGTCATGGGAAGCAGACTTCTCAGAGGTGCCAGCTGGCAGCTGTCATGAGGTCTCCACAGGGAGAGAGGGTAGAGATCCTTTATGACTGTTGATATAAATTGCAATAAAAAAAAACAACACAGACCTCATAATCCATCATCCCATTATAAAATCAATATTACAAAACTCGACTATCTTTAGCAAGACATTTTATTTTAAAATGTATTTGCCTACATTTTCTAACTTCTAAAATAATTTTTTTAAACCTAGGCAAGACAATCGTTTGACATAAATGAAAACACAATTTAATGAAATCGAGTTTTATGAGTTTAAACTGAAGCAAGTATTTGACATGCTATATTTGAATTAATTTTCAGTGCATGCTCTGTTGTTCTGAAAGCAAGCCAACTTTGTTTTATCACAATTTTACCGCACTGGGTTCTGAGACCGGCTGCTGAAGGAATAGAAGTGGGAGGATCCAGGGAGACCTACAAGTCTATATTAGTCTTCCACTGGCAGTAAAAAGTGGCTGGCGTTGGGCAGGGAGTTGTTTAAATAAAATACTACATCCACTCTTTCCAGACAAGAGTGAGATATTGACCTGCAATGCTGTTGATGATTTTGCCCTATAAATATCTAGTTGCTTTTAGTAACCTCAAGCCAGCCCCATATACTAGTTTTATATGCATTCTAAACTGGACACATTTATAGTCTATTGTAGCCACCACCCCCTTTTTTTTTAACAATTTATTGGGGCTTATACAATTCTTATCACAGTTCATACATATACATACATCAATTGTATAAAGCACATCTGTACAGTCTTTGCCCTAATCATTTTTTTCTCCTCTTTTCTTTTTTTACATTTTATTAGGGACTCATACAACTCTTATCACCATCCATACATATACATACATCAATTGTATAAAGCACATCCATACATTCCCTGCCCCAATCATTCTCAAGGCATTTGCTCTCCACTTAAGCCCCTCGCATCAGGTCCTCTTTTTGTTTTCCCCTCCCTCCCTTTTCCCCCCTCCCTCATGTGCCCTTGGTAATTTATACATCATTATTTTGTCATATCTTGCCCTATCCGGAGTCTCCCTTCCCCCCTTCTCTGCTGTCCCTCTCCCAGGGAAGAGGTCACATGTGGATCCTTGTAATCAGTTCCCCCTTTCCAACCCACTCACCCTCCACTCTCCCAGCATCGTCCCTCACACCCTTGGTCCTGGAGGTATCATTCACCCTGGATTCCCTGTACCTCCAGTCCTCATATGTACCAGTGTACAGCCTCTGTCCTATCCAGGCCTGCAAGGTAGAATTCGGATCATGGTAGTTGGGGGGAGGAAGCATCCAGGATCTGGGGGAAAGCTGTGTTCTTCATCGGTACTACCTCGCACCCTAATTAACCCATCTCCTCTCCTAAACCCCTCGCCACCACCCCTTTTAAAACTTCCTAGAGAAACTCTCTGCAAGTTGTAGGATGCTGTTGGTGGTGGGACCATCAAGTCGGGCTGAATCATAGCAATCCCATGAGATAGAGAGGAGCTTCCAGCTTCTAATCTTCACCAGGTCTTTCTGTAGGAAATCCCGGGGTGGATTTGAACTGCCAACGTTAGCGTTAGTAACCAACCATTTAACCACGGTGGCACCAAGCTTCCTTTCTAGGCTGCCAGTTCTATACTTTCACAACAAGAAACTAAGGCATATCTAGCCCTTTATGGGGGAAAAAATCTGTCAACTCTTGTTTTTATAGAATAAGCTAGATTCAAAGTTTAATACTTTTATTTGGAAAAACAGATGCTAAGTCAATTTCTTCATTCTATAATTTCCTGGGTCTGTAATTGATAGATCAGATTGGAACCTTGTGTTTAAGTAGCTAAATGAGTTCCAGGCACCTTTCTGTGTGGCTGCTGTTTGCCCTCTGTCGTTGAAGGGAGTTCAGAAGCAGGAATGGTGCAGTCTGTCCTTCCCTGCAGATGGGCAATGAGCATCACAGGCTGGAGCGTATGCGTCCCAATAAATAAAATACTACCTAATTTCATCTCTGTGGTAGAGTGTCATTTATAGACAAAATAAAGACTTGGGGTTTAAGGTAGAAAAAGCACATGCATTTCATAAATCTCCCTTGCTTTCTGCCTCTCCTTTGCAACACCCCCACCCCACCCCACCCCACCCCAGAACATAGAGCCTGCCTCCATCGTTTGAACTTTAGTTCCATTCGCAAGGAAAAAAAATAACAATAAAGCAAAATGTGCCCCTAACCCAGAGATCTCTACATGTCATCACGGGTCATTGTCTTCCTTATCTAGTGTTGCTGTAACAAACATATACCGAAGAGGGTAGCTTTAGAGGACCCACATCTATTTTTCACAGTTCAGGAAACTAGATGTTGGGATTCAGGGCATCAACTCTCAGGAAAAGCTCTCTCTGGCGACTCGGGGGAATGATCTTCGCCTCTGCTAGCTTCTGTAGTCCCAGCATCCCCCAGTCCCTTGGCGATCTTCCTGTGAAATCGGTCTCTTCCGACTTCCCTACGCTGTTCTCTGTTTCTAGTCTACTATTTTTTTAAAACTCATTAAGGTTAGGATACACTCTAAACTTACATGCCCTCATTAATGTAACAAAGATAACTCTATTTCAAAATAGAATCACACTCACACATATGCTGCCATTGGGTACCTTCCGTTCATTCTGAACTCATATTGACTCAATAGGACAGTCAACCGCTCCACAGGGCATTTTCCAGTAAGCATTGGATTGGGGACGATGGTCCGCAGTTCAAACCCACGAGGCACACTGCAGGCGAATGGGGAGGCTATCTGCTCCTGTAAAGATGTACAGCCCCAGAAAGCCCATGCTAGGTGGCTCTAAGTAAGGATGAATTCTATCGCAGTAAACTGGGATTGGTTTCATCTGAATGGGAGACTCTCATGTGGTCTTTCTTCCTCAGAGCCGCAAGGTGAGTTTGCACCACCAACCTTCTGATTGAATGCTACATGTTTCATTGTTACACAACCAAGTCCCTGTATCCACAGGTCCAGAGGTCCAAGGCATGGAGAACACAATTTCACCCACAATCGTTGGAAAGAGTTTAGGCATAACCCTTTCAAATCAGTATCAGAAAGTGTGAAATTGTGCCTTAAGTTTACTAGTTGTCCAAGTCACTGAGCTGACCGGAAAGGATTCTTTCCAAAGGCCTGTTGGTTTTCTCACTCCCAGAAAGTGTCAGAGGTTCCGTGAGCAAACTCTGGGAAATGGGAGTGGAGGGAGAACGCATTCTGGCAACTGGGAAATAAGGAGAAGGAGAAAAGCACCAACAGTCAGAAGACAGGATGAAAACTGGAAGCAAAGGAATACAGTGGATTACATTTTTCTCAAAGACAACCCGGAAACGGGCTTTCTCACCCAAAGACCTTTCTTTCCTCTCCCATCTAAGAATTCAAGCAAAAAGGATCAGTTCCACAGCACAGTTCAGCTTAAAACAAAAATCTTTCCATGTGATTGAAAAAGGCTTTAAGGTGTGTGTGTGTGTGTGTTTAAAGCATCTATCTATCTATCTTATCTATCTATCTATCTATCTATCTATCTATCTATCTATCTATCTATCTATCTATCTATTCACTGTTTCCTGGCTGCTGGAGAAATCCCACTTCCCGTGCTGGCTCTGAAGAAACAGACACTGGAGAAGAGGAACAATTGCCACAGCAAAGGAATGCTGTTGATTTTCCAATAGGAAACAAGAAATCTTTTTTCTAACTTAAATTCAATAAACACTCCGTGAAGAACGTCTATTTACTTTGTAAGATACAGTCCCTGCCCTTCACAGGATCTGTAATGTACTTCTGGGGATAGAACTGACTCGCATCATTAAGATATAATGTACGCTGGCTTCCATTCATGTGCTTATTCATGTGATACACACACAGGGCTCGAGGAGTTAGAAGGAAAAGATAAAAGGACGTTTGGAGTATGAGCGAGTTATTTATCGTGAAGCAAACTTGGAGGTTTAACATAACAATGGCGAGCAGTTTACTTCCCCCTTCTCTGGGTCTGGAAGCTGGCGTGGCTTAGTAGCTCAGTTCCACCATCATTGTAATCACTTCAACAGTTGTTGGTAGACTCAACTCCTCTCTGCACAGGGCTCCTTCCCAACCTGCCCCGGCTACCTCAGGAGCTAGCAGTCTTAGAGAAAACAGGAGAGCGAGAGAGAACTTCAACATGGAAACCATGAACTTTTAAAGCTGTAATCTCAAAAGTGCTACCTCAGCCCTTTTGCCGTATCTTGTCTACTGGAAGAGAGTCAATCAATTTCGCTCACACTCAAGCAGGAGGTGAGTAGGGAATTGCACAAGAGAAGGAATACCTGTGACACCACTGAAGACCTTCTTAGAGGCTGGTTTTTATAGTGACCAAAGGTGTACTCTACAAGGAGCAGGTCTGCCCTCTGTTCTGTAAATACAGTTTCATTGGGATGCAGCCACATAGAGTTGCTAACCAAGCTGCATGGTTTTGACAGAAACTCGATGGTCCTCAAATAATTCCCAACAAAACATATACCTTCAAGTCGATGCCAACTCATAGCAACCCTATAGGACTGGGTAGAGCCGCCTCTGTGGTCTCTGAGACTGTAACTCTTTATGGGAGTAGAAAGCCCTGATTGTCTCAAATATTTACCATTGGTGAATTAATAATCTACTAGACAGCATTTACGGCCTGGTCCATTACAGAAAGGGTTTGTTGAGTCCTGCTCAAAATTGATGCATCTACCAATCCTGTGTTAAACGTCGGCTTTGATTCAGTCGGTCTGAGGTTCTGGATTTCCAACACGCTCCTGAGTAATGCTGATGCTCTTCTTCCACAAGGTACACCTGTAGCAAGCTCCAGTGCACCTTAGAGTCGGTGAGGGCTTTGTGTAGGTGCAGAGGGCCTTCAAGTAGGAGGAACTAGCATGAGGAAAACGAAAAAGGAAGAAGGAACACATCTTGGGATGGGGTAAGAAGATGAGACCAGGAGGAAGAGCAGTCAAGGCCGCATGCTCCAAGTGAAAAGTTGTTGTAGAGAGACACACTTGTCCTCCAGGCCAGTGCTACTCAACCTTCCTAATGACGCGACTCTTTCATACAGGTCCTCGTGTGGCGGTGACACCCAACCATAACATTCTTGTCATTGCTACTTCATAACTGTAATTTTGCTACTGTGATGAATCAGGTGACCTCTGTGAAAGGGTCGTTCAATCCCCAAGGGGGGTTCTCAACCCATACCACTGCTCTAGACAATAGAGAAGGAAATGTGGTTTTTGTTCTTCTTAACTCAGGAGACAGTTTTTAAAAATGAAAAAAAGAAAGAAAGACAAATATTAGATGACAGTTAATTGGCTATCAAACAAACTGCCAGAATTGGAAAAGAAGAATTAAAGAGAGAATTAGAAAAATATATCACACAGAGATTAATTGAGCACCCAGTTTGCATCTCTAGTGTGCTAGGTGCTGGGGACACAAGATGAGTAAGGTACTTCCTTCTGGTCACTCAGGCTAGGTGTAGGTAGAGACTGGTAAAGACATTGGAGTGGGGTGTATTATGATAAGTATTTTAATAGACGTAACTTCCAGGTGCTTCCGGAAAGCAGAGAGAAGGAACTGAGCTTGAAGGATGGGTAGGTGATTCACTACCCAGTTCATTATACTTGGTAGACAGTGTGTTTGAGGTTGAGGAATATTATAGAGGCTTGAGGGAGCCGGGGCAAGGTAGGGGTTGTACAAGATTGAATATGGATACCTAGCAGGCACAGGGGATGGTCAGATCCTGGGATTGCACAGACAGGGGAGGAAGAAGCTACCAATGGCCTCAACACAGGGAATCCCTCCGTCAGCAGATGGCATCCAATAAGCCACGTACCATTCCGGGCACATTCGCTCGTTTGCCATTAGTGAGGGCTCTATGTTAGAAGATTGACGCTGATGCTAATGTGGAGGATGTTCATCATTCATTTGGCTTGTGAGTGAACTGCTTTTTAAATTCTTGAAATCAGGATTCCCAGGCAATGTTCTGAAGCTCATGGGACAGGTGGACTGCACTGTAGCATTCCCATCTGCATTGGCTTGTATTTCCTCCAATCTGCAGGGGGCTCTCCTGCTAACACAGAAAAAGATGAAGCTGCTTGACTACTACGCCCCTCATACTGACCACTGACCACGTCTGCCATCATGGACAGTGAACCTGAATGGAACTTTTATGATTGAAAATAGACACACTGTCTGTGTGTACACTCAGTGACATTGGTTCCCTTCTTCTAGCTGTGTCACTTTTCTTGGTGACATCTTTCCAAATCATCATTGCACCCACATCAAACCTGCCACCGGCTAAGCTCCCCATCTCTCCTTCAGTCACTGTGATCCATTGGATCAAATGTAGACAAGTCTTTAGAAGAGGATAGTGCTCAATGTAGACATGCTTTTCTAATTAGGCTAAACTATTGTCTGGTTCAAAAATGACTACTGGGTGTAGTTTGGGCTCACAGTGCAAAGATTCCTTCACGATAATTGTTTTAAGGCGTCATGACGCCTCAATAGCTCCCGAAAGTGTGGCTTCCTGGAGAATTTGAAAGTTTGTTCTGCATCTCTTCTGCATTCACCAGGATCTTTCTATAGCATCTTTGATTCAACACACACACACACACACACACACACACACACACACACACACAACTTTCAACTAGGAAAACCAGGTATATTATCCCATGGGGTTCTAGATGGTATTATTAAGTGTTTTTTATCCAAGTGGGGAATTGCTCCTCCCAGATTACCCACCAACAGAAATGTAATCACCTTCTCTAAAACATCCCTAACAGCCCCCCCCCATTCTGACTTGAATTTCCTATAAGTTTGGCTTATTAGTTTTATAGGGGTGTCTGTTAATTTGGGATGATCTTAGCACAATGTTGACTGGCAGCAACTGAATGGTCTTCTCTTGCTTGCCCCGTCTTGGAAACTGACCCCAGCTAAGGTCATCTGTCAAAGTGGTTTTAGAGGTCTTTATGTAAAGGGTGCAATATGTAGTTCATGAGCACAAGGCATGCACACTGCCTTATTACTTGGGAGACCAGATTAGAAGATTACATGACCTGAGACTAGAAGTCTGCCTTCATCTTGGCTATTATCCTTATATTCGTGGACTCATACAATATTTGTCCTTCTGTGGTTGACTAACTTCACTCAACATATTCTCCAGGCCCATTCATCCATTTGTGTCATTAGGTATTTTGTGGTTTCATCACTGTTTTTTAGGGATGCACAGTATTCCATTGTATGTCTGTACCAGTTTCTTTATCCGTTCTATCAATGGACATTTGGGATGTTTCCAGCTTCTTGCTATTGTGAGCTGTGCTGCATTGGACATGGGAGAGCATATGTCTGTTCATGTTCTGTCTCTAGTTTTGGGGGGGGTCTATGTTATTTCTACTGCTGGGTCATATGTTATTTCTATTCCCAGTTGTTTTAGGTAGCGCCATATCACTTTCCATAGTAGTTGTACATATTTAGCAGCCCACAGGCAGTACTTATATAGAACCCAAGGGAAGAATATACCTGGTACTAGGTCCTTAATTGGACACCTTTGACCTAGTCTCTAACCAGCCCTTAGTGACCCAGGCCATAGACTGTCCTCTTTAGGCAATTCTACCCTGTTCAATGGGGCCACTATGAGTCAACTCGATGGCAGTGAGTTTGGTTGTATTTTCCCTTGAGACTTATAACATCCTTCATAGGATTAAATGTGGAAACCCAACTAAGTGAATTGGCCTTTGCCTCAAAATCACCGGTAGCAGATTTAAGAAATTGACACATGCCCTTAGATTTAAACCAGAAACACCCTAGTGTGAGAAGCAGATAACTACTATCCTGAAGTGATGGAATTGGAGGTGGTTGGACTTTGGTTCAGATTTCCTTTCAATTAAGAATGTTCCCAATGAATGGTGGCCTGGGCCTACATATATTTACTATTTTAATGCCCTCTTTTGCCTTTTTATGAGATGTATTAATCTAGTAGCCATGGTTCTGCCTTTTTGAATGAATATTATTAAAAATGTTGCCCTATTGTTTGTGTTAATAGTGTCTAATCACCTAGGAGTTTAATCTGTACAAGCCAACAATTTATGCACTGCTTTCTGAAGCTGGCCTATACTTGTATAATTTTCTTTTCTCAACAGTGTTTTAAATTATATACCATTGGCTAAATTAATGACACTATCAATAGAATTACTTTAAGCCCCATGGGGATGACTTATAATGTTCTCTATCATAAAATGCTAATGATATCTCTAAAGAAAATCAGAGGCACACACAAGCCATAGATATATGCTTCAATTTGGGGCTTTCACTTAATTCTAGCCCCAATCTAAGAACAATGAATTTTTGTGTCATGGCTCTGCTTGATGCTAGCCCTCATGAAGAGATCACTGCAGATATGGTGCTAGAGCAAAGCAGGGTGAAGACATCAGGTGGTTCCTGGCTATCAGAAAAAGAAATAGCATCTGGGGTCATAAAGGCTTGTCTTAAAGCAAGGAGTCATCTATGTCAACTAAATCCACATAGAAGAAGCACACCGGCCTGTGAGATCTAAGGATAGTAAATAATAAAATCCAAATCCCAAAGAAGGAACGGCATCAGAGCTTAAATTGAGAACACTAGGTTTGGCTATGGATGGCTATGGGTGAAATCAGAAGTCCAAAACCTACTACAGGATACCCACATGGCTTAAGCAAGCCTCTGATGAATACGCTCAAACCATAGTCCAGAGCTGTGACTTGCCTTTTCTATCAGTTGATTTTACCAGTGTAAAGTTGATTATGGCAGAAATAGTTAGGTTAAAATGTAATGCTTTATATTGGGTCTCCCTTTTGACCCATTTTAAAGTTGCTTCAGTTTTTAATATTTTCTGTTTTTTTCTTTTTTAAAGTGTTATTGGGACATAATCCACATATTATACAGTTCAATAGTTCAATCACATCAAGAAGACATGTACAATCATGAACACAATCAACTTCTGAGCATTTATTTCTTGTACTCCTTGTTATGACCTCTATATCCACCTAACATCTCCCACCATACCTCTAAGAAACCATTCATCCAGTTTCTGCTTTCTTTGTGATTGGGGGTTTTCTATGTTTTGTCTAGGCATTGTTGTTGGTCTTTTTTTATTTGATTCCTGTTTGTGTTTTGTATGATTTTCTATATATGAAACCCAGGATAGGTGCATCTATAGCCAGTAACTGGATTGCTAATTGCCTGGGAGCATGGCAGGGGAGAATGGGGGGAAATAGAGAGCTAATGAGTATGAAAGGGAATATTTTCAGTTTGATTGTGGTAATGATTGCACAAATCTCCTTAATATCATTGAATTGTTAAAGCATATGTTATGTGACATAAATGCCGATAAAACTATTAAAAACCAAACAATTCAGGAATAGTAGCCAGGGGCAATTGTGATCTTCAGTTCTCACAGAAAAAGGAGGCAATTGGACACATATTCTAAATGAAGACTTTACAGCTTTCCTTTTTAATTCCATATAATTCTATCACCGTAATGCTGCCAGGCTCCCATTGGCTGTACACTCTCTGTTGTGGTGTGCATCCCACCGGCCTGTTGTGTGTGGTCTGATTCCACCTTTAAGCTCTTCAAGGGGAGAGCCCTGTCTGTTCCCCTACATTCTGAGCATCTGACCCAGTGCTGATCAATAAGAACATATGTGATTAATGAGTGGATGCGAATGAGAGTAAAATAATTCTTATTCCACAGGGCTTTTGTGAGGGTTAAAGGAGCGAGTGCAAATAAAGTGCTCAGATGGTGCCTAGAATAAAGTGCCACCAACCTGGGGAAGCACGCTGTGTTTGAATCAGCACAGCAGAGGCTCGTGTGGACATAGCGTTCTGAGGCACAGGAAGGTGCGCTGGGGTTGCAGCAGGGCCACATTGGGCTGCTAACGTCAAGATCAGCTGTTTGAAACCTCCAGCCTCCTGCAGGAGAAAGATGAGGCTTCCCACGTCCATTAAGAGTCAGAGTCTGGAGAACTCATGGGGACAATGCTACCCTGTCTCACAGGGGGTGCTAGGAGTCAGGCTCAACTCAATAGCAGTGAGTTTCGTTTGCTTTCTTTTCTTCTTTGGTTTTGGTTTCGATGTTTGGGAGGCTTACTAAGGCGGTCAGAAGTGAGGGATCTGGGGTGGAATATTCTGGCATGAGATCATCCTTCGATGCAATAAGGAGGCTCCCGTGAGGACAATTCTCCAAGTCCTGCTCCCGTCCCGTCCCCAATGATGATAATGATCACACCCATCATTTGCAGACGCACGTTCACTATTGTTTTGTATTCGCTCTACACAACCACCCTATTAGACAGGAATTGTGATTTAACAGAGAGGGAAAACTGGGTCCAGAGAGGTTAAATACCATGTCATTTAATGGCACAGGGCTAAGTCCCAGCCCATGGCGCACAGTATACGGTGCACACCGATGTGATGCGCCAGCTTTGGGCTTCGTTCTCACTGGCTCTAGATCGTGGTTTGGCTCAGGAGATGCTGTGACACCCCTGGGCTCCTATGTTGACATAAGGAGACAGGCAGCGCTACTGACCATAGGGGGTGGGGGCATGGGGGCGGAGGGAGTGCTGTAACCCGGAAATGGCTTGGCAGAGCGCTGAGTGAGACGGAAGAGGAACGGGAACACACACTTCATGGGATCTGTTCCCCTGCCTGCTCTGACGATGCTTGCGTTTGGTATCTCACAGCTGCCTCTCAGTCAGCCAGCCAGTCAGGCATCCGTCTTGCCTGGGGAGGTGGGAGATAAACATGGCAGAGTTCTGGAGGGGAGGGGTGCAGTTACAACTGGAGGAGGGAGGATGTAGGGAGTGGTGGCAGGGACAGCTTGAGGGGCTGGCAGAGGTGGATGGGCGGTGATGATGACCCAGCTTCTCTGTTGATAAGGCCTCTCTTTGGGGGGGACCAGGGGAGCTGCTGGGGCGGGAGCCACGGTTTGCCATGGGGACAGGAGAGCCCTGGGGGGAGAGATGGAGTGCTGGCTCGTGGATCCAGACTCAGCGGCCTGGATTGTTTGTCCATCTCCCACATGAGGCCCTGGGCCACAGCAGAGCCGGACTAGCAATGAACAAAAAGAAACATGGTGCGAGATGCAAGATGGTCGCAACTGTGCGTGTCTAGATCCCAGGGGGCTGTTTTTCACTCCCAGCCCGTTTCCCCTGCTTGAGGGAATGAGTTATCCCCTCTCTTGAAGCGCGGTGTCAATGCAGAAAACTGAGGTGTGAATAGTATCTACCTCATATGAACCACCCTGGTCCGTCGGTTTGTCATACTTTGGGGCGTGTGTGCTGCTCAGATGCTCAAAGCTATGTCGCTGGTATCTCAAATGCCAACAGAGTCACCTAAAGTGAACAAGTTTCAGAAGAGCTTCCAGATTAAGAGCAGACTACAAAAAAGGAGTAGGCTGGCCACTCCATACTAAATAGCTCCCGAAAACCTTCTGGATAGCATCAGACCATGTTCAGAGACTGGAAACCTCATGAAAAGAAGCAAGTGCCAGAAGATGAGGCCCCAGGGTGGAAGGCCCTCAAAATGTGACTGAGGAAGAACTGCTCTCTCAAAGGAGAGTTGACCAGAGTGATGTGATTGGAGTAATCCTGTGGGAGGAAAGCCTCTGGACCTTCATTTGTGAACAGGGTATGACTCAAGGTAAGGAGAAACCATTACAAAATGTGCTATGATTACAACTTGAAATGCACAAAGTATAAATCTAAGAAAGTTGGAAGCCGTCAACAATTAAATGAAATGCATAAAGATCGATATCCTGCAGGTTAGTGAGCTTAAATGGATTGGTATGGGCCATTTTGAATCAGACAATCAAATTGTTTATTATTCAGGAATGACATAATCAAGAGGCATGGCACTGCATTCGTTGTCAAAAAGGACATTTCAAGATCTATTTTGAAGTAATACATTGTCTATGATAGGATTGTTGTTTATCTGCATACACACAAATCCAGTTGACACAATCATTCTTCAAATTTAACCACCGATATAAAAGCAAGTGATGAAGAAATTAAAGAATTTTACCAGTACCTTCAGTCTGAAATTGATCAAACATGTACTCAAGCAAGATACATTGATAATTATTGGCAATTGGAATGAAAAAGTTAGAACTAAAGAGGGATGAACAATAGTTGGATAGTTGGATGAATTTTGTTGATAGAAATGAAACTGCAGACAGTATGATAGAATTTTTCAAGCCCAACACTTTTTTTCCTAGAAAATGCCTTTACCATACATATGGAATTTTCCAGACAGAATACACAAAAATCCAATTGATTACATCTGTGAGAAAAGACCATGAAGAAACTCGATATCAGCAACTAAAACCAGGCTATGGGCCCTCAGTGGAACAGATCATCAATTGCTCATGTGTAAGTTCAAATGGCAGCTGAAGAGAATTAAACACACAAGAGCCAAATGTGACCATGGGTATATGTCACACCTGATATACTCTTTTGAGAACATCTCATGAGCAGATTTGATGCATTGAGGTGTCAGTTGACTTCTAAAACATCATGCATGTTGTTGTTGTTAGGTGACAGCGTCAATTCAGACCCGTAGCAACCCTATGTGCAGCAAAACGAAAAATTGCCATCCTCACAATTATTCACATGCCTGAGCCCCTTTTTGCATCATGCATAAAGGAAGCAAAAGGTAATTAAAAAGGCAGGAAATGATCCAAGTGGATGTCTGAAGAGACTTTGAAATTGTCTCCAATCCTAGAGCAGCTAAGACAAATGGAAGAAATGATGAAGTCAACGATTCAGAAAATTTCAAAAGGCAGCTCAAGCAGACAAGTAACATGTTATCATGAAATGTGCAATGAGTTAGCATTAGAAAACTGAGAAGGAAGAACACACCCAGCATATCTTAAACTGAAAGCACTCGAGAAAACATCCAAGCCTCGAGTTGCAATATTGAAAGATCCTGTGGGCAAAATATCGAGTGATACAGAAAGCATCCAAAGAAGAGGCACTGAACTCAAGACGACTTGTCGCCCGTCAAGCATTGGCGGCTGTAGCATAAGGGCAAGAACCAGTGGTGTAGAAGAAAGTTCAAGCTGCACTCAAGGCAAGTCGGTGATGCACTAGAAGCACTCACTTGTTGATGCCAAGAAATCAGGAAGACATCTACTCGGCCAACTGACTAGAAGAGATTCATATTAGAACCCATTCCAAAGAAAGGTGACCCGACAGAATGTGAAAATTACACAACAATGTCATCGACATTGCATGCAATTAAACTTTGCTGGAGATTAGCCAACAACTGTTCCAGCTAGACATTGACAGAAAGCTGCTAGAAATGCAGGCCAGATCCAGAAGAGGTTGTGGAACAAGGGATCTCATTACTAATGTCAGCTCGATCTTGGCTGAAAGCGGAGAATACCAGAAAGATGTTTACTTGTGTTTTTCTGACTACACAAAAGCATTTGATAGCCTTACGAAGAAAGGGACTGTCAGAAGACTTCATTGTACTGACACAGATCCTGTACGTGGATCAAGAGGCGGTTGTGCCAGGATCCAATTTTAATGGCTGAAGACAAGTGGGCTTTTATGAACTCTCTATTTTCATACTTCCCAATAAACATTCCTATCAATCATTATATCAATAATAAGCAGAAGAAATCAGTATAAACAACGTAGAATCAGATACTAAACTCAATTCTTAAAACAGTCAAGTTCAATCCTTACATAGCTTCTCTAAATCCTTATCTAAACTATTCTATTTATACAAAAATATAGGATATAGTGTCTGACAGCATTAAACCAGATTCAAGCTTTCTGTCAGCCACTTTGACCTCTGTCAACCATTTTCCTTAAGCAGCATGGTGTCTGAGAAATTCAAATGGCGATTTCTACCCCTGAGCTCACGATGTACATTAGCATTCACTTTCACGATTTCAAATGTGAATAACCAAAGACTACAACCAAACAAAATAATCAAAACTTTAACTTCCCATATTCTTTCCCGAAAACAACCCAGTAAACTGCATGGACATATCTGACTTCTGTCTAGCCCAAGGAGAAACATTACCATAAGGCAGTAGTCAAATAAACATCCACTCTCCATCTTTATGATTTGTTTCTCTAGTACCCCACTCCCAAGGTACCATAATGTGTGTGCCCATGAATTTGTTTCTCTGGTCTACCCAGACTAACACATGGAAGCAGCTGTCAAGAGATCAATTGACATATTGTATTGGGTAAATATGCTGCACAAGACTTCTGTAGAGTGTTGAACAGCAAGGATGTTACTTTAAGGACTAAGGTGAATCTGACCCAAGCCATAGTATTTTCAATTGCCTAATATGCATGTGAAAGTTGGACAAGGAATATGGAAGACCAAAGAAGAATCATACATTTGAGTTATGGTGCTGTTAAGAATATTAAAAGTACCATGGACTGCCAAAAGAGCAGACAAATCTGTCTTGGGAGAAGTACAACCAGGATGCTCCTTAGAGCCAAGGATGGCACCGTTTCATCCTAATTACTTTGAACATATTATCCTCACACACACACACTCACCAGTGAGTTTGTGAGACTCTGACTCTTTACTCGAGTAGAAAGTCTCATCTTTCTTCCGCAGAGCAGCTGCCGGTCAAAGATTCTTAGGGGTCAGCTCTCCTAGCACACCCCCAGCTAGCCCATTGGAGGGGGCAGTAGGGTTAGACCCTTGCAGACGGAGTTTGGAGCTGAGAAGGCTCTTGTTAACATGTGTCCCCACCATCCATGATTTCGCCTGGTTCGGGTTATCTACACACGGTGCATCATGCCCAGATTGCTGCGAAAGGTAGGGATCACCACAGGGCGCCTGCCCGCGCCCTCCTTCTTCCTGCTCTGCTCCTCCCTCCTCCTAAGGTCGGTTACAGGACCTCCAACCCCCTTAATTTACTCTGCAAATTGCTCGGCTTGAATACTGTTATTCCACGGCTCCCCGGATGGGGCGTGTCGAGACCTCAGCCCACTAGCTCTGCACGCAGTGCTGGATCTGCTGAGGGCACTGCCCGCGCAGAATGTGCACCCGCGGCACCTGGTGCAACACCGAGTCCAGAAGCTTCGCCTTTGTGCAGGATTTCCAGTTCCCAGGCGCAGCCGCTGGTGGCTCATTTACATAAACACCATAACAAAAGACATAATACCTTTTCAGCCGCACAGCTCCCTTTCCATTTACCACCTTCTCTCATATATATTACCTAATTTATAGATAACGCATGATCATAGAATCCCCTAAATACATATTGAGACTTTCCATATGAATAGTGCTATTCCAGTCCATTGCTGCAAAAGAGCATGGGCCTGCTGGCCCCTCACTCAGGGAGCACCAAGATGCCTGCTGGGACCTGTGCTTGGGGAGCCTTCCTGCCCGTTGTTGGAAAGCAGCTTTCCAGACTCCCCTCTGGGTGGTTCCGTGGAATGCTCATATACTCAGCTGTCAACCACACGGTTGGAGGTTCGAGCCCATCCAGAGGCATGTCAGAAGAAAGGCCTAGTGGTCTACTTCGGAAATATCAGCCACTGGAAACCCTCGGGAGGCCAGACGTCTGTCCGGGTAAAGACTAGTGGCCTTAAGTCACCCTTTAGGTCGGAGCTGAACTGAGCTCACCCCCGTGGCTTGGTTTTCTGCCCCAGCAGAGGCAGGTCTATCATAGTGCACTCTGGGGCTCGAAGTGACCCCATAGCACAGAGGAGAACTGCCCCTGTTCACAGCAGGAGAAAGTCTCATTTTTATCCCTTGGAGTGGCTGATGGATTTGAACAGCTACCCTTTCAGTTAGCAGCCCAACACATAACCCACGACACCACCAGGGCTCGAGAGGGTAAACTGTAACTCTAGTGCGGTATGTGTCGTCAACCACTTAAGGTCAAAAAAACAGCCTTTCCCCAAGGATAAAGGCCAGGCAGGTTAGAGCGATGGAGACAGGAAACACTGAGAGGAGGTGGAATAAGTGACCTACATTGACGGTGCTACATTGGAGGAGACAAAACAGAATGTCTGAATGGCTGAGTGTAAAACTAACGGTCTGTGCTGTGAGCCTCCACCGGAGTCACAATCCATACTTTTTTAAATGCAGAAAGAAAGTAAACTGTGTGGAGCACAGTTCTGCCCTGCCCTATACGGGAGCCCGAGGGGCAGAGCGACTATGTGGGGATGCCCTGCAGCTGGACCCAAGTTTTTCTTCTCAGAGGGCAGGCATCCCCTCGCTTCAACCGCGGATTCAGCAACTGGGCCCTGGCTCTGGCTTCCTAGTCATCCTCAGCATTGTCGCAGAGCCCCAGAGCACAGAGCACGTCTTCTGCCTGACCTGTCCCTGGGGACCCTGTGTCAGCTCATGCACAGCTGCACTGGGCCGCCTGATCACCAGTTCTCACACCTGGGTTGGGGAGCTGGGTGGATGGGCATGGTCCAGCGACCTTTCAAGACTCTGTGGCAGATGCTCAATCCCTGGACTGATTTTGAGAAGATGATGACCCAACTCCTCAAAACAAATCTTAAAGGTGTTCTTGGTTGGTCCAAACTGTGCTGCAACTTTGGCCATCTTTACCAAGGGCCTGTCTGATCATGTCCCCTGCATCCATCTTTTACTCTCCTCCACCCGCCAATTCTCCACTCGGATTCTCCACTCCCCTCAAACCATATGGATCAACTTCCCTTCCCTTTGGAGTCCCTGAGTGGTGCAAACACTTTTCAAGCTTAGCTGCTAAACCCAAGGTGGGAGGTTTGTGTCCACCCACCCAGGTGTGCCTCAGAAGAACGGACTGGTGTTCTGCTTCTAAAACATCAGTCATGGAAAACCTGAAAAGCCCACTTCTACTCTGACACACAGGGATTCACCACGAGTTAGCATCAACCTGACCGCACTGGTAACCTGTTGCAATTCCACTGTTTATCTGGGTATCTGCATGCACTGTTTCTCTGTCTGAAACCCACTCCTCAACCCTTTGCCTTGCTCACAGACTCTTACTCATTGCTTTAGGTTGGTTTTACTGGAAGCAGACTCTAAGCCAGAGCATGGCAGGCAGGTTTTCTGGGGAGAATTTTTGGGTAGTAGACTTGTCAGGAGGTTAATACAGCAAGACGGAGCAATAGAAGTTGGACCACAATGTGGTTAACCCTGCACCCTCCGGAGACTCCTGCAAGAAGCTCTGGAGTGGGGACAGCCCTTCAGAAGAGTCCCACATGGAGGGAAGGGGCAAGGCCTCTATGTGTCTGCATCCACTTGGGAAGGAGAACTTCAGATGGGGAAGTTCCTGTGTCCCCTGGCAATTCTGATGGAGGGGCAGAGCTGTGTACCTTACATCATCAACAGTGTCAGCAATAGTCGCAGCCAGGGCTGCAGGTGTCTGCCCTGAAGAGGAGTTCTGAACAGAGCACACAGGCAGCTGCTACAGCAGCTGCTGCCCAACTTTGCTGGGCTTTACAAGACCTGATGACATGGCACGGCAATTGAATAAGACCCCTCCACCCGGGACATTCTGAGGGAGCTAGTCTGAGGTGTGACCTGAGCATGAGGGGTTTCAAAGGCTTCCGGGGTGACTCTAGCATCCCAGCAAAATCCGGATGCACAGCTCCACACTCCAGGAAAGCAACCATGTCTGAGTGTTCCAAGCCACGTGAGGGCTAGTAGTACCCTGTGCCCGTCTCCATCATGGCGCTCTCCGCCTGGACTGTGTCCCAGAGGACAGGAGCTATGCTTCCATTAGCCCTGTGGCTCGCCCCTACCATGTACTGCACAGGAGGGGGTCTGTGAATGACAATGAGGATACGCAGGTAGGCCCATCAGTAGGTAAAAGGAATGGGTGATCTCAGGGAAGAATTTGTAGGTAACCAGAGAGAAGCGTGCTTAAAAAGCAAGGAAGGAGGGTGCCAGGAAGACGATTTGCAAAGAGAGAAAGTCTCTCAACATGGCTGTCCTTAATTGCCTCTCTTCATTCTCCATGTCTACAGACGGCATCATCCCCACACGGCAGTTTACAGCAGTGCTCCATCTGTATCTCTGAGCCTCTGCAGGTCAGTGGTCTGGCATGGCGTTGCTGGGCTCAGAAGCTGCTGTCAGGTGGTCTGCCTGTCTGCGTTCCCATCTGTAGTGCAGGCTGTCCTTCACAGCCCCTTCAGGTGGCTGCCAGAATCCAGTTTTTGTGGCTGTAGGACTGCAGTCTTCGCTTCTTACCGACTATTCCCCAGGGGCCACTCTTGGGGCCCACCCTTGGGGCCTGGCCACGCAGCCCATACATAGAGGGTTCGCTGTATGTTCACGCTCTTCCAGGCTCGCAGGGGAGTGTCTCCGTGCTTCACCCTCGCGAAAGACTCATCCGAATAGGAATCGGCCAGGAGCTTCCAGGATACCCTCCCCTTTGTTTGCCTCAAAGTCAACTCATTGGCGACCTTCATTCTGTCTGCAAAAGCGTGTTGGCCACATTACGCCTCATAATCCTGCAGGCTCCATCCCATAATCTCGCAGGCTCCCAACCATGCTCGAGGGGCAGGGCCGGGCAGCACGCGTGCACCGGCGCGGGTGTTGGAGGGCATCCTGGAGTCCTGCTCACCCGCTGGGTCACTAGCCCATCGCTGCTGTCCCTGCCATTGCTTCTCTGCCTGGTTCTTTGCCAAGGCTGCGTTTGTCCAGCAGTGCACTAATGGCTGGCACAGCGAAGTCAGGGGAAAAGTTGGGCAGCCCCGCTTCTGTGCCCGACCTCCTCTGTCCAGCCCTGGGAAAAGAGAGCCCCTCCTCCTGGGCCACAGTCTTCATCAGGCTTGCCGCAGGCACGCTGCTTCCTTTGTCCTGCTGCTGCCTCCCTGCGTGAACCTTCTTTTCCTAATTTATTTCCAGTCCTAAAGCTGAGCTCAGAGGCAGCATCTGCTTCTGTTTTTAAAACAAAGCTCTGGCTGAGCCAGGAGAGAAGCGCAGAAGTCAAATGCATGCTTGTCCCCAAGGTCACCCAGTCACAGCCCAGCCTGCCTTCTCCCAGCATCCTTTGTTGTCAACACACAACTTCAATTCACCTGGGGCTAGCACGGGGTCCTGGGGCTATTGGGTTTGCAGCGAGGTCAGAGCCCCTGAGCTTCGGGGCCCTCCCAGGCTCCACACCCACTCAGAAATTCCACCTCCATACAAGGAAAATAGAAACGGCGGAGAATGTGACTGGTGAGGCCAGAGCTCCGCTGTTCAGCTTTCCCTTCTGGCAAGTGATGAATCTACCCACAACTCCATGCAGTAGCTAGAACGCCCAGTAGCCGGCGTGCCATAACAGAAGCCATCCAACCCCAAGAAGCCTATAGGAAGGGGGGTCTCTTTTGGGAGGTCCCATCACTGATGGCAGGATAGTCTTTGCTCCCCAAGGCCTCTGGCTCCAGCTTTGCTGTGGATCCTCTTTTGAGGCCAGGGTGAGACTTCTCACCATCGCTGGTAACAGGATAGGAGGGGCGTGTAGACTCACCTGTGAAGTCTCCTCTATGATGAAAAGGCTGGCACAACATGTCCGGGACCCACCATCAGGGGCCTGTGTTTGCTGGGGCACTTCCACTCTGCAGCATTCTGCTGTGTGTCTCACAGACAGCTCAGCAGTGGGTGGACTGGTAGGGCTGGGCGAGGAGCGGAGAGGGAGGTGGGCAGAGGAGACAAGCCTGATCTTATAAGAGGAATCACAAAGAAATTGAGGTTTGTCTTCAGCTTACCCCAAATCTTTCTCAGGCCCACAATAAGCCAGGACTCTGCTGGAGACAGCTGACGGCCAGGAGGTGGGACAGTTTGAGGAGCCCGTTGAAGGGGGTCATTTCCTTAGTCAGCCTGCTTCCTCCTCAAATGAGAACCAAACCGGTGTCATCGAGTCAACTTCAGCTCCGGTGGGGACTCTCCCAGTGCTGCTTCCATGGGCATGCCAGACGAGAGATCCTGAGGGTGCTCCCCTCTGCTCTGGCCACGAGGTCACCCCAAGTTGGAATCAACTCAAAGCTCCGGGGGGACACAAAGGATCAACACTGGACCATGGGGGGGAAAACGGTGCAGTCAGACCTACCCAGTGGTGCCTGGTGATCCGCTTCTGAACTAACCTGGCCTGACACCCCCATGGGACATGAACGTAGGGACACACCAGGGGTCGCCAGGTCTCCCCTAGAAGAGTTCCCCCTTAGAAAGACCCTTGCAACAGGAATGCAGAGGTGACCCATGCTGTGTACCCCAAGTGGGGGAGTATGAACGGAGGTGAGCAGAGGCAGCAAAGACAAAGCATATGTGGGTTTTGAGTTCACCCTCGGGGGGCAGGCGGGACAATGGTGACAGGACAAGGGTCAGTGTCAGCCCCCAGCACCTCACCCCACGAGGAAAGTCAGGCTTACCATTGAATATGACAGTTGCAGCCCCAGCGCTCTCCTGGGTCCCCATGAAATACCCAAGATGTTAATTATTGCTATTGCAACTATTATGTTCCTCAAGAGGCAGGCTTCTCTTTGTTATTTTTAATTGGAGGGGAAGACGGTGCCACTTCCAATTGCTACCCTGAGAAAGTATTGTTCTGCCTCTTCTGAATATATTTCGCAAGCAAACAAACAAACAAACCCTCAGAAACGTTGTACGCCACTGGGGAGATTCTACACAATTTCAGCCTCGCAGGAGCCCAAGCCCAGGGTGTGTGCCACGTATTTTGCTTCTGGTTAAGTTTCCTTCTGTTGTCACTTTTCTTGTTAACTATGATCCCAAGACCTTGTTATGTAAAGTGTGGGTCCCTGACCACGAGCAACAGAAGGCTGCGCACACAGAGTTGATATAATCCCATGCAACCCACAACCACATTGATCCGGCACATAGTGTCGATGCACGACGATATTAATCATTATGTGTGTTACGTGGTCATGGACCTCACCAGCTAGACAGTGTGCTTAAGGTACGCCTCCACGTAGTTCTTTATGAAGCCAGGTGTTCGATCCTCTCCTCCCTGCACCCTCTGCCAGTTCTCTAGCATGTAGACTGTCTTCAAGGGGGCTTACAGTTAGAGTATGGAGTCCTGCCTTTGATATTAAGAAGAAAAATACAAGAGCAGAAGGACCGGAGAAGGGCCCTTGGCTGGAGGAACCCTAGCTGCTGGCACAAAGAGGCCAGTGCCTTTTGCCATTGAGTCAACTCTGACCCAGAGCAACTCACGAGTGTCAGAGGCAAACTGCCCCAGGATGCTTCCAGTGGCCGATGTTTGGGTTTCAGATTGCCGGGCATTTCTTCCAAGACACCCCTAGGTAGACTCCAGTCACCAGCCTGGGAGCTGGTTGCTGAGCGTGTTAACCATTTGCACCCCCCAGTGAGTCCTGAGACAAATCTGTTTCTGCTGTGAGCTGCTGTCAAGGCAGACCCTGACTCATGATGACCCCACATGGAAGATCAGACTATTGTGACCCATTAGTTGATTGTTGACCTGATATTTGTTCCTAATCGTCCTGAGTCAGGAAGTACCACAGAACGCGTTGAGCATCATTACAATACGAGAATCCCCACTTACAGGTGGGAACTGTGCTGACGTGCACTGGCCAGGGACTGAACCCAGATCTCCTGCACAGGAGGCACGAGTTCTCCCACTGAGCCACCACTGCCCATGAAACCAAAATGCCTCCCACAATACAAGGCTATTGTGCCCTCTCTGCAGTCCACTGGCCTTTGGTGGGTAAGGATCCGAGGCTTCTTCATCTCGTGGTACCCTCATTTCCTGGTGCCAGGAGACCTCTGCGTTCAGCTGGGAGATGGAGAGGAGAGGGGAAAGATACACCTTCCTGGCCTAGAAGTGAGGCACATCTCTCTGACCTCTATCCCATTCGCCAAACTTTTCAGGAATGCACTCACCAAACCCAACCCATTGCTGACAAGCCAAACCTGACTCAGAGAGACCCAATAAGAAAGACAGTTTTTTTAGGGTTTCTGAGACTGTAAACTTGTACAGATCACACAGCCTCAATCTTGCACCTGTGGCCATAGACGGTGGGTTTGAACCACTGACCTTGCAGGTAGCAGGCCAATGTTGAACTCACTGTACCACCAGGAATCCTCCATGGATGGAAAACAGAAAACAAAAAAACTCACTGCCGTTGAGTAGATGCTAACCCTTGCAGACCCTAAAGGACAGGGTAGAGCTGCCGCGTGGGTTCCCGAGACTGTAACTCTCTCTGGGAGTGGGAACCCTTGTCTTCTGAGGAGCAGCTGGTGGTTTCAAACTGCTGACCCTGTGGTTACCAGCCCAACGTGTAACCGTCAGGGTTCCTTTCACAGATGGAAAGGGGCTGAAACATGTAGCTACAGCAAACATAGCTGCTTCTAGCAACGATGGTACACTAGGAGTGCACAGGCTGGCTAGTGAGTCAGCCTGCTACTAGGCATCGAATGTACGACCCAAGCAGGGCTGCTACTCTACCACCCATGCTGACCTTCTCCAGGGATTGGTGCTTCCTGATCACGTGTCCAGAGTGAGTGCTCGCCTTGCGTCAGGACTCTGCTTCTTCCACATAGAGGCAGAGAGCGGGTAGAACCAGGCACAGGAAGCGCCTCCAGGAATGAGCTGGATGGACTCCGTGACTGCAGCACAGCAACAACTGTGAGGGGGCCCGGGAGCAGGTGACATTTTGCTCTGCTAATTTAGGATTGCTGAGTTGGACCCGACTTGAGGGCATCTAACAACGACCAAAGCCTGTTGGATTTCAGCACGAGTTCGCGAATCACCTAGGACAAGCACGGAAGAAGCCCAAGGGCTAGTTTGAACCCAGGACCCCAACGTTGCTGTGGTCCAGAGAATCTCAGAAACACGTTGTCTTGTATATGGTGAAAGCTATGTCTTCCAAAAGACCCCCAGCAGTAGCAGCTGCCCCCGGCACTGGGGACTCCGGTTCCGAATCTCCATGAAACACAACTGCCTGCTGGAGTGCCCTTTACAGTAAAACCTCGTTAAGCAGAGAGCAGTTTGTCCAGCAGAATGCACAATTGGAAGCAATTGTTGTTCCCCAGCTAACTGGATACCCTGTCATGCTCCAGTAAAAATATCAGATTATCTGAACTAGTTAATTCAAAATCCATTGTTCCCAGTCCCTCGCCTTTCAAATTAATGATGTTTGCTGTAGTTGCTGGTGAGAGAGAAGGCAGGCGGAGCAGCGCACAGCCCCATGTCCCCGAAAAGGAGGGGAAGCCAGGGACCAGGAGAGAGGGCGGACAACCACGTGCACAGCTGGAAAGTTAGGCTCTGAGCGCTTTCATTTTCCTCACCCTGCGAGACCTTAGGAGGAACCAAGGAGGAAAGGAAAGTCTAGCCAGCGTGCAATCTGTTCCACAATTAACCACTCAGAGGAGGGAGGGCCTCGTGGAGGCCCGTGGGCTGTTAACATCGCTCCTTCGGAAACCTCAGGGCAACAAGAGCGACTTGCCTCCAGGAGCACCTGGGCAGGAGATGTGCGGCAACCTGGCCATTTCCCAGCCGGGCCACCGCGTGCACGCCACCTCACCCCTCTGTTAATGTCAGAGTGCCTGCCTCCCGGGGTCTTGGTCAAGATCACTCCATTAACATCTGTCAAATATATCGATGCTTCATAACCTGGCCTCTTCCTCACTCACTGTCCAGCACTATGTCCAGCTGCCGCAGTACATGTGAGGGGGCTTCCAAACGCCCCTGGGGCGTGTCACAGTGGCACGAAGGACATGATGCTGGACAGTGAGTAAGGAAGGCCCTCAGAGCACTGATGGATGCCTTGGGATTGCGGTGTTCGTGGAGAATATTGCCTGTACCATGCCTGCCAGAGCAGGCAAATCTGTCCCAGCAGCCTTGCAGCCAGAATGCTCCTTAGGAGGGAGGGTGGCCAGACGTCATCTCACATCACTTGGATATGTGATCAAGAGAGACTCTTCCCTCAACAAGGGCATTATGCTTGGAAAAGTCAAAGGTTGGTGAAAAAGAGGAGGATGCTCCATGTGGCGGCAGAGCACAGTGGCTTCGGACAAAATAAGGATCGGGAGGGTGACACAGCACCAGACAGTGATGCGTCCTGTTGGGCACAAGGTCATAAGTTGGAGCTGACTCGATGGCCTCTAACAACAAACTCAGACATACGACTCAAAAAGTGAAACTCACCATAGGGTTGATTCCAATTCATAATGAACCTAGAAGGACAGGCCTGATTGGCCATCGTTCTACTGAGGACACCTGAGCTGTCAGACTGCCACGCCTTCTACTTCTGAAAGGCTGGTGGGTTTCAACCATCGACACCTTGACTAGCAGTCAAGCATTTATTTTATTTAGTTAGTTTTATCATTTTATTGGGGCTTGTACAGCTCTTAGCACAATCCTTACATTTATCCATTGTGTCAAGTACATATGTACCTATGTTACCATCATCATTTTCAAAACATTTTCTTTCTACTTGAGCCCTTGGTATCAGCTCCTGATTTTTTCTCTCCCTCCCTCATGAACCCTTGATAATTCATAAATTATTATTTTCTTATGTCTCACACCAACCACTGTCTCCCTTCATCCACTTTCCTGTACCCATCCCCCTAGGAGGGGCTAATACCACAGCATCTCCAGTACTCCTTGCCTAGCCACAGTAAAGCCTCTGTGTCCAGGAGCCCTGGTGGTGCAGTGCGTTATGCGTTGGGTTGATAACCACAAGGTTGGCAGTTGGATGACACCAGTTGCTCCTCAGGAGAAAGATGAGGCTTCCTGCTCCTGTGAAGATTTACAGCATCGGAAACCCACAGGGGCAGCTCGACTGTCCTATAGAGTCGCTGTGCAGTCTCGAGGGCCATAAGTTTGGGTTTAGGTTTCAACCTTCTTGTTTGTAAGAGAGGCTGGTTCCATCGCCTCACACACTCACCTCTCAGGAGGTGGGTCTATCTGAGATGAAGACTGTGAAATCCCTTTCCTCATGCCTGGCCCCGAGTTGGCAGGTGGTCAATGCGAAGTGCTACCTTGAGCTGAATATTCAAAGTCTTCCCAGGACCCAGCAGGACAGAAAGTGAGACACTTCAGTGAATGGCACGAGCCCTGACTCTCCAAGATGAGTGGGCGCCAGCCAGGACTACACTTCACTTTCCAGAACGTGGAACCACGTGGGCACCAAGCTGAGCTCCCACCCGCTTGTGAGAGACATATGCAGCCCATCGACGCAGACTGGCAGGTTGGGAAAACCAGGGCCAGGCAGGGAATACATGGTGAAGAGTATTTAAATATGTGGGGCGGACTTGGCTCCCACAGATGGCAGTAGGGTACAGTCCAGGGTATTACGACCACACAGAGACATGAATTCATGTGGGAGAACTTGGGAAGAATCGGTCTGCCAAAAAAATACCAAAAACCTGAAAAACAAATATGAAAGTGATGAGTCTTCTTGTTTAAATAATAGGAATACACACCATCACATGAAGTTCTCTATCTATCTATCTATCTATCTATCTATCTTAGGAAGTCATATATATTTACATATATATTAGGAAGTCATATATAGCAGACTTCTTGAAATCAATTCCAAGATCTCTTGGCCGCCCCCTGAGACACAGTGGACTTGGAAACGTGACACAATGTGAATTTCAGAGGCTGCAGCAGCCAGACTGAATTGTGTTCTGTCCCAAAGGAATTAGAGGATGCAGGTTGAGGGAGTGAGACTCCTTGCCTCCAAGGTCCGTGGCAGCAGGATTCATCATAGCCACGAGGCGGGAGCAGCCCCCATGACCATCAATGGATACCTGGATAAGCGAAGTGTGCTATAGTCTTGCAATCGAATCGTATCCAGTCGTGAAGAGAAGTGGAATCGTGAGACATGCTGTGGCCTGGCTCCCCTTGAAGACATTGTGCTGAATGAACTGGGTCCGCCACCAAAGGAAGAACAATGCATGATCCCACTTACATGAAACCTAGAACGGGCAAATGCGAGAGACAGACGTCTATGAGCGGGTACCAGGAGTGAGGGGAGAGAAGGGGGGGATTATTTAAGGGGTGATGAAAACCTTTTGGAGACAGTGGTGATAGTTGTACAGCATGGTGAATCTAATTAATATCACTGAATTATAGAATTAAAAGTGATTAAAATGAATGAGTGATTTGTTATATAATTTTGCCCCAATGAAACAACAACAGAAAACAGATACACCACATGGGCGTGTGGGGAGTGCTGTGACTGTGTTTGTAAGTTGCCTGATGAAGGTTCCAGGTCCCACTGAGCATAAAGGATGTCATCTGAGACACCATGACTGTCACACTGTCGTGATGTTCAAGGTCAGTGGCCGTATACTAAGGCTACAGACTGTTTCACTAGCAGTTGACAGCAGATTGCATGATTCCCAATGGTTAGCCCTGGAGTTAGTCCCAATCTAGTCCTGGGGACATCCATGGGGGACCTCAATAATGTTTTGTCCCCAATACCCCAAAATTCTGAGCTCCTGGATAACAGGGTTCATCTTTAACATATTTGCATCTTAAAACATATTCATTCACCTATCCATTTAATAAATATTCAACCAGAACACATTAGGAGGCAGACATTGTGCAGGGGCTAGAGTTTAAAATCAGCTACATCAGGATCCTATCCAACTAGAGAGGCACACGCCATGAAAATATTTAGTTGAGTTTATACGAGGTCCAGAGATATTTCCATATGGGTATCAACAGGAACAGAGAGAAGATGGGATGAATGTACACCATGGATAGTCTGGAGTCTCAGAGAGGAAGGAGCCTTGCTTGCAAAAGGAATGGTGATGGATGGATGCTTGCACCTATGATTCACTAATTGAATTCCAACTGTGTATCAGAAGAAGGAATTCTGGGGCACAGTGGTTTCACATCAGGCTACTAGCCACAAGCTCAGCAGTGAACCCATCAGCCCCTCCTCAGGAAAAGAAGAGGCTTTTTATTCCCATAAAGAGGTAGTGTTGGAAACCCACAGACTAGTTCTACCCTCTCCTAGGAATCGGGTCACTATGAATCGGAATTGCCTCGATGGCAGTGAGTATTTTAGTATATGAGAGAGACAGACAGACAGATTGACTGACAGACTTGATAAATGAAGACATGCACATGATGCACTAATTTTCCTGCCATTGCTTCAGTAATCACGATAAATTCTTCAATTTCCTGGGACAAGTCATGAACTTGGGCCCTCCATAAACTCAAACAACCAAACTCATTGCTATTGAGTCAATTCTGACTCACAGCAACTCTATATGATAGGGTAGAACTGCCCCCCCTCAGCCCCCCCCCCCACCACACCCATGGATTTCCAATGCTACAAACCTTGGAAACCTTCAGCAGAAACCTTCAACTTTCTGTCATGGCATGGATTGTGGGGCTCCTTAGGTAGGCTGATAGCAGTGAGTTCCACTGGAGCTGGGCGGAAGCCTCCCGTGACCAGCACTGACCAGGGCCCTTTAGGGCAACGGTATCACTTCAGGTTTCCTCGGGGCAGAATGAAGGAAGACTGGAGAGGATCCATCCAAGAGCTACAGAGTGTTGAAAAATGACAAATGTACTGGAAGCCTGTAGGGATGAGTTAGTTGGCAGAAGATAGTCCCCACTCGCTCCTCAAGTTCTCTCAATGAGATGTGAACATATGAGACCCTTGACAATGTCTGGCACCACTCCCTCTCTAGATCGATCGCCATACACATGATCCACTGTGCCCCATCTCAGAGTTAGTCATCTGTTCCCCAAATACCTCACCCCAGAGACAGCATGATACAAGGCGTAAGTCACCCTGCCTACTAGATTCAAATCCAAACTTTGTTGCAAGTCATTGATCCTTAGTGTGCCTCAGTTTTCTCCACATAAAGTGGGGATAATAACATATCAATTGCATAGAACTGCCATGAAGAATGAATGCACAATTTCTGTAAAATGTTTAGAATATTCCTTGTACACAGTAAAAAAAAAAAAAAAAAAAAAACCTCTCACTGTCACTGAATCAATTCCAACTCCTAGTTGACATCCTAGTGACATACAGTCATCCCAGTGACTCTCTGAGACAGGGTAAAACTGACCCTGTGGGTTTTCAGGACTATAACTCTTGATGGGAGTCGAAAGCTCAGATTTCTCCTGGGAAAGGCTGCCTAGCACACCCCCACTCTCCCACCAAGGCTTCCTTGTACACCACAAGTACACAGTATTTTCTCCCCACCTGGGAGATGTTATCTGTACTAAAAAAATCACCTCTAACATCTGTCATTCTGTGAGATGTCTGCCACACTCTCTGCTGGATGTCCATTCTCTTTGCATAGACTAACCAGGCACTGTCTATTATGCATGTCCCTGTCTTCCTCCCTGGATTGTGGAGAACGCCTCATGTCTTCCCCCTTGGCTGGCACAGCCTCCAGGCAGGCAACTCATCACGGGTCAACAAACAAATGAATGGATTGTGATTAGGTGAGGAGGAATGGATGGATATGGACAGACCTGCTGCCAGGAATGGCTTCTAAACACAGTGCATGTGATCACCTGTTTGAAACGTAGTAACAGCTGCTGGCAAGTCAAAAGCAACTCCCGGTGACCCCATGTGTCAGAGGGACCTGTGCTGCACAGATTTTTGGTGGCTGACTTTGGAGAAATCTTTCTTCCAAGGTGTTTTTATATGGGCTCAAACCTCTAACCTTTCAGTTAGCAGCCAAGTTCATTCACCTTTTGTACCACCCAGGGAGGGGTTCCGTGTGGCCTAATAGAAGACCAAACCAAACTCACTGCTGTCACGTCATGTCCATTCTGGCTCCTATTGACCCCAGGGGACCAGGTAGACCTGCCCCTGGTGAGTTTCTGAGTCTGTACTCTTTAGAGAGGTAGAGAGCCTCCTCTTGCACCCAAGAGAGCAGCTGGGGGTTTCAAATTGCCGACCTTGCTGTTAGCAGTCCATGAATAACCACGATACCTCCAAGACTCCAGTGTGTGACTTAATAGTGACCTTAAATACCTGAGGAAGTCTTACCAAGCATCTGGCTTGGTTTAGATTTCCTACAGGGAAGGACTACCTAGCATTGACCAGTTTTTTAGACAGAGAAGACTCTGCCCCTCTTGCCCCAGCAGCCTGTCCCTTAGGAGAGACCAGATTCCCCTTTATCTAACACTCTTATTACATTAGCCAAAAGGGTAGCACCCACCCGGAGGGGCTGCAGTAGAATGGCCTGGCAAGCTACTTACGAACAATCGCAGCCTTGGAAAGGCTATGGAGGAGTTCTACTCTGCAGCCCCGGGGCTGCCTTGAAGACCCCAGTGGGCTGGGTTGGGTTGCGTTTTCGTATCAGGGAAACTGTCCAGACTCCATGAGGATTCAAAGGTCTTCGCAACAAAGAAAGCCCCTTGGTGACAGAGTCGTTTTTCACCTGGCTCTACTCACCTGAAAGTTTGGGCTTTGAATCCACCCGACCTAAAACTCACTCCTAGCCAGTTGACTCGGACTCACAGTGACTCACAGCAGTCAGCAGGACTGCTTCTTTTTCCCTCCGAGAGAGTGCTGAGTTAGAACTGCTGACCTTGCAGTTAATAAATAGCCCAACCCGTAAACCTCTGTGCCACCAGGGCTGGGCCAGAAAAACAAGTGGTTTGCTTCAGTAAAAATCATGCCGTGGAAACCTTATGTTGCAATTCTGCTCTGTGCCACACGGGGTCACCAGGAGTCAGGATGGACTAGAGGGCCACACGTTTGCTCTGGCTGCCGTGCCAGAGCTGGAACAGATGCGGAGGGTGGGGGGGTACAACCTTTAACCAAGAAAGCAAATGGATCATCTGCGGGTACTTAAGGAGCCCTGGGACATTTTTTTAGCATTCCACACATGCTCAGACCCATCAGCACAGAGGTGATAAACAGGCCGCCAGGAGCCCAGTGTCAGCTACAAGCTTGTCCTCCAGCTCGGCCCACCCCAGCAGCCGGTGGTGCTCAGTGGCGGTGACCGCCGGACAAAAGCAAACACCATCATTAGGGAGACAGGCCAAGTCTCTGGCCTGAAAGTTCCGCCGTGTATCCCTCCCCAGCAAATGCAGAATCGATGCTTCCCCACTCCGAACGACCTTTTCAGACCCCTCAGCTGCCACATGCCATGTCCCTGTCGGCCTGGAGCCAGTGCTGGGGACTATGAATCAACTTGCACCTGATTAACATGCAGACCGAGGCCCTGGTGATGAATATTTTAATAAAATGTTTACTGTTTACCCACATGAATGGAGAGAATTTACATCTGCCAGGGCCACCTGTGCCCTCAGCACTGTGGCCAAACAGCAGCATCCCCGGGGAGCCCGGCTGTGTGAGGAGGACAGAGGGGGTGGACAGGAGGGAGGGGTGGGTGGGCCGATAGGGAGGGGAGAAGCATAAGGAGTCCCAGGACATCAGGGAATTTAGGGGAAGGGAGGCGCAGATGGGGTGCTGGGGAGGCTGGAGAGAAAAGCTTGGAGAGAGGCTGATCAGAAAGGAATACTGGGGTTCTCAGGGGTTAGAGTTGAAGAAGGGGGGTCCTGGGGTCTCTGGCTGAGCGTGACTCTCACTGTGGTAGAAGAGGAGGATTAAACATGCCTGGGCAGAGTTCACAGAGCCAGTTGCAGGGCGGTAGGCATCTTGTTCGAGCTTTGTAGCTATTTGCAGCCACGCTGCCATCTGGAGCCCCAGGGAGATGGTCAGTGTCCTCACCTCCGTGCCCGGTGCCGGCCCCTGCTGCTCGCCTCTGCGCACGGCTGTCACTGGACTGCTGCCCCAGCCCTGGCAGCTCTAGTAAGTGAGGAGCGAGCCTGATCCCAGAGGCTGCCCCCACATTGGGAATGGAAAGGTCATCCCAGCCTCCTTGGGAAATACTTCTGGTTTTTGAGTGACCCAGAAAGGGACCTGGTAAAAAGAAGTCCTGGTTGGAAAGTTAGGCGCCACTTCCTCCATTAACATTGAAAACTTCAGCACATAGCCTGGTGGGACAGGCAGACCAGGGGGCCCAGGAGAGTGTGGGCCAGCAGGGTCACCCAGAGCCTTAGGGCACCTGTAAGTAGATGGGCCCGGCCAGCTTCTCCCCTGAAGACGGCTGTTCCTAAAACTGCAGCGGGGTTTTGAAGCACCTTACTACCTTCTTGGTCCCCTTCTCTCTTTCGCGCCTCACACCTCAGATTAGCTTTGGGCCTCTGACACTAAGTGGTTTCAGTATACATTTGACTTCAATCAGCCCCTTTGCTGATTGTATTCTTAAGCCCTCTTTCTGGGAGAGACTGTCAAGTGTTTGGGGAAGAAGTGGGGCCAGGGGCCGGGGGTAGGGGCACAGCTAGGGAGCAGGAGGGACAGATGCCTGCTTTGCTTTCCGACAGGAGTGGTAGAGCTCCACGCCCCGTCCACCCTCTCTTTCCCTCCATCTGCCTCGGTCTCTCTCTCCTTTTTTCCTGTATTCTTCCCTCCTCCTTCTCCTGCTGTGTCTCTCTCATCTTTCCATTTCTTCCTCATCTCCCCACCTCTCATCCTGCTTGGGGTGTGACTGCCACCCTCCCCCCCCCAAATTTTCTTCCTTCTCCTCCCTCCATCGGGGCCTATACTCCAGTAGCAACCATTCACCCCCTGGAATGAACAAGAGACCTAACATTGTTCACTGAATTGTAGAGGCCCATATGCAGCATCAGATGGGGTTTCTAACTTTTGATTATAGAAAGCTCCAGAATCAGAGAGAGAGAGAGAGAGAGAGAGAGAGAGAGAGAGAGAGAGAGAGAGAGAGAGAGAGAGAGAAGACAATGAGCTCCATGTACCAGCCACTCAGCTATAAATACCATCAACCCCTGCTCCTCCCCTGTTCACCAGCAGCCCCTAACCCCTCCCCATCACAAATCCCTGTCGGACAAGCAGTTCCCAGGCATAAGCATGTTGCTTCCATAAATACTTGTAGAGTGTTTTGATGAGCCGTCTGAACTATCGCGGGCCCCAGAAGACCCCAAAGCCGGTCCATGGCACACACCTACCTCTGAGGGTAGGGAGTCTCTGACCACATCTCAAGGCAAGCTGTCTTTCACAGAAAATCACCGTTGGCAACGAATCCGTGTCCTGGCTCAGGAACAGCTTCACCAAAAGCCTTAGGCAATCTCGCGTCTTCTGTCCCGAAAGATACCATTTAGTAAGCGAGTCAGCCTACCAGAGAACACACCTGCGTGCCAGATGTGCACAGCTGTGTGCAAACAACTGCCCATCCATCTGCAGCACTATCCACAGAAGAGAGATAGGCAATCTGATCATCAAATGACTCCTGTAAACCATGGCAGCACGTGGAGTCCTCAAAAGCAGCCGCCAAGGGAAACACAGGCTTTCTTTGGAGAGAAGAACTGAACAGCAATGCTCTCCCCCGCTCCCCCAGGGGACGATACCCGCTCCTTCCCTGAGCAGAGAAGCAGCATGGACTGTGGAAAGGCTAGGGAGCCTCCTGAAGTTAGGCTTCTCACTTGATTGCCAGTAATGAGCCTGGCCTGCAAGTGGCCTTCCTTTGTGCGGCCATTATCTCATTCGTGGAATCCACTGTAAGAAAGTTTGGCTGAAAAGCCTGAACCATGAAATGTAGACATCATGACAGAGAAGCAGGTGGCGTGTCAGACAGGACACCATGGAGATGTATGATCTTGAGACAGCTGCTTTCCTGCGCTGGGCTCTGTTTGCTCTTGTCAATGAAAAGGTGCAAAGCCATGTAGCTCTGTCTTCCTCACCGGAAAACAGGTCGAGAAAAGGCCCCTGTGTCAAGAAGGGGGGCCCCTAACCAAGGTCTGACTGTGTGCTCTTCCTGGGAAACCCACACATCGTGGGTGCAAGCATGTGGTAGATAGCTCTTTGGGTTAGGGTAAGGGGAAAAATTATTTGAAAAACACGACGATAGACATAAAGTTCTTAGAAAAATATCAGACTCTGAGTGGCACATCTTACTAAAAACTAAGATGGTCAAAACATGAAGGGCACTCAACCCATCACCAAATCCAAGCCCCCCCCCCCACCATTTCACAACAACAAATGATTAACAAGAACCCCTTGTTAACTGTGTCTCCCAATGGGGGCAGTGGGGTCTCCCAGGGTGCACCTGGCCCAGGGTGGCACCTGACTGCCTCTAACTTCACAAAGCAGGAGAAGTAAGATCATCAGCATCAACCAGCCAGGGCTGATTCCTAGGAGGCCGGGGACGGGCATGCCTCCACCCTCCAACCTTTTGGCAAATTCTGACACCATCTCTCCCTTCCTTGGCACTCTCGACTACCCTGTTAGATTCGCTCACTCATGGCAATGGTGAAACAGAACCCAAACACCATATTCAGACATTCACAGGTATGAGGTTTATTGGGGACGTGGCTGTTGTTAGGTGGAGTTGAGACAAAATGAAACACTGACTGGCCCTGTGCCATTGTCACAAGCCCTGTGTTTGAGTCCATTGCTGCAGTCGCTGTGTCAATCCACGTCAGGATCAAGAGCTCTCAGGATACAGTTCTTCAATCAGGGCAAGCTTCTCTCGACCAGACCTGCAGACTTATTCTTCCTGGGCCCTCAGTGTCTCAGCCACACGGCCCCTTAGCCCCTTCTGTGCTTGAACAAGTGCCACGCAGTTCTCTAGCTGTGCCAGTAAGTGCTCAGAGGAGCGCCGTCACCAGCAAGCCTGCCCAAAGGCATTCATGTCTCTTATGCCGTTGGCTAAGAAGCCCACTGCTTGGTCTCATTGATTCTGCCACCACATCTCATTCTCCCTCACGGTCTCTGGAATCATGGCTCACGTCTCCTGGGTTGAGGAGGGTCGCTGCAAGAATATCAAGTCCAAAAGACTTGTTCCACTTCGGGCACTTCTTTCCTGATGCCATGAGATACCCTTCTCCACCTCTGGGAAGCCTGATGGTGGACAACACCGACTAATCCCCACGTAAAGGTTCTATATACCTTCCTGGCATGGTTCCAACCCCACAGGGTGTCATGCATCTCACCTAGCAAGCTGTCCAGTCCCCTGGGTGGGCCACACGCATCTCACATTTGCATAGTCCTACCCAGTCAATGGTGGGAGTAATTCCCTGCCCTGCAGAAGTTAAACAGTCTCCCGGAAAGGCTCCACTCCCAACTGAGCCCTGACTAGTGGCTGCTGGCATGCCCCTCACGTGGCCAGTGTCCATGCTCTACCTCGGCACTGGGACAAGCCCACTCTTTGCACAAACCTGGCTAGTGACTGTGAAAACGCCCAACTACACCCTAGTAGGGATCGCAGTGACGACCTACCCCATCTCTCATCGGCGGAGCAATGGACATTGTTTGCCAGGAGGGAAGAATACACGGGCCCTATTAATAGCGCATTCAAAAGTGGGTGTGTCCCTTATGAGCAGAGTGGAGGGAAAGGGCGATCGGACCGTGAGTCAGAGGGTCTGGGTTCTATGCTTGTTCTGTCCTGGGGAGATCTCAGACTGTCACACCTTTCTGGGATGGCTCTGTTCACCCATACGTCCAGTGGGGACAATGATGTCGCTCCCTTCCACTCTTGTAGTGTTGGCCTGGATGTGAAACAAACATGGAGATGTCGAGAAAGGGGTGACAGACAAGGTCTTGACTGGGTCGAAGCTTGTGGGCGTGGTGCCTTCACCAGTACACTTTCTAGCTCTCCTCCTCTGGAAGAGACTTTAAATTCACTGGCAGGCTCAATTGTATAATCTGTCCTCTGGATTCCTCGCCTCCCTTTACCCCCAAAGTTCCAACTTGTCCTGCCCTTTCTCCAAATGCAGGCACTTACTTCTCCGTTCCTATGTGCCCCACAATCCCAGACCCCCCACCACCCGCCACTCATCTCACATGCCAGCTTCTCATGGTGGCACTGACTCCTGGGAAGCTCACCTTCTGGCTCTTCCTCAAGGCACTTGTGGTTTGGCCAATGGTGGGACGTGCTGACAGCTGTTGTCGATAGTCAGTGCGTGCCCTGACCCAAGGGACTTCCCTTGGGGAGAGATGCCTGGGAAGATGCCTGGGAAGAGAGATGCCTGGGAAGTATTTGAAGCTGGGCTCAGGCTCAATAAAGAGTTCTGCCGAACTTTCCACCGAGGCCCATGTAGGGCCTCTGAGGAGCCTGTGCCCAGCTCCCCCTAAATCAATTTCTCAGCTCGGTAGAGGAACCAGGCAGGGTTGTATTGAATCTCTTCCCCTCCATTGCCCCTGACTGCATTCCCAAATCACATCTGGCTTGGAGTGCCTTCTTCCAGCCAGCATTTAATCCTCAGTGGTGATCCTTTTAAGAAATATAATTCTGTTCTCCACCCTTCCCTCTCGACTCCAACCTTGCCCACAATTTTTTATATATATAATTTTTAAAAACCAGTTCTGGAAATTTCCAAATGCTGACATCATGGTAAAAATTCTTTGTTTCTCAAAGTCCTTATTCCCAAGGCCTGATCCATCCTTCAGTGCCATTCCCAGGAAGGAGCTGCATTTTCCAGGGCTTCCTAGAGCTCTCCTTTGCTGCCTGCTCCTTATGACAGCCTGGAAGCTTAGCCTTTTTAAAAATCAAGCTGGCTCTCTGCTCTCCTGAGCCCCACCCACCTCACAACATGAAGAGGAGGGTAGACTGTGTGCCCAAGTCTCTTCCTTAGCTCTGACTTTTGGAACCACCCTCAGGCCTGTAAGACAGCACCCCCCAGCTCAGTGCCCTCACCAAGGGCCCCAGGGCACACAGGTAACCACCCATGCCCTCTCCTCCCCAACCCCCCACCCCCTCTGCAAGGAGTAGTTCTAGAAACATAGAGAGTCATAATTGGAGCACATGGCCCTGTTCATGATCAGAAGGAAGATCAACCATGATGATGAAAGTATCAGTGGAAATGAGTATTAAATATGAGTGTGCTGTTGTTAGCAGCCATCAAAGTGGTGGGCTGTCCCCGACCACCGATGCATGGAAACTCCATGCCCAATGGAACAAAATGCTGCTTGACCCTGCCCCGTGCCCATGATCGGCTGTCAATGGACCCATGCACTCCGGAAGTTGTCGCTGGCTGCCTCCTGGAACTAGCGTGGCAGGCCTCCTAGTCTGCACGCTCCGCTGAAGCCTGCTCAGCATCTCAGCACCCAGCAGGCGTCTGCGACAGAGGGCAGTCAGTGGCTGCACGTCAGGTGTGTGGGTTACGTACAAACAGAGCCTGGGTCTGCCACCTGGAAAGGGAGACTTTGACCACTGTGCTGGACTGCGCTCAGGTTAAAAGTAAGAGGAGCTTAGTGCTGTACATTCGTTATTGTGATACCCACAACCTTTTCTGGGGTAGGTGTCTTTAGTTGTCCCCATTGACACCAATAAAGTCGAGACCCAAGGGAGTAAGCAACGCCTTCCAAGAAGTAGGAATTTGCAGAGTTTGAGTTGAAACAAGGCAATCTGACTCCAAATCTTGGGCAACCACCCATGATTCTAAACTTCTTTTCTCAAAGGCCAACTTGAAGGAGGTAAGACCATAGAGAAAGTCTTTGCCATAAGCGTTTTAGAGTGTCCAGTAGAACACAAAAGCAGAAATTGGGTCTCAGGAGCAACTGGAGGTAGGAACGGAAAGGCCATCCTGTGCTCTGGGAACATGTGGCTCGTCCTTAACTCTCTCTCAACAGTAGGGCTGGCCCTGCCCTCTAGGTCATGTGACGGAAAACATAGCTGCCATCAGTCCCCAAGTATTCTTTGTTAGAGCTTACCACTGATCTTGCTTGGTCTTCGTATAATCCAGAAATGTCCTGGGGAGGAAGTGATTGGTCCATCCCAGAGCTTTGCTGTTGGCCGTGAAAGACAGGCACAAAACACCCAACAGTTTCCATCAAATGCAGTGTCATTAAAGCGGAGGGGGGGAAAGAGGACAATTTCCAGGAAGCAGAAGGTGGTCAGTTCCTGGGAAAAGGGATACTGGGAAGATAACCAAGTGGGAGTGTGTTAACGTGACCTTGGGTGGGTTAAGTCACCTTGCTCGATCTGGGTCCCTCATCAGAATGGTGGTGTTGACAATGCGCTCCTGACAGAGCTATTGTGAGGATAAAACAAGAAATTACATGTGAAATGCCTGGCATGGCGCCTGGCACCTGGTAAATACCCAATAAATGTCGGCTATTACTATTATTAAGTCTGAGCCATTGCAAGCTCACAATGCCGGGCTCAATTTTATTCCTTATAAATAAACATTATTATACTAAATCCCCTGGCACACAAGAATCTCATACCCAGTTCTTTTTCCACTTTGGAAAAAAAATGGGGAAAGAGCTAAGGGAGAGTGATGTTGCTCCCAGAAGGATGTTCTCCAGGATGAGGAACCAGCCAAGGCAGTGGGGCCAGCTGGGAGTATCTTTAAATTTGTCTCTTTCATCTCATCTTTAGCTACTAAACAGAGATGTGAGGACCAGCCATGGTGCCTGAGTCCCCGTGTTTGGATTGTGCTCTGCCCACGCCCTTCCTTGCTATTGTTCTGTGTCCCCTCAGTCATAGTGCGCTGTCTCCCTCAGGCTTCAGACTTGGAAAAGGCCAAGGAGCCTACGGTTATTGAGGAAAGAAACCGGATCCCTTGCTGTGTACATGTTGGTCTTCAAAACCATTTATAGTTTGGGGACTTTCCATGATTTCAAACACCGTCAAGCCGGCTACCCACTGCCTCCTCAGACTGACTGAGTTCACATGAGAGACTGCTCTGTGATTGGCAGGTTGGGCCTGAAGAAGAGCAGACATCCAGAGCCTGGGTGCCCAAAGTAGCCGTCTAATTTATTCAGACAAGTTCCCATCTGGGTATTTCCTATACTATCAAACTGTATCCTTCAGTGAAGACATTTGTCTTAGCTGAATAAAATCTCTTAATGGTTTAATAAAAAGCATTTAACTCAGTTTTCCTAGTTTTAGGAGTGCCTGGAGGTCCTTTAGGAGAGCAAACATCTTTGCTGGGATCATTGAGGGAAACGTAATTATTTTTCTGCCTTCTGATAAATTATTTTCCGGAAGGAGCAGCTCCAGATGCCTGTCGTAGGCTCCCACACTCTCCGAAGCCCCCTCAAAGGACAGGGCATTCTCCACGAGCAGCCGGGGAGCGGCCCTCCTTCCTTCGTCAGCTGACCTGCCTTCCCTTCAAAGGCAGACTCTCTTTGCTGAAAGAGCATCCATGCCATTATCATCGCCAATTTGTCCTGTTCAGAATAAATGGAAAGCAAGAGTCTAGAGGTCAGTGAGAACCAAGTGCCAGGAGCAAAAGGCAATTAGGTTAGCAGAAACTTCATGAGGACAAAAACAACTGAGAACAGGAAGTAGGACTCAATAGAAAGGATCAGGGACAAGTTGGAGAAAGGAGGGAAGGGGTGGGGGTGGGTGGGAGCTTGGCAAACCTGGAAGGAAGACGCTGACAAGGAGAGCGTGATCTACAAGGAGAGAAAGCAGGGAGAAGGGAGCCGATCCCATTTAAACAGCCAAGGTAAAGTTGAGAACTAGAGCATGGCACGTGGACAAGAAATACAGAGCAGGAATCACAGGAGCGGAAAGAAGAAAGCAGCATGGGGCCGCAGGGAGAAGAGCAGGAGTAAGGGAAAATAGATGAGTGGGATAGGAGCAAAGGCAAACAATGCATCGGGAATGATAGGTGGCTGGAAGGAAGAATTCCAATACTGGAAGATGCATGCCATTTTATCAATAAGTTCATCAAAGCTCAATGAAGTTAAGTAGACTCTCAATTGCCCATCTGGAAAAAAAATGTATGGAGTACCTTCTAAGAGCTAGGTTCTGAACTAGGCACCAGCATGCAGTAGTGAGCAAGGCAGATGGGAGTCTTGCCCTCAAGGAGCTCGGTTTAGGTGGAGGGACATTATTGCAAGTAAACTAGAAATCACAGCGCTGTGGAGTAAGTTACAATGGTGCAGAGGCTGCAGAAGTCTATAGAAGAATACCTGGCAGGTGTGTGTGTGTGTGTGTGTGTGTGTGTGTGTGTGTGTGTGTGTGTGTGTGTGTGTAGGATGGGCAGTAAGAAGGGTGGATGGGGTGGGTAGGAGCATCCCAGCAAAGTGGATGGCAAACTTCAAGGCCAGCAGCCAAGACCCCTCCAGCTTCAGAGAAGTTCAAGGGCAGCCCAAACTGGAAGTCCAAACTGCTGGTCCCCAGCCCCTACATGCTGCTATTGATCTAGGAGATTTGCTTTTGTCCACTTCAAACTCCAGCATTCTGACAACTCCATGCTGAGTTGTGTGGACAGGACCAAATCCAATATAAGTCTCCTTTCCCATTTGCCATGAAATCCTTCAGTAACTCACTAGCCCCTGCGGAATGAAACCCAAGTGCCTTGTTCATATCCAGACCCTCTAGACTCCACTGCGTTCTAGCCACAGTACAAATGGTTACTGCGTGCAGCTGCTAACTAAGGTTTGGAGGTTCAAGTCCATCTGGAGGTATCTTGAAAGGAGACGACAAAAAACAAAATCTGGCTACCTAATTCCAGAAAAATATCAGCCAGGGAAAATCTTAAGAAACACGCTTCTACTCTGACACAGCAGGCTTGCCAGGAGTTGGAGTAAACTCGATGGTGACAAGTTTGTGCGGCGACATGATGGGCCTCTGTCCTTCTACACCAGTGGCTCGTTTTGTCTGGGACTCGTTGCTAGTACCTGCCCCAGCCCACCTTCCCAGTGTCCCTCACCCACACTAGGACTCATTTTTAAGACTAAGCCTAGCTCCCCGCTTTCTTCCTCAGAAAACTCTCCTCCTCTACCTTGTACCACGCCAACGCGGGTTCTTCAGCCCCACCCTAGGCTCCTGCTGTATCCCCCTCCCCCCACAGATGCTGTTATTGTGTGCTGCCATCGAATGAGCCCCCTGATGACACGATAGGACGGTCATGATCCACAGGGTTTTCACCAGTTCGTGTTTGAAAGTAGATGGTCAGGCCTTTCTTCCTGGTCCATCTTAGTCTGAAAGTTCTACCGAGAGCAGGTCAGCAGCATGAGAACAGCATGCAAGCCTCCAGTGACAGAAACACGGTGGCTGCGCTCCACGAAGGGACGTGGCTGGAAATCAAACCCGCACCCCCTCACAAACTCACAACCCAACATCACTGCCATCGAGTCCATTTGGATATACGGTGACCATAGAGGACACCTCTGTGGGTTCCCGAGGCTGTAGCCCTTTCTGGGAGCAGAGAGCCTCATCTTCTGCAGAGTGGCTGGTGGTTTGGGACTGCTGATCTCGATATCAGCAGGCCAGTGAGTAACCGCTATGCCAGCAGGGCCCCAGGCTCCCGCACAGAAGTTGAGAGTGCTACCAGTGAACCACTCAGCCCAGAGAGTGTAATGACCTGTTGATGTCTGCTTGCTCTGGTAGATGGTCAGGTCTTCGAAGGCAAGACCTATAACCCGGTCTTCATTTGTGGCCTGATCTTGGCTCAGCTCCTGGCTTACACAAAGATGTCAGTAAACTCTGGAGGGACTGACTTGAGTTGCCTGATTCACTGTGGAGTAATGGAGCAGCCTCTTCTCACTCAGGACAAGACGAGTTTTAATCTGCAAAACGGAACTGCAGGCTTCCCCGTTAGACATCAGGCAAGGTCCCCTTAGGCCAAACTCATCAGAAACTGAGTGGCTGTGCACAGTCCAGGAAGAGCGGTGGGCTCGAATTGGTTTCTCTTCGAGCTGGACCACATTTTATAGAAAATCAGGAGGGCTTCAGTGAGTTTGGCTCCTGTAATCCACAGCAAAGGGAACAAAGGGCCTTTAACTCCGTCATTCATTTACATTGTTTCTGGTAAATTAACTTGCTCCTGCTTCATCAACGGAGAGTTACAAATCCTGAGCTGTGGGCTCACCTTCCTGCCTTTTTGTCTGCTTAGTGTACATGCATTTGTGCATATGCTTGGGGTACAGCCTGACGCTGTCCTTTGCTGAGTAAACTTTAATTGGCCTTTTGCTCATTAGTCTATAGTAGCATATATAAGCTTATGGCTCATGCAATTCATTTTGTCTTTTTAAATTTAATAAGACACAAGTTGGATGGCCATTAAGGGTCTCCTATTGTGCATGTGGAGCTAAAAACAAGCATGGGTGAAATTAACTCTGGTTCGTTATATTCAGCAAAACAGACGCCGGCCTTCAAGGGCCACCGAGGTAAACTCTGGGAAGAGCTGCTGTCGCTCTCTAGGTCGAATGGTCGCCGTGGTGAGGTGTTTAGGTGCTAGCTGAAGGACCAGTGGTTCAAACCCCCCAGCCACTCTGGGGGAGGGCTGAGGGCATGGCAATTTGCTCTCACTCAAATTTGCAGCCTGGGAAATGTGCAGGGGCGGGTCTACGCCGCCCCACAGTGGGAGTTGGAGTCCTCTCCAGGGCAGGCGGTGGGAGCACTACACTGCCAGGCGCCGCTGCAGAGACTCCCTCCACCCTCTCTGGGGACTCTGTGCTAGGGGCTGACTGCCAGGTGCTGTCTTGTTAGCTCTGACCCACGGTAACCCCAAGGGACAGAGGGGAGCCTCCAGAGAGGGCCTTCTTAGCAGCGCAAAGGAGGAAGAGCTTCAACAAACTGCCTGCAACAATGAGATCCCACAGAACAATTGGGAGTGGATGCCCCTCTGACGGTGTTCTGATTAGTCTGCACTGGCCCGCGCGTCACCAGAGCCTCCTCTTAGGGAACCGAACCGCCGCAGGGATTCGAATTGACAACCTTTCGGTTAGCAGCTGAGTACTTACCCATGGCACCAGCAGGGTTCCATCTGATCCCAGGCACTCATACCCAAAGAGAGGAACAAAGAAAGAAACCCTCTTTTAAAAAAAAATTTAACGATCATTTTTTATTGTTAAAATTTTTTTAATCATTTTATTGGGGGCTCATACAACTCTTATCACAATCCATACCCATCCATTGTGTGAAGCACATTTGTACATATGTTGCCATCATCATTCTCAAAATATTTGCTTTCTACTTGAGCCCTTGATATCAGCTCCTCATCCTCCCCGTTTCCCCTCCCCCTTCCCCCATGAACCCTTGATAATTTATAAATGATTATTATTTTGTCATATCTTACACCATCCAACATCTCCCTTCACCCACTTCTCCGCTGTCCATCCCCCAAGGAGGAGGTTATTTGTAGATCCTTGTAATCTGGTCCCCTTTTCTCTTTCACCTTCCCTCCACCCTCCTGGTATCGCCTCTCTCACCACTGGTCCTAAGGGGTTCATCTGTCCTGGATTCCCTGTGTTTCCAGTTTCTAGCTGTACCAGTGTACATCCTCAGGTCCAGCCAGACTGTAAGGTAGAATTGGGATCATGATAGTGGAGTGGGGGAAGCATTCAAGGACTAGAGAAAAATTGTATGTTTCATCATTGTGACACTGCACCCTGACTGTCTCATCTCCTTCCCGCAGCCCTTCTGCAAGGGGATGTCCAATTTCCCACAGATGGGCTTTAGGTCCCCACTCTGCACTCCCCCTCATTCACAATGCTATGATTTCTTTTTTGGGGGGGGTCTTTGAAACCTGATCCCTTATCCCTTTGGTGCCTTGTGATCTCACAAGCTGGTGTGCTTCTTCCATGTGGGCTTTTCTGTTTCTCAGTTAAATGGCCCCTTTTTTAATCTTCCAGCTTCTAGGACCCCAGAGTCCTTATCTATTGACAGCCGGGCACCATCAACTTTCTTCACCACTTTGGCTTATGTACCCACTTTGTCTTTAGCGATCAAGTTGGGACAGGCTGGTGTGCTTCTTCTATGTGGGTTTTGTTGTTTCTCAGCTAGATGGCCGCTTGTTTATTTTCAGGCCTTTAAGACTTCAGTTGCTACCTTTTGGTAGCCGGGCACCATGAGCTTTCTTCACCACATTTGCTTGTGCACCCACTGTCTTTAGTGATCGTGCCAGGAAGGTAAACATCTCTGACTGCCAAATTGTTAGAACAATGTGTGAAAGAAACCCTCTTGAACAAATCCAGTATAGTGGAATAGGTGAAGACATATCCAGAAAATCACACAAAAGTGGAGCACTCACTGCCGGGGTGTAATGAATGGGTGATGCCCTGGGTGGGATTGTGACTGGGGAGCCGGAGTGTGTCAGGGAAGGCTTCACGGAGGTCCCCCAACTCATTTCACTTCACCCTGGGATAGAGACGTGTCAAACGGAACAGATGTTAGCCCCCAAAGAGGGGCCGGGGCAAGGATATCTGGGTAGAAGAGTCTTCTTGGTTCACAGAGAGAAAGTTCTAGATGAATCTAGATTCCCAGATTCTTGTCCTTGGTCAGAACTGGGAGATGGTCTGAGATATTCTCATTGGTAGCACTCTAATCAGAAAGATAAGCCCCCAGAGACCAACAGTTAGCCAATGGCCAATCTCATTCACCACCACCACCCCCTCACCCCACCCAGTCTCTTAATCAGGGCAATTCACAAGTAGAGACTCTCCAAGAGGGAGAGTCCATTCTACTCCCTCAGTGTGGTGGTGGAGTCCCAACAGGCTGAAAGGGTGTGTCCTGCCTTCCCTCCTTCGTTTGTCCTTGCAAACTTCTCTACTGAGGGGCTTAGTCAAGGAAGGGAGCACATTGAAATTCACCCCACATGCTTATCTCCAGAAGGAGCCTTTAGGACAACAGAGACTTTACCTTGACCCAGGCAGACCCTTCACTGATCAGCATGAGCACAGGGGATGGAAAATGTTCACAGAGGCCTCAGACAGAGGATTGCCACCCACTTAGACGCCATCGAGCCAGTTTCATGTGCACTCATTCCTTTGCTCGTCAGATCCTCTTTCAGCAAACACCTATTGACCCATTGAATTGAATGGTGAGATGATATGTTTCAAAGGTTGCTAGAGCAAATTTTGCACTCTACCTTCCTGAACCCCAAATTTCTCCTGGAATGCCTGAAATTTGCCCTTCCCTCTCCCTTCAGTTTTGAAACATTGTTGGCCACTATGAAAATACAGAGAGCTTTTTAGATTAAGGTAATATCTGCATTTTTTGGCAATCCTTATCACTTTTACAAAAAGTAGTTTATTCTCTCAGAAAACAAAACTAAACTAAACTCACTGACATTGAGTCCATTCTGACTTATAGTGACTCTACAGCACAGGGTAGAATTGCCCCCTGCGAGTGTCTGACACTATGACTCTTCCGGGAATAGACAGCCTCATCTTTCTCCTCAGAGAAGCTGGTAGTTCCCAACTGCTGACCTCACAGTTAGCAGCCCAAGACATAACCACTACACCACCAGGGTTCAAGCTCTCAGGAAGGCGTTTCCTTATGATAAACACATATACAGGATTGTGTAAGTTGGAGTTAGGAGAAGTATGAAAAAATTGTCCAGGACATAAGCTATGTTGCCCCTGGATTGGGTATATCAGGAGACCCAAAGAGCTAGAAAAAGAGAATTGAGCACATTAGGCTCTTGGAGAAAGGGGAGAGGCTGGAGTAGTGTGAGTTTCATTCATAGTTTATTTACTAGCATTCTATTTCCGACTTGCTCTCCTCCCCCTTCCCCTGCCCACTGTTATCCATATTCCTTTGATGGTGGCTTGTGTGAAAGGCTACAGAACAATTTGCTTTTCCATTCAACAGGCCCTGCACTTTTGTGTTATGGCACTGCTGCAGTCCCTGCATTGCAGCAGCACTCTGCCCACTTCCAGGAGAGCTTCCTCGCCTCTCGCAACTCCTCTCACAACTCCTCAGATGGCATTGTGGGAGTTAAATGATATGATGCATGCAGATATTTGCTACAGTGCCAGGAACATAGTACGTGTTCAGTAAACATTAATCATCACGATTAGAGAGAGGAAAAGAGCCCTAGTTGTGTACTGGTTAAGTGCTCAGCTACCAGCCGGAACCTCAGTGGTTTGAGTCCCCAGTGGTTCTGTGGGAGAACAAAACATGTGGCTCTTTTCCCATAAAGGTCATGGCTGAAGAATCCCCGGGGCAATTCTATTTAGTTGGACCAGACCCGACACACACAAGAACAACCGCACTAGAGGAAGGCGCCTGGACAGTGCCGGGGTTAAGTCCCCGATTGCTTCCCAAAAGGCGTGAATACTATCTGCTCCGCAGGAAAACCACGTGATAGCCTGCTCCTGCAAGATTCTAAAAAATATTCCAAACAAAATCTACTGCCATAGAGTCCATTGCAACTCAATGACACCATCCGGTTTCCAATGTGGTGCTGTTTCTGTCGGAGGCCAAAGAGCTAGTGGGTTTGAATTGCCAGCCTTTAGTTAGCGGTCCATTGCAAAACCCACTGTGCCTCTTGGGGCCCTGCTATGAGATTACAGCGTAGGAAACCCTTTGGGGCAGGCTATACTATAGGGGCACTATATTATCTGCTCCCATAAAGATTGATAGCCTCTGAAACCATCAATGTATGGTTGCTTCAGTCAAAATCAACTTGATGGGAGTGGGTTTTCTTCAAAGAGTAGAAGTCAACTTGATGGCAACAGATTTGGCTGTTGTGATTGTGACCAGAGGCGGGAGAATATGGCAGAGAGGAGACTGTGGAGGCAGTGGGCAGGGACACACTTCTGCTCACAGTTGTGGCTGAGTCCAGGCCTGCTCTCTGCCCCTCACATCTTTTCAACACATTGTTGATGCCGCCTTCTAAGATCTCATCAGTGCACTCCGCCTTGAGAGCATACACACCCCTCTTCCTCTGGAGCTGGAGAAGGGCACCCAGGCTCAGCATAGAGGAGTCCAGGGGTCACTGTGCGTTCCAAGCTGCTTTGTAAAGCCCTTACAGAGAATCTCTCAGAACCGAGAACACATGGACAGCCAACACCCAGGGCCAATCTGCATTCATTCTCCCTCATCTGTCTCTCGGTTAGGGTCCCACCTGTCATTGTGGCTTCTCAGCAGCGTGGAGCTACTTCCCTGAGGTCCTACCTGCCTTATTGTTCATCTAGCTGCTCGCCCAAATTCCATTCCTGGAGACCACAGGTAGATTTGTGGGTGGTTATGCATTAAATAAAGTTAGCATGCCTCATTAGGTTGTCTTGGAACTGGAAACTGTAGCTACCCACAGTGGCTGAGCAGGCTTTCAAAGGACTGGCCAGCCACAAAGAAGACCGCAGACTCTCTGAAACCTGCACCTGCATCACAGATTCCATGTGCAAACCAGACTCACTGCCGTCCAGTCGATGCCGACTCATAATGACCCTGAAGAACAGGGTAGAGCTGCTCCCGTGAATTTCTGAGACCAGAACAGCTCACAGGAGTAGAAAACCCTGTCTTTCTCCCCAGGAGCTGCTGGTGGTTTCAAACTGCTGACCCTTTAGATCACAGCCCAACACGTAACTTCTGCATCACTCAGGCTTCTACTTCTGTGTGGAGAGGCTCCGTCAAGCTATAATCAATGAGGAACCACAATGTGCTGTTATTGTGGGGAAAGTTCAAGGATGGCATATGGGACCACCCTCAGGAACTCTGGCTGCCAAATCAAGTCAAGAAACTCATGTGCAGCAGGACGAGTTCACTGGGGAACTGAAAGAAGGTTGGAAACTGAGTTTAAGGTTCTAGACTATTAGGATTAAAATTCCTAGGGTGAAGAGGAATAGAGACATTATCTTACACATGTACAGAGTCTATGCGGGCAACCTAATCATCTTATCATGGAAGAAATTGTAAGTAAGCCAGGGATGCTGGCCGGTTGGTGGAGAGGACCAGTTCAGAGGGTGCCCCTGGAGGGTTCTGACGAATGTATCCCCACCCAGTTCTAGGAAAGTAGCCCAAATAGACAAATAAAAACACTGCTATTAGCCAATACTTACTCCTGGTGAGTACACATGGCTTCAGGGCAGAGCTGTCTTCACGGAGGTTTCCTGGCCTGTGTGGTCATCAGGTCACCAGGCCTTCTTTTGGGTAGATTTGAACCACCAACTTGTGGGTAGAGGTCAAACACCAACCCTTTGCACCACCTAGGAAAAGACTTACCCTAACTTCTTCAAATAAACCAAAGAGTTATACAGTCAATGGAGAGAGCATCCTTCCCATCTATAGAAGGGAAACTGAGCAGTCATCTCTCAAAATCAAACTCACAACCCCCAAGTTGATTCTGCCCCACAGCGACACTCTAGGACAGGGTAGAACTTCCCCCTATTAGTTTCTGAAACTGTCACTCTTCACAGGAAGAGAAAGCCCCATCATTCTCCCACAGAGCTGTGGGTGGTTTCCAGATGAAAACCTTGCAGTTAGAGACTCAAAGCATAACCACTAGTCCACCAGGGCTCGAGCGGTCATCCAGAGAAGCAGAAAGTCATTATGAGACAAAGTTTTGTCAGTGGCTGAGAACAAATTGCCTAGGGTTTGAATCCAAGCTCTACTTTATGTATGACTTGAAACAATTTATTTTTTTCCTTCTGAGCTTTAGTAGTCTCATCTTCAAATGGGGAGCATAGTAGCGTCACACTAGTATAGTAAAATCAGCTGATATAAGGAAGGACAATTGACCCAAGATAAACGCTCCAAGTACCCAGGGAAATATCTCACTGAGCCTAGGCTTCACTAGATTATAACCATGACATAAAGTCCTATTTCTCTTCATTATGTGCATTTTATAATATGACCCCTGCCAGCCTAATTGCCAGTGGTCACAGTTGAGTTTAACAAGAGAATATCAATGATCTAAGCACAACTCTAAAGAGCCCTGGTGGTGGACTGGACGACTGGGATTATTGGGCAGCTAAGCACATGGTCAGCCATTGATAACCACCAGTGACTCCTCAAGAGACGGACGCCCCTAGCACTTCCACTCCTATCAAGAGTTATAGTCTCAGAAGCCCACGGGGGCAGTTCAACTCTGTCCTATCAAGTTGAAATCAACTCAACAGCAGCACGTTTGAATATGAGTTTTTTGAAAAATCAATTTTGAGTTTTTTGAAAAATCACAAGCAGCTCCTACCCCAGGAAAGCAGCTGTGTTACCTTCTTGTACCCAGCAGGTCTCTCGATGCCCTTTGCACGGTGGTGGATGGTCAGATATTCACTTCCTTCCATTCTTTCTGGTGTCGTTGCATGGCTGCTTGACAGACAATGCAAATGAAAAACGAGGAAGTAGAAGAAGGTGGTGAGGCGTCCCCAAAGGACACTTGACTGTGTAGAATTCATTAACAGACTCAAAGATGAGTCTCAGGGTTGGATCTGCCCTGTCTCTTGAACCACACTTGAAACATAATCGCATGTTTGCAAAGTGCATCATCTGATGGAGAAACTGGAGCACGGTGAGGTTAAGTGATGCACACAAGGTCAAACCACGAATCAGCATTTCAGTGCCACCCTGCTTCTACCCTCCCTGATCTTTCAGCCCCTCCCGCTGCATCCTGCCTGCTCCTGTCCTCTCCCCTTCCATTCACGACAGTGGCGCTGCGAGTGGACAGTATGCACACACAGATCGAAAGCCAGTGCAAGTGCTCTGACCTCGAAACAATGTGGGACCGTGTGCAGAAATTAAAGCTGGAAGATTCAATTATCCACTCCAAAGAGAAATGCCAACCGAGTGAATAATCCAGGAGAGCAATTACACATAACCCCCAATGGTTTCTTTTTAGATTGAGAATGAAATATGCGCCCCTCTGTTTGCAGCACATTTAATTTCTCTATTATGCTTTGCGATCCCTAAAACTGAAATGAATTTGTATTCTTTGAGCACCCCCCAAGTGATAACAGAGACAGCCAGCACCCAGAAAGCATGCTCGGTGCCAGAGATGAAACCCCCCAGGTGACACCTGGGGTATCTGCTAGGCCACTAACTAAAAAAGGTCAATGGTTTGACCCCATCAGCCACTCCATGGGAGAAAGACTCTGCAGAGTGTTCACGTCAAGATGGACCACCTTGGAAACCACGTAGGCTAATTTAGCTTTGTCGTGTGCAACATGATTAAGTCAGCATCAACTCAATGGCGGTGAATGTGTCTTCTCATGCTATACAATAGGAACCCTCATGGCAGAGTGGTTTCCTGTTGTGCTGCTAGCCACAAGGTCAGTGGCTTGAAACCACCAGATGCTCCATGGGAAAGGTTTTCCATTTTTGTAAAGAATTTCAGTCTTGGAAACCCTCGGGGCCAGTGGAACTCTGTCCTATTGGCTCTCCATGAGTTGAATCCACTGGATGGCAGTGAGTTTGGTTTGTCGGTTTATAGGAGTTCTGCAGGAGCAATGGTGAAGTGCTCAGCTCCCCATCAGAAGGTCAGTAGTCCAAACCCCCCAGCTACTCTGCAGGAGAAAGACGTGGCAGTCTGCTCCATAAAGATGAGCACTGTGGCAGTTCAAGTTCACAGCTCCCCACTCACTGTGTGCATGGAACCGTTCTGTTCTGCACACACAGGGATGCTGCGTGAGTCACAATCAACTCGAGGACAAGCACCACCAACACACACAAAGATGCGCACTCACATGGTCAATCCAGACCCCAGGGGACGATCAAGCCGAGGCTAAAGGACATTGTAGGAGTGAGTGAAACACTGGTGGAGATGGGGAGCAGAGAACTTGGAAAGTTGCCCTCCAACCTTGCATCTGAGTTGTATGAGTGGGCCTTAAATTAGACCCGCCTGGGCTTAGTTTCCCCCCTTGGGAAGTCTAAATGGTTAGCACACTTGGCTACTAACCAAAACATGAGAGGGTCCAGGCCACCCCAAGGGGCCTCAGCAGAAAGGCCTGGTGAGCTCTCTGGACACAGTCCTGCTTAGGATACACTCAAGTGCCCCGTGAGTCGGGATCAACCCAACACCTGGCTTTGCTGTTTTCTTCCAACTGAGTTTTCTCTCCTTCCTCAGATCCTCTATGTACGCGTCAGCCAGCCTGCCCTGACTCGCAAGCCAGCAGCGCCGGTTTCTGGGTCTTATACTGGTATGATTTCCAGTGTGCTGGGCTGTCCATCTTCATTAGACAGTGTGCTCGGTGGGATGGGGAGCCGGGTCCCTATGCATTAGAAAAGCATTATATATGCCCAGCGCTTCATAAACAACACAGTCAGACAAGGAATGGGCTAATATGCCTCAGATGGCGGTTGATGTACAACGTTCCACACGGAGGTGGAATCACAGCAAGAGGTAAAAAGCACAACCCTCCGTGTGGGGCTAAGGAAGCTAGCTCTTCGTAAGGATAAATGTTACAACCCAGACAATTTCATCAGCGACAATATTCAGAGCAGGTTCCTCTGAGCATGTGTGCAACATATGGAAGTGGCATCTCTCCTCTTACGCGGGAGCGAGAAAAGAAAATGTTATTAGTGGGAATGACATATGTGCGCTTCACTGTGAATAAATACACCATGTCTATATATATTATATGCATAATAATAGCACCTCAAATCTATAGGGCGCGTTTCTTCCCAGGAACTCAGAATGATTCATGGTTATTATTATCTCATTTATCCTGGCAGATTTTTTCCACTTATATTTTGCTCGTGTCTTACAAAAATACAGAAGCATGTAAGAAACGCTCCTTTGGCATTCTTTCCCCATGCAGACCTACCTTCCCATTACGCTGCCCTGAAAACACAGGGAGTGGGACGAGCTGTCGTCCTATTACGGGCTCCCGCAGTGGGTTCCCAGGCTGAGAAGGCCCGTACCTCCCTGGTCCTGTTTCCAGCTCCAAAGCCGGAGGAGTTGGCTCCCACTTCCCTGCTGCTCCCTAGAAATGTGTTCCATTGGGGTTTCTTGGCTGGGACCTTTTAGAAGCGGTTGCCAGGGCCTTTCTGCTGAGGTGTCTTTGGGTAGATTCTAATGGCCAGCCTTGAAGTTAACAGCAGGCCACGTCACTGTTTGTACCACCCAGGAAGGACTCCTTGTGTTGCTAAGGGTCCCTGGTGTCACCAACAGTTAAGCACTCTGTTGTCCACAAAAAGGGTCTGTTCTGAGTTTGAACCACCCGCCCAGTCACTCCTACTCGGTGGGAGAAAGACCTGCCAATTTGCTTCCAAACTCTCCTTGGTCACATGACTTTGCTCTGAATTAAAACCTATTCAACAACAATCACACTGAAGACCAGTCATTGGTGCCCATCCACCGTCCTGAGTTTCCTCGGAGTTCTAATGCCCCAACATTTCAGATAACATTTCAGATAACATGTCTATAACCTTTCATGGATGACTGCTTGTTCAGAACCACTGGCTAACGCTTACAAAATCCGTGCATGGGAAGACCAATCCTCTTTCTAACGAGCCCCACAGGGAGTGGGGAGAAGAGATCTCTGTCGTGAGGGCAGGGGGTGGGGGGCAAAGGAGGGGGTGTGGACTGTCTGACATCCCCCAAAGAGGGAAAACCCAGAGGGCACAATTCAGAAGAAGAGTTGAGGGATCGCTGAGCCCCAGGGACAGCGGGACTGTGGTTCCAAGGAGGGAGACTCCAGGGCGGCAGCAGAGTGAAACTTCCCCATCCCACCTTCAGGGCACTTCTTCCCCGGAGCGAAACTGCCATCTGTCCTGTTCTCACTACACAAGCCCTTTTGCCATGCATCTCCTTAATCTTTCTTGACGTCTTATCAGTTAGCGTCTAGAAAGGTCATTCCGCAGACCTGTAAACTGATGCTCAGTGAAACTACGGTTTTCCTGAGATCGTGCTGCCCCATCATGCACTGGACTGCTCTGAGGCTTTGGGAGACAGTCATGCGGCCACCTAGGACCCTTGCCTGAAGTTCCAGATGTCCAAAGATGGAAGGAAGTGAGACCAAGATAGCAGAAGTTTGCGGATGACTTTATTTCTGACCCCAACAACACATCTCTAGACTCGCCCACTGAGCTGTATCTGGCCTCTGTATGTGCTTTCTCTGCACCCCCCAGAGCTCACCTCTGCTTTGGCCTTAATGACTCCCTTCTGCACAGAGATAGCTTGCTCCAGAAAGCATCAGTGAGCTTTAAAACTGCTGAGATTTGCAGGGGAGCCAGATACAGTTGATACAGTTGGAGACCTCTGTTGTACTCCTCGGGTCATTTGCAAACTCTCATAATTTCTTAGGCTCTCCTTCTTATAATTCCTTATTGATAAGCCAGTGCTCTTTCTTATTTTGGATACAAATATCAAGGGGAATATTTAAAATGCATTTTTATTTTAAAATTGCTTTATTTCACAAATCAATCAAGTCCATGCCATTTCTTAGAACCTTAACCGTTTTGTGACCAGGGTTGCAGATGGTTTATATGTAAAAGAAAAGATCCAAAATGGAAAGAAATGAGGGCAAGGCAAGTTTCTAGGTAGTCAAACAAAGAAAAGAATCCATTCTAGATAAAGATATTGATACAAAGATATGGTTGTAATGAGATGCCATATTTTAATTCTGCTGGAGCGCCATCTCCTCCCAGATCCCTTAGGTGATGGAGATAATAAGCAGAAACATGTATGATTCTTAGACACTAACTTCAGTAGAAGAATCGACGAGAGATCGGAGGGAGAAGAGACTAGGGGCAAGGAGATAACCGGAAGATGTTGGGAAGAGTGAAGATGGCAGCCAGCCAGCTCCTCAAGGAAAGTAACATCAGGGAATTGCAGGGGGAGAAGTCGAGAGATAGAGAAGTGGGAAACAGGATGTGGTGACGGGGGTGACAAAGCCTGCTGCCTTGGGGACGACCTGCTCCGCTGTTGTGTGAGCAGCTATCACCGCAGACTGCCTCCCATAGAACCACGTCAGCACAGGTGCCAGCCGCTGCTCCAAGCACCTGCAGCCAGTCATTTCATCTTCCGAATAGTGTGCAGGGAGTGCTCCCATGTTACAGAAGAGACTGACGCGTAAAGAATGAGCATAGTGTGGAAGGGCCAGGATTCCAGAATGCCCCACGGCAGAGGGGGTCAGCTTCCCCGGGTAACACTGTCAGAGGGGGTGATGCCGAAATGACGATCCATAAAATATTTGAGCAGTGTTTTGGAGTAAGTTTATTATTTTTAATTTTTAAAATCCCTGTAGTTAGTTAACACAACCACATTTTCAGTAAGCCTTGCTTCCTTGTGCTGGTATACCTGCTAGGCTAAAATCGATGCTCCTTTACTCTTTGCACCCTAGACTGTGCCCTGGTCAGAGCTGTCAGTGTTACCAATTTCCATGATGCGCTGCGTCACACGGGTTCATCTGCACTGCTGGTGTCTTTCTGCTCCCTGATGGTGTCCCACTCGCTGGTGCTTTCTCTATAACACTGTGCTCGGTCACCTTTGCGAACCTCTATCAATAACTTCTTTGTTGAAAATGGAATGATAATCAAGGGAAAAGATGGAGAAAATGTCAAAAGAAGTTTCCATTCAGTTACTATAAGTGTGGTAATGAGGTCCAACGAAGGTACTAAGATGCACTTCAATGTAGGATGCTTCACAGAGCAATTTCCTGGTCAGCAATCACATACTCTAAGAAATAATACATTTAAGCAATTTACAACTGACTGATGACATATGGTGATATGATTAAAACAGATAATACACACTGAAACAGATTCTATATGGTCTGGTTCTAGAGCAAGCCAGTGGATGGAGCTGGGGAGGGTGACATCATGCGTCACTACACAGGGTGAAATGGGTGGCATCAAACCTCATGACACCGCTGCTGGTCTTTGTGCTTCCACCAGCAATACTGTACTGTCTCATAGTCATTCAGCAACATTCTAAAACGATGACCACCTACCTACCTGTGTATTGAATAAGGAAAGCCAAAGAAGAAACGACGCATCAGGATTATGGCCCTAACTTCCAAAAGAACAACTGAATCTGTCTTGGAAGAAGCTCAGCCAGAATGCTCCTTAATGGCAAGGATGGTAAGATCTCGTCTCAAGTACTTTGCACTTGTTATCTGAGAGCCGATCCCTAGAGAAAGACATTATGCTTGGGAAAGTAGTGGGGGCAGTGACAAAGAGGAAAGATCTTGACACAATGGATCGGCACCGTGGCTGGATTGATGGGATCAAACCAAAGAACCATTGCGAGGATGGTGGAGGACCGGGCGGTGTTTCTTCCTGTCAATCATAAAGTCGCTATGAGTTGGAACCGACACTGACACCTAACAGAAAAAACAACATTTGCCCATGTAGACATTTGTATCCTGGTGACACCACAGGGAAGCATTAGAATGCTAACCCCAAGTAGTTTGACATTTCAAACTTGTGAGCTGTTCCTAGGAGGAAGATGAGGCTGTCCACTGCCTCAACTCCATGGAAGTGGATGGGGCTGGGTACCCCATGGTCCTCACTGCAGGGCTTGCAGAGCTATGGGCTGCCCTGTCAGGCTCGTGGGTCCCTTTCGCTTCTCTTTTATTAACAGAGAAGTTTTAGGCTGAGAGAGCATTTGAGCAGAAAGCACAGAGGATCACCAGACACCCCCTCTCCTTGTTCCTCTACCCATCTCCTCTCTGATTAACGCCTTGCATTAGCATGGTGCATTTGTCATCATCCATGAGCCAACAACGGTTACTCCCACCATCACCTTAGTATTAACTGAAGTCTACAGCTCACGTGGGTTCACTTTTGGTGTTACTCAGCCCTGCGCGTGTTAGCAGCTGCATGAAACCAGGTGTCCACTGTTGCCCTGGCTTTCCACTGCCTTAACCAGTTCCTACTCCCTCGAAGCCCCGATCTTCTCAGTGTCTGAATAGTTATGTCTTCTCCGGGATGCCACACAGTGGGGCTCCTTCCTCGATAGCCCTTTGTCAACACCGACTTCGTCCACTTCCTGCCGCAGTGAGTCCGTGGCGATGGTTCTGACTGACGGCAACGCTGTGTGGCACACAGGGCACAGCTGTCCCATGTGGTTTTCTTGGCTGTCACCCTTCTGGGAGCAAATCACCAGGTTGTCACAGCACCTCTGGGTGGGTTTCGATCACCAAATTTTAAGTCCATAATGGAGCGCAAGCCATCCGCAAGACCTATCAATTCCCCCTGCCCAAAGATATCCAGTGTCGTCAAGTTCATCGTGACTCGTGGTAATCCTATGTGTTTCCGAGGCTGTCCGTCTATGGGAGCAGGTAGTCTCATCTTTTCCCATGGAGCGGCTGGTCAGTTTGAACCAGCGGCGTTGTAGTGACCTGTCCAATGCTTACCTGACGGTGCCTTCAGAGCTTCCACTGATTCACTGTCCCCTGCCAAGGAGTCCTTTCCAACTTATAGTGATCCTGCAGGACAGGGTCAAGGTGCTGCTGTGGGCTGCCAGGAGGGTAGCTCTTTATGGGACGAGAAAGCCTCATCTGTCTCTCACAGAGCCGCTGGCAGTTTTGAAGTGCTCTCGGTCGGTTAGCAGCCAGTGTGTGACCATGATGCTGCCAGGTCTCCTACTTACTTCACTTAGGCATAGGTTTTTACGTGGTCTCCCTGCTTATGCAAGCCTTGATAGCTCGTTTCTGCTGATTGCTCTAGATCTCATGGTACGAATGTACCATAGTGTGTCTGTGGCTGGATCGTTCTTTTCTCCCAAAGAATGTGCCCAGAGTCCTCAGCTGTGACTTGAAGCCTTGGGTCTCTTCCCATGCTGTCCTTCCCCTGGAAAGACAGCGCTAGAGTGAGGACAACTGGACCGAAACCTGCACACCTGTGATATGGATCATTCCAGAAAAAAGGGAATTAAGGGTGTGTGAATCCTAAACTGACATCACCCTGCCTCACCGGCACATGCGCACGCAACACACACACACACACCATTCTGACAGCTCAAGGGGAGGCAATAGTGATAAAAGCACACAGGCCAGCCATGAATCTCCTCATTTTAATGTGCTTCATTAAAACCAGCATTTTATTACAAAGACCTGCCAAAGTGAATATTAGAAAGAAATGCATGTTAAGCTGTCATTGATCTTTCCGGGTAGATTATACATTAAAGAGTGTACTTTCTCACTCTGTTAGCCGCTCACACATAAAAGAGAAGCCAGAATCAAAGGCGAATGCTTTCGCCTTATCCCTCCAACATCACTATGGCTACCCAGTGGGGCTGAGTGGGCAGAATCCGGTAAGGGGATGGGGACCACCCAATCTCGTGCCCAAGGCTTCTTAGCAATTTAGCCATTGGCTATCTTCTCTGCCCATGCAACAGCCTAGCTGTGTGGCTGGGAGGTACCCCCAGCTGACTGGGGTGCTGTCTCTGCTCTGGTGCTCCTATTTATTAAGAACGGATCTGAATTGTTCCATGTCATAAGAATGGTGGATCAGCCAGAAGCATGTACCAGGCAATGCTTCTCCTCCAGGGTTTCTCCATCGAGGGAGGGACAAAGACCAGGGACATCTGTGGGTGATTGCAGCACCCGAGTGCACCCATGTTTGTGGTCACATGTTGATGAGAACAGAAACCAGAAGCGTAGCAGGATCAGAAGGAAAATGCCTTTTGCAGCTCTGGGAAACCCGGTGTGTGCCTGGGGTTTACCGGCGCCTGAAACGGGGGCATGGCTAGTCTTCAGTCGGGCCAATGGACACTCCTCCCTAGGACCCCTGTCTGCCAAAAAAGAAATGACCCTTCGAGAGGAGTGAGCAGGGCTTTCGTGGGCAAAGAGCTGATCCTGTAGGAGAGTCATTTCTCCCAGGGTCACCTCTTCCTTCACAATCGGATCCCTCAGCTCAGCTCTAAGCCCTTTGAGTCCTATAGCCTGTTGTTGCCCAGTGTAACCTTTCAGAGCCAGAGACCTCTGCTTCTGTGCCACAAAAAGGTGGGACGTGAAAGGACTGCCATGAGGTCCACCCGACAAGGGCAGACTTAATGTCTGATTCCCCAGCAAGCAAGGGAAACACAGCCTTAGTGGTGCTTTCCGACTGATCTGTAGTGAACAGGTTTCCTTGCCCAGACCTGCACACGCACCCCCACCACCCCATCAGAGGTTCTTGGAATCTGTCTCTCTCCCAGCCCCACAACATCTTCCTACAACACCAAAGCTTCTTTTCAAATGGACAATCCCTGACAGGGACGGAGTACTTAGTAAGCAAAGTAAGCATGGGCTTGCTTGAGCTTTCTTACTAATCTAACAGATTAGTAAATAAGCACAAGTAAACTCGATTTATTAATCTAGCAGATTAATAAGTAACCACAAGTGAGCCCCTACTTACCTTGCTTATTGGGTAAATCCACTCCTTAGCAGATGAGAGGCTGACTCGGTTCAGTAACAGCTAAACCAGAAGTGATGCATTAGTCAGGTTGTCTATAGAAACAAGCCCAGTGACAGGCATGTATATGTAAGAAAGAACTTCATATCAGTCAAGAAGGCTTATATTTATCAAGAAGCCATCCCAGCTCCATCCAATTCAAGTCCATAAAACCTCTTCAGACTCACACAGCCTCATGCAGGCGATGGAACCGGTGATCTGTAAAGCAGGAAGATCCCAGCCCGGGGCTCCGGAGTCCTGTGGATTCAAAGTCAGTGGAAACCTGGCCGGACACCAGCGGCTCTCAGGGGTGGGATCCCACAGGCAGAGCTTGAATAGATAGGCAGAAGAGAGAGCTCATCTCCTGTCTCTCACCCTCTTATACCAAAAGATTGATGATATCAAGGAGGTGTCATTAGGCTGCGACTTGACTGACAGGTTTGACTGCCACCTCCCCTCACTAGCCAAGGGTGTCCAGTTGACATAATCCCTAATCATCCCAAGTTCAAACCCAGAGAACCAAACACCCAAAGAGATTCCAGACAACTACACCCTCCCTTCCTTAATGGTATCGCCCCTTCCCGATTTAATAGCACCCCTCACCCCCACCCCCAATCACTGAACATCGGCCTGCAGAACAAATTATTAACACACAGCCAGCACAGCGTGACCTGAGAGGCAGCTCTGTCAAAGAGCCCAGGAAAGATTTTACAAGCTGTGATCCAACAAGTGCAGAGACGAGAGGGGAAGGACATGAATGAGTTCATCCTAGGACCAATGTATTAATGTCAATCTTGCCGTGACTCCTAAGACGGTTCTTCTGTCTCACTAATTGCAGTGTACTCACTTCCCTTCTCTCCTCCCTGTCTAATTCAGATGTGTCAAACAAGAACAGGGAGCCTCCTCTTCCTGACATGCAGACTGGCTTCCTCCTGCCGCACCAACCCCCACCCCCGGCTGCCCCACCACCATTACTTGCAAAATGCTCTCATTTCTACTGACATCCAATTACGTTGATTCCTATCTTCATTGTACCCGAAGCTCTGCAGCATGGGGGAATGATGACCTCTTATTCGGTTATCTGACAAACATTTACTGAGTTCTCCCTCGTGCCCAGTGCTGTGCCCAGTTTTCATCAAGCAGCGATCAGCAAAGGCTGCTGAATTTCAGGAGTTCAGAGGCTAATAGAGAAACCAGCAAAAAGCCCAGTCACAGGCTGGGTTAGACGGTGGTCTGGGAAGACATGCTTCCTCTCCCCTGCCCTCTGTGGCATTACTTTGAGCCACATGACCTTTGTGATCACATCAGTCTCACTCGTCTGTGTCTAAGAATTGCCTTCCTGGCGGTTCTAGGGGTTTCCGGTACAAGTCCTGGTAGTGTAGTGGTTACAAGTTGGGCTTCTATCAGAAAGGGTAGCAGTTCGAAACCACCAGCCACTCCTTGGGAGAAAGATGAGGTTTTCTATTCCCACAAAGAGTTATAGTCTCCAAACCCCACAAGGGCAGTTCTATTTTGTCCTGTAGGGGGTCACTATGAGTAGACACTGACTTAATGGAGGTGGGGTTTGAAGTACCAGCCTGTGTGTGCTGCCGTTCCCCTGTTTGTCTTCTGCCTTTTGTTTCCTTTGGTCTAACCATACCCAGGATTCAACCACCCTGTCTACAGCTTTAAGAGGACTCTTAAAGCTGCATATCTCTCCCCCTCTCCTGATCCGCACACCCAGATTCCGCAGATACAACAACTGAACTCCTTCTCTGTCAACCCCTCATCATGCCCCAACGTGCTCCTTTCCGCTGTGAATCACACTACCATCCCGGGTGGAACTCTCCAAGTCGTGTCTGCCTCCCCCGACCCCTGTCCCTAATCCCTAGTACTTATCGTTGCCCACTCCCCCTGCCAAGGACCATCTGCCCTCACCCTTTCTATCTCGGATCACTTATCTTTGCAATGGTGACGTTCTCAACCAGAGTCCCAGTCGTCTTTTTTCATGAGCTTCCTTCAATGACACGTATTTGTTACTGAAAGAAGAAGAGAAAGGAGGAGGAGGAGGAGGAGGAGGAGGAGGAGGAGGAGGAGGAGTCCATCTTTCTTATCACAATGTGTAGTATGATCTGATGGCGAACTACTTGTTTGGCCTCATCTTCTCCTAATCCCTTCTTCCACCTCCTGCTGGAGCTGCATGGAAGCATTGGCTGTCCCTAAATGTGCTCTGCCCATTCTCCCTGCTGGGCCCTTTGCTGGTGCCACACTCTGCTTCAAGCACCCCTTCCCTTGGCCCTCTCCCGATCATGCATAAGATTTAACTGAGGGGTCTCTCCCTCTTGGCGATTTCCCCAAACTCCACTCTGCTTCCTAAGACTGGGCTAGCTGCGTCTCCTCTACGTTTTGACCGTGCCCTCAGCACGGCCCTGTTGTTGCCTCTGCCACGAAATCCTCCACCAGCGTCCACTTCTGGGGAGTCGGGAACCTTATGTGCTTACTCTGGGGTCTTAGAGCCTGGCACAGTGCCTGACACTGAATGGAACTCAGGAAATTCTAAACAAATGAACTGTGTTGAAGGCATGTCTGAACGGCAAGGCAGCCAGTTTGCTTTGTTGCATATCGTTCTTGTTAGCTGCTGACTCTGGCGCCAGGGAACAAAACACCTCCTGGCCCTGCACCCTCTCCAGGACAGGTTGGCAAATGGGCTGGTGTGACCCACAGGGTTCACATCGGTGGATTTAAGAAAAAATAGATCACCAGGCTTTTCTTCCTAATCTCTCTTAGTCTGGAAGCTCCGCCAGAGCCTGTTCACTGTCTTAACAACACATGAGCCTCAACTGACAGACCAACTTACACATAGGGTGCACTGGGTAGAAATCTGGCGTGGCTCTCACACACAGAGGGTGAGAATGGCCCCCATGGCCCACGGATGCCTCGTGGGTATTTGTTTATGACAGATGCTCTAAGTCAGTGTTCAATTAAGCGCCACAAGAAGATCACAGAGATGAAATAGTGATTCAAGCCCATGTCCACCGGCCTCCCTGGCTGGGTCCTACCCTAGCATTGTGCCTCTTCCTGTGTTAGACCACCACAGAAAACACGATCTCGGGAGGTCGCCCCCCAGGAAGACCCTCCAACATGCCGGGGACGAAGACTCCCTGTTACACTATTGCCCCTCCTGCTCCTCTGCAGCTACTGGCGTGGAGCGTCTGCAGGCAGAGCCCAGCACGCTTCCTCTGCTGCCATATGGTATGGTACCCCTGTCTAATTTGCTGATCCCTCTCTCCCTAAGGACACATTGATGTTAGTTCTTCAAAGGCGAGCTTCTCTCTGTGCAGCAGGCATGAATCCATTTTTCACTGGCATTCACATTATGGGAAATGCAGTGCTTTCTATATTAACGAGTAATTTTCTTTGCCCGCTGCAGCTCAAAATTCAATAAATGCCATTTAAGTCCAATTTTCCCACTTGTAGGTCAGAGGGTACGCTTGTGTGGGTGAGGAGAAGAGCCCCCCACACTGATTTGTCCCCTCCCTTGCCCTCATACCCCCACTGTCCCATCAAACCTAAAATGCTAATCAGCAGGGCAGGCCAATCTCAAGCTGCGTGGGTTAAGGTAGTCTCAGGAACCCCGAGTCATTTCATTTCACCCCTCGGAAACGTGGCTGCCTGTGGAAGCCTCCCACTGGTGGGAGCTCCCCCCACCGAGGGACTGAAATCCCACCATTGGACAGGGCTTTGCTGTGCGCTTGGCCTTGCTGGTCTCTGTCCTCTTTTACAATGGGTGTCCCAACAAGCCATAGTCACCTGACGTCACCGAGTTTATGATTGCTTTCTGCAAGCCATGGTAGTTTACTGTTGGAATGGGAGTTTGAAGAGGTCAAGAAAAATAAGGGAGCAGACGGTGAGCCATGCGATCATTACGCTGCCCTTGTTGGGGGAGTAGCAGAGGGGTGGGGGCAGGCAGAGCAAGGGGCTGCCTCTGGCCTCAGGTGGGCGGGCGGAGACACCACCTTGGGACAGACCATCTTCACGCAGTTCTAAGCACAGGGATCTCAGGACCCTTGGGAATATGGAGGCCAGGGCTGCTCTCTGCACTGAACAATAATTCAGCAAATCTCAATTAAAACCAAGCCATAAATCACGTTTAATGTCGCCCTGGTGGGGCAAATCTAATATACCAGGCCTATTAATCATTGGTCAAACCCTGAAATCTTAGCCTCCCTCTTTGGTTAAGACTGTTCCTCCCACCTCTGCCACCCACCATGCGTGATTTCATCAGTGTCCAAAGAGCAGGACCCTGCTGGGTTCATGCCATGCCCTGCATGTGGAGTTTGGTAGTTGTGGGGGCAGGGGATGGACTGATAGGGAACTGAGTGGAATGGGGGAACTCAGATTCCTAAAACAGACTAGCCTGCCTTGGAGTGTGGAGCTATCCAGATGGAGGTTGGGGGTGAGTCTAAATGTGGTAGAAGGCACCATATCCAATCTGGCAGGTTTAACAAGTTATCCACAGGGCCAGACAATGCCAGGTGGTCACTGGGATAAGCAGTGGGAGGAAGGAACAGGATTTCCTGACATAAGGAGATGAGTGATAGGGATAGGAGCTGGTAAACTTGCTGGCAGCCCAGGAGATGTGGCCATGGAGAACAGGATTCCAGGCCAGAACTTTAGTCCCCGGGCAGGAAGGAGCACTGGGCCCAAGCCTAGAAAGACAGGGCCAGCAGCATCCTCCTCTCCTGGGGAGACTGCCATCTAGCCACCAACTAGAGAAACTAGGTTCCTCAGATCTAGAACCATGGTTGGAGGGGTTCTTTCTGGGACAGCAGGAGACTCTGAGAGTCAAGTGATTCAGTGAGAAGAATTGAAGCTCCCGTGCACTCCGATCAGATAAGCCCCTCTCTCAGAGCTGCACACAGGAGCAGATGAAGGGGGAGGAGGAGAGAGTGCACCACATCCTGGCCCACCAGGCCGGGAGGATGATGACCCCAATTAGAGCAGCCAGTCCACAGAGAGGACCACGTGGCCAGCCCCACTATGAGACATGACGTCCCTCACTGACCCATGGCCCTGCGGGGGATAGCACTGGAGACACAGTATGGGAATTGCACCTGACCTGATCCCACCACACTGAGGCAAAGCACCAGGGGAGTGCAGCGGAACAGTAAGGGAACGGAGTGGCAAGGTTCCCAGGGAATGCTGAAGGTGGACTTTGGGGCCAGGGTGTGGTGCCCCAACAGACTGGACTGCAAAACACTCCTAAAGGCCAACAAACAATCCTTGAACTAACAGCAGGCTTTTCTTTATTGTTGTGGGGTTTTTTTTTGGGGGGGGGGGTTGTCATTGGTTTGTTGTTGTTGTTTTGTTGTATATTGTTGCTTGGTTTTGCTCTGTCTTGTTTTTGTGCATGTTATCATCTCCGTAGGTCTGTCTAAATAAGATAGGCTGGATGAGCAATCTGGAGGAAAAACAACGGGACCGACAGTTCGGGGGGAAATGGGATAGGGGGAGGTGGGGGGAGAGGAAGTGGTGTTAACAAACCCAGGGACAAGGGAACAACAAGTGATCCAAATTGGTGGTGAAGTGAGTGTGGGAGGCCTGGTAGGGCATGATCAAGGGTAATGTAATGAAGAGGTATTGCTGAAACCCAGGTGGGGATGGAGCATGATAGTGGGACTGGAGGAAAGTCAAGGGAAATAGAGGAAAGAGCTGGGAGGCAAAGCGCATTTATAGATGTCTACATAAAGACATGTACATATGCAAATATATTTATATATGAGGATGGGGAAATAGATCTATGTGCATATATTTATAGGTTTAGTATTAAGGTGGCAGAAGGACATTGGGCCTCCACTCAAGTATTCCCTCAATTCAAAAATACTTTCTTCTATTAAATTGGCATTCTATGATGCTCACCCTCCCAACACAACCACTGAAGACAAAACGGGTGAATAAGCAAATGTGGTGAAGAAAGCTGATGGTGCCTGGCTATCAAAAGATATAGCATCTGGAGTCTTAAAGGCTTGAAGGTAAACAAGCGGCCATCTAGCTCAGAAGCAACAAAGCCCACATTAAAGAACACACCAACCTGTGTGATCACGAGGTTCCAAAGGGATCAGTTATCAGGCATCAAAGAACAAAAAAATCATATCATTGGGTGCACACCTCCATAATATGATCACTGAGGACAAACAGGTGCATAAGCAAATGGAGCGAAGGAAGCTGATGGTGCCTGGCTATCAAAAGATATAGCGTCTGGGGTCTTAAAGGCTTGAAGGTAAACAAACGGCCATCTAGCTCAGAAGCAACAAAGCCCACATGGAAGAAGCACACCAGCCTGTGTGATCACGGGTGCCGAAGGGATCAGGTATAAGGCATTATTAAAACAAAAAAAAATCTTACCATAGTGAATGAAGGGGGAAGTACAGAGTGGAGACCCAAAGCCCATTTGTCAGCCACTGGAGATCCCCTTGCAGAGGGGTCTAGGGGAGGAGATGAGTTAGTCAAGGTGCAATATAGCACCAATGAAGAATACAGCTTTCCTCTAGTTCCTAACTGCTTCCACCCCCACCCCCCACTATCATGATCCAAATTCTACCTTGCAAGCCTGGCTAGACCAGAGGATGTACACTGGTACAGACAGGAACTGGAAACACAGGGAATCCAGGGTGGATGATAACTTCAGGACCAGCGGTGTGAGTGGCGATACTGGGAGGGTAGAGGGAGAGTGGGTTGGAAAGAGGGAACCGATGACAAGGATCTACATGTGACCACCTCCCCGGGGGTCAGACAACAGAAAAAGGGGGTGAAGGGAGACATCAGACAGGGCAAGATATGACAAAATAATAATTTATAAATTATCAAGAGCTCATGAGCGAGGGGGGAGGGGGGAGAGGGGAGGGGGAGGGTGGGGGAAAAAAGACCTAATGCCAAGGGCTAAAGTGGAGAGTAAATGTTTTGAAAATGATGAAGGCAATGAATGTACAGCTGTGCTTTACACAATTGATGTATGTATGGATAGTGATAAAAGTTGTATGAGCCCCTAATAAAACAGTTTATAAATAAATAAGTAGATAGATAAGAAGAGTTGAAGCTAATAGAGTGGCTAAAACATAATGATTTGAAGCCAGACATGGATCCTAGATTGATTCCTAGCTGTGTTGTCATAGCCAGCCACTTCATGTCAAGTCTGTTTCTCTATCTTTAAAATGAGGTCCATGATACAGAACCCACAGTTTCCTTTGGGAGAGAGGTACCCAATAGCACCTCGTGTGATTCCGAGATGTGGTAGGCCAGTGACCAGTTGCTGTCCACTCAGTTCTGATTCATGGCATCCCCCATGTGTCAGAGTAGAACTGTATTCCCCGGAGTTTGCAATGGCTGGTTTGCTGGAAGTAGATTGCCGGTTTTTTATTCCCAGGTGCTTCTGGGTCAATTCAAACTCCCAAACTTTCCGTTAGCGGTTGAGTACATTAATTGTTTGCAGCAGTTTAACTATTTGCCTCATATTGTCTAGATGTAGCAACTTGGAGCTCAAAAAAAGAAAATCCTACCATTAATGCACCAGTGGAGAGGTCACTTGTGGACAGTAGGTTCAAGAGACCTGAGACAGAACTGAGGCCAAAGCTGCAGAGTCAGGATCCAAGTTAGCACAACAGGATTGGGGAGGAAAATCTGAGAACCAGGTGAGGCACTCTTGAGTCATCCCAGTGCTTATATCAGGGGTCCTCAAACTTTTTAAACAGGGGGCCAGTTTGCTGTCCCACAGACCCATTGGAGGACCGGACTATAGTTTTAAAATAAATCTATGAACATATTCCTATGCACACCAGACGAGTCGGCTGCTAAGCAGGACAGGCTGTGGTGGCATAAACACCCAACAGGCTGGACAAATGTCCTCGGTGGGCCATATGTGGCCTGTGGGCTGTAGTTTGAGAACCCTTGGATATCATCCACTTGAGTCACCCCCAGTGCTTATATCATCCACTTGAGTCACCCCCAGCAGTTTTATCCACTTGCAGGGGAGCATCATGACAGAGCAGGGGCCTTGGGGGCCAGAGGCAGGGTGAGTGTGTGCAGATTGCCTCACCAGGCATCCAACCAAGAGCCTTATTGGCTGTAGGGTCATCCAGGGGCCACGGGCAAGACTGTGCCAGGGCAATGATGAGGCCAAGCTCTTGAATAGTCTCTATCCCGGTACTCCCTTTGTGTCCCGTCTGTCCCTTTGTGTCCCTTCTGGTGCCCCTCTGTGCCAGGCGGGAGAGGGATACAGAGACAAAGGCACAGATTGTCCCAACTTCAGAGGGAAAACCAAGCACCATCTTCCTTTGGAAAGACCTCACTGGAAAAGGAAATCACACTTAGCTGCTATTTGGTCAGCATTCCTTGTAATCCACCACAGCTGTTGCCATCGGCTCTGAAGAGCACAAGCACAGGTGTGTGCCATCGAGTTGCCTCTGAGTCACAGCAATGACCCTCCCTACGTGATGACAGAGGAGACCGTCTATAGGGCTTCCAAGGTTAAACCTTTGTGGGAGCAGATCACTATGCCTTCCCAGCATGCCTTTCCTTTAGCAGTGAAGCACTTTAACCCTGGCAGTAGCAGCCTCACCAGCACAAGAATATACAAATGGGTGACATCATGACAAATGGGGAGAAGATTGACGTGGCTGCTTGGATCCATAATCAACCCTCACAGAAGCAGCAGTCAAGAGACCAAAAGGCGCATTGCTTTACCTAAATCTACTGCCCAAAACGGCTTTAGCGTATTGAAAAGCAAGGACACTGATTTGAGACTAAGATGTGTCTGACTCAAGCTATGATAGTCTCCACTGCCTCGTAGCATGTGAAAGTTGGCCATTGAATAGGGAAGATTGAAGAAGCAGCTATGCATTTGAATTGTGGAGCTGGAGAAGACTGTTGAAAGCCGTGGGAATTGCTACAAGACAAAGCTGTCTTGGAAGAAGTACAGCCGAGTGCTCTTTAGAGGCAAGGATGGGGACACTTTACCTTGGATGCTTTGGCCAGGTTGTCAAGAGAAACCAGTCTGTGGAGAAGGACATCATATTTGTAAAGTGGAGGGGCAGCAAAGAGGAGGGCCCTCAAGGAGATGGGTTGGCACAGTGGCTGCATCAGTGGACTCAGGCAAAGCAACCCTAGTGAGGATGGCACTGAACCCGGCAGGGGTTTTCGGTTTTGTTTATTCTGTTGTGCATAGGGTCAGTATGGGTTCAGCTTGACTCAATGGCACCTACCGACGACAGCATTTCTTGAGAACTCAAACAATGCCAACCATTGAACTAAAGAACTTTACATGCATTATTTATTTTAAGCCTCTTAACCCAAGACTGAGGGCCCTCGGTGACATAGTGGGCTACTCATTGGGCAACTAAGCAAAGAATCAATAGCTCCAAACCACCAACAGTTCTGAAAGAGAAAGAAAAGACTTTCTACTGGCCTAAACAATTACAGTCTCTGAAGTCCACAGGGACAGTTCACCTGTCCCACTGGGTCACTGTGAGTTTGACTCACCTTGATGTCAGCGCGTTTGGTTTGGTTTGGAACTGAGGACAGGGGAGCCTGGTGGGCTGAGCACTGCGCTGCTTGCACACTGTCAGGAGACTGAGGTCGCCTGCTCCTGTGAAGAGGATGCCCCAGAACCCAAAGGAGCGGCTCCTCACTGTGCTGTGAGTCAGGCTGGGCAACCTAGGGGCTTTGAGACGATTACAGTCTCCATGTCCTAGATCCAGAAATGGAGCCTGAAAGAAGCCAAGGTCCTTGCTCAGGGTCTTCCAATGAGTCAGTGGTGGAGTGGGACTTACCCGTAGGCGGGAGGACTGTCTTGGGAGAGAGGTAGGGATTCCTACTCCTTTATCCAGTGGTTCCCAGCCTTCCTAATGCCATGACCCTTTCATACAGTGCCTCATGTGGTGGTGAGCCCCCCAACCATAAAATTATTTTTGTTGCTACTTCATCACTGTAATTTTGCTACTGTTATGAATCGGGCGACCCCTGTGAAAGGGTCACTCGACCCCCAAAGCGGTGACGACTCACAGATTGAGAACCACTGCTTTATACAGTTACAGTCTCACAGAGGCCATTCTACCCTGCCCTATGGGGCCACTGTGGGTCCGAGTCAGCATCGCCAGGAGTTCGCTTTTTGGTTTTAGGTAGACTGTCAATAGCAGTGCGTTCTGGTCTCCCCCTCCCACCCCCGCTCGCACTCAGCAGGATCCTTCCTCCATGATGTCTTGAAGCCAAAGCTCAAAGAATCAGGCACTTTGTCCAGGATGTCTGGCTGCACCTGGAAGGCAGTCTTGGCCAAAGCTCAGGCATTAAGCAAGCAACTCTGCTCTGCATCCTGCTCTTCCCGGCTTCCCCAGACTCTGTTCACCTAGTTATCGGCAGGAATGGGATGGGTGCCTGCCACTGGCCCCCTTCTCTTCTGGGAAGCAAAGCCCACACTACAACCATGAGCTGGTGGCTGGGTTTCCCAAACCCTGCATTTGAATAATGTCCTCATTTCCAGTCCCCTTTCCATGGCATGGGAGCAGGGGAGGGTGAATGAGAGAATGGATGAATGAATGAATGAATAGAACAAACAGCAGAGGGAAGAGGCAATGGAAAGCAAACGCAATCTATTCTAACGAGCTCTTGCTGGCCACTGTTAGCGCAATATGACAGCGGAATGTCTTCAAAGGGTAGCGTTCCCTGCTCCGGAAAATGACCCCGGTTCACACAAACTATTGTTTGTTTATATATTTTCTAGTTATAACATTTTCCCAGGCTTTCATTGAGGAACAGCCCAATCTAACCATTGCCCAAGCTTCTGAGTGCTGGTGTTCGGGGTACTATTACCATCAAGAGGTGCATCATCGCAGCAGCTTCTGACCTCCTCTGCGCTATCTCTGCTTCTCTGCTGCTTCCTGCCCCTTGACTAATTTCTCCTTGTCCTTGGATCTTTGAGCCATCTCCAGTGCCTTTTAGTGGTCATCTTGCCTTCTTCTGGATGGTTCATCTTTTACTTAACAGCTGCATCTTGAATATTGAATTTCTGAAGCCCGGGGGCTCCTTGGACAAAGGTGAATCCATATGTCTATTTCATCTGGTGGGAAAAATGGATCTGCCTCTCATTCCGGAGTGCCCCTGTCATGTCCTGTATCTGGTCTCATCCTAGTATCAAGGCCTCTGTCTAGTGTTGGGGAGAAGGTATGTGTGGCTGAGATCTTGTGAGGGAGTGATTGATTGCTTAGTCGTGGGAGGATCAAGGGACCAACTCTTCAAACGTAAAGAGCTTCTGAAATAACTACACCCGAGACAGGCCAGACACAGAAGGAAACAGCCTCCCTCCTTGGCAGCCCTCTGCTGCGTGAACTCCTGCTACCCTTACCAACTCTGCTGGAAATCACGTAGTCTGCGGTGGTCTACCTAGAAATCTTCCCTTCGTTCCACCGAACAACAGAATCCCAATCTGGTACAAGTGGCTGACGGTCGTGAGTTTGGGGAAAGGCTGCATTCTGCTCCTTCTTCTAGTGGAAAGAGGAGTTTCTTGATTAACCTAAATCCACATCAATAATTGCATTCTGTCTTAGAAATGAGCATAAAACACAATTATGGCCCAGAATTTGTGAGAGTTTTAGAATAAGTTCTGGTTTTATAAAAAGGATAGATGACAAGGAAAAGTCTTCTTATTTCTGAACTTTGGACTGTGCTGGTTACGGATGTGATAACCAGAACTGTGGGATGGGAAGGGGCTGAGCCTGAGGAACACAAAGCCAGCACGCTGAGATTGTCCGTCTAAGAAGCTAGGGGGTCTGGGGGATGGGGAGCTTCTTGATGATGTCATTGAGCTGCTGTATGAACTGGTTTTGCCCATGTTTTGACGTATGGAAAGTGAGTGCTTACAAAGATGGTAGAACGGAAAGAAGAAGAAGAAAACAACACAAAACTGGAAGGGGCGGGCAAGAACAAGCTTCGCGGGGCTTATGAAGCGCCACCGGGAAGGGGCTGAAATCTTAGTGCAGCAGGGAGGGATCCGGAGGCTGGATTCTTGCTGAAGCCTCCACGTCAGATGCATCATGGCCCTAACAAGGTCCTCCCGAATGATCGCCTGCCACCTCCAGTATGCTTGTTCTGGTCCCTGGAGAACATGTAGGTGAAAAGACACTGAATATTCGGGGATAGGACTTCTCCGGTGTGATCAGAGAAAACTGCCCATTTGTCCTGACTTCAGAAACTTTAGAACGTTACTGTTGGTCTGTTTCTTCCTCTCACGACACTATTTCCCCGAAACCATCTCTCACGCATACTCTTTCGCTACATCAGCAGGATAAAACTGATTTTGTAGGCCACGTTGTTTAATGACCAGAAATGAAAATCCCTGCCCTTCAGAGATGTACAGTTTCAGGCGTTCCTGGGTTGTTCAATGGTGCATACACTCCACTGCTAACCTGAAAGTTGGTGGCTCGTGTTCACTTAGCGGTGCCTTGTAAGAAAAGCCTGGTGTTCTATTTAAAAAAAGCCAGCCCTGAAAGCTCTCTGAGCTCAGTTCTACTCCTATCCACAAGCGGTCGCCCTGAGTCAGAATGGACTCAACAGCAACTGTTCTTCGTTTCTGTCCTCCTTTCCCTGACAGCCCCTCCAATCTCCGCGTGTGCTCGCCGCTGGCAGTGCCCCAAACTTGTTGCTGTCATTATTTGGGGACCTGGTGGCAGGATGCTGTTATCGTTCAAGGGGGTGGTGTTACTCGCAAATCCTCAAACTCGCCCTGCCTGTGTAAATTAACTGAATGTTAAGGCACGCAGGATGCTCCCGCATTTACTCATCATTACAATTCCGGAACTGGTTCCCAGTGAACCCAAATATTGAGATTGCTTGTTTTACCGTGGAATCCAAATACACAAAATTAGCAAGATCAGCCTTTGGAGTGTCGGCCGCTGCCAAAGCAGAACTCGGGAGAATGCCTGTGTATATTATTAAATGGTGCATAGTGATGGTGTGTGTCTAGGAACTGACTTCCCCGGACAAGCACATCTCTATTCATAGACCAGGACAGCTGGTCGGCACCCAGGAGCACATGCGATTTTCCTTCTACACCCCTGACCATGGGTTTCCACTCTGTGCAGGGAGCTAGCGGAGACCCACTCTTGGACTCAGGGCAGCCCCCCGGTTGCCCTCCGTGTGTGAGTTGTGTGATGCATTGTTTGATGCATCAGCTTAGCTAAGGGGTTGGCTGGGCTAGGTGCCCAGTTGTCTGGTCAAGCCCTCCTCTAGATGCTGCTGTGGAGAAGGTGCTTAGTAGATGTGGTGAACATTCACTGGCTTGGCTTTATGTGAAGGGGATCCCCCTTCATAGCGTGGGTGGACCGCCTCCAGTCGGTTGATCAAGACCTTTAGAACAAAACCCCAAGCTTTCTAGAGAAGAAGGAGGCCTGCTTGAGTCTCCAGTCAGTCCGACGGCCGACCTGCCCTGCAAGTGTCAGACTGGCCATCCCACCCCATTTGCTCAACCACTCCCTTTAAATAAACCAATCGCTCTGTGTCTCTTACGGCTGCGCCTACCGATAGACACGGTGAATCCATTTCCATTGCGTCACTGTCCAGGAGACCCCCTCTGTCAGAGCAGGCCTGCCTCGAGAGCTCTCGTGGGCTAAGTTTTCAGAAGGCAGGCTTTTCTTTTGAGGTGCCTCTGAGTGGACTCAAACAGCCAACTGTTCGATTAGTAGTCAAGCTACTCTCCGTCTTGATCCTATCGGGTATTGATCCTGTAGCTCTATTTTCCTATCCTTCCTGACTTTCTCTATATAGTCTATCAGTTCCATTTCTCCAGAGAACCCTGATACAAGTTGGCTGTGTGTTTTCATTAGTACTGGCCTCAGCTGCAGCCCCCCGGTGTGTGATCTACACACACTAGATTAGGGACATCTCTACCTTCTCGGCCTGATCAAAACAGCCAACGTCGGCAAGGCAACGCAAGGAAGTGAATGCGAAAGGGACCCCAGATGGGCACATTTGATAGTCAAAAGAGGAAGCAATGAGGACTAGGGTGGCCACCTAAGGGCTCAGGTCCTTTGGGAGTGCTTATGCCAGGATCTCCTCCAGCAGTTGGAACAGCCTTGACTAAGATGGATGATTGTCTCCTTAGTTCTGATCAGAGACTGAGGGCCTTGCAGGGAGCCGGGTGGCCAAGGTCATGCTGCTCTTGAAGTGCTCTGGAATCAAACCTACAGCCACAGCCTATAGGGGCACTGGAGGGGGGTCAGGAGGAGAGAGAAAGGCTCTTGAGCACCAGGCATGACAAGGCCATCTTACTGGTGTACATCCGGGACTATAGAAGGAATTCATTAAGAACTTTTAGGAGGAAAAGGAAAACGATCTCATTGAAATGAAACCTGAAAATTGACAAGTGGGAGGTGGGGCGGTGGAAAACGTATGAGCAGGCGCAGTAATCACTGAAAAGATGAGGAAGTAAGATTTCCCATGGGATGTTACAAAGCAGAATCAAAGTACAAGATGCGCGTTCACACAGGGATAGGGGAGATAGAAGACTGATGCAGACAATTCATTTTCTGCCGTTTCATAGGAGGCTCCTTACAGGTGATTTGGGCGGCGAAGCAAGAAAAGAACCTGTGACAAAGCCTCAGCCCTGCTCTGGCGCTCATGTTAGGTGCTCTCTGGAGAAGCAGCTCTAATCGTTAGAACGTTAGACACCCTCGCGCTCCTCACAGTGCTTCCTTCCACCGAAAGGTGAGCTGGGGGAGGTGAAACACTTTGTTGGGAGCAAAAGTTGTCCCTCCTGTGAGGTAAATTACATCTTCCCCGACAGAGAGTGCTATAAATCTTAGTGGCGGCAAATTGTAGCTCCAGACGACTGAGGGCCGTGCTGAGCGAGGCGTGGATCCCGACTCTCCGGAAACGCAGACCCTGCAGGGGGAACAGGACTTCCTCTGGCTCCTGGGTTGCTCTGCTCATCCATCTGGTGCACCAGAGAGGGGGTCTTGGGTGAGACTCGGGGTGATTTTTCACCGACGGGAAAGGAAACGAGCTAAAGAGAGAAACCATCTCCGACTGTGACCGCCCCTCTGCCTTCAGCTGCTCACGCCCAGGTGGGAGGAGGTGGGGATGCTCGTTCAGGTGCGTGCGCTTGGGCCTGTCACGTGCACCTGAGGGCGCTCACCCCCCCCCACCCCCACACACACTCACAGGTGGCTTTGGGGGCCAGTCTTGTTTGGGAGGTGAGACCCTCTGCTTGGAGCTGAGTGCCCCATTGTGCCTATTTGGAGCAGTATTCTTTTTTTTTCCTTTGTTTTTTCAGGAGGCAAAGGACATTTATGTGGGCCCAATACAGGCATGTACATATGTAAATACATATATGTATATATATGAGAGCGCAATAGAACTATGTACTCATATCCATATTTTAAGAATTAAGGTTGCAGATAGACAACTCAACTCAAGAACACCCTGTTGTAATAACCCAGCCTTCTGTGATGCTCATCTTCCCTACATGATCTCTGAAGACAAAGCGGTGCATAAGCAAATGTGGTGAAGAAAGCTGATGGTGCCTTGCTATCAAAAGACGTAGTGTCTGGGGTCTTAAAGGCTTGAAAATAAACTCCTCATGCACCATTTCCCGCCACAGACAAAGGACCTCGCCTTTCTGAACCTCTGTTTCCTCATCTGCAAAATGGGGGGCAAATGAGCCCTACCCTGTTTTGGGTGGGGCTCGAGGGTGGGATCACGCGTGCCGATGCCTTCTGCAGCCTTCGCCCGCTCAGGAGGCAAGCTGGAGCACCCTGTGGGAGGATCACAGGACATCATTTCAGCACAGGCCTGGGGGGTAGGTGGGGGTCTCCCTGAAAACACAAAGGCTTCAGAGAATTCGGCCCATTTTTGCTGACCTATGGCCTCCTCTCTCCTGCTGGGAGTGAAGGGATTCCTGGACCTTCTGGGATTCTCTCGGGAAAAGTGGAGGGGCTCACTTTGGCACTCTTCCCAGCAGCTCTCAGTGAGGCCCTGTCTTGCCTTGATTCGGGGGCAAAGGACTTCATAGAAGGAGGCAGAGAATAAGGCCCTCAATATCACACTATCCCGAGCCCTGAGTCCTCTCCCACACCCCCTGGCCTGCTGGCATCCTGGATCCCCCGCCTTGGTGGCACGTCACCTCACTTTCTTCACCCTACCTGGAAATCCAGGGAATGACACACCCTCCCTCTGTCTTGACACCCCCCCCAACCACACACACACACACTCATACACACACACATACTCACACACACTCACACACAACCATCCCCATGGAATCGCAAAGTCACCTTGCCCCTGCTCCAGGGAAAAGCCAGATTAACCTTTGTGACATGACAGCGAATGTTAACAGCCTGCCTTGCCTTTCAAAATGCCGATCCAGCCACCCGCCATTCACCGTCTGTTAGAAATACAGAGAATCTGTGTCAAAACTCACCCGCATATGCCGAATCGGAAAAGAGCAGTTATTACTGCAAACTCTAGATACATTATTTATCAAATGAACTCTGTGCAGTAAGAAGGCAATTCATTTCTTCTCTCTCTCCCTCTTGTTCTTTCATTTCAATAAGAGACGAAAGAGACCATTTATAGAAACTTTCTGGGCATTGCTCATGCCGCAGTATCCTGGCTAGGATTTGAAGTCAGAGCTGTCTGTTGCCTGAAAGGAGAGGGCTGCTTCGTGGGGGAGAGAAACAGCCTCGTCTGCCAGGCTTACTCGGCTCCCTCTCGGTGATGGCCACCACCCGCCCCCAGGAGCAGGGACAATGTGGCTCCCTCTCCAGCCCTCCAGGCTCACGGGAAGGAGGTGCAAATATGCCCCAGAGAGAGGCAAGTTACTTTTCGATGCAGTTTCCTGGTAACAGCAGCTTGAACAAATTATCAAGAGATGGGGATAGCTTCTCCATATGCCTACTGGTGGTCAAGACCGGCTGTCAGTTAATGACACATTGGAGGAAAGGGGAAACAAACCCCTTCTCCAGTTAGGAGTGACACAAGACTTCAAGGGGGGATCGTTTGTTTTCATAATAATATCGGGCTTAGGAGTGTTGCCTGCTGAAAGGGGATGTGGTAGCGATGGAGGAGCTCATTACCATGGGGGTGGTGAAACGGTGATGGTGATAGTGATGACAGTAGAGGTGATGGAGCGGGGACGTTGGGGTTGATTCTAACGATGTCAATGACAGTGGTCATAGTGCGGATGCCTTAGTGGAGATGATGTAATGGTGCTCTTGGGAAGAATAGAGGCAATCGCTCCGGTGGTGCATGGATATAGTGGTGGTCGAAGAGGCCATGGTGGTGGCAGTGGAGACGCTGCAGTGATGTTAATGACAGAAGTGATGGTGGAAGTGACTGGGAGTGGAAGGGTTAGTAAAGGTAGCGTGGTATCTTACGTAGTGTTCTCTATTTTACCACTCGCCTTCTACTATCCATTGCAATGGCTACATCGGACTCAGACAAAATTCATGATTAAAGGGTTTATTAAGGGGGTTATAATGTCAGTAAGAAATGTTCACAGTTGAGTCGCTTATCGGGACATGTTACAAAGTCCTTTCAGATATGCCTAAAGGGACATGCCACTCCACTGGAAGCCTCAGCCCGAAGGCATTCAACTCAAGGCCCCCTGAATGAAGTGCCCAGAGGCACCCCACTCCAGTAACCCTCAGTCCAAAGGCACTCAGCTCCACTTTTGTGAGTCAGTAAGTTCAACTTCCCCAATTAAATGCCCATGGGCACCCCACTCAGCATGCCAGCCTCTGCTTCATTTGTTCCATGGGTTGGTGAGACAGTAAAAGTTTATTGTGCCAACCTGGCCTATAAACACATGTGGGGTTAATTGAAGGGTGGAGAGATAAATGGCTCAGTGAGCCTCGCCTTTCTAGTTCTCGGATGTGTTGCTTTCTGATGGTCGGACCAGGGTGCAGCTGCCTTATCCAGTTCCCTGCTTTAGCTGGCAAGGCTCACTTCCTGCAAGACATCCCTGAGGAGAAGCCACATGGACCTACCCCGAAGCAGCCCTGGGTGCTGGAGCACCCATGTGGAGACTCCTGCCATCGCTGAGATGCTTACACGTTCACTGATTCGGCTTTCCTCCTGCAGTCGGCATCATAGTGTGTGTTTTGTGAGATGGAGGAGGACTTTGTGGATTGGTGTCAGACATATGGGTTAACGTTGGACTTGTGGGTTTAGGAAGCTCTGGGTTGGGATGTTTTCTTGATGTGCACTTAATCTTCATGTAAAACTCTCCTATACATGAGTTTCTATGGATTGGGAAGCCCATCCCTGCTCTATGCTTTGGCTCTTGGTTCTGCTGCTGCTCCTCTGGTGTTACAGCTGTCTTCTGAATCCAGGAGGTTCACTGAACAGGGATCTCCCCTCCAAAGAATGAGCTCCCCTCCTGGCTGTTGCTGGTAATGCAATCCCTCCCCCTGCTTATATGCAGCAGGATGGCATTGAAGGGAATCCTGTTCATAATGACACTGAGGCTAATAGTCCCTTCAGTATCTTTCTTCACCTTCTTACCAGACCCATGCAGGAAAAGGTCGTTTGATGGGAGCTGGAGACTTCGACTAGAAGAGCTACATTAAGTAATTCACTGCTCCAACGGGTAGTGATGGTCATGGTAGCAGTAGTGGTTGTGCAGGTGATAATGGTGAAGGTATTGGTGGTGATGTGTACACATATTAGGGCAGACCGAAGCAGTATACCTTTGAATTTCTGGGGACATTTCCAGGAATGGACACAATTCTTTTGGAAGAAGACTCCCTGTTCCTTGTTTAAGTCAGATCTCCATAAAACCCCATCACTAAACCCCTGTCCAATTGTGTTGTACCTCAGAGCTATTTTTGCTAGTTGCTTTCAGGCTGATTTCTACTCATGAAGACTCAGAGCAAAACTGTGTTCCATGGAGCTTTTAAGTAAGCATCTTCTCAGAAGTACATGGTCAGGCCATCTTCCAAAGTTCCTTTGAGTGAATTAGAATTGCCACCCTTTTGTTACTAGTTAAGTGGTGCCAAGGACTTCTTTCTGTACCTCAAATGTATTGTTAGTAGGTGCTGTACAATTGGTTCCAACTCATAGCATCCCTGTGTCCAACGGAACAAGATACTTCAAGTCCTGTGACACCCCATAATTATGGCTGTGTTTGAGGCCATTGTTATAACCACTGTGTCCGTCTATCTCATTGAAAGTCATCCTCTTTTTTGCTGGCCTTCCACTTTTTGAAGTCTGATGTCCTTTTCCAAATACTACTCCCTTCTGATAACATGTGTCAAAGACATGAGGTGAAGTATTACCATCCTCACTCCTAAGGAGCATTCTGGCTGTACTTCTTATAAGACAGATGTGGTTGTTCTTCTTACAGTCCATGATATAGTCAATATTCTTCACCAATAGACTTCCAGACTCATTGTCTAGGTTTCACATGTATATGAAACAGTTAAAAACACCAAGACTTGGTATGCAAGGAGCTTGAGAGAATGAATCACTGGGTTCAGTACTATGGTCTTTGGGGACACTATGGTCAAGGGACAGAGCATCATCCACAAAGACAATGTTCTACATTCTGCTTTGGCAAGCAGTGATCAGCATCTTAAAAGCTTGTGTATGGCAATCTGAAAACTACTGATTTTTCCCTGTTCACTGGAAAGAAGAGTATAGCAAATCAAAGCTGAGTGGAAACAATGAATCCAATGGACTAATAAGCAAACAAAACCACCATCTCCATGACCCTGAGACAAGAACGAGTTAGTGCCCAGCTACTACTACTAATCTCTCTGAAAGGGATCCCATTAGAAGGTCCTGGGCAGAATGGGAGAACAATGTGTAATAAAACAAAATTATGAAAAAGACAGGTTTACTTGTTTGAGAGAGATGAGTGGAAGCACAGAGACCATGGCCCTTAGTTCGGGTCTGTAACTGAACTCACTCCAGTGGCTCAATATTCAAGCAATAGAGAGGTCTGTGTGGTGAACAATGACACACCCTCCTCAGAACGGCCACTGAGCTACAAAGACAGCAAGGACAGAACTCAGAAGGCAGGCAGGTTAGGAAAGAAAGAGCAATGGAAATGGGAAATGGGGAGGAAGTAAGGTAAATGACATGGTAGGAATAGCAAACAATGAAATGAAACAAGTGTATATGAATTATTGAATGGAAACTGATTTGTTCTGTAAACCTTTACCCAATTCACAATAAACAGTTTAAATGACAAAGAAATATCCTGGCATGGATCAGGCACACCTTAGTTCTCAGAGTGAGCATCTTGCACACCTTAGTTCTCAGAGTGAACATCTTGCACACCTTAGTTCTTGTACACCTTAGTTCTCGGCGTGAACATCTTGCACACCTCAGTTCTCAGAGTGAACATCTTGCACACCTCAGTTCTCAGAGTGAACATCTTGCACACCTTAGTTCTCAGAGTGAACATCTTGCACACCTTAGTTCTTGTACACCTTAGTTCTCGGCGTGAACATCTTGCACACCTCAGTTCTCAGAGTGAACATCTTGCACACCTTAGTTCTCAGAGTGAGCATCTTGACTTGTCAACACTTCACAGAGGTCTTTGGAGCAGACATGCTCACTGTGAAATGGGGGTTGATTTCTTGACTAAGCCAGTTCCATGGGTGTTGGTTGTTGATCTAAGCTGAATGACGTCCTTAACCTTAGTCCCTCAGAGTAGAGGTCACAAAATAGAAGTTCTGTCTCTAGAGCCAGACTGCCTACTGGTGTCCAAAGTATTGTATCCAGTTTAGGACTTTCTGGAAATCCAAAGTCTTCTATTAGAGCCCAGATCCAGCTCCCTCCATACGTTTAACATACCATGACTCTGCTTGTCGAAACTTATTCATTTGGCTTAATTATTATATATTTTATTGTGCATTTGTTTGACCACCCCAACAGATTGCAAGCTCTGCTTATAGGGATATATGCCTTGTCTCTCAAACTATTTAAATATTTATTAAGCAAATGGATGGATGAGTGAAGGAATAAATCTGTAGAGTTATCACTTTCTCCCCCAAACACATAGCATAATGGTGCATACTAGTTGAAAAGACTAATTTTGAACATAAAGATTTTACACAAGATCAAAAGTGTAAATCTGACTTGAACAGGTAAAACATTGTCAGTTGATTGCCGCCCCTCCCCCTTCTGATGCACGCTAGACCTGATCTGGTTTTCAACATTTTCTGTATTTTTGTTTTGTTTTGATTTTGTTTGTTTAGATTAGGGTATATCTCAGAGATTTTATGTCATTGGGGGTCACCTTCATGAAGTTCTATGATATGTTTTTCTCTGTTTCAGTATATGAACCCCAGGATTGATGAACCTATAGCGACAGCGATTAGTAGAAGCCTTTCAGGGGCTGGGGAGTGTGGTGTGTGAAAAAGGGGGATGTCAAGGAATCCAGGACAGAAGAAAATGTTTGGAAATGACAATGGTAGCAATTCTGCTTGATGTGATTGAACGATGGAATGATATATGTATTAACTCCCAATGAAGAATAAACTAAAGGGAACAAAAAATCTTCCACAAAAGCTAGCACATCTGGAACTCTGTGCCAGGATCTAATAGGCTCATGGTTTGAGCTGCTATCCGAAAGGTCAGTGTTTGAAACCACCAGCCACTCTGCAGGGAAAAGACTGGACTTTCTACTCCCATGAAAGTAACAGGCTGGGAACCCACAGAGGCAGTTCTGCTGGGTCCGATAGGGTCACTAGGAGGCTTCGACTCAAAAGCAGTGAGTTTGGTTTTTTTGTTGTTTGTTTGTTTTTTTTGTCATTTAATCTTCACAACAAGTTTATGCAGTGGATACTAGCCTCTCATTTAACAGGCAGAAAACTGAAGATCGGAGAGTCTGATCTGGCAGTTAGCATCCCAATGCTCAACCCACTGGGGCCCCACAACTTCTTTCAAGTGACAAAAGTAGAGCTGACTCCAGCTGGTTGTGAAGCCCATGTTCTCACACACCACATAAGGGGGTATCCCAAAATACTGGGGGAAACCCTGCTGGGCATTTTCCCCACTAGGCAAGCAACAAAAAACTCACTTTGAGTTAGTGCACCCAGTGGTGTCACCTTGGGAGGTTCTCTCTGGACACAGTGAATTTTGTTGTGAAAGCAGTTTCGCTTAAACCTCGTTTTTTGTGATGGTCGATTTCAGAGAACAGTATGTGGCTGTGAAATTTTGTTTCCTGCTCAGGGAAAATGCCATAGAAACTGTTGTGATGTTGAAGACAGCTTGCAAGGACAGGGCTGTGGGAAAAACTCAAGTGTACAAGTGGTTTTCTCATTACAAAAAAGGCGAAATGTCGATTGATGGCAGACCTCATTCTGGACATCTGTCAACTTCACAAATAGATGAAAATGTCTACTCATAGTATATTTGGAGTCTATTCCACCAGGTCAGATTGTTAATCAAGCTTTTTATACAAAGCCTCTGAAAAGATTGCCTAATAGTGTGTGACAAAAAAAAAAAAGGCATGATTTGTGGCAGATGGGGACTAGGTTTGCCAGCATGACAATGCACCTGTTCTCACAGTCATCTCAGTGCACTAGGTTTTGGCAAAAAAAACCAGCATGACTTTCTTGCCCCCTGCACCTGACTCATCCTCGCACTCTGCATGACTTCTTTTAGTTTCTGCGAATGCAGAGGGAAATGAAAGGACAGCAATTAGACGATGCAGAAGAGGTAAAGAAAGAAACTAGGGAGGTGCTGTCAGCCATCCAAGCAAATAAGCTTTAAAAATGTTTCACAGAATGTGGAATCTGAGATTTGACAAATGTATTAAGTGTAACGGAGAGTACTTTGAAGGTGATAAGGTTGTTTTGTAAAACAAAACAAAAAAATTAAATACATAGCTTTGAAAAAAATCCGGTTATTTTTGGGTACCCCTTGGCATGTCTATCCTCACAAAGTGAATTCCCTGGCCACTGAGTGGGGTGGGACATCTCAAGCAGTGAGGCAGCCCCAGTAGGAACCCAGTGAGAAATGAGGCAGGCTGTCTCTCCCTGGTCTCCCTCCACGTTACAACTCAATGTCCTGCTTAGCAGAACGTCTGCCGCTGGCCCCTCTGCTGCCCCTGGGATCCCACCATCATTGAGGGAACTACTGGGTGTGCTGCCTATGGAAATGACACTCTGACAACACTTGCAAATGGCGTTGTGGGACAACTCCTAGTGGGAGTGGGCGGGTCCGGGCGTCTTGCTCAGACCGGCAGCCAATAGGCAGTAGCTCTGGGGGCTGACTTCTCTTCTACTCCTGACTGAAGTGTTAAAAATTAATTTCACTCTGATCGCACTGACAGGGGAAAAGTTAATAGAAGTTTTATTTTTAATATATGAGGAACCTTAACAGGATTTAAACTTAATGCCTCAGAAATGGGAAGGACTGCTGACAATTTATCTACCAGAATCTGCAGACTAAAGGAATGGAAGAAGTATTACTTCAGCAACTAGAGGCCGGATTGAAATACCCCCTGCAGCGATTGGGAGAAATCCCAGTAGCCTGCCAACCCAAGAAATTGACTCATAGATTGCCAGAATCCTCAGTTTCCCCTTATTACCCTGACCTCCAGTTCTCTTTACTCTCCAGGGGGAAAAATACATCATTTCACTTTTTTAAGATATAATAGAGCATTTGACTTAGAATCATAGAATTTTATAGCTGATTTCTTCCAGCTATAATAATTTATGGTACTAAGAGATGTGGAGGGAAAGTTTGTAACAGATAATTGTGCCATACATTTTGTTTCAGACATGGCTCTTGGCTGTTTTCAAAAGCTACTGACTTAAAAAAAATCTCTCAATCAAAACATTCTTTAGTACACTAGCACTGAACTTCCTCGGCCATCCATTGGCTCTATTTCATCCAGGAGACCAATCAGTTACTTTCACTTAGGAATTCTTTTTCCCCGTGTTTGTTGAGCACTTAGGAAGTGTCACCACCAGCTGTCGGTCACTTGGGCTCTCACATGGGAAGGTATGCCTTCCATCTTTCTGCAGGGTCACCCGTGGTAGGCAGAATTCAGTGGAGCTTCCAGACAAAGACCCACTAGGAAGAAAGACAGGACAACCTTGCATCCCAAACTAGTCAGTAAAAACCTGATGGGCCACAGCAGAACATTAACCAAGCCACCTGTTTTGGACCCATCCTCAGGAAGTATCGATCGCTTGGAGGCAGCATCATCTTTGGTGACGTAGAGGGTCACAAGGGCAAAGGAGAACCTCAAAGAGATGACCTGGCGCAGAAGCTGCAACAATGACCTTGAACATGTCAGAGATTGTGAGAATGGCACAAGGCAGGGTGAGCTTTTGTTCTGTTGTGGAAAAGGTCCTCGTGAGGCAAAGGCTACTCGGTGGCAGCTAGCTACCTACACACTGCGTGTCAGGCACTGCTGTGGGCATGCAACGCTCAATAAAGTCGTCAGCAGGTTTTACACAAGAGTTATAAACCACAAAGGCAAATACTACCGCACCCACAATCCTGTAATAACAGTAACCGCAGCAATCTGCAAACCGTACATAGACAGACCCCCAAGCTGAACAAGTGCGGGGAGGTAAATGAAACTGCTCTCGGGAATCTAGACAGGCCCAACAAGAGACTAGTTCTGCATATTTATATGTGTTGCACAAACAGTCATAGACATAGTGGAGCATATAGGGGGCACGTTTATGGACACTTCTTAGCCATAACCAAACACCTTGTGGGAATGTGTGGCTGGGCCTATGGGCACAGGTTCACAGCCCTGGGTACCACTAAGGTCAATTTCCATAGCCTAGTTTACAAAGACAATGTCCTGCATCGATTTCTTAAACGCTTGTGAGTGAGCATCCAAGGACAAGTAGATGCACTTCATCTGGAACAAAGAAAAGTGAAGAAAATCACAGACGTGTGGAAACCTGTTTTGACTTGTGCAGAGCGTGTTGGCTGCCTTCTTGACAGCTGTATCCCCAAATACCTAGATCAGTGGTTCCCAACCTTCCTAATGCTGTGTGCAACCCTTTCATGCAGTTCCTCCTGTGTGGTGACCCCCAACCATAACATTATTTTCGCTGCTACTTCCTAACTGTAATTTTGCTACTGTTATGAATCAGGCAGCCCCTGTGAAGGGGTCGTTCGACCCCCAAAGGGGTCACTACCCACAGGTTGAGAACCTTTGGCCTAGACTAACAGCCTGTGTGAACTCCAACATCCACATCCCTGAGACCAGAAGAACTAGATGGTTCCTTGCTAACCTCTCTGAAAGGAATGGAGCAGAGCAAAATAAGGACCCAAACTAAAGCACATCAGATAAAACAAAGGTCACTGCTCTGAGAATGATCCGTGGAACTGGCCTTTAGTCACACTTCCAGCCTGGAGCCGACTGACCCTCACACCTCTATTATCATCCAACCCGTCGGCTGGCCTATAAATTTAGCGATAACACCAGGGGCAGGGGGTGGGAGTGTGTGTACCCCTTATCATAACAAACCATGTGAGGTGCAAAGAGCAGGTTTTACGTAGGGGTGATGCTCGAAGACAGGGCAGAAGGACAAATGGAAATGGGAAACACAGGACGGACATGGAAAAAGTTCTGTCACACAATAGGGTTTGTCATCAATGTCATGAACCAAGGGGTGTATGAAATTGCTGAATGGAAAGCCAATTTACTCTGCAAACTTTCCCCTAAATCACAATAAAAAGTTAAAAAATAATTCTTTCCTTGGATGAAACCTGCATTAATGGGTGGGGCTCAAACATCTTCACAAAAGACACAGTGCATGTACGGGAGCAGCTCAGAAGGTAGGGAGTGCACTGCAGAGACGGAGCAGGGCAGAAAGCCCTTCGAGAGAATCCATTTGATGGAACACGGGCAGGAAGGCCTTGCTAAGAAAGCAATCCCTGCCAAGTCTTCTGCTTTTAATTGAGTGAACTTACATTGAGACTTATTTAATGACTAGTAAGTGATGACGAAATGAGCCTAAGATATAACAGGGCTGTGAACCACTCGGTCAGCAGGAGTGAAACGCACCACCTGCTCCGTGGGAGAAAGTCACGCTCAGTGCTCTGTGAAGACTCCAGCCCTATAGCTGGAATCGCAGATGATGGCATGTTCCCAGGAACCTTTCTACACTCAAGAGCGAGGTCTAGCGGCCCTTGATCACGGTCTGATTTCTTACTAAGCAAGAGCCACAAGAATCCAAGTAAGAGAGGACATGTAATTAATTGCTATCACATTTTAATCACCCCGATGAGTTCACGTACTAGGAACCCTGATGGAGTCATGGATTATATGTTAGGCTGCTAGCCACAATGTCAGCAGTTCAAAACCAAAACCGGGGATGGGGGGAATGGGAATTTCAACAAATAATTTTTTTTAATGAGAATTTCTCCTCTCAAGAGTTGGGGTCTCAGGAACCTGGGGCAGGACCACTCGATTCTGTGGGGGCGCTATGAGTCGGAGCCCACTTGATGGCAGTGAGTTTGGTTTCCATCTGGAGCTCCTGTACTAGGCAACATATTTTAAAATTCAATTCTATGATTTGATTCTATAATCCCAGCCAAATCTGGACATCAGTGAGGGACTGAGCCATGTGGCCATGGGGGAAGAACATTCTAGACAGAGGGAGGCGACACTGCAGAGGGGCTGAGCCAGGTGCTTGACGGGTACATTCAGCAAGGACCAGGAAAGCCTGACGGCCGGACTGGGGTGAGCCCTGGGGAACAGCAGGAGAGCGGAGGTCAGGAGGAGCTACTGGCATCCTCGGTGGTGGACGGAGAGGACAGCACCTGCTGGTTGTCTGGGGCAGTCTGGAATCAGGCCTGCTGACCTGGCAGCCTTATGAATAGCACCCTGTTCACTCTTGAGGTGCCTCGGTTTGAATAATAAGTTCTATGATCACCATGCTTAGGGGTCACCATCAGCTGGGGGCCAAAGCGAGGTGCGTCGGTTTGAATATTAAGTTCTATGATCACCATGCTTAGGGGTCACCATTGGCTGGGGGCTAGGGTGGGGTATGCAACAGCGTGATGTGATCTGACGTGCATTTCGAACAACTCCCTTGCCCGCTGCTGAGAAGCTTCTGGAAAAGCGCACAGGTGGGAGTGGGGAAAGTACTGAAGAGAGTCTAAGTGCAGGCGCTGCCCCTCTCCCGGGAAGGTCCCTCTCCTGTTTGCTCTGACTAGTGGACTCCCAGTTACCCCGTTAGTTGGTCCAGGCCAGATTTAGGTGTCCTCTCCTTCTGAACCCTGTGGTGTAGTGGTTACACGGTGGGCTGCGGTCCTGATGGTCAGCAGTTTGAAACCACCAGCAGCTCTTCAGGAGAAAGACTGGCCTTTCCACTCCCCTCAACAGGGACAGTCTCTGAGACCCACAGGGAGCCACGGAGGCAGCCTTGACTCCAAGGCAGTGAGTGCCTGTCAGTGCACTTTCCTCCTCTGAAGCCTTTCCCCACATGACCTCAGTCCCAGTCCGCACAGAATTAACTAATCCCTGATCACTCATGCTTACACGTTGATCTCAAATTTATTACGATGTACATGCATTGTACTTAGTTATTGGTCTGCCTGCTCACTTTTTCAGGCAGACAGTAAGGACCTTTCCTTTTCTTTTTATTTATCATTTTATTTGGGGCTCGTACAACTCTTATCACAATCTATACATCCATCCATTGTGTCAAGCACATTTGTATACTTGTTGCCATCATCATTCTCAAAACATTTCTTTCTACTTCAGCCATTGGTATCAGCTCCTCAGTTTTTCCCCTTCCTCCCTCCCTCTCCCTCCCTCATGAACCCTTGATACTTTATACATTATTATTATTTTTCAGGTCTTACACTGTCTAATGTCTCCCTTCACCCACTTTTCTGTTGTCCATCTCCCAGGGAGGGGTTATATATAGTTCATTGTGGTCGGTTCCCCCACTCTACCTCACCTTTCCCTTACCCTCCTGGTATCTCTACCCTCATTATTGATCCTAAGGGGTTTATCAGTCCTGGATTTCCTGTGTTTCCAGCTCTGATATATACCAGCGCACATACTCTGGTCTAGCCAGATTTGTAGGGTAAAATTTGGATCATGATAGTGGGGGGAAGGAAGCATTAAATAACTAGAGGAAAGTTGTATGTTTCATCAGTGCTATACTGAAACCTGATTGGCTCATCTCTTCCCCATGACCCTTCTGTAAGGGGATGTCCAGTTGCCTGCAGATGGGCTTTGGGTATCCACTCCACACTCCCCCTCATTCACAATGATAGGATTTTTTGTTCTTTGATGCCTGATGCCTGGTCCTATCAACACCTTATGATCACACAAGCTGGGTGTTCTTCTTCCATGTGGTCTTTGTTGCTTAGATCTATTTATATATATTGATAGGTTTAGTATTAAGGTAGCAGATGGACACTGGGCCTCCATTCAAGTACTCCCTCAATGCAAGAATACTTTGTTCTATTAAACTGGCATTCCATGATGCTCACCTTCCCAACTTGATCACTGAAGACAAAGCAGGTGCATAAGCAAATGTGGTGAAGAAAGCTGATGGTGCCTGGCTATCAAAAGATAGAGCATCTGGAGTCATAAATGCTTGAGGGTCTTTCTTTTAAAGAGGGGAATTCCCACATATTGGGGCCCTCATATGACTATAACCTCAATGAACCCCGATGGTACAAATATTAGCAATTCACACCCACCAGAAGCTTCATGTGAGAAAAAAAAAAACCTGTTCCCATCAAGATTTCAGAGTAGGAAACCTGGTGGGACAGTTCTCTGCCTTGGGGGGTTGGTTCCCGTCAGGATGGACCCAATGACAGCAATAACAGCAAGACAGGCTAGTCAACACCCACCTCTCAGTGTTTGGGACTGTGATGGTTTTCAAATTACTATGATGTGGGGAGCTACACCAATCATATTTCAAAGACCATCTGTCACCCATGGCAGACAGATGAAAACAGACTAGGAAGAAAGGCCTGAAGGTTTGCTTCCCAGGATCTGCCACTGAAAGCCTTGTGAATCACCACAGAACATTGTCCAACCTGTCTGTTGTAAACACATCATCTCAGCTCAGTCACTGGAGGAGGATGTCGTTCTTGGTGAGTTGGACTAGCACAGGGACCACAATAGTGGACATTCAAGCAAAGGGGAAGTTGACCCAGACTGGGCAGTGCTTTGTTCTGTTGTACACTAGGTCACTCACTATGTGTTAGAGTCCACCCATCCAAGAGCAGCTAATGATTTTCTATCTATCTATCTATCTATCTATCTATCTATCTATCTCATGTAGACTAGAGGCTCTGCACGCTTTTCTACCACCCCTATTTTGAAGGGCTGGATGACTCCCCCCATTCTGGTCACCTGTGTAACAAAGAACTTCTCGATTTATTGATGCAGAATAAATATCTCTTTATGCCAAGGATTTCAACAAGAACTTCGCAGGCATAACTCGTCTCTGGTGAGAGTTGAATTGGAGAACTCATTTCCAAGACACTTTCTTCATGCTCATATCTACATTCTTGTGGGGGGAGTCTCCAGTGGGCCTCCCCGGGATCCTTGGCCAGAATGCCTACTCATTGCCTCCCTAGTTGGTGGCTCATATGAAGGCTCAATGTTGCAGAGAGCAAGGGGGAAGCTTGTTGGTCTATTATGGCCCAACCTCAGAAGTCACATATGAACACACCCACCATCCCTTGAAGCCATCATAAGCCTGCCTTAAATGTCGCTCTCCCTGGAAGACGCTTGAAAGAACCTATAGTAGCTATGTTCCAAGCTGCCAAGTTCGCATTTTGTGAACGAAAAAAGCGAGGCTCAATCGGAGAGTGTCGTCAATGCGCCCACGGAGCATCACATAGGGAAACACAAGGAGCGGTGTTTACCGTGCTCTTTTTGACATTGTGTGCCCTCGCCGGGATAGCTGGTGCCTGCTGTGTGGGAAGAGGTGTCCCTTCACCTGTGCTTCTCCGAGATGGACACGTGACAAGTGAGTGGATACAGTGTGGCCATTTGCTCAACAGTGGTTTCAGACCTCTGCTTATAACCTGACACAACGATTCCCAAAAGGAGACTCGCTGGCACTATGGCAGGATGCATGGCAGACGCTGGGGCAGAGTTCTACTGAAAACATTTAAAGAAGCATTCTTCTTGCTCCCAGCCCCAGCCCCAACAGAGAGTAACTGGAGTCCTTCAGAAGACCACTCGCCGAGCAGCCAACAGGATGCCTTCCTAAGGTCACCTTCCTCCCCTTCCACTGGAGGTTAATGAGAAGCCTAAGAAAGGAGAGGCAGGCTCCGAGCTTTGACCCCACTCCTCCCACCCCCACCAAGCACTGCCCTGTTCACTCAGGCGACCTGTTCCTGGAATGAAAGCAGTCTCTCCCTGAATCAAACCCAGCACACCAGCACACCTGGGCTCACCCGCTGGTCCAGGCACGAATGTGCTGTGTGGCCCTTCCACACCCAACTTGGGCCATTCCAGGGGACGGATTTCCATTTGCTCCCTCCTCCGCACCCCAGGAGTGCTGCCTAGTCTGGTGCAACTTTATTTCCAAATTACACCACCAGTCATCTGGGTCCAGGGCTCTTGGGATGTTTGTCTTATTCTTACTGTGTGTCTGCAAGCCTTAAAATCTGTCCATGCTTTTCTTACGTTTCCCATGTCTTCCACCTGGGCCCAGGCATCATTTTTCACCTGGCTAACAACAATTGCCTCTTGGCTGTGATTTGTTTGGGCGCATGTATCTGTTCTTCTGCTTTCTCTCTGGCCCTCCTGCCACAGATCCTTCATCATTTAAAACTACAACGGTGCTCTCGTCACTCCCCACTTTCTAAAGCTTTACAGTCAGCGCTAGCCCGCCCTTCTTTTCCCTGTCTGCTAGGCCCCTCGAGGCCTCCACCTCTCTCATCTCCTTCCTCTGGTGAACTAGGCCATAGCCATAAAGTTGTCTGTCCGCTTCTATCTCAAACACACCAAGCAAGCAACCTTCTAAGACTTTAGGACCTGTTCTTCCCTCCGTGTGGAATACTCACTCCAAAACACCGTGCATGGCGACTCCCCCTTCTTGTCCAGGTCTCTGCTCAAATACCTCCTCCTTAGGGAGACATGCTCTGCCCTCCTAAGCTGCAGTAGCCCCCCTGCACCCACCTGGTCCCTGTGGCCCATGGCTCACGTTTATGCTCTGTGTAACAGCTGCACAGCCTGACAGGGTGTAGCATCACTGCTATGTGTTGTCTTTGCCCCCACTGGATGCAGAGCAGGGCACCCTGGTCCTCGTTGAATCCCGAGAATCCAGAGCAGGGCCTGGCACACACAGGACTCCCCAGGAATGTCTGTGGGCTGATGAAAATCTAAAGATCAGATGGACACCCCAGAGAGGAGGGATAGGAAAAACACAACAGGAGTTGAAACAGGAGAGAAACTGGGCATGTGACGTTGGCTTCCATTGCATTCTCGCCTCCTTTTTCTCTTCTTTTGACTGTTGCTTTGGCCACCTCTCAGCGGAGCCTGAGCAGGTCAAGGCATGATATGGCAGGTACACATGGTACAATCAGACCACAGGCACACAGCGACCCGGAAAGTTGTCAGGCTTTATGTCACAAAGCACACAAGTGACAGGGAAACCTGGCTGAGTATGGCCAGAATCTTTTTTATAGAATTACCCCAAATTCATCGCATCATATACTATATATGCATATGTAGTATATGGTACAGTGACTATACACACACACACACACACACACACACATATATATATATATATATATATATATATATAGAGAGAGAGAGAGAGAGAGAGAGAGAGAGAGAGAGAGAGAGAGAGAGAGAGAGAGAGAGTCCATTATTCTATGTCTCTCCAATGTTTAAATGCGAAGTCATTTTTCAGTCTGAGCTTGACTTGTCTTCCATCAGTAAGAGCCACAGTCCTGCCAAACTGAAAACAGATAGCCCTACCTGCTGCCAAGACAGGCAGACTCCATAAAAGGTGAAGGGAAAGCCAGTGCCTCTCTGTGTTCCTCGGGTCCCTCTGTCTACTGTTAGGGGCTACTGGGAACTCTCATTACTGGGGTGGCCTATTGGAAAGTGCCCCACACTAGAGCCACAGTGATGAAATCCCCCACTGAAGAGGCTCCCTATCCTAGAAGCGATGCAGAAGGGTAGGCAGAGGAACCGACTAGAGGGAGCAGACTGCCTTCTAGATGCACCCCTGTTCCTGACCGAGAGACCTTGGGGAGTCATTAACCCTTGGGTCCATTTCCTCACTTGCAAAAGTAGGTAATTGGGGTCTGATTGATCAATGATGCACTTCTAACTTGGATATTTCTACCCTTTTAAGCTCTTTGGTTGCACAGAGCAGAATTTTTTTTTTTTTAAGCAGAGACCCCAATCAACTTTGGGTATCTTTCCAACACTGCCCCACCTCGGCGTGGAGCACATAGTACTTCTCAGGACGCTGGCTAAGGGGAGTTTATCTTTGGGGAGGAAAGGGCAGGAGAGGAAATGGCCTCCCCACCCAAGGCAGAGTTGGACATCTGTGGATGACTCATTCGGTCAAAGCAAGAAGAACCCGCCATGCTGCACCACTTTACACCCACGGGGCTAGCTATTAACAGACCAACAGAAAACAACCAGTGTTGGCGAGAATGTGGAGAAACAGGAACTCTTGTAAGCACTGGTGGGGATGCAGAACCCAAGGCAGCTGCTGTGGACCACAGCTTGGCAGGTCCTCAAAAAGGTAAACATCGAAATAACATATGGAAATAGCACCTTCTCCAAGGTGCTTACCTCCCAAAGAAACGGAAACAGGAACGCAAACACGAACTTGTCAACAAATGTTCATCGCATCAGTCAAATGGTGGAAACCAATTAAGTGGCCATCGATGTATGAATGGATAAATAGAAGGAATATGTATCTCACAATGGAATGTGCATGACGCTTCTGTAAAGAGAAATGAACTCTGCCACCTGCCATGTCATGGGTGAACCTGAAAGCATGCGAAATAAAAGGCAGGTATTGTATGATCCTGCTTCCATGGAATGTCTAGAATAGGAAAGTTCGCAGAGACAAAGAGGCTTAGTGGTCACGGGGTGGGTGGGAACAGGGAACTGGTTGTCTCTGTATCGAGATACAGAGACGAAAGGCACAGCCATTCTCCAGGAGCCCACCAGCAACAAAGACAAGTAACCACCAGAGTTCAGTGGTCGTAACAATCTGATGGGATTAAACCCTTTGGTAAAGATGAACACGAGTTGCTATGGGAACCCAGAATAGAAAATGTAACCTGGAGTTAGAAATGGCCCCCTGCTATCAGGGAAGTCTCCTTGGAGGAGGTGACCTTTCAGCAGTACCTTAAAGGATGTTTTCTAAATAGCTGTATTTGTGGCATTGCTAGGGGCTAGGATCAGCTGGGAAGGACCAGAGAGAGATGGGAGCATGAGGGATTGGGAAGAGGAGCAAGAGTGTGATGAGGAAAGACGGAAAGAGGGATCGTGCAGTCCTCCTGCGGGCCCAGCTAAAACTGCAGGCCATGCACCTCTGAAGGCACCAGGTCACAATGCTAGGGGATTGTTATTTTCTTAAAGATGTGTCAGGCAGGGGTTGCACCGGAGATGTATCACTGGGGCAGGTTGGGGGTCTAATGCAGACGGGGAGAAGGAAATCAAGCAAGGAAGTGGATCGAAGAGGACGTGCAGGCCCAGTGGGCCAGGAGCCAACATGGGAGGGAAGCTGGAGTAGCAAAGCAGCGAAGAGCATGCTGAAGGTAGCTAGCTGAGCAGGCTGCAGGCGAAGCTGACCTGGCTCTGGCAGAAGAGCTGGGCCTCTCTGGCTACCAAAACCAGGAAGCTTGAGGCAGCACGTTCTGTCTGTCCAAATCTCAAGTGGGAAGTGGCAGCGTTGCTTAGGCCCTGTGAACTGACGTGGGTGGCACCGGCAGCTAGGGTGCTCGGCTGCAAACAAGGGTCTCCTCCTGAAGAATCCCTGACTGAAAACCTCTGTAGCACCCTCGTCACCCAACTCGCCCAGGGCTACCACCCGTCGCCCTCGACTCTCGGGGGATGGGCTTATTTGGTTCCATGAAGTCTCCCGGGGGAAGCAGGTAAAAGAGGAGCTTCCAAAATTTCAGCCCCGGCCAGTGGGGACCCAACATGGTAGGTACCAGGTGGGAGGCCCAGCTTCCACAGCCACGGAGCCAGGCTTCAGCATTTCCTTAGCGTTCCCTCGTGTGCCCCTTCCCCGTTGTTGCCCCGCCATCACAGGCAGCCTGGCTCACAGCAAGCCCCGTGCTGCAGAGTGTAAGTGCACCCTGGGTTTTCTTGGCTGCAGTCTGTATGAGAACAGCTCATCAGAGCCTCTGCCGAGCCGCTGGGGTGGGGGTGGAGGTGAACTGCCAACCTTTGGGTTAGGAGCCGAGAGCTTAACTGTGATGCCATCAGGCTCCTACCCTTTCACCGCCAAAAAAATCAAAAGCCAAGCTGTTGTTGAGTCTATCCTGACTCATAGCAACCCTATGGGACAGGGTCCAACTGCTGGGTGGCTTCCAGAAACTGGAGCTCTGTATGGGAGTAGTCAATCTCGTCTTTCTCCCTGAGAGCACCCGGGGCTCCCGACTGCTGACTCTGCAGCTGGCCCCGCGGGTACCCACTATGTCAGGAGGGCGTCTTCCCGCACCTAATCTTCAGTACGTCCTTCTTGGGAGACCGGCGGCAGCCGGGAGGACCTGCTTTTCAGGGCTATTCGTTGAACCCCGATTCCGCACAAAATGTCAATCTCCTACAAATGGCCTGTGGAACGATGCAGTATATTGAAGAATCAAGCCCTTTCATGGGAGCAAAGAAAAGAGGGGGGCGGGGAGAGAAGATAATAGTCCTTAACACAGTGGTTCTCAACCTGTAGGTCATGACCCCTTTGGGGGTTGAACAACCCTTTCCCAGTGGCAGTCTGATTCAGAACAGTAGCAAAATTACAGTGATGAAGCAGCAACGAAAATCATGTTATGGTTGGGGGTTCACCACCACATGAGGAACTGTATGAAAGGGTCACACGTGGCATTAGGAAGGTTGAGAACCACTGCCTTAATGTATCCTGTAGGACCGAGTGGACAGGACCTTGAACATTTGCTCTGTGTATGTGTGTGTTCAGGTGTGTGCTTATGCAAGTGGTGGCACGTGTTTGTGCCTCTGTACGTGTGTGTGTGAACAAAGGCATGGCGGCACCCACCCTGCCTCCCCAGGAGAATGTGAGCTTGTCAGCTGGCTCCGTGGAAGGCTGGCGAGGTTGTCCGACCAGCTTGGGCAGCAGCCATCCCAGCCAGTGTAGTCTGCAACTTGTAGCCATCTCTACTGATGCAGATACAATTCTGGTCAGGGCTTTTGTGGTCCTCCCTTGATTGGCTATCACTTAACTATGTCAGCAGGTGGCCATACCAGCAGGCTGAGCCTGGGCCACATGCCAGGACCCTGCGGAAAAGCAATCCTCTTAGATGGGAGCCAAAGAAGAGCTCTTGTGTGTCCAAGTAGCCACAGCTGTCCCTGGACCAGCCCTCGGCTGGTGGTAGGGGCAGAAACAGGCTGCTCTCTGAGGCCACAGCCCACTCCCACCCTGTGTGTCCCCTTCTCCCCCACCCCCAGGCCACCTGTTCTAAGGGAAGGGACTTGTCGATTTCTGGCACACGTTTGCCAGAGGACAAGCTTAACCCTGGAAACACCTGCTTCCACCTGGAAGGGAAGCCGTTGCTAGGCCTTTTCCAGTGCCTTCTAGTTGACCCCGGTGCTTTTAGGCAGAGCCAGCATTTATGGGCCGCTGCGTGATCCATGTGGTGTCTCAGGTACCCAGTAGGCTGCAGCCTCCAAGGCCAGCATGTGAAACCAGCAGCAGCTCTGTGGGGAGCAAGACTGTGCTTTCTTCTCCCATAAAGAGGTACCGCCTCAGAAGCTCACCGGCTGCTCTGTCCTGAACTATATAGTCACCAGGAGTCGGCCTCCACTCACTGGCAGCGAGTTTGCATGTGACCATTCATCTTGGCCTGGTCACCAGTGGACAAGAGGGCACAATGGGCCACTGACCACTAGACTGTGAATTGGTAACGCTTCTGGAAGCCCCAAAGAGCAGGATTTATGGAGAAAGATGCCCTGTGAAGACTCAGGAGCCCACCAGACTGAGAAAAACCAGGGATGGACACAGCAGAGACAGTGGCATAGGCATAGAGGGAGGTCCACACATACACACACGCAGAGACATGTGTGCACACAGGAACATGCACGGAAGCACACATGCACCAAGCCACCTCTGTGCCTGGACTGGGGAAGGGGAAGCCACGCGTCTGTTTATAATGAGCAACAAATCCATAATAGTAACAATGATTTACTGAGCCCTTATAATGCACCAGACAGAGGGCTAAAGGTTTCTCGTGGACTCTCTCATTAAGTCCTCCTAACAACCTTATGAGATACAGCCATAATTGGTCTTGTATTACGAGCTTCCCATTTGTTTAGATCCACACAACTTCCTTTCTACACAGAGCCAGATTTCCTGGCTTCAAATCCCTTTTTTGTCCAAAACAATGTTTTTGCAGTCAATACAGTTATCCTATCCGCCCATCATTCAGGCCCATCAAGCAGCATTGTGCACTTGCTGCCACAATCCGCTTCACAACATTCTCTTCCTTCCAGAACTCCTTCACCCCGGCGCCATGTTGCACACGCACCCCACTGTACCACCCAGGAGCCCCTTATTCTACTTGCTGTAGGTTCATCAATCCTGGGTTTCATATACTGAAAAACAGAAAAAAATCAAGAGGGAGATCCCTAATGACATAACACATCTGAGATTGAAGCCAAAATGAACCAACAAAAAACACAGAAACTGTTGAAAACCAGATCAGGTCTATCATGCATCAGAGTGTTGGGGGGGTGTCAACTGACGAAGTTTTAACCATTCAAACCAGGTGATCTACAGTCAGCTCTCCAATGCACTCGGTTCCCTCCCCTCACTCTGTTATGGAGAGCAGGAAATCACCAGAGCCTTACAGCCTGTGTGGATCCCACACATGAATCTTGGGCTCCCACGGTCATCCATAGCCTTTGGCAAACCGGATTCTCACAAATTAGCCTCTGATACTAATCCCTCCTTTGACTTCAGATCATGTGATTTACAATCCTTTGGTCACTGATGTTGGGGTGCATCTTCCATGTACACTTAGCTGATAACTCCCTTGGATGGCTGCTCTTTTGGAAACAAGCCTTTAAGACCCCGGGGGCTATTTCAGCTGATAGTCAGGCACCTTTGAGTTTCTTCACCACATTTTTTTGCTCAAAAATCTCTGCTACAACCTCAAGAACAAAGCCAACAATAACAACAACAAAGCCCCAACAGAGATCCCTGTTTGCCTCCAGACAGACATTGTGAAAGCCATCCTGGAGACAATCATCTGGAAGTTCCCGGCCACTGACTGGCGGAGAGTGGCCTGGGGAGGTTTGAGCTTCCAGAGCAGAGCTGGGTCCCAGCAGAGGTAGCCTTGATGTGCGCTACTGGAAACCCCTTACCCTCCAGTTTGGTGAGCAAGAGTAGTCGGGGTCCCCCACCATGACGATGATCACAGACTCAAAGAGGGCTCAGGTTCAGAATGAGGGGATGTGTCACTGATCGGCTATCAATCGATGCCCAGAGTCAAAGGCCAAAGCCACTTCCAGGTCCCTGCACGTATGGATGCCCAGGATCTGGACCACGAGCCCAGCCTCCAGCCAGACTCAGACACACACTGCCCATACCTACCACCTGAAGAAGGACCAGCCACCCACAGAGGGAAGGAGGGGGTCGGAGCCCTGATTCTTTCTGGGCTTACTTCTGAGACAACAGTTTAATGAGATTACTCAGATGCAGCAGCCTCACAGGCGTCCTGTAAAATCAGAGCGGGCTCAGAACATGAAGCTGAATTGAGATACTGAAAATGCAATGACTTGCTGTGTATTTAAGTCTGTGTCTATCACCTTTGTTTCTGCTGACTGTGGCTACGGAAACAGGGAGTCAGAGTTCCGAGGGCCTGCCTGGAGCCACCCAGCTGGGAAATGGGACCTAGAATCTGAGCGCAACACGGCAACTACAGGAGGCCCATGCAGCTCACTGCACCCCCACCCCCACCCCCACCACCACCACAGTCAGGCTCCTGAGCAGAGGAGAAGCCTGGAGACAGGGAAGGATTGAGGGACTGCTCTCCAGAAAGCTAGGCATGGTACGAAGGTGGATTTCACAACCCCTGCCACCACCTCCTCTCAGGGTACAGGCCACCCCATCTCCCTGGGACTGTTGAAATAGCCTGCGAATGCTCCCCAGCTTCAACCCCCTCTCTCCTACATCACCCCCTCTTCTCAGCTTGTTTTCAGCATAGCAGCCAAGGTCAGCCACTCCTAAGGCAAGTCAGAGCCTTTCACCTTTCTGCTCAAAAACCTCTGAGGGCTCCCTTGTCCCTTGGGGTCAAGGCCAATGGCCTTCAGGGTCCTGCATGTTTCCCTCACCATTTCTGGGTGAATTCGAGTCCTTATCCTTCAGGTTAAGTGGAACCATATTTGCCATCTAATAGATTCTAATCACTCTAACAGCTGCACACCCCTTGCCAGCCAGTGTTCTAACTCACAGTGTCTGTGCAAGACAGAGGGATACTGCTGCCTGGAGTTCCAGACGCTGGAAGTCTGGATGGAGCCACGCTGGCACATTGCTCTCCTAAAGAGCCAATCACTCCCTGCCACCGAGTCAATTCTGACTCACAGGGGCCTATCGGGCAACCTACAACTCCCCCCTCGGGTTTCTGAGACGGTAACTCTTCCCAGGAGTAGTAGACAGCCTCATCTTTCTCGCATAGAAAGGCTGGTGGTTTTGAGCTGCTGATCTGGCATCAACCACTATTCCTCCCTGCAGGAGCCGCTCAAATGCAAACAACAAACTCACCACATGGAATCAAAGCCCACTCCTAGTGGCCCTATAGGGTAGTCAAGAACGGTCCCTGTGCATTTCTGAGACTGCAACTCTTTATGAGACTAGAAAACCCCATCTTTCTCCTGAGGAGCTGCTAGTGGTTTCGAACTGCTGACCTTGAGTTAGCAGCCCAACGCATAACCACCACGCCACCAGGCTCATGAAGGGTCATTCGGTGGGTTCAAAGCACATCCTTCCAGTTAGCCAAGGAGCCCTTATTTCTGGCCTTCCCATAGGGTCCCAAGGAGCTGAAATAAAGGGCAGATGATAGTCTTGTGAGGAAATAATGTGCTTCAGAGGAAAGAAGTGAGGGAGCCCAGCATTCAGTCCAAAGATTGGGTGCGGGGGTGGGCCCAGCCCCCAGCCCCCGAGGACGGCCCTGAACTGAGGTTTGGATGCAGCAGGTACAGGGCTGCCAGCACCATGCCTCCCCACTGCTGCTTAAAGCCCAAGGACTTCATTCTTTTCAAAGCCTGTGGACCGCTTTCCTGTAACTCCCCTCTCGGGGTCAGAGAGACTAGAGAAGTTTGGGGTGAACATTCAGACCTCGGTCTTAGCGATCAGTGTGAAGAAGATCTGAAAAGGCAAACGCACCTGAACCATGTGCTCCCCGGAATGGCTCAGATGAAATTATATTGTCCAGATAGTTTAACAACCAGACGCTTATTTCAAATGGGCACGCAGAGGCTCCTGGAGCGCACCGTGAAAACTCAATAAAGGGGAACATCTAATGAAAACAGAGCGAGCATCCAACAGCCACCATGGGCCATGCATGAATTATTAACCTTGGGGAGTTTCTATCAGTTCTGGGAACGATGGATGGCATCCCTGGTATATAATTTGGGAGATATTGGTTCTCCATTTCATAAGCTAGAGCCTGAAACAGAAAATGCAGTGATTTTTCCTTTAAATATATCCTGTAATTACCAGTCGGCGATGACTAAATGTTATTATCCTTCTGCCGGCTGCTCAGAGGCAACTTGAGCAGGTTTACGGTTTCCTGGAGCATGGGGGCCTGGGGCAGACACGCACCTGTAAGGTGTCGAGAATTTGTAGTTGGAAAAATGTACAGGGAGACAGGGATGAGAGAAAGCAAGAAGTGAAAATGCATTCCTGCACAGGTGTGAGAGCTCTGCTCAAGCTCTTGCCGTGATTTCTGACGGCACGCACACACTGGAATCTCCACTTCTTTCCCCCTCCTGGCAGGCATGTGTGAGCTGGTCCGACTGGCTCCCTGGCTCCTCATCATCTCCCTCTCCCCTGTGCTCACTCTGCTGCAGCCACTTTGCTTTTCAAAGGTCTTCCAAAGGAGACCCAATGCGCTCCCACCTGGAGCCGTTCCTCTGGCTCCGCTCCCCACATTCTGCCTGCCTCTCGCTTGCTCATTCTTGAGGGCTGAGGGTAAGCAGTACCTCCACATGGAAGCTTTCCCAGGCCACCTTTGTCTAAGGCAGTGGTTCTCAACCTTCCCTATGCTGTGACCCTATATTGCAGTTCCTCATGTTGTGGTGACCCCCCCAACCATAAAATTATTTTCATTGCTACTTCATCACTGTCATGTTGCTACTGTGATGAATTGAATGACCCCTGTGAAAGGGTCGTTCAACCCTCAAAGGAGTTGCAACCCACAGGTTGAGAACCGCTGGCCTAAGCCATCTGCCCCTACCCCTCAGTCTTCTCCAGCTCAGCAGCATGCTGGTAAGCATTGAGTCACAAGGCTGAGGCGTGTCCTTTATCTCTCCCCAGGGACAGAAGAGCCGAGCCCCAGTCTGTGTTCTTTGCCATTGCTAATTCATTACAATGAATTACATGTAGGATGGATGAGTGGGTGGACCACTCGTTATATGTTGGATGGATGAGTGGGCTATTGGTTAAATTTCTTGAATATGATCTGCAAAGGACAGGGTGGAGGTCACGAAGGATTCTGACTCACAGGGACCCTGAAGGACAGGCAGAGGAGCAGTCTGCCATAGGGGTTTTGAGGTTGTCAGTCTTTAGGGAAGCAGACTGCCACATCTTATCTCCCTCAGCTTGGCCAGCAGGTTTGACCTGCCAACCTTTTGGTTAGCAGCCCAATGACACCCACTGTGCCATGAATGTTCCGTAAACTTGAAACAAGACCTGTGCAATACTGGTCAGGGTCAGATTCTGGGAAGCCTTGCCCATAGATCAATGGTTCTCAACCTGTGGGTCACAAACCCTTTGGGGTTCTAAGGACCCTTTCACAGGGGTCACCCAATTCATAACAATGGCAAAATTAGAGTTATGAAGTAGCAACAAAATTTATGGTTGGGGGTCCCTACCACATGAGGAGCTATAATATTAAAGGGTCGCGGCATGAGGAAGGTGGAGAACCACTGCCTTAGATCAAGGAGCATGAGGCCCAGTGGTGGGCAGCCACACGTCCCCTCCCCCATGACATCTGTGTAGGTGTGCCCCTCTGTTGACACACACCCACATTCCATGGCCAGCCCCAACCTCCCCATCTTTTAAGGCTTTTTCCTCCTTTACAAAGGCCTTCGGCAGGTTTGGTCCCAAAATCAAGTGTGTTGTTGACAACTATCTATCCCATCCTTTTATAGTCCTTCCTCTCATGTCCTTCCTGCCTACCCTACCCAGATTTCTCTTGATTCCCACCACCTCTCCTCCTCCTCTAGCTCCGGACTGAAACCATCCACCCCACCATGACTCTGGCAGAGAACTGTCTTTGGAGGTTGAAACATGTACTCGGGGTGTCTCACTCTCCACCGCAGGCTCTTACAAAACCATTGAAGAAAAACTAAAAAGTCTTACCACCCCCCTGTAAGCTACCTTCAGTATCCGCCCCCCACCCCTGCCACTGTATCAGCTTCCTAGCTATAATGAAAGGTACCTTACCCAGGTGGCCTTAGAGGACAGATGTTTATTTTCCTGAAATTCTGGTGGCTCAACGTCCAAATCAATGTCTTGACCATGTCCATCCCTTTTGTTGGCTCTCTCCTACTTTCTGCGGGCAGTTGGTGTCCGTTTGTGTAGTAGATGATGCTCTTCCAACCTCCAATGCCCTCCATGTGTGTGTCTCTATGTCTGTTCTACACTTTTAATAGGACACCATTCAGACGTGATTAATGTCCAGGGCCCATCCTCCTGTGGTATGAACTATTAACATAATGAAATAAACGCCCTCTTTCCAAAGAGGGTAATATTTATAGATAGAGGCTTTAGAACGTCAACCTCAGTTGGAGGAGTGGGGAGATGCAATTCAATTATGTGCACCTGCCTTCTCTACCACAGTGACCATCACAGACTAGATGACCAGGGATCACCTGTTCACCACTGACTGGATATGGTGGCCCAGGGGTGTGACTTAAACATCATGAACACTTGGTAGACCAGCCCCTATGCTCTTGTCCCACCTGAGTATACAAGGTAAAAGCATTCCCTTCTCCAAAACTACAGAGTCATCCCACCCAGGGGCAGAAAATCCATTGCTCAAATTAAAATAAGATGGCAATAACACGACACACAAATATCTAGCTGTACAGGCTGAAAGGACTTAATCAACCCGAAGGGCACCTCTTTTCTGTTGCAACATAATGTAAAGGCATTTTATTACTCTGGGGGGGGGGGAGTCAAATGACTTTATGGGGCGTTTTCCAAATTACCTTTATTAATGCATGCAATATTACTGAAAAATTGTCCTACAGAGAACGTGTTCCATTGAACTCCCAGTTGCCTGCAGGAACGTGTTGTAAATATACATGGGTGAATAGGTTACTATCTCCACAACTCATTTCCTACGTAATACAGCCTGCCGAGAGGAGCCTAACGCCGAGCACTTAGGAAGGAATGGGTATTTTAGAAAACGGTTTATGGCAGAGGTAAATCCGTGAGCCCTGGGAACATGTCGAGTGAATCGGAGCATGATAACCCTGTTTGGGGTTCTATTTTTCTCTCTCCCTCTTTTTTTTTTTTAAGAGAATGTATTTTCCCAGATCCTTTCTGATATGCTGACATTTGCTTTTAGAAACCTGTTCTGGGTGATCTGAATAAATATAGTCTTGGGCAGCAGACAGGACTTTTCATCTTTATGGTGCTTTAATGCTTGGAAACAGGAGAGCTAATGGCTGAGGTGTGCCGAAAGGGATGGGGGTGAAAGCTTTCGCATCCCTCCCTCGGGGGCTTCTGCGTTCATCTGTCTTGGTAGACAATCCATCTCGTTATGGTTCAGGGATTCCTACCACCATCTTGCTTTGCCTCCCATCTGCTCAGAGACCACCCCTCCCTCTCCAAGTTCTATTAGCCCAACTCAGCATCATTTCACAGTCCTCAGACTCAACCCAGTGTTTCAATGGCCTCTCCTCAGGCCTGAGCTGGGGCCACGCCATCTTCACTCACTTCCATCTTGTTTCGGCTGAAGTCTCAGCCACTTCAGTGGTTCTAAGCTGATGGAAGTTGTCTTGACTTAATTTGCAAGGCTTGGTTACATGTCCGGCTGCCTGCTTTTCACAGGGCATTCTGTGAACTGGAGGAAGAAGGAGAAGGGGGGAAATGGGAGATGAGGGGGGTGCAGTGGATGGTAAATCAAGGAAAGAATCAGTTGTTGAAACAGGCTAGGAAAGTAGAAGAGAATGCACCACAGTGGCTGCCTTGCTCCTGAGGGTGTGAGTGTGCAGCCCCGCTAAGCTGAGCATACTGAAGCCCAGAGACCCATCCATCCAGCAGATGCCAGGCTTCACCCCTCTGTGCCCACCGCAGCTAGTTCCGGGCTGGGAATGCTTCCAAATGCTAAATCTGTCACACGTACACACATACTCTTTCCATTCTGGATTTTAGTCATTCACACTCCTTTTTCTTGCTTGCTTATCTAATCCACACCTCCTCAGTTTTTTAAATCCTTCCCTCGTGTTCTTCTCTCAGAAATGCAATGTGGGATTGGGTGTGTTTGAGCAGCAACACTTTGCGGTAGCTGGTGGGGGTCATCGACTGGGGAGGGGGAACTGGGCACCAGCCCACCTAGCCCATTTTCAGGAACAGGGGCATGAGGTGTAGTGGTGTTTCTAATGTCACTCAAGGAGCTTCCTCAATGCCCCTTTCTCCCATCAAAGCTCCCCCTCTTCCCCAATCCCTTTTGACCTGACTTCCCATAGCTGTTTGGACAAATTAATGTTTTTTACACCTAGCAGATGTTACCCATGTCTATAAGATAGAAGACGACGAAGCGGGCTTCTATAATGCATTTTTAACCAATTGCTAATGAATTGATTCCAACTCATAGTGACCTCATGTGTGTCGGGGTAGAAATGTGCACCCAGGGGTTTTCAATGCTGATTTTCCAGAAGCAGACAGCCAGGCCTTTCTTCTGAGGCACCTCTGGTTGAACTCAAACCACCAAACTGTAGGTGACCTGCTGAGCAGAAGCACCCAACTAGAATTCCTATATAATACATCATAACTGGCCATCATCTATTTAAATGATTTCCATCTCAAAAATCTGTGTATCATTAAGTGTATCTAAGATATGTACAAACATAACTATGCATACATAGTATTCATGCACACATGTATACACAGGCATACAAACACACGAGTACATCCTCTCTTTTTGTACCATTGCAACAACTGTTCTCAACACATAAAGCTGGAGTCAGATTACATGTCCAGACAACCAGTGGAATTAACATGAAGCCAGAGCATTGGGCAGGACTTTGGTTCACTCATTTCTCACCCGATGTTAGTGCCAACCACCTGCCATGGTACCATGCTGGCGCCTGGGGACAGGAGAAACATGTTACCTCGACCCCTTTCTCAGATGCTGACCTGGGAAGGATGGGAATGGAACCCCAGTACGCAGTGCGTAATGGACGGGATTGGCTTCATGTGTGAGCCTTGTTACTGAATAAGGCAGGGCATACTACTATATCGCTCCCTTTCTCTTGTTCACTTGCCTCTTCATGATCTTTGGAGTCTCCCAAGCACAATCCTGCCCCCAGGGCCTTTGCACCTGTGTTCCCACTGATTGGAAGCCTTCCCCTCCAGGAAACTGCACGACTGGCTCTCTCACTTTCTTCAAGTTTCTCCTCAAGTGTTTTCTCCTCTTACAACTGGTTTACTACCATTGTCTACTTCTGTGCTCTATTTAAATTTTCTTTAGAGTGCTTATAACGACTAGATAACTTATGTTGGTAGCTCTCTCTTCTCTCTTCTATTACTAGAGCGTGTGCTCTCAAAGGGATAGTTTGTTCACTAGGGTATTTATTCTCAGGGCCTAGAATATGAGTTCTTGTGGCACAATGGTTACACGTTGAGCTACTAATCACAAGGTCAGGAGTTAGAGACCACCAGCTGCTCTGTGAGAGAAAGAGATGGGGCTGTGTGCTCCATAAACATGTACAGCCTCAGAAGCCCACAGGGGCGTGCTACTGTGTTCTACCGGGCTACTGTGAGTCCGCTGGCTTGACGGCAGGGGTAGGTGGCGATGGTTTGGTTTGGTTGGTGGTGATTGCCCTCAAGTCACTCTGGCTCTGGGTGACCCACGTACAATGGAACAAAACGCTGCCTGGTCCTGCACTCTCTTCGTGACCACTGGCATGCTTGAGCTCACTGTGGGCACCTTCTTCCAGCACTGTGTTGGACAATATTCTGTTATGAGCCCTTGGGTATTCTGTGGCTTATTTTCAGAAAAAGATTTCCAGTCCTTTTCTTCCCAGTTTGTCAGTCTGGGAGCTCCAGTGGATCCTCGGTGGCCCTGCTAGTATTTGACATACTGGTAGCACCGTTTCTAGCATTCTAACAACATGCACGCCACCACGGTATAAAAGCTGACAGTTGATGGGAAAAGATAGCAGGTCCTCAATCAACACATGTGAGCGAACCGTTCAAGCCTCCCCGCTAAGGAGCTCACAGTCCAGCGGAGGAGCCAGGCAATGCTTCCCTGTATGGAAGACGGTGTGGAAAGTGCAATTGCAGAGAAGTGTGGACGTGAAGAAGCAACACCGTTCTCCCAGTCTGGAAAGATCGTGGAACGCTCCCTGGAGGAGGTGGTTTCTTCAAGGAGGGCCAGTAAAGGGAAGTGCGTGGAGTCGGGAGAGAGCAGCAGGAAAGGAGGACTAGGGAAGAATGGTCAAGAGCACTCTAGGCAGAGATGGAGCAGAGCAGCTACAGAGAAGGCAGACCCTCCATGGGGTAGGCCAGGGGCTATGCAATTCAGCCTGGTCCTAAGCCTAAGTCAAGAGGCCAGGAGTGGGGAGAAGCAAGGTTGGAGACATAGGCCTGGAGCTGCCCCACGCAAAGGGGACGGAGACGGTCTTGACCAGCGCACATCCCAGACAGTGCAGAAAGTGGCTGGGAGGGAGTCACTCAGGAAGCAGAGGAAGATTAAAACTCAAAACCCAAACTCACTGCCATCGAGTCAACGCCCACCCATAGCGACGCTGTGAGCTGTCCTGTGAGTTCCCAAGCCTGTAACTGTTTACAGGAGGTGAAAGCCTTTCTCCCGAGGAAGATCAGCTGGCCCAATTCAGGCAAGAGGTGAATTCTCAGTCCCAACGAAGAAGCCGTGTTCCCAGGGCTTGTCGCCGCCACATGGGTTGTCATCATACAAGCTGGAGCTTACCCGGGGCCTTCCTGCACTCCTTCCAGAGCTCCACCTCACACCTGTTCTTTGGAAATGGATGTGTGCTTCCGCCCAGGCTGCCAGAACCTTCCCGAGAAACCAGCATGTGAACGAATATTGAAAATGCAACCGGGCCCCATCCTGAGCGTCGCATGCTGCTTCTTGGGGACCACACGCTGAGACACTTTGCAAGGAAATTTAACAGAAGACAGATGGCAAATGTCCTGGGGCCCCACACAACCGGGAAAGCAGCAGAGTACACCCGGAAACAAAGCCCTGGCCACCTGGGTTGGGGAGAGCGCTGACCTCCTGCCGGAGTCCCTGGTCTCCTTGACTCGGTGCGTGGGGTTGGGGCTTAGATTTGGGAGTGAGTTGTCCCAATGTCTCTTCCTTCTGTCCCTTCACTCTGAATATGCTTTGAGCTTATTACAACACCTCAGAATGAACACGCTATATTTAGACCCCAACTATTTCATGTTTCCAAGGGAACTGTAAATTACTCTGTGCGTGTACATTCAACAGAGCCAGCGCGCTGTGCTTGGCGAAGCCCTCTCTCACACTCGGTGTCTGAAGTCACCTCATCCATTGATGCCTGGTCCAGACTCCTGGACAGCAGCTGACAACCTCGGACAGATTGCCTTTGCTTCTCCAGGCAAAGCTTTGGTGGGATATGCTGCTGTCGGGGCACAGGCATTCAGCAGTTCAGTTCCCAACCTCCCCAGAGTCCTATGGTCTGCCTTCCAGGATTCGATGGCTGGAGAACAGAGCCAGGGATGTTCTATCACCTACAATGAGCCATCCTGCATCGAGGTACTCCGGGCCCCCTCAAAGGATCGATGCCCAACCTGGTAATGAGAACAGAGGATAAACGACTTCAGGGGAAACAGCAGGATGTCTTAAACATTTTGTGAAGAGGTTAATGGATCATTTAGGACTGAGTTCAGCTATTGTAACAGAGACTGGAGCCAAAGGTATTGTTAATGCATTTGGAGCGGACTGAAAGGTCAGAGGTTCAAGGACACCCAGAGGCACCTTGGGCAAAAGGCTTGGTGATCTATTCCTCCCCCTCTCCCCCAAAAATCAGCCAATGAAAACCTTTGGGAGCACAGCTCTGTTCTGAAGCACATTGACTTGCCACGAGTCATAATCTATTTGACAGCAACTAGCTTTTAGCAACGACAAGAAAGTGATGGCTTGAACAAAGTGTAACACCGGTGTTTTACTAACTCGTGTCTAAGTCCAGAGATCGGGTAATCCATTGTAGATGTGGCAGTTCCACCGGGTCCGAATGAACCCAGGTCCTTCCATCCTCAAGGTCACCTCTTTAGCACTGCAGCCATCATGCCCTTGCTCCAGTGAACTGGTAGGAGGAGGGCACAAATGGGTAGAGTTCTCAGAGGGCCATCTCCCTGTACACAGCCTTTCTGGAGTCCCGACCAGTATGTTCCATCCACACAGGGTGCCTCATGGACCATACTTCGGTGGCACGGCCACTTCCAGCAAGAAAGACAGAGGACTGCAATCTTTCAGTTCAATGCAATGAGGCCCCAAATACTATTGCATGTCTGCCACCAAGACAAAAGAGGAGACTGAATATTGGGTGGTGGCTAGCAGTCTCCGTTATGGGTTATGGCTACAGTTCAGTTGTACTCTCTCTGCAGGGCAGAGAACCCTGGGGCCCTAATTGATACCAGGGAGCCTAAAACAATGACAAATCCTCCACAAAAGGAACAAGCCTTAAAGGAATGGAAGGCCTGCGAGGGGGCAAGGGAAGATCAGAGAAGGGGAGAAGCAATAAAAGGAGGGAGGTCAGAAGGAAGAAGGGGGTGCAGAGAAAAGAGAGCCAAGGAAATTAAGGAGGGAGCAATTCCAAGAAGGCTAAAGAAAGAAGAGAGCAGACGATGTAACAGGTGTTTCAGGGGCCCTTCATTTTCCATTCTTACAAAAAGGCAGGCAGATGCAATCCCATTGACTCTGCCTCATGGGCTCCCCGAATGCATGTGTCTGAGTAGACTCACACTCTGCTGGGTGGTCAGGGGATGATTTTTCAGAAGTAGATCCCCAGTCCTTTCTTTCCAGGTGCCTCTGGGTGGACTTGAAGTTCCAACTTTTCAGCTAATAGTCAAGAACATCAACTGCACCAGCTAGACACCCCTCCCTTCACCAAGGCAGCCATTCGTGTTTCTCAGCTTTAGGTCTTGCCCTTCAGAAATGCCTCCACTCCCCGCCCTGCCTGTATGACCGTGGGATGAGCGGACTGGTGTGCTTTCTTGCCTGCTCTGCCTGAGGCCTGCCCGCGGTGCAAGAGAAGTCCCGCCATCAGCAGAAGCTCTCTTGGCCACCTGGAAGGAAAGCTGCCCTCTCCATCAAATTAGTTTTATCCCGAATCTTCCCATGACGGAAAGCTTGGGGTGGATGTACTTCCCACCACCATGCCACCCCCGAGAGAAAAGGACGGAAAGAGAAGAAGGGGCAGAGGGCTTTGGGGATTATCCCAGAATGTAATCTTCTGTAGAACAGAGGAGGCTCTCTACTCCCATGAATAGTTACCATCTCAGAAACCCACAGGAGCAGCTCTGCCCTGCCCCACAGGGCGGCTGTGAGTCAGGATCCATTCTGTGACGTGTGTTTGAGTTTGACAGAATGGAAACATCGTACTTGGTACCACTCTCAGCCCAGTGCTCTTCGTATACAGGACACTCAGTGCTCTCAAATCAATTCCAACGCATATCCGCCCTTTAAGGACCAAGTAGAACTGCCCCATTGGGTTTCTGACGTCCCAAAGGCTTATGAAAACCCATTTCCTCATCTCTCTCCTGGAGCAGCTAATGGGTTTTAACTGAGGTCATGGACATTGAGGTCAGCATTTAACTGAGGTCATGGACATTGAGGTCAGCAGCCCAGCACTCAAGCCACTGCTCCACCAGGCACCCTTCTGACACTAGATAGATACTTGATTGTGTTTGTTACATAAGTGTACGAGAAAATGTCTATTTGTCAGCAACACACAACTGAGACCCAGATGCCTAATTTTTAAAAAGAACAAATGCATATTAACAACTTCCAAAGGAAAAACGTTTTTCTCCCAATTGATGTATTTCTCTCAAAAGGTCCATTTGGTAAGTTCCCCAATGATAAAGCAGTTTTGAGGATGTCCAATGATGTTGAAGGTCATGCAGATGATTATGCAAAACACAGGCTGCTCCTGGAGCTCTGTGGGGAGCTGTGAGGGCCTCCGTTCCTGGAATAGGTCCTCTGGTGAGAAGAAGCAGATGATGGGGTCAAATATCTCCTCCAGTCCATATAGGCACGTGCCAAATAAGGGCAGCAAAATGGGGCTCTAGGGAGACTCCGAAATGCATGGAGTGGAACTCAAACAAAGAGTTCTTTCTCCTTCTGGAAAAGGACTATTTATAAACCCCAATATGTAGAAGAGGCTATTAGTTGAGTAATACTTTTTCTCCAGGTAATGATGTTTCATTGGGCCCTCCTCTCTGTAAGGCAGGGACTAACAAAGTTTCTCTAAAGGTAGTGCGAGGGTAGTAGAGAAGAAACCCGAAGAATTTCCACTGAAGATGTATAAAGGAGAGCCCGTGGGCCATGTGGAAGGATGACAAGGATATGGTAGAAAGAACATGGACCCAGGAATCAGGAGATCAAATCTCCACCTCGGTTCTACCTCTAAGAATTGGGATTATTGACTTACCTGTCAAATCAGAGGGCCAACAGTCATCTCTGATTCCATGGTTTGAAGTCCCTACCCCCTGGAGATATACAAAAATGATGTGAGAGGACAGGGCAATGCTCGTGCATATAACATTATCTCAGCTGCCAGACTGAAACATTCTCGTTAGACTTCCATTTGATTCTTGCTTCAGGAATCCTGGCCTTTTTCCTCCTCGGGAGTTCGTTCCTGAAGCCCATCTAAGTTACCACGCAATGAACTGTTCCCTCCAGTCGCTTCTTCGCTTTTACTATTGCTGTTCCTACCATGGCCTTGGTTGTCATTCAGCTCCCTTGAGCCATTTTCCAGCATCCACTTAAAAAGAGCTGAAAGCGTGGTGGCTGAGCGGCCCTTGTTGCCCGTTCCCCACTCATGTGTCATCAGGCAGCTGTGATGAAGTGCTGCTGCCTTCTTCACCGCCCAGTGACGCCCGGCCCAGGACTGAAGAAGGCTGCATTGCAGAGGCAAGCACCATCATTTTTGTAGAGCTGCCTGGAGTGGTGTGTTAAGAAGCTTGTCAAGAAAGTGTCATGATCAATTAGCAGTGTTTGCCATGAGGGAAGAAGGTAGGAGTGATGACACGCATACCACGTACTTGCTGTCTCTGGGCCCCAGGCTCTCAGGATACCAACCTATGCCTTCTTGGAAACAAAACTGCAATGGTGAAGGCCAGACCTCTTCATTGAGGACATCTTTGCTTAGCCAGTGACAGAACAAGACTCTCCTCCCAGCTTCCAGAAGATAATCTCCGGGTCCTCCCAGGTCTCTGCCTGCTTCCGCCTAAGTCCATCAGAAGCATTTTACAAAGAGTGCACCGCGGAGTATTAATCCTCAAAGATGCCATGGCATGGGCGAAATGCTGCCTGCTAAGCACCACTTAAAAACAAAATTCAAACTCACTGCCACTGAGTCAATGCCAACTCACAGAGACCCTACAAGACAGGGTAGAGCTGTCTCTGTATTTCTGAGACTCTAACTCTTTATAGGAGTAGAAAACCCCATCCTTCTCCCAAGGAGTCACTGATGGTTTTGAACCACTGACCTTGTAGCAGCTCCTGTGTGACAGGGTCTGTACTAAGTGCTTTGCATGTATTATCTACGCTAATCCTTGCAACTCTGTCATTATTACTCCATTTGACACGAGGATACTGAGATGAGGGAGGTCACAAAATTAGCAAATATTGGAGCCAAGGGTTCACATTGGCATTCCAAATATAACATCCACTCCATCAACTTCAAAATGATGCTGCCTCCCACTTCCATATCTGCACCTCCATCTATAGGTCTCAGCTCCATCTATATTTAAGCCTGCATCTCTCTTCATGACTCACAGATCACATTAACGTGCTAAAAGCTCTGAAAGTTTCTTCTGGGAAGGAATTGACTTAACAATGTTTAATTCAGCAATTCCTAAATTTATGTGACACACACCAAACCCCTGAACACCCTCCCCACCCCTGCCTCGATTTTGCTTAGCTTCCCCTAACAACCCGTGTCACAGAATATGGGAGAGTGCCACGGAAAAACATGCTTCTGAGAACTGAAGTTTTAAAAAAATCAGAAGATGAGGATTTTCAGAGGGATGCAAGAGTGCTTAATAATCTACTTCATTTCCTGCTTTATTTAGAACAATATGCTTCTGAAGTGACTCCAAATTCAAGGAACAGTTGTCTAATTTTCAAATTAGAAGTGAGCTCAAAGCGGCTGGTGAGCACAGGAAACAGAGTCCATCCCTGACTATCCCATTATTGATAGATGAAACGTTGATGGGCCAAATTAAGCCAAGAATAAGCTAGCAGTATATAGCATGTTCACACACAGCTAATGAAAACAGAGAGTGGTGTGGCAGAAAGATCTGGAAATTTGGACCCAAGGGACTTGGATTGGAGTCTGAATGTAGCCAATCGTTGGAGCTTTGTTCATTGCTTTATGACCAACATCTAATGCCATGCCTGGTGTGGGCTCCAACATTAAGTATTGAGTGAATGAGTGGCTGGACTTGAAAGAAGTACTTAGGCTCCCTGAGCCTTTGTTTCCTTATATAGGAACTGGAGATGATGACAATAACTCCAGGGATGTTGTGAACATCCCGATGATAGATTTGTAAGCTAGTTTTAATTTTAAATCCTGATATAAATGTCAGCTGCAAGCACTGCCATCATCAGCAATAACGAACTCAGCCGCCTTTGAAACACAGCCAGACTCATTTACCTGTCCTCTCCGCTCAGCCTCCACCAGGGTGGCACTGAGTCAACCCTGATGGTGTAGTGGGTTACATGTCACGCAGCGAAGCATAAGGTCAGTAGTTTGAAACCACCAGCTGCTCCTTGAGAGAAAGACGAGGCTTTCTACTCCCTTAAAGAGTCTAGGGACCCCACAAAGCCAGTTCTGTTCTGGTCTACAAGGTCACTGTGAGTTGGCATCGACTCAATGAGTTGGTTTCGTAGGAAGGAAAGAGACCCAATCATTAAGCATTTAGCTACTGCTCCAAAGGTTGGCAGTTCAATCCCACCCAGCAGCTCTGTGGAAGAAAGAGCCAGTGATCTGCTCCTGCGCAAATTGTTGTCAAGAGCAGCCTGTGGGCAGTATCACTTTGGCCCTGGATGCGTATGATCTGTTCATTTGGTTGGTTGTTTGTTCTGAGATTCACAGGTGAGTCAGGTCACCACTGTAACTTTATTTTCTGACCACAGACACTTTGCTCGTGAAAAGTAGAAGACAGGGCATCGGCACTGTCTGGTACAGCCCCTCCCTGGGAGCTGTACAGGCAGGAGGCTGACTAGCTCACAGCTGCAGCACACCTCTCTGCCAGAGTTTGCCTGACCTGCCCAGCACTTCCTGGGTGCTGGTAGACGGAGGCAGGCAGCAAACACAGCATCCTTATCAGGTGGAGCAAGAAATTAATGTTCCGCTGCATACAAATTGACCTTGGTGTTACTAATTTTAACCATTGAGGTGTGCTTCTTGCTTCTGCAGAGCCTTGGGTGGCCAGGAACGTGTGTCTCCAGATTAGTCAGGGAATCCACAACTCCAGACCCATCTTCCCTCGTGGTCATTAAGTTAGAAAAACACAACCTCTGCGTTTTTCCACGAGGCTGTACCTTGGTGAACTCTGGAGCCTCTCCCAGCAGCGTCTTTGGAAGATCAGAGGCCCGGCCCCAGGTTGAATTAGGACCCAGCAGCAGTAGCAGCAATGTGACCAGTCACGGTCTACATAATCTTTGTCTTGGTGATGTCATGGCTTAAGCATTGGGCAGCTAACTGGAAAGTCAGCAGTTTGAATCTACTAGCCACTCCACGGGAGACAACAAATTCCATTCCATCCTCATGAATTCCCCAGGATACTTGTATCCAAAACACCTCTGATAGAGCTCAGCACTCACTCGGGTTGAGTTCTGCATAAACCAGGTGTCAGTGTGTATCAAAGTAGAACTGTGAGCTAATTGCTTTCAATGGCTGATTTTTCTGCAGTTGATTGCCAGGTCTTTCTACCGAGGCACCCCTGGGCGGATGCAAATCTCTAACCTTTCAGCTAGCAGCCTAGTGCATTAAGTGTTTACACCACGCAGGACTCCTGGGTCTCATATACAACATATAAAACCAGAGTCATTGAGTTTGGCCTCACAGTACAGTACACAGAGTTTATGAAGCTGTAACTCTATATAGAGAATATATACAACCTCATCTTTCTCAGAGCAACCGGTAGGTTTGAACCACCAACCTTGCAGTCAGCAAACTAATGACTACCTGACAGCTGGGAAGAGTAAGGGTCCACTTGGGAAAAACACTAGCAGTTGAGCTTACACTGGTTTAAAATGCTTTGTGCTAGATGCCGTGTTGGGTGCCTAATTAATACGCATCGCACATACACGGAATGGTTGAAACAAGCCTGTGAGGTAGATACCATTATTAGTTCCATTTCACAGATGGAGGGACGGAGGCTCACACTCAGCACACTAGACCCCAGGCTTATTTGATCCAGGTCCCATGCCCCAGAACCATCTTGCCTTGCATTTCAAGAGTTCTCAATATAACTTCCAACAAAATAGTCTCGTGACCCAAAATAGCATCCACGAACCTGGGCCATGACACCCGCTTGCAGAACCTGGAATAGGAATTACTCTTACTATAGCAACGGTGAAACATACAACTTTCCTCTGGTTCTTTAATGCTTCCCCCACCTCCACTCCTTCCCCCACTATCATGATCCCAATTCTACCTTACAAATCTGGCTAGACCAGAGGATGTGCACTGGTACAGATAAGAACTAGAAACACAGGCAATCCAGAGCGGATGAACCACTTAGGACCAGTGGTGAGAGTGGCCATATCAGTAAGAGAAAGGGAAAGTGAAGTAGAAAGGGGAAACAAATCACAAGGATCTATAGATAACCCCCTTCCTGTTGGATGGACAACAGAAAAGTGGGTGAAGGGAGATATCAGACAGTGTAAGACATGACAAAATAGTAATAATTTATAAATTATCAAGGGTTCGTAATGGGGAGGAGGGGAAAAATGAGGAGCTGATATTAAGGGCTCAAGTAGAAAGCAAATGTTTTGAGAATGTCGATGGCAACAAATGTACAAATGAGCTTGACACAATGGATGGATGGATGGACTGTGATAAGAGTTGTATGAGCTCCCAATAAAATGATTTTTTAAAGAAAAAAAAAAGAATTACTCTTAGAGCCTCCAAAGCAGGCGAGAGCCCACCCATCTTAGACTGCTCTGAGTCACACTCCAGGGTCCTCAAGTTGATCTTTCTTGCTCGGATGCCAAACACCCGAAGCTCTTTCTGGGCACACCCTCCGTGTTGGCCTTCAAGTGCCAGCTCCTACTCATGTGTGGTCACGGTCCCTTCCTAGCACCCTGCGAAGCTCCAAGTGTTCCGGAAGCAGTAGTGCAGAGGAGAGAGTGGGAATCCAGGGGCTTCCCATTCCCGCCTACGCCTTCCTCTCCATCTCCTGCTCTACGCACCCATCCCAACTGAAATGCTCTTCTCCAGAGGTTCAAGTCCACCTGCCTGCAGGCCCGGCCTTTCAATGGGCCAGAAATCATGCAGTTAAGGGAGGAGAGATGAGCCTGCACTCCCTTGGGCCTCCTCTGATGGCCGTGCTCTTTATTCTGATGGGGGTGGAACAGAGGCCCCAGCTTGCTGCAGTGGATTCTGTCTGCGCTCTGCTCCACCGACATGTTAATTAGAACTGTGCTGCAGAAAGTAGCCAACTTGTCCACACTGCCGAGGCTCCAACCTGCCAGAGAAATGCGCTTAGTCTCAGGCGCTGCTCCCTGTTCGGGCCACCCAGCTTCCCCCTGTTGTGTGGCTGGCCTAACCTGTAGCCTGCCTTCTTCCTCCTGGGGCCAGCCACTGACACGACCCTAGTTGGCTTTAAACCTGCCATCTGGGCCTGCCCTGTGGGAACAAAGTCACTGTCTCATGCTTTCAATACCAACCTACTATAATGAACTTGATTCCAAGTCACAGTGACCCTATAGGATGCTGTGGGACCCTACAGTAGAACTACTCTTGTGGGTTTCTGTCAGTGCTTATGGGAGCAGACAGGCTCATCCTTCTCCCTTGAAATGACTGCGAGTTTGAGCCACTGACCTTGTGGTAAGCAGCCTAACTCGTAGCCCACTGTGCCACTAGGGCTCCTTTTCCAAAGATGGCCAGGCCCCAAAGTCTCTTGGCTTAAAATGTTCATTTCAATTACGTATAAAGGCAGAACAGATTGGCAAGAATAGACGAAAATCCTTATTGATTTTTTTTCTGGGTCCAAGGAATTGGAAATACAAGATTTCTATATGCTCTGGTCACCCTATAATGAATATATTGTTGTTGTGGGATGCCATCACCTTGGTCCTAATTCATAGTGACCTTATGAACGACCAAACGACACCCGGCCCCGTCCTGCACCATCCTCACAGTCGCTGCTGTGTTGGGGCCCGCTGCTGCAGCCACAAAGAATACCAGCTGCTTTCCTCGTCGGAAGACAAGCAGCACAGTGCGGCGCACACAGATGTTCGGGTTTAGCTTTGGGTTTTGATGCTGGCGCTGTCTTTGGAGGCACGCTGTGATTGGCTGGCACACTGCATGCACCTGGGGCACAGTTTGTTTGCATTCTGGTTCCAGTGCTGAGGCCTCCTCCTCCTCCTCCTCCTCTCTCTCCTCCTCCTTCTCCACCCAGTGCATGCCCCTCTTTGGTTCTGACAGTAACCATTCACCATAGAGTCGATTCCACAGGGTGGTCTTTCAGGGGTAAGTCACCAGACCTTTGTGGAGTCAGACCTCAGCCTTTCACTCAGCACTTGAACCATCCTCACCACCCAGGAATCCAGTTCACGCCTTCGAAGTTCCACTCCATCTCTGTGAATTTCAGTTGATCCGGCCACTCCTGGGCCACCCTACACTCACCACTGCAGTCTTGCCCAGCATCGTGCTTCAGCCCAGATCAGGAGAGCCCTACCTTGACCTTGGACCCTAATGCTGCCCTCCCAGTCTTCAAGTCCACCTGCTTTAGCTGGACCGTTAGCTTCCAATGCCCCTGTGTTGTGGCTTCTCAGAGTTTCAGGAACAAGCACAGTCCAGGAACAACCGTGACTCCTGGCATGCAGGGTATTGCAAGCAGTTCACAGTTTGCTTGGCAGCTACCTGAAAAGTTGGAGGTTCAAGCCCACGCACAGTTAGCATCACACGAAAGACCTGCAAAGCAGACCTGTTCTGATAGCCACCGAGTCACCGTGTCGGAAACAACTGAACAGCACATGGTTTCCTGTTGTTGCGATTCTTGGAGGACTGAGTCCTAGACAGGCATTCTACTCCGCCCTCTCTGGAAAGAAGGGGTGGCTGATCGCTGCATGAAAGAGTGGGTTCTCATCTGTCCTTGGAGGTGACCAAGACGCTCCACAACTGCCACCCTGGTGTCCGTCACGCATGGCCACCTGAGCGTCCTCAGCTCCGCTCAATCCCACAGTTCCTCGCTGAGCCCCGGGTGACGCCTCATCATCCCGATTGTGCTCCAGTCAAAGGAAGAGAGACTGAAAGGTGGAGATAACCCCGCAGCTGGGTGTCCCCTAAGAAGCCTCCAGCCTGTGGAGAAAGGGAAACCGCTTGCTTCCTTAGTTTTCATCCATTAACGATGATGATGCCTTCCCATCAATTAGGTGTCACCTCCTAGCTTGCAAAAAATGTGCGTGTATTTATACTTGATTCTTGTTATAAGCAGTTCCTATTTTGTGGGGAAAGAAACCGAGACTCGGAGTGGTCACGTGGCTTACTCAAGCGTATAAAGCCAATGAATGGAAGTGCCAGGAGGCACTGCCAGATATTGCATCTTCAAGGTCAGTGCCCTGTCCGCCACGAGGTGCCCGTCCCGCAAGGGCCACTATCCAAAATCTCCCTGAGCGGGTCACACCATCTATGACCTGACTCACCGATTACAACCTCCATCAAGTCCAAGGGCAGAGAAGGCCAGAGATCACTTGATTGTTTCTGAGAAGAACCAAATGAACCCAGGAGAGATTGACAGGGTCTGAGCCATCAGAGAAGCCTAGCTCTCCGTGAAGATGGACATGCTGCCGGTAAAGACAATTAGGGGTGTGGATGGCTGACAGCTTCCACGGTGAATAATAAGAAACAATGTGACAAGCAGCCATAATCAGAAGAGCAGCCAGGGGAGAAGACCTGTACTCCTGGAGCTATTAGTGGGAGAGGCCGGGAAGGGGGGAGGCAGGACCTTCAGTTCCCAACAATAAACTATGCTGATGGCTAGCAGGACACAGTGTCCCTAGTCCCCCCAGGTCATCGCACATCCTCCCAGGCTAACACTGCAGGGAGGACAATGTCAGAAACTTTGGAGGCAGGAAAGACCTATTTGTGGGCATATTCAAGTCCCAGAGCAGATGAAGATGGCTACAGCCATCTCTTCAAAACTACAGGGGGCTTCAAAACGTGAGAGCTAATTGATTTCATTATTTTAACATTTTTATCCTTGTTTTATTACACTCAAATAGATTTAACTTACATATGTTAGCTTTAATGGAATGAAATGAAATGTATTGTATCTTAAATGGTATACGTTATATCTAATATATGATTTTATTAGAATATATAATGCATTCCTACTCTATATATCCCACAGCCACTGACTTGACTGACTCATGGCTACTCTAAGGGACAAGAGTAGAACAGCATCTTTGGGTTTCCAAGGCTATAACTCTTTATGAGAGCAGAGAGCCCATCTTTCTCCCACGGAGTACCTGGTGGATTTCAACTTCAGCCCAACCCGTACTCCACCAAAGCTCCTTGACTAGGTAACAAAGAGAGGAGTTCTAGTAGTGAGTGTGTGTGTGTGTGTGTGTGTGTGTGTGTTACATATGTATAGAGATCTTTGGGTAAATAGGAGGAGAGAGAGTTTATTAGGTCCAGGCTTTGTGCTGGATTTTGGATCCTGCTCTCCAGGGACTCCAATTCTGAGGACAATATTAAGTCCTCCCATAGCCAGTGTAATCCCAGGCCCGGTAGGGGTCAGATGGAGAGGTCATTGTTATCAATAGCTAAGAAGCTTTCCCGATTGACTGGAAACATCCTCTGACAGTCTAAGACTTTGCAGCCAGGTTGCTCAAACCTGAATCTTAGCTGCCTCAGTTACAGGCTCTCAGGCATTACGCAAATCACTGACTCGGTGCTGGTCTCCTCATCTGTAAAATGAGACCATCAGAGTAGTTTGTGTGGTGGTTCTGAGGGCTGTGTAAGTTTAGTATATGATCCCCTTAAAGGCATGTTTGCTTTGTGTCTGGAATGCATGTCAGTCAAAGAAAAGCCTCTATTTCTTCTATATCTCAATCCCACACACATCGTCTTGGGGCATAAACTAAAAGCAAAAATTAAAAAATAAATTAACTACCATCAACTTGATTCCAACTGATAGCGACCATATAAAAAAAGAGTCGAATCAGCCCTTTGGGTGGCTGAGATCCAAATCTTTATGGGAGCAGGCAGCTTCATCTTTCTTCTGCAGAAAGGCTGGTACGTTCCAACCACTTGACTTTGTAGTCTGTCGCTCAATGTGTACCCACCTGGGCCACCAGGGCAGAATGTGTAAACTCGGGGGCATGTGTTGAGGTCTATCACCTTAGCCTGCAGGTCACACGAGAACGGAGGGGCTGTCTACCCCCATAACCAGCTACCCTCTCAGCCACCTACAGGGGCAGTTTTCCCTGCCCTCAAGAGGTGCTGTGAGTCAGAATGGACTCCATGGCAGGGAGTTTGGCTTTGGTTTGGTTTGGGTTTGGAATAAAATACGGTAAGTTTGCAGAAAGTCGTTAGTCTCTGGTCTTCAGTCTTCGAGGAAAAGGACCAAGGAAAGGTGATCAATATTCGTTGTTATTTGATACCTTAGACATGGGCTCATCCCTCAGATCAAAACTTCGGATCCCTCCACCCCCAAACTCTAGACTAAAGAAGCTGTAATTGTTCAGTGCAATAGAAGGACATGCCGCTACCTACCTCATCATCAACCTCAAATACAGCCTCAGACAGAGAAGGCATGGGAAATTATCAGAACTATGCAGGGAGACACCTCACCTACTTTGGGCTTTCCATTTAGTGAATGGAGGAGGTGTCTTGCTCAGCAGGGGAACTCTTTCAGAATGATATCCCCACGGGAATACTGTTTGATCATGCAAACAAGGATCGAAGGGATAGGTGTTTCCCTATTACAAACTCCCAAGAAAGGACCAAGTGATTGTGGTCCTTGTGGTTGCTGCTGGGGAAATCTGAGAGCCTGTAGGGCATTGGCTCCAACCGTCAGGGAGGAGAGTTGGTGAGGAAATCCTGAGAGAGCAGGAAAAGGGCCCCTTCCCACGGTGCAGCGTCAGTTTCTCCACTCCCTCTCACCTCCCCCTGCCAACAGACCCTACCCAGCCGCCTGCCCTGCAGCCCAGAGTCCATGCCAGTGCACCCTCCCACTCCCTCTCTCCCAGACCAGCCACTTATTAAAGCAACTATAAATAGCCAGAGATTAGGGAGAAGTAAGGCCACGCGTCTTTATCATTATTGTGATTCAGTGAACACATTCTTGCTGAGAAAGAAACATCGCGTGTCTCTTTTTTCTAAATGTCACTGTGTTTTTCCAGACTCTCTGTGAAGAAAACAAACTAAAATTATATGTGAGGTAGATGCCTCTGCACACGGGAAGCTTCTCTGAAGTAGTATAAGTTACCTTCTGAAAACACGATTCCCTTAGGATATGGCGTAGCGTGCATGGGAATGAGCCTCGGCTTACCCATCTGCAGCCTTCCACGATGGGTAGAAGGATCAACTGAGGTTATGTTTACAAAAGCATCTTGAAAGATCTACTGAGCTTGACGAAGGCCAGGTGTTCTGTTATTCTGATTATTTTAGTGCTTTTTTAAAAAGGGACCGGGAGAAAGATTGATGAGAGAGGAAAAAACGTTGGGACCTTTTACAGGCGATGAATCTTATTCTCTGCCGCGGCATGAAACCACAGCGAGCCATGTCCACTGTTGGGCTAGTTGAAGGCTGTTGTTAAAATGAAAATGTCATTGTTATTTATGGTTTAAGACCTACCTGTTTCCAAATAGGTTTCCAGACGGCATTAATTTATTGCCAATACTGCATCTTGTATTACTTTGGTCTTTGGCTGCGGAGGGCACGAGGCACAGAGGACAGACTCTTTTTCCGCCGAGGTGGGGGTAGGAGGCAACAGCTGATGTAAGCAGCTCCCTCCAAAAAGCCAGGTCCCCATCAGTCCCTGGAGGGTACTAGACTTCCAAGTATCTGTCCAAGAGGGGAGCCCTCAAATAAAGCCTGGTGGGCACAGCAAAGACAAATGCCCCTCTGCGTCAAAGGCTCTCTGATCAAGTGCGTGGCTTTGATCCTGCTAAGCTGCACACAGGTCCGCAGGGGCTCTTCTCACTGGACAGGGTGCATTAAAGATTTCCAACAAGACACCATCCTTCTGCGGGGCAGACAGAGCCTTCCTCCAATGCGCTCTGTGCCCCTCCGGTTTGTGGCCTTGTCCCTGACTAGACATTCATACAGTAGAAGTAGGAGTGGCTCAGTGACAGAGACTATAATCGATATCCATTGTGGCTTGGGACCCCCCAGGATCCCCCTCATGATGGAGTCAGTGGGGCCAATGAAAGGAACACTAGCCAGACAGTTACGTCCTGCTCTGCCACCTACCACCCAAACATCACCTCTTGAAGCCACCGTGTCTTTCATTTAAAAAAAATAATGTTAATAATGCTCCACAGCAGGGTAGATGGATTGAAAGGATAGGGTTGGGTGCATAGAATGAGATAATACAGTATAGTGCCTTTCATGTAGCTGATGTTCAATAGATGGGGTCCTTATTACCATGATGATGGAGAATTCGCTTGAGTTTATAGAATTCAACAGACTTTCAAACCAAATGGGGGTGAGAAGAAGACACTTTAAGAGGCCCTTGGATCAGGACTGCTAAACAAAATTGACTTTAATATTTATAATATATTCCAAACTCAAACCTTCCAGAAAGGGCAAGACTTTTCTCTCCTTGTTCCCCCAGAAGTCATGAGGCCGTGACCCATAGTTTTCCAGTTCCAGACCATGGCCCTCCCAGGGGAGCATGACTGCAGTGGGCGGGGCTAAACCTCACTCCAGGCCACACCCCTAGCCACTGATGGAAGGAAGTCTTCCACAGGCTTGTCAGATCCATTCCCAGCCCCCTCTCCTAGACGACTTCACTCTCCCACCCCATACCTTCATCCCCATTAGACTCCACCCCGTCTTCCTCCTGTTCTTGCTGTCACTAGGGGTCCTAGAGTCCGTTCTGCCCCATAGGGTCACTATGCACAACAGGACAAACTACTGCCTGCTCCTGCACCATCCTCACATTTTCCCTCTGCTTGAACCGGTTGTTGTAGGCACTTTCTCAGTCCTTCTCCTCGAGGGCCTTCCTCCTAGTCACTGCCCTTCCCTGGGCATGGTGTCCCTTCTCCAGGGACTGGTCTCTCCTGAAAACATGCCCAAAGTATGTAAGACAAAGCCTCGCCATCCTAGCTTCTAAGGAGCGCTCTGATCTTATTGGTTTGTCCTTTTAGCAGTCCATGGGACTTTCGACCCAATTTGTATGTATTTATTCTTCTTTGATTTTCCTTGTTCAGTGTTCAACTTTCACATGCCTATGAGACAATTGAAAATACCATGGCTTGGGTCAGGTGAACCTTAGTCCCCAAAGTAACATCCTCGCTTTTCAAAACTCTAAAGAGGTCTTGTGCAGCAGATGTACCTAATGCAACTCATCTTTTGATCGCTTGACTTTTACTTCCATGAGCATTGATTGTGGATTGAAGCAAGACAAAATCCTTGACAACTTCAAACATTTCTCCATTGATTGTAATGTGACCTAATTAATCCGGGTGTGAGGATTGGGGTCTTCTTTACATTGCATTGTCATCTGTAGTGAAGGCTGCAATCCCTGCTCTTCAACAAGTGTTTCAAGTCCTCCTCGCTTTCACCAAGCAAGGTTGTGTCCTCTGCATATTGTATATTTTTAATAACCATCCCTCCAATCCTGATGCCGCATTCTTCTTCAAATAATCCAGTTTTTCTGATGATTTGCTCAGGAAGCAAATTGAATAAGTATGATGAGAGGAGACAACCTTTCCTGATTTAAAACCATGGAGTATTCCCTTGTTCTATTCAAAAAACTGTCTCTTGATCCATGTACAACGTCAGCATAAGCATAATGAAGGATTGTGGAGTTCCCATTCTTCCCAAGGTTGACTGTGATCCATGCGGTTATATTGATTGGCAGAGTCAATAAAACACAAGTTAACATCTTTCTGGGATTCTCTGCTTTGAGCCAAGATGCATCTGACATCAACAATGATATCCCTTGTTCCACATCCTCTTCCTCCAAGCACCTGCAAGATAAATGAGAACCAAAGGCTACACATTGGGCTGATGGGGCCACTGGTGTGAGAAAGCAGATTGTCCTGGCTCATCTCCAGCTGCTTCCACAGTCCGCAAGAAGGCACAGTCTAGTGTGCTGATAGAAGAAGATTGCCTGGCTCAGGTCGCTCCAATGATCGGTCTGAAGGCTGTAGTGGAGGGTGTGCATGTTGGCCAGGGTTTCAACAGTAAACAAAGAAGAAACTCCCTCTACTGTAATCAGAAGAGGGTGTACTTACAAAGAAACCATCTATGAAGGTGCATCTGGGTGTAAGGGAGCCGTGAGGATAATGCAGGAATGAAGCTGTTGGCTTGCTATGTCCCAACGGAGGTGAAGTGGTCTGCAGAGGCAGTGGGGTCTCTCGGGCTGGTGTAGCCCAGTGAAGCAACTCATGCTGTCACCACTGCCTCTCATCCCAGACCACACCGAACCCTTAGTAATGTGCATCGTCTATTTCCTTCACAGTGCATTCTGTGATAAATGTTGTCTATTGTTTTAATGCACCAGTTCTTAGACTATATAAATACTGAAAACAAAGCATTATTAGTAAGAGGGCAAAAACCTTTCTGCTTTCTCTCCCTCTCATCTTCTAATTACTAGTTCAATTTCAAAGGTTGTTATTGCTAGAGCTTTACAAATACAACCACAATATTGTAGCCAAAACACCAGAAAGCTGGACAAAAACCAGCGGCTATCAAAACACCAGCAGCAAAAAAAGTCGCACGGTGTACACATAGCTGGTGCAGATGAAATCATGTGACGTCACACTTTAACGGAAACATCACAGTAATGGGATAATAATGGAAGTTTGACCAAACTCAAAATAACCAAACTCACGACCATGGAGCCGATACCAGCTCACAGTGACCCTGAAGGACAGGGCAGAACTGTCCCTGTGAGTTTCTGATACTGTCACTCCTTATGGAGTAGAAAGTCCCATCTTTCTCCTGAGAAGCGGCTCGTGGTTTCGAGCTGCTGACCTTGCAGTTAGCAGTCCAGTGGATAAGGACTACACCACCAGCTCTGAGCAGAATATGTTCAAAGCAGACAACCCAACCCCACTGACACTGGGTTGATTTGGACTCAGCGATCCTTCTGTACAGGGCAGCGCTGCCCCACGGGTTCCTGAGACTTGAAACCTTTCCTGGGGAAGACTGCCTGTTCTTTCCCCAGAGGGGTGTTAGTGGGTTCAAACCAATAACCCTTCAAGTTGCCCAAGACTTAACCCACTGCACTACCAGCGTTCCTTAGAGGACATTAGAAGATTCAAAAAGTAAATTAGCATAGAGCTTTGACCTTGAGGGTATATTGGAACTTAAACCCCGTGCTGGCAAACACACAAATAGGTGTTTTTGTTGTCTTAACTCACTGGAGGGATATTGTTATGAAAAAAATAGTGCATTTCTGTTGAAACACTGCATTAGAGTTCTATAATCCTTTAGCTGTCACCCTCTCTGGTGGTGTCACCAGGAGATTCTGCACTCCTCCCTTTCTCCCCCACCCCCGCACCCCTGCACCCCTCATGACACCACTGGCTGGAAGTTACCACAATCTAGAAATAATCTGTCACATAGAAGAGGTCACCTTGAGAAAACGGGAGAGCCTCAGCCGAGGGGCACAGCCAGTCCAAGCCACCTTGCGGAGAAGAAGCCCAGAGCTCAGTCTCCTCTCTGCCCTGGAACTTCGCAGGGCCTCCTCTCGGGCTGGATGGGCAGCTCCAGGACAGGGGAGCTCTGGAGGTAGGGAAGGCAGAAAGGTGACCACAGGAGCAAAGGAAAGCCTCCCAGGGAGGCAGTCAGCTTGGGAACGCCATGCAGGGGAGGCTGACGGAGAGAGGTACCAGAGGAAGAATTCCAGTAAGATAACTGGATGCCATACACAGCTTATTCCAGGGATAAGCCCCAAACCACCTGAGACATTCTGCATCCTCTTCATGGGCTTCTTCAGTGTACAATGCAGGTCCCCACAGGGACAGGGGGCCCTCCAAACGTGCTTTCCTTCCCAGTGCCCAGGAGCCCCGCTGTATCCACAGTCTACAAAGCCTTGACGGAATTCCTCGTTTGTCAGAAAGGCGGCTGCTTGGAGCTAAATGGTCAACTCTTGTCTTTATTCAGATTAAAGATATTTAAAAGCCCAATGTTTCATAATACATATCCAGGACTCGGCAGTTAAATAAAATAACATTTGGATTCCATTGGCGCTCCTTTTAAACATAATGAACAAAGATGACGCAGGGTACCTTAATGGAGAGCGGAATGCATTTGGTCAAGAAAGAGGGTGAGGGAAAAGAGGTTAAGAAATTATATTTCCTGAGCGGGGAAAACCACTCTCGGAAGTAATGAGGAAAGCTAATCTGGGTCTGACCAACTAAGTAACTGTAAAATAAGATGAAAGACTAGCAGGGGACGTGCACTGGGTTTTTCATGTCGAAATGCATCTTTGAGGGCAATTCCAGCCGCAGATGCCCAAAGAGTTTCTTAATCAAACCGTGCCCTTGCTTGAAAAGCACTGAACCTCCACAAACCCACAGAACACAGGGGAAATCTCTGCACACGCCATCCACGGCCCTCCGAGATCTTCTTACCCCATGTCCTGAGTGCACACCCCCCCACCTCACACATGCTTAAATTTCCCCATCCACTTCTCCACAACACTCCAATTGTCTCTGCCGCCTTGCTAAACTTTCTTCTTGTTCTGGCTCCAAACAAAGACCACCTCTTCACGGGGCTGCCTCTGGTGTTGCAGTTGAAATGCATCCTTCTTCTGGGCCCCAGAATTTCCTCATACCTCTTTTAGATCACTTATCATGGTCTGCTGTCTATTCCTGCTATGTGGAGGTCTGTCTTCGCCCTCGTTATCCAGGGAGCCCTGGAGACTTCTCTAGCCCAGCTCCAATCCTTTGCAGGGTACCCAGCCCAGCTCCTGATCCGCAATCAGCGTATAACTGAAGTTAATTAAGTGATGTCTCTGGTTCCTCAAGTTTCAGTTGGAAAAAAATTCAGCTATTTCATGCACTGCAGGGTACACTTCACCTACACGTAGTTTCGGGGTCAGGGTGGCGCTATTTCATGCTCTAAAAGACATCATTTACACAACGAAGTAAATAATGGATTTAAACCGCTAGAGCTGAAATTTTGTTAAGTTGCCACCTTCAACATACAAGTCAGTCACCTGAAGAAATTAATGGATATCTACTATGAAGGCAATTATTCCATCTTTGCTGGAAGGATCAGTTGTCGTGGAATTGGAAGGAGCATGCACTGGATAGTTGAATCTGTCGCTATGGACTTGTAGATCAGATGACTTATTTGGTATTCTTGACATGGGTGATTATAGTTTTATCAGGTGTCTACACCCAAGATTTGTTTTAGGCATGGTTTACTTAAAGGTTTCAATGTCCTAGAAATCAAGTAATCAATACCCATGGTTCAGTTAAAATTAATTATAAGTCAACATGTTCCCAAGTTGGCCCTCTGGACTCACTAGTCAATAGACACAAAGGCCTGGAAGCATTACGAATGCATAACCCCCTCCCTGAGATCACAGGTCCACATGGGGCATGTCTGTATTATTCTCAGAACCTAGGTTTAACTCACTTTAAGCCTTTGAAGATTGAGGACGGTCCCTTCAGAAGTACAGCTGCCTTGTGTTTGGCCTTGGGAGTACAGCAACCTTGGCATTTGTTCTGCACTGTGCCCCCTCTTCCCGTCCTCTTTAGCTACCGCCATCTAACTCACACCCTCCCCCCATGCTCGACTGAAATAGCACCTATTTCAGAACCCATCTATGGTCACTTCCCCCCTCCCCCCACTGCTCTGTTCAGCTATCAGAGTTGAAACAAATGATCTCCAGCTGAACATAGAGATGGATGGCCTTGCCTTGTCTTTCTGCTTGTCTATTATTAGCGCAATCTTCTGAAGAAGACTATTGAGCCCCATGAATGCTGACGCCATGTGTTTTTTATTCTGAACCAATTCTCCAAAGAATTACGATGGGCAGCTTGGTCAGGAAATAGAGAAATCCTTGATTTGGACTGCAATCTGGTTGGTAATCATTCTTGGAAAGGATCTTTCTTGGCAGTTATATTAAATGTAAAGGAGGGAAAGATGAAGCATCGTATGACGGCGCTTCAAGAAGAATAATTGAACAGCAAACGGTGACATGCTGCTCTCCAAGCTCAAGAAGCACAGACAAGATGGTCGACATTAATGGAAGCAAAAGGTCAGACGCTTAGAAGAAGTTTGGCCCCAACGTGGGGGAGATTAATTAGGAAGCCACCATTTATAGCCTCTGCATTTCCTAAGGACAGATGCTGCCAATGGAGGGAGGCTGTGGCATCCGCTACTGGACTGAAAGTCTGAGCACATGGAGTTAGCGAGGCTTGAAATGACCCTGTACAAGTTGACGCATCGTGCCCATAGTTTAAGCCTCGTCTCTAAAACCAAATAATCCCACGGGCCACTGCGAGGACTGAATAGCAATGCCTGTATTCTGAGAGCCCACAGTCCTGGAACCCGTGCAGAGCACTTCTGCTCTACAGCATGGGTTCTCCATGAGCTCAAATAGACGTAAGAGTAACTAACAAAATAGATAGTTTGGTGGTAGACGGATATATAGATAAATCTATGGCTACCGATACGTGTATACTTAAATAGATGCTGTCAAAATACAAATGTTAGGAATTCCTGGTTTATAAATACTGGGTGAATTGGGATTTCAATTTACCCCAAATCATGAGGAAACCTAGCGTATGCATTTGAACTTGTCAGAGTTGAAGCTCTGGACACAAGTGGCCCCTGAGGGTCGCGGGCTCGGGGTCTTACCATTTGACTTAGAGAGTGGGGCTGCCAACCCAGCCCCACTTCCCCTCTGGGGATCTCATGGCTCCCTGGGTACCAATCCCTCCATGAGTAGCCACGATCCCACTCTTCTTAGGCAGACAGAGTTGCTCTAAGCGGCCAGGTCAATGAGAATTCTCACAGACAATAGTACAGGATAGAGCCACAAGACCAGAAGTCACTTCCAGGCCACAGCGGTTTCTTGAATCTGCGCTGACCTTGGCCACGAGCATGCGGGACTGGCCACATCTGCAGTGAAACACGAGACGCATGAGGCACGCACCCCCAGTCCCTCCCCATCGCCCCCACATGAATGGGGCAGCGGAGTGCAGGTGGGTCTGCCTGGAGGCCCCAGCCTGCTGGCAGCTGCTGCCTAGGCCCACTCACTCTAGCTCCTCGGCCCCAAGCCCTCTGCGCTCCGGCCTGACAGCTCGGACCTCCGGTGTCCTGTCTGCCCTCAGGTTCTCTTCAGAAATCTGACAGGCCCAATAAAGGCCCACCGCTGATGGAGACAAGCCGGCTCTGAGTTACCCCGGCAGCCTGACGCTGCTCCACTGACACAATGGGGCCGGCTGTAATCACATTACACCCTCGTCTTTCATAATTACCCTCTCTCTCCAAGTGACAGAGCATCCCAATGGCAGGGAGGGAGGACACTATTTTTATACTAATTCTGACTCAAAAAAAGACACAAAAAGAATGTCAGTTTCCACAGATAGGGTGTTGGTTTATAAATCACCCCTAGGGACGGAGCTAGGACCGAGGTTGGCAAAAGCTAAAATTTCCTACCAGTGTTCTCCATCCTCTGCAGATCGCCTCTCTGCACATGCCAAAAACCTGCGCGCTCATTTTGTCTGGGGCGGTCCTCTTGGTTGCCGAAGCCCCTCTGCCCCGCGCTCATCCACCCAGGCGCCCTCTCTCCACCCCTCGGGGATGAGAGAACTATGGTCTTCACTAGAGGGACTTTGGCTATGTCTCCTCCTCCTCCTCCTCGCCTTCGTCCCCACCACGCCCTGCTCACCCTCACACCCCCAGGCTCCTTGAGACGAGGGTTCCTCTCCCTTCTCCTCCATGTCTGAGAAACGGTAATGGATCACAGAAGATTTTTCTCAGCTTAGAAAACCTCTTCAGTGTCAGGAAATAAAGCCACAAGAGGACATGGGGGGAGGGGAGGAGGGAAGGGGAAAGCAGCTGAGGTGACCAGGCCTTCCTCAGCAGTTCTCCGTAGAGAGGACCGGGCACCTCATTACAGTGGCACTACATCAACCTTGAGGACGATCCTGTTAGCCGCCTCTTACAAATTACCCTGAGACACCTCTGGTGGCGACCATGATAATTATATTGATAAGGAAGCTGGAGTGGAGGAAATGAATCAATAGAGCCGCACGGATTCTTGAATATCAATCTATCGAATGACTGCAACTCTCTTGCACGCTCATTTGTAGGGTCATTAACTATCTGTCTTGCTCACCACTGGTAGTGTCTCATTGAACTCCGGGTATATTTTCTGTTCCGCAGCTTTCTATTTCCTCCTGCTCCCTGTGGAACTCTTGTCTGGATCCCGGCCGGTATTGTAGGCTTCTGTTCTTTGCTGCTCCGCCTTCGCTTTTCCTTCCTTCCTGCTTGCCAACCCTCTTCCCGCTGCCACCATGGCCATGTTCTGTCTTTCAGTAGCCCACATTGGCTCTGGTTCCGGAATCTTTCCCATTCTAGTCTGATAACTGGTCTGAGAGGTGGAGAGGCAGCAAGGAGCAGAGAGGAAGGCTCTGTTAGTGCCTCCAAGGCCCGAAAGTCTGAGCGTTGGCCTTGAATATGGAGAGGCCGCCTCTACAAGGAGATGTGCAGCCACCAAAGTTGTAGCCCAACCCTGGGCTCAGAGAAGGGAGTGGTTACAGGGGGGCAGGGTCCCCTCTAAAAGAGACAGATGCAAACATACCACACAGCCAAGCCAGGCCTCCCTGTGGAGAAGATCTAAAAGCCCACCCAAAGCTCCTCCATCCCCACAGCCCTGTTGAAAAGGCCACATTCTTTGGGATCAGGAGGGACTGGAGGTGGAGAGAGAGCGAAGCAGAAAAGGCTGCTTTCAGGCGCACAGGACACAAAAGTCACCGAGAGAGTTACCAAGTGACCTGAGCGTAGCAAAGCCAAGGCACATTTATGCAGTGGACACAGAATAAATGGTAGCTTCGCGTTCCTGCCTCCTTCCGCAGGCTTCCAGTGAAGGGGGAAGTGTGGGGCCCCTCCTGTCATTCAGCCCACCCTTCCCTCTGCGTCCCCAGAAAAGCAGCTGGAAGCCACATGGAGACAGACACACAGGAGGGGACGTGAGAGGTCTGTGGTGGAGCTAACAATGGCTGTGACTGAGCCTGAGCGCCCCTCCTCACAGGTTGCTCAGAGGAGCTGAGGCTGCCAGCAGGAGCCTGCGGAGGCCCTGGCAGTCTCTGGCGGCTGACTCAGTGGGAATTTGTCTCGAGAACAGGCTTGAAAAAATGCTCCCCAAGACCCTCCAGAATCTAGGTTTATTGGTTGAAATGGCTTCTGATTCTTGGGAACACAGTGGAGGCTGAGCTTTTTTTTTTTTTAAATAAAGAGCCATCCAACAAGGCTTACCTCAAAGCAATTTCTGGGGGAGTAGCTTAGCTCGGTAGAGAAAACATTAAGCTAAAAGTCAGTGTGAACAGAAAGTCCTAAATCTGGGACCGGGAAAGACAAGTGTTGATTTGTGCAGACTCTGGGTGTTTGGGCTGAAAACCAGCAGCTAAGATCACGGACTCTGTCAGCAAGACTTGGGTTCAGTCTTGACTCCTCTGCTCATTAACTGCAATCCTGGTCAAGTTCCTTGGCCTTTCTGGAGCCAGTTTTCCTCCTGTTAAGTCATGAGAAATGAAAAGGGGCCCACCCATCCTGGTAATGCCCTCAGGGTCCTCATTAGAGGGTCCTGCAGCGGGTCCACAATGGGCATCTATTCTGGTTGATTGATGCTCTATCCTGATTCGTTGTCGCCCCAGCCATGTGGATATTGCTAGCAGCAATTGAGTCAACCCTCCCCATACGCAAAAGCATCCTATGTGCAAACGAATAAAGCTCTCTCCCCAGTCCTATGCCCTTCCCATGACAGGATCCAGGTTGGATTCCTGTGACCCACGGGGGTTTCAGAAGTCAAGCACAAAGTCTTTTTTCCTGGTCTTTCTTAGTCTGGAAACTCCAGTGAAACCTCTTTGGGCAGCATACCAACATGAGAGTCTCCACTGTCGATTGGGCGGTGGCTGTAATTGCAGTGTATTGGCAAAGAATTAAATCTGGATCTCCCCCTGGAAGCCTAGAGTTCTACCACTGGGCCATCACTCCCTTGGTTGCTAGAGTCAACCCACCTATTAAATATCTCGACCGTGATGCCTTCCTAGTTCACAGAGTTGTCAAACCCCAAACCGTTTGCATTGAGTGGATTCTGACTCCTAATGGCCCTACGGGGTGCATCAGAACCTCTTCTTTGGGTTTCTGTAAAAATTTACAGGCGCTAACAGCCGCATCATTCTCCTGCGGAGTGGCAGCTGAGTTGAAGCAGCTGAGCTTGCAGTTGGGTCAGCAGCTCAGTGTGTAGCCCAGGACGCCACCAGGGCTGCTTCGAATGGAGTGCTGCGCCCAGTGCCTGGTAATCGCCAACCAAGCCCACTGCCATGGAGTCCGTTTCAATACAGTGACCCTGACTCGGGTCTGCAAGGCTGCAAACGGTTCTAGGAGAAGACAGCCTGACCAGTTCCTGACAAATCGTACTAGTGAATTTGTCGTGGAACGACTCAAAGACCATGAATTTATAAACTATCAGGAAATAAAAGAACCTTCATTTTTGTCCATTCTCTCATCTGATGCCTGAAACCTCCTCTTCTAATTTTTACTGAGTCACCCTTGGCTTGTACCCAAATACTTCCAGTGACCAGGAACCTACTGCCCATCATTAAGGCCCATGTTGTCATTGTGTGGCTCTGACTCCTAGAATAGCTACACTTTATAAACACACACACACACACACACACACACACACACCACCACCACCACCACCACCACCACCACCACCACCACCACCACCACCATTTGGTGAGTTACTTCATTGGGACCTTCTGCCACATGAAAAAAAAGTCCAAGCTCTTGTTTTGTTGATAGGCCTAGTTCAAATACTTCCCCTGGCTCTACCTAAAAAGTCCATTAAACGCCTGTTCAGTATTGTCTTGTGGTAGGCTAGACTGGATTGTGCTGTGGGAAAAAAAATTCCAAAATCTGTGTTCAAAAAATAAAGGATGAGATCTCTCTCATATTACATAGCCACTGTAGAACATCAAGGGCTTCCATTTCCAGTCGTCACTCAGGACACAGGTTGATAAAGTAGCCACCATCTGGAACATTGCCATGCACCATGGGAGAGAGAATGTTCTGGAGGCTTCTTCCCTGCAAGCATGTACAGCAGCCCAGACATGATACACGCTATTCCTCTCACCAGGCCGAACTAGCGACAATGCTTCTTTCAACCAGAAGCAAGTACAAAATTCTACCCCGACCATGTCTCTGGAAAATCGGGTTAGAAATACTTGGCAAACAGCCCTCCTGAGTAGCCTACCCCCTTCGTGTAGCTTTGCATACTAAGTCGTATGTATTGTTACCAGGCTTCTGAAAGCCAACATTCTTACAGTGCATTAGGACGCTACACAGAATCTGGTTCCCACTACTTCTCTGATCTCTTCTCCCAATGTCTGCTCCTCCTCTCATTTGGCCCAATCATTCCATCCCTTGGTCTCCCTGGGCCTGCTTCTGTCCGGGTAGCTTTACCCTTGCTGTTCCCGGTGACTGAAACTTGCTCCTCAGCCTTCTGCTTGGTTCCCTGCCTCAGATGTCATCTTATCAGAGACTCCTTCCTTGGGCCTGGGCTATAAAAGCCAATCCTCCGCCCTGATGACTCCCTTTCCTCCTTACTATCTTCTTACATTTTTCTCCACAGCAATTGTCATTTCTTGGTACACACATAACTACATATTACATTATCTTATGTTAAATATCATATCATACCAAAAGACCCACTGCCATCAAGTCAATGCCTACTCATAGCTACCCTATGAGTTTCCAGCAACGTAGATCCCTACAAGAGCAGGGTAACTAACTATAAAGAGAAATGATGTGAGAGCCAAATCTGATCTCCTCTAGCACATGATGTGGAAGCAAAATCAAACTCCATATCAGCACCACTCAAGATCAGTTTCAATGAGACTGAGGTCATGTGTTGCCCTACCGCCAACCTTCCTACCCATTTGGACACTCTATATCCCTCCCATGGCTCTGCTTTTTTCCACTGGGTTTGAGAATGCATGGCAGTGGCTAGATAGGATTCAATACTCATCAGACAATACTCATGAGTATGGGGTTTGTTAGGAAAGTAAACAGATTACAATGCCCAAGCTACAATTATTCAGACAGGACAGCCACTTTTCAGACATGCCCACAGGCAGGCCTCTCTCTGGTCTTTGGCCTCTCAACCAGAGATGACTGACCTTATTGACCTGCTTGTGCAATATCACAAAGCCTCTAGCTCGATGGTCAGCAGACTCAGCTTCCCCAATGAGGTGCCCAGAAGCATGCCACTGCAAAAGCTCGCCTCCTGCCCCAAGCCACTCAGCTTTACTTGCTCTGTGGGCTTGGACGTTCACCACTCTGTCGCATGCCGGGCCTCCTGGTTCTGCTGCTGTTGCTTCTCAGCCCTTTCTCTCGTATTGCAGCATTGAGCTCCGGGGCTCTCAGGGTTCAAATGACACACTCCACTCAACACACTCCACTCCAGGCTTTTCTCTTTTGCTGGTAGGAAGATAATCCGTGTGTGCTCTGAGAGGCTAATTTTATACTCAGTAGGATGGAAGCCAAATTAACCCTTTGAACAAGCACTCACAGTTAAACCACCAAGCTTGGGGCTAGCAGTCTGCTATAGATGACATTTGGTATAATTATTTTGCGATATGTTTCATGTTTTACATAAACCCTAGGATGTAACTTCTATGAATAAAGAGATTAATGTATTTCAAGTAAATTAATAATAATACAAGAATAAAATAACCCAAAGTGTTAAATTCCTCCCTTTTTTGTATGACAAGAATGTGAGTGCTTTCAATATCCTAGTCACCAGACATGGGCAATGAGCCCTACGAAGAAGAATCCTTGGTCATCTTTTATTCTGTATTCCAATTCACAAAGCTCGAAACAAAATACACTTGAGGGGAAATAACATCCATGTATTTTTGCACATAAAATTGCACCTGCTCTTCTCTCTATAATTTTGTAGCTTTTGCTTGGGACCTAAAAGTATGAGCTAACACTTTTTCCTCTTAATTTCTCTGTCACTTGTCTCACTTTACATTTTTTAAACATCTTTAATTCTTTCACTTATTCATTGTCTACTATGTGTAAAAATCGATGTTAAGTGCTATGGGGTGTTAAGTGCTAATTATTTTGCAATTTCAAGGGGAAAAAAGTTATTTGGTAATACCCATTTGGATCAGACAAAGAAGCGTGGGTTTAGTGAGAAGGAACTAAGACTCCTTCCATGTGTAAATGATAGCAGAGTCATTGCTGGGAAATGTTTCAGCGGCAGAAGTGCAGCGATGGTCGCAGAAGGATGTGATGTGGCACAAGGATGTCTTGTAAGGCGACTGCCTCCGGAGATGCTGCAAGCAGCCAAGGGGAAGGCCAGCAGGTCTTCTGGTGGGAGGGGGCTGGAAAAGAGCTCCTGTGAGCTTTCAGGTGGACTATGGTTCAATAAGAGTCAGACGTGTCATTCCATCCCTCCCAACATTGACTTACTGCCACCTCACCTCACTCAAAGAGCCTCACCCTTTGTGTTAGACCTGGTAGACTAGAGAAACAAATCCAGGGAGACTTATATGTGTATAAAAAGAGCTTCATATAAAGAGCAACTGTACATTAAGAAAACACCCTGGCCCAGCCCAGATCAAATCCATAAGTCCGACATTAGCCCACATGTCCCATATTAATCTATAAAGTCCTCTTCAGACTCATACAATGATAAATACAATAACGCCAAATGCAGGAAGATCACAGGCCAGTGGGTGGGAAGTCTTGCGGATCCAGTGGCGGTGGAAGCATCTCAGTGCTGGCAGGGTCTCCACGTGGCCCCTCCAGCTCAGGGCACTAGCCTAGTTCCATGTGTCTTCTCAGCTGGAATGTCTCACAGGAAGTCAACGTGTGTCCTGCCTCCAAGGAGTTATTTTTCTCCTTATTGCCTCCAAATGAGGTCATCAAGCTGTGAAATGATTGACAGGATAAGTTTCACCCCTTCACTCGTAAGTCAAAAAATTGACAACAGATTATGTAACTACCACACCCTTCTTTGGCAAAGGGTATGTGAAAGGTTGGGCTTTCCTGCACTCTACTGAGGGATGACACTTCTCCAGTGTTTCCACGATCTCAGGGCAGTCCTGGAAAAGGAGAAGACTAGATCAACGATTCTGCTTATCCACAAACCATCCTTATTCACAGCAATGCAGCTCCTGCGTGAAAGATTGGCAGTGAGGGATGCAATAACTGCTATCATGGTTAGAAGTAATAATGAATGGTGAGGGTGTTTCCAGGGGACAGTTAACAGTATCTTGTAAGGCATCTGCATCAGGAGATGCAGCAGACAATGCCCCAGAAAAACATAACACATGAATAATTGCTATAATGCTATGAGGCAGGTATGCTCATGATCCCCACTCTATAGATGGCAAAAACAGACGCAGCGAGTGCAAGTGACTTGCTCACAGATGGGAAGGTGGAGTTCAAACCCAGACAACAGCTCTCCCTGGCTTCCTTTCCATGTGGAAAATGATTACACACACACACACACACACACACATAAGGAGTCCTGGAGGTGTAGTGGTTATGCATTGGGCTACTAGCTGCAAGGTCAGCAGTTCAAAACCCCTTGTCACTCTGTGACAGAAAGACAGGGCTATCTATTCTCATGAAGAATTACAGTCTTGGAAACTCACAGGGGCAGTTTTACCCTGCCATGTAGGTTCACTATGAGCTAGCATTGACTTGATGGCAGTGAATTATTTCATTTTTTTAGTATTAAAAAATATATATACCACTGCCATTGAGGAGATTCTAGCTTATAGCAAGCCAGCAGGGCAGAGCAGAACTTCCCCACCGAGGCTTTCCGAGGCTGTAAATCTTTATGGAAGCAGATTGTCGCACCTTTCTCCCTGGCGCCGCTGGTGGATTTAAACCACCGAACTTTGGGGCAGCAGCTAAGTGCTTTGGCCACTGTGCCCCCAGGGCTCCCAGTGCAGAATCTCCAGGCTAGGTAAGCAGACACAGGCTGCGCTCATGACACCACTCAGACCTTGTCCGGTTGAAGTGAATTTGAAGAGAAAAGTGAATAATGAGGATAATGGGGATGAAATTCATGTGTTCATGGCTCAATCTTTTTGTCACTGAGCAGTTACTCATTAATTCATCTATTTATGATTCATTCCTAAATTCTTATACCCATCCGGTCTTTCAGCAGCTAATTGTTGAATACTTTCTCTGCCCTAGACATCTGGTCACCTACTGCAGATAAGCCCATTCTGACTCATGGTGAGTCTGGATGTTTCAAGTAGAACTGGGTCACCAAGCATGGATTTGTCGGAAACAGATCACTAGGCTTTCCTCTCAAAGCACCTCAGGGGGGCTCAAAACTCCAACCTTTTGATTATTCATCCAAAACATTAATTTTTTGCACCTTCCTGGGCCCTAATAAGGCACAATAGACTTAAACCAATTTCTCAGTCCAGGTGGGGAAAAACAAGAACACCAAATGTTGTAACATATAAAATACTGTAAGAGGGGAAGACAGGAGGATTCATTTAGTCTTGAATTGGTGGGGGTGACTCATGGCAAGTGATCACTAGGAGTCAGACTTGAGTCCAGCCACTGAACTGGGGCCTTCGTCATTTAAAGAGGAGGATGGGAGGGAAAACAAAGAGACTGCTTTACCAAACATGAGGTCCTTCTCCAGGGACCGATTCCTCCAGAGAACATGTTCAAAATACATGCAGTCTCACCAACCATCCTGCTTCAAGGAGCACCTGTAAGAGCCCTTGTCCAGCAAACATTAACTGTCCTTTATTATCTTCTCAGATCTCAAAGGCTCTCTTGCTTGGTCCCTGATTCCTTAATCATCTTAGTCCCTCTAACACAGCCATTCTCAACCTGTGGGTCGCGACCCCTTCAGGGGCCAAACGACCCTTTCACAGGGGTTGCCTAAGACCATCAGAAAACACATATTCTGATTGTCTTAGGAACCGAGACACCGCTCCTCCATCCGTCTCCAGGTAGGTCCGCCCACATGCAGATCTGCCCACATGGGAGTACCCGGCATGAAGACTGTTTAACCCATGCTACACCACGCTTCTAGATAAAATTTCATTTATTCATAACTCAAAATAAGTATTTCACAATCTATAATGAAATATTGTTTTTGTGATTTATCACTATGCTTCCATTATGTTCAATTTGTAACAATGAAAATATGTCCTGCATACCAGATGTTTGCATGATGATTCATAACTGTAGCAAAGTTCGAGTTTTGAAGTAGCAATGAAAATAATGTTATGGTTGGTGGTCACCACCACATGAAGAGCTGTATCAAAGGGCCGCGATATTAGGACCGTTGAGAACCACTGCCCTAACACTACCTCTAGGACCAACGTTAGTGAGTTTCTTTTCTTTTACACATAAGGAATTTAAAAAGAATACCATTTATGACACTCTTTATCATGAATATATTGCACTCTGTGGTTCTTGGAGACTTGGTAACCAGCAAAGGAGCTAATTTATTATTTTAGCCATTTAAATAGGACCTTGAAAGAAAGACACCCTGTGGTCATAGAGTATTGAGATTACATCACTGAGAAGAGTGAGAGAAAGTTCCACTCACACACTTCCCACATCATCACAGAGGTACCCCAGGATTATGAACTGCCATGATGACCTGCAATTATACTGTCTGCATGGTTGGTTATTCTAAAAGCAAGCTGTAGATGAGGTCAGAGGAGTTTCTGAATAAGTTGTATTTTGAAGCAGCTTGTAGGAGTAAAAGTCTGGAGAAATGTGAGGGGACAACAGAAGCTTCACCTAATTCTCAGTCAGAAGGGAAAGGGGGTTCTGAGCTCTGCACAGAAGAAGCCCTATGCACCGAGCTCCAAGCTAGAGCTGTGGGTTCTCTTGCTGGAATCACTGGCTCATTAGATAAGACTTTTCAGGAAACAAATGGCCTTCTGTAGAGGCAAGGGTCATTTTCAGAGTTCCATCTCTCTAGGGCTCGCCGTCTTGGGGTTTTATGACCCTAGTGTGATCTTTCTTCCCAACCTCCACCCCTGAAGATCTCTGTGGTGGTGGTCAGCTGCCCCAACTTATGGAGATGTCTGCACTGACCGCACAATTGATTGAAAATTGCACCATTGGACCCTTGAGCTTTTCATTGGTCAATTTTGGGAAGTAGATCACTAAGCCTTGCCCTCTAGTCTCTCTTAATCTGAAAACCCCACCGAAACAAGTACAGTATCATAGCAACATGCAAAGCCCCACTGACAGACAGACAGGAGATGGTCACGCAGGCTACTTGCCAGGCACTGAGTTCATGTCTCCTGCTTGCAAGGTGAGAATTCTACTATTGTCCTCGGCTTGAAAATCCTTAGCTGTCTATGTTTGACTTTGTAGGATTGTGTAGAACCGTCTTGCTAGATCTCAGAGGTTCTCTTGTTCTTTGGTTTCTCTTTCAGAATCCCACAACTCCATGCTGTGTGCTGCAGGCTGGCCTTGAACCTGGTGCTCTGGCTTAAAGGATGGGGGCAGACGGGGAAACCATGGTTCTGAAGAACATGCTTCTTGGTGTCAACTTGATCCTTCTGGGCTCCATGCTCAAGCCTTCAGAATGTCAACTGGAAGTCACCACAGAAAGGGTCCGGAGACAGGCGACAGAAGAGGAAGGCAGCATGGCCAATTATAACACCACCACCACCGGCAAAGACCCGCCCATGGTGTTCAACCATGTGTACAACATTAACGTGCCCCTGGAAAGCCTCTGCTCCTCGGGGCTTGAGGCCTCTGCCGAGCAGGAGCTGAGCGCTGAAGACGAGGCTCTGGCTGAGTACACAGGCCAGACCTCCGACCACGAGAGCCAGGTCACCTTCACCCACAGGATCAACCTTCCCAAAAAGGCCTGCCCATGCACTGGCTCGACGCAGGTGCTGCAGGAGCTGTTGAGCCGAATCGAGATGCTGGAGCGGGAGGTGTCCATGCTACGGGGTCACTGCGACGCCAACTGTTGCCAAGAAAGTGCGGCCACAGGTAGAGTGTCTCTTGGAGGCTGGCAGGGAGCACTTGCAGCCCTGGTCTCAGGAGGAGAGAGAAGGTGCCGAGCAGGAAGGAGAGCAAGCAGTGCATTCACCAAGAAATCTGGCAACTCTTCTCACAATCCGTGCAAAAAAAAAAAAGTGCCTGTTATATGTCTGTAAGATCTAAATATGCTCCTTCCCAAGGGCTTCCATCCAGGGCTTCTCAGCACGGCTTAGGCAGTTTGAAATACATTAACCTGATTTGGGGAGAATGAGTCAGGGAATGGTACATCGGTTCAGCAGAGCAACTTCTGTGGCGAGTGGGGAATTTGATGTCTGTCTTCATTCATCTTTGGTTTTCACAGGCTGCTGAATTGATATCTATCCATGTTAACCTGAGGGACTAGAGAATGCAGGCTCTCTGTTCAGTCAATCGCAGCCTCTTTTCCATCTGTGTAAATGATAGTCATTAAGGTCTCAGAGGACCTGTCCCCATCTTTTCCAGCCAGACAAAAGTTTTCTCCCCAACCTTACACACACACACGCGTACACATGCATGCGCACACAATCACACATACCACGTGCACACATTTGCATGCATGCACATACATGAATGTATGCACAGAGCTTATCCAACACCTACCCTGACAAAAGAGTGAATGTTCAGAGGATTTTCCTCTAGCCTTGTCTACCCGTTAACCAGTCACACTTATGAATTATTATCTTTACCTATTGATGATAAATAGTTATATCTTCAGAGACAGACTGCTCAAGTTCACATCCTGCCTCTGCTCCCCACTAACTTTGTGGCCTAACTAAGCTACCCTCCTGTCCCCATGTACAACAATGGTGGTAGAGTTACTGAAATAGGAAAACATCTATTCAGAAGAGAGTGGTTTCTTAGCACCACAGGAGCACAAGCAAGAGTTGCCTTTGTTGGCCCACCAAGGAGCAGAAATTGATTCTTCCTCCTGCAGGGCCTTCAGCTTTTCTCACCCCAAAATAGGATGTTAAAGTCATTCAATTCTGTTTTTCAGTGAGGGGTCTCTTACCGCCCTGGGTTCCAGCTTTGAGCCCTGCAACACCTCCAGCCTCTCCCAGAATGAATGTAGGGCGTGGCAAGGTTGGAATTTCAACAGAACCCGGGACACCAGCATGTCCAGAGAGTTATCAGAACACATTCACCCTGAGATGCCAAGATTAGGAGCCAACTTTGAGTAGGGAAATGTTGCATGGGTTCTTCCCACCTCCTGATCCACCCCATTAAGCAAAGCCATTGAAAATCGATGTGAAGACCAGAGGATAGAGTCCAGTTGTTGGGTCTCTTGCTCCCCAGTGAGGACTGTCAGACCAGTTCGCCTGGGTAATGGAGCAGGAGAACAGGCATGTCACGGGCTTCCATGGATGAGAACACTTTGCTGCCTATGAAGTCAGGTGGCTTCAATATATGGGCTTTTCACCAGCCTCCTGCCAGGCTCCTTGGCAAACATGATACAAACCTACAGAGAAGAGTTATGTTAAGCAATATCAGTGTTGTATCCTTTCAGGCCATCGGGGGGAGGGGCAGCATTAAGTGGGAAAATTCAACAAGGATATAACTCAATAGCTCACTTGTCTTCCTATCGCAGGACCAAGTGCAGAGAAGGATGCCAAGCAGGTACTCGGTTTGTGTTTGTTTAATAAGTTTGTCTGAATCATGTGAGGCAGATCAATGAGCAAATCTAGTTAACAAAGATAGGTATGGAATTCTCAAGGGACTCCCGTCAACGGTAACTAAATGAGACCAAGGCTCTAGGAAGCCTTTGAAGTGACTCAGGCACCGAGTTTTGATGAATGGGCAGCGTTAAGCCAGGAGGCAGGAAGGAAACGCAGTAGGGTGTGAGTGGAACCCGGGACCTTCTGTGAGGCAGGCTCACTCCACAACCACTTGGTCCCTTTCACACCCAGTCAGCATCTGGAGTCTTTGCCAGAGGGCTATTCTCAGACTTCTAGAACCTTCTGATCCTTCCCTAAGAGAGGATGGAAAGGTGTGGGAATTTACATCTCCCTAGGACAGACTCTAACCCAAAAAGAAGGGTGGCCTGCATTGTTTCCAAAGTCCCCTGTAATACTGCCCCCAAGTTACCTTCCAAGGGACTTTCTCCCACAATGCATCTGACTGAGGCATTCCCAACCTTCTCGACTTCTTTCCTGATCAGTTTTGGTTTGGTTTTGTGTTCTCCTGTGAATTCTCTCCAATAAGTCACTTTCACAGATCCTTACCTAATATCTACTTCTAGAGAGCCCCAATCTAGGATACCAGGAGAGTGAGCTCCTCCTTCATCTTTGCCCCCAACACAATGCGAGGTGCAGAGAGCCCATATTAGGTGAAAGTCTACTTCTTAAATGGAATCTATACCAAACTTAGCTCCCAAACAAACAGACCTGATCAGGGAGTGGGGGCAGGTCTCCCCCCATCCCTCTGCATGCACCATTCCACAGGGGATGCCTCCTGCTGCCCTCTGACCTTCTCCTTGACCATTCCAGGACAACTGGACTATATCCCTCACTGCAGCGGTCACGGTAACTTTAGCCTCGAGTCCTGTGGCTGCATCTGCAACGAAGGCTGGTTTGGCAAGAACTGCTCGGAGCCCTACTGCCCGCTGGGCTGCTCCAGCCGGGGCGTGTGTGTGGACGGCCAGTGCATCTGTGACAGCGAATACAGTGGCGACGACTGCTCGGAGCTCCGCTGCCCAACTGACTGCAGCTCCCGAGGGCTCTGCGTGGATGGGGAGTGTGTGTGTGAAGAGGCCTACACGGGCGAGGACTGCGGCGAGCTGAGATGCCCCGGGGACTGCTCGGGGAAGGGCACATGTGCCAACGGCACCTGCTTGTGCCCGGAGGGCTACGTTGGTGAGGACTGCAGCCAGAGGCGGTGTCTGAACGCCTGCAGTGGGCGAGGCCACTGCCAGGAGGGTCTCTGCTTCTGTGAAGAGGGCTACCATGGGCCGGACTGCTCCGCAGGTAGGAAGGGGAACTCCCTGGGGTGCTGGCGAGGGAGGCCCAGCCAGCCAACTGGAGGTGGGGAAGGGCAGGACAAGGGTGAGAAGCACTTCAGCTCAGGAACAGCGGCTGTGGTGGCGATGGTCACTTTCCACTGTGCTTTTGGTGGTACAGACAGGGTCAAGGTCAAGTTGATGTGAGCCCTTTCTGTACCTCAGCAGGACTTTGAGCACTCTGCCTGCCCCAAATTCCCTCCCTCGTCTGCTGCTGTGCTCCAGGGAGGCTGCCGCATGTGACATGGTGGGTCATCTGTGAGACGCTCTGGTCAACTTGGAACTTACAGATTGCAAGGTGTTGTTAAGTCATGCGATCAGCCAGTGTGTCCACATGGAGAAAAGCATCTGCAGGCCAGAAATGAAATATAAACAGGAATACAGTGTTAAAAGCACCAAGCAGGGACTCAAATCCTTACCGTTAGTACCGATTATTAAAAGGACATGCCTCACCTTGTTCCCAGTGGTCTTATAGCACAATGGAACCAGAGCCAGAGATGGCCTGGGGAAAACGGGCACCAAAGCAGATCCTAAAACGGAGGTTTGAATCAAACAGGAGGAAGGTACCAATCTGTCACTGATGATTTCCCCCCGATAAAATCATATTATTTTCATTATTGCTCATCCTCTTCTGACCAATTCAATGACTGTCGCTGATACATCTGTCTGTGTCTTGAACAAAGCAAATTAAGCAATTGAACCCCTCACCATCTAGGATTCAATCGGTCATAGTAAGCTCAGGGTGCCCCTTGGGAAGATGTTAAAGCTTTCAAATGACAGCAAACAAAAACATGAATAGACCTTCCTGGCGACGGATTCTGGGAATGTTCCGATCAGCCTTCTGACATACGCTGAGGAGAAAAGACCTGGGAGGACAGCTTCTCCAGCCTGCTGCTCTTCTGAGCCACCAGCGGTTTCCACTTGGACGGCCGACTAGTCAAAGACAAGGTTGCTACACATGTGACTTCAAGTTAAATGCCCCCCCTCCCCCAACATCAAAGGCAACAGTGAAGAGAATAATAGCAACAATGCGGTTTGTTGTTGTTTTTTAACGCACAGTGCCACCAGGACTCCTTAGTACCTGCTTTTGACTTTTTAAAACCATATTTTCCTTTTTGATTGTTTTTTTTTTTTTTTTTAGAAAATAATGCTTTTCCTAGGGGGGAAAACAAATGGTCCTTAAGAGCTTTGGTAATGGTTGTTGCCGTATGCAATTACCTCCTTTAACCTTTTATTTGTGGAATTGAAGTATCTTTCTAAAAACATAGTCATCATACCCATTGTCCCAACGGGAAATCTAAGCAGATATTCAGCATTATTGTTTCTGAATCCAAAATCAGTAGGCAGTTACTGGAGAAGCCAGCTGCAGAGCACTGTGAATTCCCACCCAGAGGTGAGGTGGTCCCGAGAGACGATCTGAGTCCTCATCTGGAGGAAGCTAAGGATAATTTGGGGTCACATCTGTGTTGTGGGTATTCTAAATTCCACGTGGCTCTCAGCAAAGTCGGCCATTCTTTATTAGGCTGGACATATCTATCGTGATTTTTTTACCCAATTTTCAAAGGCGGTGGATCCATTTGCCAACAACATCCTGATTTGGATTTGCTCTAGAGTGGAAACAGAGTTGCAAATAAACCCTAAGGGTCACCTCAGGGATAACTCAAAACTCAACCACCTCAAACTCACTGCCATTGGGTCAGTGCTGACTCATAGCGACCCAATAGGGCAGGGTAGAGCTTCCCCTGGCCGTTTCAGAAACAGTAACCCTTTACAAGAGTAGACTGTCACGTCTGTCTTCCGTGGAGTGGCTGGTGATTTTCAATGACTGACCTTGTGGACTGCAGCCCACCCATCACCACTGAGCCACCAGAGACCCTTTAGCAGGTGCTAATGTAGCTCCAACTGGGGCAAGTCCAAAGCAGGAACACAAGTTAGCTCCAAAATGACACTTCTGTGCTGTTGGAGGAGGACTCCTGTAGGCCCAGCTAAATGACTTTACAGACTCAAAGAGTGTGAGGAAGGACAGCTGCAGAATCTCCTTCTGTTGCTATAGCAACCCTGGGGTCACCATTTATTGCAGGAGGTGCAGCTCTTAATGCTTGCCTTTCAAACCAAGTGCCACAGGTTTCTACCAGAGAAGTCCCCAGGTCGTTACCCAAAGTGCTACTTTGCTTGCTCTTTGGAAGAAGGCTGAAGGAGAGGGAGCTATTTATTCACTGTTTGACATTTCTGGCCAGGTGTACACCCTACAGCGCTGCCACTCCCCTGGCCCACAAGAGTGAGGAGAGGAGAGAGAGGGGGGCGGAATGAATGGAGAAAGCATGGGAGCCACAAAACAGACTTCCTCGTGGGTCATTCTCATCTCTTTGGCAAGGGCATGGGAAATAGCTGCCCACTGAGTGGATTTCGTTCTGACGGCCCTGGGACTCTTGAGTTTGAACGTAATTGAACAGTGCTGGCAAAGCCACTTCATTTGACCCCTATCCTTGATCTTTGTTCATCGTGGGCCATGGGACACAATGTCAGCCGTTCCAGCTCTGTTCTCTCCTTATGTAAATATAACAGAACAAAAACATCATACAGGTGAGCTTTGAAAATAGGCCTTAGAAATAATCTACTGTGGGCTTCTCATTTTACACATCTAAAGAGCAGCGGTCCAGAGAGACAGAGATTTTTTCCCCCCGTAGCCAGATAGGCTAATTAATAGTGGAGTGAAAATGAGAGCCCTGATCTCCTACCTGCTTCCAGCACACTTTAATCCTCTCTGGATGCTGAGTAGAAAAGAATTGGGGGAAAAAAATAAAAGTGTTAAAAGCCACACACATTTCTATAAAATGGTCTTTTGATGTGAAAGTTGAACCTTGTCTAATGATTTTTTTTAAAGCTCCATGTTAGAAAAGAGATAGAGATGCACATTAAACCATTTGTCCACCTCTGCCCATTGAAGGTGGTCGGTGTGGGCGCTGGCCAGTGAGCTGGCCCGAAGTCCTGGCCAGTCAGCAGGATAAAAGAACCATGCCACTGGTCTTGGAACAATCCAGAAACCTGTTCCCTGGACCTCCTGTCAGACCTGTGGATATTCATCACTGTCAGCCTTCTGCTGCTGCCAGGACTGTCTCCAACCCACCGCCCTTTGGCACCCGAAATCATGGGCTCTTAGGAGAAAGCACATCAGAGAACTAATTCCAACCGCTTTCACCACACAAGGGCAGAATTTGTGCAACTCTAGTGAGTCAGCGGCATGACATCTTTGCAGATCAGCAAGTTGGAGGCCTCAAGACACAATTCCATTTTTTTGGCAGGGGGAGGCCAATGGGCTCTTTCCAAATTTTCAAAGTTGGAGCCACAAAGAGATTAAAATTAAGAATACTCTGTATCCACCATAAGTGCATTGACTGTGGGCTTTTGGTTCTTTGATAATTTGATTTGTAGTTCAATGTTATTTAGTGCTATAAGGTTTATGATCATTGTATGCCGTCCTTGGCTGCTCTTAAATTGGCCCCCACGCACAACAGAACAAATCAAACCCCAGTCTCCTGAGTGGAAAAGGAGAATTTTAGCCACTTGTGCCCCTGGATCCAATATGCACAGCTACCAGTGAGTTACAGGGCACATTGTGATGGTCACCTCCGTGGAGGTATGGCCCCCAAGAGCATTTCTGCCATGAGTGAAGACAGCAGTTAGCACTAGGTTCTCAAGCCAGACTAAAAACAACTTTCTGCACTTCTTTTTGACTTTCAAAGTCCAGAATTCTCTGCTCAGATCACCTTTCACAGCTGCTATTAGCTTTATTTTCTGGGAAGAAGCAATCAAAAGGGAATAAACTGACTTGATCCAGCTGCCTTAAGAGTTTATGGGAGGCTTGGCATTGGGGTGGCCATTTCTGTCACTGTAACAGCAGAAGTCCGTGTTTTACCACAATAGGCAAGCCCTGGTGAACCATTGTTTTTGTTTTTGTTTTCAAAAGAGGTGTCTTTTCCTTAGGAGAAGTCCCAGCCTGGGAATCACATGTTCCCATGTGCTCTAAGATGGTCACGTTATTTCCTGATGTTGCTGAGTTTGGAGGACTGTTGACAGAGTAAATCAAACATCTGACACAATCGGAGGTCTGCTCCACAAATTGGAGGGGCAAGAGCATGGCACCTGGAAGACCTGGGTTGGAGAGTCACCCCCACTGGGATCTGATGATCAGAGTTCTGGAAAGTCCCTTTCTCAAGGACTCGGTTTCCCCAGTGTAAAATCAGAATTATTATGTCTACGTAATTGACTGGACTACTTAAAAGATCTCCTTTTAACTTCTAGTTAGATGGTATGTACAAACATGGTTGAATAGACTATGAGGTGCTAAATAAATGCAAAACCATGTAATATAATGGCTAAGAGGATCTAGAGTCATTCCGTCTCCATTGAAGCCCTAGATTCTATGAGTTTGGGCCATAGGACTCAACTTCCTTCTCTATAAAATAAGAACCAAACCCACTGACATCAAGTCAATTCCAGCTTGTGGTGGCACTAAATAGGAGCAGACAGCCTCATCTTTCTCCTGTGGAACGACTGGTGGGTTTGAACTGCTGGTCTAGTGGTTATCACCCAGCATGTGACTCTGCTATCAAATAAGAGTAAAAAGCAGACCTGTCCCATGTTCTTAGTGCATGGATGAAATGAGATCATCCACGCAGGAGTGTGGATTATAAAACCATGTCCCTGTTGCAAATGTTCAATAAAATTACACAACCTTCCAGCAGAATATATTTATTCTACTTCCCGTGGTCCACAAGTCCTTTTGTGCGCATCCAGATTGTCCCAAAGGTTCCTACTGTCATTCTAAGCGTTCATAATATGAGACTTTTAAATGATGCAAACTTATAAAATCTGTGAATTTAAGTTGTACTTAAACCTACTTTGTTTTGTAAATTAAAGGAAATCAATTTTGAATGGTGCATTTTCATCAGCACATGGCATCTTTAATCAGAGGAAACTCTGCTTCCTAGACTGTTCTAGCTAACGAATAGCTGGGGGCAAAAGCACCCAAAGAAAATTCTAACACACTAATAGATGTTCCTAATTTCCTATTCCTTGATCAGGGATTAGTTGAAGGGCCCTCCATTTCTGCTTTTTCTGGGAACTTGGGCGTGCACGCTCCACTCCCATGGATCTGTGGAAAGATCTGTCCTGCCTAGTCCTCTAGATGGTGAACAAGTGGGATTAGTGGTGATAATGGCGAACAAGTGAGACTACCCAGAAGAGTGACCATTGTTGAACTAACTGAAGCCCCCACTCCATAAAAACATGTACATTAAATACGAACATTCAAATATTGAACCTATTCTTTCATTTAATCTAGGCAGGTCCAATTATAGATGCACTTGAATTCGCTTCCTAATTCATCCTAAGGTTTTGATTATTGAAGACGAACACTACTGGCGGAGGTCAGGGTTAGAATACAAGGTTATCTCAGTGAGTCTCCAGCTTCAGAAATTCTATGAGTGGGATTTGAGAAGTCGGACAAGAAAGAAAAGAGAAGCCCTTAACAATGATTCGTTGACATCGCTCCCGAGATCAAAGTTGGTCAAAGCTGATCCCAACATTAAAACTTAATGGAACCCACATTACATTTCTTTTGAAACTTAAGCAGTCTCCTTTCACAAGGGGAAATACTACCATAAGAGGCGATTGTCCATCTTGATCAGGCCATGGCATAAAGGATTTCTGGTTTGGGCTTCTTCAACTTAACAAAATAGCCATTGTGTCCATTCTGACTCAATGGCCCCAGAGTAGAACTGCCCCATGGGGTTCCAAAGCTGTCACATTTTGCAGCAGCAGATCTTTCACTCTCAGAGCAGCTGTGAGTTCTAAGCAAAACCTTTGGGTTCTCAGAGGAGCACTTTAACCACTGTGCCACCGGGGCTTCAGCAAGGTAGCGAAGAATGCCCCTTTATTTCCATCTACCAGAAACCATGGCCAGCGGTGTGCTATTAAATACAAACAGCTGGTTCTACAAAGACGAGAGCATTAAAAAAATACTCTGATTGGTGGCATTCACCAATTTCTGTTGTGTAAATCCTTCCTCCACGGTCAACTCCATACTGCCAATCCGACGTCATTTGACAATGGCGCTGAGGGGGGGCTGTGCAGGAGCACACAGTGACATCGCCTCCACCACACAGATACAGTGCACAGATACTCGTTGGTTTCAGTGAGCTTATTTGGAAGTGATGCGTTCTAAATATTTGTCCTTGGTTTTTAATGGAATTAAAAATTAGTTCTAGGTGGATATGATTTGATCTTTAAGAACAATGGCAGTGTTTAACAGCCAACTTGTAAAAGCCCTGAAATTTTAACATTCAGTTTTCATGAGCTCTTAGGAGATGGTCCCAGCATGTCACTAGCCTGTGACCCCATGGAGGTGAGGGAAAGATGGGATCCTCCCGGCAAAGGGACTTACTAAGTGCTCAAGGCCACTGAGCCCAGCAGAAGCTAGAGACCGGGCATGTGGGACGAGATGCGCAGAAGTCCAGGCTGGGAAGGCAGTCCTCTGAGCTCATGCTATCTGTGTATTGCCTCCTGGTAGTTGCCCCTCCAGAGGACTTGCGAGTGGCTGGTATCAGCGACAGGTCCATTGAGCTGGAATGGGACGGGCCGATGGCAGTGACGGAATATGTGATCTCTTACCAGCCGATGACCCGGGGGGGCCTCCAGCTCCAGCAGCGGGTGCCTGGAGATTGGAGTGGTGTCACCATCACGGAGCTGGAGCCAGGTCTCACCTACAACATCAGCGTCTACACTGTCATTAGCAACATCCTCAGCCTTCCCATCACTGCCAAGGTGGCCACCCGTACGTACCATCCCCCCTTCCTGCTTCATCTTTTTTTCTTTTCCCTCACATGAGATCATGGGCATTCATGATAGGGGTGGCTTTTCTTAATTCTCCAGGGATGCCTGCTACGTCGCCTCGTTTGAGGGGAAAGGCTTCGGACATGACCCACTAGGAATGGGCACACCATGAAAACAAACGAACCTTCTGACTTTAAAAGCTTCCAAATTCAGCAGCCCCCATACCTTAGAGTGGCGAAAGAACAAAAAGCTCTCTGATAATTGAGGTATCATCTAGACTCTGATTCGAAACCAACTGAAGTATGACACTTAGCTGAACATTCACCCTTGTTAAGCATTCAAAGCCCGGAGATGGGAAACCCGACATGTAACAAGCAAATGCTAAATGGTCGATTACACATCGCAGAGCGTTTGGGGATGGGGGTGGGGTTGGGGTTGAATCTTACTTAAAAACCAGAAATAGCATAATTTCTTCATGGTCTTTTGTTGAGCAAAACATCTTGGCAGCCCTTTTTTTAAAAATTCATTTTTGTTGGTATTGTTGTGAATAGTCCTTTTGACCCTAAATGTTCAGGTTCCAGACACAGTTTAGAAAATGCGGTGGGAAAAGGAGAAGTAGAAAGAGAGCCAGAAGGCAAGCGGAGCTGTCCTCCTTAAGAAAATGGACAGTTGTTCTCTTGTTTACATGAGGGGAAACTCCTACACATGAGCCGGTGGCCTTCGGGTAGGTTTATGGGTGTACAGAAAAATAACAACACTTGCACACTAATTCCTAACCTCGACGGCGTCAGGAAGTGGAATGAGAAAGAAGCGGGGACAGCAGTGTTTTTATCTCGTTCTACATTTCGGCATTCTTACAGTGTTCCATGGAGCCTGTGTCACTTAGGCATTTCAAATATCAGAGGAGGGAGCAGGTGCAAAGACATTCACCCCACAGAACTGTGCGGTGTGAGGATGCCCCTCTAGGACCTCATGCCCCCAAACCCACTGCTCTGTCTGCCGTGCACCCAAATGCCTGCGTGCCCAATGGAGGCAGGAAGTCTAGGGGGGAGGGAAATAGGGGAAGAAAGAAGAGACCTTCTAGAGGAGGTGAACTCCAAGCCACACAGAGCTTCAGCAGCGACAGGAAGCAGGAGCAAGAAGGGACCGTAAGCCCCTTAGCATTCACAAAGCTCTGGGGTCAGCAAATAGGAATATACACTAAGGGAGCCGAGCCCATTTTATAAACATCTCCAATGGAAAGATGATTTATAATCACAAATGCCAGCAGCATTCAGAAAAGAGAGAGCCCAGCCCAGGCAGAGTGGGCTGTTGAAAGCTTCGTAGAGGCCCCCGAATTTGGCCTGAGGTTTGTGGGATACTTCCGCTAGATTGGGTCAGGCAGAGAGGGAAGAATTTGAAACGCCATTTTACCCCTCGCTTTTCAGGTGGCAAAAATCCAGGTATCATGTTGAACCTTGCCAATGAATGTCTGGTAACATGTCTATAATTATCTCTGTTTATGTTTGATTTTGTTTTTAATCCTCTGGTGCCTGGACCTAGTTTGAAGGATCTGCTAGGATTGTGTCTGGAGCCAGGTCACCATGTGCTGCTTTTCCTACCTCATCCTGGATAAGCCACCCCCTCAAGGGCCTGGCCTCACTCCCAAATTCTCCGCTCTGATCTACAGTCAAAGGCAGTGATGAGGTTTCCGCCTCCGGTGGCGTGTATGATGCCAATTCAGGGCATCCCCTCCGGCAAGCTCCCAGGTGACAGGGGAAAAACCATGTCAACTCACCGAACAGCCTTCCACTTGAGTTCCCACTCAGCCCAGCCTTTCTACCAAAAAGCACCAGGAAGCTTCCGTATAGGAGGGATGAGAATCTGCCAGCTTTCCAATGGGAATATCCCAGGAGAGGCGAAGCTAAAATGAGAACAGGCTCCCTGCGGGACTGAGAAAAGGCATGCTATCATACCTCAGGGCTGGTAATTGGAACTCCATCAGGACAAGCATACTTCCACCTCACAAAACCTGTGCATGTGTACGTGTACGTGTACGTGTACGTGTATGTGTATGTGTGGTGGGGGTGGGCAGGAAGGGTTAGGGACCGAGAGAGAGATGAAGAGAAAAGAAAGGAAAATAAGAAACATGAGGCAAAGACACTGAGGGAGAGAAGAAACAGTGAAGGGGAGGAAAGGAGCAGTTGGAGGACGGAGAGGAGAACGTGAGCAGAGCGCAAATGCTCAAGCATCTGCTATTGCCCTCTGTGTATCCCTTTAAGGTGCCTGCGTACAGGGAATGAAAACCCCGATCAGCCAAGGCTTGGATTTCCAAACTCACCAAAATACTCCGAATGCGCATCAGCTCCTCAAAAATTGCATCCCAGTCTGAATTCTGATGATGTCTTGCTCTGCACTAAACAGCCAATTCTCTGGGGCCCCACCCCTTTCCCATGCATGGAATGAGACCACAGGTGCTGGACATGACCTTGCCTCTTGGGAAGCCTCCTCAGACGGTGTTCAAGGTCTCTGAGGGAAGGTGGCATGTTAAATCCCAAGATTTACTCCATTGGTCATATTAATACATTTTTCATATTAATGTTAACCCATTCTGCAATAGGAAGCCTTCAAACCGGTGCCTTCGATCGGGTTTGTTAAGTTCACTCCTTGGTCCCACCAACACTGAGCACCGAGCCGCAGGAAAGGGTTCCTTACGTTCAGAATAAGATGGGGGTTCCGCCCACCACTTGGTTCCACAGCCATGGTATGGAGGGACTTCATCAAGGTGATGCTCCTTGTACCTGCGGGGACAGCCCTGACCTTGTCCCCCACATTGCTGTATTCCAGATCTCTCCACGCCCCAAGGGCTACAATTCAAGAGGATCACAGAAACGACTGTGGAGGTGCAGTGGGAGCCCTTCACATTCTCCTTTGATGGCTGGGAGATCAGCTTCATTCCAAAGGTAACACCCAGTACTGAGCCAGCCTGCCAGGTGACCTTCTTGGAGCATCTGTACGCCCAACTTGGAGTGAGGAGCAGCCAGATGGTACAATCTAATGGCTCTCTCCAGCAGTAAGAAAGTTACCGTGCCTAGTGGCCCAATAGCTAAGTGCTTGGCTGTGAATGGATAGCTTGGGGGTTCAACCTCACCCAGTCGCTCCATGGAAGAAAGGCCTGGCTATTTGCTTCTGTAAAAATCTACAGCCTAGCCCACCCTGTGGGAGCACTTCCACTCTGTCACAAGGGATCGCTATACACAGAATATTGACTTGATGGCGCCCGCCAACAATAATTCCCTGAAGAGGGCAGTGGCATTTCCTGAGCTAGAGAACATTCCTTTCAAAAAAGAGGTGGTGATGACTGACTAGCAAAAGTGACCTCAAACCTAGCCCCTGGTCTTCAATAGCACCAGGATGTAGGAAGCAGCTGTCAATGCCACAGGTCGCTTGCTCCTAAAACCCCAGTCTGCCTCGCTGTGAGTTTAGCCAACTGAAGGCCAGACTCCCAAAAGGCTGGGGATTGACTTGAGGGTCTAAGAAGAATGAGACCGAGTGATTGCCTCATTCTGTTATAGACAGCTGCCCCAGAGCCAGCTTTTTGCAAAACTTCCATCTATTAACACAAAGCACTTAATCAGTTGAGAGAAAACTCAGAATCCGTTAAGTTGCAAGTCTTTGGGTTAAAAATTATTCTCAGATTCCTTTCTACTCTTTAAAAGAAAAGCATTTTACTTTGTTAATCCCAAAATTAACTTTTCCAAGTTACCAGAAGTGCCCATCTAGTTTGCATGCGTTGACCTCCCCACGTTCTCCGTCTCCTGCATGTGCGTCACACTTTCACTTCTGTCTTCATTCTTCAGTATCAGAGATGCCACCGTTAACAGTCACTTGTCAGACTTAAGTCCTCGTGAATTACCAATGGCATCGTTTGGGCCAGCAGGAGTGTGATTTTACCATCCCTCTTGCTTCGAAAAGTTTAGAGTCGTGGACTACCAGAGCTACCAAAGAACTTCAAGCTCTGAGAGCATGTTTTGCACCTTATTTCACACCTAGTCTAGTTTAGTTTAGTTCTGATCAGATGCGCTTAGTTTAGTTTGGTTTAGTTTACAAAAAATAAAAGGCAAACAACTTAAATGTTGTCACGCAGCTTAAGGTGAGATTCCATCCTTTCATGAAGAACTCTGTCCACTCAACCAGGACAAGCCAGATACATGGAAACAAACATCCTATACAAACGTTTTTGAAACATGAGTTCTTGTTAGGCGCCAGTGAGTCCATGCTGACTCACGGAGACCCCATGTGTACGGGGGAAAACGGCTCCATCCAGTTGGCGAGGCTGTGACCAAGTAGAAGAGATCACCAGACGTGTCTTCCACGGATGCACTGGAGCTGCCAACCTTTCAGCTAATAGCTGACCGTTGGTGCTACCCAGTGTCTCCCACGGTATCTTAGTTGAAATGGCCAACAAAACAAGGCAAGCAACTGGGTTTATAACACGGCAGAAACAATCATGTCACGCACACAAGTAGAAAGAGGCAAATAATATGGCGTTTCCCTGTTTTACGCCCAATGTGTAAAACTGAGTAGGAGAAGGAATGGCCAGGGCAGACCAAGGCCATCACAGGGCCACATAGAGAAACAGGCCTTGATCAGTAGGTTGAGGTCACTGGGGAACAAGTATCAGGCTGGTTGATAAGAGTATGACTATAAATTACACACAGGGGACTTGAGGTGACAGGAACAGAGAGCAAGAGAATAGGGGAGAAGGGCATGCCAATAAGAGGTCCCTCCTGTCTCCTCCATTTCCAGGGACACATCGAAAAGGTAGCCTGAACCCAACATCATCAGATGTTCTTCCCATTTCCTCTTCCATCCGCCTTTTTGTCCTCTCTCTGATTCACTGTCCCCGGCTTCATTCTCTTCTCCTTGTATGCCGTAGTCAATGTGACACTAAGCCCTAACTTATCGGTGAGGGGGGATGGGGGAGTGTTAAAGGAAAATAAAATTTGATGGATTTGCCCAAGGTAAAACCATGAGAAACCCCAGATATAACAAAATAACAGCCTCAGCTCATTAAAAATAAATAACTAAAACAAGAAGTGTCGTGTGTGTGTGTCTATAAAGATGTTTGCACACATGCACTCACAGTTATACATTTCCTAGCAGCCAGGGGGCATTACTCATCAGGAGACATGCCGAAAGAAAACTACCTGATGGATGTTAACCACAACCATGAGACATTTCCTCTTTGACAATCTGCATCACCTCATAACTAATTTTTTTAATTGGCAAACTCAACAAACTTGAGAGGCCAAAGAAATGTTCTCCAAAATTTGTTCTCCATTTGCCAAACCCTCATAAAGTGGTGGCAATGGTATTGCACTTCTTGGGAGTTGTCCTGACCCCAGACCCTCAGCATGGAAAAAACAGGCATGCCCCTTTTTAATTTGTAATCCCCAGTGTCCCAAGCCTCCGTCTTTCTCATCAAACATCGAAAGTCTCTCCCACTGAGGGTTGCTTTTACATTCTCTGCTTTTCTCCTCCTCCTATCTGCCAGAACAATGAAGGAGGGGTGATTGCTCAGCTCCCCAGCGATGTTACTTCCTTCAACCAGACGGGACTGAAGCCTGGGGAAGAATACATTGTCAATGTGGTAGCACTGAAAGAGCAAGCCCGAAGCCCTCCGACTTCAGCCACCGTCTCCACTGGTGAGTACCCTAGCTCATCTTCCTATTGTCTATTTGCTCACTCACAACATAGAACTGCAGAACCTGCCAAGAAGTGGAAGGACAAACAAGGTCCTAAGATTCCCCTCAGGTCTGAGAGGGACGCTGGTACTCTGGGGATGGAGCTACTCTGTCAACGGCTAAATTGAGCATCATCCCTACTTGTTCCCCTTGAACGCACAGATACCTGGGAGTGCATACTCCAGTGTAATTCATCTGATTTTACTCATCGTCGGCCTCATGTGTCAATCCCTAAGATCACGAACTTTGGAACCCAACAAGAGTTAATTACCTATTATCATATTTGAGAAAGAGTGACCTGAAAAATCAGCCTCATCCAAGAACAATAAGGAGGAACTGACCCTAATCAATGCTCCCCCTCATGAAAAAAATCACTGAAGATATGGGTGCTATAGCAAAGTTGGGGGAAGAAACCAGGTGGCTATCTGGTTTCAGATAGGTGACTATCAGAAAGAATAGCATCTGGGGTTGTTAAAGGTTGGTCTTCAAACAAGTAGCTATTTAAGTGAGGCATCAACTAAGTCCACATGGAAGAAGCACACCAGCCTATGTGATCCAAAGATTGTAAATAGTGAAATCCGAATCCAAAGGAGGGACTAGTATCAGAGTTTAAATTGTGAACGCCTGGTTTGCAGAAGACTATAGACGAAGGTAGAAACCCAAGATCCATGTGCAGAGTCCCCACATGGATTAAACCTCCATTGAATTCCCTCTGACCTTAGTCCAGGGCTGTGAGGAGCTTTGCTATCAGACGGAGCATTGTAAACTCCATTTGACAGGTGTGGGTGGGTTAAAATGTGAATCCTTATCATTTGATCTCCCTTTTGGCTCCTTGTTAAAGTTGTTTCAGCTTTTAATACTTCCTGGTATCTTTATGATTGAGGTTTTTCTGTTTTGTCTAGTCGTTAGATTTGGGGTGTTTGTTTGGGACTTATTTGTGTTTTGTACGATTTTCTGTATGTGAGCTCCAAAGTACGCATAACTATAGACACAATCGCTGGATTGATAATCGTGTAGGGGCATGGCAGAGGAGAACGGGAGAAAATAAGGAACTAATAACAATTAGACGAGAAGAAAATATTTTGAAATGGATCGTAGTGACAGTTGCACAAACCTTCTTTATGTGATTTCACAATTAAATTTACTGGCTATGTGGAGTATACGCCAGTAAAAATATTTTTATAAAGAACAATAATGAGGAACAATACCCCTTGTTCGTTGAGTTGATATAAGGATACACGTGATGAATACTATGTTAATGAGAGTGAGTACCCGACACTTGGTAACTGCACCTATTCCCAGCGAACACACTTAGAAGTGAAAGTGGTAGGAGCCAGATCATTTATAATCAGTAGGCATAGGTTAGGCAATGTTCCAGGTAACAGCTTAGGTTAATGACTCTTTCTTCCACGCAGTTCATCTCATTCATGATTCATCAAATGGATAGTGTTTTTGCCTTGGTATTGCCTTAGCTAGCAAAGGATGTTTAGTTTCAATTCTGAAACGAGCAATTACAATGTGTGTGTGTGTGCGTGTGTGCGGGCGAGCACTCCCACACACACATGCATCCTCACCAAGACCTTTTTTCACTTTTTTTTTTCAAAAATTGTGAATGGCATCTGTTATCATCCTTGGTCATTATTTTACTGATGGACAATCTGAATCTCAGCGGTGAAACAACTTTCCACATCAATAACGGAAACTGAGACGGATGCACATTGGTACAGCTTTATTTTTCCTAAATAGAAACTGACAATTAAGGAAGGCCGTCTTGAGCCCAGGACAAAAAGCGGAGTGGGCCAGAGAAGGAACCCCAATGCTGTGTAATGACACTATATCCATGGGTCGGTGGTCCACGCATTGGCTTGGATTCCAGCTAAGGAGCATCACGTGATGAGGTTTAGCTTCCGTCTAAGAAACGTCGGTTGACATTGATTGTGACGTTGGTACGTGTCCCCTTGGAGCCCTGGGGTTCGTCTAACCAGAGAAGCTCCACTTCTGTATTTGTAAAGGCATTTAAAAGTTTGGTTTTTGGTTTTAAATGCATCAAGAAGCAAAAAAAAAAAAAGCTAGAAAGTTACTGTTCTAATCCCACATTTTTATATCAGAAATGTTAGTATCCATAACAGCTCCAGTGTTGGGAAAGATCTTTCCAGATGTCATCAATGCCACAAGGTTTTCCCCAGATGCTGCCCATCTCCCACAGTTACTGCTAAACCTGAAGAGCTGGCATTTGGGAACATACATTCTTCTCTTTTGCTGTATCATGGTTTCCGAATCTCCCAGTCATCCCTGTGGTTTGATCTTAAGAAGTGGTGCAGAGAAGGAAGCCGACGAGAAGGAGTTCAAAGGAGGGTGGAGAAGGACACACCACTGTCTAATGCTCTTCCTCCCCAGGGTTCGGAGGACTTCTCCAGGGGAGTCCAGCCCTGCTCTACTCTTCTGTTCAAACCACAAGTTAATAAAATTCACAGGATTTTTTTGGTTTGGAAGCTCCTAGAGGTGAAAATTAAAAGTTCCAGATCTAAAACTGCGTAGTAAGCTTGGGCAGAATTTTCTTTCCAATGAAGAAAGAAAGGGAAAGAAAAACAGGGGGGGGGGGGGAATAAAGCAAACCTTTTCCAGTTAATATTTTGGCCTGTGTGCAGTCATGAGGAAATGGAAAGGACAACTTTCATTCCGGTTCACTTTCCGAGTAGGACTTGTGTTTGTTCAGAAATCAGGGCCTCCACTGAAAGCAAGCAAGCAGATGCCTCCTTGTCTACAGCACGACATCACCGCCAACCAAAGGGCAGGGCCCAGGGGTGGCTACAGGAAGGATGGCAGGCTCCCAACCCTGTCGGCTGTTTTTAGGAAATGATTGTTTAATTACTTCCTTCTGCTAAGGTCTGCCCTACACCAATTCCCCGCCCCCTGCAAAGCTCAGAGCCTGAGGGCACTCAGAAAGCTTCTTGCTGGCAGGCCATTTTGTGAAGGCAAATTACAAGACCTCCAGCAGCTAGAGCCCTCTGCCCTCCATAATCACATTCCAGTCGGGGCATTCCATTGTGATTAGGGTTCTTCAGATTTAAAGAGTTGAAGGACAAAAGACTTATTTGGACCTTTGCCTTTTGATAATACCTCCCCCCTTCTCCTCCCAAGAGACAAGGAAATTCTTCCCCCTTTTTTCCTCATAGAAAATCCTCTACTCTTTCTTGTGTTCAGCTCTCATTTACTGAATGCCGACTGTGTGCCAGGCATACTATGTGCACAGCAGCTAGGCGGCCGTTTCTTCCACTTCATCATTCAATGAACTAAACTGAAAATCCCCAAATGCAGCATACTGAGAAGATAGCCTGTGGATGTTTTCTCCTTGATGGCATTCAGCCACAGAACAACAAACTCCCTGCCATCATGGAGTCAGTGTTAGCTCCTAGCAACGGGGCCCCCTGTGAGTGTCTGAGACTCTAACTGCCAGCAGGAGTAGAAAGCCCAGTCCTTCTCCCACAGAGGTGCTGGTGCTTCAAACTGCCGACCATGCAGACCGTAAGCCGAGGAGGAACCACTCTGTTCAATGGCGCTCCTGCCCCAACGATCAACACTGGGACTTCTTCCCACTTCCACCAGGGGGCACCAAAACGGTCTGGTGTTTTCCACGCTGACTGGTGCCAGCCCCAAACTTGTAAGCTGCTCAGGAGAGAAGAGCAGGCCAACCCCATGGCAGAAGGTGACTAGAACGCAAGCTTTAAGGTCAGTCGGAGGTAGCCTGCCAGGAGCCATTCATTCCGAGGACAGAGTAAAAGTCCGAAAGGTGAAACAGTTAAAACACAAACAAACAAAAACCTCTGGTGGTGTAGCGGTTACAATTGGGCTACGATCCAAATGATCAGCAGTTCAAAACCATCCGCAGCTCCTGGGGAGAAAGACTGGGCGTTCTACGCCCATGAACAGTTACAGTCTCAGAAGTCCGCAGCAGGGGTCGCTGTGAATCTTCGTTGACTCGATGGCAGTGAGGCTTGGTTTGGTTTGGTTTCAGTCAACACTTGGTAATAATGAAGAAGAAAAACCTACTTAAACCAGCTGAGACAAAAGAAAGAATGTATTGGAAGGTCATGGAATGTCGGAATGTCTGGTGGATTCTCAAAGCCAGACACACGTTGGGCCTCAACAAAGACTTAATGATACAAATGGTTAACAAGACTGGTGGCTAACCGGAACACTGGAGCTGAGTCCGCCCAGGAGTGGCTCAGAACGGCCTAGCTGTCTGCTTCCCAAAATTCAGTCACTTAAACGCCTGTGGAGCACAGTTCTGCTCCGACATGTGAGGTCACCGTAAGTCTGAGGAATCTATGGCAACTGGGGGTGTGGCATCTCAGCCTGGGTTCCCGTTGTCAAGCTGTGTGTCCTTGGGAAAGAAATGTAATCTCCCTGGGGCTCATTTTCCCCCTTTGTAAAGTGGAGCAACAATCCCCATCCTCTTTGACAGTAAGGAGGAGCGGGGAGAACTGAGGGTGAATGCTTATTTCTCAATCAAACCCTGTGTTCTGTTCGATTCTTCTTGTTCAGTTATCGACGGGCCCACGCAGATCCTGGTTCGCGATGTCTCGGACACTGTGGCTTTTGTGGAATGGACCCCGCCTCGAGCCAAAGTCGATTTCATTCTCTTGAAATATGGCTTGGTGGGCGGGGAAGGTGGGAAGACCACCTTCCGGTTGCAGCCCCCGCTGAGCCAATATTCCGTGCAGGCCCTGCGGCCTGGCTCTCGCTATGAGGTGTCGGTCAGTGCGGTCCGAGGGGCCAATGAGAGCGATCCCATGACCACCCAGTTTACAACAGGTAAGACTAAGATGGGGGAGAAGCACAGGGCAAAGAAGGGGTGGAGGCAACTGGTGGTGTTCCCAGGGCTAGGGAAAAGGAAGAGAGGGAGGAGGTGAAGTCTACTTGGACATGAATGTTGTCACCAATGCTGCCAGAAGGAACTGGGAAGTTTTGGCGCTTTCTGGTGATATTCATGTCACAGCAGCAAGGAAAGAGCTGGGCACCCACAGCATGGAAGCAAGGTTCGGACCTTCCCTCGGCCACCAGCTAACTCTGTGATCTGGTAGAAGTCTCTTCTCCCTCAGGGTCTCAGGCTTCTCATTTGTGACAGAAAAGGCATGTTTTGATGACATTTAAGCATTCATGTTGCTAATACAAATGGCAGTTTTGTGAGAGCTCAGAAGGGAGGCCCCACCTCTAGATACTTTATTACTGTACTAGATATCATGGTAATGACTATATCAAATTATAATGACCATTTATGTCATCCCATGATGGTGCTCCCAGGAATTGTGCAAAGCATAACCTGTCCAGCTATGCTGAGGGTTTGTGACGCATCCGCCCAGAGGAAAGCATTAATAATCAGACTCAGTTTGAGAGCTTGTTTCCCCAAGGCCATCAGTGGAGTCAGGTCTGCAGATAAACCTTCTGCTTTGCTATCACTCCCCTCCCACCCTTTCTCTTTCCAAGGCCTTTGGGATTTTAAAGAACTCACTGCCAGTCAAGAAAGGCCAGACCTCAGGGTGACTTGCTCTCTTATAGAAGTCACCAGGCTAGTCAGTGGGTGCACAAAGGGGACAGAGCCCCTCCAAAGGACAGGCTGCCCGGCACTCTCATTAGGTCAACCTACCAGTGAGAGTGAATCCCTATCTAACCCAGATTCTCACTCTCAGCGTCTTTATCTGGAGAAAATCATAAATCAAGGGATGCTGCTCCAGGGACTAAAGGAAACTGCGAACACATGTCAGACCACTGACCAACGGCTTCCTGCCTAGAGTAGAGAAGGGGGATCAGCTCCTCCTATGGTGGGTTAAGCCTGTTGAGGAGAGGCTGGAGGACTGCAGGAAGCCCAGTGATTAACATCCCTCTTCTCCATCTGTATTTCAAACCAATTCAAAACTAAAGTGAAAATTAAGATGGATTGATCTGTCTTGGAAGAAGTACAACCAAAATGCTCCTTAGAAGCAAGGATGAGGAAATGTTGTCTCATGAGCCTTGAATATATTGTCGGGAGAGACCAGTTCCTTGGGAAAGACACATGATTCGTAAAGTCGAGGGGCAGCAAAATAAGGGGAAGGCCCTCGACGAGAGGGATTGACACAGTGGCTGCAGCCATGCGCTCACCCCTAACAACCATTGTGAGGCTGGCCCAGGACTGAGCAGTGTTTTGTTCTGTTGTACATGGGGCTGCTAGGCGTCAAAACTGACTTGACGGCACCTAACACTGACAACAGCAAGACAGGTGGAGTCAAACATGTTCCTCCCCCTTCCCCTCCTCCCCCCACAGTGTGGAGTAAGTAGCTGAGTGTGAGAGCCAGAAGGGCTCACAAACTAAGCCCCATCTATAGACTCACCCACAGGGACAGTTCTATTCTGTCATATGGGGTCATGAGGGGTCTAAACCAACTCCACAGCACCTAAAACCACCACCAATACCCAGCGAGAGAGCCCTGTGTATGTGGACAAGTCTCTCCATCTAGATCAGTGGTTCTCACCCTTCCTAATGCCACGAGCCTTTCATACAGTTCCTCATGCTGTGGTGACCCCCCCCCACCATAAAATTATGTTCGTTGCTACTTCATCACTGTCATTTTGCTACTGTTATGAATCAGGGGAGCCCTGTGAAAGGGTCGTTCGACCCCCAAAGGGGTGGTGATCCACAGGTTGAGAACCACTGATCTAGATAAAGTTGTGAGTGTGCTCAGGCACGCAGAAGACTTGACCCCTGGGGGCTGTCTGCTCCCATGAGAGAGGGGAAGAGAGATTGGCAGGGTTCAGGCCCTGCTGCAGAACTCACAATAGATTAAGCCCCAGTAATCCCCTGTGTAAGACAAAACAGAGAGACCAGGAGTGTTGGCAATAGGGCTGTCTCCACACAGAAAGGAAAACAGGGAGGGAAGGAAGCCAGGAGGCCTCGAAGCATCATGTGGGGTAGCTGTTGGTCGCCTTACTCCCATAAAGATGTAGAGACTCTCTAGGAAGGAGAGTCAAATGTAGACACTGTCCCAAGGCAGAAGGCAAAGTTTGATTCTGAAAGGAGCCCTTTTAAGTTTCTCGCTTTCACCACTAGGGCATGTGGGTCAGATGTTTCCACTGAGCAAGTCTGGGAGCTCCCGGGATTGAGTAGCATCCCTGAGTGGTGCAAAAAGGTAACCGGCTGGGAACCAAAGGATCCCAGCCAACCCAGACCTGGGAAGAAAGGCTCGCAGGCCTATTCTGAAAAAAAGCAGGCACCGAACCCCCTGGGAGCACAGGTCTACCCTGACACCGTGAGTCCATCCCTCAAGGCCAACTGGCTAGTGACGGAAAACGGAACCACATTGGCCCATTTCTCTTCTCTTCTCCTCCCGCACTTTGCCAACAGCCTTCAGAGCCAAGTATGAGCAAGGCGTGAGCGGTGCAGTGTGCCTGCTTGCTTTACCCCAAGGTCATTCTTTCCCCCACCCTCCCCACGCACGGCGTGCTCAGGAAGGTGGTACCTCCCGTGGGCCTCCACGCCTGCGTTCATGCCCGGATTTAAGGTAGCATTGGTTTGTGGAGTCGTTTCTTTGTGCTTTGCTCCGATAAGGAGTTTGAGGAAGCAAATAAGGAAGGCGGGGCTCTCCAGCAGCCTGATGAAAAGCACCTTCTTGGTGCTTCGGCCGACAAGCTGGAAGTAGGGTTGGCTGGTGGCCCAGGAAAATTCCAATCAAGACGATGACATCCTTCCGCGGCCGCAGGGGCTCCCCCTGAGTTTCGGTGCAGGCCGGTGCGGCTCTGTTTCCGGTTGCCTGGGGGACTGGTAGCTGGCAGCTGCCTTCTTCCGCAGCCTCCCTGCACCTCGGCCCCATTCCTGTCCACTCCTGGGGAGCTGTGGGTGCCTTTGCAGACACTCCCCAGCGCAAGCCTGCGGTTGGCAGCTGCCACTTGAGTGATGAGAGGGTGCCCGGACCCTCACGGTAGGGTCCTCTGTCATTTCAGAACGTCTCTTAAATTCAAATTAGCCAAAGTGCTTTTCCAGGTGATGGCGTCAACCCTAGGAGCACGCTAATTGCACAGTCAATTAAGACAGAGATCTGCTTCCTGCCCGGTGAGAGGAATATTTGCCTGGATTTTGGAGCTGTGCTGGAAAAGAAAAGACCCCTGTCTGGAACATGGGTAGGCCAGGGGTAGGGCAGAAACTGGCCAAGGAAACTGAGAGGCCACCTTCCAACTGCCCAGTCCGGCCCCTGGCCACTCTGGTGACAGTCACCCTCAAGGATGGGCTCTTGGGGCACTTTCTCCATCAGAGGGATTTTCTATAAGTTTACCCCACTGGCCACCAGGACATTCCCCCAAAGGAATCCATTTATTTACCCTGAATGCCACAAACCAAAATATAAGCCCCCTTCATTACAGAGTTGATTTCAGCTCCTAGTGACCCTATTGGGCTCGGGGTAGACCTACTCTCTAGGGTTTCTTAGAAGAAAGCATAATCTGTCTATCAAAGAGCAGCCGGTGGGCGCGAATCATCAACCTTGCTAACCCAACCCCGTTTCAATGTTCCATTCACAACAGTCTGAACCTCCAGCTGCTTGCAGTGGCATGTCTCTCTTTCTCTCTCTCTCTCTCTCTCTCTCTCTCTCTCTCTCTCTCTCTCTCTCTCTCTCTCCCTCCCTCCCTCCCTCCCTCCCTCATTGTCTCTGGGATTCTCACACAAAAGCTCTCAGCTTCTCAAGGCTGGCCCTTCACACCCCACCTAAGATCCTGTCTTTGGAAAGCAGGTGGGCTTCCTGCCCTGTAAGACCACTTTCCTTCAGGCAAAGCACTCTTTCCCCCACTCCACCCCACCCAAGAGGACTGTCAAACCCCCACATCTAAAATGATGAAGGAAAGTTCTAAATAGGGCTTTGAGATAGCCAACTAACCAGAGACCTGCCAATATACATAGACTCACCAAACGGGTTTACTGCACACCTACTAGGTTCTCCGCACAGTGCTCAGCACTGAGGCTGGGGAATAAGCAAGACGGAGGAGAGCTCTGTTCACAGGGAGTTGCTTTTGAGTTCAGAAAACTGGGCAGCACAGAAGAAAACAAGTATGCAGGAGTGCTTCCATCTTGGATGCAGTGCTGAGGGGTCAGATGGAAGGAGGGAGGGAGGGAAGGATTCAAAAGACCTTCCTGAAGAGGTGACCTTTCTGCTCACTGCTAAGTGAGGGCCTGAGAAGAACATCCGGGTGATGGAGCGAGCTGGGGCCCAGGCCTTGGCGTGGGAGTAGGTTTGGTGTGTTAGAAGGGGTGAGAAGTGCCAAAGGGTGAAAATGTTACAGGGTGCTCCTCTGAGAAGCAGCCAGGCCCCATCAGGCAGGGCCCCATCCATGAGGCATGGAAGCAGTAGGAAAGCTCTCACGGAACACATGGTCTCCCTTACGTCTGCATTTGACAATTAACTGAAAGAGTGGAGGTATGAACCCACCCCAAGAGACCTAGAGGAGGCCTGCTGGTGTGGTGGTCAGGAGCTGGGCTCCTGACCCTACAGTCAGCAGTTTGAAACCACCAGCCACTCCTCGGGAGAAAGAAGGGGCCTTCTACTCCCATAAAGAGTTTATCTCAGAAACCCACAGGAGCAGCTTGATCCCGGCCTATAGGATCATCCTGAATCACAACTCAGAGGTGGTGAGGTTTTGTTTTTTAGAAAGGGCCATGGGAAGATCGACTTCCTAATGGACCCCCCACGGAGCAGTTATTCTCTGCCTGGGATCTGCTCTAGATGGCAGCTGGTTGGCTTTATGATCCACTGGGCGCAAAAGTATGTCTTGTCTTATGGCCAAAAAGAAATGAAACACCCAAACCTACCTCTAAAGTGCCCGAGGGCGGGGCTTTGCAGTTGTGATGACCAGTGTACAGGATCCAGCAGTAACTCTAAGCACACCCTGCTTCTTTTTCCTCCCATCCTGCCTCTTTCCCCATTCTCTCGCCCCCTGCATGTGAGGGTCCAGCCCAGCGTGCCCCCCACCTCGGTCCCCTACAAGCCTCTCTGCCCACAATCTTCACACCGTCCAACCAGTGCCGGAGAAATAGCGCGCACAGCTGATCCACGAAGCCACACTACACACAAGGAATGAGGAAGCATTTCTCGGAAAGATAGGCTGCAGAGACATAAATCTCCTTTAAAAAAGCCATCCAATTTACATCCCTAAACAGAACACTTGTCAGTCCAGCGCCTGTGCGCTCAGATTGATTCACAGCCTCCCCGCCTCCCCCCAAGAACAAACAGTGGACACTTGCCTTGCATTTTCAAGTAAAATGTCCACTGGACGTTTTCTCAGGATGAATAGCTGGTCCACTCCAAAGTTAAACTCAAGTTTCAAAGAGTAGAACACTTTGGAACTTTCTGAATGGCTGATTTTCACCACAGCATCTCATGAGGCTGAAACCATGGCCAGCCCTGGGCGAGGGAAGCAGCCCCAAGTCTATGGGGGAGATCCCGTGGTCCTTTCATGGAGTTAGGCTCCTACAGAGCAAGTATGGGGACGCCATGTAATTAGAATGCAGCAAGGACTTAGGAGGCAGCAGGAGCCTGCCCAGAGCTTCAGACTCTCACTGCCATCAAATTGATTCTGATTCATAATGGTACTAGAGGGCAGAGTGGACCTGTGTCCCTATGAGTTTCCAAGAGCCCTGGTGGCGTTGTGGCTAGTGTGTGAGACTGCGAACCTAAAGGTCAGCAGTTCGAAATCACCAGTTGCTCCACAGGAGAAAGCGAAGGTGTTCTACTTCTGTAAAGATGGACAGCCCCGTGTTTGAAACTACGTCTCGCCAGGCACCCCAGGCACACTTCACATGCATTGTTCAATATGAAATGGGGGAGTCCCCATCCCCTTTGCAGGATATCAAGGCCAATGAGCTTAAAAGACTGGCTTCTGGCCACCTCCCACTGAAATGACAAAGCTGGGCTTCCAAAGCCCAGATTTTTTCCTCTTATGTCTCATCTCCCAGAAGGATCTTAATGTTTCTCTGTCTCAGCAAGGAAACCCAGGTGAAGAGACGTTACACTTCAAAATTTTAAATCAACCGTCTTCTTTTTTGCTTGATAGTCAAATGTGATGTTACTCGATTCTCGTTTAATCTCTTAGGAACATTCTCTGAATTTTCTCCTATGGATTTTTGCTTTGTTTTCCATTTTATGAGACTAATTAGCTCATGGCAAAGTTTCTAGCCCATCGCTGGAACTCCTGAGTGGAAATGAGAGCCATGTGAAGCATCCTACACCACATCCCAATGAAAACCCACTAGCCTGGCCCGGGGACTTGCCCTGGATGACCAGCCAGATGGGACAGTAGCCAGTCAGGGGCAGAATTATTGTTTTCCACCCAGCAGACCCAGGTTCAATGTCCAGCCAATATGTCTGGTGTGGGGCCACCACGCACTCCTCTGATGCAGACCTGTATGTCACCATGGTGCCAAAGAGGTTTCCGTAGAGCCTCCGGCCTAAGATGGACGACGGAAGGCCTGGTAACCTACTTCCGGAGCTCAGCCAATGAAAATCCTGTGGAGCCAATGAGCCGGTCCCATTGGGGGGGGGAGGGGCGGAAGGGGGGCACTTGCATGCATGGCTAGGAGTAGAGCAAACAACCACCACCTAGCAGATGAAAAACCAAGAGGCGGAGGGGCCGCCATTGAGACGTAAAGAGGGAAGGTGAGAGGTGTGGCTTCTCACAGGAAAGGTTTTCCAAGTCCAAGACGCAGGACAAATGAACCTGTTCATGTGTGATGTTGGTGATGTCTGACTCTTTCTAGAGATCGACGCCCCCAAGAACTTGCGAGTAGGTTCCCGCACAGCAACCAGCCTTGACCTGGAGTGGGACAACAGTGAGGCAGAAGTGCAGGAGTACAAGGTTGTTTACAGCACCCTGGCGGGTGAGCAGTACCATGAGCTCCTTGTCCCCAAGAGCCTTGGTCCAACCACCAGAGCCGCCCTCACAGGTGAGTGAGCCCTGTTTTCTGGGGACCCATTGCTTCCTGACTCTATGGCCCTCACAACTCTTTCCCCACCCTCCACTCCAGCCAAACCAGAACCAAATTCCATTGATCTAACCTCCTAAGCTACATATTGGGCTGCCAACCAGAAGGTCAACAGTTTGAAACCACCAGCCACTCCACGGTGGTGGTTTCTACTCCCTCAAAGATTTACAGTCTCAGAAATCTAGAAGAGCGATTCTCCTCTGTCCTGTAAGGTTGCCATGAGTCAGAACTGGTTCCATTGCGGTGGATGGAGTTAAAGCACCTACCAAATATGCCTGGCATTCTCAATTTGTACTGCCATCACCAGGCCTAAACTACTCTTGTCAGGACCACTGCAGTAAATCCTCAGACTCTCTCTCCCCTCTCTGACTTGGTCTTCATGCCTCCAGTGATTTTTTTCAAAGTGCTTTTCTGATTCTGCCGTTTCATGCCACGCGCATCTGAGGAACTTCCCGTTGCTGTTTAGAAGAACTCTGTACCCCTGTAGCGTGGCTCCCCAGCCTTGCATGGCTCCCCTCCTGCCTTCTTCTCTAGCCTTACCTCCAGGCCCACAGGACCTCAAATTCTTCCCTCCTGCCACAGGGCTTTGCCCATGCCCTCCCTCCCTACCTCCCCTCTCCCGACAAGCCCTCTCAACCAACTCCTGCACTCACTTGCCATATGCTTTCCTCTCAGCTCTCAACTCAGGGGTCACTTCTCTCAGCTCTCAACTCAGGGGTCACTTCTCAGGGGACCTGCTTCAGTTCCCGGGCAAGGTCAGTTCATCCCTTCCTGCAGCCTCGTCTCATAAACTAACATCTCACCCTTGCCCTTGTCATGAAGAAGCCCCTCTGTGAGGCAAATGGTTAAGAGGCTGGGCTGCTAAGTGAAGGACTGGTGATTCAGGAGCCCCCAGAGATGCCTCGGGGGGAGGGGGACTCCTAACTATCTACATCCAAGCACAGTCTCACAGAGCCCCCTGAAGAGCACATCTCTAATCTGACACACATTGGATTAACTCCACGACACTCGGAATGTGGTGTTATTGGACACTTTGCCTCCACTCTAGACTTCAAGCTTTATGACCAAAGGACAAAACCAAAGTCCCTGCCAGGCCCGGGCTGGACGCTAACTCACGCAGCCCTGCAGGACAAGGTACCACTGCCCCTGTGGGCTTCTCAGACTGTCGCTCTCTACGGGCCCACAGAGTCTTGTCTTTCTCCCCAGAGGGGTGGCTGGTGGTTTTTGCACGGCTGGCCTTGTCATTAGCAGCCCATGACAGTTGGACCGTCTTTGTTTATCTTTTGCGCATCACTGAATTCTGCATCTTGCTCATCATCGCTCCTAAATAAGTCATTCTTGAGTGAGCACATGAGTGAAGGGAAGGGCAAACGCAGCTCACTGCGACGACCAGAGTGTGCAAGGTGCGGGTGTGATCTCGGACGGCGCTGTAAGCACTGGAAAGAGTTGGGGGTGAGTGTTGTCTTGGGTGCTGAGGAGTTTCTGAGGGACTGTGACTAGCGTGGCCTGATGGCTAGTTTTGTGCAGCTGTGGGCTGGAGAGCAGATGGGAGGAGGACAAGGCAGGAAGCACGAGACTTGCCAAGAGGCAGTGGCTGGACTAAAGGCAAAGATGCTGGTGGTGGCCAAGAAGACAGTGCCTACATCACCGGAGGCTCCCTTGCGGGGCAGGGCTCTTTGTCCCTGTGGGTGCGTGGCACATCTCCTAGTGCATCTCCTGGGCCCTGCCACAGCCCCCGGCAGGAAAACCTACTGGGCGGGGGGCTCACTGAGAGGTCATGACCGGTGAGGCCGGCTGCGGTTCTCAAATGGTAAGCAGACTGCGCAAAGCGGCGGTGGCCCAGGGCTGCCCATGTGCTCATCGGCAGAGATTTCATTTCATTTGTGTGTTGGCTTCTTGAAAAAGCATTTGCCATTTTAGCAGGCACGGGATGTGTAGCGAAGAGTGCGTACAGTAAACAAGGGCGATATAATCAAAGTTGGTTTCCTCTCCAGCTGAAATCCCACACCACCTTACCAAACGAGGCCAGTTAAAGTAAATATAATAAATGCCTTTTCCAGACAGATGTGCCCCTGGGGGGGTGGGGGGGCACCAGCAAGGAAATGGAAGGATATGCTGACCAAGCAGGTTAATAGGGGTGAATTAAACATAGATGAACAGACCAGCTGGCATAAGGGCCTTTTTTTTTTTTTTCACAAAACTGGAGACATTCACAAAAATTAAGCTACACCAAAAGCCGAGACTGATGTTAGAGGGAACTTATTCTAAGCACAGCCCGTTCCTGCTGCAAGCCTCGGGCTGACTTGGCAATTAGCAGTTACAAGAAGATGTTGGGTGTTTGGATGGAAGATGCACAATGAGCGGGAGTCAGACAACTACCCAGTCACCTCCTCCTAGTTATCGTTCCCCACAACCAGCAGGAAGAAAGGAAGATTCAGCCATGATCCTGTCCTGTGTCCGGGAGTCATAGGAACCCTACAGACCTGCCCCGGTGCATTTCCAACACTGCAAATCTTGATGTGAGCAGAAAACCCAGTGGTCTCCCAGCTGCTGGCACACCATCCCCTCCTGATGATGTCTCTAATCTTCTCAACTTTGTTAGGTGGCTGTAGCAGCCCCACTTGATGGATGAGAAAACGGAGGCCCAGGAAAACTGGGGAATTGCTCAACTTCACACTTAGCAAAGCACATAGCTAGGACACAAAGTCAGTTCTTCTGAGCTCCAGCAGAAACATGTTCCCCCATGAAAAACGGCCCCCCATTTCATGGTCATGTCTATGAACAAAGTACTAAACATAAACACTGGCCAAAAGGAAAAAGCTGCAGATTGGCAGGGGATGGAAAAGTATTCATGAGTGGCAGACTTGGGCTGTTGGGGTTTTCCCCCCAGGGCTGCATTTATGAAATTATATATGGATGTATAATTGATACATATATATGTACACGTATATATATAATTTCATAAACCCAACCCTGACAAAAATTCACCCTATCTAAGTCCATATAATTATCCCAGGGAGCTCACTGCTGGAGAGATTTATAAAGGCAAATAACTTTAGATGATTTAGAAGGGATTATAGGCATGTAAGGAAATCAAGTGTGTCTGTACTTGCAGAGACGAGAGTTACAAGGATTGTTAGCTCTCCTACTGCAGTCTCTGGAGGAAGAGAAAGAAGGGCCGGGAGGAGGGAAGGGAGAGGGAAGGAGGAATGTGACCTCAGCCCCGAGGAGTTGTGCCCTTTCTCACACTCCAAGCTCTGACCCCAACGAGGAGAGTTTTCCAGCATCCAGGACCTGTGTTCCCACTACCTGTCTGTCAGTTTGCGGCTCGCATGTGGCAGAGGTGCTGGAAGCCATGTCACTAGTATTTCAAATACTAGCAGGATCACACACAGCAGACAGGCTTCAGGAGAACTTCTAGACTATGAAAGACTAGAAAGAAAGGTCTGGTGATCTGCTTATTTAAATTAGCCAATCAAAAACCCTATGATACGGACCATAACAGGACATTGTTGAACCTGCTTGCTTTGGACACATTGTTGGCACATTTTACTCATCCAAAGTGGACACCATGTTCGGTGAATCCTAGCGCCAGCACGGGCATGGGGGACCATCTGTGAGAGGGATTAGCACAGTGGGCACAGCAAGGAACTGGAAATGCTGATGGTTGTGAGGGCGATGTGGGACTAGGCAATGTTTCATTCTCTTGGATCTAAGATCACCAGGAGTCCGATAACCCAAGGGCATGGACAGCAGTAAGCCTGTGTTCAGACGCTGGAGCCCAAGTTTCATCTGAATGCTCTGCTCCATGTCCCATGGGAAGGGCCCAGGGTCTGCTCTGACACTTCCTGTGTGATCTGGAGCAATTAACCATTTCACCTCCTGGTATCATCGTGCGAAATTAAGATAAGACCTCCAATTAGTTTGATGTAGTGTTTCTACTAAGCTAGTAAACCACTCAGCTAAAGGGAGGCAGGTCTCCATAAGCCCCTAGATGTTGGTGCTGTTAGGTGCCATTGAGTCGGTTCCTGCCCATAGCGACCTATTCACAGCAGAACAGAACACAGCCCCGATCCGGCACCACCCTTCCGTTGTTCCTCTGACTGAGTCCATCCTGGCAGCCACAGGGTCAGTTCAGCTTGTGGAGAGCCTTCTGCTTTTGCTGCCCCTCTACTTTCCCGAGCATGATGGCCTTGTCCGGGGACTGGTTTCTTCTGACAGCACATCCAGAGTCCATGAGATGAAGTGTCGCCATCCTTGCCTCTAAGGAACACTCCAGTTGTACCTCTTCCCAGAGAGATTTGTCTGTTCTCTTGTTGGCCCATGATACTTCCTTTGCCAGCACCACAATGCTAATGCTTTGATTCCTCTTTGGTCTCCCTTATTCAATGTCCAACTTTCACATGCATATGAGGCAATTGAAAAGACCAGGGCTTGGGTCAGGTGCACCTTCGCCCTCAAAGTAACCTCCCTGCTTCTCACCACTCTAACGAAGTATTGTGCAGCAGACCTCATAGATGGTTTAGTGTAGCTTCGTGAAGCAGTGCGGGGCAGTGGTTTAGTATCTCACTTCTCCAACGGTGGTGTGAGGAACAACAGCTTCAGTATCACCTGAGATATGTGAAAGTTGTAGAATCACAGGCCTTCCCACCCTCAGATCGACTGGATCAGACGCTGCATTTTGTCTGAGCCCCAAGTGGTTTGCGTGCACAGTAATGGATGGGAAGTATTTGCTGAGAGCAGAGTGTAGCTTCTGAGGTCATCCCTCTAAGCTGCCCGAGTGGGGCTTGGGTCTAGCTCCACAGACATGTGTCCTTGGACAAATGTCTTCCACTTCCTGTACTTCAGCTTCCTGGTCTGAAGACACCAGATCTATCCCATGGAGTTTTGTAAGAATTAAATTAAATCATAAATAGGATGGATGGATGGATGGATGGATGGATGGATGGATGGATGGATAGATAGATAGATAGATAGATAGATAGATAGATAGATAGATAGATAGATAGATAGATATGTAGGTAGGTAGATAGGTAGGTAGGTAGGTAGGTAGGTAGGTAGGTAGGTAGGTAGGTAGGTAGGTAGGTGGGCAGGCAGGCAGGTAGATAGGTAGGTAGGTAGGTAGGTAGGCAGGCAGGCAGGCAGGCAGGCAGGCAGGCAGGCAGGTAGGTAGGTAGGTAGGTAGGTAGGTAGGTAGGTAGGTAGAGCAAGCCCTGTTGTATGCTTGGCTGCTAACTGAAAAGTTGGAGATTAAAACACACTTAGCAGCTGAACAGAAGAAAGATCAGACAATCTGCATGTATAAATATTAACTAAAGGAAACAGTCCATCGCCTTCAAGTCCCTTGGGCCCCGTAGTGAACCTGTGGGACAGATTAGAACTGTCCCTTTGTCCAAGACTGTAAGTCCCAATGGAAGTAGACTGGCCACATCTTTCTCCCGTGGAGCCAATGGTGGGCTTGAACTGCCAATCTTTTGATTAGTAGCCGAGCCCTAGACCATGGTGCCACCAGTGCTCCACCATTAGAGACCGAAGCCTGGAACACCCTAGGGGGCAGGTCTACTCTGTCACCATGGGTTGCTGTGAGTCAGAATCAACTCAATAGCACACAACAACAATACGCACACATATACACACACTTAAGACGCAGTCTGGCACACAATAAGCACTTGATATCCGTGAGATCTTTGTGTGTGATCCATCCCCACAGAGCACAGACATAAGCCCAAGGCTGCCCGGCCTTTCCAGGGTACATATTCACATTCCTTTTCTTTCACAGTGGCTTCTAAACAGTTCTATGGTGCTGTGTTTTCTATGCCCTGAAGAAATTCTGTCTCTGTGGCCTCCCTTGACCCTAAACTGTGGAATATGGGCCCTCCTGACTCGCCCAGCCTCAGACTCATTCAGACAGTATGCAACAGGCAACCTGCCCCCAGCCTCCCTTCACATACCTCACCCTGCCCTTCTCAGACACAAAGGCCAGGCTGGGACCCAAAATACCCAACATTTCCCCCATTATTCTTTCTCAGCAATGCCCAGTGGCTTCCCAGTGGAGTATGCATTTGTTTCTGAGCAATAGACTCCATGTCTGCGATGTCTCTCCTCCCCACACCCCTCCTTCTATGGTGGTTTCTGTGTCCCTAATGCTAGACATTTTCAGGCCCAGCCTCTCCGCTCTGATGATGTCTGCTTGGCCTGTGCACCTCGAGTCCCAAAGGGTGCTACACTCACCTTACAGACTCGTCCAGGTCCCTCTCGGTTGCACCCGTCAGCATTAAACAGTGCCTGACAACACCACTCTGCTTTCTGGGTGACAGCAAAAGGCAATAAGTGATTTAGAAAACTCCTCCTGGAGGGAGGGAGGGGGAGAGTCTCATCCTTTAACTCAGTGGTTCTCCACCTTCCTATTGCCTCAACCCTTTCATACAGTTCCTCATGTTGTGATGACCCCAACCATAAAATTATTTTCATTGCTACTTCATCTCTGTCATTTTGCTACTGCTATGAATCGGGCGACCCCTGTGAAAGCATCATTCGACACCCCCACCCAAAGGGGTCGTGACTCCCAGGTTGAGAACCGATGCTTTAACTGGGCTTCGCTCAAAACATCAGCCACCCTGCCAGGGACTAATGGAAACTGTCAACGAGACTCTCGCCGTCGTCTGAGGTGGCGCCTCTAACTGAGAAGAAAAGCGTGTGCCTTCATTGCTTTGCCAGCGGAGAGAGGAGTTTGCCCTCCACCGTCTTCCCTCTCACATCCAGCCCTCCCTGATGAGCCAGGTCCACACTGGGGGACCTCCGCCGAGGGGTGCTCTGTGGTCATGAGGCAAAGTAAAGTGAACGGGCTCGCATGGGCACCATGCTCTCCCACAGCCGCCCAGGCCCCAGGGGTGCATGCCACCACCGCCACCACCCCACTCCGGCAGCCACCTGGGTGCCTCACCACAGAAGGTGCTTCCCAGACGCCTCCCCCGGCACTGCCACTTTCTCTATCTCCAGTCAACATTTTCTGGTCAGAAAAATGACCAGCAGGGTTTAGGAAGCCCAGGGAGACGGAGATTCCCACACACATCACAGGACAATTTAGAATCGCAAGAAAACAAAGATGTACAGCCAGCTGTCCACCATGTCCACACACTCACACACACACACACGCATTCAAGAGATGAATTTGGAAAGCATAGCCCAGTCAGGGTGTGTGAGTCGCCATCTTCAAGGCTTGTGGTAGCTGGGGACCTAGAACGAGGCTGTCCTAAGAACCCCTCCATTGCAGGTCAGCAGGTTTGGGCGTGCAGTGGGGAGAAGGTGGGCTTCTCCGAATGCCAGGGCAGGAGATGTGCTTGTCCACAGGAGGATTTTCCAGGAAGAAATTCTGCATTCCACAAGAAGTCCAGCTGGCAAGTGCTCGTGGACCAAAGCACTTGATGTTCACCTCACCCTGTCTGCACTCCCTGACAGGCCAGCACACACACTGTGCCAGGCTCCCTGCCTTCTGGGCTCCTAGGAGAATAGGAGGGGCCTGGCCAAGGGGCCAAGGGGCCAGGACTGGGCTGTGCTCAGCCTCCTTTGAGTGAAGTCACAGTGACCCCAAGTGGTCACTTCGGTAAGAAAGTCTCTGGCAAGGTGCCTCCTTTCAGGGAGCTGGAAAGTGGGAGGTGTGAGCTGCCAGGGGCCCAGAAGACAAGAGAAGAGAGAAGCCAACTGCCCATTCCAAGTCCTCTTAAAGGCGAAACATCAAAGGGTCTTTCCCTTATTTGTGTCAGAGGACTGGGAAACGGAACCAGGAGAGAGGTCACGTGGGAATTTGTTAGCTTCTGCTCTGGCTTCTTCAGCAAAGAGCACTTGCTTAGAGGAAGGACACAGAGACAAGATGCCCCTCTAAGACAGGGGATGGGAGACGGAATTTTAAACTTCTTTAAACTATGGGTTTGTCGGGCTAACCTCGTTCTTAGGGTCAGTGTGGAATTATTGCCTCTCTCAATGCGTGAACACCAGCCACAGCGAGCGCAGGGAAACATGCTCAGAGCCTGGGACATTCAGGGGACCTGAAGAAGCACCTGCCTTGATCCAAGAAGATGAGGGTGGGAAGCCTGGGAGCGTAGATTTCCAGCCTCTGAAGAAACGGTTTGTGGCTAAGCTGCTGTGATTCCGGGTGGGGAGCAGGGGGAAGGGAGAGATTCTGGAAGACCCCGTGTCTCCAGATATCTCCCCATCTATGGATTCTCCCATCCCCAAAATTCGCCAGTGCACAATTCCTCCAGGAAGAGCCTTGCATGAGATCCCCAGTGAACTGTTTTCCCACCCCTGCCTTTGCGTGTGCTCTTCCCTCCCTCCACCCGGGGTCCTCTCAGTGCTCCAAAGCCCACTGATCCTTCAAATCCCCGCTCAGGCAGCTTCTCGCAGAAGTTTCCCCAACGCTGCTCTCCACCACAGCTACTACCAAGCGGCGTCTCTGCCTCAGACAATGTGTTCCCCGCTTCACCCTGAAGATAGACTCTGTTTTAATTCCTTGACTCAAAGATCTAAGAGTCTCATAAGGAGACAGGCATGTGAACTAATCATAACAGTACCCTGTGACTGCCAGCTGGGAGGAGGGCTAAAAAGAACAAACGTTTTGTTATGGAGCCAATTGGCTGGGTTGTAAGTACTGGGTTTCCTTGTATCTCCTGCTAGACTAAAAGCCCCCTGCAGGGACTCAGTTTATTCCTCCCAGTGAAAGCACACGTCCAGTGCACTAGGACCAACCGATTGTTTTTGTCACGTGTAAAATATATTTCTTCTCATCTGTCATCTCTCATCTAAGAATACTTCATTAAATCCAAAAGAAAGGCAGCCTGGCTTGTGAGGGGGCACAAATCCATCCAGTTCTGGAAATGAGAAAGATCAGTTGCAATTTGAAGCTCAAGGAGGACTGGCGTTTCATGTTGTTGATCCACTGCCATCCGGTGGGTTAGGACTCGCAGTGACCTTAAATACGGTTTCCGAGGCTCCCCGTCTTTATGGGGGGAGATATCGTGTTGCTTCACCAAGCAGCTTTAGAACCTTGGGTTGGTAGACTTGAACTTTCCCAGACCATTGGGAGATGCGCCGAGGGATTTGGAGAGGGAACGGCCCCACCTGCCTGCATGTCGGCCCCTGTCAACCAAACCTAGAGCCCCCACGTGTCTTATTCATGCTTTTCCTCATGAGAAGCAGCCGTCTCAGCTCCGTGAGCATCCATAAGGAAGACCAAGCTTCCTGAACAAAGAGAAGTAAGTCATTCTACTTTAGCACCCATGGTCCTTGCAGTACGAGGCAGAAGTCACTGCTCGCTCTGCCCTGCCTTGGCCACGGCAGGATTCCATGCTCCCTCCCCTCTCCCTAGTCTCCTCTGGACTAGTGTTCAAGGTTCAACTCAAGCCCCTTTCTTACAAGCCTTCCCTGGCTACTCCAGCCCATGCAGAGCTCTTCTCTCCTCTCCTCTCATACAGCTGCCTTAGTCAGAAGCTCAGCGTATAGAATCGATGACTCCCAAGTTTCCGTTCTTACGGTCAAGCACTATGCTGTGGTACAACAGAAAGGACAAGGGACTTGGATTCCAAACTCAGGCTTCCCGTGTGTTAGCTTCACGATGTTGGGGTTTCCAGGTGCCAGGGCCTCGGTTCCAACGCACAGTGGCCTTGTGTACAATAGAACAAAGCGCTGCCGGGTTTGGCACCTCCTCAGAAACGCTGCTCTGCTGGGGCCCCTTCCTGGTTATGGCCACGGTCTCGGGGGCTCTCACTGAGGACCCTCCTCTTTTGTGCTGGCCCTCTGCTTTACCAAACATGACATCTCTCCCCAGGATCTGGTTCCTCCGGATAATGAGGAATAAGGGACAACATTACAGGCATCGGTGGCTCTTGGCGGAGAGCAGAAAACACCAGGAAGGTGTTTCCTGTGTGTTATTGACTTTGAGCAGGCATTAGACTGTGTGGATGGTAACAAATTAAGGATAACAGTGCAGAGAATCGGAAATCCAAAACAAGTCCATTGAACTCAAATGCAGGGCACTCAAATCAATCCATGTGCTTCATGGTCTTGGTCAAAGAATAGACTTCTCCAGCTTCCATTTGCCCATCAACAGTATGCTCCAAGCAGAGCTGCTTTGGGGATTAAATGATGTCACAGGCATGGGTCTCTAAAAGACTACAGTTAAAACAGAACCCTTCACTGTCAGATAGATACTCAAAAATAATTTCCCTCTTCCTCCTTCCCTCCCTTCCTTCTTCCGGATTCTCCAGATTAACTCTTGCATGTGGTTCAGGGCATGGCATGTGATGAGTATTCAGTGACTAATTAACTGATTCCGTTAGAACAGACTCCTTTTCATCTGCATAAGGACAAGGCTGCTATTCCTCGGGGTACCCTGGCATTGTTCACGAGACCCAGTGAGGCACTCAGCACAAGGAAGCACTCAATCGTGTCTGTGAACCGGCTGAGCTGGGTGCTTTAAGGAGCTCTGAAGAGAACGGGTGAGCAATGCTACAGTCGAGGAAGGGGTCAACCTCCAAGCCGAGCAAAGGAAGTTCCCGACGGAGATAGAGCGCAGTGGTGTCCTGTGGGATGCATTTCCTGAGCTGTTTTCAAGAAAGGGAACAGGGACATTTACATGCTACCACATGCAGGAGCTGGGTGGAGAGACGAAGGGAGCACCGATGGAGAGCGCTGGGATCTTTGAAACGTGAGAAGCCACTGTGAGCCCTCCGCGTGCTGACATATACGGAAAACACATGCGCCTCAGATCCACGTCCTCATTTCCAGCAGAACCGCGTTCTACCTGATGGCAAAGAGCAGCAATTCACCCATAGTGCAGCAGAACACGGCTGGGGATCAAAGGAAAGCAGCCCGGCACAAACCTACACGCGAGTCCTACTCCCCGGTCCCCTAGACACACAGCCTTTAAATTCTGCTCTGCAGTTTTCTCAGAGAAGATGATTCTGTTGTGAATTATTGAACATTTCATTTAAGCTTCATAAATAAGACACTCGGATGGAAACGTTACATGTTAGATCCGTTTGGCAACATATAATTTCTGTCTCACTCCCACAATCTGTCACCCTGCATCTACATCGCAGGATTTGTACTTCATTATAGGCAATTGAAGGTCTCAATCCGTTGTCTGAGAAAAATTGTTTATGTCCCAAAGGTAATCTAATTTCTCCAACCAAGGATGTACCTGGGACTTACCAAGCATACTGACGGAGAAAAATGTGTACTTGCAACAGATTCAGAGCATTGCAATCACCCACTCAATCAGGAGACAGGTACTTGGCCCTAGCCTGGGCCAAACGCCTCACTGACACCTGGACTCACTGAATCACTGGGTTCAACCGGAGCCAACAGGCTTAACCTTAGCGAATTGACAGAGAACAGGTAAACCTGGAACCATCCTGGCACTTATCCTGGGCACTTTTGTGTAGCCAATGAGACTATCCACCAAGAACGAATTTAAAATCCTATCCCCTGGGCCAACCACTGTGCTTCAGACATATGGATTTACTGACTCCTCACCATGAACGGCCTTCTCGCCCCATAGAAACTGAAACAGGAAAATATCACCTAATGGAGGTCCCTGCGTGTTAGTCTGGGTTGATGAGAGAAACAACTCTAAAGACACACATATATGTATAAGACAGAGCATCTCAGCCAATTCCCGATCAAAGCCATAAGTCCAGTGTTAGCCGATACATCTCATACTGGTCCATGAAGTCCTCTTCAGACTCACGTTGCCACCGGCAATGATGCCAAATGCAGGAAGATCACAGGCCAGTGGGTGAAAACGATTGAGGCTCCAATGCCAGTGGAAGCATCCCATGGCTGTCTCTGCATGGTCTCTGCCGCATGCCTCGCTCAGGTCTCTGTGGAGCTCCACCTGGCTTGTCCACAGGAAGATGAAGGCAGAGAGAGGGGAAGTTCCCAGAATCCTCATTAGTAGGCCACACCCACAAGAGGCATTATCGGGCTGTGATCTGATTGACAGCTAAATTCCACCCCTTCACTCTTACTACCCTCAAGTTGACACAAGATTATGTAACTACAGGTAGAAGATGGCAGAACCTGAAAGTGAACATAGGTATGTCAGACTTCAGAGTCTGGTGGTTCAAACTCACCAGGGCTTCCTCTGGAGAAAGTTAAGGCTCTCTGTTCCCATAAAGATTTACAGCCTCTAAAGCCCTCGTTTTGGTTGCTGTGAGTCAAACTGATTCCGTGGCAGTGAGCTTTGTGTTGATTTTTAGAGAAAGAAAGAGCTAAGGATTAGGAAGGGAATGGAGCTGGTGCAAAAAGGAAAAAGGGGGTTGACTCCCATGTGACCCCACTCCTCCCCCTTACCCCCTCTCCCAAGACAGGCCTTGGGAACTTTGTTCTTTGATGGAGCTAGGTCAGAAAGGCCTGCCAGGTTCGCCAGACTTGAGCGCAGGGCTACGTAGTATATGGAATGGACTAAAGCCTTCCTCCCTCCTGGGCGAGTGGGTGCAGAGCCTTTAGGCTACTGTACAGTGCTCCTTTGGTAAGTCAAGGCATGCTAGGATTGATCAATCTATTTCCTATCAAAACCATTCACGTAATCTCGGGGATCCCAGGTCAGTCCCAAGTGGGTATTCCAATTCTCCTGGAAGCATTGAACCCTAAGACCAGAAGCCTGGATGACTGCGCCAGGTGCTCACAGGTGTACTTTGTACTCCAGTCTCATTGTATGAAAGATGTGTAGGAACGACTGTTTATCCTACCTTCTTTGCAAGGTTGTGCCGAGGGGTCAAATTACATTCAAATATATTAAAAAGCATGAAAGTTGTATATGTGGAGTGTTGTTAAGTTCAGACAGTTCCGGGAACCCACTTAGGGTCCCACAAAGAGCCTACCAGAGGGCTTCCACCGACTGTGCGCGGCTCTCGGGGTGATGGATGTATCTTGTTTGCAGAGTTCTACACCCAGTCTTAACTAATGAAGGTATAGTAGGCTGAATCATGGCCACTAAAGGTGTGTACATCCCAGTCCCTGGAGCTTATAACCTTGTCATCTCACACAGCCAAAGGGACTTTGCTGGTGTTATTAAGTTAATTCTTGAGAGCTGGAACTATAATACTGAATTATCCAGGGGAGTCCAATGTGATAATGAGTATCCTTGGAATGGGGAGAGAGCAGATCCAAGTTAGAGCAGGAGAAGCGGTGACAGAAGCAGAAGTCAGAGAAAGAGAGATTGTCAGAAATGCTATGCTGCCAGCTATGAAGACTGAGGGAGGAGCCACAAGCCAAGGCAACCAGGCAGCCTCTAGAAGCTGGATAAGGCAAGAAATGGATACTCTTCTAGAGCCTCGAGAAGGAATACATTCTGATTGACTCCTTTTAGACTTCTGACCTCCCGCACTGTAAGATAATAAAATGTGTGTCATTTTGAGTCACTAAGTCTACGGTAGTTTGTTATAGCGGCAATAGCAAACAAATGCACCCGTTAAACCAGTTAGTCTGAAAAAGAATGTAGAAGAAGGTAAGGAGAGGTTTCAGATAACTCCATGTATTTCTGGAATTATCCACTGATTCTTGATTGACTTGAACCACCGAAGGACTTCCCCAGAGAGGCTTCTATCCTGAACAATGGTAGCATTTCTTCCATTTCCCTACTGTCCCTACTGTGGGCCTTGAAATGGGGCCCACAGCAGCAAGGCTTCTGCATCCCATTACATTAAGCTCTGACAGCCCTGGGTTCAGACAAAAAGCCCACCCACCACAGCTGTTCCCAGAAGCCAGCCAGGAGTCCCCATATGGCTTCAGCGCCCTATCTATAAAAGATGCAGTTTGCTCCTCAGTCGCACGATTCAAGAAGTGTTTCACAAACCCATGTCCACACACTTCTTCTCCATTATATGCTCCCCAACTCCCAAGTCAAGCCAAAGGAAAGAACCCATCACGGGGAACTGATTACAAGGATCCACATGTGACCTCTTCCCTGGGAGAGGGACAGCAGAGAAGGGGGGAAGGGAGACTCCGGATAGGGCAAGATATGACAAAATAACGATGTATAAATTACCAAGGGCACATGAGGGAGGGGGGAATGGGGAGGGAGGGGGGGGGAAAGAGGACCTGATGCAAGGGGCTTAAGTGGAGAGCAAATGCCTTGAGAATGATTGGGGCAGGGAATGTATGGATGTGCTTTATACAATTGATGTATGTATATGTATGGATTGTGGTAAGAGTTGTTTGAGTCCCTAATAAAATGTAAAAGAAGAAAAGAGAAAAAAATGATTAGGGCAAAAAAAAAAAAAAAAAAGAACCCATCACTAGTGCCAGGTAACCTGAAACACTGAGTCTCACAAGGAGGCTTTCCAGAGGAGAGCACACTTCTAAAGGAAGCTTCCCTGCCTGCTCAAGGCAACCCGCAGCAGGAAAGAAGTTCTATGCCAGCTGGGCTCATCCAGGCTCATCCTTTTGAGATGGTGTGGATTTTCTAAAGGGTAAAATCAGGATTTCCTAAGAGATCCATTTTGGAAGAGGTTTAGGAAGGACTAAAAAGATCTTACAAGGACTCTGCGACCATTTGCTCCTTTTCAGCCTCCTGTGCCTTACACACACACACACACACACACACACACACAGATGAGTGAGTCATGTTTTGTATCTCTGCTTCTACCAATAGATCTGGTGCCTGGCACTGAGTATGGAATCGGGATCTCTGGCATCAGGGACTCACAGCAGAGTGTACCGGCCACCATGAATGCCAGGACTGGTGAGTAAGGGGGCTGGTGAAGACCACGGTACCCAGGTGAAGCCCATAAAAGCTTGTCCTAGACAAGACTGCTCCAAAGACAATGTCCCCCAGTGAACAGGTCCCTGCATGCTCCCTCAGAGTCTGAAGGATAGCCCAGAAGGCTGCAGAAAATGGATGTGTGTGTGTGTGGTGGGGGGGGGGTTGGCGGTAGGGGGAGGGTATGTGCAGGCCACTGAGATAGACAACTAGACCTGAGGGATGTTTTTAATGCCAAGGAAATGGAAGTGTGCCCTTGAAATCCTTGCCACTCTGGACCCAGCTTTTTTGTTTCCCGATTTTGGGTAAATTGCAGTCGGTGTTAATAGTTCAGATACAAAGGGCCTGAGCTGGAGCCGGGCATTTGGAACTAATCCCAAATTGTCTAGCACAGTCAATCCCTCATAGCAAAGTCAAGAACACTGAACCTAAGCCCCCAGGAGTCCTCAGATCTACTTGCTTGCCCACCCAGAGCTAGGCCAAGTTGGAATGGCCTTGGGGTTGGGACGTAGCAACCATTGCCGGGAATGGCCGATCCCTACTTGAGACTGGCTCCTGGTCTGCCCTGGTTGGCTTACTGAGAAAGCCTGGGACGTAATGAACAGGCAGAGCTTGAAAAGCCGCAGGCAGCTTCATTGCAGAGGCGCATGTATTCCAGGCCTGTCCGAGCTAATGATGCCTTTCTGTCGATTGTCCATTTGTTTGCCAAGTGCCTGACCAACTTCCCAAGGGAAGATGCTCAGCAAAAGGGTGCGATAAGTGTCCGAAATAACAAGCATATCCTCAAGGCCGGCTTAGAATCTCTCAACATTACGTGTGGTCCAATTAGTCCTCCCCCACCCCGCCGTGGGAGCTGTGTGAACCAGGCTACTTGTGTTGCTCTCCAGAACTCGACAGCCCCCGGGACCTCATGGTGACGGCCTCCTCTGAGAACTCCATCTCCCTCATCTGGACCAAGGCCAGTGGCCCCATTGATCACTACCGAATCACCTTTACCCCATCCTCTGGGATCGCCTCGGAAGTTACTGTGCCCAAGGACAGGACCTCGTATACACTGACAGACCTGGAACCCGGAGCCGAGTACATCATCTCCGTCATGGCTGAGAGGGGTCGGCAGCAGAGCTTGGAGTCCACGGTGGATGCCTTCACAGGTAGGGGCAGCGGAAACCACCCCCATAGGAGCTCCCAAATCCCACTCAGCCAGGAGGAGGAGTCAGTGTGAGCCGGGCATGGGTAGTCTAGTCTTCCCAGCCCCGTTTCCATTAGCAGAGGGAAGAACGGGTCGAGGAAGAAGAGGTGAAGATGAAACCAACACAAGGAGAAAGGGTTGTTGGAAGAAAGGGAGAAGAGAACAAGGCTGCCCCAGGACCCCCCTACCCACCCACCCGCAAAAACAATCTGTGTCTGGTTTCTTCTAACCTGGCCACAAGATTGATATGTCCATCTTTCCCTGCCTGCACTACATCAATGAGCATTTAAGGAATCCCTGCGATCACATCAAATTCCTTCCAGGAGCAAATTTTCAGTCCTGGATCAGTATTGTGAGTCACTCACAGGAGTCCTTGGGATTTTCCCCTGCAGAGGGCATTGCTTTTTCAGTATGTGCCTTGGGGAAACAGGAATGGACAGGCTCTGGGTCAGCCGTTGATTAGCAAGGAGAGTAGATCTCTGGAGTGAGACAGCTGTTCTAGCCCCATGGCCCCACCACCTCACCTGTGCTTCAGAACCGCCTGTCCCCTTTGTTTTACAGGGTTCCGCCCCATCTCCCACTTGCACTTCTCCCATGTGACCTCCTCCAGTGTGAACATCACCTGGAGTGACCCGTCCCCGCCAGCCGACAGGCTCATTCTGAACTACAGCCCCCGGGATAAAGAGAAAGAGATGCTGGAGGTCTCCCTGGATGCCACCAAGAGACATGCTGTCCTGACGGGCCTGCAGCCAGCCACTGAGTACCTGGTGAACCTGGTGGCTGTCCACGGCACGGTGACCTCTGAGCCCATCATGGGCTCCATCACCACAGGTGCGGCTGGAGGGCTTGACAGCAGGTCAAGTGAAGGGGGTTCACCTGGTAACCTTTGGCAAGTCCATGAATATTTAAAAAGAGGAACACCCAGGGAGTAGGGGACAGCTTCATTTGGCTACAAAGGATCTGTAAGCTGTTCATATACAGCTACTTATTTCAGTGCGACAGGCACGTTAGTTGGATTCGTCTTCTAGGAGGTAAGGCAGACCCAGGATCTTGAAGGAGCAGGGCTTAGATGCATGATCCCAGAGGCCTTCCCACTGCCGGCGGGGGTGGAATCTCAGGTAAGCCTAGGAAGAGGAAACGCCTCATCTTTTTCTGGCAGAGTCACCTCTTGACTGGGTTCCATGAGGTCTCTGCAAAGCAGGACCACTGATGCAAATGCCGCTTCCTCAGAGACCCGGCGTGAGACCACAGGGCAACTTAGAACTCAGATAGGGGCATCTATTTGGATGTGGTTTGGAAAGCACAGGCACCCTGAGATGCCCAACTGCAACCCCAAATATGAGACTGCAAGTGGGCAAAGATTTCTGTTTAAAGCATTTCCCGTGTGCTGACAAAAACTCACCCACCGTGCCAGCAGATTAAACAGCCAACTGATTTCCACCCTGCCACTTCACAGCACTTCAAAAAAATAAATAAAGCATAGAGCAAAAATGAAATACAGCTCGGGGAAGTGGATTTGTTCTGGACTTGCGCTCTGAAATCCTTCTATATCCACTAGACAGTTCTTCAAAATCGAGCCAGAGGCAGTTGATGGAAAATAAGAGATAGAGGTTAAGTTGGGTATGTCTTAGAGAAGTTTCCCAAGAGAAAAGCACGAATATAAAGAAAAGTTCTCAGTTGGCCCTCAGGTAGACAAGCATTGAACTTGACAGTTGGGTTTATACAGTTTACATATTCTCCTTGTCCATGACTTTGGTCATGTATATAAGGATTTAAGTGAGGCTTTGCCTGACAGTGGTTTTAAGGACGCCCTAGTAAGGCGATCACTCCCCACCTATCAGTAGAAGCTGATGTGTTGTTACGATGCTGCGGAGATTTCAGTAGTGCTTTCAGACTAAGACAGACAAAGAAGAAAGGCCTGACATTCGATTCCAACAACTGGCCATGAAAACCCTATGGATGTTTGGAGAATGATGAGGACAATGAATATACAAATGTGCTTTACACAACTGATGAATGCATGGATTGTGATAAGAGTTGTATGGGTCCCCAATAAAATGATTTAAAAAGAAGCAAAAAGAAAGCCCTATGGATGACAATGTTGGGTGTGAGACTTAGGCTAGGGTCTCCGTCACTAGGGATCAACACCACAGCAGCACACAATGAGAACAGTGCACAGGGAGGTCTTGTCTATCTCTGGGAGAGAATCGACTCTTGGTGACATAAAACCAGGATTAGAAATTGCTTTTCACATTGTGCTTTCTATCTTTTTCCGCCACTACCTGGGTCCCTGCAGGAATCGATCCCCCCAAAGACATCACCATTAGCAATGTGACCAAGGACTCGCTGGTTGTCTCCTGGAGTCCACCGGTCGCATCTTTTGATTACTACCGGGTGTCATACCGGCCCACACAAGGTAAGATAGTGATCAGATTTCTCAAAGATGAATGGGCTTTGGAGCTGGGTACACATGATTGTGGGAGAATCAACCTATTCCGAGGACACCAACCACCCCCACCCGACCCCCCACTCGCATGGTTCCTTCTCTCTGCGGTGGGCTCCGTTGGAATGTGTTTGTTTTAATGAGGAGCAGCCCAGAACAGCCTGCGCTCACCACCTCCTCTCACAACCGGCTTGAGATATTCACCCAGAAAACAGGTTCTTCGTCACTGGGGGTAACCCATCACGGGTGTCTATGTGGTACAAAGAGAAAGACAGATCCTCAAAAGAATCTTCCCAGACCCAAGGTCACATACACTTCCTAGAGAGGCCAGAGTTCAAGACGAGTACGCTGAGGGAAAACTAAAGATCCACCATAGCCAGATGGTATCTTGGAGGGAACCACAAGTGGCATGGCCCTATTTCTGCCACTCCGGCCAAGTCATGAGTCAGAGAAACTTGGCCTTGGCCTCCCCCGCATCCTGCCAGTCTGGCAGGTGCACGAGGCATCATTAATGAAGTGGAGGGCACGCACACTTACAGTGAGGGTGTACAACAGCTTCTGAGGCGATCTTGTCTCTGAACTGAACTCTCTTGGTGGCCCTGCCTTCTATGCTGCCTTCAGGTCATGGCCTCCAAGAAGACCAACTTATCAAAAACCAGCTAACAACTGGTTCTTCTGTCTGTGCTCCAAATGAGGGTGTGAGACCAGCATGTGAGGTCTTTGCAGGCTCCAACATGTTCTGTCCATGAAGCACTTCCCTTCCCTGCGCGGGGTGCTGTCTCCCTCACCCTTCTGTGCTTCATGACGGTGTGCTACTGTGCGCTCCGACATGGACTGTACCAGGAGCCGCACTGAGGAGAGATGTATTGACTTCTAACTGTGGGCTCTACTCTCCTCAGTGGGACGACTGGACAGCTCCGTAGTGCCCAACACGGTGACCGAGTTCACCATCAGCAGGCTGTACCCGGCGACCGAGTATGAAATCAGCCTCAACAGCGTGCGAGGCCGGGAGGAGAGTGAGCGCATCTGTACTCTCGTGCACACAGGTATATGCGCCGGCCCACTGGGCATCCTCTAGAGTCCTGACCAAGCAACCAAGAGAAGGGACAAAGGGGGAAGTTGGCTAATAAGGGACCTGGTCCTGGAGTCTAAGGCTGCATTTCTGGGCATTTGTCCGGCATGCAGTGGCAAGCAGAGCAAATTCTTTCTCTCCCCACAGACATTCCTGCCTAACACTAGCTAGAAGGGTAGAGAGTCACTCTGTAGAAGTCTTACTGGTTCTGGTCGGGAATTGCCCTTCTGAGACGTGACCTTTCAAAGACCCACGATGAAAGGCAACTCCAGCCCAGACTTCGGCATCATGCCGGCTAAATCCATGTGATTGGTGAAAAGGTTTCGAGGAGGAAAGGGCTGCTACACCCATATCAGCCGTTGGAGTCAGGAAGGGCTTTGACCACAGGTGGCCCACTGCCTCTGCTCTAGTTCTGAGCTCAGGAGAGGAAGAAGGCATGGACCTCCTTCTGAGAAACAAAAGCCCTGGGATGAGCCCGAGAGGAGAGCCCCTTCGGCAGCTCACAGCCCCCCTCACCCCCCTGTCAGCCCACCATGCAGAACGAGCACAGACTTGCTGTAGCAATCACCACAGGGATAGCTAGCCCTTAGACCTGGTTATCATTTCCAGAGTGCCTGGGAAATGATCCAGCAGGCCTCATTAGGAGAGCACCTGGGTTTCCTGAGGTTGCTTAATTACCTCTGAAAACAGCATTTCTTGGATGAGGGAAAGGTGCCTTGGAATTCTTGATGACTTCTGTAGATTCTTTCACAAGTCTGGAGACAGGATCTTGAAGACAAAGATTGAATTTCTATTCCCTCAGAATTTAACAACAAAAAAATGTCTTCTGAAAACTCCACAAGATATTCTAATCTTCCCCAGTCTCTTTCCAGGCCTGCAACTTCAGACACCCCAGCCAGGTTTATTGCTTTAATGTAATCTTACACTCCCTATTAAAGTACTATGGTCATGGAAGTATCAACAAGTACTGGCCAGGAGTCATGACCAGTGAGCCCAAAGAAGCTGCTGTCCACTTTCTTAAGGAGACCTTAAGTGATGCCAAAAGTCAAGCATTACGACTAGCTCAAAAGTTCGTGGTTAGGTTCACCCAGAGGCGCCTCAGAAGGCAGGCCTGGCACTCTGCTTCCCACCCCCATCCCACTCCCAGGGCCCCAACCTTGAAGGCCCTATAGAGCAGTTCAACTCTGCACACTCAGGAGCACCAGGAATTGAAATCCAGGCAAGGTCCCACCATCCATGAATTTCTAGAAACTCAGGCTTTTTACTCACTCAAGGCAGTAAAACAGATTTCAAGAACCTCTTACTCCTAGGCAAGAGATCAGAACTTGGGTCTGAAATGCATTCCTTGGGGCCCTGGTCACAGGGAGCAAGCATGCGTAAACCAGGTCTTCAATGCACTACTTATCCTACCTGCCCTCATGCAAGTGCAGGCAGAGCTGTAGTGGCAACGACCCAAGCCAGATGGCCCACCAAGTGACTTATTCTGTTGTTGTTGTTTTAACTTGGGGTCAATGGTTTTATACCTTTCGGAAGTGAATACTCTTTCAAGGTATCATATTTAATGTCAGAGAGATCAAGACCACCAGTGTCTCCCAAGGATTTTATCTGAAGGCATAGATTATGCATACAATTCAAATTCAAAACATTATAGAAATATTTCCTGGTTGTTGCTTTGAGATGAAAGACATGGACAAATGAAGGGGGGGTGGCATTTAATTTCAGAACAGAGCTAAACCAACAATAGATTCTTTCTTGTCCTACAAAGTAAATTATATGAATTTAGAAGGAGCTGATGCCCAAATGATGGGAGTAACATCCATTTTTTTAGAGCAATCTCATCATTGTGGAAGGCAGTCAGAGCAAAGGCTTAGGGCAAGAGCAGTTGAGAAGATGGTCCCAGAATAAGTAAACTTGGCATCTGTACTTTGACCTCCCTAAGTGTGGAAGAGTCCCCACTCTGACACTCTATGACACACACACACGCGCGCACACACACACACACACATGCGCATGCACATGCACACACATACTCAGGACTCAGGACTGAGTGGAGCAAGCAAGAAGGCAATAATCACTTGTGAGATTAAGGGACAACTTGAGTCTTATTCATTCACACTAACAACATTTATCTAGTACCTTCTAAATTCTGGGTGCCAGGGATGCCCCTGAACTTATGGAGCACCCACTATACTTCCTGAAGTTCATCAATGGAAAGCTTTCACAAGGCACACCCCCAACATTTAGAAAATTGCAAAATAGAAACACTACTATGAGTTCTAATTATTCCATCTATCTTTAAATGTCAGGCAGAGAGGAAGCATCCCACTGTGGGGTCTCCAACAACACCTGGTATAGTGCTGGGTACATAGATGTTCATGAATAAACGGAGCAGAAGAGCTACAGCAATGGGGGGGAGGGGGAACTGGGTACTTGGGAGGAAGGAAGGAGGATGTGCAAAGAGGAAAGAATTGAAGGTGAGACAGGGAAGAGGTCTCCATTCACTCCACTACTTTGTGCAGGACTGAAGCAGAGTGCACAATGGGGGGAACTTCCTGAGATAAGAATCTGTCATATTTCATATGTAAATAAATTTATATATGATGGGAAAATAGATCTATGTGCATATATTTATAGGTTTAGTATTAAAATAGTAGATGGATATTGGGCCTCTTCTCAAGTGCTCCCTCAATGCAAAAACACATTGTTCTATTAAACTGGCATTCCGTGATGCTCACCTTCCCAACACAATCACAGAAGACAAAGCGGGTGCATAAGCAAATGTGGTGAAGAAAGCTGATGGTGCCCGTCTATCAAAAGACATAGCATCTGGGGTCTTAAAGGCTTGAAGGTAAACAAGCAGCCATCTAGCTCAGAAGCAACAACGCTCACATGGAACAAGCACGCCAGCCTGTGTGATCATGAGGTGTCAATGGGATCAGGTATCAGGTATCAAAGAACAAAAAATCATATCATTGTGAATGAGGAGGTGTGGAATGGAGACCCAAAGCCCATCTGTAGACAGTTGGACATCTCCTTACAGAATGGTCTCAGGGAGGAGATGAGCCAGTCAGGGTGCAGTATAGCAGTGATGAAACATCCAACTTTCCTCTAGTTCTTTAATGTTTCCCTCCCCCACCCCACTCACTATAAATGATCCCAATTCCAGCTTACAAATCTGGCTAGACCACAGGATGTACACTGGTACAGATAGGAACTGGAAACACAGGGAATACAAGACAGACAAATCCCTCAGGACCAATAACGAGAGTAGCCATACCAGGAGGGAAGGGGAAGGTGGGGTAAAAAGGGGGAACCAATCACAAGGATCTATATATAACTCCCTCCCTGGGGGACAGACAACAGAAATGTGGGTGAAGGGAGATGTCAGACAGTGTGAGACATGACAAAATAACAATAATTTATAAATTATCAAGGGTTTGTGAGGGAGGAGTGGGGAGGGAAGGAGGGGGAAAATGAGGAGCTGATACCAAGGGCATAAGTAGAAAGCAAATGTTTTCAGAATAATGATGGCAACACATGTACAAATGTGCTTGACACAATGGATAGCTCGATGGATTGTGATAAGAGTTGTATGAGCTCCCAAAAATTGATTTTTAAAAGGGGGGAAAGAAAGAAAGAAATTTAAAGAATCTGGTGTAGTTATATCCTGCAGCTCTCTTCCTCTTAGCTTGAACTCATCGCTCCTGTTCCGTTTCAGCCATGGACAACCCTGTAGATCTGATCGCTACTAACATCACTCCCACCGAAGCCTTGCTGCAGTGGAAAGCTCCTGTGGGTGAAGTGGAGAACTATGTCATTGTCCTCACACACTTTCCAGGTAGGCATGGACAGCACAGACCAGGAAGGCGGGAATGGTGGGGGTGAAACCAACAGATCGTGCAAGGACATATGTCAGTCTAAGGGGTACATGAGAAGTGTCCCCATTTTGCTTATGCATTGAATTCCTCCAGATGGCCTCAAACTCTGTATAATCTATAAGAATGGCGAAAGGTGAGTCTGAAAGGTGAAAGGAGGGACATAAACAAACAAAAAATAAAGAACAACTCAATACAAGGTAAGACTTGCCTAAAATGCCAAGGATGAGAAAGCGGCCGTCTAGATATTTGCAGAGTAAGAAAAACACGGAAGTTAGAGGACCCTGCTTGGAGGCAGTAATGCATCACAACAAGTAACAGGGAATCCAGAACTAGTATGCTCTTCTCTCATTCCCGTGGCTGCGCCCAAACCCAGCTCCAATAGTCGAACCAACATACAATCTTGACTTTCAATTCCTTCTTCACCACGTTTGTTCACCTTACCCCATTGGAAGCAGAATAGAGAAGCTCAACGCAAACTACTGTTGGGTAGTCCAAGTGTGTTATTCTTATATATAGAAGAACATGAAAATTAGTGAAACTGATCCCCCTGCTTCGGTGATACATGTAAGCACAGAATGCTGTGGGCTGTATTCAGCAATTCCAAGAACAGGAGTTCCCCAAGACAGATGATGTACAGGTGTCTGGATTTTCACAAATGGCAGAGAAATCCAATTCAATATGCAACCAAGACGTAAACTCATTGTCCAAGTTGGAAGAGTGAAAATTAAAATAGAATATTAAGCAAATTAGAAAAGGAATCAGTGCTTACTATAGGCCATCACAGATTCACTAAAAATAATTTTAACAAAACAAGAAATACTTTAGGTTGGAGGGGGCTGTGTATTGGTAAATTGGATAGGCATTAATTAAAACCTTATTTCTTCATCTCTTAAGATAGAAAATTGCATTATGGTCTGTATTTGATCTTAGCTGGAATGATAGCTGACTGGATGAGCCTGCTCAAAGAGTGAAAGGTCATTGTCATGGCTACATCCGACCCCTACTGTGTGAGCAGGTTGCATCTCCTCTTGCTTGTTGTGACCCTTCATTTCTTCGCAAGGCCAGGGTTTCACCAGCTTTGATGCATTTTCACAGGCTGTTTCCTCCTTCAGAAAACCCTCTCCCCACATGCTGCCTAGTTGGACATGTTCAACTTTCAGCACTCGCTCCTCTGTCACAGCTCCTCCTCTTCTCCCAAGGCAGTCAGGTGCAAAGCGCACAATCTCCTGATGGCACTTAACTCCCCTTCTTCAACAAATACTTTTGATGACCTCCCGTACGCCAGATACTCTACAGGGAAAGAGGGATTCTGAGACAAAACACAGAACGTACTGCTGAGAGGCAACTCAGAGAAATGAACATTTACAAGTCATGGCGAGGGCTATCATTATAGAGGACAATAGAACGCAGCCATGGCATGCTATGCTTTAGGCTGGGGGAGCTTCAGGGAAGCAAGGAGGCAGGTCTTGGATAATTTTTAAAATAGAGAAAAGAAAAGTAGGGAATCCAGGGAAAAGAGCATCCTGGGTGCATTGATAGAGGTGTAAGAGGGCATGTGGCTGAAGTATTGAATGAGAGAGGGTGAGATGGAGCAAAGGAGGAGACTAAAAATATTTGGTCTCAGCCAAAGAGTTTTTGGAATTTTAACTTGTTAATATGCCTTTCTTTGCCTTTAGACAATAATCAACATGAAACTTCAGGCCTTACCTGGTTTGGAAATGCACCTGGCACCATTTGTCAAATGCTGGGTGACTCGGTAGTCTCCTGCCACGACAAAATTGGCCCCAATCTAAGAGACAGTTTTAGCAATCGCTTGAATAAATAAGGAAGACATGCTTACTGAATTCATGTATAAAACAACACTATGAGAGATAGGATCCAAAATTCAAAAACATTTTAATCAACAGAAAGACTAGTCCCAAATGCAACCCACAAGGCAAAGTATGGTTGTTAGAAAGTTCTGCCCAGTGGTTTGAAAGCACCTGCTACATGAAGTCGAGGAGGGGATTTCGAACAAGCTCCCTGGTTGGCAATCATCTCTGCCTCTAAGAACAGCATCTCACAGCTGTTAAAAGCACAATGACATCATGCAGATGGCCCAGATGGAAGCACAGGCAGATACTGTTTGCTTCGTGGGTCAGTTGCCTATCAGTTGTTTTCAGTTCTCATCTGGGTTTTTGCATCTCAGAAGGGGCACAGATCCACTGTTTCTTGTGTAGAGAAAAGCAAGCAGGATCTTAGGGGGGTGGGCAGTGTGCCCACTTAAAATGGGGTTTTGGGTTTTAGGTAGTGGCCCCGATGTACAAGAGAACAAAACCCCGCCCAGTCCTGCATCGTCCTCACCGTTCTTGCTGTTTAAATGCATTGTTGTAGCCGCTGTGACAAGCCATCTCAGTGCAGAGCAAATGGCTTAAGAACCCACTTTTCTTCATCTAAAGAAGAGATATGTTGGTTAGCAGGAGTGGTGGGAATCAAGGGTTAATGTAGACAAAGAATTAATGTTTTTCTTTGTAACTCCCGAGGCCCGAACAGAAGTTCTAGAGAACAAAATTCGGTCTTCATCTTGTGTTAGGACACAAAAGGGACCCCAATCTCAAATATAATTTAAGGAGGACATTTAATAAGTCTTAAGAGAGAGAAAGATAATACAAAGACACAGGCACGTCACCCAGATGAGAGAGACCTTTAGCACAAGGTCGAAATGGTGTCTAAGGAGTCACAATCAACAAGCTAGATAAATAGGGAATGGGACAAAGGGCACTGTCACAAATTCATGATGGGTGGCAGATCGATGCATCACAGTTACAGGTGATGGTGGTGCAGTGGTTACACATTGGGCTGCTAACTGCATGGACAGCAGTTTAAGACCATGAAGGGCTCTGCAGAAGAAAGGCCTGGCTTTCTCCTCCCATAAAGAGTTACCATCTCAGAACCCCACAGGGACAGTTCTACCCTGTCCTAGAGGGATGCTATGAGTTGGCATCCACTTGGTGGCAGTGAGTTTGGTTTTTTGGTTTCCAGGTGGGAGTACAGAAGCAGGAACAGGACCATGATGGGGACGTGTACATGAGCTTAGATAGAAGGGCTTATAAGACTGGTCCAGGACCTTCTGACTAAGGGATGTTAGGGCGAGATTAGTAGGGCATGACTGTGTGGACACACACACACACACACACACACACACACACACTACTATCCCCAGTAAGGACACACCCAGGCAAGCCCCTAAGAGAGACTGCCCCTTCATGGGCTGGCTAGAGAGAGGTGGAGGAATCTACTTTCCAAGGCACTCTGCCTGAGGGCAAGATTATCTACACCCTTGGTTCATGATCAGAAAGCATTCAACGGAGGCTTAATCTATGTGGGAACCCTGCAAATGGATTTAGGGCTGTCACCACTACCCACAGCCTTTTGTAAATAGGGTATTCAGAATTTAAGCTGTAATACCATATAGGGAATATTTTCTCAATAAAAACGTTAAAAAGGAATGAGTGGGGGACGCTTGCATAGAATAAGATGCTAAACTATACGGCCTCTTACAGATTTTTGCCATTAGAGAGTTGCAAAATGCCTTTGGTTTTGTCTTGCTTACGTTGAATAGTCTTTTTCGATCCTTATTCGTGTTGATCTGATTTCAGTTGCTGGAGAGACCATCGTGGTTGATGGAGTCAGTGAGGAGTTCCAGCTTGTTGGCCTGCTCCCTAGTGCCCACTATACTGTCACCATGCATGCCACCACCGGGCCGCTCACCAGTGGCACCGTCAGCACCAATTTCTCTACCTGTGAGTATGTAGTCAACTGCATATATGCTCTCTCTGAAGGCTTTGGGGATGGGATGATTGGCTCCTTCATGGTGGACTAGCTTATAGTCCACAGGCTTTTTAGCTGTGACATTAGGAGCTATGACGGTTGTGGTGAACTCCAGGCCAGCTGGCACTGACAGGGAGAGGTAGCTCCTCTACGTCACCTCGATATTTGCAGCCCTCCTCTGCTCCCACCAGCCTCTGGGTGAGTGCCGTAGACGCAGGCCAAGAGGGACCAAGGCTGGCTATGTACTTCGCCAGAAAAATCTGTTGACTGTTGTTTTAGCTTCCTGGAGTGGTTGTAATGGAATTACCACAGATGAGTGGCTTCAAAGAGCAGACATTCATTTTAGGAGGCAAGGGGTATGAATTCAGGGCACCGGCTCTAGAGGAGGGCTGTCTGTTCGCTGAGTCGGGGACTAGTGTGACATTGTAGCCCGGCATTCCTTGGTTCCTTGGTGATCTTCGTGTTTATACATGTTCCTGAGTCTAGTTTGCTCTCGCTATGAATCAGAAGTTATTCGGTTGAGCGTGTACTTTGTACTCATTCATGTAACAAAGAAAGTCCTATTCTCAAATGGCATTGTATCCATAGGTGTAAGGATTAGGATTCTGGGGGAGACACATTTTAATTCATAACAGATATTAAAGTATCTAGAAATACAGGCACGAGATGCTGGGAGGAGTCATGACCATGGGAACATTAGACAAAGTTATGAGCGTTGTAAATTCAAGAATAGACTCAAAGACACATAAGTTTAACAAGATGCCACAAGCCGTGCTCAGAAGCCTGGGGAAGGGGAAGGGGAAGGGGAAGGAATGACTGACTGTAAGGAAGGTCATGACACTAAGCAATTATCTTCTGACCCAGGAGTGCGCTCAATGCTTCTGTCCCAGCTACCACTAGGGTCGGCCTCTGAGCAGCTTAGACACATTGTTTAGCACATAGAGCCCCGTCTCTGGAATGAAACAGCCAGAAGCGGAGGGGCAGGCACATCCAGGCACACTCTCCTCTTTGCAGTCATGGACCCTCCTGTAAACCTGACGGCCAGTGAAGTCACCAGACAGAGCGCTCTGATCTCCTGGCAGCCTCCCCGGGCCGAGATGGAGAACTACGTCTTGACCTACAAGTCCACTGACGGGAGTCGGAAGGTGAGATCTTGTTGAAAGGAGGGGAAGACCATGTCTATCAAGCAAGCCCATTCAAATGACCAGTGGAAATGGGAGAGGAGGGAAGGAAGCAATCCACAGGGAAAGAATTAGGCATCCAGGGCCCACAGCATGTGGTGGAATAGCGAGCCTGGCTCCACGGCCGCTCTCTACACAAGTCAACGTAAAGCAGTCAACGGCTCCAGTCCTCCATGTCTCCCCCTGGGTAGCAGGGCATCCACCCCTACAGCCTCCCTAGGCTTGGGTGATGCTTCCAAGGCAACGATGCAGAGCTTCAAAGCCGATATTAGTACCTGGGACTATTTTCACGACAGGGCCGAGCACCCATGAGCTGGATCAGAAACTCAACAGCCTGTGGTGGTGCCTAATAAGCATTTCAAAGGCAACATCCACCTGGCTCATAGTAAAGAGATGACAGATATTGTTTTATGTCATCAGTCAAAACAGTCTGGCGAGAGCCCAGCTTTAGAAACTTTACTGAATAGTGGAATCCTTCTTTAAAGTTTAATTTTATGCAGAAGCTAAATATGCACAATAGATTGAAGCAGAGGCTGTCTGATAGACAGGGAGTGAGGGAGGCCTGACCCCTGTTTCCTCCCTCTGAAAATCGGTGGATATAATACTAGGCCCGATGTACTTACCCCAAAGTGCCCTGGTGAGGTTGCCAGTGGCTGTCATCTCACAGAGGAGTTAGCCTCTCTGCTGACTGGTCTCCTGCTTGTAGGGTGATGGGAAAGCAAGCATCCAGTTCTTTCTGTCTGTGTGAGTCCAGGAAGACTAGACAAACAAACCCATGGACACACATATATATATACAGAAGAGGTTTATATACAAGAGCAATTGTACATTAAGAAAGCATCCCAACCCAGTCCAGTCCAAGTCCGTAAGTCCGAAATTAGCCCATATGTCAGATACCAATCTGTAACGTCCTCTTCAGACTCATGAAACACATGCAATGAAGCCAAAGACAGGCTGATCACAAGCCAGTGGGTAGAAAGTCTTTGGGTCCAGTGGCGTTGTAAGCATCTCAGCACTGGCAGGGGTCTCTCTTTCGCTTCTCTGGCTTCAGAGGTCTGGTTGCATCCATGTGGCTGGTCATCTGCAATGTCTCCCTGGGAGTGGCAGAGAGAGAGTGTGTCTCCTGCCTCCAAGAAGGAATTACCAGAATTCTCAGGAGAAGGTCATGCCCACACAGAAGTCCCATTGGCTATCTCCAGATTGACAACCTAGACTCCCCCCACCCCCTACACTCTCAATCCTTAACTGGACACCAGATTAGGCGACTGCCACACTCTCTAACATCCTGGCTGGGTCTTGGGATTTGGATTTCCTCTCCCCTCTTCCCATCTGGCGGGTCGGCCTCTCCCTGCCACCTTCCCTCCTCTGGTCCATCACGTAGGAGCTGATCGTGGATGCAGAGGACACATGGATCCGATTGGAGGGCCTGTCGGAGAACACGGACTACACGGTGCTCCTGCAGGCGGCCCAGGATGCCATGCGGAGCAGCATCACCTCCACCACCTTCACCACAGGTGAGAGAGCGGCAGCCACTTAGATGCCTTCTTCTCCCCTGCATGATGTGTGGCTCTCCTTCAGCAGCCTTGCTGAGGCTTGTCTTGGGAAGAGCCTATCAGTGAAACTCGATTACCTTCCTGCCAAGGAAAGGAAGTATTCCTTCTACTCCTTCTTCCCGCCCCCGCCCCCACCCCCCATGACACTGCAAGAAACTTCTCACTACCAAGGCAACCAGACGAACCAGCTGTGCACTTCTCTGGTCCATCGGAACCAACTAAATGCACTGAGCAAAGACATCAGGTTCCTGCTCAGGTTTTCTCTAAGTGTTTCTTGCTCTGCCACCTAGAACCAGACACTTGCCTGGTAAAAGGAGCTGTCCAACCCCACGCCCTCTGCCATCCAGTGGATTCCGAATTACAGTGACTCTGTAGGGTTTGTGAGGCTGCAGAGAGCCTGCTCTTCTCCAGCAGAGCGGCGGGTGGGTTTGCGCTGCCAGCCTTGTGGTTATTGGTCGATGCTTACCCAACAGTGCCACCCGGGCTTTTCAAGAGTACCGCTAGCAATCCCTGACATTCACATCTGCAGCTCTTCCCCACACAGAGGATACGTTTATGTCCCACTGGTCTCAACTAGGAGCCCTGGTGACATTGTAGTTACGCCATGGACTGCATGCCACCAGGTCAGCAGTTCAAACCCACCAGCAGCCCTGAGGGAGGAAGACTTGGCTTTTTACTCCTGTTACAGTCTCAGAAACCCAACGTACCATTCTACTCTGTCCCACAGGGTCGCTATGAGGCAGAATCGAATCGATTCTAGGGCAGAGAGGTTTGGAGTGGGTGTTACCAGCTCATTCCTTTTAACAGTTGATGATGAAGATCTCACAGCTGATGAAACCAAGGTATATAGAAATCAAACGGCTAGTCAGTGGCTGGGTCAGAGTGTGAGGTCGACAACCTTTAAACCCAGCCCTCCCTCTTGTCTCCCTTCATTGAAGCCCTCGGAAGGCACTTGAACAATTCAGTTAAGAGCTGAGAGTATACTAATGTCTATAATAGAGTCTTGAGGTGGGACAAACCATCACCTCACTTGAGTGCTTATCAAACAGTTGGAGGTTCTAATCTATCCAGAGGGGGCTCATAAGGAAGCCTTGTTGATCTACTACTGAAAAATCACCCATTGAAAACACTATGAAGTCTAGCTCTACTTCAATGTATGTGGGAGCACCATGAGTCAGAGTGGACTTAATGGCAATTGGTTTAATATCTCTAACAGCAAGCAAACATATCTCTTACCTTTCAGCAAGGAGCTTTGGGGGTGTAGTGGTGAATGACCACAAGTTTAGCAGTTCAAAACTACCAGCAGCTCCATGGGAGAATGATGGGGCTTTCTACTCCCAAAAGAGTTACAGTCTCAGAAACGCACAGGAGTAATTCTACCCTGACTCAGGGTTACGATGCATTGGTATCCATTCATTGGCAATGAGTTTGGTTTTGGTTTTGGTTTTCTTAGTCAGCCTTTGAATAAGGAACTCTTGTGGCATAGTAGGTTACTCATTGAGCTGATAACCCCAAGGTCCATGGTCCAAACTCACTAGCTGCTCGGTGGGAGCAAAATGAGACTGTCTACTCCTATAACTATTTAAAGTCTCATAAACCCAAAGGGCAGCTCTACCCTGTCCTGCTGAGAGTCAGAATCAATCTGATGGCAATCCGTTTGCACTGGGCCCCTGGGCGTGCCATTTGCTATGGACATGGTCCACAGATGGGTGGCATGCTCATAAGAAAGAGGATGTCATTTGGACCTATATGTTCCAACTCTGAGTCAGACTCTTACTATTTCCCATGAATCTCCATGCGCTCTTTGGTGAGGGACGCTCAACCCACATGTTAAAGTCTCCTCTGCTGCATGAATGTGCACATGTGTGAGACAAACCTGAGCATGTTGCTGGGTCCAGCCTCGCTGCTAGTATGATCTGCCATCATAGAGCAGCCCCTGGCTGGTATGATCTACCGTCATAGAGCAGCCCCTGGCTGGTATGATCTACCGTCATAGAGCAGCCCCTGGCTGGTATGATCTACCTTCATAGAGCAGCCCCTGGCTGATATGATCTACTCCCATAGAGCAGCCCCTGGCTGGTATGATCTACCATCATAGAGCAGCGCCTGGCTGGTATGATCCACCGTCATAGAGCAGCCCCTGGCTGGTATGATCTACTGTCATAGAGCAGCCCCTGGCTGGTATGATCTACTGTCATAAAGCAGCTCCTGGCTGGTATGATCTACCATCATAGAGCAGCCCCTGGCTGATATGATCTACCGTCATAGAGCAGCCCCTGGCTGGTATGATCTACCCTCATAGAGCAGCCCCTGGCTGGTATGATCTACTGTCATAGAGCAGCCCCTGGCTGGTATGATCTACTGTCATAGAGCAGCCCCTGGCTGGTATGATCTACCGTCATAGAGCAGCCCCTGGCTGGTATGATCTACCGTCATAGAGCAGCCCCTGGCTGGTATGATCCACCGTCATAGAGCAGTGCCTAGCTGGTATGATCTACCATCATAGAGCAGCCCCTGGCTGGTATGATCTACCTTCATAGAGCAGCCCCTGGCTGATATGATCTACTCGCATAGAGCAGCCCCTGGCTGGTATGATCTACCTTCATAGAGCAGTCCCTGGCTGGTATGATCTACCTTCATAGAGCAGCCCCTGGCTGATATGATCTACTCGCATAGAGCAGCCCCTGGCTGGTATGATCTACCTTCATAGAGCAGTCCCTGGCTGGTATGATCTACCTTCATAGAGCAGTCCCTGGCTGGTATGATCTACCTTCATAGAGCAGCCCCTGGCTGGTATGATCTACTGTCATAGAGCAGCCCCTGGCTGGTATGATCTACCTTCATAGAGCAGCCCCTGGCTGGTATGATCTACTGTCATAGAGCAGCCCCTGGCTGGTATGATCTACTGTCATAGAGCAGCCCCTGGCTGGTATGATCTACCGTCATAGAGCAGCCCCTGGCTGGTATGATCTACCGTCATAGAGCAGCCCCTGGCTGGTATGATCCACCGTCATAGAGCAGCGCCTAGCTGGTATGATCTACCATCATAGAGCAGCCCCTGGCTGGTATGATCTACCTTCATAGAGCAGCCCCTGGCTGATATGATCTACTCGCATAGAGCAGCCCCTGGCTGGTATGATCTACCTTCATAGAGCAGTCCCTGGCTGGTATGATCTACCTTCATAGAGCAGCCCCTGGCTGGTATGATCTACTGTCATAGAGCAGCCCCTGGCTGGTATGACCTACCGTCATAGAGCAGCTCCTGGCATTCCTGCCCGTGTCCAGAGATTGTTCTCTCTGACCCATAGAGATACTTGACAGTCCTTCAGCTCCCCAGACCTACCCAGTGGCCTCCCTCTCTGGACTGGTTCTAAATGACAAAGGACACTAGCCTAAATCTACCAAAATGCCACCAAGAGCTCTTTAGCATAGAGCCTTAGTAAGTTTTCAAGTGAGTCCTGTTTTCCTGTTCTTTTCCGATACCCTCATTAAGTTCCAACCTGAGCAAGCACACTGTCCATACAAATGTGTTTAATGCAAAGCCAAGTCTTGGCCACATAGCTAAGGCCCAAGCCCTGAGATGGGTCCTCCTCGGCCGCTAGAGATCGCAGGACAGCAGGTGTCTCCAGTGGGGCTGAAGTCACTGTGCTCACCCTCCAGGCCTTTCCCACGAGTTTCTATGATGGGAGCTGGTGTTCTCATCCGTGGAAGGCCTTCCTTGCTAATTCACCATCCCACATGGTCCTCTTTTCCAAGCTACCAACCAAAGACTCGTGGATTAGAACTTGTCACGGCCTGAAGAATTCCTTTCCCCTAAAAAGGACACCGACAAAAGCCCCTTGACAAAGCTCCCTTAAATTGACACTGGGCTCCCGGGGAACTGACCACTGCCAACTCAGAGAGGAGAAAAGGTCAGGGCCCACCTGCCTGTGAATCCGCGCAGTTCCTGACCCAGCTGCTCCACAGGGGTTGTGCAGTACCAGAGAAGGACTCGTCTCCCATACAGGGAAAACATGGACCTGTGTTTGGAAGTTTGGTTTGGATGGAAAGTTCACATTCAGATTTAAGTCACTATCCTGATACACATCAGGTCCTGCTACCTTAGTCTTGACCATTCATCAGAACCCATGGGGTAGGGTGGGGTGGGGTGGGGTGGGGGCACTCATGTTGCAGAATGGAAAGAATTAAAGTTAAAGAAGAGCAGAGGATCCTCCCTTACTGGAGCCCTGGTGGCAGAGTGGTTATGAGTGGAGCTGCCAACTGCAATGTCAGCAGTTTGAAACCCCCAGCAGCTCCGATGGAGAAAGACGGGGTTTTCTAACCCTGTACAGAGTTACAGTCTCAGAAACTCACAGGGGTCGTTCTACCCTGTCCCAAGGGGTCGCTGTGAGTCAGCATCGACTCAATAGCAGTGGGTTTGGTTTGGATTTTGAGATCTTCACTTACAAGATTGGAAGGCTGCCAGGGCCACCATAGGTAGGCACTGCTCCTGCTAAGCAAGAAGTCACAGGAACACTGGAAGCTTCATATGGAATAGCAAACCAGGGCTAATGGATGTAGAGGTGACGTTCATTCTAGCAGCCAGCAGCTTTTCTTTAGCAGTTCCCGGCCTTTCCATTTAGCCAGGCTGGCTGACCTCAGCAGATCACCCTGACTCTTTGCTATCATCTTCTATCATGGTGTCCCTTGGTAGCACAAATGGTAAAGGGGCTCAGCAGCCAACTGAAGGCTGGTGGATTGAGTCCACCAGAGGCACTTTGGCTGAAAGGCCTGTTTATCTATTTCCAAAAGCCAGTCCCTGAAAGCCCACTGTGGCCTGGTTCTGCTCTGTCACAACGAGGCTCAATTTCCAGTCAGAGCAGCCTCTCTCTTCTAAAATAAAAGAATTGAAGGTTGGGCCCCAGAGAAGTTTCCACCCACCGACAATCCTTCCCCTGGTCCTGAATGGGTAAGAGACTCATTTCAAGTAAAAGCCCACATCATGGTCTGAAAAGGAGTTGAGATGATTTGCAGTGTTGTTTTCATTTTAGAGAGAGAGAGAGAGAGAGAGGAGCTCACGCCAATAAAATCTCTGAACCGCCTTTGATCAAGATTTCTCCTCTGGTTGTGCTTCTGCCACATAACGGAAGCCCATTTCATTCTTTGCATCATGTTAATAGCTTCCTGTCCTCTTGTCTCTGGTGTTTGCACAAGATTCTGGGGGGAATTAAATACAAGTGGTATGGAAGAGGGGGAAAAAGAGGGATACATTATTTATAATTTACTGTCGCCTGAAATTTCATCCAAGGTCTACTTGTCTTTTAGAGACATGAATATAAATGAGGAAACAAATATTCCCCACAGAGCATCGAGAGCTTGGTGAAATGATCATCCGAGAGGCAGGTTCCATTGTCTCTCTTAATGCTATCCGAAGCAAACAAGGCTCTAGCTGAAGCTTGTCCTCGGAGACTGTGGAGACTATAAAATAGGCCGCCTTGACCTTGGGGTTAAGGGAAGCGGTGTTGCAGAGGCACGTTGAGAGATGGGTAATGCAGTCTCCCTGTACTGCCTCTGCTCGGCCTCGGCCAGCCCACATCTAGGCTGAGCTGGCCTGTATGATCAGTGTAAACTCTGGAGTCCACCCCAACCAAAGGGATCCTTTCTGAGGTTCTGAAAGTTAATGAGGAATGGAACAAAAGATCTCAGAAGTCCACACCGTTACGAAATATAGCTATTGGAAAGGAGTGCTGAATGATCACTCCCTGCTGGTCTCCTTCCTTGTATATCAGACCCAAAGTGGGGAACTGAAGAGGGTTTTCTCTACTCCACTAGTGCGAGACGACTTGTGTGCTTCACTCAATAAGAACAAACCGTCCAGCAAAAGGAGAGCTTGCTTTCTCCTCTCTGAGACCTGACTTGGGGAAAGGGGTCCCCCACCCCACAAGTGAAATAGATGTCAACTTGACCGGGCCGTCATTCTTCGGAGGTCTGTCGTGCTGTTGCTCTTGTTAGGTGCCACCAAGTCAGTTCTGACCTTACGCACCACAGAAGGAAACCCTGCCCGGCCTGCGCCATCTGCACAATCGTTCCTGTGTCCGAGACATGGTGCCAATCCATCTTCTTAAGAGCCTTCCTCTTTGTCTCTACCTCTCTATTTTACCAAACATGACGTCCTTCTCCAGAGACCGGGCTCTCCTGACAACATATCCAGGGTGTGGAAGATGAAGTCTCACCATCCTTGCCTCTAAGGAGCACTCTGATGGTACTTTATCTAAGACAGATGGCTTTGTCCTTGCAATGACAGCCTTGGGCAGTCATGTGATGATGTGATGTGATCGGATGGTTTGGCGTGAGGGGATTAGGGCGGGCTGCACCACCGTCCTGATCCAATCAGAGGGATATGTCCCTGGGGTGTGGCCTGACCACCTTTTATCTTACAAAAGATGAAAAAGGAGGGAGAAGCAAGCAGTGGAAGGGAGACCTACTACCAGCACGCAAGAAGAACCCGGAGTGGAATTGTGTCCCTTGGGCCCAGGGTCTCTGAACTGAGACCCTGGTAGGGCCAGGAGACACAGGGAGTGCTTCCCCCAGAGCTGGCACCCCGAGTTCAGATGTCCAGCCTCCGAAACTGTGAGAGAAGAAACGTGTGGTCGCCGCCACCCACTTGCGGTATTTCTGTAACAGCAGGACTCGATAACTAAGGGAGACACTGAGCATCCAATGTGAAGAAACCACTCCCCCGCATGTTCAAACTGGCTAGCGGCACGAGTGTCTGTTGAAAGTTCTGCATTCATCGTCCTGCCCAGTTTACCTCCTATCATCAACACCAGCCGCCGCTAGGCCCCTTGCTGTGCGTATCCCTTTTCTTCTTGCTTCTCACTGCCATCCTTCCTTCCATCATCTGCCTGGAACTACGCGGATGTGTTCATCTTGGTATCCTTTTGTGTACATGTGCGTTTGCAAAGTGCATTCTTGGAAAAGTGTTTTGAGTATAAATATTTAAAGATTTGTATTGTATGACTCCTATTTTTGCTCGGTGCTATTTTTAAAAGCCCAGCCCTGTGGTTAGATATATTTATAGTCTTCTGCATCCAACTGTTGCAAGAGATTGCCTGGGGTGTACTTGTCACATCTCTCCACTCCCCTCAAGATGGACTTTCGCTTGTCCTTGGCTTCCCTCCATCCCACATGGTGCTGCAGCGAAGACCTTGCACACACACATGCACCACCCTTCAGTGAGGCAATGTCTGGGGGATGTGCGTGCTTAGACCCAGAAGAGGAAATGCTGGGCCACGCAGGCCGTGTTCGTTGAGTTGAACTAAGTGCTGCTTTCCCCGTAGCTTCACTAGTCAACCCCCTGGGGCAGAACATGGAGACTTGTGGTTCCCAATGCCGATACTGGGCATGATCCACTTTTGTAAATATTGACAGCCTCGCTGGCATCATCAAAAGCTAGGTGAAGTTCTAGGTGAATTTCTTTAAATAATGAGTTTAATGTCTCTTCCTGTGCTTGTTAACTTGTTGAGTTTCATTTCTCAGTGGATGGCGTGTTCGGATGAAGTCTTGCCACCCTTCCCTGTAAGGAGCACGCTGGCCATACTGCTTGCAAAGCAGATTTGTCTGTAGGCAGACCATTCTTGTCCAGATCCACAATGCAAAGGCATCGATTCTTCTTCCGTCTCCTGTATTCAGTGCCCAGCTTTCTCATGCATGTGATGCGACAGAGAACCATGGCTGGGGTCAGTCTCACCTTGGTCCATTAGTTTTCAAGATTAATTTAGATACTTATTGAACTTCAGTTTTCCATAACATCTTAGAGTATGCTTATAACATTCTTTTTTTTTATTCAAATAAAATTTAGATTGAAATTGCAATGAATTTGTAACTTAACTGAGGAAGAATTGACATCTTTATCATATTAAGTCATCCCTTCTAAAAACATAGAAGGTTTCTATATTTATTCAAATCATACACATGTTCTTTACTAGAGTTTAATATTTTCCTCTATAGTACTCTTTATGTTCTTGCTTATTTCTCTTTCGTCTGGGTTTTAAAACTTGGTAGCATAAAAGTCTTTATGAAGCATTTTATTATTTTAATCTCCACAGTTACTGTAGCTATTTCCCCTTTTTGTTTCAGATTTTGCTTAATTTCATCTTTTCCCTTTATGTCTTAATCAATCTTGCCCGTGATATCGTTTTCTTATTGATACTTTCAGAGGAATAGCTTTTGGATTGCAGATCCATATCCATATTTATGAATCCCTATTGATTTCTCAGGTGTATCAAATAGCACCTTCCCTCCAAGAGCCCAAGTACTTGTGCAAGCTCTCACACACCCCTGAGCTCACTGCCCAGCCCCCCAGACAGACATACCCAGCCCCCCAGACATACCCAGCCCCCCAGACATATCCAGCCCCCCAGACATACCCAGCCCCCCAGACATACCCACCCAAAGCTCTCGAGATTCTCTGCTTCTTCCCCACAGCAACCCTGTAGGACAGAGGAGCTCTGCCCCGTGGGGCAGTCTGATGACAGCAAATGCAAGGAATCGCCAGACAGAGGATGTGAGAATATCCCTCAAGGAGAAAGATGCCTCTGACTGATCATTGAAAGAGAGATTTGGATCCTCAAGGGACTGGCCTTTGGGGAGTAGAAAGCACGGGGTCTGCAGAGCTGCTCTGGGACCTTCCTCCACATCTCTGCTGAGGATGGACACCCTGCCGCTCTCTAGTCTCCTGCTAGCTCCTTCATGATCCTTGTCACCTCTCTTCCTGGTGTCCTGCTGTGAACACCCGTATGGGGTTCCTTCTCCCATCCAATCCAGTCTCCACACTGTAGAGAGAATTATACTTACAGAAAGTTAAGCATAAAGTCCATCAGTGGTCTCCCTACCCTATGGCCAAGTCCTTTCCAGGCATGATTCCTGGTTACCTCTCCAGGGCTCTCATTCATGCATCCATCCAGTGTAGCTCCTGCTCTGTCTTCCAAATGAATCTTCAGTTTCCCAAATGGACCACTGAAACATTCTTTTACCAATTTGTGGTTAGATTCTGTTTTTCTAAAGTAAGAAGCCTTTTCGGATTGGCATTTGACCATCTTTGACCTCACCCCAAGCCTCTTTCCCCATCCTTCCCAATCCCATAAGACATCGCATGACACACTTCTGCTATAGAAGACAGTGCGTGTCTTCCCCTCTTTGTTCCTGCCCCCCCCCACCTGAAATCAAATGCATAGCCACTGAGCCAATGCTGACAACAGGACAGTCTTTCTCTTCTTTGTAGTTCACCTCCGAGCCCTGCATTTAGAACCCCACAACACTCCTTAGACATCAGCTGAATGGATGCGCAAGAGAACACACATGTGGGTCTACTGGAAGGGGCTGCCAAAGGGGTGAGGTTGTGCATTTAGCCACTCAGGTGGGTTCCACAGTTATCCTGGCCCGGTCCACAGCCTGTCATGCGGTGTAGCCAGCCACCTTGCAAATGTGGGCCATTAGTTCACATAAGAGGAACTAGGGGAGAGTCAATTACCAATCCACTTGTAGAAAAAAACCCAGTCAAAGTGCTCGTGGCCAGCTGGCCCCCTGTGCTTCTGTGGAGCAGCTACAAAGCCACCTGCCGAGGCTGTTCTCGAGAGAAGCGCTGGCAGAATGGCTGTACAGGCGGCCAGTGGGCAGGCACTCCCAGAGCCATTGACGCCAACCATTTTAAAGCCTGTGTTCAAGAGTACAAAACAAGTAAGGGACAGGGCAGGGGACAGGCCGAGAACTCTCCTCCCTCACTCCCAGCCAGCTGGGGGCCCTGTGATTGCGCTGTGGGTCACGTAGCTCCTTCCACTCCGCTCAGCAATCAGCCTCGGGATGCCCAACACAAACCAATTTCTGAGCAATTCTTCCGGCCAATGCCCCGGTCCTGTTGATCTCACCATTACATCTAGAAACACTTAAGCATGAGACTTTGCAGTGTACCAGTCACTTGGCATTGCTTTCCTCTTAACTTGGTAATCATCACAGCCTGGCTTAAAAAAAGAAAAGAAAATCTACACAAAGCCTCTTCCCCAAGCCAGGCTCCAGCCACTGCATAGATAGGAAGAAATCCCTTCCAGTTTTGTTCTTGGGCCTGAAATGTCTCCCTTGGGGGTAAAAACCCACTCTGCTGATCAGAGTCAGGGTGAGAAGTGAGCTTCTGATGGTGTTAGATGGCCTAGCATTCATCTGCAGAATGCCCTCCCCGACGGGAGTCAGAAGATTATTATTATTAGTTAAGCCAGAGCCCCCAAGCCAGGACTTATGGTCCAACACTAGAACACAGCACAAGGCTCACACTCAAAACTAAATAGGGTCTTTCATTCCCACTCCTTCCCCACCTCCCTCGCCTAATCTTGGGATCAGCCCACTGAGGGCAAACCCACAAGGAAGAGAACCAAATGGGAGCAGGGAAGATGGCCTGAAGCTCAGTTTATCACCCAGTCATGTGGATCTAGACCAGTGGTTCTCAACCTGTGAGTTGTGACACCTTTGGGGGTCAAACGACCCTTTCACAGGGGGTGCCCTATTCATAACAGTAGCAAAATGACAGTATGAAGTCACAATGAAAATAATTGCCTGGTTGGCGGGGGGGGGGGGTCACCACAACATGAGGAACTGTATTGAAGGGTCACGGCATTAGGAAGGTTGAGAATCACTGCTCTAGACAGAGACAGCGGCCACAGAGCTCCTTTGGGACATTAGACCCAAATCCCAGATCCATGGTCATCCAGTCAACTCCAACACAGGTGCGACAGACTAGAGCTGCTCCACGGAGTTCTGGCTGGAATCTTTGCAGGAAGTTACCAGGTCTTTCTTTCACAGCCCTCCTGGGTGGGTTTGAACCACCCACCTTTCCACTAGGAGTCAAGCTGCCCGGGGAAGCCCCTCTTAGAGGAAGACGGAGATGTAGCAGAGAAAGAGTGGAGTTGGGTTGCCACGGCTGAAGGTCCACCGACGCACTGACCTGGTGAAAGTGCAGTACCTGCCCTCGGGGGAGGGCCCTGACTGAGGAGAGGAGGCTAAGACAGCCACGTCATCAGAAACCAGCCCTGGGACGGTTAATATTGGCCCAATCAAAGGGCACCGCTTCAAAGTTTGTTCTCCCTTGGACCTAAGTTAGGACTGGGAGGTCTCCAGTCACATAAGCTGCTTTCTCCTTGAATGTGAATCCAATGCCTACTGTCGTGATTTCTGAAATGAATCCAAGATGGGGAATCCACCCTCCACCCCCAGCGCTAGCCCAAGCTTAAGCATGGCTGCTCGCTGAAGTGCAGTCCTTGTGCCTAGAAAGAGTTAACACGCCTCCAGAGGGATCTACCAGCTTCCTGCAGCTTTTTCTAATCTAGGCCGTGTTACTGATGATCTCTGACAGAGGATCTTTGGTTCGTGGGGATTGTTCCTCCTCTTGCTCTGATCCACCCGTGAGAACCTATGCAGAAACTGTAGTATACTTGCTCTGCCACCAGGGGCCACTGTGGAGACTGACACCTGAGCTCCCTACCCAGCCTTGAAGTGGTGAATGCAGTGATTCCAGAATAGGAATCCCATCACTGCGCCGCGCTTTCATTGACCCAGAAGGTCATTGTATCTGCCGCCGAGCACCCAAACCATTCTTCCCGACCCAGCAAGCCCTGCCTTTGATTTGCTCGATCAGCTCCTGCAGCCCAGGAATGCTCTTCCGGTGAGCTCCTAGCTTCTTGGCCCGCTTACTGAACATTAAAATTTGCCCTGAAAAGCTAAACTCTTCAAGACACATGATTTAAGCTTCTCTTTCAGCTAATTGGATATTGTTCTACAAATTGCGCTGTTCTCTCTGAAAGATGAGCAGCAATTTACTTCCCCTTCCCTCTCCTTACACTTAAACTGAACTCTAAAACATGGCCTTTGGATTGCTTAGTACAATCAGGAGATTATGCTACAGGAATATCAGATATCCATCTTTTTGTTAATGCTCAGCTTGGTTGCGCATTTTTAATGGCTGCTTGGAAGATCGTGAAAGGCGCTTTAGGTCCTTCTGAAAGGTATTTTATCTTGGCCCATGCATCTGTAATAAACATTTTAAAAAAAAAACAGTAACTAGCTGCATTAACACACATTCACACTCCAAGGTCCAAACCTAAACCAAACTCTGCTATTGATTTGATACCAACTCATCGCGTCCCTATAGGACAGGGTAGAACTGCCCCTGTGAGTTTCTGAGACTGGAACTCTTTCTTTTTTTTTAACATTTTATTAGGGGCTCATATCCATATATACACATACATCAATTATATAAAGCACATCTGTACATTCTTTTCCTTAATCATTTTCTTTTTTTTCTCCTCTTTTCTTTTTTTACATTTTATTAGGGGCTCATACAACTCTTATCACAATCCATGCATATACATACATCAATTGTATAAAGCACATCTGCACATTCCCTGCCCCAATCATTCTCAAAGCATTTGCTCTCCACTTAAGCCCTTTGCATCAGGTCGTCTTTTTTTTTCCCCTCCCTCCCCGCTCCCCCCTCCCTCATGTGCCCTTGGTAATTTATACATTGTTATTTTGTCATATCTTGCCCTATCCGGAGTCTCCCCCCGCTTCTCTGCCATCCATCTCCCAGGGAGGAGGTCACATGTGGATCCTTGTAATCATTTCCCCCTTTGAGACTGGAACTCTTTATGGGGGTGGAAAACCTCATCTTTCTCGCACTGGGCAGCTGGTGGTTTTGAACTGCTAACCTTGCTGTTAACGGCCCAATGCATAACTCCTATACCCCCACTGCTCCTACACTGCAAGGTAGAATAGATTTTTATTATTTCCATTTTACTGATGAGGAAACTAACTTGCAGGGATGCCAGGCCATTTGCTTCAAGCCACGCAGGTAAGTAAAGGGACCAGACTATTAATCCAGCGTTTGGTTCTCAGATCCCATGAAACAAATCCCACATATACTCTTTGGTCAGCCAAGCATCCGCTAAAGAGGGAGAAGGCAGGAGGGCTCCAGGTTCTCATGCCCCTGCACTCTGTTGGAGATCCAGGGAGGCTTTCTTACAGCCCCTGACGAAGACTCGTGGCCACTTGTGGAACCGTCTCTGCTCTCCCAGTGTGAGAAAGAACCCTTTGTGGAAATTGCCTCTTTTCCTGCGCAGGGGGCCGAGTGTTCCCTCACCCGCAAGACTGTGCCCAGCACTTGATGAATGGAGACACCCTGAGTGGGGTCTACACCATCTTCCTCAATGGGGAGCTGCGCCAGAAGGTCCAGGTGTACTGCGACATGACCACCGATGGGGGTGGCTGGATCGTAAGTACTCGATACTGTTCTTGCCTGAAAATGCTCTTGCCCACCCACCAACCTCAATGCCATCAATCCAAAGTTCAACATCTTTCTGACCAGGCCTTCAACCACTGTCCAAATGCCCATCTGCATGGTCCTTAAGACACTTAGTCGGCAGCCCAACCACAGGCTGGGTGAGGCAGGGGAAGGCCCAAGCATCCTGAGACTACAGTGTCCGGGTCTATCCTCCTGCTCCTTCTGCAAAGACAGTTCATACAGGGGGCTGCCGAAGAAAGGGGTCCTGGCTCTGCTAGGCCAGGGGTCTTGTTTGCTGCTCTGATCAAGCAGGGGTGGAGGCGGCTCCCCTGCATGAGAAGGTAAGCGTCTATGCAGGGAGATTAGGATCCTTCTATCTGAGGCGCAGACGAGGGGCAGCACATGGACAACCGTCACTTGATTACAAAGACCACCTCTGTCCTTATCCATCTCGGGCCTCCTGCCTCCTCCCCAGAGCTGCCTCAGCCTGCAGAGGCAGGAAAAGAGGTCCCACCTCCCAGCCTCCTGCCATGCTGGATGCGCGTCCGGGAAGGGCTGAGACCCCAGATACACTACAGAAGACAAGAGCAGCCGATGCATGCAGGCTGCAGTGCACCTGGTCCTCCCTGGACCCAGCCTGGGGCGCCTGTCCTGCCGCCCTCCTGCCGCACTCACTCCGCACGGGCTCTGGGTTTGCGCACGGAGCACAAATGGGTAGCTTGTGAATAGAGTTGAATAGCGCCTGTGTGCTCATAACTGCCGCCCTTGGGAAACATTCTCTCTTATGTTTCTGACATATTTGTGCCTCGTTCTAAATGCATAATTGGAAATGGAAGCCAAGGCTGATTTATTGGAGGTTAAATGGAATTAGCACTTAAACAGCTCGGAAAGGGAATGATATGCAGTTGCTTTCTGCGATCGGGGATGACAGTTCCTAGCTGATTCGTTTGTGGTTGGTCCTGTTCTTCTGGTGAGGAATGCTTTCTCACGCACTCTGCGGTGCAAAAGATTAATTGAGAGCCAAACCTATTCCCCCTGCCTGTGCTGGGGCTTTATCTGTATCCCGAATCCTCTACATTACAGGGGTGCAAATTAGTGTCAACAGCACACCCCAGGCTATTCATCAGGGCCGGCTGCAGCACATCTCCTAGCAGGGCTGCTGAGTCCACACCCAGCCCTGCCCGGGAGTGGTCCTCGCCCCGCAGATATAAGCTCAGTCTGTATCCCTTTGCCCGATCGCCGTTGGCCGTCCTGCCCATTGTCTTTCTTGTCTTTCTCTTCACAGGTCTTTCAGAGACGGCAGAACGGCCAAACGGATTTTTTCCGGAAATGGGTCGAGTACCGGGCGGGCTTCGGGAACCTGGAGGATGAGTTTTGGCTGGGTAACGCCCCCTTTTTGCTTCCCCGATGTGCTGCCCAGTCTGGTGGCCCATCCCTCGCCTTTTGGGGTCCACCTGGGATCCTCAGAAACCTAGTCAGCCTGCGTCTGCTGAGAGGCTGACAGTTCACCAATTGCTTTCAGTGCCGATTGCTCTGTTTGGCCCCACTATTGATCTGTTTTCATCTTTTTGTAGTGTTTTCCACTTTGGTCTGTCTCTTTCCATGCTCATTAATAGTCTCTTATGCTGATGGCTCTTGACAGGAGGCAACTACCAAGGGAGTCAGTGCCTGGGGCGGTGGGGGACAGGCAGGGACATAGAGAGGCCAGAGTCTGGCAGGCCAGCTCTCAGAAGCCAGGCCCCAGGCCAGAACAGAAAGAAGCCGGGACCCTCTGCTCTGCTCTGTCCTGGGAAGAATAGTATGACCTGATTTGGGGAGGGGAAAAAATAAAAGTGACAGGAGAGGAGAAGGACAATTTCCCAGATGTCTAGCACAGGCCAGTAAACTGGCGTGAGCGCACAGCCAGCCCAGTAACCATCAACTGCACATTGCCCGTGTCTCCCTCGGGCACAAGAATCAAGTCCGTTATGTGTGGTCTTCTGTCTGTCTCCCCTTCCGCCACCTGGCAGGACCTTACCAGTGTTCTCCTGGATGCAGATAACATCCCCTCACCCGCCTCCCTGCTGCTAGGACACACACACACACACACACACACACACACACACACCACTGCACGGCCTTAAACTGATCCCCTCACACCCAAAACACAGCAAGCACTGACTACACGGTAAAGCATTTTCAGTGGCTCCTTGACCTCACCAGGTGAAGACCAAGCGCCTCCCTACAGCTTGGAGGCCGTTCTAATCGACCTGTGGAGCCTGCCCTCTGGCCCCTCATGCCTTTTTACGTTTCTTCTCCCACTCCCACCCAACACCAAACTCTAAACACTCAGCCCCAGGCGTGTGTCTGCTGTGAGAAATGCTCTCAGCCAACCCCCTCTCCCCCCATGCACCTTGCTGTCCGTCTGGTATGACCCAGAGACCTCTGTTGACCAATTGTCTCACACTTTGCCCTTGTACCCATGCCAGTGCCTAGGGGTGGGTAGGTGCTTTTATCTATTAGCCAATCAAGTCATCGGTGATAAGAATGCAAGGATAACCAGATCTCTGTTTGGTGATGTAGATAATAATAATGAAGGTAAAAGTCATATTAAAACAATAATAGAGAAGCCACGTGCATAAGGAAATAGCCCTTTCCTTTAAAGAGTTTGCAACAGTGTGGGAGGCAGCCATCAAAGCACCCACAAGCAGCTGGCACATGTGGCCCCAGCCTTCAGCCATATACACCGTTACCACCATCTGTGTCCTCTCTGTGAAATAGCTGGTCTATTTGCACCCAAATGTCCTATATATCAATTGATTATTTTGTGTGGGTGAAAGGAACTTCATAACATTACCAGAGGAAAAAAAGAAAACTACGTATCATGTGCTATAAATAAAAGGGAACCTTAAAAATAAATACAATAAAAAGAAAATAACATTAGTAAATGACAGCCAAGTACGGAGGCTTGGAGCCTGCTGTTAATAATGGAGGTTAGAAAGTGTGAGGTGCTACATGAACCCACCTCAGGGTGTGAAAACCAGAGAATATGATGCAGGTCTTTCCTTGCTGTAATAAGAAAATGGGTAGGAAATAGCTGTAGTGACTACATCTCGCTGTGTGTTCAGGATTATTTGGTCTCTCACCCCAGTGTTACTTCCCGGATCATCAACCATGCCACCCTCCACTGGGAAGACAGCTAACGACTTAGCTACTGGTGGGAAGGCCATGGACATTCAAAAAAGAAAGCGACCAGCTTCATGGAAAGGGCATTGGGGCTAGTAAGAAGCATGGAGGAGGGAACGAATAAGGGAAAGAGGAAAAGTGGGAATTGTTTGCACGTGTGAAAATGGGGACTCATGAAGAAGCCCACCCAAGCACAAGGAAGATGCAAACCAGAGAAAGAAGAAAATCAGATCAGATGAGTTGACTGAAAGTGCAGTATGGAACCTTGACCTTTACTTGATGCCAAACCAGGCTCTTGAAGAGAGGCGGGGCCTGGGGCTGCTTGTTTGGTAGCAATCTGATTCCTCATTTATGTCCTGAGTCGGGTTCTCTGCAGCAGTGCCCGAGACAGGGTGTCAATGTTCAAGGTACTTACTGGGGGAGTGCTCTGGGAGAGAGGGAGTGGGGGTAGCTGGAGAGAGCAAGGGAGGAAATGCAAAGCAAGGTCTCTGCTGAAAACCAGCTTAAATCTGATCCCAAAGAAACCTCCGGGCCATGGGCTGCACCTAGAATTGGTCCTATTGGAACTAGGGGTTGGGCCATTTGTGTCTACTCCCAAGAGGGGAGAGATGAGGCAGAGGTAAAGGGACTCCGGTTTGGTTGAGAGCAATTGCCCAGAGAAGAGGCAGCTGTGAGATGTTGAAAGCCAACAGTTCTACCAGTGAGAGGATGGGTCCACCTACCAGCGAAGGGTATCTGGTCAGAACGTCAACTCCACCCTCTATATCTGGACAAGTCCTGGTAGTGGGGTGGGGTGGGAGTTTAGAAAACAGCAGTTGAACAACCATGGACTCAGTATGAGTCTAGGAAAAGCTTTAAATCTCCAACAGCTTAGAGAAGCAGAAAGATCTGGGGGACCACCAGCTAATCATACCGCCCCTCTCTGGACTTCCACTTCCTCTTCCACAAACCAAAAAGAAACCATCTTGAAATTCCTTTCCAGCTCTGTGAGTCTGTGATTCTATATCATGGCATCCCCTGATAGATGTGAGATGTCACAGCAAAGCAAGTTCAGAAGGCAGGCAGAAATCAGGAGGACGTGGTGATTGATAGCAATTTAAAGTGCCTAGCTCAACTTCAGGCAGGTAGTTTTGCAGGGTGCAGCCAGTGAGAGTCAGCAGGCAGGGAAATGCATATGAGAAAACATCACCAAGGAGACGCTGGACTCTTGCTAGGCTCGGGACCTGCAAGGGTTTGCACCGAGCAAGAATTAATTGGACCAAGGTCTGGACAGCCAGAAGGCATGGGAAAGAGGAGGGGAGCGAGTGTAACTGTGCAGGAAAGCCCATGAAGAGATAGCCATACAAGTGGTAATCAGTGAGTTGGAGAGACAGGGACAGGGACAAGGAGTCGGATGCTATATTCTCTGTCCTGGCACTGGGGGCCCCAGGAGGCCTGGGGGGGCTGAGAGGAGATGGATATCGGGAAAGATGGGTTCAAACTTATCACTGGTGATGAAGACGGCACAAGGCTGGGCAACCTTTCGTTCCGCTGTGCATCAGTTGTCAAGAGTCTTCGCCACCGCCAAGACCACTAAGAATAACAGCGTGGTGACGGAACAAAGCCTCCAGCTCTCTTCCCTCCTACTCACACGGACAGATTTGCAGCCGTGTGCACTGTGGCGCCTGCCTACCGCCTGGGCTGGAGTAGAAGGTGGTAGAGGGTCAGGCAGGAAATCCCGAGGCTCAGAGCTGGTCTGCTCCCAGCTCAACAATAGATGCTAAAATCCCTGCCCTGGTCATCGTATTCACTTTCATTCGCAAGGCTCTTGGGAGCTGGCCTCACTGCGTTTGCTGCTTTTCTCCCCAGGGCTGGACAACATCCACAGGATCACGTCCCAGGGCCGCTACGAGCTGCGTGTGGACATGAGGGACGGCCAGGAGGCAGTCTTTGCCTACTACAGCAAGTTCTTGGTGGAGGACAGCAGAAGTCTCTACAAACTCCGCATCGGCAGCTACAACGGCACTGCGGGTACCTTGGGGACCCTAAGGCCGGGGTGTGGGCAGCAGCAGGACCACCACACTCTGGGCTTGAGCTGCAAGGAAAAAGCGGCAGCGCCCAGGGAGCCCCCTCTGTGTTAGCCAGTCAGGCAGGCCCAGAGCTGGGAGGCACTGACTGTGACCCGGGCTGTCATTCCCACCCGGGGGATCAGAAGTTCATTTCCTACCACGTTGGTTTTCTAGTCTGAAAAATCAAAATTTGCAGTTGCAAAGAGAGAGAGAGAGAGAAAATAAAAGCAGTGAAAATACTTTTAAAGGAAAAAGGAGGGGAGCTACAACGTGAGAACAGTTTGTTTTTCTTACCTGGATTCACCAATAAATAACCAAATTCAGTGCCATCGAGTCTATACCGATGCATCATGGCCCTGGTGGCATAGTGGATTACGAGTCAGATCCTGAGTGGATTACAAAAGTTTAGTAGTTCGAAACTACCAGCTACTCCCAGGGAGAAACTCGAGGCTCTGTGCTCCCATAAGGACTGACAGTCTCTGAAACCCCCAGGGGCAGCTCTGCTCTGTCTCACAGGGTCTCTGGGAGTCCCGTCACCACAGGGACTTTTAATCCAGAAGGAACACTGTCGTCTTTTGTCTGGGAAGAAGTTTCCCCATGAAAACATCAGGAACCCATCTCAGACTTCATGGGAAATAGGACAGGTTCTCCCAGTCGCTCAGAGGTCCTCCCCGCCCTCAGACACACACACACACACACACACACACACACACACATCACGGAGCAGACTGGGTCACCATTGACCACCTTCCTTTTTGTTCTTCCGAAAGAACTACCTTCAGGTCCTGTTTTCTGCATAGATGCTATGACATTTGCACGGAACAGAAGCACCAGCGCTATATGCTCTTTTGCATTCGTAACAAAGCATCCCATCTGCTCCCTAGGTATTTGCCAATCTGTTTCCTGAGCTCCATTATACTCCGTTTCACAGAATCTGTTGTGTCAGATAGTCGACTCTTCGTCCTTTCGTGAACTCCAATTTGAGGGCTACACTCTGGTGTAACATTTCAGCTAAGTTGAATGGCAAGGGCTTTGTCCTTCCAGAGACTGTGTCTGTTCAATTATGTCTCTTCCCAGCCAGGCACCCTTGTTCCAAAGAGAAGACGCATTTTCCTTTGTGGTCCTTCATCTTAGAGATCATTTGATGGCTATCAGCTCACCCCGCCCCCCACACCATCATGTCCCAACAAAAGATCTAATTTGCCTTTGTTTAGGCATAAAACCACCGTGGCAATCTGCATATTAAACAAGATGTCAGGCTAAATCACTTTAAAAATAACCTGACTGGATCCACTTCCCCAGGTTAGAATTGCCTTGCTGAAAAACCACCTCCCTGACTTCTGGCCCTGCCAGCCTTCCCAGGCCCTGCAGTGCTTCTCCTGCCCTGTTCCTCCCTCACTGGGAGGGACCCTCTGCTTGTTTCTGTGCGGCTGTGGTCTCACTGCGGCCTCCCATGGAGCTCAAGACTTGTTGGAGGATCCAGAGGAGGAACCTGCCAATCCTTGTACATTAATCATAGCCAGATCCCTCACCTCAAATACTCAATTCAGGGCCACATGCTTCCTCAAGAACTGAAAAGTGGAGTTATTTAAATTGCCCCCATCTCCAGGCAGCCTCACACTATGCTTGTTTTTTCTAGATCTAACAGTTTCTAGGGAAGAATTGTCCAGGCACTCTGCTTCTGACTTCTAGCATTGCTCCATTCCCCTAGCCCTTATTCTGAGTTGTTCATTTGTACAAGCTCTGCCCATGGGTGGTAGAGGGAGCACTGATGGTGCAGTAGGTTAGGCATTGGGCTGCTAAACTCAAGGTCAGTGGTTCAAACCCACTAGCTGTCCCATGGAAGAAAGATGAGGCTGTCTGTTCCTGTAAAGGTTTACCATCTAATGAGCTGTTCTATTCCGTCCTACAAAGTCATAGGAGTGAGAATTGACTTGAAGGCCAAGAGTTCAGTTTTGAGTTTAAGACCCATGTGACAGCAACCCCCCAAACCTAAAAAACCCCAAACCCTCAAGTATAGTCCATACAAGTCGGAGTGTCCAACCAGGATTCTAATTGGAATGGAAAATTCCGAATTAAATGACCCCTAGGAGGTTGTTATCTTCAACAGTTTCACTGCACAAGTGAGGGAAGCGCCCAAACAAAACGCACATGGGGCAGCCTCTGCCGAACCAAACGGCTAAGTAGCCAAGGAAGCATCAGGACATAGTGCATCGTGTGACAACGGGGACCTGCTTTCAGGTTAACAGGCTGTTTGAGCGGGAGGAGGCCGTCGCCATCGAGGGGCTTCATGAGGCAGCAGCCTTTCACAGGAAAGGTCGACCACCCCGGGGAAGGCGAGGCTGCGAAGAGAATCATGGGGCAGTGGTCACGGTGAGGCAGAGGAGCCCATGCAGGGCCTGACCCAGCAGGACAGGGTACAGTTGAGAAGGGACAGGGAGACTGGGAGAGAAGGGTGGACACCGAGGCTACAGGAGGACCTTAAAACGAAGGAAGCAGAGCTTCGTGTAGCCAGCGCTCAGTCCAGTCGGGAGAGGCCTGGGTGGGGGAGGGGCGCGCTGTGGGCTCTGAGTGGCGTGAGGAACGCGAGGTCTTGGGAAGACCCGTGTGACAGCCATAAAAAGGAGTAAGTAGATCTGATGGAGATCAGAGAGATCACTCGGAGGTCGATGCCTTAGTCCTGATGGGAGGGAATGGGATCCTTCATTACTGTGATGGCAGTAAGAGATGTAAGAGAGAAAAGCCAGCGCCTGGTTCACGTGTTGGGTGTATGGGGAAGATAATGTGGCAGGAGTCCAATTTGGGGAGGTGAAGACCAAGGCCGTGCACTTGTGGCAGGAAACATCCAAGGCAGAGCTGGAGAGAGAGGCTCAAATTTCCGCCCCAAATCACAAAGGGGTCAGAAGAGGATGGGAAGATAGGAAGAAGAAGGGTGCCAACAGATAGAGGCACTTGAGAGGAGGATAAATTTGTCTTAAATTTTAAGATAAAGCATGAGCATGACCGAGGGTGGCAGACAGTTGGTACTAAGGAAAAAAAAAAAAAAAAACCAAACGCATGGCCGTTGAGTCACTGATGCTTCATAGCAACACTACAGGGCAGGGCAGAACTGACCCTGTGAGTTTCTGAGACTGGAACCCTTTATGGGTGTAGAAATGCCCATCCTTCTCTCCAGGAGCAGCTGGTGGTTTCAAACTGCTAACCTTGCTAACAGCTGCTATCAGGGCCCCTAAAAAGAAAGAGAGAGGGGGGGGAGGGTGGAATAAAATAAGAAATCTCTTCAGCTTTCCCAAGATCTGGAAAAGAGGGAGGAAAATGGGTTGCAGGCGATAGGATTTACTCTTCGTAGATTTCCAAACTTATGTGACCTACTGCCCCCTTTGCAGGGAAAGTAAAAATACTCAGCATCCCCTGGCAAATAACAACTTCTGCATGATAGCCCATTGTCCAAGATACAGTGCAGGAATCTGCATTTGCAGCCCCTGGATCACTCAAGCTTCCCTCCAGAGAGGGTTGGCTCCTGAGCAAGTCAAACTTCTCCATAAACTAAAGGTCAGCCATCTGAGAATGAGGCTGTTGTAGGCGTTGAGTAACCACCAGAGGGCAGAAACCCAGCTTGGGATGGGGGTGGGGGGTGGGGGGGGCCCTACCTGAAAGCTACCACCCAACCATCAATGATCACGCTCCACAGCAGACGCCCTCTTCACAACCTCCCCAGCCACACATCTCACCAAAAGGTTCAACAGCAACAACAAAATTTCACTGCCATGGAGTCATTGCTGACCCGGTGGCCCCCGGTGGGTTTCTGAGTCCATGAGTAGAAAGCCTCGTCTTTCTTCGACGGGCTGCTAGTGGTTCCAAACTGCCGACTGAGCAGATCACAGCCCAACGCCTAACCATTGCATCCACAGGGCTCCTTAAACAGTCAATCATTATAAATTAATTACAGTCTGTTCCCTCACCGCAGAGATTCAATTCATAAGCACACCCTCCACAACATCAACAGGGAAGCATACAGTCTCTGTTTGCTTCTAAGAATTGAAATCTTGCCTTTCCTCGAAGCTGTCTGTGAGTGAGCAGCTGTGTTTTTAGATAGCTTCTCCTCAAATATTCAGTCAAAATATGCCCCCTTAACGTCTTGACCTACTGATCCTCATGGCTTCCCCACAGAGTACATTTTATTATGAAATATATGTATTTTTTTACCCACTGTCTTAGGAAAGCAAAATCAGGGATGTTTATAGATGTGTTTATATTGAGAAAATTGCACAATCATTTAAGTAGGCAAGTCCAAGTCCAGACAGACCCCAAGGCCAAGTCAGATGTTAGGCTGGCGGTTCCTTCTAACTGGAGTTGCTGTGAGGGTGGATAAACCAAGGCCATCCACAAGAGCACAGGATGGTGGCTGCAGAGGCAAGTGGATCCAAGGTATAGCAATCAAGCATGTGGCTGCTGAGGTGAAGGCATTCACAGTTGGCAGGTCAGCTGTCAGGCTGCTGGCTCTAGTCCAAAGATATGGAGGTCAATGAGCCATCAGACCCAGTAAAAGCCCAGCGAGCTTTTCTACAGTGTCCACTTATATTGGGAGCAGACCACATTCCAGAGGAAATTTCCTTTGGATTGATTGCGTTGGGACTGTGATCTGAGTAAGAGCATTACAGCCTATCCTAATCTTCATACAACTAATTGGCTGCGCATAGCAAATCCCACCAGGGAGTTGATTACACTGAGTTCGGTTCCCTCATACAGGAGAGATGTTCTGTGACCTGGTGTCAGCCTGGAAGAAAGCAGAGGAGGTGGTGAGGCCAGGCTGGGTGGACATAGCTCTGAGCCAAAGGACAGGAGGATAAAAGAAACGGGTTTGGGAGGGCAACCTGGAAGGAGCTGGCCTCAGCGGGCAGGGTGGTGTAAGAGTTGAGTGGCCAGATGGACGAACTGCTAAAGTTGGGAGGAGAGGTGAGTGGAAGGTTCCCCAAGGGTAGGCCAGGTGTGGGGGAGTCCATCAAATATCCAGAAAATCCCAAGGAAGGAGTGACAACTCAGACAGCTTTATGGACGTCTCTCTATTTTATTTGTCCCCCTCCCAGGGGACTCCCTCAGCTATCACCAGGGACGCCCTTTCTCCACAGAGGACAGAGACAATGACGTCGCCGTTACCAATTGTGCCATGTCGTACAAGGGGGCCTGGTGGTACAGGAACTGCCACCGGACCAACCTCAACGGGAAATATGGGGAGTCCAGGCACAGCCAGGTAGGTTATTTGTGATGCCGGCCCATGGGAAGTAGGGTCCCTTAGCTTCATGTTTAAATGTACGCGTGGGTCTTACATTTCCCAGGTAAAAGAAAATACAGAGAGCCCTGAGAAAGGGCTAGGTCATAAGAAGGCACGCAGACCCTGGGAGGTGGGCGGGACGGGGTAAGTGCCTCAGCTGGCCCGCAGAGGTAGAACTCAGCCCGGACAGCCCTCGGGGGCCAGGTCAGTCTGAGTGCATTTCCCTGTGTCGAAGCCTCCACAGAAAAGCCCGTCAACTCCAGGGATAACCCCACAGGCTCAACTTCATCCTAAGCAGGAAGAGGTCAGAAATACCAGTATGGGCTAGACTAGCTTTGCCTCTTGGGAGCTCCACATCCCCGAGCCAGGCTGTGTGGTACAGCAACCAATGCATCCCAGTTTGCCTGAGGCTCGGCCAGTGTTTGCACCGAAAGCCCAAGTCCCCAGGTATCCCTTAGTGCCAGGAAAGCTGGGTGACTGGTGTCCCTGCAGGAAATCTGCCGAGTCTCCTCTCAGGAGTGAGCAAGCAGAGTGATTGTTTTCCAAATGTGCCCGAGCTGTTGAGACATTGAACCCAACCATTAGCTACTGGCACCTGGAACTCTGAAAGCCAAGAATGTAAGGCCGACAATAAAGAAAGATCTCAAAAATAGATGAATGACTAAAAAAGGATGAGCTCAAAGTACAAGCGCATTTCAAGGATACGGTGAAAGAAACCCCGCTCCCGTCACCGCCTGGCATTGATGGGAAATGTTTAACTTCACCTCTGGAGCTGCCTGCTCCCATCATGCCATTCTTGGCCAGCTGGGTTTTCCATGGAGGGGAAGATGCAAACGATATGCTTATCTGTCTCCCACCCAGGGGATCAACTGGTACCATTGGAAAGGCCACGAGTTCTCCATCCCCTTTGTGGAAATGAAGATGCGGCCCTACAGTCACCACGTCACCGCAGGGAGGAGACGCCGGTCCTTACCGTCCTGAGCAGGAGGGAGGGGAGCCGACCCACCCAATCTTTTCTGTCATTTATTTGTATTTTATAATATGAAACAAGGTGGGGGGTATTATTAATGTGCTTTGCAACATATTATGAGTGCTTTGAAGGGAGCAGGGATGTAGCAGGGAAACCATACACCGTAACCGCTTACCATTTCTGCTGTGCCCAAGGCCTGACCCTTGGTCTCCATTCTCCCTCCCATCCCATGTCTTTAACCTTTTCCCTTCTCTGCCAAGAGGAAATGTGGGACAAGGTCTTAAAAACCCCATTTCAAGGCAAGCGCTGGGAGCACAGATTGTCCCTGCGATGGGCCTGGGGTCTGCTTTGCTGGCCCTGCTGCTGAGAGCCCCCTTGCCTCCTAGGCTTTGGTCATCTGCTCCCTGTCCTCCAGGCCAGGTTTTCCCACCAGCCCAGAAAGGAAGCCTGAGGCCAGAGAGTGCTGCCGACCACTCACTCCCCTGCCCAGCAAACACATGCACCCCCTGCCCTGCTCCACAACCCAAGCCCTTTTGTAGGGGTCAGAGAATCTCATCTGCTTACCCTCTCGCTCTGACCAACCGGTGTTCTCCGTTGCTTTCCCAAAAACAGTGGCCTTTACTTCCCAGCCCTGTTTGATCCTGTGCCCACCTACCTCCCCACCCTGAGCCCTCACAGTCCCATAAGCCCACCCATTGTCCTGCCCTGGAGTTCCCATGGCCCTGCCTCCCCCTGGCCCTGGCTTGTGCAGTGGCCGCGCCCACTGGGTCAGTAACTGCCCCTCCCTTGGATGTAAAAAGCAGTCGTTTTCATCAGAGATGGTGATGTGGGACAATTGTTGTTTTCAGTAAGTTTGGGTCAGGCATTGAGGGAAGAACAGAAGAAACCAGGGCGCCTGCCCTTGAGATTAGAGGTCCCATGGGGCGCACAGGTTGGACCTAGCTCATTTTCTCTCTTTCTGGTCCTGTTTGTCAGAGATTGTCTTCTGAATTGCAAACCTAGTGCTCATTTCTATCTCCAGACAGACTGCAGGTGGTTCAATTACAGTCAGACAAAGAAGCGATATGACCAGTCAGTTTTTCCCCTGGCTGATAATCCCTGGGAAGAGATTGGATTTGGAGTTTGGGAGTGGGTTTTTGTTTGTTTGTTTGTTTTTACTTATTTTCTTTTTGGATTTTTGGTCCTATCAGAACCAGGCATGACCCCTTTAATGAGGTGAGATCATGAGACGCCTTTCTCCATCTTCTTTTATTATTCTGCCTTTGAGAGGGAAAATGAGAAGTGCCCGAGGAAATTGCATCTAGAAATTCAGAGGTGACCAGGGGAGGACAGTGGGCTGGCTCCTGTTTTATGAGAGGCGCTGTCTGCACTGGCATGATTGGATTTTTAAGCCCTGGAGAGCTGACGGCTGGAGAAGTCATGACCTTTCAACTCTTCCTCCAAATCAAGTGTCACCTGCAGCCACCCTGCAGCATTTGTGGAAGTGCCCCCAGTTATCTTTGCTCACCTCTCCCCTCCCTCCAGGCATCTGTTTTGTGGCCGGCAAGACCCAGGTCTGGGGCACTTTTGCCCTTCCCCAACCAGTGGCCCGAGGAGTCAGAGAGCAGGCAATTTCTAAAGGAAACATGTGCAATCTGACCAGGTTTTGATGATCCCGTGGGTGGGCCATCACACCACTGATGCTGTGAGGATGGAGGCAGCCTGCCATTTGCGGGAGCACTCACGCGCCCCGGGAGCAGCCTGCCTGGGCTCGCCCACTGCTGGGAGGTGAAATGGCTGCCTGCAGGCCTGGGGTGAAGGCTGCAGGTGGCATTTCCAACTAGTCCTCATTCCACTGTGAGTCAGGGGAGAATGAAATAAAAATCTGAAAGGAAGTAATGGAAACAGTTCTTTGAAGAAAACTGCCAATGATACAAGACTCCTGCAGAAGAAGGGAACAAACGGAAGCAGAAGACGAGGGCCTCGGCCCACCTCTGCCCCCTGGCTAGCTGTGTCACATCTGCTAGGTCCTGTCACCTCCCCGGGCTTCAGTTTCCTCCCTTGGTGAAGGAAAGGTTAGACTACCACAATATCTAAGGTCCCTTTCGGCCCTGACACTGCATAATATTAACGCGGGATCTGTAATTCTTGGTAGACAGCACAACCATTAAGGAAGGGAAATTCACCAGGACCTGTGCTCCGTTTTCCAAAGAAGGGACAGGACAGAGGAAGTCTCTGGAGACTTAAGAGGCACACATGCAGACACGTATATTCTCACGCCCGAGAAAGCATTGCAGCAAAGAGAATGCCAAGTAAAAGGCTGAATGCATTGGGGTCTTTAAAAGCAAAGCCAGCAGAGCCCAGCCACTCCCTCCCCCAGGGAACAGAACCAGGAAAAGGTTAGGAGTCCTCATGTCAGGTGAGAGCCAAGCAGCACCGGTAGGAAACAACACCTGCCATTTGATTGGACCCCGTTCCCCCCTGGAACGGCTCGCTAAGGTAGAGCAGCAACATTTCCTAAATTCCTTTTAAAGAATGTGGAAGCAGCCAATGAATGTCAAAGATCAATTCGCCCAACCCACTGGAAAAGGATTTATAGATTTCTTTTCATTCAAAAGAGCTGGGAAGAAAGAATCGTGTTGAACTGCTAACTGCAAGGTCAGCAGTTTAGCTCCACCAGCCCCCTCAAAGGAGAGAGATGAGCGTGTTTCCTCCTGCACAGGTTCAAACTCTCAGAACCCCAGTGGGGCGGGTCTACTTTGTCCAACAAGGTCGCGATGAGTCAGAACGAACTCAATGGCAGTGGGTTTTATGAAGCAGGCAGAAGCCCTGGTGGTACCATGGTTAAAGCAGCAAGCTGCTAACTGGAAGGTTGGTGGCTTGAACCCACCAGCCACCTTGGAGCAGAACGATGCGGCAGTGTGCTTCCGTGGCAATTACAGACTGGGGCTCCCGGTAAACAGTGCTCCTCTGTCCCATGAGGTCCCTGTAAATCAGAATTGACCTCGTGACAATGCTTTTGTTGTATTTTTGCTTGGTTTCCGGTTGGTTTGGTTTGTGTTAGAGTGATTTTCTCACTAGTTGCCACCATTTTTAAAGAAGCTCTGTGCCCCTACTCTCTCCTCAAAGTCCAGGATCTGCTTGGATCAAGTCTTTGCTCATTGATTCCTGTCTATCCCGATTCTCCAATCAATGTAGACTTTCCCCGAGGTGCATCTTGTAAGCAATTCTCACAAAACACCCATCCATCATCGAGTCGAAAGAAAAAGAAGTAGTTCCTGCTCAGAGGTGCGTTTAACTGCAGACGCCATCTGGATATGCACGCAGTCCAAAACAAGCAAAAACAAACAAAACCATCAATGACTGCTGACGTACTACCTGGGCCCAAGCCCCAATTTCTCCTCTTTGCCTTCCCCATCAACCAGAGAGAGATAATATTCCGGAATATTGAAGTCCCCATGTCCAGTGTTATCTGTAGAAGGTGAAGGGGGCAGGTGAGAAGGGGCAGGGCACCTAGCTAGCCTTTAGACCAGATTGAAAGGTAAGAAAGGCCTTGCCTAGTATGGCCACCAGGTGGCGCTCACAATGCCCACCAGCTTCCAAAGTCTTGATATCCCTCCAAGTTTCCAAGATCTCTCTTCTTTCTCTCACTACTATTGATTTTGAGTTATAGCATTCCTATAGGATAGGGAAGAACTAACCCCTTTGGGTTTCTGAGACTGAATCTTTAGGGGAGCAGACAGCATCATCTTGCTTCTGTTGGGTTTGAATCACTGACCTTGTGGTTATCAGCTCAATGGCTCAGTGCGTAGTCTATTACTAGAGCAGTAGGGCTTCTAGGTTTCCAGGATAATTCCTACCAAATCAAGTCCCAGGAAAACTGACTGATTTTTGCAGGAGACTTATCTGTTGGGGTTTTTGTTTTGTTTCATAAAGGGGGGGTGGTTCTTTGCCCAGTAAACTTCCACAAAGATCCAAAGGTCCTCTGCAGCTGCCGGGGAGTCGATTCTGACTCCAGGTGGCATCTGACACCTTGTGTGCAGAGAAGAGTGCTCCTAAAAGTTTACAAACTGACCTTCCAGGCCTCTCTTCCACAGCACCTCTGGGAAGATTCAAACCACCAACCTTGCATTAATTTCCTGGTGCTTAACCAGTTATTACCCCGCAGAGAAACCAAAGCCTCTCTAGTCATTAGCTACTGGCCCCACCCACTCCACTACTCAAAAATCGGCGATGCCCCCCAGACACCAGCACCCCCAGTTTCTTTCCACCTGCGAACCCACTGACTCTCTATGGACTGAAAACTCTACAGACAAGCCTGAAGAATCCGTGTTGCCAATGAGTTCACTGCCAAAGCCAAACAATCCTGAACACAGCTTTTATTCTCAAACTTCTGTCCCAGAGCAGGGCTGCAGAGGCAGGGATGGGAGGTCAGGGTGGAAGCTTCCCAAGGAGCCCTTTGGAAAGCAGCAATTGGGAAAGGTTCCACGAGTCTGTCTCAGTCCCGAGAACTGGGCTCTGTGCTTCTCTCTGGAGACAAGTCGAGCCTGTGAACACAGTGCGTGCCAAGCTGTGGGAGCCGAACAGACTAGCTAGCGGCCCAATCTGTGAATACTGTGGATGGGCATGAAACCATAAAAATTTTTACAAAATTTCCACCCAAGTTTTCAGGAAAGGTGGAGCTATCTACCAAGGAAATACATTTATCTAGATCTTGTTTCCTTACCACCAAAGGAGAATTCTACCCCCACCCCCACCCTAGGCTTCTTTTCTTTTCTTTTTTTTTGGGCATAAAATCGATTGTGCTGTGGCCTAGGTCACGTGATGTCAGTGGTAGGGAGACTTGGTGAGCACAGTCTCTTCCCAAGGGTCTGGGGCAGATGGCCGTAGGTCTTGGAGGTCAACAGTCAAAGACTCCTAATTCCTTACTTCCATGTCTTTCCCTCCAAAGCAGCGCCCATTTCAACCTTGAATCTCACCTCACTTTCCACTCTTAAGATTGCGAGAGGTCACGAAAAGCCTCCAACCTCAGTTCCGTTTCAGCAACTCCACAGAAGGTGTCTGCTGTCCCTTCCCTCCAAGCTTGCCAAGACTGCAGGGAGGCCTTTGAAATCCCGGAGCCCCGAGTGGAGCTGGGACTAGGGATCTTCCACCTGCTACGCACAGCTCCACCCTCTGCCAATCTCCCTGGAGGCTTGCTCACGTTATGGGGGAAGCCCATTGATTCTCTCTGGCTGTCCCACCAGAGATGCTTAGCCACTTTTCCGAAGCTGTTTGGCCAAAGGCGCTCTACGTCTTAGCTTCCTCTAGAGCCCAGCTCCACACGTATGGGCTAAGATTCCAGCTCGGCACTATTGGAGCGCTTCCACACCACCAAGCCGAAGGAGCCTCACAACCCTAATGAAAATCTCTAACAGAACCAGAAGGTGGCTAGTTCAAACCCACCAGGCTCCCCAGGGAGAAAGAGGAGACTTTCCGCTCCAGGAAAGATGTGCAGTCTCAGATCCCTGTGAGTTGGGACTACGTCCGCAGCAGAGGGTCCGTTTGAGAGAGGTCTTGGTAGTAATTAGGTTCAGTTTGAAAACAAGGGCTCTGGGCCTCTCTTACCGTATTCATTCAGGATTTGCTTAGGCCAAGTCTGTTTCCTTCGCGCTTTTAGCAATGGCTAGGAAGGGTGGGGGCGGGGGCGGGGGGAAGAAGGAGGTTTATGAAGACAAAAACAGACTTTCCACAGACGGCCCTCCACTGAAATGCAGAGGCCAGGCGCGAGGGGTCCTGGAATATGGGTCAGAATTTGTACCATGAATGCTGGTCTCCAACCTCCCACCAGAGCACCTGTCAGTTCATCCACTTCACATCAGGAAAAAGTCAGACACCAGGGCTGCCATGGCCCAGGAAACAGGAAGCAGAGGGTCTTTCTGCACTGTACTGGCTTCACCAAGCTCGACTGGACCTCCCTGTTTCGTCGCCAGCTGTCACCAGCCTGATTCCTCAGCTCCGGCATTTCTGATTAATTTTTCAAGGTCACCCCTTGCCTGAAACACGACGTCATCACACCTGCAGCATTTGTTGCCCAAATGTCCTCGGCAAACCTCACCATCTTTGGGCGGTGTTGTGTTTCCTCCAAACTAGAAGTCCTCCCCCCTTCCCCTAGCTCAATAAGGCCATGGCAGACACAAGTTGTGTCCCCCAACAAACTCTGTCCCTTCTGTTAACTCAGTAAAGCACCTCCTTATTGTCTGGGTGGGAGGCTTGGCGAATGCTAACCTTCCCGGTCAAGAAGGTGGACCCGTCCAACCTCGCAGGGCCCACTTTCCTCAGCCCGAGCATTGGCTTGTTGGCTCCTGTGAGGCAGGGCAAGTCCCAGTATCTTCAAGATAATGAAGAAGAAAGCCACACCCCCAGGAATCCCAGGCACCTAAGCCATAGAGAAGGTTGGCAGCCCGATGCGTGACCAGCAGATGAATGTACAGATGAGAATTACGGCTTGCTCCCACCCCTCACGCAGCAGCCCCCCGGAAGGCCTCGTGCTGATTCTTAACAGCCTGCCAGTCACTCACCACTGACTACAGAAGGCCAGCATTGGACACACACCTTCAGAGCTGCCGGGGCTCTGCAGACCCTCTCATCCAGTTATCTTGCTTCACTCTCAAGGAAACCGAAGCCTGGCAAGGTTAAGCAGCTGACCCAAGTCTGCCACTGTTTAGTAACAGCTAAGATTATAGCCAGAGCCGGCTCCCCCCACCCCTCTTCCTCTGCAAATGAGGATGAAAAGCAACAATATTGATTGTCCGTCTGTTCTTTTCAGACGCAGCCCTTCCCACAGGAGCCCTGGTGACATAGTGAGTTACGTGTCGGGCTGTTAACCACAAGGTCGGTAGTTCAAGCACATCTGCCGCTCTGTGGGAGAGGATGAGGTTCCTGTGCCTGTACAGCATTTTTGTCCAAAGGAGGAGCCTGGGTGCCGTAGTGGTTATGTGTTGGGCTGCAATCCACAAGGTCAGCAGTTTGAAACCACGAACCACTCTGGAGGAGAAAGACAAGGCTTTCTACTCCTGTGAAGAGTTACAGTCTTGGAAACCCACAAGAGCAGTTCTACCCTGTCCTGTTGTTCATTGCCATCAAGTTGGCTGCATCTCACAGTGATGCTGTGCACAACAGAACCCGACACTGCACAATCTTCTGCCAGAGGGATTGTCCGACAGGTCACTAGGGCCGGCTCCAGGGCAGTGAGCTTGGGTGTTCTCTGGCTTGGTCCTTCCCATGATGGCGATGGAGATGTTTTCTTTTCCAGAGGAGCAGATGGAAACGCAGAAAGGTTAAGTCACTTGACCAAAGCCACACTGGGCCATAATCGGAACCTCTTGGTAATTCTGAAGTCCTGGCTTTTTCTACTGCAGGAGGCCGTTGCCTTTGTATATTAGCCAAGTGGCTGCCCTCTTGGATTCTACAGCTCTCACTGAGGGGGTTCAGATGTCTAGGTCCCTCTCCTCTTTGTCTGCCAAGGAAAGGGAGCCCTGTCTTGTTCTTGCCACGTGTCCCAGGGGACCGTCGCAGTCATCATTCGGAACGAGAGCCGTGGCATCCTAGCAACGGTTTCCATTTCTAAATTTGGAGGCAGGTGACAAGTTTCCACTGCAGGTTGGCAGGAAAAGGAAAGTTCCGGGATCAAACACTATCTATCCCCAGCTTCATCCTTCTGGGAATACTGTCGTTCCTTTCTCTCTCAGTAGCTGGAGAATGGAAGATTCCAGAGTCTTTCTTCTCCAACAGAAGCAGTGTGATCACGACTGCAGAGACAAAAGCCAGAGAATAAATGTAGCACATGCCATGAGAACATCTGCTGGACTCCGGAAATGAGGAAGAACGGGATTATATTATTAGTGCGTTCAAACCGAACAGATCGCACCGAACAGAGAAGCCCTGTGGCTAAAACCAGCAGGTTGCAGAATAGTGGGGGCCCCTTCCCCCCAACTTCCAGGGGACGCAGATTGTCACGATCTCCTGCAGGGAATCTCTGTAGATATTTGTCAGAAAGAGGAGGAGCAGGCAGGAGACAAAGCTGTTTTCTTTAAAAATATTTTTTAAAAGCCGTTTTCTTTAACCCCTGATTTCTTGTCCCCAATCCTTACCTACCCGATCCTTGCCCAGGAAAGTGCCGAGGCTCTGAAACAGTTGGCTAAGCTCTCAATTCTCTTTGTCACTTGGGAAGCTTTAGAAGGAAATCAGTACTTGGTAACTTGCTGTGTCTGGCTGCCAGGAAAAACTCCAAATGAACCCTATCTCCCTTAATTAAATGATGGCTGTGTATTTTTTTAATAGATTTTTTTTTTCCAGAGAGAAAAAAGCGTTCTCTGTGGTTCCCCTTCCAGTGTGGGGGACTTCTTGAGCATCAGACGTTCACATGTAAGGAGTGGCAGACCCTGGTTTCTGCAAAAATGCCAGCCAGGTGACTGCCCTGTACTGGTCCTCCCCCTACCCCACACCCCCAACCCATCTCCATGCCTACATTCACGCCAAGGTGGCACAGCTTCCCAGGGCAGAAGCTGTACACATCCATTCTCCTTCGCTCACAGACTTCTCCTGTCAATGGCTCTACCGCTCCCTTCACACACACACACGCACACACACACCTGTTATTCCAACCACAAGCACTCCCCAGGCACCTGGGGACTGACTCCCAAGTCCCCTAAGTAAGTCATTGTGACTTGGAGGGAGATGTTACCTGGGGCTCAGGCAGCTGCCATCCACCTTGGTGGTCTCTGGATTGTTTTCTGAGAAATCACAAACTCCAAATCCTCCACTCCCTCCAAAATTGAGTTTGTCATTTTAACCTTAAACCTCCTTTTTAGGTAAAAAATAACACAGACCAACTTACTGACTATTTAGCTACAATGTGCTTAGGAAAGGCATGTTCTTGAAGGAAAGTCGGGGGATAGGGGGGTGGTGGTGATGGAGTACCTACTCCTCCTCCGGTGATGCACACTTTAAAATAAAGAGAAAACATAGGGAGGAAGGGAAAAGAGAAGCCGACCCCTCCCCCCCTCTGCCCACAGCACAGTAGCTCAAAGACTGGGACCTCTGCTTGTTAACCATTGTTAACTAGTATTTTTAGCCCTGATTGCTTTTAGCCTCTGTATAGTTCCTTTTTTAAACACATTTTCTATACGTTAATAAAAGGTCCTGAAGGGATAGTGCTGGTGCCTTGCTTCATGACTGCTCTGCCGCCGCTGTGTCTCCGGGCTTCCTCTCCTTGGTGTTCACAGACCTGCTCTCCCAGACTGTCTTCCATCTTCATCCCCCACCTGCCCTGTTCCCGTTCGGGCAATATGATCTTCTCTACCCCTACCCTAGTCCCCCTCTCTGCAAAGACTCCTCCTTCTCACCCCTCTCCTCTTCCCTCCTTCTCTTTCTTTCTTTCCTACCCTCCCCCACACTTTGAGTTCCTCCGTTGACACATTGCTATTAGAATCAAAGGGCACTGGTGGCTGGTCCCCTCTGCAGACTCCCCAGCATCACTGGGAAGTAGCTCAGGTTTGGGGCTGTGATCAGCCCCAAAGTTGGTGACCCAATGCCTGCCTCCCTTCCTACTCTCTGCTGGCTCCGGAACCCAGGCATGACAGTGGCAACCTCTGCCCAAAGTTCTAGTGCCACCTATGGGTCCTGGTGGAGAATACTCTAAGGAGGACTGCAGACCACTTTTCAGTCTGTGCCCTGCTGTCCTGCTCTGCCGTGGTGGAGCTGGCTCCAGCTAATTCCCCAGGAGCCACCATGCATGGTCTCATGAGCGAATGTTTTCTCTCTCGCCCTTGAAAATAGGTCCAGTGTACAATGTCAGATAAATCAACTCTGAACTCTGGGTAACATTAGGTTAAGACCTCAGCAAGGTAACAACCAATAAGAGGGTCATGAAGGTAACTTGTTACTGGGTCATTTCTAAAGCACGCTGAGTCCAGTGATAGGGAAGAGGGAGTACAGAATTGTAGATGCCATAAACCAAGATGAGTTCTTCTCGGGGGGGGCGGGTGAGGGGAGGGGTAGTTTCAGGACCCTTCCTTAAAGTCATCCAGACTGGAATTATAAAAAAAGGGAAAGATGAGGAGATCCTTCCTAACAGAACAGCATGACCTGTATGTGTTAGCCTGGGTTCTCTAGAGAAGTAAAATCAGTGATAGCTATTGATAGAGGTAGATAACTTTATATCAAGATATTCGCTCACATATTTGTAGAAGCACACATCCAGATATCCAAGTCTGTGAGTCAGATGTTAAACTAGCGATATAGCTGTCAGGGCAGATTAACCAGGAACCAGGAAGATCACAGGCCAGTGGAGGCAGAGGTGGATGAATCTAAGGTCAGCAAGCAACATGGCAGGCCATTGGCTCAAGTTCACAGAAGTGGGGGGGTCAAAGTGACAGATGCAAGATCCAGATAAGCAAGAAAAGATAAAACTTCTTACAGAGCTCACTTAAATAGGAGCAGACCACACCCCTCTAGGAATCTTTCAATTGATCGAGAGCTGCACTCCTCCCTAGTCCTCCTGCAAGTGCTTTTCTGCCTAAACAGATCCCACCATGGGACTGTTAGGTCACATCATAGGGACTGCCAGGTCCCCACTGCCAAACCACTGAGAATCCTGGCTGAGCCAAGTTGAGCCAAAAGCCAGCTATCACACCATGGGATGAGGGCCTAGAGTGACTGAGTGTCGAGTTGGCCATATTGCCTCGGGGCTATGTGGAGAAGTGTGATGGCACAGCCCACAGAGGCGCCCGGCCCAACTAAGCACTGGAAGTCCCACGGCTAACGGGGAAATGCTGGTCTTCCTACTCTGTGTTAACAGGAAAAGGCGGTAAGAGCTTTAAGGAAATGCAGAAGACGAGCCTAGAGAATGAAAAATTGCTCCTGGTTTTTCTGGTCACTCTTTGCAACCTTGGGGCATAGGTGCCCAGGTGAGGACCCAGAAGAAAAAGTCCAAACCCATTGCCATGGAGTCAGTGCCAACTTATGGCAACTGCATGCACTACAGAGCAGAGCCAGGCTCAAGGGCCTTCTAAACAGGGCTATGGCCGTTTGGAAGCCTATCACTAGGCCTCTGGGGACCTGCAGTGCCTCTGAGTGGGTTTGAACTCTCATCTGGTCATTTAAGTGCTTAACTAACTGTTTGCACCTCCAAGGCATCCATAAGAACAGAACCCCAGCTTCTAATACACAACAAGCTACCACTGAAGATGCCGCCACAACCGGGGAGTTGGGACACTTTCCTTAACATTTCATTGGACGCCTCCTTTCCTCTTAAAATAAATAAATAAATACATAAATGGATGAATGAATAAATAAATAGGTGAGTAAGTAAAAAAAGCAGACCTCTGATATTTAGGATGAGGTCGCCCCTTTAAAGGTCTGCATTCTTTGACTTGTTTTTCTTAGCCTCCTTCAGAATACATGTTGTTGCTGCTGCTGCTGTTGTCATTAGGTGCCAGTGAGTCGGCGGCCACTCAGAGTGACCCTCCATACAACAGAATGAAACCCAGCCGAGCCTGTGCCATCCTCACAAGGCTTCTCACGTTTGAGCCATCGTGTCCATCCATTTTGTTGAGCATCATTTTTTCCCGCTGTCCTACAGCTATTTCTTTGAGCTGTGCCCCACCATTCTGGTTGACTCTACTTCAGAATGGAAGAAATGAAGCCGTCAAAGAGCTGAATAGGAAATGTCGGAGGGCAGCTCGAGAAGACAAAGACAACTATTATAATGAAATGTGAAAAAAAAAACCCTAGAATTAGAAAATCAAAGCACGCTCAGTAAATCTGAAACTGAGAGACTTCAAAAAATTTTCAAACCTGGAGTTGGAATCTTGAAAGATTCTATGGGTAAAACATTGAATGTTATGGAAAACATGAAGAGAATTTGGAAACAATAGAGAGTCATTGTACCAAAAAGAACTACTCAACATCCTATCATTTCAGAAAGCAACATATGAGCAAGAACCAATGGTGCTGAAGGAAGAATTTCAAGGTACACTGAAAGCATTAGCCAAAAACAAGGTTCCAGGGATTGATGAAAGACCATTTGAAATGTTTCAATCAGCTGATGAAGTACCAAACACACTCACTTCTCTATGCCAGGAAACTTGGAAGACAGCTACTTGAACAACTGACTACAAGAGATCCATATTGGTGCCCATTCCAAGGAAAGGTGACCTAAGAAAATGCTCGAATCATAGAACAACATCATCAATATCACATGCAAGTAAAATTTTGCTGAAGATCATCTGTGTTAGTCTGGGTAAACTAGAGAAACAAATCCACAAAAACTCATATATGTATGAGAGAGTTTTATCTATAAGGTAAGTGTACATTCAGAAGACATCCCAACCCAGTCCAGTCGAAGTCCATAAATCCGACTTAGCCCATATATCCGAACCAATCTATAAAGTCCCCCTCACACTCACAAAACACACACAATGATGCCAAATGCAGGAGGATCACAAGCCAGTGGTTAGAAAGTCTTTTGATCCAGTGACGGTGGAAGCATTTCAGCGCTGGCAGGGGTCTCCACACAGCTTCTCCAGCACTCACGGTTGAATCGGGATAAGTCCATGTGATTTCTCCTCAGGGATGTCTCACAGGAAGTAAGCCTTGCCAGCTGAAGCAGGGAACTGGCTAAGACAGCTGCACGCTGGTCCAACCATCAGAGAGCAAGAGACCCGAGAACTAGAAAGGCGAGGCTCACCGAGTCATTTATCTCTCCACCCTTCAATTAATCCCATATGTGTTTCTCGGCCAAGTTGGCACTATGAACCTTAACTATCTCATCACCCAACAATGGCTGCAACAAGGAGCTGCTAGCAGTTCAGGCTGGATTCAAATGAGGATGAAGAACAAGGGATATCATTGCTGAACTGATGTCAGATGGATCAGGGGCGAAAGCAGAGAACAGAAAGATTTTTACTGGTGTTTCACTGATTATGCCAATGCATTTGACTGTGTAGATCATAACAAAATATGGATAGCCTTAAGAATGGGAATTCCTGTGCTCAGGAGGAACTTGTATGTGGATCAAGATGCAGTTGTGTCAACAGAACAAGGGAATACTACATGGTTTCACATCAGGAAAGGTGTGCATCAGAGTTGTATCCTCTCACCATACTTTCTCTCTGTATGCAGAGAATCTGAATTATATAAACAGAATGTTCATGTTCAGGATTGGAGGAAGGTTTTTTGTCAACCTGCTCTATGCAGATGCCACCGCCTAGCTTGCTGAAAGTGAGGAGGACGTGACGCACTTGCTGATGAAGAGCAAGGATTGCAGCCTTCCCTATGGATGACAGCGCAATGTAAAGAAGACCCCAATCCTCACAACTGGATCAATAGGTAACATCATGATAAATGGAGAAAAGATTGAAATTGTCAAGGATTTCATCTTGCTTGAATCCATAATCAATGCTCATGGAATTAGTGGTCAAGAGACCAAAAGATGAGTTACATTAGGTAAATCTGCTGCACAAAACTTCTTTAGAGTATTGAAAAAAAAGATACTCTGCTTATTCTCCCTTAGTTTGAGGACTGAGGTGCGCGTCAGCCAAGCCACAGTATTTTCCACTGCCTCAGGTGCATGTGAATGTTGGACACTGAATAGGGAAGACTGAAAAAGAATCAATGCATTTGAATTGAGGTGCTGGGGAGAACATCGAAAGGACCATGAACTACTGAAAGGACCGACTGATCTGTCTCACAAGTACAGCCAGACTGCTCCTTAGAGGCAAGGATGGGGAGGCTTTATCTTACATACTTGGGACATGTTGTCAGGAGACACCAATCCCAGAGGGCATTATGTTGGCAAAGTGAAACAGAGGAAAGTCCCTCCAGGAGCTGGATTGACACTGAGGCTGCACCAATGGGCTCAAGCATGGGAACCATTGTGAGGGTGGCCCGGTAGTACCAGGCGGGTTTCCTTCCGTTGTGCATAAGGTCGCTCTGGGTCGGAACCTGCTCAATGGCCCCTACGTACAACAACTAGTGCTTGAGAAGGCAGCTCCTCTCTCTGTCACATTAGGGGTGCCTCCTCCTCTGGCATGCTCTGCGACAATGTTCTGCTTCTTTTCCTGAGGCTTTCTGTATCTAACGATGTTTCCATTCGGTCCGTAAGGTTTTCAGGGGCTATTTCCTCAGACATGGACAGTCTAGTCCTTCTTCACAGTCTGACCTTCGTCCGGAAGCGCTGGTGAAACACGTTCACTGCTGGTGGTTGCACTGGCACTTGACATGCCGGTGACCTCGCTTTCAGCAACACAGTGACACACAAGCCACCACACACAGTACAACAAGCAGGCAGAGAAGGGATGGTCAGAATCCACCTTTAAGGATTACGGTCCCAGAGGTGTGTCATCGAAATATGGAGATAAAGTCAATCCCTTGAATCCTCCTGCACACTACTGGGGAGACAGGGATGAAAAGGATAGAGTGGAACTGAAAGAAATTACAGTAATTAGTATTTATTCCTGAGATAGCTGAGTACTAGCATTATGTTCTAACTTAAATGAGTATAATTCACCCATTACTTAAGACCTCTGGGCGCATTTTCAGCCGTCTGAACACAGATTTAATTATTGCTGTGTTGTGGGAACTAAGAACTGCCATGGGTAAAATTAAAAGTAGATTATTAAGCAAGAGAGATGTTAGCAGCATTAGTAATCAGCGCAATTGCCAAAGACCCGACCAAAATGCAGCCATTGGTATCTTCTCTCTGCTGTGCCCCTGGTAGCCCTGGGATACGACTTCAGTCCTGACCTTTTTGACAGTCAGCAGTAAGACAGCACCATAGACTAAGAGACCGTGGGGTCCGTATCTTTTCTCTATGTGACATTGCAGTCCGGTCCAGTGCCCTGGCCTTGTTGGAACCACACATAAAGTATGCAGTGGACTCATAAAGCCAAACATGATTGCATCCCTGGCTCCTCATTTCTCATCTCACCATTCAGTGAGCGACTACCATGTTATCAGGCCCAATGCAGGGCTCTACGTGCCCAAGGATGGCAGATCTGGTCTATGACTTCAAGAAGTCTAAGGCTCTTTTTTTCTCTTTCCCTTTCCACACACTTGTACCAACCTTCCTAGTCTCTCATCCAGAGAGGTTGAGGAAGGTCTGTAATTTTAAAGGTTTAAAAATAAAGGAGACTGTGTTAGGACAGACTGACCTGAAAAACAAATCCAATGACACTCATAAATGTGTCAGGAAGAGCTTTATATCAAGAAGTAATTAGATATCGAGAAAACACCTCAACCCAGTCCACCTCAAGTCCATAAGTCTGACACTAGTCCCTAAGTCCCTTTCCAGACTCATACAGCCACATGCAATGATGCAGAGTGCAGGAAGATCACAGGTTGGTGGATGCAAAGTCATGTGGGTCCAGTGGCAGTGGTAACATCTCCAGGGCTCTGGCAGCAACCAGAGTTAGACAGCAAGAAAGTGAAGGCAGAGAGAGAAGGGGAGGATTTCCAGGGCCCTCCTTGAGAGCTGGGCCATGCCCACAAAGAGGCTGTGCCCTGATTGACAGATTGAAAAGCACCCCTACACTTTTATATACCTCCAAGTTGACATGAAATTATGTAACTACCACAGGGGCAAAAGTTGGTGTTGCATCAGCACTGACTTTCTGACCCATGAAGCACATGACCCCAGGTTTTCAGAGCCTGATTCTCCAGGAGTAAGACCAAGGCTTATTTTCCACGATACTCTGGGGTGGATTCAAACTTCTAAACTTTCAGTTAGCAGGTGAGTGCTATAACCATTTGCACTACCCGGAATTCCTTTTAAAAGAGAGTAGAGTAAGCTCTCCGGTTTTATGTCATGTGTTCATGAGACACTGGGAAGAGATATACAGAAAAGACTCAATTAATTCCGACGAGACTTGCCATTTCAATATTGACAACACTTTTTAAACTCACACATTTCAAACACTTTTTTCAAAAGTGGCAATTAAGGAGCTTCTTGACTGAGAAAGCTCACAGAACCATTTCAAGGCACTTATTACTATAGACTCCTCCTTAGTGTTACTGGGTGGTAACACCCATACAAAGTTATAGGTGCTTAAAGACAATGGCCTTTAAAGTCTTAAACAGGACGGCTGATGTTCGACCACTCCGGGAAGCTCTCATTCACAGCTTTTGCGAAAACCTTGGGTGTGCTCTTTTCACCAAACAATGAGCTTTCTAGAGGTTTCTGGGAAATGAGTATAAATCACAAGAAATGCCGCGGCCATTATGAACAGCCAATATGCTAGCTGTACAGAAAATGCAAAGATGCAAGAGAACCATGGAAACCGGAAGGAAATGTGTCAATTATGTCTGTGTGCAGGCATTACTTGATTTGTGACCCACACTCACTTTTTGTGACTTTTTTCTCCCTATAAATAAAGCTCACAGAATCGTGACCAAAACTTTTATTTACAACCACAGCGACACTGAAACAACGGGTGCAACGACAACCTGGGTGACTATTAGAGGGAACTCAGTTGACTTATTGACATGGAAGAGCAAGAGATCCCTGAATGAAAAGTCACTATGGAAACTGCCTTCTCTTTATCGCTTTCTCCTCAACCATCACTTACCATTTAAAGACTTTGAAAGACATTCAGGTAAATCTAGTTTGCAACCCATTTCTTCAAAGAAGTGACCTGAATTTTAACTCCGTTAGAAATATCCATGCTTGCTACAAAGAAGAGTTTCTCAGCCAAAGCACTGTTGACATTGGGGGCAGGGTAATTCTTTGGTAGTCAGGAATGCAGGGTGGAGGGAGGGTCAGGCCTGTGCATTGTGGATGAACATCCTAAATTTCAAGCAGCTTGGCCTCTACCCTCTAGATGCTGGTAGCAACCCTCCCCCCAAACTGTGACAGCTAAAAATATCTCAGGACTTCACCAAGTGTTCCCCTCAGTTGGAAGCCACCTGTATAGGAAGATTTCTCAGAAAAAGAGAACGACTCCAATTCAACCTTCATTGAAGCAACATTTTAAGGAGCTTCAGTCAGTTCATTTCATTTGAAAAGCAAACAAGAGAGCACCCCAAATGGAACGCTGATATGCAGCTTTTCTATTGTATTTCCATTCATGCGTGTTATAAATGTTTCAGAAGCAGATGCCGTGTTTTGTTTCAGTTTCATTCTGCTGCCATCCCGTGAGACGTATTTGTGCTATGGGATTAGAGTCCCAGACAGGGAATGGATTTCCACCACGGTGGTACTTACAGAAAACATGTGTTTGACTGACAGTGGTGCAGTTTGTCGTGACTCCCCAGGAATCAATTAGGGTCCACATTGGTCACTTACAAATTAGACATTTGACTGTTGTCTTAGTCTGGGTAGACTAGAGAAACAAATTAGTGCACACTCATATGTGTATAATAGAGAGTTTTATATAAAGGATAACTGTACATTAAGAAAGAATCCCAACCCAGTCCAGTCCGAGCCCATAAGTCCAATATTATCCCATATGTTTGATACCAATCTATAAAGTCCTTTTCAGACTCATGAAACACATGCAATGATGCTGAATGCAGAATGATCACGGGCCAGTGAATAGAATGTCTTTGGATCCAGTGGCGTTGTAAGCATCTCAGCGTTGGCAGGGACCTCCGCGTGGCTTCTCCAGGTCCCAGGGCACGGGGATCTATCAATGTAGTGCCACGTGTCTTGTCAGGTCTTGTCAGTAGACTGTCATCTCAGAGAGTGAACAGAGAGAGGTGTCTCCCATTCCAAGGAGGTAATTCTCAAGAGAAGGCCATGCCCACACAGAGGCCTCATTGGCTATGATCTGATTAACAGGCTAGACTCCACCCCTACACCCTTAATCCTCAAATTGACAAATGATTATAAAACTACTACAGCTGTGTTGTTGCTAATGGAGAATAATAAGTGACAGTGATTCTTTAAGATCCCTCAAAATACTACACAATCTCAAATTTCTTAAGAAATAAATCAAGGGTAAGTTAAGGTCAGAGGGAAAAGATGGTTTTGTCCCAAAATACTAGCTAAGAATGATGCCAGGGCCTAGGTAGCATTCCGGTCAACTGAGCAAGAAAGGCCACCGGTGTCTCTGACTGTGCTCCCCAGGAAAACGTGGGTACCAGAGCTGCAGGCCCAGACTGCTCTGAAATGATTGAAAGTGAGTCGTTGTCCAGACTCCCAGCCTTGGGCACCTAGGAAGGTGTCGCCAGCATAGAGATGGAGCACAAGGGGGAAACAGAGGGTGTGCAAGGAAGAAACGTCCTTCAGCGTCAGCGTGTGGCAGAGAAGCGCATCCACCACGAAGCCACATCAAGTCCTCCTCCCAAACTCTACCCAACTCGCCCCCCAAGCAAGCGCTTCCGGGTTGGCTGGCGAGGGGCGGGGCTTGGCGGGTGCCACTCCCAGCTTTTTCAAAGAAGACACAGGTTAATCCTTCCTCCCCATTGTATTCGCCAAGTGATTGGGCCACTTGACTTAAGAAACGGCTCGCCAGTGGGAGGCCCCCGTCATATTACGTTCCCGTGATGGCCATTGGGCATCAGCCTGAGTCCGGCCTGCGTCTTGCTTCTCCGGAACCGGAACCGGTCAGTGTCTGCGGACAAGCTGGTGAGTGAGGCCTTTCCTGCGAAAGCGGGCAACGCCATGAGACTCTAGCAGAGGTTCCCATCTTGCTGCAAAAGGAGCCGGAGGTGCCCTTGCGCTCCCGCCTTTTCAGCACAGGATCTTCTTCCAGGTCAAGACTCATTAGAAGCAGCTCAAAAACATGTCTCTCCCATGACACCAGAGTCTCCACACTGTTTCGTTCACTTCCAAACCGACCCACTCCCAAGAGGCGAGCCCCTCATCTGGGGAGGGCAAACGGCCTGCTGTGTTTCCAAAGCACTCGAGGTTGTTGGCAAGGGGTTAAGAGGAACTGCTGTGCCTGGCTTGCTGTTAACATTGAAGAAGCTTCCTGGCTAGGACATGGATGAGGCTCCCCCTGGCACATTGGTAAAAGTGCTTGGCTGTGAACTGAGAAGCCGTTAGTTCAAACCCAGGAGCCACTCCCAGGAAAGACACTGTGGGGTCAGCGTCCATAAAGATTTACAGTCTTGGAAACCCTATGGGGCAGTTAAACCCTGCCCTAAAGGGTGTCTAAAGCCAGAATCTACTCGATGGTCACAGATTCAGTTTGTCTATTGAACTGTGGTCCACGGAGGTCCTTTCAGTGAGCCCACACAACCTGAGCTATTTTTTTAAAACAATTTATTAGGGGCTCATACAACTTTTTATCACAGTTCATACATATACATACATCAATTGTATAAAGCACATCTGTACATTCTTTGCCCTAATCATTTTTTTCTCCTCTTTTCTTTTTTTACATTTTATTAGGGACTCATACAACTCTTAACACAATCCATACATATACATACATCAATTGTATAAAGCACATCCATACATTCCCTGCCCCAATCATTCACAAAGCATTTGCTCTCCACTTAAGCCCTTTGCATCAGGTCCTCTTTTTTTTTTTCCCTTCCTCCCCGCTCCCCCCTCCCTCATGTGCCCTTGGTAATTTATACATCATTATTTTGTCATATCTTGCCCTATCCGGAGTCTCCCTTCCCCCCCTTCTCTGCTGTCCCTCTCCCAGGGAAGAGGTCACATGTGGATCCTTGTAATCAGTTCCCCCTTTCCAACCCACTCACCCTCCACTCTCCCAGCATCGCCCCTCACACCCTTGGTCCTGAAGCTATCATCCACCCTGGATTCCCTGTGCCTCCAGCCCTCATATGTATCAGTGTACAGCCTCTGTCCTATCCAGCCCTGCAAGGTAGACTTCGGATCATGGTAGTTGGGGGGAGGAAGCATCCAGGATCGGGGGGAAAGCTGTGTTCTTCATCGGTACTACCTCGCACCCTAATTAACCCATCTCCTCTCCTAAACCCCTCTATGAGGGGATATCTCCATTGGCCGACACTTGGGCCTTGGGTCTCCACTCTGCACTTCCCCCTTCATTTAATATGGTATATATATATATATATATATACACACACACATATATCTTTTTTTTTTTTTTGCATGATGCCTTATACCTGGTCCCTTGGCACCTCGTGATCGCACTGGCCGGTGTGCTTCTCCCATGTGGGCTTTTTTGCTTCTGAGCTAGATGGCCGCTTGTTCACCTTCAAGCCTTTAAGACCCCAGACACTATCTCTTTTGATAGCCGGGCACCATCAGCTTTCTTCACCACATTTGCTTATGCACCCATTTGTCTTCAGCGATCCTATCATGGAGGTGTGCAGTCAATGATATGATTTTTTGTTCTTTGATGCCTGGTAACTGATCCCTTTGGGACCACTCAATCACACAGGCTGGTGTGTTCTTCCATGTGGACTTTTTTGCTTCTGAGCTAGATGGCCACTTGTTTATCTTCAAGCCTTTAAGACCCCAGTCACTATCTCTTTTGATAGCCGGGCACCATCAGCTTTCTTCACCACATTTACTTGTTCACCCACTTTGGCTCCAGCAGTTGTGTCGGGAGAGTGAGCATCATAGAGTTCCAATTTAATAAAAGAAAGTATTCATGCATTGAGGGAGTGCTTGAGTAGAGGCCCAAGGTCCTTCCGCCACCTTAATACTACTTAACCTATAAATATAGACACATAGATCTATTTCCCCATCCTCCTATATATATTTGCATGTACATGTCTTTGTCTAGACCTCCATAAATGCCCTTTGACTCCTAGCTCTTTCCTCCATCTCCCTTGACTTTCCTCCTGCCCCACTACCATGCTTCATCGCCACCTGGGCTAGAGTATACCTCTTCTCTAAGCAACCTTACCCTTGATCATTTCCCACCAGGCCTGCCACTCTCCCCTCTCTACCATTTGGGGTCCCATGTTTTTCCCTTGTCCCTGTGTTTGTTAACACCACTTCCTTACCCCCCTACCTCCCCACCCCAAGTCCCCCCGGAACTGTCGGTCCGTTGTTTTTCCTCCAGATAGTTCATCCAGCCTGTCCTATTCAGACAGACCTGTGGAGACACTAACATGCACGAAAACAAGACAGAGGAAAACAAAGCAACAGTATACAACCAGGCAACAAAACAACAAAAACAAACCACTGACAAAGAACAGAACAAAACAGTTAACCTGAGCTATTTTGATAATAACATTAAGATAGTATTTGCTTTTTTCATTGTGGTGACAGCTGCATTGCTGATGGGGGAAACGCAGGCAACTCAGCACAAAATAAGCCAATGACAACAAAACTATGCTCATTGGAGTACCTGTCTTCCTCACTGTTTAAAAATGAAAAGCCAGTTTAGCTTAAGAATGCCCTTGACAATAAGGACTATTAATTTTATTAAGTCTTCACCTAACTGGATGTCTTCTTAAAGGGGAAGAATTCTCAAAGCACTTCTGTTGCATTCCCAGGTACAAAGCTCATCTGGAGGAAAAGAACACGTGTACAATGTTTTGAGGTGCCAGCTGAACTAGTTTAGTTGCAGTTTTTCAAGGAACACCATCTTAACTTGTAAGAATAGCTGACAGACAATGTTGGGTTTTTTGTTTGTTCTTTTTTAGGATTAGGTATTTGGCAGCCATTTTCTCAATAATGAACCAAGTGAGTTTGTCACATCAAGGGAAACAATTGACAGTTTTTGTTGTCAGTAATAAAATCCAAAATCTCAAGGGAAAAATTAGAATTTCAAAAAACTGTCTCTACCACCCCAAGCTTGACAGGCAGCTTCCCAGTACTTCAGGACTCTTCTAATGCTATCAGTAGTACTATTAACAAATGTGATTTTTTAAATATAATAAAATCTGTCAAATTTGGAGGATTGCATAACTCATGGAACCGTTTTTCTCTAAGGTTGTCATTTTTTTTATTAATTCTAGCAGTTATTTTTAAGTATTCTGGGTAGGAGGCATTTAACTGTTATGTGTGCTTAAAATACATTATTGAATTCTGTAGCTTATCCTCCCACCCTCTTTATGGTGTGGCTTTGATAAAGAGAAGTTCTTAGCTTCTCATGACAGATAGTTGTTTGGGCTGATTTTCTGATCTTGAGAAATAAATATACTGTTTAAATATTCTGTAGTATCTTTCAAAGATTTATGGTTTTTTATCTTTTACATATAGGTTCTTAATCTACCTGGAATTGTTTTTATTGGTTGAGCTCTACACTATTAAGTTGTCTATAATTTACTGTTCTGACCTACAAAAGGCAATTCCACATAGATCAACATAATACATATATGAGACAGCGATATATTTTCATTTCTTTCCATATGAATACTATATATTTTCCAGTACTGTTTATCTGAAAGTCCATCCTATCCAAGGGATCTGCACTGCCATATTTTTAATACAGGAGTTTGTCCTAACCCCTATTTCAATTATTATGACTTTAAAATAATTTTCTCTATCTATAGTACTAACCTTCCCACCTTCTTTTTTTTCCCCCTTCAATGTTTGACTACTTTTGACTTTGCATTTCCAAATAAATAATAGAAACATTGTGTCAAATTCCACCAAGAAAATAAGAAGTGTTTGGGATGTTTATGGGAATTGCAGTAACTCTAGGCATTCATCTGAGTCCTCCTGTCAATGAGCGAGGCTCTCTCAAGTTATTGTGTCTTCTTTAATGCCTCTCAATAAAGGTTTACCGTTTTCTTCCAAGAGGTGTTGCACATCTTTTGTTAGATTTACTGCCAACTACTTGTCAGGCCTAAGGTTTGATTATTATTCTACTTACAAGCTAATATGTTAGCTTATTATTGTATCATGAATGTTGGCAGAAGATATGAGACTCCTGCAGAGACATCACCCTATTACTCATGACTCAGCAAGCAGCGTGTGCAATGATCTTGATCCTCGGTTTCAAGTGAGAGTCTGCTAGAATCCACAATGGCTATGATGGATACAATAGGTTTGCCTTGTAGCTGATAACATTGAGATTGGGAAACCCCTAATTTTATTGCAAGCAATAAGAAGCTTGTTCCTTGTCTCGGGGGTTAACATTATGTCATTCTTCAGGGTTTCTGGATACAAGAACAATCCTGTGAAATGGCCTGTGTAAACAGTGGTGGGTCCCTGCATGCTTATCATATCAGCAATACCTGGTAGGTGTGTAGCTGACTCATGGACAAGCAGCTCCTAATAGTACTTTATGTAAACTTATAAATTGTACCTTTGTGAAACTTTTATCTTCCGTTGATTCTGGTATTTAGAAATGACATTGACTTTTGCATGTTGACTCTAATAATCTTACTAAACTAATTCATTCTAATAATTTATCCTTGGATTTTATTGAGCTGTTTACATACAGAATCATTTTTGTTTTGAACAATGGAATCTTGTTTCTTTTGTTCCAAACATTACAAATTTTGGTCTTTTTTCTTCTTGTTGTTTTATTTCATTGGGTAAAGTCTTCAGAATAATGTCTAAAGAAGTGGTGAGAGATAAATCTCATTCATTTCGAAGAGAAAGCTTTCAATGTGTCACTATTATGAATTATAACTTTCTTTACTTTCTTCCTCTCTCACTTTCTTTGGAGATGCCTTTTATTAAATTTCTTTTTACTCTCAGGTTTTTAAATGTGTCTAGTAAATAGATGATATTTTCCCTGCATCTATTGAGATTATTACATGATATGGATCTATTTAACCAGTAATTTTTAATTTTTGACTGTTAAAACAACTTTACATTCTTGAAATAAACTCATATTTGACATGATGTATTTCATGTATTATCATTTTTATACATTGCTGAATTTGGGTAGTCTCTTTTCATATGTAGGCATTTAAAATATAAAAATTTCGTGTTTCTCAGCATATTGTTCCCAGCTATCAAAAAGAAGTGTCTAGGGTCTTACAGTGTTGCCTGAAGTGAGGCATCAGCGAAGGACACAGGAGTGCACCAGCATGTGTGATCCAAGAATTATAAATAATAAAATCTACACAGAGAGCAGGGACTGGTTTAGAGCTTTGTTACCAGATATAGTACATTTCAGGGGGGATTATTGCCATTGTAGTTAGGTGGAAATGTGACACCTTGTCATTGATATCCCTCTTGACCCAATATGTAATTACTCCAGTTTGTAATATTTTTTGCTTTGTTATTGATTGAGGGGTTGTTTTTTTTGTTGTTGTTGTTTCATTGTGTCATTGTTGTTGAGCCATTTGTTTGTATTCTGTCTTGATTTTCTGTATTTGAAATCCAGATTAGGTTAACTTTTAGAGACAACTGTACCAGCCTATTCAAAGGCACATGACAGAGGAGGCTGGCAGGAAACAGGGCACTAATAACTATGAGAACAAGAAGGAAGAAAAGTCCTGGAATTGGTTGGGGTGATGGTTGCACACCTCTTAGGGCTATGGTTGAACTATTGAAATGTATGATATATGAATTGTATCTCAGTGAAATTGTTAAAACTATTTTTTAATTTTAAAATATCCTATTCATCTAGCTGCATTCCACAGATTTTGAAATGTAGTATATTTTATCATTTACTTTAAAATTTTTCTAACTTTCAGAAGTATTTCTCTTTTGAACCAAGGATTACATAAAAGTGTACCAATTTCCAAATATATTCTTCCAAAAATGGTTTTATCATTAATTTCTACATTCATTGCCTTGTGATCAGAAGATTCAACTTACATCATTTCAGTCTTCTTAAATTTGTTGAGGTTTGTTTTATGAATCAGCACACAAATAATTATTTGTAAATACTCTGTGTGTTTTAAAAGAAATATATATGCCATGTTCATCAAGGGCATTGAGATATTTCCTAAATCAAGCTTGTTCATTATGTTATTCAAATACTCTATATTTCTACTGATATTTTCATCCACATGTTCAATTACTGAAATAAGTATTAAAATGACCCACTATGAATGTGGATTTGTTTAAAACAAATTTCTACTTTTTTCTTGAATATGTATTAAGACTAAAAGTCCACTGCTATCAAGTTAATTCTATTTCATAGCAACCCTCTAAGACAGAGTAGATTTGCTTCATCAGATTTCTGAGACCCTAAATCTTTATCCCATAAGCAGATGGTGATTTGAACCACCAAGCTTTGCAGTTAGCAGTCCATTGTTTAACTCATGGTGGTATCAGGGCTCATTGTATAGATCTTTTGGGGGAACTGAACTTTTTGTTTTTACGAGTGACTCTCTTTACTTTAATAAGGATTTCTGGCTGAGAGGCTATATTTTTCTGGTTTTAAAATAACTCTACCAGCTTTCTTTTGGTTAGATGTTGCTTTGGTTCCTACAGAAATCTAGTGACACTCATCTAAGTATAAGAAAGAGCTTTATATCAAGAAGGAATTATATATCCAGAAGGCAGCCCAACCCAGTCCAACTTAAGTCCAGAAGTCTAATTAAGACCCTTTTCGGACCCATGTAGCCACATGACAGTGATACAGGGCAGAATCTTGTAGATTCAAGGTTGGTAAAAGCATGGCAGGGCACTGACAGCTCTCAGACAGTGTAGGCCCCAGGAGGCCACTCCTCCAGGCTGGCAGAGTGCCAGTGAAGGCCCAGAGAGGAGAAAGGTGAAGTGGCAGAGAGAACAGTTCCTAGTGTCTCACACTCATATGTCAAAAGGCTATGACATCAAGGAGCAGGTGTCAGTGGGCTACAACTTGATTGACAGATGTGATCCACCCCTCGCCAGGAGTGTCTCCTTGACGTAAAATCACCCAGCTCTCACACCTGGCATCTCTCTTTTTTTTTTCCTTTCCTCTCTTTTCACTTTTCACAGATATATTTCTAGCCTTATATTTCAAGTGTTTCTTTTGTAAGCAGTAATCTTAGTTATCCAGTGCTGCTATAACAGAAATATCAGAAGTGGGTGGATTTCACGAATAGAGTTTAGTTTTTCATAGTTTAGGAGAGTAGACGTCTGAATTCAGAACACCAGCTCCAGAAGAGGCTTTCTCTTTTTCTTCCCTCTAGGAAAAGGCCCTTGCTACCTTTCCGCCTTGTGCCCCAGCATCCGTTGGACAGCTCCACGTGTCTTGGTAGCAATCTTACCCAGGTCTAGGAGTTTCTCAGCACGGGCTCTAGGTCCAAAGAACAGTTCCACTCCCAGCTCCTCTGCATGGTGGTTTTGAAGTCCCTGTGGTCTCTGCTAACTTGTTTGGTCATTTTATATCTCAAATATATGTCAATAAACTAGTTAATTTGTTCAACAGTTTCATTGGTTAGTAGTTTCCATATCATATAATTCAATAGTTTAATCATTCAATCATATCAAAGAGAAAACAGTTAATTTTTTATTAGAAAAAAGAGAAGAAATAAATAGAAGAGAGAGACTAACTCAGGATACAATCTAATCCTGTAAATTGTGCCTTGCCTCATTAACATAAATACCTCCAACCCAGCTTCATTAACATCATAGAAGACTTATAACACATAGGAAAATTACATCAAATCACAAAATGGATGATAATTACATAATACTTACACTAATGCCATATCCAAGTAGACAAATACTTGAGGGAGTGGGGGATGCAATTCAATCCAACTAAGTAATCACCTCACTCCCTTGACCTTGGAAAGCCCCATTCTTCTGGCCCCTGTGCATAGCAGCTCTACTTCCTCTGTCGTTTGTCATGATGGTCCCGCCCCCTCAGCTTGGACAGCAGATCTAGCCCCATCCGTCTGACACTTGTGAATAGCAACCCCACAATCCAGAGCTCAGTAGGAATAAGTCTGAGTTTTTAAAATCTGGGAGGCTGTGGCCCCACCCTATCCTTTGAAACCAAGAAAACTTTATCTCCTGTGCTCTGCCTCATCCGCACCTCCTTAGCTTCTGCTTCCTGGTTCCTAAACCTCTCAGCACCAAGGGCTGTTAGATCTCCTAGAGCTCCACAACCTCTGACCTACTTGGGCGAGTGTTACAAAGTGTTAGCTGTTAAGCTCTACCGATAAGTGACTGGAGGCATCCCACTCTACCAGTTAGCTCTGTTGCGCCATGGGTTGGCTGCTCTGCCATCACATGCGGGTCTCCTAGTTCATCTGCCTCGTTTTCTCTGCTCCGGCTTCTTGTTGTTTACGCTGTCTCTCTCTGGAGTGAGAGCTCTTTACTTCCTTCTGAGCCCTCATAGAATTTCCCTTGGTATTCATCGTTCCACCAACAGTCTCTTCACAACAATCTAGGTTTTTACTATTAAGTACCCTAAAACTCTTCCAGTGCTACCCATTATTCAATCCCAAAACCACACTGAGCAGAACCCCACTCTCAGTACCAAATTCTTTCTTGGTTTTCTAGTGCTGCTATAAAAGATCTATGGGATCGTGACATTAGATCATAAAATGGAAGGTGTAACATAATACTGAGACTCAAACCTAGCCAAGTTGACGATTCACACCATCACAGAGGATATGGATTTTGTATTTTATCCAATCAACCCTTTTCTATTCTCTTAGCTTAGCACTTTTTTAGTAGACTTTATATTTAGAACAACTTTAGATTTTATAGAAAAATTGAGCAGATAGTGCAAAGAGTTCATACAGCGTTTCCCCCAATAATTAACCTCTTACATTAGTATGGAACATTGGTTATAATTAATGAATCAATATTGATATATTTACTAAAGCCCATACTTGACACAAATTGACTTACCATAGGTCTTATGTCCTTTGTCCTATATAATACCACATTATATATAGTCATTATATCTCTTGAATCTCCTCCTGTCTTTGAGAGTTTACAGGCTCATTTTTTAAAATAACTTTGACAGTTTTGTGGAGTAATGCTCAGGAATTTTATGAAACGCTCCTCATTTGGGATCTGTCTGATGTTTTTCTCATAATTAAACTGGAATGATATGTTTCGAGGAGAGTGACCACAGAGATCAAATGCCATTTTCATTACACTGTTTCAAGGGTGCAGACTATCAATATGCTGACCCAGATCATTTGACTAAAGGAATGTTACTTTGTCCCCTTATCCTTTTACTTTACTGTTTGGAGAGATGTCTATGTGCAGTCACACTCAAGAAAATGAGATCTATGCTCTAGCTACCTCAGAGCTTTCTACTCCCATAAAAAGTTATCAAAACTCACAGGGGGAAATTCTACCCTGCCCTATAGGGTTGCTGGAAGTCAGAATGGACTCTGGCAGTGAGTTTTCCATGAGGAAAGAATACTTGCATAAACTATTTAGAGTTCTTTTGTGTAGGAGATTTGGCTATTCCCCCTCATCTATTGATTTCTTCATATCTGAATGGGCTCATGAATATTTGCTGTATTCTTTGACTTCTAACCCAATACTATTTTACTTATGACTTTACTCAAATTGCTCCAACTTTAGCCACTGGGAGCTCTTTCCGGTGACTCCTTTGCCCCTTTAATATACCCTTATCTTTGTGGGATTGGACAGAAGATCTTTTTTTATTTGACTCTTGGTTTGTTTGTTTATTTTATTGCTGTTCTAGTACTTATTTACTTTATGGCACTATGAGATGTTCAAGACACTATCTAGTTCCTGCCTCCACATTTAACCAGCATTTTTCCAAGGACCTCTGATACTGTTTATTGGATAATGGCATTAGGAACTACAATCTGGGAATTAAGTATATTTATTGCTACCAGGGTATAATATCTTTTTAGCTCTCCCAGCCAAAGAAGGATGTGTGTATATTAACTTGTACATATACACATATTATCAATATGTGTTATATATAGATATTCAAGGGATCTATATTAAGTTAGACATTAGTTATTATTGCTGCACTAATTCTAATTGATTTTGGTGTATCATTCTAGCCATCTCCCCCTTGCTTATCTGCACATTCCCATCCCAACAGTGAGAAAACTGGCTCTCATCATTTTTCATCTGTTTGCTTAATCATTCAATCCAATGTTTATTTATAATAGTATCAGAATTGTTAACTCCTACCTTTGTTAAAGAAAACAACCTTATCATCTACAGTATAGAAATTATGTGCAGTTCCCATTGCCTTTAGTTTTATAGAATCCATTCCATTTCAAAGGTGCACATCTTTCCACCACCACGCTTAGTGAGGGTGTTTTATACATAGTGACACAGTTAGATTCTCTGTAACAGTTTGCATGTCATCATGGGGTTCCTTGATCTCCTAAGTGGTTTGCTTTGTTTTTCAATTTGCATGCCTTCAGATTTACTCTTTGTGTTGTCAAATTCTATTACTTATAACAAATGCATGATGTCATGCATCCACCACTAGATTCCCATGAAGAATCATTTCTCTGCCCTAAAAATGCCCTGTGCTGTACGCATATATCCCTCTGGTAGTGGTTGGGTTACATGATGGGCTGCTAACCACAATCAACTCAAGGGCAGTGAGTAGTGAGGGGATGGTGGGTCAAGCCCACCAGTTGCCTCACACTCCACAGGAGAAAGACAAAGCTATCTACTTCTGTAAAGATTTACAATCTTGGAAATCCTATGGGGCAACGTTGTTCTGTCCATAGGCTAATTATGAGTCAGAATCTTCTCTTTGATAGGTGGTTCAATTTGGTTTGGTTTTTGCCTTTCTCATCAACCCCTAGCAACCACTGATCCTTTTACTGTCTCTATAGCTTTTCCAGGAGCCCTGGTGGCATAATGGCTACATAATGTGTTGCTAACCACAAGATCAGCAGTTCAAAACCACCAGCTGATGAGGCTTCCTACTTCCATCAAGAGTTTATAGCCTCAGAAACCCACAAGGGCAGTTCTACCCTGTCTTGTGGGGTTGCTATGAGTTGGCATCAACTTGATGATGGCAATGAGTTTAGTTAGGTTTCTAACCAAAGGAGCTCGGTTGGTGCAGTGGTTAAGCTCTGAGCTCTGAACTGCTAACCCAAAAGGTAGTAGCTGGACCCCACTAGCCCTCCAGAGTGGAAAGATGTGGCAGTCTATGTCTATAAAGATGTACATCTTGGAAACGCCATGGACAATTCTACAGAATTGCTATGAATAAAAGTTGACTCAGTGGCAACAGGTTTGGTAACAGGTTATAGTCTTGCCTATTCCATAACCTCATATAATTGGTATCATACAGTATGCAGTTTTAACAGAGTGACTTCTCTCACTTAAGTGGATTCACTTAAACGATCTCGGTTTCTTTTTATAGCTTGAAAGCTTATTCCTTTGTATTTCTGAATAATCTTGCGTGTATTTTTTGGACTTGTGGTTGTATTACAGTTTATCCATTTACTAACAGAAGAACATCCTAGTGACTTCCAGTTTGGGGAAATTATGAATAAACATTCACAAGCAGAATTTTGTGTAGGCATCAGTTTTCAATTAATTGGGTAGATACCCACAAGTATGATAGTGGATTTTATGGTGAAACTATGGTTAGCTTTAAGAGGAATTGCCAAGTGGCGGTACCATTTTGCATTTCTAACAGCAGTGAATAAGAGGTTCCTGAAGCTCTGCGTCCTCACCTGCATTTGTCATTGCAGTTTCTCAGATTTTAGTCTCTCTAGTACATGTGTGGTGGTATCTTATAGTGATTTTAATTTGAAATTGCTCAGAGACAGGTGATGATGGTTATCTTTCTGCATGTTCATTTACATTCTTTGGGGAGGTTCAGGCCTTGGGCCAATTTTTTTAACTGGGTGTTTCTTTAATTCTTTTCTTGAGTTTTAAGAGCAATTTCTGTATTTTTACTTATTCTTGTAAGAACTTAATGAAATTACTGATATGTATATGTGTAGGTTCTTCCATTCTATTTTATGCATTATGGTTTTTTTTCCCATTTGAATGTGCTGTGTTTTTCCACTCACCATTTTACCTTCTTTTGGATTGATTGGCGAATTCTTAATACTCCTATTTTTCTCTTCTAGTAGTTTTTAAGTCACTGACTGTTTTCTATTCTTTTGGTGATTCCCATAGAACATGCATTTTACAACATGCATACTAATTTATTGAAGTGCAAATGTAAACAGTATCTTTATTCTTTTGAACAATGTTGTAACACTGATTTCCTATATTATACTCTGGAATTTCCTATATTATACTCCGGAATAATATGCTATTTTAATTAAAGTAGTTTACCTTTTTTTCTTTTGTAAGCACAAGATAGTATTGTTATTGTTTTATATAGTCAATGCATACTTATATTTACTCATATATTTATCATTTTTCTTATGCTTCATTCTTTTTTATTTCAAACTTTCCATGTAAGATTATTTTGCTTTTGGGCAATTATTTAGAGTTTCCTTTGGTGTGGAACCTCTTATAAAAAATCTTCTTTTCTGACTTTTTAAATTTTGTTTTTATTGTTGAAATGTTTTCTTAAGTATTAGCAAAGAGTGTGGTTTTTGGTTTGGTTGTTTTCAGAACATTGGAAATTTTATTCTAGGATTCTATTGTTCCTGTTGAAAAAAAAATTAAGTCACTGATCTGCTTAACTAATGCTCCTTTGACAATAATCTGCTCCCCGCGCCCCCCACCCCTGTTTGCTTTTAAGATATTTTCCTTATTGTTAGTGTCCTGAAGTTCCCTATAAAGTGCTTCAATGTGGATTTATTTTTATTTATCCTATTTAGAAGTTTTGACACTCTTTGAATGTGTGGAGTTTTGCCTATATCCTGCCCCCCAAAATGCTCAGCTATTATCTCTTCATCTCTCCTCCTGAATGCCAATGAAATGTTTTTAGATCTTATTCTATGTTCCATTGATCTTGGTCATCTTTCATATTTCTTGTTGATAGTGTCTCTCTGCAACATTTGGGACAATTTATTTGGCCTATCTTCCACTGAGTGTGTATTGTGCTTCTAGCACAAGGTCAGCAGTTTGAAACCACCAGCCACTCCGTGGGAGAAAGACGAGACTTCTTACTCTTGGAAACCCCCAGGACAGCTCAACCCTGTCATATAGGGTCACTACACCTGGACAGTTCAACCCTGTCATATAGGGTCACTACACCTGGACAGTTCAACCCTGTCATATAGGGTCACTACACCTGGACAGTTCAACCCTGTCATATAGGGTCACTACACCTGGACAGTTCAACCCTGTCATATAGGGTCACTACACCTGGACAGTTCAACCCTGTCATATAGGGTCACTACACCTGGACAGTTCAACCCTGTCATATAGGGTCACTACACCTGGACAGTTCAACCCTGTCATATAGGGTCACTACACCTGGACAGCTTGACCCTGTCATATAGGGTCACTATACCTGGACAGCTCAACCCTGTCATATAGGGTCACTATACCTGGACTCAACTCCATGACAATAAGTTTGATGGTTTTCTTTCTTTCTTTTTTAATCTTCCAGTTGACCCTTTCATTTCAGCTGTAATCTGCCATAAAACTCATCTATGTTTTTATGAATTTTATTATTGTAATTCATTTCTAGAGATTGTTTATTTCTTCTTCAAATATATCTAATTTCTCATTATGTTCATGGTTCTGAGAGGCATTTTAAGCTCATCTTTTATTTTTTAAACATAGTAATTATATTTATTTTGTACTGGGAGCTTGATAATTGCAATGTTCCGAGTCTGTGCACACCTGCTTCTTCTGTCTATATATTTAACACCTGTTTCTTCTTTCTATATATTTATGAGATTTTAAATGTTAGCTGCTCCTTTTCCTTGTGAAAATTGTTTCAAGACTTGGATGTAAGTAAAACCCATCACAGAGTACCTGTGTCTGCTTTTACCAGATATTTGGGCCATTACCGTTCTGGGAATACTTCAAATCTGACTTGACATCTTTAGGAGCATGCACTGCCTTAAGAACAAATAAACCTGTCTTGGAAGAGTAGCCAGAATGCTCCTTAAAAGTGAGGATGGTGAGGCTTTGTCTCACAGACTTTCAACGTGTTTCAGTCTCTGGGAAAAGACATCGTGCTTAATAAAGTACAGGGTGAGTGCCAGCCAGGTCTGCAGGGGGGAGAAGAGGCTTTCTACTCCTGTGAAGGTTTTCACCCCCTGAGACTCACAGAAGTAGTTTGTCCCTGCACTATAGGGTCACTCTGAGTCTACATTCCACTTGATGTCGGTGGAAATAATGCTCCCAGGGGTTTGATGGACAGTGTTCTTGAACTAAAATGCCAATGATGTCTCTAAAGTTAACCAGAGACATAGATAAACCATAGATGTATTAATAGATTTATGACTTGTACTTAATTGTAACCTCAATCTAAGAACAATTCATTCTTATGATATGGCCCTGCTTGATACTCGACTTCATGAGATATGGGTGATAGAGCAAAGTGTGGTGAAGAAGCTAGAAGGTGCCCAACCGTCAGAAAAAATAATGCCTGGGGTCTTAAAGACTTGTTTTCAAACAAGCAAACATGTAAGTGAGGCATCAACTAAGTCCACATGGAAGAAGCACACCAGGATATTTGATCCAAAGATTGGAAATAATATAATGCAAATCTGAAGGAGGGAATACTATCAGAGCTTAAATTATGAACACCTGGTTTTCAGAAGGCTCTGGATGACAGTTAAACCCCCAAGTCAATTTACAGGGTTCACACAAGCCCCTCTGATCATACATAATTGAGGGGTGTAGATAGTCCTAATATCAGACAGAGAGTATTGTAAAGTTAATTATGGCAAACATAGTGTGTTAGTCTGGGTTGACTAGAGAAACAAATCCAGAGACATTCATATGTGTCTAAGAAACAGCTTTATATTAAAGAGTAATTGTATATTAAGAGACCCCAATAAAATTAAATTAAAAAATAAAACCATCCCAGCCTGGTCCAAATCAAGTCCATAAGTTCAATATTATCCTTTGTGTCCAATATAAGTCTATAAATTCCTCATCAGACTCAAGCAACACATGCAATGATGCAGAATGCAGGAAGATCACAGGCCTGTGGGTGGAAAGTCTTGTAGAATCAGAGGCGGTAGAAGCATCTCAGCACTTGCGTGGGTCTCTACATGGCGCCTCCAGCTTCAGGGCACTGACTCCATCAGCATAGGTCCATCTGGCTAGTCATCAGGACTGTGTCTCAGAGAGAGTAGGTATCTGGCTTCTAGTGAGCTATTTTATCTCTGTCGGGCATCCAAATGAAGCCATCAAGCTGTGAGCTGATGGCTGAAACCACCCCTTCACTCTTAATATTCTTAAGTTGACATCAGATTATATAACTGCCACAGTTAGGTCAAAATGTAATATTTGGTGTTCTTTTTGACCCATTTTAAAGCTGTTTCTGTTTTGAAAAATGAAATTAAGGGGAAATACACATGGATTGAGCCTCTGGTGAGGCCTCTATGACCATGTCCTCTGTGTACAAATTATGCGAGGCTGGGTTGTCGAGAGAAACAAAACCAGTTACATTCATATATGTATAAGCTATGACTTTATATCAAGAACTAATTTTATATAAACGGGAATCTTAGCCCAGGCCAGCTCAAGTCAATGGATCTGAGAGTAGCCAGAGCCCTCTTCTGACTCACATAGCTTCAGGATGATGAACAGGAAGGTGAAGTGGGAAACAGGGAGATCATAGGCCAGTGGGTGTAGAGTCACGTGAATCCAACGTTGGTGGGAATATGGTGGCGGAGCACTGTCAGCTCTCAGGTTTGGCAGCTCCCATGGGTTACTCCAGAACACAGCCACAGAATCCAAGCAAACACTAAGGTGACGAGCAAAAGAGAGAGAGTCCCAGTGTCTCTCTTATAAAGGCTCCTCCCCCCACCCAACGCCCAATCCGGCTCATCAGGCTGTGATCTGATTCATAGGTTGATCTCCACCACCATACCGCCATTTAGAAACAAGTTGACATAAAATCTAACCACCACAAAAGGCGTAGAGTGGGGTTTAGTCATGGTTCCCACACTTAGATCGAATGTGTGACCATTTAAGTTTGGGGGATAAACATGAGATTTTGCTTTCACACACATGAAAACATGCAATGGTACAGACAATTGTGTTGAAAACTATAAAAATTGATGCTATATAGTACTGATGAGACACATAACAACCCTCTAGTTCTTTAATATTTCCTTGCCTTACTATTTTGGTCTTAGTTTTATCTCATTAATCTGTTAGACCTGCCTATGTTCTTGTGTATAATTATGGTTGTTCGATGCAGGAAATCCAATATAGGCAAACCCTTCAGAAATCGTAATGGGAGTAATGATTCCCTGAGGGTAGAGAAAGGAAGGGAGAGAAGGGGGGAGGGGGACTAGATAGCAATGATGATTGTATAACCCCACTGGAGGGGGATGAATAACATAATGGGAGGTGAATGGATACATTAGATGGTGTAAGATACAGTGAGAAAAATAACAACAATAATAATATAGTAGCAAGGGTTCCTGGGACATAGGGTGAGGGAGGGAGGGGATAAAGAGAGGCTGATATCAAGAAATTCAAGAAGTAAAAAATGTTTTGAAAATTATGGTGGCAGCAATTTTACAATGTTTGATCTAATTGAGTTATAGATTGTTATAATATCTATCAGAACTCCCAATAAAAGTATTTTAAATTAATTAATTAAAATAAAAATTGATGCTGAAGTTCATTAAGTTTATCAACAGTCCTCAGGGCAAAAAGTTTCAGGGCTTTGTTTATGTCACTTAGTTCCTACCTTTCTTAAGATATTTCCCTGGTAAGTCCTTGCTATTATACTTTACCAGCCCCTTTATGATTTCAAGAATATTATTTAAAATCAAATGTGAAATAGCATATTTTTGTTGTTCCAGGTACCTTCTAAAAGACAAAATCACTGCCCCCAAGTAGATTCCAGTGCATAGTGACCCTATAGAGCCGAGTAGAACTGCCCCATGGGTTTCTGAGACTGTGTCTCTTTACAGGAGTAGAAAACATCATCTTTCTCCTGAGGAGCAGCTGGTGGGTTCAAACTACTGACCTTGAGGTCAGCACCTCAGCATGTAGCCCACAAGGCTAACAGAGTTTCCTACCCATCGGCTTGTCAGAAACAGCTATGCATTTTTCTGAACATGTATGTTACAGCACGGAGATAACAAGCATAGCAACAAAAGCCCATCATGAGTCAACCGAGAGCAAATTCCTACTCAACTAGACAAAGCAAGTGTATGGCTGGATGATTTGTCAAAGAGGACTTGGAGAGATATGAGTGTAATTGCCTCCATGCTCACACAGACACCAACCGGTCTTCCAGGCTGAGGGGCTGATTAGAGGCTCAGTGGCTGCCTGTGAGGCCCAGCAAAACTACGTCTTTGCTAAGAAGACAGATTTCATCAATTCAACAAATATTCATAGTGCAGCTCCCCTACATTCTGGGAATACAGCACCAAAAACGGGGGGTGGGAGGCAAACACCAGAAAACAAATCCTGTCCTCATTGAACAGAAATTTAAATGAGGATTTACACCTGTGCCTTTCTCAGCCCCGTGTTCTAACCAGCGTAGTCTCGAAGCACAGTGGGGCTCTGGTTATCCATGGGTGTCGTATTTCCTGGGGACAACACAGTAAATGGAAAAATAATGATAAAGTGAAAAAGCTTTGGTTTTTCGGTTTTGTTTTTCTCTGTAACAGTCAGTGTTCCTCAGAAGAGCCATCACTTTTCTTCCCTCGGAATTAAGTCTTAAATTTCTTACCATTTCCACACTGGGCATAATTGGGAGCAAAAAGGTTGCTCTGTTGGTTTGCATGACAAACTGCTGCAGCTGGTGCAGTATGAGCTCCTTCCTTGGAAGAAAATCAGGTTTTCTTTCTTCCTTTAAAACCAAACTCACTGCCATCAAGTTGATGGCAATAGCGACCATAGGACAGAGTAGAACTGCCTCAGTGAGTTTCTGAGACTGGGACCCTTACAGAAGTGGGAAGCCTCATCCTTCTCCAAGGAGCAGCTGGTGGCTTTGAACTGCTGACTCTGAGGATCACAGCCCAACTCGTAACTACTACACCACTGGGGTTCCATAGAGTGTAGAGTAGCAGTCCTCTGTAGGGTTTCTGAGCACAGAGTCTTGTCTTTTTCCTACGGAGAGGCTGGCGGGTTTGAATTGTTCTTGAAGTGAGCAGCCTGATACTTGACACACAGGTCCCTGATCGAGGCAGCAGGGTCTTCTTTTACATTAGAGTAGGTTCTTATTTTTCCAAATGAAAAGTTCTTGGCTCATGTTGTGAAATTACTGGAAGGACAAGGTCATTCAACACACTCCCTTGGTCAGTTTCAACATTTTATTCATTTAAGGTTTCACATAAAAAAAACAAAGCATAAAAATAACTAATCTAAAGAATGCAATAATAGAATTGGCCAGGGCCCATGAATGCCAAGAAATGTTCTCTCAAAGTCGTTATGGAAACCCAATGTTGTGTATCTAAGTAGTCTTGTGGGGGAAAACAGTTGCCTCTTAAGAGATGTGATGTGGCGCATGACGGAAGTTCTTGTGAGGGTTAGGGAGGCAGGCAATAAGAAATAACTACTTCACTAAACGATTCTGGCTAAGGTCACCAACAGCTTGTGTATCAGTAGAATCAATGGCCTCGTTAGCCCTCGTTTCCCATACTCTGCTCCTCACGTGTAACTTGTCCTGCAAAAACCCTTCTCCTCTCCTGTAGGACTTACAGCTGCTAGGTGCCATATTCCTATGGCCTTCCTACTGGTGATCTTGCTCTTCTGTCCTTCTCTATGACCGGCTCATCCCGACACTGTCAGTGCCCACTGGTGGTCGTCCTTGGCCCTCTTCGATTGCATCTGTTCACTTGACACTGACTTCAAATCTCTTTTGCTTTCACTGACCCTGTCCGTCCCAGCTACTTTGTAAAAAGGGAATCAAGCTAGTGCCCAAAGGCATCTGTGATAGATAGGATTATTGTGCCAACCTGGCCAATAAGCACATGTGAGGTTAATAAGGTTGTAGTTTAATTGAAAGGCAAAGAGATAAATGGCTCGGTGAGCCTTCTGTCTCTTGCTCTCTGGTGACCAGGGTGTGGTGGTTACCTTAGCTAGTTCTCTGCCTCAACTCACAAGCTACACTACCTGTGGGACACCCAACCCATGGACTGTGTCGCTATAGTTTGAGGTTCCTTCGAGACCTGCTTCACCACACTGCTGGTGTATATATCACTTGAGCTGGGGTCTGTTGGACCCTGTCATCTGGCTGACTATTGGTGACCTGCCCTGCTGTTTGCTGCCTGTGGCCAGACTGCCTGTATTGCTCTATAGAAGACTCAGCTGTCTGCTTCCTTGACTTGCATCCAGAAGCCCTCGTGAGTTGAAGAACTGCCAGTGTATTAACTGTCTCATGGAAGTGAGTTGAACTGAGCTATTTGTACTGCTCTGTGGACTAATTAGCTGCTTATTTTTTATGTTGTATATATGTAATCATAAGTGTCCTGGTTTTGTTTCTCTAGAGAACGCTGTCTAACACAGCATCCATTGCAAGTAATTGACTAGCTTCCCACCTATATATCTTAAGTGGTAGTACCTATCCACCATTCCAGGGAAGAATTTATAACGTTATTATTTCAATAATTATCTGTAGGACTTACTTTTTCCCCACTTAAGAACCCCTGTCGTGACTGGTTGGCATTGGATCCCTAGAGCCAATGGCCTATTCTGCATTTGACTGTCTCACGGGTGTCTCAAAAATCACATTTCCATAATCAAACTTACTATTTGTTCTTCTAATTCCTTTCATGATATAATGAATCATTATACTGCTACTTCCTCTTTTGTTTTTAATTTTGAAGTTTTCAATTTCAAAGCATATTCTCTTGGTTTTTCTATGCAGAAGATGAAAGTAGAGTGTTCTCTCACTAATGCGTCCCTGCCTACAACATACACTTAACCATACCCCACTCCACTTGCAATTTGTAATTTTGGTAGCATAACTACTCCAAGTTTATATTATTATGACTAAGTGACCATATTTCATAACTGAACCGTGGATACGCCTATGCTAGAATGGATTTTCCTTTCCTGTGCAATGTTCTGTTTTCTCTGGAGTTAAAAGTTGCCCTGCATTTGTTATTTTATTTGCTTAGACTCTGTAAACACATACCATTAATATTTTTCTGTGGTTTCATTTTTACCAAATGGTTCAGCTGCAAACTCCACATCAGTTGTGAAGACCCTTTGATGTATTAGACAGTCTATCCGTTTCACCTTTCTGAAGAAAACTTCCTGAAGCCACCTTATCTACTTCCCACTGGGATTGCGGCTCTCAGGGTCTGCTACCAGGCTGCTCCTGGTAACTGTGCTCATCGCATCCCTGGGATGGTCCAGTCACTTCCCTCTGGTGCTGGACCCTTGTCTTCAGCAGGGCATGGCTTCCTCTGCCACAGCATTTAATCCCTCGTGCTGGAGGCAGGGCAGATACATTTTAGAGACCTTTCAAGCCTGAGCATGTCTTTGCTTTACTCTCACTAGGAATTTGGCTAGAACAAAGTGCTAAGTTGTATCATATCCCCTCGCTAGTTTGAAAGCATAATCCCTCTGCTTTCCAGCTTCTGGAGTTTATAACAAGTCTGATGCCATTCTGATGCTTGCCCCTCTGTGTAATACCTCCCAACTCTCAACGCGTGCGCACTCTCATTTTGGTTCCTACGATTCTGAACCGTCACAGTGAGCTATGATGGGTTCAGTTGTATAGGTCATTATATGGGAACCTGGCAACTTACAACTCCAGCCCCACAATTCTGAGAAATTCTCTCCATTTAGTTGTGGACCATTTCGCTCCATTCATCTTAGATCTCTTTCTGGATTTCTGATTGTTTGGATGTCAGATAACTTTTCAAAAATGTGTTCTTATCTATTTCCTTCGTCTTCTTTTTCTTTTCTTTATCTTCTAACCTTTTATTGTCATTTTAATTTATACCTCCTAAATTCTCATTTCTGAAAGTGCTCATTTTCTTCTCTGGGCTTATGTTTTTATAGCATCACATTCCTGTTCTTGGACGTAATAGCTTATCTCTCCAGGGAGATACACAGTTTCTGCTTTGAAGGTTTTCTCTCCCATGATAGCCTCTGTCTCTTCTAAGTTGCTTGTTTCTGTTTGTTCGTATATGTCTGCTTATCTTTATAGCTGTCTCTCAGATATCTCATTATCCTTGGCACCTGAGAAGAGGGTGAGGCGTTCTGAGTCTGTTGATAAGCTGGTCTTTATTATTGGGTAACCTGCCTGAGCTCTTGGAGGAAACCCTGTCGTCGCTGGCCTGAGGTTCCTTCTCTTGGTGTGGTAAGACTTCCAGAAAGGGGTAAATACCCAGCTGTAAAACTTCAGAGAACCTGGCAGGACATGCAAACGGAAAACAGCTCAAGCTTAGTATGCAAACTTTCACAGAGTCATTTTATTCTCCAGACGAGTGTCCCCAGGATCAGCTCTACATCTTGCTTGGTTTAACCTCATGAAAGAATGACCTCCATTCTTCTGCCAGAATAGACCCGGGCCACCATCTGCTGTTACTAAAGAGGAAATGTGGAATGACAGAAAGAGAGAGTCCGACTGTTTCTTGAAAAGCATTTGAACCAAAACTCCTGGCTTTAAATCCTCTTTTACCTCTAGACCCTGATTGCCTGATACCTCCAATTCCTGGGGCTTTGAGAGGCAGTCGCTGGGTCAGACCAGCTTCCTAAATAGTTCTTCTCACTGCTTACGTTGGACTACAGTTCGACTTTCTCCAGTCTGTATTTCTAAAGCCACTCACTCTTCCATCTACTGCCTAAATTCCAAGGTTTTGTTACTATTGTCTCTTGGTCCATTCTCATGGTTTATTGAAATGTCCTGTTGCTGTTGTTAGGCGTCATCCCATTAATTCCCCTTTAGGAGTGTTGTCAATGAGGAAATATAAACGCATGGCCTTTTAACTACACTCTTGCTACTCTTTCACCGTGCTTGTTGTTGGTAGGTGCCGTTGACTTGGTTTCAACGCACAGCATCCCCGTGTACATCAGAACAAATAACCGCCCAGTCCTGCTCCACCCTCACAGTTCTTGTTATGTCTGAGCCCTTTGTTTGCCACTCTTGCATGGTAGGAAAGCGGAATGAGAATCCAAGCAGAGAGAGCAGCATATATACACGTATGTGCCCTCAAATGTACAGATGAGACACATTCTCTCTCTCCCCCAGGCACGCACGCACACACACACACACACACACACACGCACACGCACGTTCACATGCTGCTTCCTCAGCCTGGATGGCCATTCCACATCCCTACCCCAGCTCTGCCTGAGAAGCTCTTTCCCATTCTTCACCAGGCACTCCCAACTGCCAGGCACCCCGATCCCATAGTTCCAGGTTTAGCCACAGTGCTTATATTCCCAGGTAACACTTGCTTGTTTATCTGTTTACCTTGGTCATTGGACTGTAAAAACACTCAGGTCTCTCACGAAGCCTTCTTCCTGCAGGGAGGCCTGTGGCAAAAGAGGAAGTCTTGTCACTCAGTGGAAAAGGAGCAATGGTTGCCTGAGGCAGTGTCCAGACCAATGGAAGGTCTCAATCCAAACCATTTTAAAATAATGATAGTGAGAATTACAATCTAGGTGAGGGACTTTTGTAATGAGAAGAACAATATTATTATTATTGTTATTATATATGACTCTCGTTTAGATTAGTCCTCAAAGTAAGACTAGACACTAACTGCCCTGGAGATCATATATAGTGTTTTGTATAGCCAAAGCACTGTAGCATTCATCAATTAATTATGATAATTTACCATCATTACTTAGTTAATTAAATTTAAGACGAAGCCTCCAGAGGAGAAAGATGGACTTGAATATACCATTCCAGGCGTATGTCCATAGACTCAGCTTCGCATTTCTTGACCTGCCCACCTCCCCTCCCCAGCAAAAATCGTGAGCCCTGAGCTGTAACTGTGCCAAGCAATAATCCCCGGGTTCTTTCTCTTCATTATGCAGCCGAGCCGATGGCAGCTCCTCTCCAGAGCTCAGATCACAGCCGAAGCAAAGGCAGTTCTTCACACACACACACACACTCATACACGCTCAACTGCAGAACTTCCCTGGCCTTCATCCTTGTAGCAAACTAGACAATTGAAGTAGCTAGAGCTGTAAAAAGTCTTGCAGTGGTGGAGGACTTTTGAAGAAGTGGTTTTAGTGGTAGAGTGAGGGGTTAGGAAATGATGGAATGGAAGGAGGCCTTTTACACATCTCCAGTGGGCCCACTTGCATTCTCACTCCTGTAGTGCAGCCAGGCTCCCAGTGGGATTTCTTTTCCCTACATCAGATACATGACCTTTCCCCGGAAACTCCCAGAGTTCTCCACTTCTCAATGCAAAGGAAAGTGAGGAGGAAAATCACGCTGGGGGTTGACCTCCCCATGTGCATCCGCATCCCTGCACACTGTAATACTAGCCCCGGAAGCACCAACTGGTAAGCCACGTTGTGTTCATCATAAGATGTTGCCTTTATAGTCTGTATACCACACCTCCCCCCGCCCCAAGACTCATCAGACAGGGTTTTCCTCCTGCATTCTTAGGAGAAAGGGAGGTACAAATGTCTCAAAATTCGGGGACCGTTCTGGAAACATCGAAAGATTTTAGGGTCTTCTCACTGCTGTCTGATTACAATACAACCTGTCCCTAATGCTATTGTTGTCATGTTAATAACAACAACAACAACAATAATAATAGGAACTTGAAGATATTTTCACACCTGATGTTAGAACTTTCGCCTTGTGAAGTCAGGTATTTTATGATCTCTATATTTTGAAGGAATTCAGCTCTTGGAGATAACATGCCATGCCCAAAGTCATACAGTTAGTTGCTAATCCAGCAGGGATGCCAGCCTCGGTTGTTCGAGGCCACGTAGAGCAGGGCTAACAGCCAGTCACTCTGTGTCCACTGGGATGCTTTTGAATGCATAGGAAAGAAATCCCAGGTGGTCATTTGGGAAAGAAGAGACAAGGTGACACTGCAGGTGATGCGGGGGATTCTAGATGGGGCCACACCTGAGCTACCCAGGGGCACCAGCTTCTGGTAGGTGCTTGGGAGCAGGTCTTGGCAGTTAGCCAGAACTACCTCTCCTTAGCTCCCCTCATACACAAGACAGCATCAGGAGTCAAGGATCCGTTAGTGATGTTATACTGTGCTAAGTTTCCCCAGTGTACAGGGATTGCTCTATTGACTCTGCAGATGACACAAAGAGAAGCGAGCAAGTGCTAGAAGCTAGTGACTGTAGAGCAATGTTTCAGGTACAAATGCCAACAACACGTCCTATGAAGCTTCTGAACACCACTGTCTGAGGGCATGATTGGTCTGGTATTCAATGGATCTGGAAAACTCATTAACAGGAGGCCCTATTGTGCTGGCTAAAGACTTTCTTGCCATCACGTGTCAGCCTGTCAATCCTCAGTGTTGAATCTACCAGGAGGAGATGATTCAGACTGGCATTTCACCCACAGAGGACATTGTGTTAGTCTGGGTACTTTAGAGAAACAAAGCCACAGAAACTCGTGTATAAGAGAAAGTTGTTTTTTTTATTAATTTAAAAATTTTAAAATCATTTTATTGGGGCTCGTACAATTCTTTTTGTTTTTTTTTAACAATTTATTGGGGCTCATACAATTCTTATCACAGTTCATACATATACATACATCAATTGTATAAAGCACATCTGTACAGTCTTTGCCCTAATCATTTTTTTCTCTTTTCTTTTTTTACATTTTATTAGGGCCTCATACAACTCTTATCACAATCCATACATATACATACATCAATTGTATAAAGCACATCCATACATTCCCTGCCCCAATCATTCTCAAGGCATTTGCTCTCCACTTAAGCCCCTTGCATCAGGTCCTCTTTTTTTTTCCCCTCCCTCCCCTTCCCCCCCTCCTTCATGTGCCCTTGGTAATTTATACATTGTTATTTTGTCATATCTTGCCCTATCCGGAGTCTCCCTTCCCCCCTTCTCTGCTGTCCCTCTCCCAGGGAAGAGGTCACATGTGGATCCTTGTAATCAGTTCCCCCTTTCCAACATCGTCCCTCACACCCTTGGTCCTGAAGGTATCATCCACCCTGGATTCCCTGTACCTCCAGCCCTCATATGTACCAGTGTACAGCCTCTGTCCTATCCAGGCCTGCAAGCTAGAATTCAGATCATGGTAGTTGGGAGGAGGAAGCATCCAGGATCTGGGGGAAAGCTGTGTTCTCAAGAAAACATTGCAACCCAGTGCTGCCCAAGCCCACAAGTCCAACACTCACCAATATATCCAACACCACTCCACAAAATCTCCTTCCATCTCACAAAACACACATAATGATGCTGACTGTAGAAGGAAAGCCGAGTCAGTAGATGTGTAAGCATCTCAGCACTGGCAGGGGTCTCCACATGGCTGCTCCAGCACCCAGGGTTGCATCGAGGTAGGTCCATGTGGCTTCTCCTCAGGGATATCTTGCAGGAAGTGAGCTTTGCCAGCTAAAGCAGGGAACTGGCCAAGGCAGCTGCACCCTCGTCCAACCATCAGAAAGCAAGAGACCCGAGAACTAGAAAGGCAAGGGACTCACTGAGCCATTTATCTCTCCACCCTTCAGTTATCCCCACATGAGTTTATCAGCCAGGTTGGCACCATAAACTAACTACCTCAGGCATGAACAACATTGCTTGGGTGGGGGCACGGGGGGGGGGGTGGCAGAAAATTCTTAACATTTCTGTAGCTGATTTACCACACAATGAAATTTCAGCTCAAATGTGTTGGCAGGTTGGTTTGGTAAAGAAATCCAAATATGTAGTAGATTATAGTGAAGACATTTTTGCAATTATATTTCTGCTATGGGTATAAACATGGAAGCTGCCTGATTCTGCAAGTCCGGCTTTGAAAAAAAGTGCTCCCTGGACACTGTGGGCCTCATTTGGAATTTGGCTAATGAGCCAACCATCGAGTGAATCATCACTCCTCACCTGGCTCTGACCACAGCCAAGTCCCTTGCTTACTTATATGAGAAGCGTGGGGTGCTTGTGCTCCCAGACATGAGATCTTATGCTGAAGCACTTTAGAGGTTTCAACTGCCAGAGAAGCTCCTGGTCCACACGGTTTCCCAGGTTACATGTATTCAGATCTAGCCACAATGTATGAATGTCCTGGCTGAGTAGAAGGTAGATTCTTACCACGCCTAATGATGATGTCCCTCACCCCATTCCTGACTTGACTGGCTGTGTTACAGAGGGACAAATCTATGTGGACAGAGAGCTGCAGAACAGACAGATGGACCCACCTATGAAGGGGCCACTCTCCCGGTCCCATTGAGGAAGTCAGCTGTTGGGAAAGGAGCGTGCCGAGGAGTCTACGCAGCTCTGTGCCTGCCGTGCTCACGGTAAGTACTGGTGTGCACAAACCACGGAAGCCCTTAGCCTCACATGACCTTCTTTACTTGGAATTTCTGCCAAAGCCTTCTTGCTCGGGAGTCTTACCCAACCCTTGCTGACTGTGAAACTGGACATAGACTGGCCGCTGCTGCACACCTTCCCCAAGAGAATCCCTCAGGGCACTGAGCGAGGTCCACCCACAAGACTCAAGAAACCATGAGGTGCTGCTCCCGGGAAAGAATGGCTCTTTATTCTTTCTGCACAGCCTAACCCCCACCCATGTGTTGCATTTTGCCGTGTGACCCCAAAATAGGTTAAAAGAAAAAGCAATCTCAGCTAAAAGTTCAACAGAAAAACAGTCCTGGGCATGGTCGATTCAACAGTTCAGGGCCATTCCTCAGACTCGGGGTCTTTTCTTTGTTATCTTCAACTACCCCCGCTGTGCCGCCCCTCTCCGCGTGTGCTGCCAAGATCTTCCATGCGCCCAGCCACTGCATGGAATCAGCCAAGTGCAGAGGCAGAAAAGAGAGTGTCTCTATCGTGTGTCCCTGTAAAGCAGGAGCCGCCACCTTTCCAGGAGATCCTGTAGATGGACTTGGGGGTTGTAATTTTGGTTACGTCATGAAGTGAACTGAGGCGTTTTGCTGTTAACTTTAAGACTTTAAATCTCCTGTGTGAAGGATTTGGTGGCTCATATGTAATTTGTACGATTTTAGGTGATAATCTAGTTTGCAGCAACATACTTTCCTAAAATCAAAAACAGAATAAGATTTTCTTAGACAAAGGGAGCCACATTTGCACTCGGTGAGACTTTGGGTGCCCCTGGAGCAGGATGGGGTAAGAAAAGGTTGGGGTTAGAGATAGGAAAATATGCCCCCATCAGACCTTTCAGCCCCCTGCTCCCCATCCTACAGCGTCAGGCTCCAGGTATCTGCAAGGCCCTTCACCTACCCATTGCCTGTACCCCACACTGCCATTAGCAGTCCCCCGCCTCCTTTCCTCTGGTACCAAAGGGCCAGGACCCTGCTGCAGCACAGCCGTGGAATGGTGCATTCCATTCGCTTCCACGTGGAGACGCACATTTGGACAGCTCACAGTCACACTGGGTCCATGTGAGGCGGCACGTGTCAGCATACCCGGGAGCAACGCAGGGTGACTCGGAGCTCCCTGCCCCTCCCGAGAGGTGTGCTCATGATTCCCGTCGCTGCAGCAATGTTGGGAGGAAGCACGGAGTCTGGAAGTGCTCCTCTGCCCTTGTCCTTGCGTGCTGCCTTTCTCAGGTTAGTGTTGCCATTTCACTCAGGGATGTCTGCATTTAGTTTTCTGGGCACTGGGCTAAAAAAAGGAAAGAAAAAAATACCTAACAACAACAAAGCCCTCCCCTTGAATTTCTCTGCGAACTCTTTTTGGTTAGATGAAGTCAAAGACTATATCGAAAGTTTATGAAAGAGCCTTAGCTGACCCACTATGCCACCGGGGCTCTTGCAAACACCCGGGAGAAGCAGAATTTTCGATGGGAGCTGTCTCGTTCCTCAACCTCTTCCAGTTCCACTAATTACCTTCTTTCTTGTCTTATCAGAAACTCTGAGGCAATGAAAGTAGGCAAATAAAGAAAAGCAGAAAACAAACCTTCTGTAGTAATTGAAAAATAAACATAATAGTTTACTTATGTACATGCAAATTTTATGCAAATAATCCCAGAATCATACATAGCTTTCATGATTTCCTATGTGTGTATTGATGTAGAAACCCTCCTGTTATTCTAATACCAGAGGAGAGATGAAGCAGTGTGAGGACTACAGAAGGGTAGGAACTGTGGGAACTAAGATAATGTGGTCTCAGAGGCACATTTCTACTTTTCTTTATCATTTTATTGGGGGCTCATACAACTCTTATCACAATTCATACATACATCAGTTGTGTAAAGCACATTTGTACATTCATTGTCCTCATCATTCTCAAAACATCCGCTCTCCACCCAACCCCCTAGCATCAGTTCCTCATTTTTCCCTTCCTCCTCAGTCCCCCTCCCTCATGAACCCTTGATAATTTATAAATTATTATTTTGTCATATTTTGCACTGTCTGATGTCTCCCTTCACCCACCCAGGGAGGAGGTTATATGTAGATCCTTATAATCGGTTCCCCCTTTCCAACACACCCTCCTCCACCCTCCCAGTATCACCACTCACACCTCTGGTCCTGAAGGGATCATCTGCCCTGGATTCCCTATATTTCCAGTTCCTATCTGTACCAGTGCCCATCCTCTGGTCTAGCCAGATTTGCAAGGTAGAATTGGAATCATAATAGTGGGGCAGGGGGTGGGGTGTAGAGAAGAAAACATTTAGGAACTAGAGGAAAGTTGTATATTTCATCGTTGCTATATCGCACTCTGACTGACTCTTCTCCTCCCAGAAACCCATCCATAAGGGGATGTCCAGTGGCCTACAAATGGGCTTTGGGTCTCCACTCTGCACTCCCCCCCTCATTCACAATTATACGATTTTTTTGTTCTGATGATGCCTGATACCTGATCCCTTCAACCCCTTGTGATCGCACAGGCTGGTGGACTTCTTCCATGTGGGCTTTGTTGCTTCTGAGCTAGATGGCCGCTTGTTTACCTTCCAGCCTTTAAGACCCCAGAAGCTATATCTTTTGATAGCTGGGCACCATCAGCTTTCTTCACCACATTTGCTTATGCACCCATTTGTCTTCAGCGGTTGTGTCAGGAAGGTGAGCATTATAGCATGCCAGTTTAATAGAAAAAATTATTCTTGCATTGAGGGAATACTTGAGTGGAGGCCCAGTGTCCTTCTCCTACCTTAATGTTAAACCTATAAATATATGCATATAGATCTATTTCCCCATCTTCATTTATAAATATATTTACATATGTACATGCCTTTATTTAGACCTCTATAAATGCCCTTTGCCTCCTAGCTCTGTCCTCTATTTCCTTTGACTTTCCTCTTGTCTCACTACCATGCTCAGTCTTCATTTGGGTTTCAGTAATTCCTCTTGGTTACCTTACCCTTGATTAAGCCCTACCAAGCCTCTCACACACTCCTCACCACTGATTTGGATCACTTGTTGTTCCCTTGTCCCTTGGTTTGTTAACACCACTACCTTTCCCCCCACTTCCCCATCTCCCATATCCCCCCGGGGCTGTCGGTCCCATTGATATCTCTTCCAGATTGTTCACCCAGCCTATCTTATTTAGACAGACCTGCGGAGATAATAACATGCACAAAAACAAGACAGAGCAAAACCAAGCAATAATATATAACAACAACAAACTAATGACAAAAAAAAACACAATAAGAAAGAAAAGCTTATAGTTAGTTCAAGGACTGTTTGTTGGCCTTTAGAGGTGTTTTCCAGTCCAGTCTGTTGGGGCACCAAGCCCTGGCCCCAAAGTCCCATTCAGCATTCCCTGAGGACATCACTGCTCCATTCCCTTGCTGTTCTGTTGCACCCCTTTAGTGTTTTGTCTCGGTGTGGTGGGATCAGATCACTCGCAATTCCCACACTGTCTCCAGTGTTGGTCCCTGTAGGGCTTTGGGTCACTAAGGGTTGTCGTGTCTCATAGTGGGGTCAGCCATGTGGTCTTCTCTATGGACTGGCTGCTCTGAGTTGGAACATCATCCTCAAGGTCTGGTGGGCCAGGATGTGTTCCACTCTGTCTTCCTTTCCCTTCATCTGCTCCCATGTTCTCTGATTAGATATGTCCCTTTCCCGAGCTGCAGATTCAGTGCCATCCTCTTAAGTAAATTCTTCTGGTGAGAGGGGCATGTGTCCACATAGTTGGGATTGGGGCCATTGGTTCCCTACTCCATGCCTACATGTTGCATTCACATCTTGGAGCACTGGGTTGAAGTCTGGTCCCTCTTTCCCTGTGGAGACATAAACAATACCCTCCCCTTGGGTGGGTCAGTGAGAGGCACATTTCTTAGTTCATGCTTCCAGCCTTGAGTTGAAAAACTAGAGGGTGAATGGGAAGAGAGGGACGGGGCAGCTACACAAGCAGTTCTCAGATCCAGGAGATTAAATGCCCCAAGCAATGAGGAAATATGACTATGGGCCAGGAATATCTACTATGACAGCAGTTCTCAACTGTGGGTCGCGGCCCCATTGGGGATCTAGTGACCCTTTCACAGGGGTCGCCCAATTCATAACAGTAGCAAAATGACAGTTATGAAGTAACAGCAAAAATAATTTTATGGTTGCGGGTCACCACTACATAAGGAACTGTATTAAAAGGTCGCGGCATTAGGAAGGTTGAGGACCACTGTACTATGGGCTAATCATTGGCAGCCCAGAAACTACAATGGAATATGGTAGTGCCCTGCTAGAAATGGCAATCTTACTGTAGACGTGATAGAAATGGACTCTACTTTTAGAGAATTAATTAGGTAAAGTGTGTACTGTGCATGCTGATAGATCCTAAAGACATATAGAGAACTAGCAACAATATGTATTGGAGAATAAATTGCAGGGTGGAATACAAGAAGATAAGTAGGGGTCGATCATGAAGAAATTGTTCTGTATCTTCTATCTGTTCTGTATCAAAACATATGCTATATTAAGGAACACAGACTTCATCCCATTGGGGTGTGGTGGGGAAATCACTTAGCCATGGAAAGCATTCAGTCAGTGACAGATCTTGGTCAAACTTGCATGAAGATACCATCTTCTGCAGACTCTCAGAAGGGTGAGCTAAAGGAGATTAAGTAGAAATTGATGCCCTCAGGAAGATATCACTAAAGATGCGGGTGCTATAGCAAAGTGTGGTGAAGAAACTAGATGGTGCCCAGCAATCAGAAAGAATAGCATCTGGAGTCTAAAAGACTTGTTTTCAAACAAGCAACCATCCAAGTAAGACATCAACTAAGTCCACATGGAAAAGCACACCAGCCTGTGTGATTCAAGGATTATAAATATTCTAATCCAAATCTAAAGGAGGGAGTGGTGTCAGAGATTAAATTATGAGCACGTGGTGTGCAGAAGGCTATGGATAACCGTGGAAGCCCAAAATCCATTTTCACACATGAATTAAGCCTTGGGTGAAGCCCCTCTGATCGCAGTTGAGGGATGTGACAGAGAGCATTACAAAGAGAATTAGGGCAGAGACAGGGAAAATGTAATATCATATGGTCTCCCTTCTGACCCAGTTTAAAACTGTTTCAATTTTGTTTCGGTTTGGGGTTTGTTTTTTAATTAACAGGACATACACCTGGATGTCCCCTCTGACCTTGGGCCAGGGCTGTGAATGGCCTTGTTACATGCAGAATGCCCTGGAAAGTGGATTGTTGCAGATGGAGTTAGGTTAACATTTAGCACCCTATCATTTGATCTCCCTTGTGACCCATTTAAATCTGTTCATTTTTAATATTTTCTTCATTCTTGTTGTGTTAGGCCAGATTTACGAGAGAAACAAATCCAGTGACACTCACATATGTATCACAAAGAACTCAATATCAAGAAGTAATTATATATCAGGACAGCATCCCAGCCCAGTTCAACTTGAATCCACAAGTCTAATATCAGTCCATAAATCCCTCTTCAGACTCACACAGCCACATGCAATGATGTAGGAGGGTCACAGGCTGGTGGGTGCAGAGTTGTGTGTTGGGTGCAGCTCTCAGAGTCCATGGCAGAGAGAGAGGGGCAGAGTCCGGGTCCTTCTTGTGAGAAGGCCACACCATCAAGGATGCTGCATCAGGCTATGACCTGATTGATAGGTTTGACTCACCCTTAGCTGGGAGTGTCTGGTTGACGTATAATAATCTACCAGACTTTCCAATTGAGATTTGTATCTGTTAACTTTGTTGTTAATTGTTATTTAGTTTTTTAATATTTTTCTATATATGAAATCCAGGATATGTAAATCTATAGGGACAGTAACCGGATTAATGGGTCCTTGGGAGGATGGCAGGGGTGGTTGGGGGAAAATGGGGAGCTAATAACAATGAGTACAAGCTTGAAGAAAATGTGCTAAATCTGATTGTGGTGATGATTGTACAACTCTTCTCGATGTGATTGAACTATTGAATTGTATGATATGTAAACTGTATGACACTAGAACTGCTTTAAAAATAAGTTATGGTGATGGAAAGAGCAATTACCCGCTGCCATGGAGTTTATTCTGGTCCATAGTGGCCCTACAAAGCAGACCGTAGAGCTGCTCCCTAGAATTTTTGAGGCTGCAAAGATTTATGGGGGCAGAGAACCTCGTCTTTTTCTCTCAGAGCCCTGATGAGTTTGAGTTGCTAACCTTATAGTTAGCAGCCCAATTAGGAGACTATTGTAGCAGTGAGAAGGGAGGTGATCAGGGCTCACAGTGGGAAGTTACTGTGGAGAGAAAGAAGCAGAAATAGAACTGAGAACTACGTGGGAGGCAAAACCAATTGCATTTTGGTGATAGATTAAATGAGAGGGGAAGGAAAGGCGATCTTTAATGCATTCTTTAAGGGTGTTTCTTGGTGATTAGTAGATGATATAGATTTCTAGTTAAAACAAAACAAAACACTGCTTGTAAGTCAAACCTGACTCATGGTGACCCTACAGGAGAGAGTTTCGCTGTCCCATAAAGCTGGGCATCTTCTTAACAAAGCAGACTGCCACATATCCTTCTCCCTTAGAGAGGCTGGCAGGCTTGAACCACCCACCTTTCAGTTAGCACCCAAGTCCTTCATCACTGTCCAACCCTGGCTTCCAAATTTCTCGTAAATCATTCAATAAAAGGATCTGAAGGTCAGGTAAGAGGTCTGAGTTTGGCATGTCATTAACTGAAAGGTGACCATTTGGACTGTGAAAATGAATGTAATGACTCAGAGAGAATATATAAAAGAGAAGCGAGCTGAGTCAACGGGGGAACCTTGAAGGGCATCGAGATGTAAGATGCAAGAAGATCTAGGTGTGTCCATCTATAAGATACTTAGGGAAAGGGTCATGGAAGTAAGGAGAACCAGAAGATTGCGGCTGCGTGAAAGGAAAATAGTAGAGCTTCAGTAACTTGGATCAAATGCAGCCAGAGGTACAGCCAAAAGTAAGATACGATTTTAAACATGCCATGGGATATAGCAGTTAGGAGATCACTCACTGTCACCATTCTGAAGGACTCTAAAAGCAAACGGGAAGTGAAAACAGAAAGTACAGGCTACTCTAAAAAGTTTGCATCAAAAGGAAGCAGAGCGGTTTATTTAGAAGTCAACTGAATTGTGGCATCAAGGTTAGTTTTGAACCTGGGAAAACATTTAAGCAAGTTGATAGACCTAGAGCAGGAGAGGCAGAAAATGCAGGGCAGATGGGGTAATAAATGGTGGCAGGGTGGGTTTCAACACAATCAAGAGCACAGATTAAAAATGATTGATCATAAAGCAAAGAGGACATCTCGGATTACAAGAAAAGGTTAGTATAGCATTGGTAGTGCTTTTGTCTGCAAGTAACAGAACTTTCAAACGAGAGAAGCTGAAATAATAAATAAACTTTATGATCTTATACAATGTATAAGATGTATCAAGAAGTTAAGAAGTAGGATAGTCAGAACATTGGTTAAATAAGTGGTTTCACAATGTCCTCAAGGATGCAGACTCATTTCTCTATCCTTGTGCTGAGAACCTCAGCCTGTCGCTGTTCCCTCATGGTCCAAGGATCGCTATAGCAGCCTCAGGCTGTACACAGAAGAGCAGGAGAGATGACACAATTCTGAGAGGGAGCAAATGTTTCCACAAGTCCCTCAACGCACCTCCATGGTCAGAATCGCTTCCCCTGGCTAAATCATTACTAGCAAGGAAAGTGAAAATGGTCATAATAGGATTAAGCTATGGAATTATATTTCTCCGAAAGGTCCTTGCACACACACAAAAGTGCCCCAAGAACAAACCTGGAGATTTATCCAAAGGTTACAGCCTCGAAGCCCCAGGGAGCAGTTCTCCTCTCTCCGCTGCACCTGTGGGGCACCATGCTCCAGAGTCAACCCCAGTAGTTCTCAGCCTTCCTCATGCCACAGTGCCTCGGGTTGTGGGGACCCCCCAACCATAACATTGTTTTTCTTGCTACTTCATAACTGTAATGTTGCTACTGTTATGAATTGGGCAACCCCTATGAGAGGGTCATTGGTCCCCCAAAAGGTTCACGACCCACAGGTTGAGAACCGCTGGTCGACACAATGGCAACAATGACCATTCTCCATAAGGCCTAGGCAGAAGGCCGCCCTCTGAAGACTACCTAAGCCAAATCTGGGATCTGTTATCAAAGAAGAATGGGCAGGCTGGCTGTTGGGTAGATACCCTAAAATATCTGCCACATGAGGGTAAATGAGAAAACGTTGATCTATGATTCATGTCCTCAGTTTTCGTGATGGTCCTGTGAGAGTACACATTTTGAAGAAATATATAAGTCTTGAAAATCACTGAAGAAAATGGGAATGTTCACTCAAGGCAAAAGATTGAAAACCAGCTGAAATAGGAGACCATGATCTTGTCAACATGTACACCTGTACCACTGTATTATTTTTCCCCACTATATTCCCCCACTCAAGTACAGTAGCAAAGAAGTTCCATAACAATGATTCTAAGTTGACCAAGTGGAGATGCTGACAATGTCAAGACTAGAAAGAAATCAAAGATGCTCCTTAAAGAGGAGTTCAAATCTCCGTGTCATCTCATGTACCTTTGAGATTGTGCAGGGAAAAGGCAGAGCCGGGAAAGTGCAGCTAAAAATGAGAAAATGGAGTAGTCAAGGCAGAAAATGTGCATGTGAGATCAAAATGCAATTATGAAAAAAGAGATTGTGTGAGAAAGACTGTAGCCATTTTGATTTTGCATCAATTAATTTCATTGAGTGTTTCATATATTTTATCATTGTATGTTTTAGCTACTTCCCAAGAGTTCAAACAAGATTTTGGACTGTTTGAACCAGGCCCAGGGTCACGGTGACCTCTCCATTTTTTTCTTGTCCTTGTCTGAGATTGATAAGGGTAGTTATCTGGGAAAAAAAATGGATATCACTACAATAGATAATAGAATTCATTTTATGTCCTAACTCTATTTTATAGCTTTTTGTGACCTGTCGTGTATCCTAAGAATTATTACTCACCTAGATGGATTGCATAATTGATATCATTAGAAAATATTGTATAAATGTTACTTGTAAACTGAAATGAAGCGAGCACCCACCAAACAGCCTTTATTGCTCTAAGATGCTCTGTTAGCCTGAGCTCCTAATAAACCACTTCTTACCTTTTCCTGTTTCACATGAGCCTGATTGCATGGACTGGATATTTGGTCGTAAAGAAAGATACTAAGGACAATTGCTCAAATCGAGGTCAATAGAAGTGGGAGGGAGTGAAGGACATTAAAGGTAGCAATGCCCGGGACCTTGGAGACCAGGATGTTGAGGTGATTACCTCCACAAGTGTCACAGCATCCTAGGATTGTGCCTGACTCTCTCGGAGGCAACAGCTGAGAGCCATCCCCAAATCACCAACAAAAGGAAGCGACCAACCAGGAGCTAGGCAGATATCAGTGACAGCGAGGAAGCGAACAAGATTTTAGTGAGTGGCATCACTTGGAAGGAAAAGGAACCTCTACCTGAAAACTGGTGTCACTGTGTGATGCCAACGATGCTCCTGTTCATCTGCTAGCCAAAAGCGTAGAGGCCCGAATCCTTCCAGAGGAACCTTGGAAGCAAGGCCGGACGATCCACTGCTGACACTAGCCCCCGAGACCCCTCTGGAATACAGTTCCACCCCGACACACTCAGGGTTCCCCTGAGTCCAATCGACTAGACAAGCACCGTGTGTGTGGGAGGATGCTTAGATCACCAACAAGCAGGGATCTGAAGCAGGAGGTGAGCACCAGGAGAACGTCAGCCCCTCTCCTGGGAAGATGCTGCGTGCAATGTAGAAGGAGCAACCTCTATGCCTGGGCACCCCAGAGGAGGCTGGGACTCAGAGGAGACGGATTCAAAACTGGAAATGGTGAGGACTTTCTAAAACTTCTTTGGAGCTATAAAGAGGAGTGTTTGTTAGCAATAGAAAGAGGCCCAAAGTCCCCAACGTCCCCCAAGAATCTTCAGGTCCTTGGTAGGAGTAGATGAGAGTCTGATTCAAACTCACTGCATATTTCATTAAGTGTAAGAATCCCCCATCCACAGAGGGCGAGTTTCAATGTGACCATGACTTCTACACCCCATAAAACATTCACAGTATCATTACTAATGCAAGGAAAGCGTCTGATGCCAGAGTCAATAAACACTAAAGGTGTGGGTTTAGATATGAGACAAGGTGGCTCTGAGCAGGAATTCATATTTCCGCTAACCTGGTTCCTGCTTAACGCACGCTCTTTGTCTCTGCTCATTTGCATTTCTGGTTTCTTTTCTCATTATGGTCACTGTTTACTTGACAGATGACAGAACCCCAGCAAAGGGTGGAGTAAAATTAGCATATAAACAAGATTTTAAAAGAACTGGAGCAGAAAAGGACTTGAACTTGCTAATCCCTGGAGATTTGGCCCCAAAATAATTAAGCGAAAGTACATTTGGACCAGTCCCAAGAAGGTCCCTGACTTGCTTGCCTTGGGTGACTCAGGGGAGTCACCATGTAATGTGGCGCCTGGTTGCCTCTGGATCTTTCCTCTGACTCTGACACTCTACAGAGCTAGTGGTGGGTACAGCACTTTACTGAAACGTGGGATAGGGGAAAGAGTGAAAACCTTACTTTTAGAATTAAGTCTAAATGCCATTGCCAGGCCAGCCTTTATATCCTTGAGCAAGTGACTTCGACACCAAATTATACAAGACGCTACCACCTAAAGAAATTTTTATGTGAGTAATCAGAATGTCCCAACTTGTCCAGCTGTCTGGAGCCAGTCTCCTCCATTAAAGTACTCAGAGCCCTCGCCAAACCTATTAAATGAGGGACATCTCGGATTTTCCAGTATTTCTAAAGATTTCTGTGGCAGCTTGAATGGTCTTCAATTCTTGCTGCCAGCTCACCTCTTACCACCTCCTTCCCGAATGAGAAGATGGACCACCTAATGGAGGGTGGGGATGGCCCTCACTAGGCCTCCACCCGCAGTGCCACCACGTTTGTCTGGAAGGTCCAGGATTTAAAAAAAAAAAAAGAAGATGAAAGTTTCATAGCACATGTCAGCTTTCGTAACACATGTCAGGTCACATGTCAGCTTTCGTAGTACATGTCAGGTCACACAGAAGCTTGCTAGCTTCCTCTTCTCAAGGCCAGGCCTAGGACAGCCGTATAAGTGAACTCACAACCACTCAGTGTGAGCCCTCTCCCACTCTTGCCCCTCTAAGAGTTCCAGGTTGCTAACAATTACTGTTGCTTTGCTATGACGGACACTCTCCAAGGCCCTTTGCCTCACCCTTCCTCCTGGCGCTTGGCCTTCAGCAAGCACCAAGGGCCCGTTAGTGGGAGTTTCTACTCCGGGCTCTACCCGAGACAACACAAAGACTACCAGTAACTTTGAAATTGCTTCTCCCCCACAGCCCCGCCCCCAGGAGCTCCAGATTGCATTGTACCAAGAACCCCTCCCATCAATAAGTATTGCACAATGAAAGGAAGGAAATAGATAAGTTGTTCTTAACCTATCCCTAGAGAACTGAATCATGAGGTTCTAGGATTTGATTCTCCTATTATGCATATTTCACTTTAGACCCTTACAAGCAATTCTCTATGTATTCTATTTTAAGATGAGAATGCTTACGGTTGAATAATTAAAATCATTCACCCAGTTTCACAAAGCTAATAAATAATAGTCCACAGTAAGAATGTAGGGCTTGAACGGGTGATTTCTCTAGAAAACAGCGACCATGAAGCAAGTCCAAGGATGCTGTGTCTGCCATACTGTGCGGAAACCCAGCTAGCAAGGGGAGAGAGGGGGACACCTTGTAAAGAAGCGGCAATGAACAAGACTGTGAATGTAGCCTTCTTGGAACCTGTGCACAAGTTGAATGTAAATGGGTGAATGGCCCCAGCTAATTCATAGGGAACATAAGAACTACTCAAGTAAATCCTACCAGAATTCCTCAGCATTCTTGTTTAGAGGTACTTAGGTGGCTCCCTAAGGGATGTGGGTCAGCCGGAAACTAGGACTGCTTTCTCCAGGCCAGCCTTTGCTGAAGAACCTACCTGAACGATGGCAGATGGGGCTCTTTGTAAAGCTGAAAAACGCCCAAGGAGAGAGCAGGTTCTGGCTCTGAGAGCTGCCTCACACTGCAGTTTGAATTTCAGAAAAGAAGCCCCAATTCTTCTTCTGTTTACTCATTTCATTTCTGCAATGTGTGTCGATGAAAGCAGGTACTGTGTTTACTGCGCTAAGAAGGCAGCCAGAAATCATCTTACCATCGGAGGCCACTGACACCGTATCTTGTGCTCCATCTTCAAATTTGGGAAGAGTGCTCGCTAAATTTGAAGCAAACGCTCAAATGAAGCACATTCATTCGGCTCTGCTGTAATCCAGGCCTGGTTCTAGCCCAAAGAACTGCAACTTTATTGCAAAGAAGACAGACAAGAAATTAAAGCAAAAAAAGCAACACAGTGTGAGTCCGTCCTCTACTGCTTCCCTAAAAGAAATATGATAAGTTTAGGGTGTTAGAAGTCTAAGTTCAGGGCACCAGCTCTGAGAGAGGCATTCTCTCTGTGGGCTTTAGGGAAGGTCCTTGTCGTCTTGAAACGTCTATGAACGCAGATGCTCCTGGAGATCTCCCTGTGTTTTGGCATCATCCTCTGCTAGGTCTAAGAGGTTCTCCGCAAAGGGACCCTGGGTCCAAAGGATGTGTTCTACTCCTAACTAGTCTCTCATTGTGCTCCTCTTTTTCTGCCTATCTCTTGTAAGAGAGGATACCAGTCACACTCCAAGAGGAAAAAAATCCCCTGGCAATATATTAGCACTGTAACCTGAGTAAGCGTGCTCTTGCTTTCTACCCGAACTCTCTTACCTTGACTGATCACACCAGAACACATAGGGTGTGTGTGTGGGTGGGGGGTTACAAAACTACAAAACTTCCAATTTATGTCATTCCATAACTACCAAACCACCAAGATTCATGGCCCCATCAAATTGACACGTATTTTAGGGGAACACAGTTCAATCTGTGTCCCAATCTAATACCATTTTGAGTTAGTGGTAAGAATGGTGAGGAACATGACATGCAACCAGGACAAAGAGTATTGCAATGGGAGGGGGAGTGTGTGCAGGGGCCAGTGTCTATTTTAAAAGATTCCTCTTTAAAAAGGTGACATTTCAGCACAATTAAGTGTTCTAGAATTCCTCTTCTCAACAATGTTACCCACAGTTTATTATGATCCACATAATTGAATGCCTTTGCATAGTCAGTAAAAATTAGTAAACCTATTTCTGGTATTCTCTGTGTTCAGCCTAAATCCACCTGATATCAACAATAATACCTACGTCTTTTTATGGATGGGCTTGAATTCCTGGCAGTTTTCTGATGCTGTACCGCTACAACAGTTTTGAATTCTCTTTAGCAAAATTTTGCTTGCATATGACATTAATGATACTGTTTGATACATTTCACATTCCGTTGGGTCACCTTTCTTTGGAATGATCATACACATGGATCTCTTCCAGCCAGTTGGCCAGGTAGCTGTCTTCCAGATTTCTTGGCATAGACAAGTGAGATAGTTAAGATTTATTGTGCCAACCTGGCCGATAAACACATGTGGGATTAATTGAAGGGAGGAGAGATAAATGGCTCAGTAAACTTGGCCTTTCTAGTTCTCCGGTCTCTTGCTCTCTGATGTTTGGACCAGGGTGCAACTGCCTTAGCCAGTTCCCTGCATCAGCTGGATGTCTTGCAAGACATCCCAGAGGAGAAGCCACATGGACCTACCCCAATGCAGCCCTGGGTGCTGGAGCAGCTGTGTGGAGACCCCTGCCAGCGCTGAGATGTTTACACATTCACTGACTCGGCTTTCCTCCTGCAGTTGGCATCATTGCATCTGTTTTGTGAGATGGAGGAGGACTTTGTGGATTGGTGTCGGACATGTGGGCTAATGTTGGACTTACAAACTTGGACTGGACTGGATTGGGATGCTTTCTTAATGTACACTTACCCTTTATATAAAACCCTCTCTTATATACATATGAGTTTCTGTGGAATCGTTTCATAATGTACCCAGACTAACACTACAAGTATGTGCTTCCAGGGCTGCCTCAGTTTATTGAAGCATTTCAGATGCTCTTTATCAGTTCCTGGAACCTTATTAATGCCTTCAGTGTAACTCAGACTTCTTCCTTCAATACCATCAGCTCTTAATCATGTGCTACCTCTTGAAATGAGTAGATGCTGACCAATTCTTTTTGGTACAGCGATTCTGTAAATTCCTTTTATCTTCGTTGGATGCTTTCTACCTCATTTCATACCTTGCCCTTGGACTCCTTTAATATTGCAACTCAAGGCTTACTTCCCTCGTCAGGGTTTTCAGCCTGAGAGCTGCTGAGCATGTTCTTTGACTTTGGTCCTCCAACTCCAGGCCTTTGCACATGTCCTGATAATACTTTGTCTTCAACAAGCTGCCCTTTGGCATCTTCTGTTCAGCTCTCTTCCTTCCTCAATGGCACTGATATAATTATTATTCAGATCTTTTCCTCAGCTCTGAGATTTAGAAACATTAACATTAAAATAAAAAGATAATTGGAAAAGCTGAGGCGGCTACTTCATCAGTGCCCTGAAAGGCAAGATTTGGCACGAGAAGCGGACTCCGTCAGTGTAGAGAGTCTGAGTAGCCAGGACAGAATTAGTGTAAGGAGATACATGGATTTTACTTTGTCCAAAAAAAGAAGTTTCCATGTGATATCACTGCAAAGTGACCTCTTGCCTCTCTCCTAAGGTAAGCATGCCAGGGAGCCTTTCATTCTGCACCTGCTGAGTTTGTCCTACTTCACCTCCGGGAGGAGATGTGGGTTTGGAGACATGCTCCTTAGAGAACAATGTAATCAAGCCCTTGTTACCCTGGCAACTACTCTGCGAGATGCCAAGCTGGAGACGAGGAGGATCAACCTGCCAAAAAGATCCATTGTCTTCCGGAAAGGCTACAGACTAGACTCTTCAGCACAGTTCCCCAAGATGTAAACTTAAAGAGAACGAGCCCTCCAAGTTTGCAGGAGATTCAAAATGCTCCAAAGGCCCATCGAAAAATAGGTCAGAGGGACGCCAACCACGCTGGAGAGCTGAGCTCAGCGCTCTCCCCTACAGTGTGTGGGTGGGCCTGCTCTGGTCCTGGGGTAGTGTGGGCCCATACAGGGAGGCCCTTGCACCCCCTCACGATAATAATTCAGGACTTGTGCCTGATAGTGATACCTTACAGAGGCGCAGCCTGAGAGTCCAAGCACAGGGCCCCTCCCTGCAGTCATGCGAATGTACACCTGGAAAGTATCAGACCTCACAGGACTCGCTTTCCACATGACACCTGGTGGCAGCAAGAACTACACGCCACTGTGGATCAAGCACAGGTCTCTTGTCTCCTCCAGGCACCTGAAAGCCAGACTTGCTCCCTTGGACGGAGTGAGACTGATATTCACAGACAAAGGAAGACCAGAGAGCCTCAAGATGAGATCCGGAACTTTCTGAAAGTATGGGCAGAGGAAGACACCTGTGATCAATGGAGGGAAGATTGTAAAGCATACATTTGATACCACAGAACCGAGTGCCTTACAATCATGAAGATTTGGCATTGGCTGTCATTTACTGCCCCATTCATGTCATTTTGTCATACTGAGGTGGATTAGGTGTTACTGCCATGCTGAAAGCTCTCCCACATTTCCAATACCACCCGGGACATCTATGGTGTACAGGTCTCAGTGGCGTTTTCAGACCAAGAGCAGACTCACTCACTCACTCACTACCATTGAGTCAATTATGACTCGCGGAGACCTGATAGGACAGGGTAGTACTGTCCCTGTGGGTTTCTGAAGTTGTCACTATTTCTTGGAATAGAAAGTGTCATCTTTCTCCCTCAAAACAACTGGTAGTTTTGAAACCGTGACCTTGCAGCCTAATGCATAACCACGACACCACCACGGCTCCCCAGGGAGAAAAAAAATAGGCAGTGCACTTCTGAAAGATTAGCCACTAGAATCCTCATGAATAGCAACCAAGCACTGTCAGGCACAGGGCCAGAGGATGAGTCCCATGAGCACCCAGAATACAACAGGGGAGAGCAGCGTCTTCAACGTAGAATTGACCTTAAGGTTTTGAAAGGAACCAAGCGTTCAGGGCCTTCGTGCACTGAAGGACCACGTCTCAATGGGAATACGCAGCTGCAGGCATCCAGTCATAATCTTAATGGGTGGTGGGCGAATGTAGGAAAATTAGAAATGAGATGAAACACATGGAGATCAATAGCACAGGTTTTAGTGAGCAGACATGGACGGGTAATGGTTGTTTTGAATCAGACAATCCTGTGGCTTTCTCTGTTGGGAATTGAAAACCCAAAAGGAATGGTGCTGTGTTCATCACCAAAAAGAACATTTCAAGATCTATCTGGAAATACACCGTTGTCTGTGTAGCAGGATGATATCTGCATGCATACAAATAAGACCAGGTAATACAACTGCTATATAAGTTTACAAAACAATCAGCATCATCCATGATGAAGATATTGAATAATTCTGCAACTTCGTCCAGGTAGAATCGATCAAACACGCAATCGGGATGCACGGCTCACTGCTGGGAGTGGGAATGTGAAAGGTGAAAGCAGAGAAGGAGCCAGCGTCGGGACAGATGGTTTGGTGACAGAAATAAAGCTAGAGACCACAGGACAGACTCCTGCGAGACCAGAGACTTCAGTGGCTGCGACATCCAGGAGCGTTGATTGTGGAGCCAAGGAAAAGGACATCCTTCACAACGTCCGTGTTTCCTCTGTTGATCATGATGGTGTATGGCCGTCCGCTTGTGAAAATTTGGTTTTCTTCACCGTCACTTGAAATCCACCCTGAAAGCTGCATGCTTTCATCTTTAGCAGGAAGCGCTTCAAACCGTCTTTACTTCCAGCGAGCAACATGGTGCCGCCTACATATGGCAGGTTCGTTATAAGCTTCCTCCTTACCACCAGACAAGGTGGGCCCTCGTGGATGTCAGGCAGGGACTCCCCACATGATTCCCTGGGCCCCTGTGTGTACTTAACCCAGATAGTTTCACTTCTGGTGGCAGATGTCCCACCCCCACACCCTAGCGCTCTCGGGTGTGGTTTGCATGGCAGAGGGACTCCATTGTCACAAATACTTCATGGTTGCAGTCACCTGGTCAGAGCTCTGTGCTGAAGTAGAAGGTGCCCCAAAGACGCAACGCCTCCATGAGCCCTCAGACCACAGGCCAAAGGAGAAACAGGAGACAAAGAGTAGTGTCTGACACAAGGTGGAGGTGGGAAAGTTCGAATAGAGGCAAACAGATAAACTTGTGGTTCACCACCTCCCACACCAACCACAGCCAATTCTATCTGGTACCAAGTTCTGCCTCTAAAACTTCTCAAAGCTGGAGGGTGGGGGAGAAAGGGAGAACTGATCACAAGGATCTACATATAACTTCCTCCCTGGGGGATGGACAACAGAAAAGTGGGTGAAGGGAGACGCTGGACAGTGTAAGGCATGACAAAATAATAATAATTTATAAATTATCAAGGGTTTATGAGGGAAGGGGGAGCAGGGAGGGAAGGGGAAAAATGAGGAGCTGCTACCAGGGCTCAAGTAAAAGCAAACGTTGAGAATGATGAGGACAACAAATGTACAAATGTGTTTGATACAATAGATGGATGGATGGATCGTGATAAGAGTTGGACGAGCATGTAATAAAGTGATTTTCAAAAAATCAAAAACCTTCTCTCAAAGAAGCTCCCTCACCAACGTCTCCAATGCTCCTGCAATGGCTCCGTCCTCATCCGGCTCTTAACAAAGCTCTTGTGCTGGTCTTTGACCACCTTCCAATGAATTCTTTATGCATTCCCAGAGTAATCTTTCAAAAGTCCACACGTTCCTACTTGTTTCCTCAAGAACAGCCAATGACTCCCCACTACCCTCCGTAGGAAGTCCTACCTCCTTGGCACAGCACTAGATGCCCTTCCCAGGTAACTCTAACCAATGTTGCCAGAATCAATTTTCTCTTCCGCTGTTTCTTTCTGCTCCTCAGCCCGACAACCATCTTCTACAGCCCCTCTGTCACGTTCATTTCTAACACAGACAGAATACACTCCAAAAAGATCCGGCTTGCCTCAGACACTACACAGCCTGCAGTATTTCCCGTAGTTTCCGACTGTCGAAATGCACATGTCAAAGTACAGTTTAAATGTTGCTTTTCCCAAAGAGCCTTCTCCGGCCTCCAAGTCAGAAGGAGCTCTACCTTCTTCTGGACCGTAACAACACTTTCACTAAATCTTTTTAATGACATCACCACATTATGCTCTGCCATCCGCAGCTGGAGCTGAAGTTCCCAGAGGACAAATGTCATGGCCACCCCTTACTGTGTCGCCACACTACAGGACATAGCACACAGCAGACACTTGGCACGTAGTCGTGAAAAGCAAGCCTTTCTTAGCTTGATTTCAATACAAGAACCATGTAGGAAGCAGCAGGGGCCGTCTGAGCAGGCGTTGAAGGGGAAGGGACTGTGAGTGTGTGTGTATGCCTGAGCGTGCCTGAGTGTGTGCACAAGGAGGTGGGGGCAGCCAAGTTAGGGTACCCACTCCTTGGACTCCATTTGCTTTCTTCCACGCCTCACTGGTGGTGGCGGGCATTCTATTGGCGTCTCTTTTCATTGACTTTCAAACCTTTTTGAATTTTAGGCTTGGGGGAGGGGGTGGTGAAAGGCAGATAGAGGAAGGGAGGAGACTGGTGGCAGAAGAGGAGCTGGAGGATTTAGAGATGAAAAAGAGGATGAACCCAGAATTAAGGAACAAATTCCTGGAGGAAGTGACAGAGTTGGTCCTTGATAATTGTCAGTGGGGCAATTGAGGGCCTGAAGGAGGCCTTTAAAGAGCTGGAGTCTCTGCGCATGGCTGATATGCAACTAAGTTCACTGGCTCAACTTCCCATCTGTGTTAGTCTGGGCAGACTAGAGACACAAATTCATAGAGACGCTCATATGCGTATAAGAAAGAGCTTTATATGCAAGAGCAGTTGAATGTTGAGAAAACACCCCAGACCAATCCAGATCAAGTCAATAAGTCCGATATTAGCCCATATGTCTGATACCAATCTGTAAAGTCCTCTTCAGACTCACGAAATACATGCAATGATGCCGAATGCAGAAAGGTCACAGGCCAGTGGTTGGGAAGTTGTATGGATCCAGTGGTGGTGTAAGCATCTCAGCACGGACTGGGGTCTCCACATGGCTTCTCTAGCTCCAGACATCTGGCTTCATCAGCCTCTCTCCATGTGTCTTCTCAGTAGAGCTTCTCTCAGGGAGTGAGCCAAGCTAGAGTGTCTCCCTCCTCTAAGGTGGAATACCGGAGTTCCCGGAATCCTCAGGAGAAGGCCATGCCCACACAGAGGTCTCATTGGCTATGACCTGATTGACAGGCTAAACTCCACCCCTTCACTCTTAATCCTTTCAAACTGACAAACAATTATATAACTACCACAAGTGATCTCAGGAATCATTGTTTCTTCTTGTCACATAGTTATCCTTACAGGAACTAATTGTTAGTTTTCATATAAAAAGTGTAGTTTTACTATTTTTGCCTTTTTATCATTCCAAATAAGATTTATCAGTCTGTTAATGATTATATTGTATGTAGAGAAATGTTTTTACTGCCACTCCCCCTCCCCTCATTGTGAAACTCCATAAAAACGTATTTGGAACCTTGTTTCTAATTCATGCTCTCTGCATCAGTCATGATTGGCCCATAATTAAAGCATAATAGCTTGCACACAGGAATAGTATAGCACATTAGTATAGTGCACAAGGTTTTAAAGTTATTAATAAACTGACTGAAATCCCAGTTGGCTGTAATATGAACGAGGAATCAGCTCCTGAAGGGTGAGTTGGTTATTTTCCTGGCGGTCCTCAGAGATCTTTGTGCGAAGACAGAGTCCTTGCTTCCCATCATAGCTGATGTGCTGCTTTGCCACGAGAGTTGCTCAGACAGTAGAAGCAGACTCGCCAGGCTCTGTCCAGCAATCGAGTTCATGGGCTTTGCGGAGGTTCATTATGAAGCTATTTGTAGAGAAAGTAGAAAGTCGTACAACTCACTGGAAGGAAGTTCTTGGGATCAGTCTAATGAAGGGTTTGGAATCTTCAAAAGAATATTGAAATGCCTTGTTTTCATCTCTAAGAATGCTCATCACATAGTATGCTGGACTGTAAACATTATTTTATAAATCTGTATATTGACTTTCTTATCAATCATCTTATTGTGCAATCAAAACAGAGTTCATTGGTTCAGAGATAACACTTAGAACCACCAGATAACTTTTAAAACTTTGCTTTGTGGGTAATGTTTCATGCAAAGAAGTAAAGGTATGTTTTATATGCTGTGGAAGTTCAGGGTGATATTTAAAAGTTCTTTGTATGGCAGTGTGTGCGTAGTGTGTTAGGTTCCTCAAGAATCTCTCCTCTAGAACCTGTTGACTAATATTTTTGTGTAACTGTGCTTTTAATAAAGCACAACAGTGTTAAAAAAACAACAAACCAAAATCCAGTACTCTCAATCATTTTTTTCACAACAGTTTTATTGGCACATAATTTACATATCATACAATTGGGTGGTTCAATCGTTCGATCACATCGAGGGGAATTGCACAATCACGACCGCATCTCTCTTACAGCATTCCCCCCCCATGGTTAAATCGCCTCCGAGATGAGTTGTGCGATCACACGCAGTCTTAGTGCTCCCTCAGTCATTTTTTGTTATTGTTGCTGACTATTCCCTGTTTTTTCCTGTGTCTGCTATAACTTAAAAGTTTTCAGAATGGAATTGCTTCAGATAAATTGAAGATTTGTTCTAAAGCATAAAGAAGAGGAAGAAGCATGACTCCGTGAATGGTCCACAGATACCAGATCACAGATACCAGATCACAGATACCAGATCACAGATACCAGATCACAGATACCAGATCGCTGTGAGGTCTTACTTGGGGCAAAGATCCATTTCCTTAGGTGAATCTCCATGATTTAGCTTTAGTCTGTGAATCAACAGACATGGGTCTCCCCCTCCCTTATTGGAGTGCCTCTCACATCTCAGTCTTCCTGATCGCCAGGACTGATCAGGGTCAAAGGATGTCGCTGCTGACCGATCCCACATTCCTCTGTAGGGGCAGAAATGAGATGCACCACGGTCGGGCTCCAGTCTCGCAGCTCACTGTTCTCCCGAGGAAACAGTAAAAAGCCACTCTGCAGAGAGGTGAAATGTGTAGTAAGGCGGACTGCTATTTACTGAGCACTTACTCTGTGCTCAGCGCTTCAGATGAGAGGGCTTTAAAAAATATTTCAGAAAATTCCATTCTCTTTTCCTTCACTTTTCCCTGAACTTTTGAAGCCCTCGCATTGATATTTTGCTACTCCCCACAACTCGTTAGAGGTAGAAATTATAACACCCCTGCTTTGTACGGGAGGCAACAGAGGCACAAAAATGGACATAACTTCCCGATGTTACAGTTGGTGACAGAACCAAGATGTAAATCCCGGTTTCTCTGTCCTCAAAGCCCGTGTTTTTGTTTTGTTTTGTTTACCACACTGCACCTAGACCCATGCTTTAGCGCTTACTTCATTCATCTTTCTTCTGTGGCTGATTGTTTACATGTTGGTTCCTTCCAGCAGACTGGAAACGGAAACCAGGGGCTCAGAGAGAGATAAGCTCAGAAAAGAATTGGTCATTTGGCAAGCAGGAATAAAAGGGAACATGTCCGGAAATTCCAGGACTTCTAGAGCTGGAAAAGAAACTTTCTTCTCAACATCAATCAGTAGGAGCTAACATTAAGAAGTGATTTGACCAACAATGGCCGAATAAAACTCCAGTCTCTAGGCGCAAGCCCAGCCAAGAAAGTCTGCCTTACCCCCTGCGTGGAGCCGTCTCACTGGAAGGGCAGGAAGTTCCTGGCTCAGGAGAGGGGGATGGAGAATGCGGCTCTTGCAGGAAAGATGGGCTACATGCTGCCCAGTAAGTCTAAAGAGAGAGCCACGGTGAGAGACGTGGTCATGGACATCTGACTTGAGCCAACTAGCTCAGGCACCGACTGAGGTTTGCACTAAACAGCCCTGGCGTAACCACCAGAAAGGACCATGATCTCTCAAGGGTACCGCTGTCTCTTGCACTCCCAAACACCCACGGACAGGAAGCAGGCTGAGAACCGCCCTACTCTGTCTCCTAGGAGAACGTGGTCTCCAATCCCTTCTTTGGTTGTAGCCCAGGAAGATAGTAGAAAAGAACAGACCACCCAGAGAATGCCGCCAAGGGCCAGCGGGAGAAACAGGAACTGAATGTCACTTTCCTGAGTGTTTTTTATTCCAGTGATCTGAGGTCTGATGCCTTTCATCTTCCACCACACACATCCTTCGGCCCCACAAGGGAAATAGAGACTTGCTATTTGCTGGTGTGTGGCTGCGATGCTGGAAGCTGTGTCAGGGGTATTTCAAATGTCAGCAGGGTCACCCAGAGTGGACAAGTTTCAGCAGAGCTTCCAGACCAAGCAGAGACAACGAAGGATGAAGGACGCAGCCCCTCACTTTGGGGTGAAAATCGTATGCAGAGCTTTGACACATTGTCAGATACTGAAGGCCTAATGGGTGGAAGCAGAACGTTGTCAGAGATGGTGACAGGTTGGAAGGCCCGCGACATGTGAGGTGCTGCTTTCTCAGAGTGGAGTCCACCCTGGGGACGTGAGTGGAGAAAAGCCTTTGGGAGGGGAGTCTTTGAGATCTTTGTTTGCTGATAAGGGACGACTGAAGATAAGAAGAAACAGCTGCAAATACCTGCTAAGGTCAAAATTTGCGATGTGCAGATATGAATAAAAAGGAGGGGCAGTGAAGAAGAGCAAGGCCCTCGACAAGATGGACGGACACCGTGGTCACCACCGCGGGCTCAGGCAGGACAGTGTTTCGTTCTGCTGTGCAGAGGTCGCTATGGGTTGGAACTGACTGATGATACTGAACAGCAACTATATTACTTGCTTAAGAGGGACCGATTCCTCCAAGCAGATCGGCAGGGCAAGTCACTGCGAGGCTGGCTCCTCTCCTACAACTGACCTAGGTTCCTTTGCACTCCTGTTTTAAGAGCCAAGGTCAAAATATGAACATACAAGTCACTGACTTCTAAGCCACCAGTTTTCTGACTCCCATCACCCCACACCCAGCCTCGCCCTCTCCCACACTGCTCCATTCATGTGCGTTGTGGGACAGGTGCTGTGTATTCAGCCCACAAGCTCCCTAGCGTGGGACATGGCTCCCGGTCTCAGGGCACACGGCAGTCAGCCATCCAAGGTTGTTCTCCTAAGCCACAGCCCTGTCCAATGCAAATATATCATCTCGGGTTTTCTCCACAGTGTCTGATTCCCTCGGTACTCAAAAATAAGGCAAAGCAGTGCATTTTCAAATGCAGCTAAATGTTGACACCTGCCCTTTGCTTGACTTCTTTGTACACATGTTTCCTAATGACCAATGTGTGAGAATCGTCTTTCTCCATTTCGCTGGTGTGCTTTTGTTTCTCAGAGCTGTTTTCAATCACGGGCCAGAGTCAAGGAGATGGGACATCAGCGGGCTCCAGTCTATTTCCCAGTGCCACGCGTAGCATCCAGACGATGCCCAGGTCTCTAAGCAGACTTGGCCAGGCCTCCGTCCCCTGTCCTAACTCACACTCAGAACCACAGAGGCGTGCTCAGTACGTTCACAGATGGCTCTTGTGGCATTTGGTCCAGGTCTGTGGAGCCTTGCTTCCTACAAAATAGTAAGCTCACTGGGGAGCCTGTGTGACTGCGCTTCAGAGCATGGACCCTGAAGCCATACTATCGACACTCAAGTCACTAGTTGTGTGACTTGAGCAAGTTGTGCGTATGCCTCAGTTGTCCTCCCTATATAACGGGATGTGATATTTTTAAAATCCCTTACCTTTCATGTTGTTATAAGGCTCGGGTGAGTTAAATGACAAAATAAGTCATCCGATAGTCCTTGTCATATGGAGGTGCTCTCTAAAGGCGAGACAGTGGGAGCTCAGCGGTGAGACCTGGAGACCCAGAGACGCAGTCTGCTTCCTGGCCAGCGAACCTTGTGAGCAGCCTCTCTCTATCGGTTAGAGGTGGCTTGCACGTGGCTCGGGTGTTGACCATGTTCAGTAGAACTTCCAGAGGAAAAGTGACTAGAAAGCAAGAGCTGGAAACCTCCTTCCAAAAGTCAGCCATCGATGAGCCTGTGCACTGCAGGGGGCTAGTTTGCCGTGACCGTGAGATGGTTCTAGAGCAGGCCCCTTTGGCTCCATTGGACACGGAGTCACAGGATTCAGGGAACACCGCCACAGTGGCTAACGACAAAGTAATGGTGAAATGTTATGATTATTGTCCTTCCATTAAGCTTCAAGGAGGCCTAATGGTTACCAGTTGTTGGGCTGTGATCTTCATGGCCAGCAGTTCAAAACCACCAGCTGCCCTCTGGGGGGAAGATGAGACTTTCTTTTCCTATAAAGAGGTACAGTCTCAGAAACCCCCGGTGGCAGCTCTGCCCTGTCCCTGTCGCATCGAGTCGCTATGAGTTGGCATGGAGGAGATGGCAGTGGGGTTGGATTTGGTTTGGTTGTTTAAGCTTAAGCCCAAACAAAAGGTTCTGAATGGAACCCTTTCATTTTTGCCAACAGCAAGACAAATGGATATGCGGGGTTTCGGTTTCGTTGCCTTTTCCCTCCCTCTCCCCCCCTTGACCCTCTGCAGGGACTGTTCGGAGAGGGTAAACTGGTCGACAAAATGCCAGTTCTTTGCCTCCTTCTGGCTTGCACTTTTTTGTTGTGGCCTTTTCCTGCGTGTCTCAACCGGGTGCAAATCCCACACACATAGCTTGCAGTGTCCCGGGAGAAGAGTCCACGGCTCACCTGGCACCCCACAGTTCTCCCTGAAATATCAGTTTTCCTCTGAAGTTTCTCATGAGGCAAGACAGGTGCATTATAAATCAAAAAGTAAAATTATGTGATTTTTTTTAAGATATAGAGTTGCATAGAAATCTTAAATTGGGGCTTTGGAGCTAGCTGTTTGCACTAAGTGGCAGTATTAGTTGACTTCCCTCTATGAAAAATCTATGTGAAATACTGACTTTCGTCAGAGCAGAAAGAGAAAGGCGATCAAACCCCACCAAGTCAGAGAGGCAAGCCGGCCCTGCCATGGCAGTGTAGAGCCCCTGGCCTGGGGTGTCAGCGCAGTGTCGTCAGGATGCTCACACGGAGACACTTTTTCTCAAGCCCTTGTCTTCCTTTTACCTGGAGGGACATCCCTGAGTGGGACACCTCTGACTCCATCCTTCAGTCATCCGCTTGTCAAATTATTTGGAGTGACCAGACGTGTCCAGCTCTTCCCTCCTGTTTTTCCTATTCCTCTCAGTCCTCCCTGTCTGTTCACAGTCTCAAGCAGACCCGGGTTTGCTCTGATGTCCGGCTGTGCACGTGGCAGGGAAGGCGAATCTGCCCATGTTTGTGTTCTGTTAGCAGTCAAACACACTGGGTTGTTATCCGAAAGGTCGGTAGTTTGAAAACACCAGCCTCTCTGTGGGAGAAAGATGGGGCTTTCTACTCTTGTAATTAATTAGTCTCGGAAACTCACAGGGAAAGTTCTACCCTGTCCTGTAGGGTAGTCAGCTTCAACTCCATGGCAGCTAGAGAGAGACAGACAGACAGACAGAGAAAGAGAGAGAGACAGACAGAGAGCCGTAAGTCCACAGCTTTTAAAGTGTCTCTACCTAAGGAATTGTCATGCGAGCCCTTAGACAGCTCATAGGAACCATGGAATGGCCGTGCTGAGGTGTCTTAGAGGTCGCCTTGCCCCACTCCTCTTGGTACCAAGGAGGATTATTATACATCCTCCTGCTCTCTGGGAGAAGAGAAGACTTCGTCTCGTGTGCTTTGTCAGCAGAGACCAGTCCCTGGAGAAGGTTATCATGCTTTGTAAAGTCAAGGGGCATGAAAAAGAGCAAGACCCTCCTCCAGCTGGGTCGACAAGATGACCACAGCTACGAACTCAAACACAGAACAGCTGTGAGGATGGCTCCGGGCTGGGCAGTGGTTCGCTCTGTTCAACACAGGGTCACTGTGAGTCAGAGCAGAGGCACTGGCACCTAACAGTAACAATAGCCGGAGGGACAAGTGAGCACGTGTATGTGAATATAAGGCCCATCCAGTATGTGTCTATTGTAATTCTACCCAAATATTCTGGGTCCTCAGAAGCTCACTTACATGGGTTCCTCTGACACTGGATCAGAGCCCATCTGCATCAGCCACAAAAACACTTGGCTGTTAATGGTTCCCAGGATGACAGTGTTCTCCCACTTTTCATGCGCTGGCACCATCTAGAAGGCGATCTCCAGGTTTTCCCTAAAACGTGCCTCTGGGTGGACTGGATCCACCAATGTTTGATAGCAACCAGTGCGTGTGAATCTTTGGCAAGAGCTAGAGTCTGCCTTGGGGACTTTACATGATAAGAGTTAGCCTGGTGTCTGCTTACAGCCAGGCCCTCTCTCCCTCAGGCATGGGGCCAGGGCTGGGACAGAACTGCGGGGCAGCCATTGGGTTCGTGCCATCATCTCCCCCCTGGATTGTCTAGGACCGTCACCAGGACAAGATTGTGAAGCTTGGTTCCTGCTTCCATCTTTCTTCTTGGATGCTCCTGGATCCCTGTCTGGCTGACTGGGCCAGTTTAGTAGCATAGCTGAATTCTATGGTTGGGTACAGCCTACCTTATAAATAAGGAAGACCAGAGAAGACCTGATGCATTTGAATGGATTACAGTGCAGGCGAAGAATGTTGAAGTGGACTGCCTAAAGAACACATCCATCTGTTTGGGATGAAGTACAGCCAAACCCTTCCTCAGAAAGAAGGATGGTGAGACTTGGCCTTTCGTCCTTTGGACACGTTAGCAGGAGAAACGAGTCCCTGGAAAAGGACATCATGCTTGGTAAAGTGACGATCCTCAAAGAGACGGATTGACACATTACAACAGTCATGAGGATGATGTGGACTGGGCAGTGTTTGGTTCTGTTTTCGTAGCGTTGCTAAGAGTCAGAACCAAATCCACAGCACTTAACAACAACACTCTAGTGACTGACATGACCAAATCTCAAGTCCCCATGAGGCCAATCTCGCACCCCTTTCCTCCCCAACCCACTTCTAAACTCCCTTCTAACATGTCTCCTCTCTCTTCCTAGTCTCTCTGTCCTAACCCCTCCCCTCACGCTTGCACTCACAGAGAAGAGGTGATAGAGGGTGGTGAGCTGTGAAGGAAGGGACGAGCCAGAATTCCCTTGTGGGGATATTTTTCCTTCTACCCCTCGAGGAGACAGTGTATGTTATACTTTTGCCAGTCTTCACGAAAAAAGCAGGAAGCTCTTTGTTCTTCCCTTGGGAAGATGGAAAACATAAGGCAAACCCCGCCCCCAGGATGAGTCCTTCGCCCTTGTAACTCACAGGCAGTGGGCATTTCTGTACGCCTCGAAGCTGCCCCTTTAAACCTCTGCCAAAAAGAAACTGTCAGCTTCCTGGGTGGCGGCATCCATCCCACCTCTTGCATCTGGCTCTCACTTGCTTGGTGGGAATTTCTGTGCACACACACAAAAATCTGCCCCTGATTGCCAGTTTCGGGCAGCTGGCTCCCTTCTCTCTGGGCCTTCTCCAGGGAGGGAAGTGGGGGAAGATGGCTGGGGACCAGAAAGGAGCTGAGAGTGGACACAGTCAGAAAGCATTTACTTCTTCTTTTCCAAAAAAGGACCAAGTCAGCAGTGCCGAGGAATTCCCCTTCATGAGCCAGTGCTGTTGAGGACGCAGCCAGGGACCTAGCAATAAAGTTGGTCTTGATTGCCTCCCATGTGCAGAGATCTGGGACGTCCACTCCACTGCTGATTGAAAGGTTGCCAGTTTAAGCCCATCAGGGACTCGGCTGGAGGAAGCAGAAGTAACCCTCTGCTTCTGCAGAGACGACAGCCTTGGAAACCCTAGGGGGGCGGCTCCACTCTTTACAGCGCTGAGGTAGAATCAACTCCACAACACAGGTTGGGCCTTTGGTTTGACCTTCACCTGAGCCTCTGAGGGCTCCGAGTCCCTCCCTCATCGCTTCTGAAGAAGCACAGGTGGCAAGCACTGTGGCTGAAAAATTCCTAGGGAAGAGGGACAAGCTGGACTCTCACCATGCATGGGGTCACCTGAGACACTGCCAGGAGAGTGGAAGGAGACCTGGACCCGGGATGCCTGGATTGGTGTGAAGTCTGGGCATTATATGTCCCTCTCCACTCTTTCCAGCAGCCCTTCCCTGTCTGACAAAACTAAAGGTTGAGTAATATTAGAGAGTATTAATACACAAGCTTGATTTATGAAAATTGTCATCACGCTTTATTTACTTTAAAAGCAATGTGACTGTGCGCCCCCCGCCCTCCAGGTTGGTGGGCAATCCATTGGTGTCTATAGCCTTCAGCACTGTGGTCGCCAGGATATTTGGGAAGTCTCTGCAGTCCACATGGGTTCCTGCAGTGTGACTCTCCATTAGGGGCGGGGGATCCTTTTCCTGCCAGGGGTCATTTGATATTTATAATATCATTTGCAGGCCATCCAAATGGTCCACTTTAAAATTAGCCTGATGGCGGCAACTGCTTCCCTTTGGAGACGTATGCAGTAGGAGCTGAGGTTGTTGAGTTGACAAGACTTCTATCTGATGGGAGCCGGATGTTCCCCACTCCTACTCTGTAAGATCCCTTCAAATGCAACTTCACTGGGACTTTGATGCAAACTGGGAAGGGGGTGTGAGTCCCAGCCCTTCTGGGGTGTGGGACTTTGCCACCCTAGCTACCAACTGGGCATGTCCTCAAAGACAGGGAGAGGAGCAGGGCTTCCCACTCTTAGAGGGTGCTATGACCATTACTCCCCTCCCCGGGAAAACGACCCCCCTCCCTTCCATTGCATCCCCAAAGTCCTACCCTCTCTCTCTCAAACCTCTGATACAGTCCTCCTGTTTACACCTATTTACAGTACACCTTTTCAGTATAGTATCTTCTAGGAGTGTAGAGCAGACACCTAAGCTGGAAGCTAGTAGGACAAACAATCCCAGAGTTATGACTTCTCTAACTAGTACAGAATTATAAAGATTTTTTTATTCTTGCAACCAAGATTAGAAGATGGAATTTTAAAATTGGATCTATTATTTCTCTTGAAAATTCAGAAAGTATAGAAAAAAGGGTTTTTCATATGATGCCTTATGCTGGGCTCTCTGAAGAAACAAAACCAGTGAAAGAAAGAGAGAGAGAGAGAGAGATCTCAAGGAAATGGCTCACATAATTGCTGTTGTTTTCAAGTCACTTGAATTGGTTCCAACTCATAGCAAACCTACTTGCTGCAGAACAATCGTTTGCCCTGGTCCTGTAGCACCGACCGCACTAGTGTTCTGATGTCCGAGCCCATTGTTATAGCCACTGTGTCAATCTGTCTTGTCAAGGGTCTTCCTCTCTTCAGCTGCTGCTCTATGTTACAAAACATGATGTTCTTCTCTAGGGACTGGTCTCTCCTGACAACACGTACAAAGTATTCAAAACAATGTCTTGCCATCTTTGCTTCTAAGGCGCATTCTGGCTGCACTTCTTCCAAGACAAAGTTGCTGCTTCTTCTGGCAGTTCATTGTACTTTTGATACTCTTTACCAGCACCAAAATTCAAATGCACTGATTCTTCTTGGGCCTTACTTAGTCAATGTCCAACTTCCACATACAATGAAAACATTGAAAATACCACCGCTTGGTCAGACAGACCTTAGTCCTTGAAGTAATAGCCTTGCTTTTCAACACTTTAAAGAGGTCTCGTGCAGCAGATTTACCTAATGCATCATATTTTTTTATCTCTTGGCTGTTGTTTCCATAAACATTGACTGTGGGTCCAAGCAAAATGAAATCCTTGACCACGTCAATCTTTCTCCACTTGTCTTGAGGTTACCTGTTGGTCCAGTTGTGCAGGCATCGGTCTTCTTTACATTGAGTCGTAATCCACACGGAAGGCTGCAGTCCTTGATCTTCATCAGCAAGGGCTTCAATCCTCAATTTCAGCGAGCAAGGTGGTGTCATTTGCATATTACATGTTCTTAATAAACTTTGCTCCAATCTAATGGCACTTTTTTCTTCAAATAATCTAGCTTCTCTAGTTACCATGTGTACTCAAATATAAGCCGACTCGAGTATAAGCTGAGGTACCTAATTATTACCTGGGAAACCAGAAAAACTGATTGACTCCAGTATAATAAGCCTAGGCTGGAAAATGCAGAAGCTATTGGTGAGTTTCACTAATCAAAACAAATGAAAATAAAATTACTAAAAATTGAGACATCAGTGGGGTAATGTATTTAAATGTTTATTTTAAATAAAAAACATAAATAAAAGGACAAGTCATTTAACATTAGTAAACCAGCACAGTAAGTAGAAAATAGGTTCAACAAAAACAATAAGTTATCAACAATGATACCTTAAGAGTACTATTCCCTGAGCTCAATCAGCAACCAAGCTAAAATGTAAAGAGTTAAAATCCTTCAAAACTGGACTCATCATCATCATCCATATCCCAATGCAGAGCGTGAGCTGGTGTGAGGTCATCATAGGCGCTGTCCTCACTGAGATCGCCGTCATCACCATCACTGCTGTCATTTTCATATAAAGCACATTTTCACTGCCATCTATAGCATTACTAATACTACATTTCTGGAAGGCATGTTGCATCATGTCTTCGGGAATGTCTTCCCATTCTGCCATCTCGGACCCACTTTGCTGTTAACTCTATGTCAGGCTTCATGAGATTTCCTCCTTTTGTTAGTCGGGCTTGACCAGATGACAGCCATTCATGCCACATCCTTTACACACGGTCTTTAATAGGCTTATTCAAAGATACATCCAGAGGCTGCAGTACAGATGTAAGCCCACCTGGAATAACGGCTACAGTAACTTTATTAGATTTTGCCAATTTTTTTATGTCATCCAATAGGTGGTCTCTGAACATATCCCAACAAGTAATGATGGCTTTTTCTTTAAGGCTGCTCCTAGTCATTGGTTCCAAATTTCTTCCAGACATTTTTTTGTCCCGTCTTCATCCATCCAGCCTTTAACATGTGCACGCACAGTAATTCTTGGTGGGAAATTGATCTTTTTAGGCAAGGTCTTTCTGTTAAAAATAATGATAGGACGCAGCTTAGTTCCATTAGCCAAACATGATAGAACAACTATAAAGTGGTTTATTTGTTTTTTCATTTCCTGTGGTTTTGAGAAAAATGGTTTTATTCTCCTAAACTTGCTACAGTTCTGTGCTTGGAAGATCAAAATCATGGCAGTTTCATCCATATTCCCAATATCTGCCAGGTCATAATTATAAATCCTTCTTTGTTTTATAGTAAATGACTGGAATGACATGCTTTTTTCTTCAAGGTCTTGTGGCAATTTCTGGGAAATCTTTGTTCTTTGTCTCAAACATAGTAGGCCAAACCTATTCATGAAGCGGGTACACCATCCTGCTGATGCAGCAAATTTTTCAATGCCTGGTGCTTTATATTTGTCATCCTTAGCCATTTGTAGAGCACGCATGCAGATTCCCATGTGTGTTACGCAGTAACCCTTTTGATGACACTCCATAACTCACTTATGCAATTCACTCTCTAGAGCCCCATAAAAAGACATCAAACCACAACGAGCTTTTTTAGCTTTTGGAATCTGTTCCAAGTCAGCCTTCATTTTCCAGCACTCCCTCACTTGCTTTTCGTCAACACAGAATTCCCTACTTGCAATACTGTTATTGCTCTCTTCTGCTCTTAACACAACTTTCATTTTGAAACCAGCTTCATATGACTGGCATTTTTGTTTTGGTTCGAGTATCCATTTCTAATAGGATAAAAAAACAAGACTTTGAAAAAGAACTTTCATGGTAATGCCCCACCCCCCAACGCCCACCCCCCCATGACGTGTTAGCCGGGAGGAGGCAGGGGAGTCCGTGCGGGTGGGGGATGCAGGATGTGAATTAACACAGAGACCTGAAGGGAGAGATGGAGCACAGCCACAGACACATCTTTAACCAGTTCAGCTGCCAGCGTAAGAATCACTACAGGTGCTTCTGTGAATTGGAGCCGTCCACATCATAGGACGGCTCTGATTGGTTAGATGTGAGTAAACAAACATTCAAAACCCTGCAGTGTCAGTGGGGCTTTGAATGAACAGCAGAGAAACGGCAATCATCCGTGAGATAACGGGTGCTTGTCCCTTTACCTGGGGGGGTTGGAGGGGGCAGCGAGATGTTACACCTCGCTGGGGTACCACTGACCCATGTATAAGCCTAACCCCAGTTTTTCAGGATATTTTTTGTGCTGAAAAACTCGGCTTATACACAAGTATGTACAGTATTTGTTTTCAGCATACAGATTGAATAAGGGGCTAGGGGCTGACTGTGGAACAGACTATCAATTTCTCATAGGTAAGTTTAGGTTGAGGCTAAAGAAAATGAAAATTAGCCCACAATAGCCAAAATAAGACCTTGAGTTTATCCCACCTGAACTTTGAGAACATCTCAAGAACAGACATTAAACACTAATGACAGAAAACCTGAGCTGTGGGAGGACATCAAGAACATCATTCATGAAGAAAGCAAAAGGTCATTAAAAAAACAAGAAAGATGCTGGTCACTAGCCATCCAGGAAATAAATACAAGTCAAAACCACAATGAAGTATCACCTAACACCCATAATTGTAGCCCAACTTAAAAAAATGGAGAACAGCAAATGTTGGAGAGGGTGTGGTACGATAGGAACCCTTATCCACTGCTGATGGGCATGTAAACACGCGCAGTCACTGTGGCAGGCGATATGGTGATACCTAAAACAGATGGTAATTGAACTCCCATGTGATCCAGCAATACTATGACTGGGCATCTACCCCAAAGAAATAAGAAACAGACCACAGACAGACATTTGCTCCCTTGTGTTCACCTCAGCACAGTTCACAATAGCAAGAATCAGGAAACAGCCTAAATCTATCAACACAAGAGTGGGTTTAAAAAAGAAGAACTCTGGTAGAGGGGTAGAGGGTGGGTTACAAATGGGCTTTGGATCTCCACTCCGCATCCCCCCCTTCATTCACACTGATATGATTTTTTGTTCTTTGATGCCTGTTACCTAATCCCTTCAACATCTCGTGATCACACAGGCTGGTGTGCTTCTTCCATGTGGACTTTGTTGCTTCTGAGCTAGATGACCACTTGTTTACCTTCAAGCTTTTAAGACCTAAGATGCTATATCTTTTGATAGCCGGGCATCATCAGCTTTCTTCACCACATTTGCTTATTCACCCACTTTGTCTTTAGCGATTGTGTCGGGAAGGTAAGCATCATAGAATGCCAATTTAATAGAAGAAAGAATCCTTGCATTGAGGGAGTACTTGAGTGGAGTCCCAATGTCCTTCTGCTACGTAAATACTAGACCTATAAATATATGCACATAGATCTATTTCCCCATCCTCATATATAAATATATTTACATATGTACATGCCTTTATTTAGACATCTATAAATGCCCTTTGCCTCCCAGCTCTTTCCTCTATTTCCCTTGACTTTCCTTCTGTCCCACTATCATGCTCAGTCCCCACCAGGGTTTCCGCAATTCCTCTTGGTTACATTACCCTTGATCATGCCCTACCAAGCCTTTCACACCCTCCTCACCACCGATTTGCATCACTTGTTGTTCCCTTGTCCCTTGGTTTGTTAACACCACTACCTTTCCCCCCACCTCCCCCTGTCCCATGTCCCCCCCTGGAACTGTAGGTCTCGTTGTTTTCTCCTCCAGATTGTTCACCCAGCCTATCTTATTTAGACAGACCTGCAGAGATAATAACATGCACAAAAAAAAGACAGAGCAGAACCAAGCAACAATATACAACAAAACAAAAACAACAAACCAATGACAAAAATCAAATCACAACAAGAAAGAAAAGCTTGTAGTTTATTGAAGGATTGTTTATTGCACTCTAGGAGTGTTTTCCAGTCCAGTCTGTTGTGGTACCATGCCTTGGCCCCACAGGCCACCTTCAGCATTCCCTGGGGACCTCGCTGCTCCGTTCCCTTGCTGTTCTGTTGCACCCCCCATCCCCAGTATTTTGCCTCTGTGTAGCAGGACCAGATCGGGTGCAGTCCCTACAATGTGTCTCCAGTGTTGTCCCCTGTAAGGCTATGGGTCAGTGAGGGGCGTCATGGATTTTCCCTTATAGAAGGGTCGCAGGGAGAAGACGAGCCAGTCAGGGTGCAGTGTAGCAATGAAGAAACTTTCCTCTAGTTCTTAAATGCTTCTTCCTCCCCACTATCATGATCCCAATTCTACCTTACAAAGCCAGCTAGACCAGAGGATGTACACTGGTAGAGATAGGAATTGGAAACACAGGGAATCCAGGAAAAATGATCCCTTCAGGACCATGGTGAGAGTGGCGATACAGGGAGGGTGGAGGGAAGCTGTGGTGGAAAGGGGGATCCGATTACAAGGATCTACATGTGACCTCCTCCCTAGGGGATGGGCCACAGAAAAGTGGGTGAAGGGAGACGTTGGAGAGTGCAAGATATCACAAAATAATAATAATTTATAAATTATCAAGGATAAGTGAGGGAGGGAAAAATGCGAAGCTGATACCAAGGGCTCAAACAGAAAGCAAATATTTTGAGAATGATGAGAGCAACAAATGTACAAATGTGCTTGACACAATGGATGTATGTATGCATTGTGATAAGAGTTGTATGAGCCCCCAATAAAATGATTTGAAAAAGAGAGAAAAGAATAAAGGTAAAAAAATAGCATCGTGAGTCTACTTCCAGATATAAGGAGTTCAAAAAATAATAATGGACCCAATGTCTGAGTCCCTGCATTTTTCCAGACTATTCTAATTTCTAATATCCAACAAAATCATCATGCCATGTTTCCTGGTTGTTGTTTTTTTGTTTAAAAATATTTATTTTTTAAGGTGCGCCTGACTCAACCATAGTATTTTCAATTCTCTTCATATGCATGAAACAGTTGGGTGGACATGATGCTTGGTAAAGTCGAAGGTCATCAGAACAGAGGAAGCCCTTCAAGGAGATGGACAGACACAGTGGCTGCAAGGATGGTCTCAAACAACAATTGCCAGGGTGGAGCAGGATTGGGCAGTGTTTCATGGTGTTGTGCCCGGGAACCGGCTTTCTGGCAGCTAACCATAACAACTGTTGTCACTATGGCCTGTGGCAATCATTTGGATCTGAGATGAGCAACTGGGGGTGATTTTTTCTCGCAGGGGCACATTTGTCACTATCTGGAGACAATTTTGGTTGTCACATCTTGGGCAAAGGGGCTACTGGCATTGAGTGAGTAGAGGCTGGAAATGTTGCTAATCATTCTACAGTGCACATACAGTCCCCTACAGCAAGACTTATCTGGCTCTAACTGTCAGGAGTGCTGAGATCAAGACACCTTGATTTAAGTGATTCTCCCATATCTTCTGCAGCATCTCACAACTGCTTTGTGTTTACAACAATTTTAATCATCTTCTGCTTTACATATGTTATCTTCCACATTCAATTTCAGTCTTCTAAGAGCCAGGACTAAGCAATGTTTATTTGTGTTTTGTGCTTAATTGCACTGGTCGAGTGAATAAATAATTGAGTGAAAGCATGCATGGATATTGAGGATGTGATTAATCAGGTCTGTCTCCAGGCCTTCCCATATGGTGCAGACACACGCAGCTGTCTTTTGACTTCTGATGATTGTTGCTTTCCTCGGGTTCTTGTCCTTGTTTTGTAGCTGTCTTTCTGAGTAAATCCGAAGATGTTCTGCTTTGTGGACAGCATCATCTTTCACAGGGACAGAATGATGTGGGTGTTAAGAGCCTGCGCTTTGGTGGCAGAAAGATTCAGGTTTCAGTTCAACCCTACCACTTAGTGGGCACCTTGAGCACCTCCTTTCGTGATAACCTGGCTTACTGGTTTGGTCAGAGCCCCAAACAAGGACATGTCTGTGAGGCTGTGGCATGCTTAGCTTGGTGTGGGGCTCCTGGTAAAGACCTCAGTTATTCTTAGCTGTGATATCGATCAGTTACAAGGTGGCTGGCAATATAGAAATGTCCTCCTCACTTCTACCAGCACAGCAGGAACAGGAACTTACTTTAGGTCACGGCAAGTCCATGTATAGTTGGGACGTGCATTGAGTGTAGTCCATGCCCAGATCAATGTTACACAGCAAAATAATTTATAGAGTTATAATTTTTATCGATATTTATGCATTTTATTAAAAAACTAGTACTTCAAACCCATAATCTTATGTATCTGACAACTTAGGATAGGGATTCCCCAAGTGGTGCAAAGAGCTAAGCCCTCAACTACTAGTTGAGAAGTTGGCAGTTCAAACCCACCCAAAGACACCTTTGAAGACAGGCACAGCTTTATTCTACACACAAAGTGTTATACTTTGGGCATGTCATCAGGTCAGACCAGCCCCTGACAAGGGGCATCGTACTTGGTCAAGTTGAAGGCCAGTGAAAAATAGGAAGACGCTCAATAGGGAGATGGACACAGTGGCTGCCACAATGGTCTCACAAGTAGCAATGACTGTGCGGATGGCACAGACCTGGACAGTGTTTGGTCCTGTTGCACATAGGGCTTCTAGGATTTGGAATGAACATGACGGCCTCGAACACCCCCACCACCAGCAACAGCAACATAACTTTGGATGAGGACATGGTTCTTCAAGTTGAAAAATGAGTCTTAGTTTTAAGGACATCCTTAGTAAGTGATGGTACAGGTGGGACATGGATAATCCCAGACTACGAATGTGGAGCATGTCTAACTGAGACTGCATGCACACGCAAGCAATAAGAAAAATGGCTTCCTCCAGAGAAAATCTCGTCTCCCTTTGCCCAGTGATGGGAAGGGCCATTTCAGAGGAGAATTTCTGACATTCTTGGAAATACAGTCTAACATTGTATTTCAAATATTACCACAAGCTGTCACTAGCCTTGCTATCATCAGAATGTGTTGGAAAGTGTATTGTTGAAGATGCAGTTGGGTTTAAATTTAGTCCTTATAATCCATTTAAATCCATTCTGATTTTAATATTTTCTGCTTTCTTTTCTTTTTTCTTTTTTTTAAATCATTTTATTAGGGGATCATACAATTCCTATCACAATCCATACATATATCAATTGTGTAAAGCACATTTGTACATTCTTTGCTCTCATCATTCTCAAAACATTTGCTCTTTCTTTTCCATAGAGATTTTTATCTGTTTTACTTTGTTATTGTTTTTAGGTTTTTAAAAATGTTTTTCTGCATATGAGATCTAGGCTAGGTTAATCTATGGAGATAGTAACTAGATTAATGGGTCCTTGGGAATGTGGCAGGGGAGGTCAGGGGAAATGGGGGAACTAATAACAAGTACAAGAATGAAAAAAATCATTCTAAAACTGATTTTGGTGATGATTGTAAAATTCTTCTTGATGTGATTGAACTATTGAGTTATATGATATATATTATATGCCAATAAAACTGTTAAAAATATTATCACGAGCAAGAGAACATTGTCCTCTGGTACATCTTTTATGCCAACACCAGGCTGAAGTGGGGGTTATGTATAAATTACCAGGACAGTTACTGAGATGTTCATTTTTTTCTTGGGCATTTTTTTCTCCTTGCCTTTCCAGACCCCTTAGGTCCCCCTTCCTCAAGGGAAGTTACCATTGAATGATGCCACTTCCCCCCCCCCCCCCCTGTCTTTTGTGAAACTGTACTTAAAGCAATGTGCAAGAAGAAGAACATCTCAGGGACAAATGGCAATAACAATGAGGAGAGAGAGTCAAGTTTAATAATAAGGAATGGTGGGGTTTATGGCAAACCAGAGAGCCAAGACCTTCTAATAGTTGCCATTCTTTGAAAAAAGCCTTTTTTCTAGGCACGTCCTTGAACGCCTGCAGTGTTTTGTATCTCTTCATCTCAAGTTCTACTGCCCTACGTAGCAGAACTATAAACACCATCATCTTTTACCTGAACTACTGTAATAGCTTCTAAAGAATTTTCTTGATTACTCTCTTGCCCTCCGCAGTCCATTCCGCTCACAGGAGCCAGACAGACTTTTCTGAAACACAAACCCTAACACGTCCAGTGACGTTTAGTTGTACGTGAGATAAATCCAGCCTCGGTATGTCATCTAGTTCCTGCCAATTCTCATCCGTCTCATCCATCATTTTAGCTCCAGGGCTTGGAAATTGCCTGGCACATAATGGGTACTCAGTAAGTAATTACTGAATGAATGAACAGGTCAGAACCCATCTATGATGCTTAAGCTTGTGAGCCGCTTTGGCTAGGTCAGAACTCTCTGGTTTGGCAGTTAAATAATGTGGCACTTACGTGTGGCTGTAACTATCCCCTCTGATGTGTAATCTGATGGTCTCAGACCTGATTTGATATAAGGGAACATAAGGGTTTGGTGCAACACCCTTAACCATCACAACTCTAATCCATTGTAAAAGGAGTTTCATCAGGGTGTGGCCTTCATTGACTGGGAAAGCTCCATAGTTTTTTGCTCTCTTTGTGTCCTGCATCTGGCTTTCAGCATCTGACCTCCAGTTCTTGGGTGTTCAGCAATTGGCCTGTTATGTTGCCTACTAATATTCTTGGATTCAACTTTCATAAGCTGTGAGCCAGCAGCCTGCTGTCTGATTTGTTGATCTTAACTTCATCAGCCCCTGCAGCTGTGTGAGTAAGGAGAAGGCGCCAGCCTGGCATTGGATCCATGAGCTCAGGAGTTACCACACTCAACAATTGTGTGCCTTCTGTTAGGTCACGTTTGTGTAGAATGGGCACATATATGGATCTCTTCCAGTCAGTTGGCCAGGTACCTGTCTTCCAAATTTCTTGGCATCAATGAATGAGTGATACCAGTGCTCCATCCACTTGCTGAAACATTTCAATCAATATTCCATCAATTCCCAGAGCCTTACTTTTGGCCAATGCCTTCAATGCAGCTTGGATTTCTTTCTTCAGCACCATTGGTTCTTGCTCATATGCTACCTCTTGAAATGGTGGAATGTTGACTAGCTTTTTGGTCCAGTGCTTCTGTGTATTCTTATGCTTCCTGCATCCTTCAATGTTTTGTCCATTGAATCTTTCAGTATTATAACTCTAGGCTAGAATTATTATTATTATTTAAAATTTTCCTTTCAGTTTAAGATATATTGAACACGTTCTTCCTTTTTGGTTTTCTAAATCTAGGTTTTGGCACATTTCATTGTAATACTTTGTCTTCTTGAGCTACTTGTTGAAATTTTCTGTTCAGCTGTTGACTTCATTTCTTCTACTTGCCTGAGCTACTCCGTGACTGAGTGCAAACTTCAGAGTCTCTTCTAACATCTACTTTGATCTCTTTCTTGTTTTTTTTAAGATAATCTTATTAGGGATTCTTACAGCTCTTATAATACTCCATAAATCAATTGTATCAAGCATATTTGAACATATATTGCCATCATTATTTTCTAAACCTTTACTTTCTATTTGAGCCCTTGGTATCAGCTCCTCTTTTTTCCCACCCTCCTCCCCTCTACCAGAGTTCTTTTATTTTTAAACCCACTCTTGTGTTGTTACATTTAGGCTGTCCCCTTGAAGAGGGGTCTCGGGGAGGAGATGAGCCAGTCAGAGTGTGATGTAGCAATGATGAAAAATACAACTTTCCTCTAGTTCCTAAATGCTTCCTCCCCACCACCATCCCCACCCCCACCCCCACTATCATGATCCCAATTCTGCCTTGCAAGTCTGGCTAGACCAGAGAATGTACACTGGTAAAGATAGGAACTTGAAACACAGGGAATCCAGGACGGATGATCCCTTCAGGACCATGGTAAGAGTGGAGATACTGGGAGTGTAGAGAGAGAGTGGCTTGGAAAGAGGGAACCTATTACAAGCATCTACATGCGACCTCCTCCCTGGGGGACGGACAACAGAAAAGTAGGTGAAGGGAGACGTTGCACAGGGAAAGATATGACAAAACAATAATTTATAAATTATCAAGGGTTCATGAGGGAGGGGACAATGGGGAGGGAAGGGAAAATGAGGAGCTGATGCCAGGGACTTAAGTGGAGAGCAAATGTTTTGAGAATGATGAGGGCAATGAATGTACAAATGTCCTTGACACAATTGATGTATGTATGGATTGTGGTAAGAGTTGTATGAGCCCCTAATAAAATGATTTTTTTAAAGGTGGGGGATGTCCAGTTGCCTTCAGATGGGCTTTGTGTCCCCAATCTGCACTGCCCCTCATTCACAATGATATTTTTTGTTCTTTGATACCTGATACCTGATCCCTTCAACACCTCATGATCCCATAGGCTGGTGTGCTTCTTCCATGTGGGCTTTACTGCTTCTGAGCTAGATGGCAGCTTGTTTACCTTCAAGCCTTTAAGACCCCAGACACTATATATTTTGATAGTCGGGCACTATTAGTTTTCTTCACCACATTTGCTTATGCACCCGCTTTGTCTTCAGCAATCATATGGGGAAGGTGAGCACCACCATGCTATTTTTATAAAATTTTATTAAACAGGTTTTCTTAAACTTACACAAAGTAGGACATAGTCCAATAAATCCCCAGGCTACCATCACCCAGCTTCAAGAGTAATTAACATGCTACTGTTCATCTTTCTATGTCTCTCTTTATTTTCTGTATTATTCAAAAATCCTGCATGTCATTCACTTATAAATGTGTCTAAATTATAAGAATAAATTATTAACTAAAAATTATCATACCATATCATATCACACATATTTACCGTCATCTCTTTAATATTGGCTACATCTAACACTCAAATCATGTTGCATGTTCTTAGATATCTCAAAATAATCATTTTTCAATAATCAATATTCAAACCAAGATCTCAATAGGATCCAACAAAGGTATATTATTTCAGGCTCTTCTCATTTTTATTTTGTAAAAACCCATAACCCGCCCACCCTCATCTAATTTTCTTCCTGTCCTGTTTTGCCTCACTTCCAACTCAGGACCAACCAGAGGACTGAACCCGAAACTAGTCGCAAAGATGGCTGCCCTGCCTCTAGTTTAGCCAATCTTCAGCTTCCCCCTGCAAGTACCTCTGATCACAGCTGTTCCCTTTTTCATGATACAGAAAAGCTTTCCCACTCCCTGCCTGCCTTTGAGGGATGAGACCCATGTTCTGGATCCCGATAGCCAATTCCAGCAAGTGACTTCCTTGATTCATGCCAAACTCTAAATGAATAGTTTATATTCATGTGAGTGGTCTTCATTAACTTCCATAATAGCAGTAAGAGACTTTATTAGGTTCAGGTTCAGCTTTTTTTGTCAAGATACTGCATAAGGATATGGGTACTGGAGGTGTATAATGTCTGCTTGTCTCTCTTTAAATGATACCAAGATTTATCAGTTGAATACCAGAGCATCAACCTGGTTCCCTCAATTATAAAATTCTCATCAGCTTTCCAGCTAATGTTATTACCAGTCCCTGGTGGTTATTTCCAAAAAAACAAGTTATCATCATTATTGTTAGATGCCATTGAATCAGTTGCAGCTCATAGGGACCCTATGTTCAACAGGAAAAAAATGAACAAGCCCTCACCATTCTAACAATTGTTGTTCTTGTTGGGCCCGTTGCTGCCACCACTGTGTCGATCCATCTCACTGAGAATCTTCCTCCTTTTCTCTGATCCTCTGCTTCACCAAGAACGGTGTCCTTTCCAGGGATTAGTCCCTCCTAAACCTAATGACATGTCCAAAAGTCTTGGCATTCTCACATCTAAGAAGCATTCTGACTGTACTTCTTCCAACACAATTTTTTCCTTCACTCTTCCAGCAGCCCATGGTGTATGTAGTATTCTCTGACAATACCTAATTCAAAGTCATCAATTCTTCAGTCTTCTGTGGTCATTGTCCAGCTTTGATGTGCACATAAGGGGATTGAAAATATTGTGTTTGCGTTCCGGGACACCTCATTGACGTCACTGGGAATTTTACATTTCTGGGTCCAGCGTCTCTTCTGCCTTTGTTGACGTGAAAGAGAGAGACAGAAGAAGCAAAGCCCTTAAAAGGGCCTGGTGCAGAAATGGAAACGAGAAGAGTTTCCAAAGTTCCAACACGATCTATTCACTGACTCATTCACTAGGCATAGTGCTAGGTGCTTGGGAGACAAAGGTGATACCTGTCATTGTGGATTTATATTCTAGATGAAGACAAACAACGCATCATAAAACATAATAATTTAGCTAATTATGTGGCATAATAGAAAAACACAAATGCTTTTTAAAAATTCCCCTCCCTACAGAAGACTTTACTTCAGAGGACAGCACTGAAGCTACAGCTCAGGGAGAGGGACATGTCTGATCGGATGGAGCACACAGGAGCAAATGAAGGGGGCGGGGAGAGAGAGTGAAGCACATCCAGGTCCACCAAGCCCTGAAGATGATATTCCTGCTCAGAGCAGCCAATGCACAGAGAGGACCATAGGGCTGCCCCACAAGAAGATATGACATCCCTCGCTGACCCACAGCACTACAGGGGATAACACTGGAGACACAGTGTGGGAATTCCACCTTATCTGACCCCACCACACCAAGGCAAAACACTAAGGGTGTGCAACAGAACAGCAAGGGAGCAGAGCAATGAAGTTCCTGAGGAATACCAAAATAGACTGTGCAGCCAGGGCATGGTACCCCATCAGACCACCAGAAAACACTCCTAAAAGTCAATAAACAGACCTTGAACTACTTATAGGCTTTCCTTTTTTTTTTTTTGAGGGGGGGGGTCTTTTGTTGTTGTTTTGTTTTCTTTTGATGCTTTGTTTTGCTCTATCTTGTTTTTGTGCATATTATTATCTCTGCATGTCTATCTAGATAAGATAGGTGGGAGAAACAATCTGGAGAAGAAAACAACAGGATGGATGGTTGGGAGGCACATGGGAGAGGAGAAAGCAGGAAAAACAAGTGGGTGTTAATAAACCCAGGGACAAGGGAACAACAAGTGATCTACAATTGATGGTGAGGAGGGTGTAGGAGGCCTGGTAGGGCTTGACCAAAGACAGTGTAACTGAGAGGAATTACTGAAACCCAAATGAAGACTGAGCATGATAGTGGAACAAAAGGAAAGTAAAAGGAAATAGAGGAAAGAAATAGGAGGCAAAGGGCATTTATAGAGATCTAAATACAGGCATGTGTATATATGAATATATTTATATATGAGGATGGGGGAAATATATCTATGTACATATATTTATAGGTTTAGTATTAAGGTAGCAGATGGACATTGGGCCTCCACTCAAGTACTCCCTCAAAGCAAGAATACTTTGTTCCATTAACCTGGCATTCCATGGTACTCACCTTGACGAAACAATCGCTGAAGACAAAGCAGGTGCATAACCAAATGTGTTGAAGAAAGCTGATGGTGCCTGGCTATCAAAAGATATAGCATCGGGGATCTTAAAGGCTTGAAGATAAACAAGTGGCCATCTAGCTGAGAAGCAACAAAACCCACATGGAAGAAGCACACCAGCCTGTGTGATCATGAGGTGCCAATAGGATCAGGTATCAGACATCAAAGACCCAGAATAAAAATCATATCACTATAAATGGGGGGGGTAAGGGTATGGAGTGGAGACCCAAAGCCCATCTGTAGGCAACTGAACATCCGCTTATAGAAGGGTCTCCAGGAGGATGCAAACCAGTCAGGATGTAGTGTAGCAACAATGAAACATACAACTTTCCTCTAGTTCTTTAATGCTCCCCCATCCTCCACTATCATGACCCCAATTCTGCCTTACAAATCTGGCTAGACCAGAGTATGTACATGGGTACAGATAAGAGCTGGAAACACAGGGAATCCAGAATAGATAAACCCCTCAAGACCAATGGTGAAAGTAGCCATACCAGGAGGGGATGGGGAAGGTGGGGGAGACAGGAGGAACCAATCACAATGATATACCTATAACCCCCTCCCAGGGGGGATAGACAGCAGAAAAGTGGGTGAAGGGAGACATTGGTCAGTGTAAGACATGAAAAATAATAAAAATTTATAAATTATCAAGGGTTCATGAGTGTGTTAGTCTGGGTAGACTAGAGAAGCAAATTCATAGAGACACTCATATGTGTATAAGGAAGAGCTTTATATACAAGAGGAATTGAACTTTGAGAAAACATCCCAACCCAGTCCAGTCCAAGGCCATAAGTGTGATATTAGCCCACATGTCCGATACCAATCTATAAAGTCCTCTTCAGACTCATGAAACACATGCAATGAAGCCAAATGCAGGACGATCACAAGCCAGTGGGTAGAAAGTCTTTGGATCCAGTGGCGTTGTAAGCATCTCAGTGCTGGCAGGGGTCTCTATGTGGCTTCTCCGGATTCAGAGGTCTGGTTGCATCCTGGTAGGTCCATGTAGCTTCTCCAACTTAGGGCACTAGGGTCTTGTCAGCTGCAATGTCTCCTAGGGAGTGAAATAGTGAGAGTCTCACCTGCCTCCAAAGAGGAAATACCAGATTTCCCAGAATTCCCAGGAGAAGGCCATGCCTACATAGAGGCCTCATTGGCTATGATCTGATTGACAGGCTAGACTTCACCCCTACATCCTTAATCCTCAAATTAACAAATGATTCTATAACTACCACAATGAGGGAGAGAGGGTGGAGGAGGGAGGTAAAAATTGAGAAGCTGATTCCAGGGGCTCAAGCAGAAAGAAAATGTTTTGAAAATGATGATGGCAACAAATGTAGAAATATGTTTGACACGATGGATGGATGTATGGATTATAATAAGAGTTGTATGAGCCCCAGTAAAATGATTTTTAAAGGAAAATGTAAAACAAAAGAAATATGATCAAACATATTGGGAAGAGGGCAATTTTCTCATTTAATAGGGTGGTGAGAAGAAGTTGAAATTTGAGTGAGGAGCATTCAAGGCTGAGGAACCAGCCAGTGCAAAGGTCTAAGGCAGTCATGTGTCTGGTGTATTCCAAAGAGTCAACAGGCCTGGAGGTGAAGTGAAGAGGTAGCAGGAGTCACCCTATGCAGGGCCTTTTTGTAAGCCATGGTGAGAACCTGTTCTCTACCTATGAAAGCAGAAATTGCTATAAACTCCATCATGGCAGGGACTGCGAATTTCTATCTTTGCATCATGACACCTGGCATATTGTTGTTATTAGGCACCCTGAAGTCAGGTCCGACTCATAGCAGACTCTGTAGAACAGAATAAAACACTGCCCGGGCCTGCGCCATCCCCACACTAGTTCTTATGTTTGAGCCCATTGTTGCAGCCCCTGTGTCAGTCTATCTTGTCGAGGACGTTCCTTTTTTTAAAAATGTTTTGCTGCCATTCTACTTCACCAAGCACGATGTCCTTCTCTAGGGCTGCTCTCTCCTGATGCCCTGTCCAAAGTATGCCAGGCAAAGCTTTGCCGTCCTGGCCTCTAAGGCACATTCCCAGCTGTACTTCTTCCAGGCCAGCTGTTTGTTCTTTTGACAGCCCATGATGCTTTCAATATTCGACTTTGCACAGTCTTCAAATGGATTGAAGACTCTTTCTCAGTCTCCCTTGTTCAGTGTCCAATTTTCACATGGATATGAGGCAATTGAAAATACTGTGCCTTGGATCACGTGCACTTCCATACTCAAAGCAACATCTTTGCTTTTCAACACTTAAAAGAGTTCTTTTTTAAAAAAGTAAATAAATAAAAATAATAAAGAGTTCTTATGCAATAGATTTACCCAATGCAATACAGTTTTGTATTGATTTTTGATCTCTTTACTGTTTCCATGTGGGATACAGAAAGATTTCTCCCAAGTTGTCTCCACGAAATATATGCCAAACGCAAGATGCTGCTTGCTACGAATGGTAAATGACTGTACACTAAGAGGTCAGCCAAAGAGGTTATTCTTCTTAAGGGTATCAGCCATCTAGAACAACCAGACTGTATAGCCTGACTCACCTTAAGTAGGGCCCACTCCCTTCTGATATTGTTCCCTTGAAGGAGTGCCTGAAGGCAAGCACGGGCCACTTAAGGGTGACTAAGGTTAGGCTATTATATTAAGTCTAGGGTCCACCCATCTTGCCACATATGTACCCCTATTCCTTCCCTTTACTATTGCATGCACACCCCTAGGTCATTCCCCTCCTATTGCTTGTATTGTCTATGTTACAACCCCTTCCTATGACGCAGGTCGTTATCTGTAATCAAGGGTTTTTCATGCCCCAAAGATATATAAGCTTTGGTTAGAAATGAAACCTCATAAGTTCTCTACCGCCCTCTATTTTCCCACCTCCACGTGTACCACCAAGAGGAGCTGAGGTGAGCGTGCTACCATGAAATGTGTCTGGCTTCTTTATTTTGCTCCCTCTCCTATCTCTCTTATTCTCTGTGACTTTAGTGTATCATAACGGTACAATTGCACTTCCCGGATCCATGCTACAGTTGTGAGGGCTGGTTTCCCCCACACTTCCATGAGCACTGATGATGGGCTCAATCAAAATGAAATCCTTGACAATGTCAACTTCAAATGAAATCTTTACTACGTTTATCATGATGACAACCATTTGGGAGGATTTGGGTTTTCTTTAAACTGAGTTGTGTGTTGCGATCTTTGTTTTTCATCAGCAAGTGATTCAAGTTCTCCTCATTTTTAGCAAGCGAGGTTGTCTCTTCTGCATATCACGGGTTGTCAATAAACCATCCAGTCCTCATGCCACATTCTTCTTCATATAATCTAACTTCCTGGATTATTTTCTCTATATACAGATTGAATAAGTATGGTGAAAGGATACAGCCCTGACTCACATCTTTCCTGAATTTAAATAGCACAATATTCCCCTGTGCTGTTCGCATGCTGCCTCTTGATCCAAGTACAAGTTCCACATGAGCACAGTGGAGTGTTCTGGAATTTAATTCTCCTCAAGTCTCTCCATAGTTTGTTATGGTCCAGAGCTGAATGCCTTAGTCTAGTCAATAAAACACAAGTAAACATCTTTCTGGGATTCTTTGCTTTCAGCCCAGATCCATCTGACATCAGCAATGCTATCTCGTGTTCCACATCCTCTTCTGGATCCAGCCTGAACCTCTGGAAGATCCCTATCAATGTCAATGTATTGCTGCAGCTATTGGTGGATGATATTCAGTAAAAAAAATAATTTGAATGTCATATTAATGAGATTGTTCTATAATTTGCACATCCTGTTTGGGTCATCTTTCTTCTGAATGGTACAAATATAAATCTCTTCCAGTCAGATGGCCAGCTAGTTGTCCTCCAAATTTCCTGGCCTAGATGAGTGAATGATTCTAGTGCTTCATCAGCTTGTTGAAGCATTTCCATCAATATTCCATCAATTCCTGGAGCTCTGTTTATGGCTAATGCTTTCAGTCCAGCTTGAACTTCTTCCTTCATCACCATTGGTTCTTATTCATACACTACCTCCTAAAATGATAGAATGTCAACTAGTTCTTTTGATGCATTCTGTACCATACAATATTCTGTTCATAAACCCATTCAACATTATAATGCAAGGCTTGAGTTTTTCTTTAATTCGTTTGGTTTAGGATATGTTGAGCTGGTTCTCTCTTTTTGGTTTCCTAAGTCTTTGCACATTTCCGTATATTTTACTTTGTCTTCTGGAGCTGTCCTCAGAAATTTTCTATTCAGCTCTTTGATGACATCATGTCTTCCCTTTGCCTGAGTTGCTCTATGATTAAGAGCATGTTTTATAGTCTCTTCTGACATCCGCTTTGACCTTTGACCCTCTCTTTCTTTCCTATCTTTTTAATGATTTTTCCTTTCTTCATGAATGATGTTCTTGATGTCCTCCCACAGTTCATCAGATCTGTCATTAGTGTTCGATGAAGCAAATTTGTTCTTGGGGTGTTCTTGTAGTTGATGTGGGACGTACTCAAGGTCATATTTTGGCTCTTGTAGACTTATTTTAATTCTCTTCACCTTTAATAGGAGCAATTGGTGGTCTGGTCCACAGCCAGTTCCTGGCTTAGTTTTAGCTGCTGATAATGCTTTTCTCCATCATCTCTCCCCACAGATGTAGGTAATTTCATTGCTGTGTATTCCATCTGAGCAAGTTCATGTGTATAGGTGCCACCTCTCATCTTTCAGTTTCCCACCCTGTGGTGGTTTGTGTGTTATTTGATGCTGGAAGCTATGTCACTGGTATGTTAAGCACCTGGTTTCAGCAGAGCTTCCCGACTAAGAACAGACTATGAAGAAAGAAGGAGCTCTCCAGTTCAGAAAACTAGCCGCTGCAAACCATGGAAAGCACTGAAACAGTGTCAGATACAGAAGGCCGAGAGACAAGGCGCAGGACATTCTCAGAGACAGTGTCCTGAGCTTGGAGGCGCTCAGAATCTGCCTGCCCAGAGTACCGCCACCAGTACAGACATGGATGGAGTAAAGCCTGTGAGTGAAGCCTTCGTTTGCTGATGAAGCATGACTCAAAAATGAGAAGCCATAGCTGCAAAAAATCTGCTTATAATTGATACTTAGAATACGAAGTACGTATCTAGGAAAATTGAAAGTTGTGAGCATAAAGATCCATAGCCTGGGCCTTAAGGAGCTGAAATGGATCGGTATTGGCCATTTTGAATCAGAAAATCACATGGTTTACTATGCTAGGAATGACACAAGGCATTGCATTCGTTGCCAAAAAGGACATTTCAAGATCTAGTTTGAGTACTATGCTGTCTGTGATAGGATTATATCTATCCACATTCAAGGAAATCCAATACACTTACTATTTAAATTTATGCATCGACCACTAAATCTAGTGATGGAGAAACTGAGGAATTCATCCAACTTCCTCAGTCTGAAATTGATCAAGCATGCAAGTAAAATGCATTGCTGTGGAAGACATGATCATCGCGGCCCCAAGATGTGTCCTCCCCACCCTGAACAGAGGCACCACGAGTCTCCAGGGAAAATCGTATCTAAAATAGATCAAGAAAGGGACTGAGGATGTAGATCAGTGTGACCAAATGTAACCTGCCAGACAGTCAAGCGTATCCTTGGGCCCTCCACCAGAGACCCCCTTTTATGACTCTGCATCAATGAGGCCACCCCATCCCTCCCACCGATTTCATTCAAGAGAAATCAAGATTTCCTCAGGAAAGAATTTCTGTGCAGCATCAAAACATATACAAAGCACACTAATATGCAAGGGAGATGAAGGGTACTTATTTCATTCCATTTGAGGAAGTGTAAGTCAGCACATCAAATTTGGCCTAGGGCCTAACCCTGCTAGAACATAATCAAGAGAAGAAAGACCTAGTCACAGCCCTATTCCCCCACCCTACCTTATCCTCTCCTACCACAGACCTCACTTTGCCATGAGAGGCAAGGGATGGGCTCAAGTCAAAATGCTTTTATAGGATCTTCTCTTCTGGAAAAGAGTCCGTTTCAGCTCATTAATGCCAAGAATATTGATCTTTATGCATATACCTTTCAATTTTCCTAGATTCACACTACTGGGGACTAGTAATGGCAAGACATGGGATGCTGAGGTAACTCAAGTTGTTATTGTTAATTCCTATCTACTTGATTCAGACGCACAATGACTTTCTGTGTACCAGGACAAAATTTTGCCTGGGCTTGCCTGATCCTCATGATCACCATCATGTCCACGTCCATTGCTACTAAACCAATCCATTTCACCAAGAGTCTGCCACACCCTCATTGGCCCTCTACGTCACTAAACACAGTGTCCTCCTCCAGTGATTGATCCCTTCTGATGATGTGTCCAAAGCAAGAGAGTCGAATAGTGATCTGTCATAACTCCTAAGGGTTTTCATTGGTTAATTTTCAGAAACGGATCACCAGGCCTTTCTTCTTAATCTGTTTTAATCTGAAAGTTCTACTGAAACCTGTCCATGATGGTGACGCTTACCATACTGGTGGTGTAGCTTCCAGCATCCCAGTAACCGCAAGTGCCTTATAATGAAGACATACCAATTCTTTTCAAAGATTTCTGACACATCGACCATTTTTATTTGACTCTCGGGTTTGCATGGATCATTTCCCTCCTCTTATTAAGTACATGCATCCTTCCACCCTCTTACAGCGACTCCCCGCTGTCTTTCTGTAATTGCCAGTCTCACAGGACTAAGAGAAGGCCAGCACCTGCCAGCCGGAGCCTGTGCACTCAGCATCGAAGGAAACAAAGGAATGACCATATAGGTGCTCTAGACATGGAGACGTTTTATACACCTGTACTCCAAAGTCAGCAGGGGTCCCCAGGCTCCCTAAAATATATATCCTCAGTCTGGCTCAAATACCCGTTTTATTTCCTAGGGGGAAATCTCATGCCTGCCCTGAGATTTCTGCAAATTGCAAGGGAACCTATGTTCTCTGGTCACATCTGGCTCCAATTCCCTGCCCTTGCTGAATTCATATTCTGTTCTCCATAATTCTCTACATCCTTTGCCCAACCCTGTCCGCTCCCCTGAAAGCAATCGTTTTTATAAGCATTGCACGTTAGCACAATTTCCTCTGGTGGTTTATAGGTCAGGAGGGATGGGTTACATTTTCTCAGCACATAGCAAGCAACCTGTATCTGACATGAGATGCCCCATTTCTTGAAAATTCTCTGGGGAATTTTCACTGGCTGTCAGTGCCTTACTATTCCGCACTAAAGCTCCTCTCTCCCTGTCTCCCTCCCTCAGGAATCCTTGCCATTTATCACTTGTTAGCACTCCTTGGCTTTGCATATTGAAAGCCCACCTCAGCACCCAATGGAGCCCACCCCACTTGGGCTTCTTTAGAAGTTCCAGTGGCTTTAAATGAAGATCCGGTCCCTCTATGGCCCCAACATGACTGTAACTTCAATTCTAATTCATGAGAAAGCTCACTCTGATTTTCAGCATCCTTTGTCCCACCAACCACTCCACCCTGCTCCTAGAGCAGTGGTTCTCAACCTTCCTGATGCTGTGACCCTTTCATATAGGTTCTCATGTTGTGGTGACCTCCAACCATAAAATTATTTTTGTTGCTACTTCATAACTGTAATTTTGATACTGTTATGAATTGTCATGTAAATATCTGATCTGCAGCATGTATTTTCATTGTTACAAATTGAGCATAATTAAGCATAGCAATTAATCACAAAAACAATATGTAATTGTATATTGTAAAATATTTATTTCTAATGACAAATAAATGAAATTTTGTCTTGAACCATGGTGTAGAATGTATAACAGTCTTCACGCCAGGCACTCGTATGTGGGCATATCTGCACGTGGGCAGATCTGCCTGGAGACGGATAGAGGAGCGGTGTCTCAGTTCCTAAGACCATCAGAAATATGTCTTTTCCGATGGTCTTAGGTGACCCCTATGAAAGGGTCGTTCGACCCCCAAAGCGGTTGAGAATCACTGGCCTAGAGCCTCCAATTCCATTCATGGTTAGTGACATGGTCTTTCCTACTGCTCCCCTCAGGAGCACTCGCCGCCAGGATCTTGAAAATAATGCAAGACATTACTGTGCTATGATCGCTACAGATGTTCCGTCACCACAGGGTCAAATCTGAGAGTCTAGGAAGCACCGAGGAAGCTGTGCGCGGCACAGGGCAGCCTGAAGTTCACTAGAACCGTGAGCACAGATATGCATTTTTCTAAGGAGAGGGTTTTGAACTTCCATAAGGTATTCAAGTGCATCTTCAACGACTTCTTCCCCTCAGAACAGGTTTTATCCATGAGGAGGCCTCCAGTCACTAGATCAGCCCTGAGCTCCGTGTCATCCATGCAGTCCAGGTGCCCAGAGGGCTTTAAACAGGTCCCCACATGCATTGCAAGCCTAGGAAGGAGAGGCTCTCATGATGTGAACTCAAGTTTGACCCAAAACAGCTAACATGTGAGTTGTGGGAAATCAACAAGAGTTAAAAGCAGGGGAAATAAAAACAGAAATTCTTTGTCTTTTTATAGATTTTTTAAAAATGTGATTCTATAAGCTAATGCCCATTAGCTAATCCTTTTCACAGACATCAAAAAGTAATTCTGGAATGAAAGGTTTTGCTCCTATATCTCACATTCTGAAGAGTCTGCCTTTATCAATTGAAAACATTAACCATAAAAGCAAAGATTAATCTGATATAAAGATTTATTATATTCATTGGAGAAGGACTTAGCTTAGATAAAGCAATTGCAACAAATGAACCCAAAGTTAAGGACGGATGGAAGCCCAGAGCCAATTAAAACTAAATGGGAAAGAGATTTAAGTCTGAGAATTGAAGATAGGGTTGGCAATTATCCCGTCATCTAACCAAATCCACAACTGCAACTGTTCTGGGTGACTTGATGTATTTTTAATTATCGTAGTGAGCATGTGACTATAGTTAGAAAAATGAAATTGACCATTAAAAACAAGAAAAAAGTCCTGCTCTTTCCCCAATAATACAGAAATTATCATCCCTCTCTATCTGTACAGTGTCTCTACACAGCACTGTGCAATGCTGTTGAAATCATATCATCAATTACAGAGGAAAACTCCTGCCATCTCTTGATCTGTGTTTACCTCATATTAATTCTCAATTGAATGTGGAAATGTTTAGTTTTGCCTCATTTACATTGTTAATAGCCTTACACTAGATTACCAGAAAACAGATGAGGAAAATGGGGCACGTTGTTTTAAATATGCTTTATGGAAGGGAAGCTTAGTCTATAGGCAAGAGGGTTCTGTGAGAAATCTCTCTCTCTCTCTCTCTCTCTCTCTCTCTCACACACACACACACACACACACACACACACACACACCATTCTTATTGAAGATCATCTAGACCCACTGTGATATGGAATCTACTGCTGACAGAGCTACCCACAAAACTCCAGACACCCACTCTGGTTCCCACCACCCTTGGGGCCCCAGAGAAACTCAATATCCCGTTTATTGCCTGTGTCCCCCAAACAGAAGACAGCTGCCACCAAATGCCATGAAGGTTTGTGGGTTTTGTCTGGTAGACATGAAAACAGGGAGAATCTGAGCAACAGAAACACTCAGGTATAAGAGACAAATTAACTTGTCAAATCCTTCCTCTCGGCATAATGCACCACCTCTGGCATACCAAACGGTGGTTTCCGCTAAGTGCCGTGTGTCTGTTCTCTCCCTTCTCTTTGGGTTCTCACTGAGGGTTATGAAAGTATTCACTAATCGCCTCCATGTTTGCAAATGATGTCCACAGCTGCCGAAGAGCGTTTGCAATACTAAACAAAACACATTACTCTTAGATTTTTAAATGTATATTGGTAAAACATATCAATATCTTATTGATTAACTAGATGAACATCAAATACTAAAGCTGCCCGTGGTTTTATTTTGAATAAACATACTTTCAAAGATTTCATTAAATTTATAAAAATAAAATGAAATTCAGCTTTGTCAAAATTTTCATTTAAAATATTTGTCTCTGCACACAGAATCCAGGATAGGTAAAACCCTCAGAAGCAGTAATAGGAGTAAAGATTCCATGAGGGTACGGGAAGGGAGGGGAGGGGGAACTAATAGCAAAGATGGATGTATAACCCCCCTTAAGGGGGATGAATAACAGAACTGTGGGTGAAGGGATACATTGGACAGTGTAAAATACAAATATAAATATATACTTTAATTTTATAAAGGGTTCGTGAGGGTAGTAGCCTGGGGAGGGAGGGGATAAAGAGGAGCTGATATCAAGGGCTCAAGTACAAAGAAAATGTTTTGAAAATGATGATGGCAGCATTTGTAAAAGTCCGCTGGATAGAATTGATTTATGGATTGTTATACTATCTGAAGAACCCCCAATAAAATAAGATAGATAGATAGATAGATATATGTATTTGTTTCTGATGCTACCATTTCCAGAATGCTGAAGTAGACATTTTCCCCATGTTAAATGCCATCAAGTCAGTTCTGACTCAGAGCAACCCCATGGACAAGAGAACGAAACCCTAACCAGTCCTGGTCCAGCCCCATAATTATTGTTATCTTTGGGCCCTTTGTTGCAGCCACTGTGCCCGCCTGGCGGGTCCAGGGTTTTGTTTTGTGTTCTTGTTGTTTTGTTTTTCCCTGACCGTCCCCTTTAGCAAGCATGATATCTTTTCCCCAAAGACTGGTCTCTCAGATAATATGTCCAAAGTACCTGAGAGGAAGTCTCCTCTTGACTTCTAAGGACCATTCTGGCTATACTTCTTCCAAGAGGTTTGCTTGTTCTTCTGGGGATTCTAACTCGATGCTGAAGAAGTCAGTGATCTAGAAACACTAATCAGGCACAGAAACAAAACAGTCTCATCAAAATCCTTTTGCCTCTAGCCAAAAGACCGACATACGGGCAGCCTAGCAAGTCAGAAAACTTCTTGGACACCACTACCTCCACAGTACAGCCAAACACACTGTGGGAGGTGGGGGGAATCAACAGAGCTCTGAGAACACTCCCACCTAGGGCAGCAAGTGGGTGCTAGACTTCTATCCTGCAAGACTGTATCAAGATATCCCAACACCTCTGCCAGGGTGGTGTCAGAGCGGAGCGACTAGAGTGCTGAGATTTTCATCTCTGCTGGCTAATATTGAGTGTCCTGCTACCATGGTGTCAGTAAAGACTGGAGGTCTGGACTTTCCCACCCCTACCCCCACCCCAGCAGAAGCAAGAGCCTGTGGGATGGTATTAGGGACGGTCTAGTGGAGAGCCAGGACACCCCACGCCCTGTGGTACCAAAGCCACCACCACACAGTCAGTGAAGACCACCCAAGGGCTTGGAACTCGACAGTGGAGCAGCCATCAGAAGGAGCCACTCTCCATGTGTCAGCAGAGGCTGAGTGGGGAACCTCGACTTCAACTGTGCTTGATAAAATTGAAGTGACGCCCCCCTGCCCAGGCAGAGCAGCCCGCTAAAACTGACGGAAACCCTGTGTCTCAGAACATAACACAAAATACTGAAGGAAACCCAGTGTCTCAGAACATACACAAAAAATGTACATCATTTGGCAATATCAAAGCCAGGAAGGCCGCTAACTGAATAAGAATAAGATAATCAATAGATGTTAACCCTCAGATACTAAAATTATCTGACAAAGACTTTAAAACAGCCATGCTTAAAATTATTAAATGTAAATTTATTATGCCATGAACATTATGGCATAATAAAAAATACAGGAAGCATCACTCACCAAAGAAATAGAACATCTTAAAAAGAAATAGAAGCTATAAAGGAGAACCAAATAGAACTTTTACAACAAAAGACTGTAATAACCAAGACAAAAATCTCAGGAAGGAAACAGGGGAAATCCCTAAAGCGTGTGCAAGCATAAAAAGGAAAAAACATTAATATTACTAAGCTTGACACACCTGTTGTTGTTAGGTGCTATCCAGTCAGTTCCTACCCATCGTGACCTGCGCCAGCCTCGCAGTGGTTTCTGTGCCTGAAACCATAGTTGCAGCCACTGTGCGAATTCATCTCCTTGGGGGCCTTCCTGAACCATCACCTAGACTTGATAGTTCATGTAAAATGAACCAGTTCATCAAAGAACCACAAACTACTACAACTCACCAGTACGAAACAGATCGTCTGCATAACCCTATCACTGCCAGTGAATAAGAAAGACTAAAGAAAAATGGATGCATTTGAATCCTAATATTACCATCACCTACCAGAAGAACAAACACACCTGTGCTGACACAAGTACAGCCAGAAGGCTCCTCAGGAGACTGAAGAGACTTCATCTTATGTACTTTGGACATGTTATCAGGAGAGACCAGCCCCTGGGCAAGGACATCATGCTCGATAAAGAAAGGGAAAGAGGAAGTCTTTAATGCGATGGTCTGATTCAGTGACAAACAATCGGACTCAAACATAAGAACAATTGTGAGGCTGGTAGATAGTTTTGTGTACAGATGGTCATTACGTTGTGGAACCAACTCATGACACTTAGCAACTCAAACTAAAACACAAAGACCCTCCCTGCCATTGTCTCCTCACAGTCACCCTATAGGACAGAGTAGAACTGCCCCTGGATTTCCGACACTGTAACCCTTTACAAGAGTAGAAAGCCTTGTTTATTCTCTCAGAGCAGCTGGTGGTCTCAAACTGCCAGTCTTGTAGTAAGGAGCCCAACGCGTAGCTATTCAGCTAGCGGTCCTCCTTGATGATAATGGAGTACCCGAGTAGCACAAGTGGTTAAGCACTCAGCTATCTGCTGAAATGTTATGATTTGAACCCACCCAGAAGTGCCTCAGAAGACAAGGCTGGCAAGCTGCTTGTAAAGGGAAACAGTCTTGAGCATCGTCTGGAGCAGTGTCACTCCACATACATGAGATTACCAGCAGCTGGAATCGCCCAGTGGCAACTAACAACCACAACAATGACTATTAAGGAAATTGCATTTGCCATTTTAAGGCTCCCCAAAAACAAAATCTCTAGACCCAGATGGTTTCGCTGGTGAATTCTACACACCATTTACCAAAGAATTAACACCGGTTTTACCCGATCTGTTCCAGAAAATAGAAGAGGTTAGAATACATCCCCATTCATTTTATAAAGCTGATAGCAAAACTGGATAAAGACATTACAAAATTAGAAAACTATATTCCAACATATTTCATGAATATGGACAAACAGTCCTTGGCAAAATATTCACATGTGGTTAAGCCCTCAGATATTAATAAAAAATTCAGCAATTTGAACCCCAAGCCACTCTATGATAGAAAGATGTGGCACTGTGCTTCCATAAAGATTTACAGCCTTCAAAACTCAGGGGGAGAGCCTTCTGTCTTGTAGGATTGCTATGTATTAGAATTAACTCGTGGCAATGAATATGAATTAGTTTTGCCAAGAGTCAGTATCCATTCTTGATTAAAGCTTTCAGGAAAAGAGAAATCGAGGTAAAGTTACTCAACTTGATAAGGAACACTTGTAAAAATAAAAACCTACAGTTAACAATATGCTAAATGGTAAAATGAAAATGAATACTTCCCCTCTGAGATCTAGAATAGAACAAGTATGTCTGTTCTTGCCATTTTGATTCAAAATAGTGCTAGATATTCCAGTCAATTCACTAAGGCGGAAAAAACGAAAGAAAGAAAAAGCATACAGATGAGAAAACATGGTTATGCTGAATGAAATAACACTACTCCCATTCGCCTGTGATGATTGTCTACATCAAATATCCCAAGGGATCTACCAAACTTCTAGAACTAATGACTGAGTCTAGCGAAGTTTCTGGATACAGGATAAAAGTCCATTTTACTTTTACAGAGTAGCAATTAACAAATGAGCACATTAATTAAAATACATTATGATATAAAATTGCCCAAAAATGAAATAGACATAAAGCTAACAAAACAGATATAGGACTTGTACATAGGAAACGACAGAACTCTGATTAAAGATATGAAAGATGTGAATGAATAGCGAGACATACTTTGTCCATGGATTAGAAGATTCAAAACAATAAAGATTTCAATTTTCCCTAAATTGTTATAAAAGTTTAACAAAATCCCAGAAGATTTCATTGGTAAATATAGATAAGATTAATATGGGAAAGCAAAGAAATTAGAATAGCTCAAACAAGTTTGGAAAGAGCAAAGTGAGGGTAAGCCGTCCTCCACTTCAAGACTTATTATGTAGCTACGGTGCTCACGATCACGCTATTGGTGGAGTGATAGGCACACAACTTAATGAAATGTGATAGAGATCCCAGATATAGACCCACACAAATATGTCCAGCTGATTAGTTACAAAGGTGCCAAGGCAGTTAAATGGGAACCTTAATCGAGTCTGTGAATATTCTTTCATTTAAAAATCCTTTAGGGCTTGTGGGAGAAATCCAGACTCCATAGCTGGTCACACAGGTTACTCCTTTTCTGAACACTTTCCCTTCAACCTGGGCTACTGTTCCACTGCTACTCACCTGTGCATACCCCTCTTCAACTCTTGACCTTGTGGGACTCCCAAATGTGCCTTTCTCTTTCACCTCTCTGCGTCTTCACCTGTCCCTCCTGCCTGCAGGGATCTCCCTTCCCAGACCCCTCTCCCCAAACTCTCTGGAAGATTCTTCATGTCTTTCAAGCCAGCTAAACTCACCTCCTCCAGGAATTCTTTCCGGAGCTTCCTCCGAGAGCCCCACTCAGAAAGGCCTGACCATCCCTCTATAGTCCACAGGAACGGATGCATCTATCCTGGCGTCTAACTCTCAGTTGTTCCCTAGCTTTCCCCCTCTTCTGGTCTATGGATGCCTTGATGACGGGGACTGGGTATTAGTCACCACTGCATTTTCAATACTTCTATTAGTCTCTGCCACGTAATAGGTGATTTGTGGAATGATTGACTGAATACCCACCTGAAATGACTTTGCCTTTCTGACTTGGGCGGGGAGGGGGGGGGTGTTGGAGGGAGGAAGAAGTTCCCCATTTGTCTTACCCTCCCTCGTCCATTATAATTAAGTCACACGTTCCTGGGGTTCCTTAGATTTTCTTGACAGAATTAATATGGAATTGGTGGACACTTGCCTAAGTGTACCAGAAGACTGAGAAGTATATATTTTTAAAATATTCCTTACACACATTGAAAAAGGGACTCAAGTTTTCAAAAATTGATTGCATGGCCTTGTAACTCCTCATCAATTACATCCTGTAAATTATTATTCACTTTGCTGTGGGACATTTTACACACACACACACACACACACACACACACACACACACACACACACACACACCCCAGAGAACAGAAAGACACACAGACACCACCTGCCTCACAAGGAAGAGTCGCATGTAGCAGAGCACAAGTGAAAGGAGGGGCTGTGGGGTTGGAACCACAACCTCACTGCGCGGCCTGGAATCTGGGATGCGGTGCAGGCGTTGTTCTTGGGACTGATGGAAAGAGAGACCAGGGCGAACTCATCCTGTCGCTTCCAGCTGCTGAGCGAAGAATTCCAGCATAAGTCCTAACTTCACCTGGGATGGGGGTCGGCAGAGGACACAGAGGCGTGGCAACACCATCATGTGGTACAACTTTGCACATAATCTCAGCCCTGAAGGGGTTCATCATCTCTTTTCAAGTGTGATTCCAAGACATTTGCCCCTGATAAGATTAAGGCAGTTGAAGGTGGGGAGAGCATAATGCAGAGAAGGGGTTCGGGTGTCCTTTGAGCTAAACTGAGTTCAAGTTCTGGCTTGAGCCTGTGGCTGCCATCTCAACAGCTGTGTCCTCAACTGTAAAATGAAATTTTCAAAGCACCTACTCTTGGGAGGGGGGTAAGGGTCAAATAAGATAATGCTGAGCTATTGGGGGCATCGTGAATGCCTAGTACCCAGTAGGCCAATAAATTATAACTGTTCCTTTGCCACTCTCTAGTTATGAACCTCAAAACACCGTCAAGTGAAATATTTCCTCATTTAAACTATATTAGAATCCCAAGTTATAACATGAGGAGAGTATTTAAGAAACGTGTGATATGCATTCAAAAAGGTCACGTGACGCACCCCGCAGGGCTCTCAATAAATACTTGTTGACTATCAAATGTTAGAGAGGAGCATAAAATCGCAGAGATGAAACGAGGTAACAGCAGAAAGAAGTAATTTGGAATCAGCGCAGGACGATGATGGCATTTCAATAAGTGGTTTTGTTAAGCAATAGTAAAGAACACTGGAAGATGTTCCGCAGGAGGTGGCACGGGGTGGAGGGTGGGATCAGAGTTTCTTTTACTCTGGCAAGTTTATATGAACATCTACAAGCACAACACCTAAAATACTGGCATCAAATGGCAAACGCTGGAAGCAAAGGGACCCAAGCATGAAGGGACCCATGCATGTTTATGCACAACATCTGTGGCCATCTCTTTCCAATGGCCCAGGGAGCTGCCACCCTAGCTGGCTTGCTTACCTATCCTGAAGCTCCTGCTCATGCCCTTCCTGGAACATCACCATTCTGAAGATGGGATTTACTTAGTGACTATGTCCTGAACTCTACTGTGCGCTGTCCCAGACTGGCCTCCAGGACACCGAGGTGGACATAGTGCCATCACACCTCATGACTATAAACAACTACTTGCAAGCAGAGATTGAGTGGAGGCACGCAGTCCGGATTGGCCCATTTCACCTGAAATGTTAAGGAATTTCACAGAACCTAATAGCACCTGAGTTGGACCTTAAAAGATAAGAGGCTCACCCTATCAACAGGAAAGTTACCGTATGGGCAGGGGGAGCCCCTGTACAAAGACCAAATCCCAAATAATGGGGTCAAATTGGGCAACTGGGGAGCTCCATTAGAAATGGGACAGTGAAAAGCCAGGTATGTGGATATGGCTTGGGGACTGGGACAATGTTGGAGCACTCGTCTTCCATGTGGGAGGCCGGGACTCCTCTCCCAGCTATGCACGTCATATGTAGCTATGACGTGCCTTTCAGGGGAAGCTGGCATGTTGCAATGCAGACCGAGACACCAGGTGAAAAGAGACTCAGAGCAAAGGACTGGTGATCTATTTCTGAAAATCAGCCCATGAAAAACTCTGTTGATCTTAGCAATTCGGTTCTATTGTTTACGGGGCTGTGGTGAGTCAGGATTGTCTCAAGGGCAGCGAAAAACAACAACAAAATGTATCATCTATGCATAACGAGCACCCTTATGAAAAGGACACCAGCCCTAGTTACCCCTTTTTGTTGGTTCGTACCCCATTAACTTGCTGCTGCTGCTCCGTGAGTTCTTCAGATTCACCTAATATATTTAAGGTAAGTATTTGACATTGTAATTGATAGTTTAATAACCCTCCATCATCAGTGCCTTGCTCTGATCTTGAATTCGCATGGGCGGGACTGCCCGCAATGACCAAAGCCACCAGGAGTCATGGGAAAGAGGAGAGGGCATCTCAGTGGCCCGGCATAACCACCCAATACGCTGAAGGAATAGACATGTTGGAACAGTCAAAGGCATTATAGAACTATGAATTGCTCGTGAATCATGTATGTACATAGTGAAACCTAAGACGTAACTTCTTCATTCCACAATATAAAATTAGAAGCACTTCCATCCATTGAAAACAATAGAAACAAAGACAGCACATGCCAACTTGGGGCGAGACTTTTCCTGCCCTAAGGATCGGTGGTGGAGCAGCTTCTCTTATATCAGATGTGTTGTGCAGAACACCCCACTCCCCCCGCCCCCAGTGCAGACATCTGTAAACGCTCTCAATATGTTCTCCCACGGACTTGAGATAAAGAAGCTGAGATGAGGTCGACGAAGGGAATGGAGGTATTCGTTGTACAAAATAACCCCTTTAGGCAGAATAAAAATGGCCCTGTGGTCACACCAAAATGACCACTTCAAGATGTCATCTCTGTAGGTCCACGTCTGTCACTGCCACAAAGTGGTTACCTGACCTTCCCAGCATCACATCATCCCTCTGAGCTGCTAATACCGCTTCTGTAAAGTGAAGAACTGGACCAGATGACCTCCAAAGTACTTCCAGTCTTGAAGTGTATGATTTGGACTTGTTCTTTTATCTCCAAACCTAGTCATCCGAGCGTCTATCTATTCTAAGAACAAAACTACCTGGGGCAGTAGAAATGTTGCCCCTGGTCCCCAATAGCACATCGTTCAGTGGCATCATTCAGTCAAAGTGCTTTTGGGTCCGGGGGCCAGTGCCTCCCCATGGGAAAGCGACGTGCCAGGAGCACAGCTGCCAGGGACTGCTGCCTTCAAGTGGTGGCTTGAAAGTCAAGACCAGCCTGCTCTCGGTGGTTTCATTTCCTGCCCGGAAACGGAGCTTGGTGCGGCCGATGGGGCCTGAGATGACAAACACTGCCGAGATCGGCTTGGGGATCAGCATGGTTTCCTTTGCTGCGAGGGACTGGTAAACCTTACACACTCTTATCACCCAGCTCACAATCCTGCTAACGTGTGTCAAGAACTCAGAAAAGGTTCATTGCTCTCATGTCCCCAGCACACGGTGACAGCGCAGCACGATTTACCATTAAAACACCAAACGCCTCCCATCAGGCCTTGCTTCAAGCGCGTATGCCCTGTTTTTCTAATGTGTACACTGATTAAGGACGGAAATTATCGCCTCGTCTGTGAATTCCTAAAGCTGCTGAGCACATGACTCAAGTAAGTGCTTGTCCAGGGATGGCGCACAGCCCACGGCAGACAATTTACCACTTACTGTTCCCTAATTGTTTGATGTGTTTGAAGAGCTTGTTTTGTGATCCTCAGGGCAGGAACTGTATTTAGAATTTACCCAGTTCCTGCTATGTTTGGCAAAAAGTTAGGGGCACGGAATCAAAGAACTGACTGGGGCCTTTTTGTTCATCTGATTCCACCTACTCACTTTACAAATAAATCATCTAATGTCCAAAGAGGTCGTATCCTATAGAACGCCAACCCATGGATGGTCCTGGGGTGAAAACTCAGGTCTCTGGTTCTATCCACTCGTTACTTTGATGGCTTTCTTGTGTCTCTCCATTTGCACATTATCAAGCACAGAATTCTGCATATTGGGAGAATCCATTCAATAATCTAATTTTGCTCTCCCGCCCCTTAGAACTTGAGTGATTATTGCCTGAAAGTCATTTCCTGGGCAGGGGGCGGGGATGTGGGGAAGAAAATTGCACTCACCAACTCTTTGTATATCTGGACTCAGTATATCAAGGTAGTCAATAGAAGATTAGATTTGGGACTAGTTGGCTCTGAGTTCAAGTCCTGACGCCTCTATCTACAGAATATTATAAGCCTACAAGAAAAACTGGCAATCCTCTGAGAAGGTGGGCAAAGGAGCTGAACAGACAATTCACAATGGATAACATTCAAATGGCTATTAAACACATGCAGAAATGCCCCCTTTCCTAGCCATCTGGGGGAAAGGGGGGAAATGCATGTCAAACAACCATGAGATACTATCTAACACTTATAACGGTAGCCCAATTAACAACACACACACCACTGAAAACAACAGATGCTGCAGAGGATGTAGTGAGACTGCAATTCTTATCCTCTGCTGGTGGGCTTGTAAATACGTACAACCACCGTGGAAAGTGGTATGGCCATTCCTAAATCAGGCGGCAATTGAAATGCCAGATGACCCAGCAAATACCATTACAGGGCATATACCCCAAAGAAATAAAAGAACAGACATATGTTCCCCCAAGTTCAGTGCCGCACAGTTCACAATTGCAAGAAGTTGAAAACAGCCTGAATTCCCATCAGTAGAAGAGTGGATTAAAAAAAAACCCTCTCATCTTCTGTTTTTGAAGTCTTCTTTAATTTTTCAATTATGTTTTGTAGTTTTCTGTGTCGAGGTCGTGGCTAACCTTTGTTATACATATTTATTCCCAGATATCTGCTGGCATTTTTAATGCTATTTTAAATGGTGTCATTTAAATGCATTTTTCTAATATCTTGAGGGTATATATAAATAAAATTGATTTTAATAAATGGGCTTTGTATCCAGAAAAGTTTGTCGATTTTCTTATTACTTCTAAGGATTTGTCTATATGGTAACTATTTTCCATGTATATAATCATGCTGTCTGTAAATAATGGCTATTTTATGTTTCTGTTAAATCCTTACAACTTATATTCCTTTTCTTTCTTTATTCTATGAGCTAAGATAGTTAATACAACATCTAAAAGAAATTGTGGTAGTTAGCATTTTCTTTAATGGTAGCTCGCAAATTTGATCTCAGGGGGAATCCGTTCAATATTTTACCAGTAATGGGATACTTTTAAAAAGATATTTATAGATACCCTTTATCAAGCTAAGGAAGTTCTCTTTAACTCTTATTTTGTATTCTTTTAAAACTGACTTCTCCATCCTTGCTTTTCTTGACCTCACCAAGCATACACATATTACCCAAGAGAATGAGTGAGGCCCTGAAGGTCAATGGACCATCCTACTGGCAGCATCAGCAGGAACATGTTCTTGCTGCTGGAGGGCCATCGGGCAGTTAAGAATATATTCGACCACAAATATTACTGATTAATCATAATCCATCTAGTCAGTTCCAACTTTAGCAGCAACTTAATATGTTTCCACATAGAACTGTCTATAATAGGATTTCTAATGGCTGTGAACTCTCAGCAGCAGGCCACCAAGATTTTCTTCCAGGACCACTCTGGGTGGTCTGAACTGACACCCCTCAGTGAGCAGCTGAGCACTTAACTGTGTGTGCCACCCCAGGACTCCAAATCACTGTACTGTTGTTGCTGCTGTGAGGTGCACCGAGTCAGTTACAACTCAGTGTACAACTCTAAGGACAAAGCACTGCCTGGGATCCTCACCATCAGTGCTAAGTAAGGTTGATCGCACTGATTTCCTCAGTCTGCTGACCCTCTACTTTACAAGCTCGTGTCTTCCTTGAGGGTACCTCCTGACAACACGTCCGAAGTGTGTTAGATGACATTTCAGCGACCTCCCTTCTAAGGAGCATCCTGTCTGTCCTTCTTCCAAGACAAATCTGCTCATTCTTCTGGCCAAACCCAACTCAACCAAACCCACTGCCAGTGAGTCACTTCCAGTCCAGAGGGACCCTACAAAGGGCTTCCAGGGCTGTACACCTTCACGGGAGCACATGGCCTCAACTTTCTCCTCAGAGCCACGGTGAGTTTGAACCACCAACCTTGCAGTTAGAAGTTGGGCAGCACCACCGTTCTTCACCAACACCCGAATGCAAACACATAATCTCATCTTCTGTCTTCTTTAGTCAACGTCCAGCTTGTGAGGCGATTGAAAATACCAGGCACACCTTTGTCCTCAAAAGGACATCTTCGCTTTCTAAAACCCTGGTAACTGTGTGAAGCATTGAACTGCTAACTGAAAGGTCAGCAGTTCATGCCTACCAGCAGCTCCAGGGAAGAAAGCTGAAGCAGGGTTCTCTAGTAAAGATTTAGAGTGGATGGTTGAGCTAAGGAAAATTAAATTCCTGGTGGCTTCCATCTTTTCTCCATTTATCATGATGTTGTCTATTGGTCCAGTTAATAAGGATATTTGCTTCCTTTACATTGAGTTTCAACCCATAGTGAAGGCCGCAATCTCTGATTTTCATCAGCAAGTACTTCAAGTCTTCCTTGTGTTCAGCAAGTATGGCTGTGTCATTTGCATGTTGCGGGTTGTTAATGAATCTTCCTCTAGTCCTGATCTGATGGTCTTCCTATCATCCAGCCTCTCAGATTATTTGCTTAGCATACAAATTGACTAGATTGGATGAAAGGATACAACCTTGACATCCATCTAATTTTAAATCATCAAATACCACCTTGTTATATTCAAAGGACTAACTTTTGGTCCATGTACAGATTCCACATGAGCATAATTAAGTGTCCTGGAAATCCCATTCTTCTCAATGTTATCCATACTCTGTTACAGTCCACACTGGGGTTCATTGCATAGTCAAGAAAACACAGGTAATCATCTTTCTGTATGCTCTGCTTCCAGCCAAGAGCCAGCCCCAGCTTACATTCTGGAGAGTTCCCTGAGTGTGGACTGCCGCACAGCTTTTTAATGCTCTTCAGAAAGCTTTTACGATTGGTGATATCGTTAGATATTTTTTCCCATTCTGATGGGTCACATTTCTTGGGAATGGGCATACATATAGATCTCTTCTGGGCTTTAGTCTGGGCACTAGAAAATAAAACAAAAGTGCACTCCTTGCCCTTGTAAAACTCATGGTTTAATTGAAGGTATGCAAAAAACACTTTATACAAATATTCATTTCAAAGTTGACAAGTGGTATGGAGGAGTTTTTTTCTGCTATGATCGTATAAAACAGGGTAATTTAACCTACTAAAATAAGTCAGCTCTTATTTGAATAAGTCAGAAGGCTGTCACACTTTGAAACTCAGAGGAAATGAGAGGAAGTGAGTCATTCGCAGTTGTAATGACATCGACCTGCCTCTCTAATCTAGCTCCCCGTTGTACTAGCTTCGCACCAATTTAGCACCTTTGCAACACCACGCGGTGGCTCGTTTCTCGAGCTCCTCTGGATTTGGTTCAGCGTAAGAATATCCACATTGACAATCTGTCCTTTGCTTCAAGGAAACTCTAAAACCAACTAGACCTTTCCATTGTGAGATGGCCTGGAGCCCATTCATCCTTCCTGACAGCATCTGGTCCGTGGATGCAGAATACTTAACAAAAGTTTGAAATCCCTATGTCCTGCCACCTTAGACTATGAATTTTCTTGGATCATCGCCATTCAAATAGTTTCCCTTGCTGTTTGAGGAAATTCTCCAAACGCAGCCCATTTTTTTAAGTGTCTTTTTGATTGTGCATTGGGTGAAGGTTTACAGAGCGGATCATCAGTTTCGCAGTCAGTGGTTTCTAGACGTTTGGTTTCAGTGTATCCATCACAACCCCTGCCAAACACCAGCACTTGTTCTCCTTCCTTCTTGTGTTTCCTGTTTCCATTCCTCTTTTGTTCCTGACCTTCTGAGCCTTGTCCTTGGGTAGATCTTGCCCTTTTGATCTTAAGGTTGAGTATTCTAACACGGGGGTGAGCCAGACGTGAAGGGTGACTAAAGGCTATGTAGTTGGGGGTCCCACCAATCCCTATTCTGCCAGCAAGCCTGATTTCGTTGATTTTCAGTTTTGTTCCACAGCTTTCTCCCACTCTACCCCAAACTTTCTAATGCTCTTAGAGCAGTCAGTAGTAGCCAGGCATCGGTTGCTTCCTCGGGTCTCAGGGTTGTGGAAACTGGTGTGTGTATGGTCCATCAGTCCACTGGAATAATTGTTTCCATATGCCTCAACCTGTACCATAATCTACCTCTTCTACCTGAAGGTAGCCACATATTCTGGGCTACCCCATGACCTGTCTTGAGAAGTGGTTAGGGTACTCACTGGTTATGTAGATACTGTTACAGAGATAGGACATGTATTTTTTATCATTTAGCATCTGAACCTTCTTCCTGTATTTCAGTTCTGTCTGTGACACAGAAGTGGTCTCCCTCTGTGGAGGCTACTGAGGGCAGATGATTGCTTGCCAGCCTCCCTTACTGCTACAATGCGGACCAGAAACTGGGCCCTGTGAACCAAATGTCCCTTGCTTCAACTCTAAAGTGGAAGCCTGTGACCCAAAGCAGGATTCACACCGAATCCACCCTGGCAGCGGGGGCAGCGTCCCCAGCCTCCTGGTGTATCAGTGGCAGCGTATTCAGGGGCAGCTGCCAGCCCTTGCCATTGGTGAGACATGGAGGCAAGATGCCGTATCTGTGCCAGCAGCTGCAGTGCTTGGCCTTCACCCTACCAGTTCTGCAGCACAATGTGAATGCCGTTTCTGGCGACATGGCCTTGTGCCTGACCTTTGGATTTTTGGAAATTCTATGAGCCAGGACCAACTTCAGAGTGAGCGACCTGCCCAGTCTCACACAGGGTACTAAATTTATAAGGATGTTGCACTTGGATGTCCTACTGTCACTATCTTAAGAAGCCATGGGGGTGCTATGGGCTAGGTATGGGGCATTTTATAGCAAGGTCAGTGGTTCAAATCTACCAGTCACTTCTCTCGAGAAAGCCAAGGTTGTCTGCTCCTGTAAAGATTTGCACTCTTGGAAACCCTGTAGAGGGTCACCATGAGTTGGAATTGATTTTTTTTAAATCATTTTATTGGGGGTTCATTTAACTCTTATCACAATCCATACTTACATCCATTGTGTCAAGCACATTTGTACATTTGTTGCCATCATTATTCTCAAAACATTTGCTTTCTACATAAGCCCTTGGTATCAGCTCCTCATTTATCCCCTCCCTCCCACTCCTCCCTTCCTCATGAATGCTGATAATTTATAAATTATTATTTTGTCATAACTTACACTGTCCGACATCTCCCTTCACCCACTTTTCTGTTGTCCACCCCCCAGGGAGGAGGTTCTATGTAGATCCTTGTCATTGGTTCCCCCTTTCCACCCCACCCAGTAACGCTAATCTCAGTATCGCTACTCACACCACCGATCCTGAAGGGATCATCTGTCCCGGAGTCCCTGTGTTTTCAGTTCCTATCTGTACATGCTCTGGTCTAGCCAGATTTGTAAAATAGAGTTGGGATCATGATAGTGGAGAGGAGGGGGGGAGGAAGCATTTAGGAACTAGAGGAAAGTTGTATATTTCATCATTGCTACACTGCACCCTGACTGGCTCGTCCCCTCCCCGCCCTTCTGTAAGGGGATATCCAGTTGCCTACAGATGGGTCTTGGATGTACTCCCCCCTCATTCACAATGATTTGATTTTATGTACTCCCCCTCATTCACAAGGATTTGATTTTTTGTTATTTGATGCCTGATACCTGATCCATTCGACACCTCATAATCACACAGGTTGGTGTGCTTCTTCCATGTGGACTTTGTTGCTTCTGAGCTAGATGGCTGCTTGTTTACCTACAAGCCTTTAAAACCCTAGACACTATATCTTCTGATAGCCGGGCATCATCAGCTTTCTTCACCACATTTGCTTATGCACCCATTTGTCTTCAATGATCTCATCAGGAAGGTGAGCATCACAGAATGCAGTTTAATAGTACAAAGTGTTCTTGCATTGAGGGAGTACTTGAGTGGAGACCCAATGTACATATGTACATGCCTTTATTTAGACCTCTATAAATGCCCTTTGCCTCCTATTTCTTTCCTCTATTTCCTTTTCTATTTTCCTCTTGTCCCACTATCATACTCAGCCTTCATTTGGGTTTCAGTAATTCCTTTCGGTTACAATGCCCTTGATCATGCTCTTCCAGGCTTCCTACACTCTCCTCACCACCAATCTTGGATCACTTGTTCCCTTGTCCCTGAGTTCATTACCACTTCCTTTCCCCCCACCTTCCCCTTGCCCATGTTCCCCCAGAACCGTCTGTCCCATTGTTTTCTCCTCCAGATTGTTCATACAGCCTATCTTAGACAGACCTGTGGAGATAATAACATGCACAAAAACAAGACAGAGTAAAACAAAGCAACAAAAGAAGAGAAAACAATAACAACAACAAAAAACAATGACCAAAAAAAGCCTGTAGATAGTTCAAGGACTGTTTGTTGGCCTTTAGGAGTGTTTTCCACCCAAGTCTAATGGGGTGCCATGGCCTGACCTCAAGGTCTATATTTGGTGTTCCCTGGGGACTTCATTGCTCTGTTCCTCTTGCTGTTCTGTTGCACACCCTTAGTGTTTTGCCTCAGTGTGGTAGGGTCAGATCGGGCACAATTCCCACACTGTGTCTCCAGAGTTGCCCCCTGTAGGGCTATTGGTCAGTAAGGAATGTCGTGTCTCATAGTGAGGCTGGCCCTATGGTCCTCTCTGTAGATTGGCTTCCCTGAGCAGGGATATTATCCTCAAGGCTTAGTGGGACAGGATGTGCTCTATTCTCTCTTCCTCCCCCTTCATTTGCTCCCATGTGCTCTGATCAGACATCTTCCTCCCCCTGAGCTGCAGCTTCAATGCTGTCCTCTGAAATAAATCCTTCTGGGGAGAGGGGCAGGTGTCCACATATTGGGGATTGGGACTGGCCCCTTAGACTTCTCCACTGGTTCCCTACTCCATGGCGGTATGCATCATTGGCAGTAGGTCTCAAGTGTGGAGTGTAAAATTGATCATGTGCTCTGTAAACGCTCACCTAGTTCACAATAGAGGGGTTTTTAATGCAGTAAATGATATTGAAAATAGTTATCAAAATATTAAGAAGCACATATGCCATAACATAAACCAAAACCAAACCCATTGCCATCATGTTGATTGCAATGCATAGGGACCCTACGTCTGGTTTCTGCGAGTGTAAATCTTGACAGGAGCAGACAGTCTCATCCTTCTCCCAAGGGATGATGGGTAGGTGTCAACTGCTGACCTCGAAATAGGCATCCCAATGCTTAAGCCATGGTGCCACCAGGGCTCCCTTGTAATAAATTACACAGTGTGTGCTGTGGTTTGCATTGTGGATGCATTAAATAAATCTAGCAGGGGACCTCATCACTGCTGTCATGTGAAAGCACTGATGAGCATTAATGACATTTTAGGCTGTCTGCAACAACTGATATGTGATCTGAAAATATTTGTGATTCTTCAAGGTGACAAAATCACCAGTACCTGTTTCTTTCTTATCTGTCTACATTCATCACCAAATGATACATTGTAGCTGAAAAATATTGGGAACCTGGGGGGAGGGGGTGCCTTCTCCCCCTCCAACTTCCAGATGTGCTAAATTTTGAACAAGTAAGCAGCTAGAGAGTTTTAAATAAATTGCTTTTCTGCTTCAACCAGCCAGCGATGATTTTTTGTTGTTGTTGCTGACGAACCCTGTGAGTAGCCAGGCTGAGCCATGCCTGGCCCTGGATATGGCAAGGGTTAGATCACAGCGAACAGGCAAATGCAAGAGTAACCGTGGCCCTGGGCGGAGCTCAGATAGACCCAGCAGAGCCATGGCCTAGGTGTTGGCATGGAAAGGCTCTGATGACGGGCCAGAAGGCGATGTGTGCGGCATAAACCAAAGCCTCTAGACAGCTGAGTACGTAGGGGCAGCTCAGGGCTGGATACAACAGTGCCTAAAACTACTCCGCCCTGTGAGAGGGCACGAAGACACAGAGCCCTGAAGCTCACAGCAAGCGAACAACATGTTGGAGATTTCCCTTCCTCGACCTCCCAAAGGTCAAGTCCAGGATTCTTCATTCTAGCCCAGATCCCTATCAGGTATTGAGAGGTGAGTCTGTGGTCTTCAGGCCGGAAAGGAAATGTGATCAGAACACACGTCCCTGGGGACCATTCTCCTCTCCACCTGCCGCGCCTCCTTTTGGAGAGAGGGGAGACTTCAGAGTCCGCTGAAACAAAGGAAAGCGCTCTCTTCTGGGATTCAGCACAAATTAGAATATAACCCATTTTCAGGGCTCCTGAACTTCTCCAAGTTGGTTCCTATCCCTGAATATGCTAGAGGTCCAGGTGTGAGTCCCTGTGCCCATGCTCGGGATGAGAGGGAGGCCCTCGGGGACCAATGGGAGGATGGTGCAGGACTGGCAGTGTTCTTTCTGCTGTGCACAGGGTCGCTGTGGGTCGGGCTGGACTCGATGGCACCTAACAAGAAAATTGGATGAGAAAACCCAGGTTCAGAGGGGCTGTGACTTGCTCAAGGTCATAAAGCAAGTTTCCCAAACTGGAAGTAAAACCCAGGACTTCTGCCTCGTGGCTCGGTGCCTTTTTCTCTGCCCACGCCTCAGCAGATCATCCCAAAAAGGAAAGGTCGCCTTTGAAGGGGAAGCGCATTCAAGCAGAGCGTCTAAAAACAGAGACACCAACCAGCAAGCCGCCCCACCCCAGATTCTGAAGAGCAGGTGTCGGCTAAGAGGGCTGGCAACAAAGAAAACAGATCTTTGAATCCGCTGACCCGTAACGGGCCTCGATTTGAGTCCCCGGCAGGATTCCTCTGGCCAGTGACCAGCTCTCAGAGCCCTGCCCCTTCCTGACTCTGGACACACTGCTAGCAACAGCCACAGCAGGAAAAGGGCTACATGAACGTAAAAATAAACACTTTCTATTTTTAGCAGGACTGCAGCTGCGGGAGCTTCATTCTTTGCTTTTCAGTGCAGCCTTCTGAGCAGGGACAGTGGGAGGTGGGAGGTTAGGGGACTAGGAAAACCAGAGGAAGTCCCACTGGGAGCCACATTTTCCATCGCTGAGCCTAATTGCACTCAGGCCACCGAAACCCCTGTGTAGCCTGGAAGGCTCAGGAGCCTGCCCTTCTGGCGAAACTGCAAAGCGTTAACCAGTAAGCCTGGCTGCAGTTGGGCTGCTTTCTAGCCTTCGACTGAAATCAAAAAGGCTCTGGCACCACGGTTTACTGAGCCACCAAAAACTATGTGGCCCAGTGACCTTATCAGTGGAGTGAAGAGAAGCCTATAGATAGAGACATGTTTTCCTCTTAACTTTGGCTCCAGTCGGAACCTGTGTGAATCTCACAGGAACTCAGTCCCAACATCCTCCAGGCTTAAACCCAGTTTCCAGAATTCCTGATGAGCCTGCAGCATTTTCCCAAGCTCAGCCCTGGCTGAGAGCTGGCAGTATCCAGAGCTGGAAACAGGACAAGCACCATGCCGACGGGGAGAACGATGCGAGTTGTTTGCCTGCGACTGGGTTGGATGTGGGAAGAAGGGTGTAGCAAGACCCCCATGCGGAGGGGCAGGAAGGCCTTTTTTCATGAATGGCACAAGCAGCTACAGGAAAAGGGCATACCTGATCCGATTTTCAGGCCCACATCAGACGTTCTGTCAGGATCCACACACTGGGTTGTCATTGGTTAATTATCAGATGTGCATCACTGGGCCTTTCTTCCTCGTGTCTTTGTCTGGACCAAGTCTATTCACCTCTGCTCAAGGCTGTCCACCCTGGGTGATCCTGCTGGTGCTTGAAATACCAGTAGCGCAGCCTCGAACATCACAACAACACTCCCGCTGCACCATGTGACAAACGATGAACACCACAGCAACATGTAAGCCACCACAGGACAACAAATGGACCGATGGGTACTGACAACACTGACAGACTTATTCTGGAAAGGGCATCGTGTTGGGTAAAGTCGATGGCCAATAAAAAGGAGGCATCCAAAAGGGAAACCCTGGGAGCGATGGGTTGGTACAATTGCTGCAGCAATGGACTCAAAACATGCTGCCTGCCAGGAGGACGCTATGGGACTGGTCAATATGGTCTCCTCAGTGCAACTAACAAGCGCAAGCTGACTTCAGATGTGTCTCTGGAGCTGGGCTCCTTTGAAGCCTGACTAATGTCCCCTTTCATTGTGTTTTCGTGTGGACTCCGGCTCTTCTTTTCAGGCAGTCCTCTGGGAGGAGGCAAAATTCCAGACCCTTAAAAAGTGCTGAATAAGAAAAAGGGTCCGATGCTTTGGACCCCCAAAAGGAAGCAAGAAGGAGCCCTGCTGGCCCAGCTCTTGGCTGCGAATTGAAAGGTTGACGGTTTGAACCCCAGCAGCTCCTTAGAGAAAGACCCGACAGTCCGCCCTGGAAAAGATAGCCAAAAACCGATGGGGGTGCTCTCCTGTGTCACGTGGGTCACTGTGAGTCGAAATTGGCTTGCTGGTGCTTGAGGACCACCACAAGGAAGGGTGGCATGCTCTTCATTAATTAAAGAAAACAAGAGTCGGCGTGTAAAACTTTCCAGACCTCGCTTTTGGCCAAGGGACAAATGTGTACCTGGAATGTTCCCATCTGCCAGGCAGTGTCCTACTCACACAGAGCTTACAGCCCCAGGTGAGCGAGCAGGGTTATTACCGTGGGGCAGGCTCTGTGATGGGAAACATGTATTGCTATGGGAATATGAAAGACGACTATCTTCACTCTCCGTCTCTGGGAGTCAGGAGACATTTGAGAACCAGGGAGGGAGAGAGAAGGTAGTGGTAAGAGTTTCCCCTTCAGTGTGTCTCACTGAAGAGCAGAACAGGGCAGGGTTAACATAGAGAAGCAGGAAAACCTAGTCAGTCTGTTGCTCATATGCCAGTTCAGGTTGAAGCTAAAGAAAATTAAAACAAATCCATAAGAGGAGGGGAGAGCGGGGAGGGAGGGGAAAAAATAGGACCTGATGCAAAGGGCTTAAGTGGAGAGCGAATGCTTTGAAAATGATTAGGGCAAAGAATGGACAGATGTGCTTTATACAATTGATGTATGTATAGATTGTGATAAGAGTTGTATGAGCCCCTAATAAAATGTTTTCTAAAAAATCCATAAGAGCCAAAACATTGCCTTGGGTCTATCTCACCTGAATTTAGACACCATCTCAAGAAGAGACTTAATGTAGTCAACGCTGAAGGACATCTTACATAAAGAAAGCAAACGGTCATTAAAACAAAGAAAAGACTAAAATGAATGTCAAAAGAGAGTCTGAAACTGGCTTTTGAATGTAGAGTAGCTAAAGCAAATGAAAGAATTGATTATGTTTTAAAAATGCTGAAGAGAAGATTTCAAAGGGCTGCTCAGGAAGATAAATTAAAGCGTGATAATAAAATGTGCAAATCCCTGGACTTAGAAAACCAAAGGAGAAGGACAGGCTTGGCATTTTTCAAGATGAAATAAACAAAGAAAATAATTTGAATCTTGCGTGGCAGTATTGAAGGAGTCTAAGGACAAACTATTGTACAAGGCAGGGATCCCCAAAAGGTGGAAGAAATACACAGTTACTGTACCCAATACTTGGTTGATATTTAAACATTTCAGGAGACAGCATATGACCAAGTACCACTGGCCTGGGACTCAGAATGCCACTGATGGCCCACTTATGCCTCTAGGGCAGTGGTTCTCAACCTTCCTAATGCCGTGACCCTTTCATGCAGTTCCTCATGTGGTGGTGATTCCCCCAACCATAGCATTCTTTTTGTTGCTACTTCCTAAATGTCATTTTGCTACTGTTATGGATCGGGAGACCCCTGTGAAAGGGTCCTTCAAGCCCCAAAGGGGTTGTGACCCACAGGTTGAGAACCACTGCTCTCGAGCCATTTGACTTTGGACAGCCAGCCCCTCAAGCCCTACTTCTCATTTAGCCTGCCTACCTAACAGGTGTGAAGGAAGGGGTCAAATTAAATCAAACATCTTTGAGAAGCATCTTAGCATACTGAACATGACACATAAACTTCAGGTATTATTATGATTATTGCTCATTTGGTTTTGTCCTGTGCTCACAGAGGCTGTTTCCCAAATGTATCTGGTTGATTTAAGAAGAGGTGGAGTTCTGACTTCAGAAAGTCCTGGGTTCAAACCTGACCCTAGTATAACTTTTATCAGACTAGAGTCTTCTCATTTTTATAGATCTAATGTGTTCTATTAATGGATTAAGTATTGGGTTTCTAACTGAAAGGTCTACAGTTCAAACCCACTGGCCATGCCAAGGCAGAAAGATGAGGCCGTCTACTTTGTTTAGATGTGTAGCTCTGGAACCCTGTGGAGCAGTTCTACTCTGTTCTGTAGGCTCAGGGAATTAGAGAGGACTTGGCAGCAGTGGGCTTGGTTTTGATGTTGTTATTGTCCTAATGTTTCACATGGTACCAGAGACATTCAAAGGGGCTTCAAAAAGATCATGGAAACAGAATTTAAAGATGACAGACTCTTTCCATGGGGTTTTTGAGGTCCCTCTTATGTGCCAAATAAATGCGTGGCCATTTGTTGAAATTGGTATACATGTGTATGTATATATATATACACAAATGCATATATATATATGCATCTATATACATATAGAGAGAGGCATATTAAGTAGAATATGCCACATATATAATGTTTGACAAATTTCTAGGCTTTCTCCATTTCCTTATCTAATAGACTGCTGTTAGAAATTTAAAGGCCATACCCTGAACTCTTTAGCACACAGAAAGCAATTAGTCAATGGCAGTTAAAGCAAAGAAGCCCTGGGCTTGTCTCTGCAACTTGCTATATGTAGACTACCCCCATGCTCTTACGACGTCTGCCAGCTTGTCCTAGTACCTGTTATGAAACAGAGGGATAGGAAGTTTGTGGCGACATTGAAGTTCTGAGTCACTAAACTAGTTAAGGAAGGAAGTTTCAAAGCCACAGTTCCTTTGTGAACCTTCAGGGCAAGAAGAATGAACCATTTCAGCCTTCTCAAAAACTTGTGCCAGAATGAATAGGTTGGGCAGGGCAGGCTGGGGTTTTCCACGAGTCTCTCTGATCAAGTGACAAGCAATGTTTTACCTAGTGCATGTAAATACTCTATGAAACCCACACAGTGGGCCAGATGGTCAAGAAATCAAGAAGCAAGCCCATCCCTAACCCAAAAGCAGGTGATGAGGGGAGCCACAAAGAGAGGCGAAATGAGAATTCCGGGTTCTCCAGGTCCCCGCCCTCAGACCTTAGGCAGACAATGGAATGTAGAGGCTGGCTCACTCACTGTTGACACAGAGCACAAGCCAGTGCGGAAGGAAGCCCAGCAAAGAGCCCTGAGCAGGGGTACGGTCCCCTCCACAATAACCAGGGACAGTGCTGTAAAACAGTTGTAAAGACAACCCGGCGTGAGTGAGGGGTGAAAGCCAGAGCTAGAAAACAGAAAGTAAGCCCCTGGGTGCACTAAGATGGACACAAGGGCTTCCAGAGGCAGCGCCTCCGCTGGGCCAGTGGGGCTCCTAAGCAGGTCTATTTCCTGAGCTCTTGCAAGTGAGAACTTAGAGGAAGCCCGGCCTTCACTGAGTGATGGCTGTGCAGGCTGGTGCTGTGGAAAATGGTACCCACAGCCAGCACTGACACGGTGCCCCTGTCCAGCAGCTGGCTCCCACCTTTGAGCTACCCCTGCCATCGTTGTCAGCCCAAAGATGCAAGCCAACTTCAACAGCTGTGCAGCCCGACAGAAGCGGGTCCGTGTGCGCATTCCCTTAATTTACTGATTTCTTCTCGCTGTGTTCACTTGTTTTGTTTCCTGAGGGACTGAAGGATGAAAAGCGAAAGAATAGATTGGTGAATAAAATAAGAAGGAAACATCCCAAAGTAGCAGCAAACGCCGGTTCATCTTTTACTTCACACCGGATGGCCCTACAGGAACTGACAACTGCTCCTTCCTTGGTCCACTGATGAAACTCGGTCTAGAGTGCGCTCGGGGCTCCGCCCCCAACTCCAGCCCCCGCCGTTTTCTCTTCCAGCTTCTCTTTCTGTACTGGCGTGGCGAGATCTCCCGGTCTGCTTTGAGCCCTCGCAGCTGACGACGGACACTGCCTACCTGCTGCCCCTGCCGGGCCTTAGGCACGCCGCTGCGTGTTTGGGAGAGAGGGAGACATGTGCGTTGTTAGAGAAGACATCCAAGAGTGTCCCAAGCATCCCCCAATGCCAAGATTTGGAGCCGTAGGCATGAGAGTGAATTTCCCTGGCATCCGGATGGACTGCAGCCTGGAAGGCATTTTGTGCGCAGCATTACAATGAGCTCCCCCAGAAGAGTGTGTCGTTTACGGCTCTTCTTACAGGCGCTTTCATAATGAGAGTAATTTATGTCAGAATTAGATCGTTTTAGGAGAGACGGTCTAAACAGAAATCTAATTGCCAGAGATAAATATAATAACCAGGATGCGAGCAGCCTCTCAGAATCTGTTTAGAATTTAGAAGCCAAAATGAAAAAGCAATGCGTTTTAATGGGCTGGTTGGTGGGGGGAGGGGGGGTAGGACAGATCAGAGAAAATACTTTCTCAGAATGGCTATAATTAACCTGGAAAACTTGCTGTTTTTAGCTAACCTGCTACAACTGAACATGCCTAAAGGCCAAAAAAAAAAAAAAAAAACCCAAACTCAGCAGGCCCAGGAAAACCTTGGTGAGGGTAGAAAGAACATACTTGTGCTGCCTTCATGAGCTCAAGGCCACACCGGCTGCAGAAGCAGGGAGGTGTGCAGGCCTGACCCTTTGGCTCAAAGCTATGCCCTCGACAGGCCAGGCCCCTCAGCCCCACTTAGATTAATCTGTCTGCAAAACCAGCCAAGGAAACCCTACAGCCTGATCCATACTCATTTGTGAGGACAGCGCGGTGCCAGACAGCAGTTGGTTCTACTGTGCATGGCGCCACCATGAGTCAGGGGCCACTTGACAGCAGCTAAAACCATTCACAGTCCACGGGACAGTGGCCTGTTGGGCCACCCTGGACTTCCAACCCCATCCAATTCGGTCTCGACGTGCCTGCCATTCTCCTTCACAGCTCTGCCATGCACACATCTGTCCAAATCCTTCTGGAATCCATTTATGCTGCCAGCTTGTGCCACCTCTGGGAGAAAATCCATTCTGTAAATTCACTACTGCTATGGAAGTCGTATTTCCTCTGACTTGTCCCAGGCATGCCTCACTCGTGGTCCGGGACCCAGTGAACAAGTCTGTGCTCATCGTCCCCACACCAGTTCCAGGCAAATCATAGCCTCCTCTCAAACTCTGCCTGTCAGCTGCCCCGTGATGGGCAGTTCCCCATTCATTCAAGTTGCTATGCAGGGCCGTTGGCTCGCCCTGTGTGATCCTCCTAGGCCCTGCCGTGGTATTGCGGCAAGAGCACGGGACCATTTCAGGAGAGGTCACGCTTCCAATTTCATGCTTTCCAAACCTAACAAGTATGCCCCAGGTGCATACTAGACATGACTTCTGGACTCACGGGGCTGGCGAAGGCACAGCACATGGTCTCCAGTAGAACAAAGTGGCTTGGTGCTGCTCAGTACTACAAGGGCACTTGTCTAAACAAACAAATCCATCTGGGAAGAAATAACAGCCACAAAGCAACTTAGGTGGAATGGTGGTGAGACATACTTTGGACATGTTATCAGGAGAGGCCAGTCCCTGGAAAAAGACATCATGCCTGGCAAAGTAGAGAGTCGGTGGAAAAGAGGACAACCCTTAAAAAGATGGATCGATTCCAACAGTGGCCACAACAATGGGCCCAAACAAAGCAACAGTGGCCAGGATGAAGCAGATCAGGAAGGACAGTTTTCTGTTGTACATACGGTCACTATGAGTGGGGACCAATTGGATGCGCCTAATGACAACAATTTATCTGAAGCAGGGCATAACCAGGAAAGAAAAGCAAATATTGCCAACCCTCCCCTTCCAAGGAGGTTAAGATGCTATGAGACTTAATACCGCATTGATTTATAGAACATTCTGCAAAGGAAACAACACTTTTTAATCCCCCAAACTACTGATAGGAAGACCCACTTTAGCAGGTTCTATAGCCAATGGGGAGGGTGGTCGCTTAAAACGGGGTTTAAAGTTCCAGTCTTAGTTCTGCATATGTATTTAACTTCTTCTAATGTGTGTGTGTTAGATATTCATGCTCTGTTTCATTCCACTTAGAGTTTACGAACCTCTGGACTGCCTTCAAGGAGCTTACTGAAAACATGAAAAATAATGATAATTGAATGAAATGTTCCTGCACAGAGGTCACCTAGGGGTGTTCATGAGGTCATCAGAGTTGGGTTTTCACTGCCAGGAGAATGAGGTGGTAGGTGGGTGATCTAATCTGCTTTTTCATAAGGGAACCGTCGTTCACCCAGAATGAGAACATCCTCTCTCACTTCTCTGCCAGACTCCCACTCCTTTTTTTTTCTTCCATAACTGAGTTCTCCTGCAGCATTCGCCCTTCAGCAGACATCAGCAGTCACGGAGATCCCCTAGGAGCAAATCCAGTACCTTGCCTAGGTATAAGTGACCGATTTTTTGGTCACAGTGCCTGTTGACTTTTCTTCACTTACTGAGACATTAAGATGTTCCACCTCATCCAAGAGCCTTAGATTTTCTTTTTAGCATCTAACAGCCAGGTCCACGAAGCCCAGAGCTCAATTGATCCCCTTAGTTTCTCTGATTTATTTTCTTCCTGCTGCCTGGTAAAAACACAAGGCTAAATAATTGGACTATATGAAGAAGAAAGCCACATTAGAATTGGAGGAAGACTTATTAACAAGGCTTATTCTAATACGACAAATACACAGCCTTGTTTGCTGAAAGTAAAGACTTGAAGCACTTGCTGATGAAGAGCAAGGATTGCAGCCTGCAGGATGTAAAGAAACTGAAATCCTCACAACTGGACATTAGGTAACATCATGATAAATGGAGAAAAGATTGAAATTCTCAAGGATTTCATCTTGCTTGAATCCACAACCAATATTCATGGAAGCAGCAGTCAAGAGATCAAATGAAGTATTGCATATTGGCTGAATCTGCTACACAAGAGTATTGAAAAGCAAGGATGTTGAAGACTAATGGGGGCCTGACCCAAACCATGGTATTTTCAATGGACTCATAAGCATGAGAAAGTAGGACATTAAATAAGGAAGACTGAAGAAGAATAGACACATTTGAATTATGGTGAAGGTTATTGAAGAATATTGAAATTATCATGAACTGACAAAAGAACCAACACATCTGTCTTGGAAGAAGCACAGCCAGAATGCTCTTTAGAAGCAAGGATGGGGAAACGGGCCTAATCTCACATACTTTGGGCAGGTTCTCAGGAGAGACTCATCCTGGAGAAGGCCCTCATGGATGGCAAAGGGGCAGTGAAAGAGGAACGATGCAGACGGATGCAGCTATGGGCTCAGGCACCGCAGCAATGGCTAGCTTAAAGCAGGAGGAGTCAGTGCCATGCTGTTGTATGTACAGGTCGCTATGTGTCAGAGCTGACTCAACCACACCTAAAACATCAAGAAATAATTGACAGCTCAGTCAGAGCCAACCTGTAACGTTGCTTGAGCTTTCCAGGACAGTAATATCTGTAACCTTCCCCCTGGGCAGCCTTGTTCCAGGCCGTGCATTAGCCCTGCTCAAGTGTGACATTCCTTCACAAAAGTCAATTTCCTCCTGTGCTGGGTGAGACAGTTGCGAAAGGATGGATTGGGAGCTCAGAAGCACTAGGGATGGAATCTGGGTTTAAGTCTTTATTCGCTGTGTGACCTTGAGGAAGTTATTTAACTTCTCTCAACTGTTTCTTCATTTGCACACAAAAAAAGAATGCCACTACATCTTGTAAATATGCTATGAAATAGATATTGTATGTCAACCTCTTGGCACAGCATCTGCGTACTTCCTCAGCATGGAAGGAGACCTGTACCCTCAAATCCTCAGGTCAGCATTCAAGGCCTTAGAACTAGCTCTCCTGACTGGCACCCCAGGACAATGCGAGCCTCTGTCCTCTGGCTTCAAGGTCCAGGAATTTGGGTCGAATCATCTGAACATGGGTAGACATTGACAGGCTCCAGTTTTCTTCACAGATTGAGCTTTTTTTAATTTGGTAAACGTAACTACTGAGACAGTCCCTTAGTCGGAGAATGGGGGTGGCTGCTGGAGCCTGTGCGCAGGCCCTCCATTCTCTAAGACACTTGCAACTTTTTTAAGCCCAATCTTCTCCCATCCGCGCTGGACTTTCTTGATCCCTTGTCAACTCGCCTGCTTCTAGGACCCTTGTCTTCCTGGTCAAATTCAGACTGAGTTAATGCCACGTGGGCTTCTGGGAAGCCCATCATCTCTCCTGGTGGTCCGCCATTTGAGAGGGGGGAAATCCTCACTGCCGACAAGTTGATGCCAACTCATCGTGACCCTCTAGGACAGGGTAGAAGGTGCTGAGACTAGGACAGGGTAGAAGTTCTGAGACTGTCGAAAACCCGTTTTCTCATGCAGAAGTCTGGTGGTTTAGAACCTCTGACCTTAAGGATACCAGCCCAACATGTGACCACTACTCCTACGGGGTTCTCCATTACAGAGACTCTTTTTATTTCCTCTTTCCCTAACTCTTCTTGACCTTTCTACCTGGGGTATTGGGTTTCTTTTTGGTTTTTCAACTCGAATCATTTGGTTTCTCCTGCACAACAAACAAAGGGTCTCTTGTTTCTATGTTGTAATAGTTGGCTACACGAGTCGTTTTAGTGCCCACCCACAGAGGTCAAAGGACACAAGCTCCCAGGAGTCCTCTGTGAAGAGCAAATGCCAAATTAGGCTGAATTGACTACTTTGACAGTTGGCATGGAAGGATCTCCTGTGATGACTCCAAAGGACCCTTCGACCCACAGCCAGGTGCTGGCATCTCCCCCATGCCCCACCCAAGTAACACTAAAACAGTAAACAAGGTCCTTCTGTTTAGTCTCTGGAGTCTCAGAAGCTTTGGTCTGGAGTCCTGGATCCAACAGATTTAATATAAATTTTTGAAAAAGCATAGCCCTTTTTATTGTCCAGTGTTCCAGGTGCTTGGAATTGGGCTCAGGAGATTAGAATTTTTTTTAATGGATGAACAGCAAAGCAGCTGAGCTGAGAAATTGGTTTTGGTTTCTTTTAAATCATTTTATTGGGGGCTTGTACAACTCTTATCTCAATCCATCCATCCATTGTCAAGCACATTTGTACATATGTTGTCATCATCATTTTCAAAACATTTTCTTTCTACTTGAGTCCTTCTATCAGCTCATTTATTTCCCTCCCTCCCCCACCTTCCCTCCCTTGGGAAGCCTTGATAATTTATGAATTATTATTTTTTCATGTCTTATACTCACCGATGTCTCCCTTCACCCACTTTTCTGTTGTCCATCCTCCTGGGAGGGGGTTATATGTAGATCATTGTGATTGGCTCCCCATTTTTCTCCCCCACCATCTCCTTCCCATTCTGGTATTGCTACTCTCATTATTGGTCCTGAGGGGTTGTGTATCTGTCTTGGATTCCTGTGCTTCCAGCTCTTACCTGTACCGCTGTACATCCTCTGGTCTAGCCAGACTTGTATAGTAGACTTGGGGTCATGATAGTGGGCGGGGAAGAAGCATTAAAGAACTAGAGGAAAGTTGTATGTCTCATCGGTGTTATACTGCGCCCTGACTGGCTCTTCTCTTCCTTGCGGCCCTTCTGTAAGGGGATGTCCAATTGTCTACAGATGGGCTTTGGGTCTCCATTCCACACTCCCCCTCATTCACATTGATATGATTTTTTTTGTTCTGTGTCTTTGATGTCTGATACCTCATCCTATTGACACCTCCTGATTGCACAGGCTGGTGTGCTTCTTCCATGTGGGCTTTGTTGCTTCTAAGCTACATGGCCACTTGTTTATCTTCAAGCCTTTAAGACACCAGATGCTATATCTTTTGAAAGCCAGGCACCGTCACCTTTCTTCACCACATCTTCTTATGCACCCATTTTGTCTTCAGTGATAATGTTGGGAAGAGGAACATCACGGGATGCTAGGTTAATAGAAAAAAGTGTTCTTGCATTTAAGGAGTACTTGAGTAATGGCCCAATATCTGTCTGCAACCTTAATACTTAACATAAATATACACACATAGATCTATTTCCCTATCCTTATATATATAAATATATTTACATATGTACAAGCCTATATTTAGACCTCTGTAAATGTCCTTTATCTCCTAGTTCTTTCTTCTACTTCCTTTTACTTTCCTCTTGTTCCACTATCATGTTCAACCTTCATTAGGCTCTCTGTACTTCCTCTCAGCTACAATGCATTTGATCTAACTCCACCAGACATTCTATGCCTCCTCATCCTCAATTTTAGATCACTTGTTGTTCCCTAGTCCCTGGGTTTGTTAACACCCACTTCCTTTCTTCCCCTACCTCCCCCTCGCCTGCATCCCCCCAGAGCAGTCAGTCCTGTTGTTTTCGTCTCCAGATTGTTTATTCTGCCTATTTTATCTAGACAGACATGCAGAGACAATAACAAGCACAAAAACAAGCCAGAACAAAAGAAATCAAACAAAACAACCAAAAAAAGTCTATAAATAGTTCCAGGTCTGTTTGTTGACCTTTAGAAGTGTTTTCCCTCCTGTCTAGTCTGATGGGGTGCCACACCCTGGCAAGCTGGGAAATTCTTGAAGTCCGTTTGCTCCACAATCTCAACTTCTGGCAGCTCAGGTTGGTGCATGGTTCACCTCAGCACCCTCTGTGTTGCCTGCACTGGACAGAGCCATGTTTTGTCCTTTGTCTAGACAAGACTTTTAAGGATTCTTAGTGGCTTAGTGGGCCTAATAAGTTACATGTTGGGCTATTAACTGACAACATCCCGAGCTTGAAACCACCAGTGGGAGAAAGACTGGGCTTTCTATTCCCTTAAAAAGTTCTCTAAGAAGAATGAAAATGTATTGAAAATGGTGGTGTCGGCAACTGTACAATTATGCTGGATCTAGTGGAACTACAGATGGTAAATATATATATATATATATATATATATATATATATATATATATATATATATATATATATATATATATATATATATATATATATTGCTTTCTCAGAAACTCACAGAGACAATTCTACTTTGCCCTCTAGGGTCGCTATGAGTCCGCACCGAGACGGTGGCAGTGAGTTTGGTCTTGGTTTGAGACAAGACTTTTAGAACTTTGAGCCCGCTCCATCATCGCCCTCTCCGAGTCACCACTGGGCAAAACTCCCTTGGGCTGGAGGAGGTGGCCAACACCCCTAGGAGCTCTCTGTGAAAGAATCTGGGGGCGCTCCTCAGTGAGGAGAGCCGCTGCGAGGGGAAGCAGGCGCGTTCCGGGACCGAGGAGCTCCCACACGCACGGGCCAGGGTGGGCTGGGGGTGGACCTGGCGGCAAGACGTGCAGAGAGGGCGGGCCTGGGGCGTGGGCGCCCAAGAAGTCCAAGGGCACAGCGGTTTGTTTGGGCCGGAGAGTCTGATCCAGGAAGTTGTGTCTGTGACATCAGGGGTTAGGACGGAGTGGCAGTGAAACCTCAAAGCGCGGGGCGTCGGCCGCAGCAGGGCCCGGAACGCCGCGGGCGCTCGCTGGGCGGGCGCGGCAGGTACGGGCGGCGCGGAGCCGGCGACACCCACGGCCTGGCCGCCCCCCGCCCCTCCCCGGCCCGGCTCCCGGTGGGAGGAGCAGCCTCGAGGGAGGGAATCCTGTACCTCGCCCCCAAAGGCGGGCTGCTATCCCAAGGGGCAGCGCCCAGCAGGTCCCCGCAGCCGCGCCTGGAGGAAACCCTCCGGAACCGAAAGGTGAGTTTCAAGAGTTTTATGGGGGGTTGCTATCTAAATACATTGAAAACCTCCCTCCCTCCTTTTAGAAGTCTCTGCGGTCTCCACTTCAGAGAGGTGAGCCCAGCCCCTGGCTATGTGCGCTTTAAAGTTTCTTCTCTCTAGATCTCCCACTGATCCTTGCAACTTCAGCTCACATTCGTCTCCCTCCTCTCGTGGGGCTCTGCTCCCCAATCTGGGCAGAGCCCACGGGGGTTGCCCGGGTGGGCAGCGGAGCTGTGATTGGACGGGACAGTCTGTTGGCTACTGAATCAGCCACGGCCCGGGCCCCTCCAAGCGTCTCCTGGGTCTTTAGACCTTTCTAAAGCCAAATTTTCAACGGCGAGGGTGAAGGAGCTGGACAAAGCAAAAAAAGTGTGACCTGGAGGCAGGGCGGCGTGGGGACCGATCCACTGTTTGGGACGCGCTGGGGCACAGCCTGCTTCCTGAGGCCTTTAAATCTTTCCACCGCCCGCTCCCAGACCCGTGGCCCTCCCCAGAGGTAGAAAGGGAGACCCAACAGGACCAGTTTCCCTAGCATTTTGAAGAGCGTCCCAGAAATGCGTTATGTAATCATTAGAGTTAAGTAAACTATAGACGTTTGCTGGTGGGAACACACAACACCCGCCTTTCGGAAAGGGAAACTAAAGCCGGCGCCTGCACTTGCCCCAATTTCACTGAAAAGCTGGCGGCAGGCAGCGTGCAGCGCTACCTAGCAGGGAGGCCCCACCGCGTGGTTGAACCAGGAAGGGAGGGGAAGGTGCAGCTGAGCATCTCAGAAGCACCTCCTCTCTCCTCCCAAATGGCTGTGTTCCATTTACTCAGCTCAAGCCCACAGGAACCTGAAGCTAGCTGTAAACCACCCGAATTCTGAAGCCCCGTGGGGTGATGGGAGAGCCTTGAGTTAAAACAACCAGGACTTAAAGGTGGCCTGGCTGCATCTTCCTCACGATTCTTTTACAAATGGTTGGCAAGTTCCACCTAAAGAATCCAGCAGGAGTCTTGCCTGTTTGTAAGCGGACTGGATCCCAACAGTCACCTACTCTGCCCTGCCTTCCTTTCCTTGGTTCTGGGCCGGGGGTGGCCCTGGGTGCAAATCATTCGGAGCCCTCCTGTCCAGGTGGGCCGAAACTCCCCACCTCCATTCCACATACAGTTGAAGGACAGTGAGCCAAACAAATGTTTCTCCCGGTCCCTATTCTGCCAATATTTAGCCTGTGGAATGGATAGAATGATGCCTTCTGCCCTCTTCCCTCAGGTTAACCCCACTCCCCAAAAAACGAACTAATGAACACCTAACAAAGCTAAGCTACTCATTTCAGCAAAGAGGGAGACACATCCATCCGTCTGTCCATTCGACGTTCATTCTCCACACCGTGTGCCAGAAAGAGTCCAAAAACAACGAGACAGCTCTTGGTCAATGAGACCAAGACAGACCCCAAAACAACCCACTAGAGTCTAGAATGATACCCAACCGTCCCAATAGTAACACTGCGGCACTGAAGCAGGCAGTCAGGGGCGAGGGATAAACTCCCTCTGAAATTACCTGGGAAGTCCTCGCTGCAGAAGGGATGAGTGAGCTGGGTCTTGAAAATGATTCAGAGTTCCCAGGGAAAGGGTCTTTCGGATGGAGGAAGCAGCATGTGCAAAGCCAATGGCAGGTGAGGGGCACAATGGGAGTTATGCTACTCTATTGTTGCTCTGAAGACCAGTGGGCTCTCGCCTCTAAACGTGGGAAGCCAGCTTGGGTGTGTCTGTTCCAACCCAGTGAGGCCGGGACCCTAGGCCAACATCAAAATGTTCAAGTGAACAGATTTCCTATGGGGGTTGTTGGCTGCTGTTTGCATATGAGTTGGTGTCTGGAGAGAGAATTAATGGCCACTTAAAGTCCAGCTTGGAGAGCTGGGAAACATGACGAGGAACCAAACTAAGACAGCGGCACTGAGAACTGAGGCAAGGGATCGATTTCAGTAGCAGGTAGGAAGTAGAATCCAAAGTGTCTGGTGCGTAAATGGCTGTAGGAAGGGAGGGACGAGTAGAACTCGGCTGGTTGTGAAGAGCTGAGCTGGGGCTGTGGATGGCAGTTGTGGCAGGCAGGTGGAAGGGGTGGAGGGAGCACTGTGATGGCAGTGGTGGGAACAGGAGTGGGCTGCTGTCGCAGATTGTGGAACAGGTGGTTACGCCTTCAGACAGGCCTGGGAGATGTCCAGCCGGAGAGATATGGTAGACAGTTGAGTGTACACGTCTGGAGTTCAAAGAGAGGTGGAGGCTACTCCAAGTTAGCCATCCGTGTGTTGGACACAAACTCAATATTGTCAGCGGTTCAGAGACCTTGTCTGTTTCGCACGATCAGTGAGACTATATGCATGGCGGTCAGTCCTGGATTTGCCACTAGCGTTCCACAGATGCTCTGCTCGTATTGTTTGGTGACTTCTCCTTAAGTAATTCTATAGGACCCTAGATTATTCTCCCCAAACTGCAAAAGGCCCTCCCAGGGTGGTCGGCAAGGTAATGCACACAAGTAGTCCAGATGCTCGTAACTAAGTGGGGGAAGGAAAGCTTTCAAGGGAGAATCGCTTCCCCGGGTGAAAAGTGAACGGTGCCGTACACTGCGAGACCTGCCTCTTCCTCTCCAAATGCGCGTCTCCCATCTCCAGGGGCTGCACCTCGGTGGGGGAGGCGTGTTCAAACGAACTCCAGACTCTTTACAAAGCGGTGCTGGAGGGATGACTACCAATGCGCACATCTGGATCTGCTGTGACTCTGGTGGGGAATAAAGACAGAAAATGACCTTGAACCTGGGGCTAACCAGAGATGGGTTCAATTCTTGGCTTGACTACTTAGTTGCTGACCTCGAAAAGGTGATGCAGTCTCTCTTAGAAGCTTCGATTCCCTTATATTTTAAAATGGGGCTAATTGGCCCTCACAAGGGTGATGGTTAGAATCTGAAAGAAAAAGAAAGTGTTTTCAAATGTGCCAGGTAAATTGTAAGGCTCACAAGGGGGCCAATAAGTGATGTCATGATAAATGCAGAAAGGGTTGAAGCTGGCGAGGATCTCATCTTGGGGCGGCCCCAAAGAAGAAGATCCTCGGCGCGATGGATGGACACAGTGGCTGCAGCATGGGCTCAAAGCTAACCATCACGGTGAGAGTGGACCCGGGCAGTGTCTCGTTCCGTTGGACATGGGGTCGCCATGAATCAGAACCAACTCAACGACACCACACAACAACATAAAATGTGAGGGAGGCAATTACTAATCTTGCCTCTCAGAGGTAACAAACTCAGATGGACTGTGTAAGCCCTGGGGCAGCATCCTAGGCCCAGACTTGAAGCTTTCTAATTATACCTCATTAAAGTAGTAATTATAAAACCCCTTCCGCCATATCAATGGCATGTGCCAATTCAGGCTTCTGCCTTTTTCAGACTTTTAGCCAAAGTGGTCAGAGCCCAAAGAACTGCACCTTCTGCCCATGTCTGTGCTGGGTGTGCCGTGCACAGGGCTGCGGAAGCCCGGGTATTTTCTGCTCCGTAGGCTGAGCGCCACTCTGAAGGCTGCTTTTCAAAAACTCTCAGCCAGGCGCTGATTAAATCACAGCAGAGACTCTCCCCGGAGCCTCACCGGATGACTTGGATGCAGCTGCGCTTCTCTCCTGTCTGGCCCTGGAAGACCTGGCCACCCAGCGACTCTTGACTGGTCGGCTAATGTCCAAACTTGCAAGCAAACAGACCTGTAAGAGGGCTCTTTGCGGATGAAGAAAACAGGAAGTGACCACGGACGAGAGGCTTCAAAAGGAAGCTACTTGAGGGCACAGCTCACGAGCTGAGTGGAGCCTCGGTGAGGTGCTCCCTTGGCACAGAGCTCGTTCCTGGAGGGCCAGAACAGAGCTCCACCTGTCCATGCCATCTGGGAGAAGCAGGTACTCTTTATGTCTCTGTCACCGGGGCCTCTGGTCCCTCACACACAAGGGCACCCACAGGCCCTCCAATGCTGGCATTGCGCTGGCCCTTCAAGTCCGAATTTCTCCGGAGTGGCCGCTGGGACAAACCAGGAACAGATAGCTAGATGTGGAGGGATCTCAGTCCTTAAGGTGATCTCCACACCGTCCCCCACTGTTTCCCTCTCTGACCCCCTCCCCCAACCTTAAACTGCTATTAAGAATTCCCAAGGTGCCCCGAAGAAGGGCAATGACACCTGGTGCCAATATCAACACAAGCCCCGTCTTTGTTTCATCATACTTACCATGTACGCGGTTTCCCCTCAGCACTGAGGATGTGTGTTGGAGACCCAGAGACAAGTCAGGATCAGATGTGGAACGTTGACCCGGCACTTCCCCTCTGGCGAGAAGGGTCCCGGGTGAAGAATAAACGCTCATCAGACCTGACACAGGTGGCATAAGAGAGAGAAAGACAGTGGCAAGACAGACTTCTTTCCTCCCCCAGCAATACAAGGAGGTCTTACAGCCAGTTCTGTGAAGGGCTCTCCCCAGGGACACGGCCCAGCTCAGGTTTCTGGCTTTGCCACACATCAGACGGAGCTATCTAACAGCATCAACGGAAGACGTACGTGGACATGTAGTGGAGGCTGAGGAAGGCAGTTCAGTCCCAAGATGAACTTCACACAAACACAGGATTCCTTTCTCAGGGGCAGCTCCCAAGGGATCGTGGCAGTGTCCAAACCAAGCCATGCCCCGGGGAAGAGACTGGCTCCCACGATCGCAAGCCGGTTGCAGTATAGAGCTGGTTGCTAAGAAATGGAAGGAAGCCATAGCTGTATTTCTCGGTCAAAGGAGAAGAGAACATTGTGTTTACAGGCCACTGCGGGCTCGCACTCATTCCTGTCTCAGACTCCCTTCTGTCAGGGAGGTACTGGGTTAACTTTCATTCTCCTCTGAAAAAAAAGCATTCATTTCAAACAAGATAGGTTGAAGGAAAGTCTATCAGTTCATCAGTAGTTTCTTTATGTTTTCCAGGCAAGTCATAAAAAGAAATTGGCAAGAGAGGAAACCATGGGAATGGTGGTTACAAAGATAGCGACCTGCCGTCTGTGCTCTTGGCCTTCACCTTGTCTTGTTGGAGAAAGAGCTGGAGGGACCTGTAGGTTGACAAGGGGCTAGAGAGGCTGGGGGTGTGGGAGCGAGGAGCAGCAGTGGGAATGATACCGGGCCGCCTGCTTCAGCACGTGGAAGGAGAATGGCACATGATGGGCATGCTGTGCCCCAACCTAAAAGGCATACGCCAGCGGCACCGTGCATACAAGAAGAGAACCCTGCAGTGGGAGTCCAGCACCTACAGAGTCCCGCCCCGAGCCTAGTGAGGACGGGGTCTGCGTCCTTCTGCTCGTGGTGTCCACTCCGGTTCTGCTGCTCCCCCAGGGGGCCAGCGTGCCCCTCTGCCTGGGGCCATCAGACACTCCAGGCAGCCCCTCAGACCCTGGCCTGAAACCACATGGGAACTAACATGGGGGTCAAAGTAATCTTCTGAGCCATACCCCGATCCTACTCCCCTGCCTTGGAGTCGAAACAAGTGACCCCTCCCCACCCCATCCCTGCGCCTTTCTTCCCACCGGCGAATAGCAGTGTGCCTGCAAATAGAGAGAGGAAAGCAAAACGCAGTCACCATCAAGTCACCCCCATGAGGACATGAAGGACAATGCCCAGCATCCTAGCGTTTCAGGACTGCGGCATGTAGAGTGTCGATGGCCAGACCTTTCTTCCACCGAGCCCCTTGATGGATTCAAACCACCACACTTTGGGTTAGCCACTGAGCACTCAACTGTTGGCAGCACCCTGGGGCACCAGCGTGGATGCTGAGCTCTCAATAACCGTCTATCTGTTGCACGAGCGTGCTAAAAATTTGAGGCCTACAAAGACGACAAGCCCAAAGTGCCTCACCTGGGCAGCCCGTTCGGTTGTTGTCAGTGTCCGAAGGAGAAGCGGCTAACCCTTGAGAGGACCCTCCCCCTCTGAGGCCTGGCCCCGCAGAGATTTAAGCCTTCCGTCCAGCTCCTTCCTGGGAACTGACTGCTGGCTTCCACCCTCCCTCTGGGCCACCACCACACCTGACCTGAGACATCCCTCCTGCCCGAGCCCCACCATCTGCCCAGTAGCGGCTGCCAGCTCCACACAGCCCAGCACAGCAGTGGCCTAGATGAAACCTCCCGGCTCTTACGTGGATGCCCCACACCATCCCAGAACCAAACCTACTCAGGCAAAGGGGGCCCATTTGCACACCCCATCACCCCACCAGGAGCTGCTCAGCACTTTCCTACTTTCCACAGGAGGGACTCAGAGCCTGCCAGGAGGGAGATTGGAACACGCCCACAGCCTTCCAGGGTTCAGAAAGAAGCACTGATTGGGCAGGGGAGTGAGGGTGCTGGCATGTTTCCAACTCGCTGCAGCTCTGAGTAAGTTTGTCTCCAGACACTCTCGCGCCCTCGGAGGAAAGTCCTGGGCTTTGCTCAGTGTCCCGTGGGTGGCTGACACGGATTTCCAAAGCTGCCCATGGAAAGGCCCTCTCATTTCCAGACAGAGACACCACGCCCCTGAGGCTGCCCTGACGTGCCCTTGGCCGGGCCAGGAGAGGAAGCGTGGTCACAGAGCATGTGCTGCATGGGGAAGAAGGCCCCATGCCCCTGAGGAGCCTTTTCCAGAAGGAGGATCGCAGTGGTTTAAAAATATATCCTTCCTTCAAAGTGAGTGAGGCGGAGGGTGAGGAAAAATACTACTTAAACCGCAGGGTATGTGGTCCGTCAACACATGTTATTGGGGCAAAAACATAAAAACGCATCCCAAAGCTCAAGGTGTTTTGTTGTTCTCAGGTGCTTAGGCATGGAACTATACCATTCCTTCCCATCTGCTTTCTAACTAGCTTTCAAGAAAGTGTTGCATGATCTCCTTGGACTTGTATTTCCCAGGATGCTCACCATTTGCCTTTGCTGCCGATCATTGTATCTGAAGTGGCAGGCTTTCAAGGTCTTTGATCTGATGGTCCAATTAGAGATACTGAGCCCTGCCTCTCCGTGTCTAGTAATGTGGGTGCTTGAGAGAGCAAATATTTAGGGTAGACGATAAAGCCCCTTGGTGTGGCTCACTAGGAAGAACACAAGGAGTGCTGTGTGTGTGCTGAGTTCCCTGGCCAGGGGGCGGGGGTTGGTGCAAACGACTTGTACTCAACCACTGACCTTAAAGGTTGGCTGTTCAAACCCACCTCACGGCGCTGTGGAAGAAAAGCGTGGCTGTCTGCGTCTGTAGACATCGCAGCCAAGAAAGCCCTACTCTGTAGGGCTGAGTTCGGTATGTGCTGGGCTCAGCAGCCGGTTTAGTTTGGTTTCATTTGGTATACGTGCTGGGCATTGCCTTGGATGCTCCACCTACATCCTCTCCTTTACCCTGCATGGTGGCTCAACACAATAGGCACTACGGTTGTCCCTATTGTTATCCCTATTGTATAAAAGAGGAAGCCGAGGCCTCTGTGCCAAGAGCTACTGCCTCTGCCCCGGATTCCACAACACTGTCTTACCAAAAAAAAATCTCCCGGGATGAAGAAGTCATTCCGTTCCACATGAGTTTCTGGGCTACTTTAATGGATCGATGGGTGAAGAGGTCATCTGAGCACAGTGGAAGCAGTGCGATGATAGGCAAACAGCAGGGACCTAGCAAAGAGCGCTTAGCTCGACTCTGGGAGAGGACAGCTAAGTCTTTTTTGAGGATAAACCTTTGTTACCCTAGATCAGATCTGACACTGACACCCGACTCAGTCACCCTTTGTTTTCATCAGCCTACCCCAGTGCACGGTATCGGGCAGATAGTAGCTGGGCATAAACTACTGCTTATTAAGCATGCCCACTTCATGGAGGGAACCTCAGCCCTCCTCGCACTGCTGTGGGACTCCAGTGCCAATCGCCATGTAGCCACTCAGAGGCTTTCAGAACAGACTGTGGCCCAGAGACCCAGGACCACAGTCAAGGGAAGGGCATGAAGCCTAAATGAGCTTGGTTTTGTTTGCACATCTCACATGGCTCTGAGCACGTGAGAGACAGAGGAGAGGGGAAGGAGGTGGCGAGAGGCACAGAGGCCTGGGAAATGGCATTGTGTGGAAGTCTCCCCAAGCCCACGTGACCAGAGCACTGCATGGTACCCTTGAGCAACCACCCCCAGAACGCATTCATTGCCATCGAGTCGATTCTGATTCATAAGGACCTGCCCGTGTGGGTTTCAAAGATTATCACTCTTCACAGCAATAGCAAGCCTCGTCTTTCCCCATTGGAGCAGCTCGTGGGTTTGAACTGCAGACCTTTCCGTTTGCAATTCAACTTGTAACCACTACGCCACCAGAGCTCTCATCCTAGAGAAAAGATCAAATGAGCTGGCCAGCCACTTTCCAAAGCTCTTTTCTCCACTTTATTTCAAGGTCTCATTGTTGCTTCAAGGTATCCTAGCAGGTGGCTTCCCAGTAGCTGCGGCAATTCACCTCAGCCAAAAAGTGCAAAAAGAGTCCGAAGGCACCATGGTTCAGTGTTTGACAGTTGGAGCCCACCAGAGGCTCCAAGGGGGAAAGTCGTGATAATCTACTTCCGTAAAGACTCCAACTGTGAAGACCCTCTAGGGAAGCTCTGCTCCATCCTTCAGGGTCAATAGGAATCAGAATCAATGCACTGGCAAAGGGTTTGGTTGTTTGGTTTGGTTTGGTTTGGTTTGGTTTGGTTTGGGTTGGTTTGGTTTGGTTTGGTTTGCGTTGGATTGGGTTGGGTTGGTTTGGTTTGGTTTGGTTTGGCAGTTGCAAGAACCAGTAGCTCCATGGGGCAGTCTCCCAACAAGGGATTCTCATTCCTGTCTCCCCACCCCATGACATCTTGGTTCTGGGACTCACTCTCTTAGCTTTGGCTCCTCTGCAGAAAGAAGTGCCGTGAAAGCCACTCAGGCAGCGGGGCAGCCATGCTGTAGAATACAGAAGTGGCCCAAACATGGCTCGGGCTACATTTTTCCACACACATTCTTCAAACACCTCCCAATGCCTGACACTATGTTTAGGGGCTGTGAGGAATTTTTTGAAACCAGGGATACAGATCCCACCCTCAGGGAGGCTGCAAGACATCCCTGTGATTCCCACCCCTCCCAGTAAAAGTTTGGGGAAAACAGGCTGATCTCTGGAATTAGAATCTTTTCTGGAATCTCTGCCCTCTGTTCTCCCACTGCCCAGGCGCTAGCCATCACTGACCCCTGCTTCGTCCCTGCTCAGCTGCCTCTCCAGATGTCTGACCAGCTGGCCTGCGCCATAAACAGCTGCTGATGGCTGCACCCCTGACCGTCTGTGCTCCGCCCAACACAAGACCTTACCCCGACCCTCGCTTACCCCGCTGTTCCCTGGCCCTGCAGAACCATGCAAGGCAGGGACAGATGTCAGGTCTCTTGGTGCTGAGGGTGAATGTGGGCACCTGCCTCAGTTGAGAGCATGCAGCAACGTTACCTCGGCAGCAATTGCATGTTGTTGTTGCTGTTAGCTGCCCTCGAAGCGGCACCCAGCTCTTGGCAACCTCATGCGCAATGCAACAAAATGTATGCTCGCTGGCCCTGCACATCCCATCATCAGTTGCAGATTGGATGCAGCTGGTCCACAGGGTTTTCCTTGGGAGGAGAGTGCCAGGTCTTTCTTCCCATCCATCTTCATCTGGAAGTTCTACTGAAACTTCTTCAACCTCAGGACAACACCCAAACCTCCACTCACAGATGTGCATGAGGTGCATTTGCCAGGAATTGAACCCAGGTCTCCTATGTGGAAGGCGAGACTGCCCCACCTGAATCATCTCCACCCCCACACTTAGTCACAGAAGCCTAACACTGGCTCTTTTCCAGCCCCCAAGACCTTAACCAGTCAGATCAGTTAGTCGATCAACAAGCATGTGTTGAGTATCTCATACGTGCCAACGTCGCACTAGACACTGGGAAGACATGCGGGAACGTTCACAAATCACTCACTGTCTCATGAGAAAGCAGCTGGGTGGGGCGTGATCATTTCACCTCCCTGTGAAGGAGGGGCAGAAAGAGCAATAGACAGACTTAATTGGCAGGCAGACTTCAGGACTCAAGGTTTGCTCCTTGGGCAAATAATTTCACTCGATTTTCCTAAAGCTTGTGCTCAGTGTTGGCAGTGTTGCCACACAGGTAGGCTGTGTGTGTGTGTGTGTGTGTGTGTGTGTGTGTGTGTGAGAGAGAGAGAGAGAGAGAGAGAGAGAGAGAGAGAGAGAGAGAGAGAGAGAGAGAGAGAGAGAGAGAGAGAGAGAAGGGATTGAAACCCCTTTGAATTTGAGCCAGCCAGTTGGGCTGCTTTCTCCAGGGTTGTAACCGTGGATCTGAAGTCAGGAGGGTCACCACATTTTAAGCTATACCGGAGGCGCTGCAAAAAGTTCACTGTAAAAACCCCACTATCTTTTCATCCCCGAGGGATGCAGTATATTTGGGAATACGCGGGCAGGAAATGCACGGTGCGCTTGTGATTCCGTAACACGGAAATCTGCCTTCATGGGCAATCATGGGGAACGTTCTTGGGCCCAGCATGCCATGGGCCACCCTCCCCCAGCTCACTGTTCCTCGTCAGGAGGGGCACGAGGAGCATTTCCTGCTTGTAGCCCTCCTCAGCCATGACCTTGAGGACCCCACCCCCACCCAGCGTAGCAGCTCACCCCAGGAAAAGACCTGAGGAAGGGTGAGTGGGCTGTGGGGTGTGGCTGAGTCAGAATAAGAGGCTGGACTGGCCATTTCCGGGGCCTCCTTGGTTGGGCTCTTTGCTTGACCCTGCTGTGCTGTCTTGAGTCGCCTGGCATCCCTGGCATTACCCTCCTCCATGCCTTTCAATACCCTGCTGACTTGGCATGCATTCTCTAGCTGCCCCCCCCAGAGTCCCCTTACAAAGAACAGCATGCTCTTGGTGCTTCCATACCTTCTGTTGGACTTCCCTTGGGGCATGTATCTTTTTTTTTAATGTTTTCTTTCTTTTAAAAAATATTTTTTAATTTAAAGATCAATTTATTGGTAGCGCTTACAACTCATTACAATCCATACATCAATTGTATCAGGCATATGTGTACATATGCTGCGCTCACTCTTTTCTAGACATTTACTTTCCACTGGAGTCCTGGGGATCAGCTCTTTTAACCCTCCCTTCACCCCCAACCGTGGGACCCCTTGATAGATTATAAATTATTTTCATATCTCACGCTGACCGCTGTCTCCCTTCCCCCCATGGTTTCTCTTGTTCTTCCCTCTGGATGGGGGTGTGGTTATGTGTCAATCATTGCGATCCATTACCCCTTCCTCCCCTCCTCTTCCCCCCTTCCCCCTATGCTTCTTGGATCGCTATTCTCATTCCTGCTTCTGTTCTGTGTGTTGTGAGCTCTTATCTCTTATCTAGACCTGTGTACATACTCCGGTCTCGTCCAGAGTGAGAAGCAGGACTGGGGTCATGATAGTGGAGGGTGAGGAAGCCTCAAGGAACCAGAGGAATATTGTGTATCCCATCAGTGTTTTATTGCACCCTGGTTGACTCATCCCTTCCCTGCGGCCCCTCTGTGGTGGGATGTTCCATTGTCTACAGATGGGCTTTGGGTCTCTGCTCTGACCCCCATCGCCCTCAACAATATGTTTTTGTTTGTTTGTTACGGGTCTTCTGATGCCTGTTACCCAGTCCCTTTGGCACCTCATGGTTGCTGGTGTTCTTCCATGTGGGCTTGTTGCTTCACTGCTGAAGGCCGCTTGTTTCACTTCAAGCCTTTAAGACCCCAAGCACTATATATTTTAATAGCTGGGCACCATCTACTTTCTTCACCACGTTTGTTTATGCACCATTTTGTCTTCAGCAATTGTGGGGCACTTATCTTGCCAAGCCTTCTAGTACTTCTGTGCTCATCCGTTTCCATGACAACAGAGACAACAATCGAGTTCACAGACTACTGGTAGCTCTCTGAGGTCCTTTACCTAGACATTGAAAGACTCTCCTCTCAAGGTAGCACTGTCTGGGGAAGCCTGGAAGAGAGAGGTGTTCCTCTGCCCTTAGTAAAGACTCTGTGAATGTGAACTGAGCTGTCTGGTCTGGTGCTGAACTGCAGAGGACTGAACGGCAGCCCTGGGCTTCCTCAGCCTCAATTGTATGAACAACCCAAGATCCGGAAAAGAAGGAAAGAGCTGGCAACGGGAGTACCTTACACACACACAAAAGATATTCTTTGCAGTTATAATTGCAAGGTAGAAAGATACACACACACTTTACTCAGTGTGCTTCACACAGGAAGTTACCAAAAGAAACAGTGTCACCACATCAACACTGAAATGTCAAGAGCACACCCAAACACAGGGCTTTCCCCCATGGGGATGGTGTCACTTTGAAATGATGTAATATGCATGTCCAATAAAGCACCACCAGGAGATGTAGGCCTGTCTCCATTCAAGGCCAATGGTCTCTGCTGGTCGGGATGGGCTCTTGACTGTTCATTTCTCTTTCTCGGCACTGATATCCTCACTGGTGTTTCCAGAGTAGCCAGTCGCCAATAGAAACCTGCAGGAGTGCCTGAAGAATAGCAGGCATCAGAGCGCACTGCCCAGGTGGCAAGTGCTTCTTCTCCAAGCCCAGATGTTGGCATTCCAATTGGTGGTTTGGGTTTGTCTTTTCCCCCTTGAGTTTCTTCTGCTCTCTGACCACAATGCCATGCCGTGAGCTGAGAGACCAGCATGATGATCAAGTCAATTGCCCTGAAGCAAACCAGGGATGTGCTAAAAGTATAGCCATTGGGGAGGGAGTGAAGTAGAGGCTGTAAACTTTAATGGAATCAAGGAAAGCTTCTCACAGAGAATGGCATTTCAAGCAAGGCTTAACCCCTTCACTGCTGAATTGTTTTCTGCTTTGAACTTTTGACAGACCATGTCTTCAGAAATGGAAAGCCTTTCGATGAAAAAAATAAAAAAGTTTTAAGGGGATGTGATTTGACTTTTCATACAATCCAGTGGGGGCACGTATGTGCTGAGAGGGTTCTGAGGCTGGGGTTGGTGGGATCAGGCCCATGTCTTCAAAGTCACAGTGGTACAGAACCCAACCAGATGGTTGTGTGCATTAAAAGTGGGATGACACCTTCCCACTAAACTCCAGAGATGGAAAATGTAGTTGTGGCCTGTATGTCCCTCGGGTCACAAAAGGGCAAATGGACGCCAGATGATGTGGTGGCCGTGGGTGGAGCCGGGGATTGGGTAGAGCTGTGGGTTCCAGACACAACAACTTGTCTGAGGCCCAGAGTCTGAGAACGGCCAGAAGCAAGACTTTGTAAACTGTAAAGAGACAACCCACAGCAATTGGTTACTGTCGATTCTTCTCTCGGTGTGTCTTCTAAGGAATCTGTGTAGCCGAAACACCACACTGGGAAACCGGACACTAGCACGCGGGCTCCCCTTGGCCAGGGGCCAGCATTCTATAGCATTGAATAGATGCTGCTTGCTGCTGCTGTTCAGTTTCTGCATCTGTTAAACAGGGCGAGACATGAAAGCTCTCCCACCCCACACGACAGTGGATTGAATGAAGACGCGTCTGCAAGAGCATTTAAAAAATTAAAAGGATTTATGTCTGCAGGGCGTGTGATCAGATTTTCCCCGTCCATCACTAAACAGCCCGTGGGGTGTCCGTGGAAGGGGGAACGAAGGCATCAGTGTGTGCAAGCCCTGCCCGCTCCCCCGGCCCCACTCCCAAGAGAGTGCAAAATAAATAGCCGCTTCTTCCTGATTGCTTTGGTGATAATTCATTTCAACTTCATAATCAGATTTTGTCTGAGGAATAAAGTATGTTATTAATAAGGTTTTTGCTGGGAGTTTTTTAGTTCTCTTTTCTCTCTCTCTCTCTCTCTCTCTCTCTCTCTCTCTCTCTCTCTCTCTCTCACTCTCTCTCTCTCTCTCAATATCTGTGATTACTGAACCTAGCTGGCTAGGGCAGATTGCCAAAGAGCCCAGAGGTAAGGTTTCATCCTGTATAATCCCAAATTCTGGCCAAGACATACTTTCAGTCATGAGCACCATTAGATAAGAGAGCAGGGAATGCTGGGACACTGGTGATGTTGGACCCCGCTGCTCACCAGCTTTGGGGAAATCTTAGGGCCTGTCGCACCAAACCAATGTTAAGCCTGCAATCCCAATGCCTAGATTCCATCAAGGTGAGTCCGACACCAGGTCCCAGGTGGCCCTAGACATGTTGGAGCAGAACTGTCCTTGTGCGGGCCTTTCAGAGGTACATCACTGGGCCTTCCTTCCCAAGTGCCTTTGGGAACTAACAGTCTTTAGGTTAGGAGTTGAGTGTGTCAACCACTTGTGAGACCCAGGAACGCCTAGACCTACAGAACCCACTGCAGTCTCACCGAGTTTACCTGCACCACTCTGCCTCACCACTTGCCTGCAGCACCTGTGTCCATCCATCTCATGGAGAGCCTTCTTCTTTTCCGCTGCCCCTCCCCACACCTTAGCCAGCATGTCGTCTTTCTCCAGGGACTGGTCTCTCCTGATACCATGTCTGTAACAAGTAGGTGAGGCTATGGCTTGGGTGAGGCACACCTGAGTCCTCAGAGCACCATCCTTGCTTTTCAGTACTCTAAAGAGATCGTTTGCAGTAGATTTATCTAAACCAATGCATCACTTGATCTCTTGACCGCTGTTCCATAAACGTTGATGGTGGATCCAAGCTAGATGAAATCCCTGACAACATCAACCTTTACTCCATTTATCAACATGTCACCCATGAGGCCAGTTGGGAGCATTTTGGCTTTCTTTACACTGAGCTGCAATCTGTACTGGAGGCTGTAATCCCTGCTCTCCATCAGCAAGTGCTTCTAGTCCTCTTTCAGCAAGCAAGGTTGTGTCACCTGCATCTCACAGGTTGTTAATAAGCCTTCCTCCGATCCTGATGCCGCATTCTTCTTCATATGAGCCAGGTTTTCTGAGTATTTGCTCAGCATACAGGTTGAATATGTATTGTGACAAGATACCTCCCTGGCACACACTTTTCTTGACTTTAAACACGCAGTAATTCCTTGTTCTGTTTGCACAACTGCCTCTTGATCCAGGTTCAGGTTCCTCGTGAGCACAGTGAAGTGTTCTGGAGTTCCCATTCTTCTCAAGGCTCTGCATAGTCTGTGGTGGTTCTCAGAGGCAAATGATTTAGCGCAGTCAATGCAACGCAAGTAAACATCTTTCTGGTCTGTTTTCTGCCAAGAACCATCTGATGTCAGTGATGATGGCTGTTGATCACATGGAGATTCTCAACAAATACTTCTTAAAATGAAATCCATACTCCACAAAATAATTCTCAAGGCATATGATGTTGGGATGAATCATTGCTGTAACCTCTCGGTGTATACAGAACAACGTGCTTGTGACAATGTTATTACAGTGAGTCAGTAATCAACCTGAGGGAAGCTATACGGCAATCCCTGGCCGGGGGTGGGGGGCCAGTCAGAGGGCAGCGAGAAATGCAGGTACTGCTCCCTCCGCTCACACCCAGCACCACGACACCACTGCCCCCTCGCAATGGGCGGAACATGCTTGTTAGGACTTGCTGAGCAGGGTAGACACGCTCAGCTGCCCGTGGAAGCTCGTGGCCATTTGGGAACATGGGGGACCTGGGTTACTCTGCACTGAGTGGCAGAGGGGCCTCGACCCCATGGCAAGGCCAAGTAAAAGCATCCCCCTTGAAGAGGCGAGGTGCCCATCCCTCATTCCTCCCAGCACAGCAGCAGTTTCCTGAGGATTCCAGGTCCCTTTGCCTAAGCTTCCTGCCATGCCCCACATCTGTTTATAACTAAATATTTACGTAGTTCCTAACACCCAGCAGCCTGGCAAAGAAGATCACTGTGGACCTGCTAGTGAAATAAACAGATCCCTCTCAGAAGAACTAGGGAGGCAGCACTCGGGCTGGCTTACTTGGGACACGTCAGCAAGAAAAAGCGGTCGATAGGAACGGAGCTCAGGGTTGGTGGAGTTGGGGTCAGTGAAAACCAAGCAGATGCACCAGAACCGCGGACTGAAACATAGCCACCGTCGGGAAGATGGTGCGGGACCAGACAGCGCTTCCTCGGCACCACACGCAGGGCTGCCCTGAGTCACAGCTGACTCAGTGACCCTTTGCCGCAATAGCCTTTGTGCACAGCCACAGGCATTGCTGACTCTGACGCAACCCCCCCCCCCCCCCCCATGAGGCAGGTGTTCGTTTCCACTTAGCTATTTGGGTGTTTACTTTGGAAAGTGCATGCACGGGATGAAATGCTGAAACTATGCCCCACGGGCAGGGAGTGAAGTCTCCTTCCAGAGAGGCCACATGCACTCTCTTGTCCTTGCAGAGCGCACCCATTTTGGAGATGAAGAAACTGAGCCTCGAGGCAGCTGAGTGACTCTCCCAAGGTCTCGTGCTGAGTAAGTCCCAGGGCAAAGATTTGAACTGACTTCTCCTGCCACTGCCTGGGAGCTGTCCCCAGGCTCAGGGCTGTTCAGCTTTCCTTCGGTGTCTTTTGATTCAGTTCACAGGAGAACTTACAGGAATGCAAACACATCAAAGAAAAGTCAGTGCCAGGACAGGAGGTCTGAGGCTCCACTGGAGCACAGCAGAGAGGACTGGCTGCCTGCTGTTAGGCCTTCCATGCCAGCTCCCTTCCCCTTTCCCACCCTCTAGTTCACTGGGAGGAGGTGTGTTATGCATGGAGCTTCTGAACACAGGAAAAGCATTACAAGCCCACCAGCCACTGCACACGACGTCGATGAGGCTGTATACTCCTGTCAAGACGGAAAGTCTCAGAAACGCAAAGGGGCTGTTCTACCCTGCCCTGTAGGGATGTTGAGAGTGGGAATCAACTCGATGGCAGTTAGTTTGGTTTTAGGTTTAGGAACTGACGGGGAACGGGGCCATATAGTTACAGCAATGTATTCTATCAAAGAATTCCCACCAGGCCGGTGTGCCACCCATTTAAGACCCTGATACCTTGTAGGTTGGGCAGATGAAAAAATGTATCCTGGGCTGTTTGTGAGAGATAAAGCCTAATGGCCCAGCCCTGAAACCGTAGAGTAGAAAGCTAGAAGACAAAGTCTGAGATCCCTGATCTGTGCCACCACCTCATCTACCTGCCAGGCCCCCAGGCACTTTCCAGAAAGTTTTCCATAGCGCTTGGAGGTCTCCTGGCACAGGTGTGACCCTCTCCTACAGGTCGCTCTGAGTCAGCACTGACTGGATGGCAGTGAGTTTGGGCATGGGGCGGGGGACCTGGGGTGGGGGTGGGAGTGGGAATGGTGGGAGGAAGCACACGGAGTGTGTGTGTGTGTGTGTGTGTGTGTGTGTGTGTGCATTTAGTATCTATAGGGTTGCCGTAACGGCTAACTGCTGACAACTTGGCCTCTGGCGCATGGCAGCCCAGGAGTCAGAGTGAAACAAATGCTGTCTGGTCCTGTGCTGTCTCCATGGCTGGTCACAGACCAGACCATTGTGACCCCGAGGGGTTTCATTGGCTGGTTTTCAGGAGCGCCACAGAAGCCTACTCAACATCAGAGCAGGCAACAGGCCTCCCCTAAAGGGGGGGGGGAGGGCTACACCTGAGCTACGTTGGTCCAGAATTGAGCCAGGCTCTCCTCATGGGAGGTGGGAATTCTACCACAGCCCCCTACCACTGAGCCTCTGCCAACTCACAGAATCTCCACCTGTGTCCCGGGAGAATGACAGGCCTGTTTTTCCAGTGGCCCAGCCCCAGGCCTTCACTCCAAGGCAAGCCGGGGCGCACTCCAACGCCTTAAGTTGTGGTTAGCATCCGAGTGTGCTAGCTCTTTGTACGACCCGCGGACTCCATCTGTAGGATTGTCTCTTGCAACTCCCTTCAGTGATTTTGTTTCTATCTACTCCAAGTATCTGCAATTAGCTGTGTGTGGCCTCCTCTGAGAGGCGTTTCAGGGGTGGACAGGAAGATGGGGGCAAGGGCAGATGCACCGAGGGGATCGAAAATGTGTGGAACCAGTGATGGTTCCAGAAGGTTCTCTAAGATGAACTTAGAGAGCAGCCATTTCTCCGCACAGAGGGACCTAACACCGAATTTGATGAGAAAAACACCCAAGAAAGAAAGAACAGTGGTGAAATAACTTGCCTGCCTGTCACATGGTAGATGCTCAGTAAGTATTTAGGGTTACAGTCACCAACGATGATAATTTTTTTTTAAAAAAATGCACTGTGCACTATTAAAAACCCAAACTCACTGCTACCAAAACAATTTGAACTCACAGTGACCCTGTAGGGCTGGACAGGACAGAACTGCCTGTGGCTTTCCGAGACCGTAATGTCTTACAAGAATAGAAAGCCTCATCTTTTTCACACTGACACCATTGTGGTTTTGAACTACTATCTATTGGTTAGCAGCCCAGTGCATAACTCCTAGGCCACCAGGGCTCCCCTACGCAATGTTAGAGATGCACATTTAAACCCGTACAGACAGGAAGTGAAGTTCACCCTCCAATAGCAAGCGCTGCTCTCCACAGCTTGCCCTCTGGGACCAAACCCAAGGCCGGCAGGCTGGCGAGTCTGTGCACTCCACAGGGCTGAGTTATTGGAATGAGGATATTTCTGCTCACTTGTTACCATTTGGCCTTTACATTTTAAGTCTCGCTATACGATAGCGCTTGGCTTTTAATTGCCCTGAACTTTTGTTAACATTAAATGGAGAGAAGAAATGGGCAGGAAAATAAAAACCATATCTGTATTGCTTTGGAGTTGCATAATTGTGTATTTTTGCCGCACCATTAGTTTCAAACTCTCTCAGCCTGTGTGCCTCTCCCCCACTAGCCCTAGGGAGAAAAAAACACAATACTACTGCTAAGGCATTCACTGAGGGCTACAGAGTCTGCAGCATGCTAAGCTCCCTTTAAATTTCAGATTTATTTGTTTCATCGCCACCTGTGCGGGAGGCCGGAGCTGACCAGTGAGTGCTTGGCTATCCCCTGCCTTTTCAGATGCCCTCTGTCCCTCCCAGAGGATATGACGTGGGAAGGCTTAAGCATCAGTTTGGAGAGTTGGCAAGAAGCAGAGCTTTCCCTTTATTTATGGAACAGAAACGGCCGGGCCCAGCCCAACCAACCGTCCGTAACCCAGATGACTTCAGAGCCTCGGCTCACTTTCCAAAACTTAACTCTGCCTAGGTGTTTTCGACCGCACCCACAGACACAGCCTCCCAAACCAAACCCTCCCCTCGTCCTCTCGACAGTGTTCCAGAATGAACGTGACAGCTCTCTTGCTCTGTCACCATAGCTACAGGCTTTCTGAGCACCGGGACCAGGATGTGGTCTGAGGTACAGGAACGACACATAGACGTGTGACATCGTGCATGGCCTTAAATGCTTCAAATGGGAAACTGGGTTCCTAATGGTGATGATTCATAAAGGGACGGGGAGGGCCCAGCAGGGCGGAGGGCTATACCCTAGAGAAGTGAGGGGTTCTAATGTTAGCCTCCGATTGACTTTTTCGTATAGTACCCCAGAATGCCACTGCCTGTCCTGGACACTGCAGTCTTCGCTTTGCAGTGGCCCCTGTGTGCCTTGGGGGCTTGTTGCTCTTCACAACAACCTGGCCGGGATTCTTGGGATGGGAGATGGCCTGGTGTACCAGGCGAGGAAAGGGCCCAGAAAGCGTAACTGGCTCAGCCCACGATCAAGAGACCAAAGGGGCTTCTGCCCTGAGACTAGAGCCAGATCCTCTGGCTCCTGCGGCAGGACTCTGGCCACGCGCCCTTTTACCAGCTTTCTGCAATTGTTTCCAGGAGCATTTTCATACCTGTTCATTCTTCCGGCAACATCCCTCATCCTTGATGGGTTTAAAGTTTTTTTAAATTAAAAATCATTTGGCTGATTAATCAAAAGAACTAAAACTAAGCTGACTGGCATCAAGTCGATGCTGATGCATGGCTCAACTGTACAGGGTAGAGTGGGGCAGCGTAGAGCAGTCCCTGTGGGTTTGAGACGGGAACGCTTTACGGGAGTAGAAAGAAATGGCTGGCTGTAATGTAACGAACGACTTGACCTTGCGGTTAGCAGCCCGGTGGGTCACCACTACACCACCGGGCCTCCATTGATTAATCAAAGATTGGGGTCAATTAATCAAACCAGAGGCTACAACTGGAAAGCAAGTCTTGCCTTTCCCCTCGGATCTATTTTCCAAGCCTTCACTTACGCTAGCTTTACCCTACAGAGATGACCGAAGAGAAACCCCAACCCCCCTGCCATCTCCCAGCGGCCCTCCAGGACGGAGTGGCTCTCCCCCTGGGGTTCCCGAGCCCGTGACTGTGTGCTTGACCTCCTAGGAACTGCTGGTGGGTTTGCATCGCAGATCTTGCCGTGGGCAGCCAAGTGCTTAACCCACTGCGCCACCCGGGCTCCTTGCAGTCGTGTCGCCCCTGCTCCCCAGGGAGTTGACAGTCCAGGCGCTGCAAGTTCAAAAAGCCTCCAGGGGCCAGACTGCTGACAGGACAGGGCAGAGAGAAGCTGGCCGGCTAAGGGCAGTGCTGCGGGGTCGGGGGGCGGGGGAACAGCACCCACAGATTGGTTAGGTTAACTATTCATTACGTCAGACTAAAACCTGCGAGCGTCGCATGAAATTGGTGACGGCAATTGAAAAGTGCCTCTGGGTGGGCTGTAACTTGTGGCCTGCGAGTGTGCCATACACCGGCTCAAAGCCTTACGCCCTCTGTGGGGGCTGCCCTCAGCCGGTCTGCTGCTCCCCTGTGAGGTGCCTGGAGCCTGCTCACAGCAGCCTCACGGGACAGGGCCACGCCTTGTGGAGAAACGCATTCTTGAGTAGTACCTTCCGGCACCTGAAGGAGGGGGTATATTTCAATGGGAATCGCGTGTCTGGCTACGTCTGGGTGCTTCCAGCCCATTCATCAGGGGTGGACCCACAGAGTGACACACATGGTCACCTGTAAGACGGTTCCTGGATGCATGATTAGGCCAATGCCCATTCTCCTCGAAGAGAAAGCCCCGCGGCCGAGGTCCTTAGCCTCCTGAGAAGAGCGGTTGGATGGCGTGGGGGGTCACAGGGCTCAGACCGGAAGGACTGACCGGGAACCTCCTGCTGCACTTTGGCACAGTGGTACCCCCAGGGCTGTGATCTGCATGGTCAGCAGCTTGAAACCACCAGCAGCAGCTCAACCCCGAGGGGGAAGGCTGGCCTTTCCACTCCAGGAACAGTTAGCCTCGGAAACCACCTGGGGGTCGATGAGACAGTGAGTTTGGTTTGGTTTTAGGCCTTGGGAAGGTTGAAATCTCCAGTAGCCTCAGTTTTCTTCTCTGTATCCCAAAATAGTTTGTAGAGTCCATGCTGACTCCTAGTGACCCTTTCGCAGAGAGCAGGTGGCATGCCCCCGAGGCCCCTCCCTCCAGGCTGTCAGTCTCGCAGCAGGAAGACATCTCTCTCCCAAAGAGCAGCTGGTGGGTTTGAACAGCGGCCCTTGGGTGAGCAGTCGCGCTCTCAACCACTGCGCCACTGGGGCTCCTCCTCAGCGGTGCCACGGGGATGAAACAGAGGCCACACCTCTAGAGCCCCCATGATTACCACAGGGAACGGCACCCTTAGCAAGCACTCAGCCAACCGCCTCTGGACTCACTAGCTCCTCCCTGCTCCTGTGAAAGGCGATAAGACATTTAGCCAGCCCTCGGGGCTGCAGTGTCCAGGGCAAAGGGGAGAGGAGAAAGTTGATAGTGGGGAAGCAAACAAGGCTCCCCTGAGAAACAAAACCCCAGAGGTCAAGGGTGCTGAGCAGGGGAGGGGGGATGTGGGAGGGGGGCGGTGTGGAGAAGCCACTGCGGAAGAAGGGACATCAAGTTAGCAAGAAAGCAGGGGCAGGGCCAATGCAAACCAATTCCGTGAAACAGCCCTGGAATTTTGGTGAGGACCGAACAAAACGGTGCTTTAGTGAATGATGTCTTCACTTGTCACACAATACGAATCGTATACTGGGAAAGAAGTTCTGTGCTTTGTGGTTTCCCAGGCGCTCTCAAAGTCCCCACTGTGTGTAAAGGAACTCAGATTACATGCTTTCCCCTCGAGATCTCGGTTCCCACCCCCAGCTGTGCTTGCTTTCATCTGTCCGTCCATCTGTCCATTCCGCAAACACTCACTGCTAGGCCAGGCCCCAGGCCAAGCCCGAGGACAAAGCAATGCAGCTCGGGTGGTAAAAGGCCTTACCCTCAGGCCAGGCTGCTGTCCCTCTTTCCAGCCCAAAAAGCTGACGTCAAAGTGAGATGTCAAATTCCCCAGGCCCTGCCCCATGGGAGTGGGGGGAGGCAGCATTCTTGTGTTCTGGTTGCGGGGAGAGACGGAGGAAATCTCCTTGATGAACTCAGGCGGATAAAGGTGCGGAAGCTGATGACCTGCTGTCAGACTAGAGTCCTTATGTTCGCTGGAGCACCGCGTCTAGCCTAGTGGCTGATCCGCACGGTCAGTTGGTAAGGACTCGGGGTTCTCAGACTCTGGGGTACCTTGGTGGTGTGGGGGTTACGCCTTGGCCTGGGCTCCACCCTTGTTGGTAGTTTGAAACCACCAGCAGCCGCTGCGCAGAGACGGACAGGCTCTCTCTCTCCGTAAACAGTTACAGGCTCGGAAAGCTAGGGGGGCTGGCTGTGAGTCAGCACTGACTCAATGGCAGGGAGTGGTTGGGTTCTGGGTGGTGGCGAGAGGGGCGCAGTGTGAGACTAGAGGAGGAGGAGAAAGGAGAGGAGACGTGGAAGAGAAGGCAGGGACTAGAGATTCCTCTGCGTAACAGAAAGTCGGTGAAAACCTGTCCGAACCTTCGCCATTGGCCTTCAGTTAGTCTCTGATCCTTTCGCCGCTATCATCCTGAGAAGGGAGAGGCCGTCTTTGACCTCCCATGTATTGCCTGGCGCGCCTTAATTAATTCTTGATTGATTGAAAGCTTGCCCCGTTTGAACCTGAAGTGAAATTGAGCTTTGTGATTTTCTTTTCTGCGGAACCTGAAATGGAGCACTCCGTAATTAGGCAAGGATGCCTCCTTATCAGGAAGTCCCAGCTACAGTGGGCTCCTTGTGACCCAGCGAAAGCCAGGTAGGCGATTATTCGGGAGCCGATTAAGCGCGCTCCCTCCACCCACAGCTGCTTTGGGAGATACCGGGCTGTGCTTGATGGTCACTTCTCCCTCAAATGAGCCAGGTGGCTGAGGATCGAGACGGTCATTGCCATCAAAATCTGGCCACCTATGTCGCCGCCAGGGGTCACTTTCCCAGGTCCTTCCTCGCCTCTGCTCTCTCCCCTCCAATGACCTGGATGGACAGATCACACTTGTCAGTCACTTGCGTGACTTCCTGCATTCATTCCTTCAGCCCCTTGTCAGATTCCGAGGACAGAGAGACAGAATACAGAAAAAAAAAAAAGGGGGGCCCTCTTCCCACAGAAAACATCTTCCCCTGGAGGAGGGCATGCAAACCCACGCGGCAAGCACATGCTACGTGGCTGGAATATTGCCGAGCGGGAAAGACTACCAAAGCAGGACAAGGGCGGTGTGGGAGAGGCTGACTGGGGGTCCGGACACGTCAGATGACTTGTTGAGGAAAGGCCTCGTGGTGAGACCCCAAGTGTGGTGACCTCTGAGTGGAGACACATTTGAGCTGAGACCTGCATGTCATGAAGTCGTTGTGACAAGACCTGAGTACTAAACTGAGGGACTAACATGACCCTGAGACTGGATGTTCCCAGAGAGCGGCCCTGGCTTGCTCAATGGGTGAGCAGGAAAGGGGTGTGCGGTAAGGGCAGAGGAGGCAGGCGCCAGATGATGGAAGGACTTGTGGAATAGGATAAGGAATTTAGATCTCACTCCACGGGTGATGGGGATTCTCAAAGAGGAGGTTGGGGAGGGACCCATAATCTGGAGAACCAGAGAGACTGGTTAGCAAGCTCTCGCAGTAATCCAGGCCAGAGAACATGGTAAACTAGCCACATGAAGGCATGGGTGGATTGGGGCGATAGAGACTTTGAGACCTGCTGATGGGACCAAGGTGGGGGAAGCAAAGAGGAGGGCCAAGGATCAACAGTGCATCTGAAAGAATCCAGTCATTCATCCCTTATTTACTGGGGCCTAACGGGTGGGCTAAGTACTGAACTGCTAACTGCAGGGTCAATGGTTCAAACACAGCTCATGAGAAGGATGAGTCTGTCTGCTTTGGTAATGGTTTCCAGCCCTGGGCATCCTCTAGTCTAGAGGATCACCGTGAGTTGGAGTTGATTCAATAAGAGTGGGTTTGGAAATGATGTGATGGGTACAGAGATAAGACTTCAGGTCATCCACAGTAGTCGGATCACAGCCCTTTAAGAATTTACCGGGCATAAGACATGACAAAATAATAATAAGTCATAATTATCAAGGGTTCATGAGGGTGAGGGGAGTGGAGAGGGAGAGGGAAAATGAGAAGCTGATACCAAGGGTTCACGTAGAAAGCAAATGTTTTGAGAATGATGATGGCAACAAATGTACAAATGTACTTGACACAGTGTATGTATATGAATGGATATGGATTGTGATAAGAGGTGTACAAGCCCCCAATAAAATGATTTTATTTTCATCAAAAGGGCGGCATTTACCCAAGGACAAAGTTCCGAGGGTTATAAAAGAGGGAGAAATGTACATAGAAACTGCAGGGAGGAAATGAAATAAGGGATGGTACATTTAGGGGATCGCAGTGGATGAGTTGAAAAAGAGTTATGAACCATTGAATGTAAAATGTATAATGTGCTTTGTAACTTCACTTAATTCATAATACAAAGTTAAAAAATAAAAATCTAAATAAAGAATATGCAGAGCGGCGAGAGAAGCGGGTCCTCGGGTATTAGAGAACATCTTATGTTGAGAGAAAAAAATGTATGCTTTTCTGTGGTCTTTTCATTTCTCCAAGAAAACAAATCATGACAATACAGTGAGACAAAGGCTAGGGCTATGGGCGCACACAAGAGGGGACATGGACCAAGTCACTCAGAGGAGACTTGAAGGGCAAGTTCTTCCAGTGGAATGGGGCCAAGGGAAGAGGGCAGAGAGATGGCCTTTTTAAAAGATGAAAATGCGAGTGAGCAGAAAGGTGTGGGGGACTCAAGGAGACAGTGGCCATGAGGCTCAGGGTAGAGATGAGGCCGGGGTGAAAATCCCAGGAACTGACCCTTCTTGCTAAGGAGCTGTTATTATCAGGTAAGAGAGGCTGGACAGAGGGTTGTGCATAAGCACACCCAGATTTAAGAAAGATGGGCTAGAAAAAGAAAATCCGGAGAGCAGTGTGGGGGCCGGGACAAATGGGGTAATAACGGGGAGTGAGGAGGAGTACACCTGTACTCCCCAAGACTCTGTCTTTGCCGCCCCCCTCCCCGCCCTGCATCCCCACAGCTGCTTGGTGTGAACCCTGCTTCACCCTCGGTGCTCCCCATGCTCCAGCTGGTGGCTTCCTTCTAACCCTGGATCAGTTGAAACTCTGTCCCATCTCAGAATCTGCACCCTTCTGCACCCTGCTGCCTGGAAGGCCCTTCCATAGCTCTGTGACAACCGGTTCCTCAGCATGCCTTGTCAGCCAAGGCCATCCCCTCAGGGGCCCTCCCCTCCATTCCTTTAGAGCAGTAACTGCATGCCTGGCCTCACTGGTGTGTTTCCACCTTTCTGACCTGTCCTCCCTTGGTATAGACCAGTGGTTATCGACCTTCCTAATGCCACACCCCTTTCATACAGTTCCTCATGTGGTGACCCCCCAACCACAACATTATTTTTGTTGCTGCTTCCTAATTGTAATTTTGCTAGTTATTAACTGGGCGACCCCTGTGAAAGGGTCGTTTGACACCCCCCCGCCCCGAAAGGGGTCATGACCCACAGGTTGAGAACCTCTGGTATAGAAGCAGCTGCTGTCCCACACCAGTCTTATACTTGACTATCTCCTTGGAGCCTCGGACAGGGCCTGACACACTGGGGGCTCACTGAGTACACTGGGGAGAGGGAAGGAGGCAGGCAGAGAAATGACAAGGAAACAAGAGGACAGTGTGCTATGGGGGTGAGGGAGGAAACTGTACACCCCCATCCCCAGTCATGCGGGGTCCATGGAGAGGGTGAAGAAACGACCCAGACCTCAGAATTCCGCTCCTGCATGATGCTTACAAAGGTTTTCACTCTGAAATGGTTGCCTTAAAAAAAGAATGGCAAATGGAGTAACTTAGAAAGGATCTCTACCACAGGACGATTTGAGAATGGCAGGGGGAAAAAGTCTTTTAAAGAGACCTATATCATCAAAGTCATGATTAAGAAGTCAGGAGTCCAGAAGGGTCCCACATTCTAAGAAGGCAAACAAAACCAGTATTAGCTAAGGAGTCGAGGGATCTTTATTTTGGCTAGCCTATTTGGGGTCAAATAAGCAAGGTTCCCATTTATTGCCTGGCTCTGCTCTGAGGCGCTGTGCTCATTTAATTTTCCAAACACCCCATTATTACCAATTCTATTTTACAAAGGAGAAAACTGAGCCCCGGAGAGCAAGGTTAAGTCACCCGCCCCGTGGCACACAGCTCGTGAGCAGCCGGCCAGGACCCGTGGCCCCAGAGCCCCGCCTGGGAGCACCAAGCTGAGTCCCTCTCAGGAAGAGTTTTGGAGCTCTTTGCAGTTTGATTAGTCCTGTGCTTTTCCCGCGTATCCGTCCTGGCGGCATAATGCTTACGCTCTTGGCTGCGAAACAGAAGGCTGGCAACTCAAGCCCACCCAGTGACTCTGAGGAGGAAAAACCTCACAGTCGAGTCCCATAAAGATTCCAAACCCACTCCCTGCCATCAAGTCAACGCTGACTTACAGCGACCTTATCAGGCAGGATGGAACTGCCCCTGTGAGGTTCTTAAACCGTAAATCTTTGTGGAAGTAGAGAGCCCCGTCTTTCTCCCTCAGAGCAGCTGGCGCGTTTGGATTGTGATCTCTTAGATTGCAACCTACCACATAACAACTGTGATAGGTTTAGTGTGCCAACCTGGCCAATAGGAACATGTGGGATTAATCAGGTCGAAGGTTGATTGGAGGGCAAAGAGATAAATGGCTCTGTAAGACCTCTCTCTCTCGCCCCCTCTTCCTCTCCGTCTCCCTCTCCCCCGCTCCGTTCCCATCCCCGGAGTGTGTGTGCTGCTGCGTTAACTAGTTCTTTGCCTCAGCCTGTGCGCTACATTACCTATGGGCCAGGTCTAGCCCAGTGGATCGTGTTGCCAGAGCTTGAGGTTCCTTCGAGACCTGCTTTGCCACGCCGCTGGTGTGTATGTCGCTCAAGCTTGAGCTTGAGGCTGGCGGATCCTGGCGCCTTGCATTGCATGCATTTGATTTCCCATCCGGGCCTGCTTCACTAAGCTCCCGAGCTACTGACTGTTGGTGATCCACGCTGCTGCTTACTGCCTGTGGGCAGATTCTGCCTGCCTTGTTCCAGGGAGGACTCCGCTGTCTGCTTCCTTGACCTTAGACTGACTCAACCCACGGTGAGTTAAAGGACTTCAGTATATTCACTGCTCTGTGGAAGTGAGTTGAACTGAACCCTCTCTGCTGCTGCTATAGTCCTTCTCGCTGTATAAACCTGTCCTCTTATACAGAGAGAAAATCATGTGTCCTGATTTCGTTTCTCTAGAGAACCCTGCCTAACACAACCACGGTGCTCCCTGCCATAAAGATTACAGCCTTGGAACCCCTGCTATGCTCCGCCCTGTAAGCTGCTAAGCACCGGCACCCAGCAGAGACCTTAGTGAGGACAGGCTAGCTGCTAGAACAAATAGTTCCCAACCCAATGGCTTCCTCGACAACGGTTTTCTTCCTCTCTCATCCCACTGTGCCCTGAGGTCAGCAGGGTGTGCTGGCCTACAGAGTCCTTCTCCTGACATTCCTTTGCCTTGGACGGCCAATGAGCAGCAGAGAAGAACATAGAGAATCTTGTAGCAAGTTCAGGAGCCAAGCTCATGTTCCATTGGCCAGAATCAGTCACAAGGCCCGGCACAGATGGAAGGGGGCTGAGGAGGGTACTCTAGCCTGTGGCATCTTCAACGGTGCGGTGGGCACCTTGCATCTTGCCAAATGCTGCCCCGGTGCTTATTTTTAAGGACTGCAGGGGATATCTGGCAGCGGGGTGTGCTGGGACTCAGAAGACCTCGGTTCTATCTCCCTCCACCAGTTGCCCACTGTTTGACCTCCACCAAGTCACAGCTCCTACTAGTGCCACCTTCCTCTTCCAACCAGATGCCCCATCTCAGAATTCTCCCAATTCTCCCAGGGCCGCCTCAGTGATGGCTTTATCCACGGCCCATTTGTGCTTCTGCTTGCAAAATGCAACCACGAGTGTGAAACCGATTGTGGGGGAGAAAACGGTCTGTTTTGTTAGTTCATTTTAATAGACAGTGTATACTTACCTGTCTTAGATGGATGCTGTGGTTAAAGGAGCACCCACCTTTACCTGAGGACTAGATGTTTGAAATGACTCCTAATCCAGAGGGACATGCTATATAATTCATCATACCGAAAACCAAGGGTTAGGTTGCAAATATATTGTTCAAAAGCAGAATCTTTGCTGTGATCTGACTATTTTTGTACAAAACAGTAGTTAACACCTATTACAGGTGAGCGAGGTGAGGATCGTCATGAAAATGTATACCCAGAGCAGCAGAGCTAATAACTACGGGCTGGGTCCCATGCGGTGCCCACCTGCCAGTGAGCCTGGGCTTCTGAAGTGTGTGGTATTGCAGTAACCACAGGGGGTTCCCGAGGGTGCAGGGTGGTTTGAGAACTGGGGCAGATTTGGGGCAGTTGGTGTGGAGCAGCATGGGTCTAAATAAGAGGTTTGTTTTACATCCAAGGTGAGAGGGTAGGGAGGTAGAAACTCTTTGATGGAATCTCTATTTTACAAGTAAGTGTGCGGTGTGTGCACTGTCAGGCTGCATCTGGTTCATCTGCTCCCTGCGTACAGGAGGGAAGCAGTCCCTTAGTGTTTGCTAGGCTAGACTCCGTACGAGAGGGAGGAATGACGGCTCAGTGGGCAAGCTCTCGGGTACTCACTGCAAGCTCGGTAGTTCAAACCCACCGGGCTCTTTGTGGGAGAAAGTTATGGCAGTCTGCCTCTGTCCAGATTTACCGCCTTGGGCACCCTATAGAGGAGTTTTTCTCTGTCCTATAGGGTTCACTCAATGGCAGCAAGGGTATGTTGGGAATCTTTATGGGAGCACCTTAGCAGGTTTGTTCTCTCAAAAACCAGTGGTGTACTCAAACTGCTGCCTTTTCAGTTAACAGTGAAGCGCTTTAACCCTTGCTCCACCCAGCTCCAATAGAGACGGTTAGGTGGAATTCCTATGCTAGTTTAAAAAATTATATATAAAGATATACCTATATACTCGAGTATAAGCCGAGTTTTTTCAGCACATTTTTAATGCCGTTTTTGTGGCAAAGTTAGGTGCCTTGGCTAATATTCGGGTCGGCTTATGCTCGAGTAGATGTGGTCAGTGAGATATGTATGTGTGTGTGCATACATACACATGTATGCTGTTGGTGTTAGGGGCCACTGAGTTTTCTCTGACCCACAGCAACCTATGCACAATGAAATGAACACTGCCCATCCCGGTGCCATCCTCAGAATTGGTCCTATGCCCGAGCGCATTGATGCAGCCACTGGGTCAGTCCATCTCGTAGAAGGTCTTCCTCTTTATGTCTCACAGACTTTGGACCTCTTGTCAGGAGAGACCGTCCCTGGAGGACATCATGCTTGGTAAAGTGCAGGGGCAGCCAAAAGGAGGAAAACATATACGTATGTAAACTATATGTATTACGCGCACACACACAAAGTGGCTTTCCAAAAGTTCATCGTTATCTTTCAATTCCATTTTCCACACCGTTTTGATGCTCCTTAAGGTGTGTGTGTGTGTGTGTGTGTGTGTGTGTGTGTACTGTCATTGAGTCAATTCCAGTTCATAAGAACCTTGGATGGGGTTTCTGAGATTGTGAGTATTTATAGAGCAGACAGCCTCAGAGATATAGGTGTTGTTGGGTGCTGTCTCGTTGGTGCGGACTCATGACGACTCCTTGGGGCAGAGTAAAGCTGCCCTGTGGGATGTTCTAAATGTCTGGGAGCTCGGAGGAGACATGGGATAGCTGGGGAAGCAGAGCACCACAGCACACGTCCCCTGGGCTCTCTGCCTAGGAGAGCTCACTCACCCCACACCCACTTGTCTGGCCCTCTGTCACCGGCACCACCATTACCCTTGTCAGAGACGCCCCGTTCCCTGGACCACTGTGCCAGCCTCGCCCCTTTCTCTAGTCTGAGACCTCGGAATGAGTGATCTGAACACATTCGTCAAGCCCCCTCCTTGCTCAAAGCCCATGGCTCTTCCAGTACAGACCAGACTTTAGCATGCCTTGGAAGGTGCTATGGTGTGGTCTGCCTCGCAAGCCGCATGTGACCTGCCCAGAGGCGGCTACTGTTGTGGTCACTCATGTCCTTTCAGAAACAATTGGGCAAACGGCCCATCTGAAAAGAAGGACAAGTGCAGCCCTCCCTGGTCTTTCCAGACGTTGGGGGATATTCGTAGCAATCATTGAGCTCCTTGCTTTACCTGAAAAGGCCTCTAAGAGTTAAGGACAAGCATCAGATGCTTCCAGAAAGGCACTCTGGTGGCGCAGTGGATTAAGCATCCCGCAGCCAATTAAATCGGTGGTTCAAACCCACCTGCCGCTCGTAGAGAGAAAGATGACCCCCATCCGCTGCCGTAAGGTTTACCACCTGGAGACCCTACAGCCCCGTTGAACTCCCCTATAGCGTCACTGGGAAGGAATTGGGTCAATTAAATAGCAGAGGGTTGGGTTTTCTGTCGCTGGTTTTTGTTTTTTCAAATATCCTGTGTTCCCTATTTTTCTCAATCCGAACTTAACTTTAAGTCCTCCTCGCCTCAGGGCCTGCCCGACCTTCTACACGGGTCCTCTCTGCCTCTGACCCCTTTTCCCAGATTCTCCATTGTAGAATTCACCAGATTTGTACCTCTCACTGGTATCTGGTCCTTTAACGAACACTGGCCTTCTGCCAGGACCGGGACCTGATCTGCTGGGCTTTCCCTAAATCCCCAGAGTCCACCGCAGTTCCCAGGGCCGTGAGTTTGTAGGTGCTTGGTTTAAGGCCATCCCCGCCCAGTGCTTGTTGTGAGGTGTCTTAGCAACCCCCTGTGACAAAGTAACACTGTCCCGTGGGGCTTCATGGTCTGCAATCTCGATTGTTTCTTGGTCTTTTTATTGTAGAGTTGCTAGGTTCAAGACCCCAGGTTCAAAACCGAGAGAGAGCCCTCTGCGCTGAATTGTGCTCCGCAGCGAGCTCGGTGCGGGGTCTTGAAAGTCGCCCACCAGGTCTTCCTGCTGAACTGCTCTTTGTGGATTCAGACCTCCATGTCTTGGGTGAGCAGCCAAGCACACCAACCGTTTGAACCACACAGGGACTCCAGGAGCCTGGAGTAGGGGAGATAGCCACGCACAGGGCAAGCCACAACACACGCTAGCGTGGCCTTTGAGAAACGTGCGTGGAAAAGGCCGAGATGAGGCCACTGCCTCCCCCACCACACGAGTCCAAAGCCGCATCTGCAGACTCTGTCTCGGTTTTGAACCTGTATCTGAGACAGACCTGTGTCTCAGGACTCTCGGTTTTGATACAGACCTGAGCCTTCCCCCTGGCCCTATCCCCCATCTACAGGTTTGAAGGTCAGGCACATTGTTCTCAAGGGTTTGCGCGGGCTGCCATCCTGGTGTTTATCACTAATATTTCCAAAAGCCATCCACTTTGTGGCAGACCCTATGCTGACAGCTTTTCCTGTTTTACGTCATTTACTGATCAAGGACAATGAAGGGTAATACAAAGTGGTCCATGCACCATGCATTGGGGCATTTCAGAAGGAAGTTCAGCCCAAGGGCCAGTGCTGGACACATCTGGGAGTCTGTTGGCTCCCAGGTATGGACTAGACCACCAATGGACACTTGCAGGGACCACAAAGTCTGGCAGGGGGGCTGAAAGATGACCAGTCACTCCCCTCGGGGCCCACCTGATAACTCCACAGTCCTCCGGACCCCCTCTAAGGTGCCCCAAGTGGCCTTTCTCCCTCCCTGTTGCCGATGTCAGAGTCAAGATTCAGAGCCATGGAGCGTTAGGCCATCCAGGAGGACTGATGGATGGTGGGGGCGTCCTTTTCATGGGAACTGGCTGGTAGGGACCTATGATTCTTTGGCTTGGAGGTGAGGAAGGGGGATGAAAAGCCTCAGGCTAGAGCTAGTCCATTGTTATTTGGCGATAATCCACTGTTTTTATAGATTATGCTTGCATAGTAGTTTACAGTTTTTACAGTTTACAAAATGCGCTCACCGTATTGAGCTCTTTTAATCCAAACAACAGCACCTTCGAGGGAAGGTTAATAACTTCATTTTGTAGCGGAGATTCAGTTGCTCGCCCAAGGTCACCCAAGGTCACCCAACGCTGGGAGTAGGGGTGCCAGAGCTCAAACCCAGGTCTCCGGCTCCACAGCCACACCCCAGTCAACACGGAGAAGACTGACAGAGGGAAATGTGCACTAAAGGAAGAGAGCAAATGCTTGAATGACTCTCTCCCACGAGATACTGCGTGTGTGTGTGTATCAAGATGAACAATGCTTCGTTTCTAAGAAATTGCAAGTAACTGCCCCTCTGCCCCCTCCTCATACCCAAGACCACAACCACGTCAGGCCAGGTTGCTCTCAGCTGCTGGGGAGTCAGCACCCCCTCCTGGCAACCCGAGCACAGCAGGAGGAAACACTGCCCAATCCAGTGCCGTCCCTGAGGTCCGGAGCAAGACTGAGCCCTTTGTGGTCCCTGCGGTGGTTTACAGGGGCTAATCCTCAGATGTAGATCCCCAGGCGTTTCTTCCATGCCTTTTTTAGCCGGAAGCTCCTCTAAAGCCTGTTAGCATCACAGCCAGAGGGTCTGCAGCTTCACAGATAGGGAGGTGGCTTCCCAGGAGTCACCCTAGCCAGGAATCGAACCCAGTTCTCCTTCCTGGAGCAAGATGCATTGATTGCTGGTTTTTAAAATGCATGAATTAGTTTCCAGAGGGTGTCAGCAATCCTTTGAGAAACAACAAAAGAGGAGAGCCCTCGGAGTGTACTTGGAGGGCCTAAACTGTAGGTACTTTTGTAAACCATTCCATAAAAGCCCTGACTTTTAATTCATACCACCAAGGAGATGTCTGATTGTTTCCTGGAAATGCTAAGAATGCAGGCCTCATAAATACTAATGAAACGCTATAGATTAGCAGAGCTCAGCAAATAACCTGGGGGCCTAGATGAGAATTGTTAGATGAAAAAAATTTAAAAGAATACCATTCCATGGGCTTTTCCCCTGCCTGATTCCTAACCGTTAATGCATGTTCTCTTCGGCTGTGTGGAGAGCAGATTCAGATGGGCACCGTTAGGAATCCAGAGCGAATGATGGAGTTAGCATCAGCCTGAAAAGCAGCCTCCTTATTCACAGGCTAGTGTAGGTGCCATGGGACAGAGGAGTTGGAGACAAAGGCTGAGAGGGGTAAGAGGGACTGGGACATGGAGATCAGCCGGTAACTCGAATGCCTGCTTCTATTTCAGCCAGCCAGGCAGCTTGCTTTGGAATTCACTTGTGAGATTTGTCCTTTCGGACACGATCCCTCAATAACAGTGGCAGGAGGGGCTGGGCTACCGGTGGCCACGTTAAATCTCCACACCCTGCCTAGCATATAGCAGGTGCTCGGTAAGCGCTTGGTATGTGGATGAGCACCGCTTCAGACATCTTATCAAGTTCCCAAAGAGCAACGCTGAGCAAACCTTTCTCCTATTCAAAAAGCCCCCAAAGACACACACACCCCCACCACCACAAACTCCCCCTCTAGTTTGCTTTCACACCTCTCCTCTCCCATCCTGCGCCCCACTCTCACCAGAGGACTCCCTGCTCCCCACTCATGTTCTGGAAGTTTCTCTGCCTGGAAGATGGGAACATCCTTTTCTACATGCAAGTTACTTTGTTTTGTTTCATCTTGTTCTTGCCCTCCATCCCTCTCTGTTTCGCTTTCAAAATCCTGCTCATCTTTCAATGTCCCCCTCAAAGAGCCCCACCCCATGAGACCTGCTCTGGACATCTCCAAGCGCCTGAGGGGCTTCCTCTGCCTCCCTGACTGACCTCAAAGGAGGGCCCCACGGAGACCAATGTAGCACCTGGCACGCTGTAGTTTGCCAACCATGGTGCCAACCACAGAAATCCTATGCTGGGGATGTTTGATCCAGGAAAGCTTAAGTATAGATCAGAAAGAAGCCCCCTTCCACACGCTGAGCTCAAGATGGGAGCAGGGTTTGAAGGAAGGGGTGAGAAAATAGGCATAGAAGGGGAGTTGTGGGGAGGCAGGAAGCTGAGGTGAGGATGATCGGGAAAGGGAGGCAGAAGGTCAACAGAGCCAACGAAAGTGGCGTCCCCTTAGCACTGAAGATACAGCCCAGGGAGAGTAGCAGATCTGCCCAGACCACACAGGAGCAAACTAAGGGAAAGAAAGAGAGTGAGAGTGGACAGCACCCTGGCCCACCAAGCTTCGAGGGCGACATTCCCGCTCAGAGCAGTCAGTACACAGAAAGGACCATAGGGCCGGCCCACCACGAGACACAACGTCTCCTTACTGACCCACAGGGCTTTGGGGAAAGCACCAGAGACACAGTGTGAGAAGTATGACTGGTCTCACACACACACACACACACACACACACACACCACGCACTCACACAGAAGGGCGTAACATGAAGGGAGTACGACAGAGCAACAAGGGGAGCAAAGTCCCCAAGGAATTCTGAAAATAGACTTCAGACTCAGGGGCCAGGGCTTGGCACTGCATCAGATCTGATCAGAAAACATCATTAAGGGTCAGCAGACAGACCTGGAATGATTCATAAGTTATTTGGGGGGGGGGGGTTGTTTTTGGGTTTGTTTGTTTTTTGTTTTTTCATGTCTGTCTATGTGAGATAGGCAGGATAAACAATCCCAAGAAGAAAACAAAAGGACTGATGGTTCTGGGGGGACAAGGGAGAGGAGAAGATGGAGGAAAATGAGAGGGAAGTCAACAAACCCAGTGACAGGGGAACAACAAGAAATCTAAACTTGATCATGAGGAGGGTATAGAATGCCTGCTGGGGTTCAATCAAGTGCAATGTGGCTGAGAGGAAGCACAGACAATCTGATGAAGATCAAACATGATAGTGGGGCAGGAGGAAAGTAAAAGGAAACAGAGGAAAGAACTGGGAGGCAAAAGACATTTATAGAAGTATAAACATAAGCATGTACATATGTAAATATATTAAAATACAGTTATAGGGATATAGGTCTATGTACATATATTTATATGTTAAGTATTAAGGTAGTACATGGACATTGGGCCTCTACTCAAATCCTCCACCAACTCAAGAACACTTTGTTCTAATAACCTGGCATTCTGTGATGCTTATCTTCCCGACACAATCACTGAAATAAAAATGGGTGCATAAGCTAATGTGCTGAAGAAATCTGGTGGTGCCAGGCTATTGCAAGATATAGTATCTGGGGTCTTAAAGGGTGGAAGGTAAACAAGTGACTCTAACTGGGAAGCAACAAAGTCCTCATGGAAGAAGCACACCAACCCCCGTGATCATTAGGTGTCAATGGGAGCAGGTATCAGGCATCAGAAGACCCAAAGCAAACAACCATTTCAAAGCAATCAAAAGGGGTCAGAGTAGTGACCCAAAGCCTATCTGTAAACAGTTGGACATCTCCTCATAAAAGTCACAAGGAAAGATGAGCCAGTCAGGGTGTAGTGTAGCACCACTGAAACACACAACATTCCTCTAGTTCTTTAATACTTCCTCTTCCCCACTATGGTGACCCCAGTTCCATCTTACAAATCCGGCTAGACCAGAGCAGGTACATGGGTACAGATAAGAGCTCTTGGCACACAGAATCCAGGACAGATAAATCCCTCAGGACCAATAATGAGAGTAGTGATACCATGAAGGTAGGTAGAAAGTGGGGAAGAGGGGGAGGAAGGAGAACCGATTGCAATGATCAACATGCAACACCCCCCAGGGGACGAACAGCAGACAGTGTAAAATATTAAAATAATTTATATATTTATTTAAATTATAATTTATTAAAATAATCGATAAATTATTAAAATAATATTAAAGTAATTTATAAATTTATTAAAATAATTCTATGAATTGATAAATTATTAAAATAATTTATAGATTATCCAGGGTTCATGAGGGTGATGGGAGGGGAAAAAAGAGGAGCTGATACAAAGGGCGCAAGTAGAAAGAAATTGTTTTGGCAATGATAGCAACAATGTACAAATGTGCTTGTTGATACAATTCATGTATGGATTGTGATAAGAGCTGTAAGAGCCCTAAATAAAATGATTTATTCAAGTTTTTAAAAGTTAAAAAGTGGCATCTCCTGATTCTTTCAGGCTCAGGAGGAGAGGAATCCCAGGCAGTCTTGCCAAGCCTCCGCGGGTCCTCTCAGGCTCCAGGGAGGGAAACCAGGAGGGAGGAGGCAGGAGTGGGGGAGAAAGTATGAAGTCCGTAAGGAAGGCTGGATAAGGACGACCTCTTAGCCTGGGGGTGGTCCAGGCCCCCTAACAAAGACAGCGAGGCGCTCCATCTGTGGCTGGGCGTTACATAGTGCTGACAATGGCCAGTTGTCTTCACCGGAGTGCACGTGGGAAGCAGGTGTTCCACACCTGTCAGGTGAACTGTGGTATTGAAATGCTTGAGGACTGTTAATGTAGACGATCCAGGGACCAATCCCTGATCAGAGACCTAACCACATATTATTTCATTATCCAGCAATTACTGAGCACCTACTAGGTGCCAGATTAGGTATACTACTAACTGTATAACCAGAGCCTAATGTAGTGTGCGTGCGCATGAGCATGTCTGCGTGTGTAATCCATTAAAGCTTATTGACTGGATACATTGATCATGTTTATTGAGCACAGTGCAATGTTAGTGAACTCCATGAGAACCTTTCATTCCTTTCCTAAGCCTAAACTCTATAATGTTGCTAAACTTTAAAAACCATTCCCACTGCATTTCGCTTCAGCTGTCTGTTTTGGTCTCTGCAGGTATTATCAGTGGCATGCGCAAGCCCAAAGCCAGAAGAGGAATACGTTACGAGTGGTCAACGCTGTGCCCTTCCGAGCCCGGAACTTGCTCGTGAGCTAAGAAGGTCCCCGGGCTCTCCTCTAGCCAAACACCATGGAGAAAATCAGCTCCTTCTTCGCCTCCATCTGGGACACCATCTCTACCAAACACCAACAGGGCGTCTTCAACACCATCTGCCTGGCAGTCCTCCTGGGGCTGCCGCTGCTGGTGATCCTCACCCTCCTCTTCATTTGTTGCCACTGCTGCTGGCACCGCATGGGCAAGAGAGGCCAGCAGCCGGAGCGGAACAAGAGGAAGAAAAAGAAGAATGAAGAAGACCTCTGGATCTCAACTCAGCCCAAGCTGCTCCAGATGGAGAAGAGGCCATCACTGCCTGTCTAGGCAGAGGCTCCGCCTCCTTCCAACCACACAGGCTTGAAGCGAGGCTCTCAGGCTCTCGGGAGTGACGCACTCATGCCCGCCCACAGAGGAACTACTAAGTCAAGAAGTCAGCCTCAGACTGCGTGGCACTCCCAGGGGAGCGCATGACCAATCTTGGCAGCTGTGATAGCCGTGCTCCTTGCTGCACTTCTCGCCTTCCACCCATCCCTGGCACACCCTGTGCGCAAAAGCACGGGCAACAGCGATGCTCAGGTCTCGTGACGGTTCCTTGTGTGCCCACGCCCACACGCCTCCTAGCAATAGGTGCAATCCAAGTATGCTCTGTTCACCAAATGGTCACTGTCTGTTGGTCTACTGTGTGCAAGGCACTGTGTGAAGCCGTCCGTGTGTACAAATCTCGTCAGGGGACAGCCTGGCCAGGTCCAGGCACGTCAGCACGGTGATAAGGAGCAGGTGAAGCCTCTGTGCACTGTCAGTTCAGTGTACCACTCAGGGCAGAGATGTGTGCCTTCCGGTTACTATGCCGACAGAACCTTTTACTAGAAAAAAAAAAACATAACCTCATCTGTGGACTTTCAAGCAACCTGGTACAGTCTCCCCCTCCCCGTGTATATTTATAGAAAAACCCAAAGCCCCTGGTCTCCTCGCCCCCTCACTTGTGCCAAAAAGCTTAAAGCCTGATAGATCAAAATGAACTGAAAGCGATTTTTCTTGCAATTCATGACCAGGTTCTAATGATCCCTGGAGTCTGACTCGGGCCAGAGCCTGGCTTTGAGATGCTATCCTCAACACTCAGCCTGGAAAGGTGCCTTCTCCGAGCGAAATGCTTCTCGTAGAGACTGATATGGAAACTACTCGTTGACTTCCGTGAGCGGCAGATGTGCACCGGTGCCGTGTGTGTTTTGTGGATGGAAAGGACAAGAAGGTCTACACCTGAGCTAGGTGTCTCCTGTATGATCCAAAGGTTTCAAGGGGGACGGGATCAAGGTAACTACTGACTCACAGAAGGCGCACGGGAAACCGTGTGCTAATGCTGTCATGGGTGTGTAGTACGTCCTAGGTGAGATGCAGGCATAGCAGAGCATAAGCGAAAGTTACGTGGCGGTCTGGTGGTATTTGAATCGACCCTCAGGCCGGTGCTTTGCACTTAGTAGGTACTCAGAACTGTCTTTGGAGCCTGTTGGGCATGTGCTGATGTCAGAGGTAAATGTGTTTGACCTCACCCGTCCCCCCATGTGACCTTTCTTCTCAGTGAGCCCATGAATTGCTGCAGTAGATGAGAGTCAGGTATTCTATTTTGCAAATGCATGCCCACAGAAGCCAGGTTCGCGTTGGCACTCAAGGTGGGCTACGGTACTCCAGGGCTTAAAGCAGGCCTGCCTCGAGGCGAGGAGTGCATGTCCCACTCTGGACTGGGGTTGGGAGGCAGAGTTCCTCTGCTTAAAGATGGACAATCCCCTACTTGGGAGCAATTTGTGCTCAAAAAGTTCACTTGCAAATCTGCTAGGTCATTCTCCTAAACTATTTCCCCCATGGAAGCTGTTATTAAATGGTTGGTTAAGTAGAGATTTAATTAACCATATAGCTAACCTATGGTATTTATAGTAACCAAAATTGTTGTGTGAAATTTTGCTCATGCATTGTGTTTTTCGCACCTGGTCCACCTGCCATCCAGGTGAGCTCCAGGCCTGCAGAGGGTGGGTACGTGGTAGTGGTGGATACAACAGGGTCTTCCAACAGGTGACCCTGTGAGAGAAGGACTGCGCCAATCTTAGAGGCAGACACATTCAAAGGGGCCCTAAGTTCCCTGGACACTCGGGTCCCTAATCCCTAGACCCCTTTGAAGAAAGACTCTCGGACTGCACCTTTGTCACATCGAGTTGTCACATCAGAGGATGGCTTGTCACTGCCCACACCAAAAGCACACACCTCCGCCCTCTGCCAACTCCTTCCAGGAGGAGTTGTCCTCTTGTGCCCAGGCCTCGGTCGCCCTCACCAGCAGATGGCTTGGGGGAGGAATGGGTGCCGGTCGCTGCGTCTAGGCGCCAATTGTGATCTAGGAGTTTGGAGTACCACCATCAGGGACCACACAAGTCACACTGTTGCCATGACAATGGACTGCTAGGTTGAATTAAGCTAGCAGTCAGTTGTCACTGCCATGACAAGGCCTCTGCTCATGGTAATGTACCCATTGTCTTCTAATTCAATGGCCTTGCTCTGACCTCCAGACCTCATAGGCCCAGAAACTCCCTTGAGTGTGTATTAGCCTGGGACCCAAAAGACCTGGATAAGAGTCCCCAGCCTTCGACAGCCTTTAGCTGACCACCTAGAATGGGGCCTGCTTGGCACTTGATGGCCTCTCAGATTTGGTTTGGATAAACGGATGCGTACACAGAAGCTCAGGCACTGACTATGAGTGTCTGCTGCCTTCTGCCCCGTCAGTCCTCACCCCTCCTCCCCTTGCTTTGTTCTTCTCTTACGCCTTCTTCTGTCCACATCACCCAGTTCCTTCCGGTTGTTCCTTCCCGGTACAACCTCTGCCTCCTCAGGACGAGAGCCTGTATAGCTTCTCTGGAAGGGCCTAAGCTGGTGGAGATCACAAAGAAGACTTGTAGAGAAGGGGCTTCCTAAACCAGCACCGACTTGGGACTGAACCGCCTCCCCACCCACCCACCTGCCAGGCCAGAACCTCTTCAGTACGGCTCAGCCACCCTCCGCCGACCATGTCAGGGACGGTCCCCCCTGTGCTCAGTGGGTTAGCTTTGTGTGTGGGGGGGGTATTTTGTGGGGGGGAGAGACTTTCCAAGAAGAGTATAGGTGATCAAAGTTGCATAGTATTTGTCAGTATCCCCCCCCCCACTCCTGTTACATTCATACACTCAAAAAGAAAACTGTATTTAAAAAAAATAAAAAGCCATGCTTGATCTTCTCACTTTCTGAGTCCGGACCATTACTCTCGAGATGTTAGGTCCCGCCCCCTCTCAGACATCTGTCACTCACCAACAATAGAGGGAGTGGCGACTGCCTGGGGGACGCCTGACTGGCCGGCCCTGAGAGGTCACCCAGCCCCTCCACCCTGGCCAGGCAGCAGGCTGGCTCCCCATGGGCTGAAACAGCCTCCAAGATGCCAGCTGCAGGAGGCCCATGGGTGTTCCCCGGCAGCACTGAGAGAACCTTCTCCATGAGGCCAGTCGATGTCTTCTTAGAGGAAACGGGAATAAAAGAGAAAAAAAACAAAAAACGAAATAAAAACAGACCTCAGAGTTAAAGTCTACTGCTGGAGAGGGGAGGGCCCCTCGGGCTCTCTCTGAAACCACATCCAGGTGAAATGGATGCCGGCTCCTAGCCACCCTATGCGACAGGGCAGAACTGCCCCTGGGGGGCTCTACTCTAGGGGAGTAGAAAGCCTGGTCTTTCCCCTTCCTAGAAGCTGGCACTCTCCAGCGCCTGACTTCGGGGTCACCTCACCCACTTCACCCTTAGCGGGCTCACCAGTGGCCACTTCGAAAACTGGTCACTGTCACACTCACTACCCAGACGCTGATTCTGGCATAGCCACCTTTTAGAACGGAGTGGAACTGCCCCTGTGGGTTTCCAAGATGAAATCCTGATGGAAGCAGACCCTGCGGTTCACGGACCCACATAGGACTCACGACACCACCAGGCTCTCCTTGTCGTGGCCGCTAGGGGTGGACATACACCCACAGACACCTGTGTGCATATAAAGGCGTCTCCTTGTCCCAGTGGGTCTCTGCGGCCGCAGCTGAGCACTGGTTATGAAGTGAACGGCCTTGGCTGCTCCAGTTTCCTCTCCTGGCAAGGGCAGGGATGCTGGCTACACAAGCAGAGGCTGGAGAGCAGCTCTGTGCACTCCAACAGAGAGCGCCTCCACCACCCCGTGTGTGCACACTGCCCCCCCACCACACACACACACACACACACACACAGCTAGTCAATGCGCGCTAAATCGAACAAAGTCCAGAGGCTCTGTTATGCCCCGGGTCAGGCAATTCAGAGCCATATGTGGCTACTGGCTACCACGCCACACTGAACCGGTCTGACGCTTACGGGTGGGGGGAGTTCAAACACCGTCTTAGTGAGCTAGAACCAGGATGTAAGGAGTCCCTGGAGGGTGTAACCAGTTAACACACTGAGAGGCTCCTGGCTATCCACACTCTGGGAAAGCAGCCACCGAACATTCTATGGAGCACACTTCTCTGACACCAGGGCTTCCCAGAGTCAGAGCAAGATGGTAGCAGGGGGATTGACCAGGACTGAGGAAGGAGAGCTGAGAGCACAAGCCCACCCTCAGGCAGGGGGATATTTCCATCATTTCCTTTTATTCCTGGGCTCCCATCCCCATCACCGTACACGTGGCCAGCGGGTGGAGACTCTTCATTCCGCTTCATTCAGTGTATTCCTCCAGGGTCTTCCAAAACTGTCCAGTAAAGAGGAGGAAGCTCTGCCAAAGAAAGCACCGGAGAACAGCAGCTGCCACACACCTGCCCGGAAGCCAGGGCTCAGTGCCATCGACCCCACCTGCCCAGACTCCACCTGTGCATGGGGTGTGAACATGGACTCAGCTGTGCTGGCCCCTGGCCAACTACCCTTTGATTACAAGGTCAAAGCCATGGGATTAAAACAGCCTTTGTACTACCCTTTGATTACAAGGTCAAAGCCATGGGATTAAAACAGTCTTTCAGCACAGCTTTCTGGCTCTTTGGCTCAGAGGGATGTTTACAAACCCCAGGGAAACCCCCTCACCCCCCAGAGATGCTTTGCTCAGGAAAAGCCCTACCCATGCCTAGACCCGTTTGAAGTTATTCCTCCCATGAACATTTCTAACGGCCTACTCCATGCAAAGAACATACCACGGACTGCCAAAAGAACAAACACATCTGTCCTGAAAGGAGTACAGCCAGAATGCTCCTGAGAGGCAAGGATGGGCGAGACTGCATCTCATGGACGTTGGCCATGTTGTCAGGAGAGACGAGTCCCTGGAGAAGGACATTGGGTTTGGTAGTGTGGAGGGGCAGAGAAAAAGAGGAAGCGCTTCAATAAAATAGACTGACAGCCACTGAAACCAGGGACTCAAACAGAAGAACAATGGGGACGATGGTGGCGGACCAGGCGGGGTTCGGTTCTGTTCTACAAAGGGTCGCTATTAGAACCAACTCAAGGGCATTCAACAACAACTTGCCAAACTTCTACCAGCTGAGAGGTTGCAGGCTGGTGACCCCTACCCTGATGACTCCTTGGATGAAAGATAGGGAGGTCGGCTTCCACAGAAATCCCGGCCCAGAAACCCAAGGAGCTCACTTCTACTCCCTTACACAGGGGTCAGGAGGCCTCAGCATCTACAGTCAGCCACCCTAGGGTGATAGTGACACCAGGTGGCCAAATCAGGAAAGACATTGAGTCAACATCTTTTCCACCTTAAATTAGATTTCCTTTAGAACACTACTGCGATAGTTTATTGTGCCAGCCTGGCCGATAAACACAAGCAGGATTAACTGAAGGGCAGAGGGATAAATGGCTCGGTGAGCCTCACCTTGCTTGTTCTGTGCCTCAGTTTAAAGGGGTACACTACCTGTGGGATGCCTAGCCTGTGGACTGTGTCGCTGTAAGCTGAGGTCCCTTTAAGCCCACACAATTAGAATGTTCATCTCTGGAGCTGGGGACCGACAGTTGATGACAGTTGGGGACCTGCCTTGATGTTTGCTGCCTGGAGATATATAGCCCAGCTCTCTCTACAGAAGGGGACTGGCAACTGGCGGCTCTCAAGCCTTAAAGGACTGCTAGTGTCTCACTGCTTTATAATTTAACTGTTAATTTCTTGTATTATCTATCTGTATATAATTTAACAGTTCACTTCTTGTATTATATATGTATCTTTATAAATATATTTATATATAATTACTAGCGATCTGGTTTGTCTCTCTAGAGAACCCTGTCCAACACAACTACCCAGCTAAACCACGAGTCGCTGGGTGTTACGGCATAGACATCGACCTGGGTAAGGGCTCCAGGTTCCCTCGATGGATCAGGAGTCAGAGTCACAATTGTCTTTACATCCTTTTGGTGAAATGCTCCGTAGCTCCCCTCGTTGTCTATGGGAAAAGCTTCCTAAGCACAGCAGGCTTCCCCACGTAGCCAAATTCAACTACCTTTTCCTGTGTTCACCGAACGCCAGCCATGCCCCTCCTCCCCTGGAATTAGCTTCTAGGAGGCTAGAGCTCTAGCTGCCTTGACTCCCTCCTGCATCTTCCGATACCTAACACTGGAGTCTGGTGCATCCCAACCAACAACAACACAGCCCAGCCCGCTGCCGTCCGATTGATGTTGATGGCAGCCACCCTGAACTGCCCCATAGGGTGGCCAAGGCTTTGACTCTTTACAGAAGCGGACTGCCTCTTTGTGGCAGCAAACTGCCCACCTTTTTCCCTCCCCCAATAGTCTTATTGTTACCATAGTCACATATCATACACTCCCATAGTTAAGTGACTTTAAAAAATAGTTTTATATACATCATCACAAACAGTTCTAATGCTCCCTCCCGCCTCTCACATTCATTATTTGCTCCCAAACCTCCCTCAACTCCACCCCATCCCCTGAAAGAGGCACCAGTTATTGCCTCTATTCATCCAATCCCTCTGTGCTTCATAAACAATGATCAAAAACCAAACAATACAGAAAATAAATAACTAAATAAATACAGAGGAAGAAAGAAAAAACCGCCAGCAATATTAAAGTAAGCCAGAGAGAAATCTAAGCCTACAGCAAATTCGGGTTGGGTCTAAGGGGAGTTCATCTATGTATCTCATTATAAAGTAGCTTCACACACCACCATCAAGTTTACAATCATCTCCGTCTGATCGTAAAGCTGAATCCTTCACCTGTGACCAAAGGGAGTCGACCAGAGGCTCGATCTGACTAGGGACTCTAGATGGGTTTGAGGCTCCTACAAATTGGGTGCTCACAATTCAAGCTCTGATACTCTTCTCTTCATCATATTTGGATGTTGTCATTTGACATGTTTGAATCACACCGGCTGGTGTGCGTCTGCTATGTGAAGGAGCTAGTTGGTTCCTCGCGTAGATGGCTGCTTGTTTGAATCTTTGAGACCCCAAACACTATTCCAATTGACAGCCGGGCACCGTCTGCTTCCTTCAGCACACTTTTCTGTAGCACCCTGGTCTACGATGATCACTTCATGAAGGCGAGTGTGGAGCAGGCAAACTGCCCACCTCTAGCTTAGCAGACAAGCCATTAACGGCGGCTCCATTAAGGCTCCTTGTTCATGGTTCAAAACAGACTGCGGTCGAATCGATTCTGGCTCATTAAGACCCACCGGACAGAGTGGAACTTCCCCAGAAGGTGTCCGAGGCTGCAGATCCCCACAGAAGGTTTCCATTTAGCCGCTGACTACCTGCAATCTCAGGGCTCCTGTGGGTGGCCAATTAAAAAGCGCCAAGGTCCAAGGCCAGTATCTTGCAATTCTAGACGTGCTTTATAACAAGCAAAGTGCTATCCTTATAACTGAAACAAATCTTGCATCACTGCATTTGATTCTTGCAGAAACCAGTGCAGTGGATGAATCCGAGATTAAGGCCATTCCTATTTTATAAACAGAGACAATAAGGACCACAGAAAGGAAGCCGAGGTAGCCCCATCTGGAGCAGGCACCAACTCTCAAACTCCGACTCCAGCTCTCCCTCTGGCGGCCGGTCGGCTGGGTGGCTCCTCAAAGGCTGTGGAACACGGCGGGCGGGGCTCCGTCCATCAGTCTGCAGGACGCCCCGGGCGGGTGCTTTGGTGGCCAAGGCAGGCCTCCCGGCCTCCTTCACGCTCTAACGAAACCCAAGTCTCTTCTACCAACAGAAATAACTGGCTGCGTTCCATTGTGTATCTTTGTTTTCTTTAAATTACCAGATTGCAATGCGGTTGTTTTCCATCCTTGTCATTGTTAAGTGCACTTCCATGCTACAAAATAAACAAGGGGCCCTGGTGTCACAGTGGTGAAAGCTGCTGGCCTCCAGGTCGGTGGTTTGAGCCCACCAGCCTCTTGGCAGTCGGCGTCTGCAGATTAGAGATCGGAGCCAAGGAAACCCCACGGGCAGCTCTGTCCTATGGGGCTGTATATGGGGGAATCACCTCTGAGGCAATGGGTCAAAGAATAAGCTGCCCTGGTATCCTAACTGCTGAGTCTCCCCCACAGAAATCACCAACCAGCAGAGGGACTTTGGAAGAGAATTCACTTTAGGGTCTCCTCACAACCCCTGCCATGGGTGTCCCCTTGAGTTTCCTCTTGCCAGCATCACCCACCATCTAAATCTCACGCTCCAGAGACAGGGTCAGGTACCACTCAGCAAGCCCGTCCCCCCATTTCCCCGGGATTCCTTTTGTGCGTTCCTCCAGCAACACCTTCCTGCACAGCATAGCACACGGAGGATGAGCTGGACCTTACTGGCTGGCCAGTAATTCTATCCAGGAAGGAAGCAAAGGGAGGACTCTCCAGGCGGGCCCCTTCAGGGCCAGAGCAGTGAAGCTGGTGTGTGTGTGAAGGAGGGAGGGGGGCGGGGGGTGGTGGTCCCGGTATGACCACACTGCCATCTGCTGAGCAGGCTGGGTACTTCGAGGCAGCTGGCACAGGAACGCCTGACCTTTCTCCAGAGTCCTGATGAAAGGCTTCAGGTAATGACTTGGAAATCTTGGGGCAAAGATGTTTACCCTTGTGCTTCCTTCTGCCTTGCTGTACCCCCCGTGAGCCTGTCTCCCTGTCCCACGCTCTCCTTCCACACACCACACCTTTTGCCTTCATCCCTGGTCACAGTTCTTGGAGGCAATCTTTGCTTTCTCTGTGGCTTCTTCAACTTTTGTATTCAACTCTGATAATCCTTGAATTCTGAGGCCCGTACATCAGACAGGAGAGCTGTTGGCCTCATTTGACAAACATACTCAGAGAGGAAAAAACATGAGCCTACTGTCCTCAAGTGGATTCAGACTCCTCTCACTCCCAGCCACCGAGTCGATGCCAGCTCAGAGCCACCCTCTAGACAGGGCGGAACTGCCCCTGTGGGTTTCTGAGACTGTAACTTGTGGGATACAGAAAGGTTTGGCCCCAGGTTGTTCACCCCCCACCCCCGGCCCCATATTATATGACACATGGTAAATGACTGTACACTTAGAGGTTATCTCCCAGAGCAATCAGACCCTATAGTCTGTCCCACCCTAAGTAGGGCCCACTCCCTGCTGATAAGGATAGTGGATTGTTTCCCTGAAGGAGAGCCCCAAGACAAGGTCAAGCCCACTCAAGCAGGACCAAGGTTAGGCTGCCATCTGGAATGTAGGGGCCGCCCATCTTATCACATGTGTACCCCTGGTGCCTCCCCTTCCTATTGTGTTTACACCCCTAGATCACCCCCTTCCTGTCACGCATATGCCTATTGTACAACCCTTTCCCATTATGATGTAATCGGGGGGGCTTGCACGCACCCTAACTGTATATAAGGTGTGATTGGAAATTTATTCTCTCTGCGCAGACCTGGCTGCTGAGATCATGGTCATCCCAGAGGTGAGCGATTGATTGCATACCTTATCTTCTTTGATGTCTCTTTAATCTTACCTCTCAATTATACAACCGCCCCTTTGACCTGTTCAATTGTGGGGGCTGGTACCCCACAGTAACTCTTGACAGTCTTTCTCCCACAGATCATCTGGTGGTTTCAAACAGCTGGCCTGGCAATTAGCAACCAAACGTGTAACTATGGCACCACCAGGGGCCCTATACTGACTTAAATACCCTACAGAGTTTCCAAGGCCTCAGTTCTTGATGGGAGCTTTCAGCCTTAACCAGGGAGCGGGCTGCTGGGTTTGAACTACCAACCTTCTGGTTAGCAGTCCAATGACCACAGTGTCCCTTTAGAAGGACCCCTTCCTTCCCTTCACTCAAAACAATAACAACAAACCAACCTACTGACAGCAAGCTGATTCTCATCCGAGTTAGCACCCTAGTGCCTAATCAACTACCTCTCCTAGCTCCCTCTTCGTGACCCTGCTCCTCACCCCCCCGCGGTTTCTTTCTCCTAAATATCTCCTTCATCCGTGCCCTGTTCCCCTTTGCCACCTTTCTGCCCCAAGCCAAGGAAGTCATCACCTCTTGCCTGAACTAGCGCCAATAATCTTCCCTTGCCTGTGAATCTCTACCCTCGCCCCCAAACTCCCCCTAAAGGGGGGTGCCTATACCACTCCTGCCAGATCTTTCTGAAAGCCTCTGGGAGCCCCCTGTCCAAGTTCTTCTGTTTTCCTGGGTGTTCCTCCCCTCGCTGCATCACCTGGGTTAGAACTGCCTGGGGGCTTTAGAACCCATGGCCACCCAGGACCCACCCCCTGCCCCATGAAATCAGCCTTTGGAGGTGGAGGCAGGCCATTGTGTGTCTGAAACCTCATAGCTGCAGCCAGTGTCGAGTGAGGCCAACTGAGAACTTCCCGGACGAGGGGAGCCCTGCCACCCAGCACTGCTGCTCCCTCAAACACGCCTGCTCATGGAGGCCAAGCAGTCTCCTGGACCTTGGGTGCCCTGCCTCTCCACCCATGCCTTATGCGTCTTCCCTGGCAAGCACAGGGCTCATCCTTCCAGACCTCAGGCCAGCCCCGCCCCAGAGAGGCTGCATGCAGTCCCCAAGCAGGTGAGTCAGCCTGTTCTGCTCCTGGGGGGCTAACGTACCCCCTTGCTGTCAGGAGCGCTTCCTGACCTGTATCCGCACCACACAGCAGCGCGGGAACTTCCCCAGGATGAGCTGTGTTCTGTTCATCCTTGTCAGATTACTGGATAATCAAGGTAAACACATGCTGGCTTGTGCTTACTTGCTGATCTGAAGTGAACAACCACATGTGTTTTCATTATGCCCAAGATTCTACTTGCAGTTATGGCTGGCACCTGTCTCTCCCCAGAATCAATGTCTTTCTTCAAATAGGCGATCGCTGGTTCGGGGTGGAGTAACCAGTAAGCACAGTTCAGTGGTGGCTTACTGGTGCTTGCTTCCCAATCTGTCGTTTCAGCACCACCCTGGTGTAATGGTGCACTACAGGTTGTAAGTAAGGACAAGTAAGCCCATGCTTACCTTGGTTATTGGGTAACCCAATCCACCTGTGCTGCTCATCACTCCATTGCTGGGTGTCTTGCCCAGGTGCCCTCGGAGTTTGATCAATGCTGGGACTCCTCTCCCGCCTGGTGCCTGGTATGCAGGCTGCCCTTCTGTGACAACTTTGGTTTGTCCTCCAAAAACTCACAACCCAAATCCATCACCACTCAGTCGATTCTGACTCATAGTGACCCTACAGATAGGGTAGAATTTTCCCTGTAGGTTTCTGAGACTGAAACTCTTTACAGGAGTAGAAATCTCCACCTTCTTACGGAAGATCAGCTGGTGGTTTCAAACTGCTGACCTTATGGTTAGCAGCCCACTGTGTAATCACCAAGAATAAAGGGTACGAATTGCCCCTGTATGCTTCAAAAGCCTCATAGTTCTGAGCCTGGCTCTCTGAAAAGCAGATCTACTCAGAGCCTATTCCTTCAGTCTAGACTCAGTGGCCATGGCAGGGCTACCAGCTCTGGCCACATTCCCATGAGGGTAAGCATGGGGTTGAGGGCTGGAAGGTTTGCCTAGACCAATACTTTTAAAATAAATGAGCTTCCCTGGTGCTCTAGAGCAGGGGTCCTCAAACTACGGCCCACGGGCCACATGTGGCCCACCGAGGACATTTATCTGGCCCGCCGGGTGTTTTGGCCCCATTTGTTTTTTTTTACTTCAAAATAAGGTATGTGCAGTGAGCATAGGAATTTGTTCATAGTTTTGTTTTTTAAAAAAACTATGGTCCTCCAACGGGTCTGAGGGACAGTGAACTGGCCCCCTGTTTAAAAAGTTTGAGGACCCCTGCTGTAGAGAATCCTTAAAGGGTTAACTGAGGTTTCCCCAGACCTACCTTCAGGGTAGGAAAAAGAATGGAAGGAATGATCCGGTTTCCCACAAGCCTCTTCTTGGCCAGCTCTGGACAAACTCTGGGGCCAGTGAACACAGGAGAAGGCACTTTAGAATCAACCACCACCACAGGCGCAGCCAGAGGGCCAAGGCCAGCCACAGCTGTGATATCACCCTCCAGCGCCATGGCTGTTAGCTGTGGTCGTTGGCCCCAACGATGAGGAGCCCATATAGAACAAAATAAAATGTGTCCTCCCCGTGGCCAGCGGTTACACATCAACCACTGTGATCCACAGGGGTTTCATGGAAGCAGACCGCCTGGGCTTTCTTCCTAGTCTGTCATATCCTGGAAGCTCCTCTTCTGAAACCTGTTCAGTGTCATAACCACACACAAGCCTCCACAGACAGGTAGGCGGTGTATGTGCAAGAGGCACCTTGGCCATGAACTGAACCCTGGTCTCCCACCTGGAAGGTGGGAACTTGAGCACTGGATACACCAGAGCTGCTTAAGGGGTAACCGAATCAGCCCGTCCCTGGGAGAGCGATCCAGTTTCAATGGACACGTTTCTCAGGCAGATGACTTATGGAGAAGCACTACCCACCATCCACGCAGAATGCAAGAGGCACTTTCCTTAACTACATAAGGAAAAGCCTGACCCCACCAGGATAGCACAAGGTTCCAGGCAACAAGGTGAGCCCCAGAGTGCAAACAGGGCCCTGGACCACAGGAAGGAAGGGATGTTGTCGGGAAGCTGAAGGGAGGACCTTTAAAATGGACCAGAGGATCATCTCTGGATCGAGTCTGGAAGTGGCCTGGTGGGGCTCGACACACACACATATCCACTCAGAGAGGCCTTTATAAAGCATGGAACCCCATCCCTGCAGCCAATCAACACCCTCCTTCCTTGCCCCTACTTTATAGGCCTTCCTCTGCACTTAACACTGCTTGGCAGGACACATGGATTTGTTTACTTGTTTGCTGTCCATCTCCATCACTGGAATTAAGCAGGGGTGTCTGTGATGAGGACAGAAGGCTGTGTGGTAGCCACATAATTCCATGTCAACTTGACATAGAGTGAAGGGATCTAGCCTATCAATCAGGTCACAGCCTGAGGAGGTCTCCTCGTGGGCGTGGCATTCCATGAAGTTTCTAGAAACTTCCTCTCTCTCTGCTTTACCTTCCTGTGAAGAAGACACTCAACCGGGTAGCTGGTGGAGCCACGTGGAGACCAGCTTCCACCACCACTGGATCCACAAGACTTTCCATTCACCAGCCTGTGACCATTCTGCACATGAGTCTGCATTCTGCACATGAGTCTAAAGAGGAATTTGTAGATTAGTATCTAACATATGGGCTAATATCGGACTTATGGACTCGGACTGGGCTGAGCTGGACTGTTTTCTCAATGTCCAATTGCTCTTGTATATAAAGCTCTTTCTGATACCTAAATGAGTGTCTGAATTTGCTTCTCGAGTAACTTGGCCTTACATAGGTTGTCACCAATATTTGATGAGGGAGGGAGTGAGCAGTGAATGAGTGAGTGAGGAGTGAGTGAATACGGAAATGGATGAGAAAGCACAAGCCCATGTCTGGCGTGATCCCCTTGCTTCCCCACATGCAATGCCCAGGACCTCCTATGGTGCAGACAGACACTCAACAATCCTCATAGAATCCATGGGCAACATGTAAGCACATTCTTTCTTTAATGATCAGCCCTAACACGGATTCGGAGGGCTGATGATTGGATCCAGGCCTGCGGTGGCCTTCCCATGAGGTGTGTGCTAGGGGTAGGGGGCAGTAGAGAGTGGAGCACACTGTTGTCTTAGTCCCAGTTGAGAATGTCCCAGGCACATGGCCCCCCAGGAACAACAGAATTCAAGGCTGCCCTGTCCTGTGCCATCCCGAGTGTGGTAGTTACATCATCCGGTGTCAATTTGGGACTTGAGAGCATTAAGAGCGAAGGGGTGGATTCTAGTCTGTCAATTGGGTCATAACCAATGAGGCCTCTGTGTGGGCATGGCCTTCTCCTGAGAATTCTGGGAACAATGGCATTTCCTCCTTGGAGATGGTGGACACACCTCTCTCTCGGCTCACCCCCTTGGAGACACTACTGAAAAGACACATGGCACTATGCTAATAGATCCTGTGCCCTGGGAACTGAAGAAGCCACCTGGAGGCCCCTGCCAGCACTGAGATGCTTACAATGCCACTGGATCCAAAGGCTTTCTACCCACTGGCCTGTGATCTTCCTGCATTCAGCATCATTGCATGTGTTTCGTGAGTCTGAAAAGGATTTTATAGATTGACATATGGGTTAATATCGGAATTATGGACTTGGATTGGACTGGGTTGGGATGCTTTCTTAATACACAATTAATCTTTATATAAAACTCCCTCATACATATATGAGTGTCTAGGAGTTTGTTTTTCTAGTCTAACACACGCATGACCAGTTTGCCAGTCACCATTGGGATCCATTGGGCTTTCATTAGCTGATTTTCAGAAACAGACCAGCAGTCCTTTCTTCCTGATCTGGCTTCATCTAGAGCAGTGGTTCTCAACCTGTGGGCCTCGACCCCTGGGGGGGGGGGAATTGAACGATCCTTTCACAGGGGTCACCCGTTTCATAATAGTAGCAAAATTACAGTTATGAAGTAAGTAGCAACAAAAATAATTTTAAAGAGTGGCGGCATTAGGAAGGGTGAGAACCGCAGGTCTAGAGGCTCTGCTGAAACCCGGTCAGCAGGAGAGCAACACAGAAGCTTCCACTGGCTGTGACATGCGCCTGCTTGGGAGCCCGGGAATCAAGTATGGAGCCTCCTACCATGGAACCCCACTGGGGGACGGCTTAGCATCACCTGAAGGTCCAGCGATAAACTCCACCACAGTGCTGGAGGTGGGCTGCGATTTTCAGGGCGTTTGCCTTCCTTCCCACTGATGGCCTCCGCCTGCAGTCCAAATACTCGGAGCATCACACAAGAAAATGGCCGCAGCCACCACTTTCCCCCGCATGCACACATCAAATCGCCACTCGAAGTGCGGCTACATGTAGAATCCACGTGCGCTTTGACGGCGACAGTAACGCAAGGCAAACATACATAATGGATTTTTTTAAGTCAAGTGGTTTATTATTCACTTATTTTCTTGAGTAGAAATTTAAGTTACTTCAGTGGTTACTGAATTAGCTACAGACATTCTACCAAAATGATAAGAAAATAAGCACACACAGGGGAAAGGAGCTGACCTTGCAAAGCCTCCATTCAAATAGGCTGAGGGCTTGATGGGGCAGGAGAGGGGTCACAGCAGGGTCCTGAGGAAGTACCAATTATCAAGGAGTGGGGATTTAGTCACAACATATGCAGATCTATGCAAGCAATTATGCAAATAACCTGGAAAGCAGGCACTGAAAACTATCAGTAAACAGTGGGCTCCTGGCATGCCCAACCCTAGCTAGGATCTGGCTCCCTGGGAATCCATCTGGACCTCTTTGGGTTCCCTTTACGCTTCTGGAAACACCAGTCCTTGCAGGGGAGGAGGAGACTTCTACATTGTTTTCCTCAACATCGGTGGCATCAGGCTACCTCAGCCCCGATCCCTTGGGAATTAGAACCCATCTCCGCTGCTTCCTTCCAGAAGCACTTTAAAAATAAATTTTGTTTTCTAGAACTTTGTAATTGGTGAAGCTCTGGACGCTCCCCTGGGGGCCCTCAGGGAGTGTGTTCCTTACTAATGAGAGGCTGAGGATGCATGCCGGTCCAGCGCTGTCCACGGAGGCATGCTGTGCAGCTAGCTACTAGGCATGTGTGTCGCTGTGGTGGAAGACCTCCAGGATAGATAGTGTCACACGGGCAATGAAGCAAGTGGCTTGACAGAGGAAGGGACTGGTATGACTTGAAGCTTGGCATCGTGCTTTGAATCGTGCGGGCCCTGCAGGTGATCCAGCGGTCTCAGAAATGAGAGGCTCTGAGCATCCCTCACACTGCCATTGGCCAGTCGCCACTGTCCGCCCCGCCCGGGCTGGACTTGTCTCGCTCCTCGGAGGCTCAAAGGGGCCATCAGAATGCTCGTGTCTTTCCTCCTAGTGTCCGCTTCTTTCTGCCCACGACGGGCTCCCCGTGGTAGCCACGAGGGCGGATTTTCAACTCCACGTAAGGAATGGAGAATTCATGTCCTTTCCATGGCTCCCAGTTCACCCCCTGCAGGACAGAGCCAGAATCAAGAAACAGCAGTTGAGAGGTAGGTTATTTAAAACAACAACAAAAACTGGCGAAGGGAGACATCAGACAGTGTAAGACATGACAAAATAATAATTTGTAAATTATCAAGGGTTCATGAGGGAGGGGGCAGCATGGAGGGTGGCGGGGAAATGAGAAGTTGATGCCAGGGGCTTAAGTAGAGAGCAAATGTTTTGAGAATGATGAGGGCAACGAATGTACAAATGTGCTTGATATGATGTATGTATAGATTGTGATAACAGTTGTATGAGCTCCAATACAATGATTAAAAAAAAACCACTAAACTCACTGCCATCAAATCAATACCGACTCATGCTGGCCTACAGGGAAGAGTAGAATCGTCCCCGGGTTTCTGAGATAGGAACTCTCTAGGGGAGTAACGAAAGTTGCCTTTCTCCCGAAGAGAGGAGCGGCTGGTGGTTTCAAACCACTGACCTTGCAGTGAGCAGTCCAGCTGGTAACCAGGGGGCCAGAAAGCTTCCTTTGCCAGAGAAAGCACTGCCTGCCTGCTTAAAAAAATGAGCTCCAATCCTGCTGGTCCCACGTGGATTATAGAAGAGCTGGGTCTATGGCTGGGTGTTTGTTTTGTATTGTTTTTTGTTTATTTGTTTGTTTTCCAGAAGTAGATCATCAGGCCTCTCTTCTGAGTTCTCTCTGAGTGGATTCAAACCACTGACCTCTCTGTGCACACCCCCACCCCCTTTCATGGGGTTGATTCTGATTCACTCTGGCCCTATATAAGGACAAGGCTGCAAGTCTTTCCAGGAGCTGACAGCCTTACTCTTTCCCATCGAGCCGCTGGTGGGTTTGAACCAGCGACCTTGCCATTAGCAGGTCAATGCTTACCCCACAGCCCCACCAACGCAGAAGAAAATCAAGTTGTGAAAAGCCAAACTCCAGCTCACTGCCATCAAGTCTATTCTGACTCATAGCGACCCCACAGGGCAGGGCAGAACGGCCCCTGTGGGATTCTGAGACTATGGCTTTTTATGAGAGTAGGGAGTTTCTTCTTTCTCCCACAGAACAGCTAGTGGCTGCGAACTGCGTCCCAACACTTAGCCATTAAGCACTCAGGGGCTCCTTCATAAGGAGGGCAGGGTCAATCTACAAACATGCGCCCTCTGCCGGGCACCTGGGGTTAGACAGACTGGCCACTTAGACGTCCTCTGGCGAGGAGGGTGAGGGTGTAAGCGCAGGAAGTGGTGGGAGCCAGAGGGGCAGCAAAGATAGTACAGACTAGCCTGGCCAGCAATAATCAAATTATCTCTGCTCCCCTCTCTTCCTTTCCCCCCAAAATAAATTAATAAAAGGCAAAAATAAACATATTAATTGGCCAATTGTGTAAAATCATTTTCAATTTAGATTGTTTAGATATTAGCTCTAAGGTAACAAATGGCGTGTTGCAAACTAAATTTCATTTTATGTCTTTTGAGCGGTGAGCACGATAATATTTAATTCACTTAATAACCTTGCAACCTGGCCAATAAAGAGCCCCAGTGACCAATTTTATGTATTTTAATTTGTGAGGTAAATAATAAACAAGAAGCTAAATGCCTTACAGACTGTGGAAAGCACATTAGCCAGATGAATGTCTTTTATTAGCAAATATAAGGATGGTTTGGGGGCTGCTGCTGGCTGCTCCTTTCAAATAGTTGATCTCTCATCACAGGCTTCCTCCAGCCAGCCCTGCACGCTGCCGCCATGATTCATGGGCCTGCCCTCCGTGACTGCCGGGGACAGATCTCTTCCTCCCTCTGGGAGGGAAGTCCAATGAGGACCGGGCATCCCCACAGCCTGAGCAGGGCCAAAGCCCTCAGGATGCGCCTGCACTTTAGATGTCTGCTATTTACAGGGATGCCAGGACATACACGGTGCGTTCTGGAGAGAGGAGGCTTCCTGGGGGCCAAAGTGGGAAACGGAAGCTCAGAATAGGGTCTCTGGGGCACATGGTGGGGACAGCTTAATGAAGAGGAGGAACAGGGAACAGAGAGGCAGTTCTTTAGGAGCTGCAAGGGAGCAGCCTGAAGATGCCCAGTGACTGTCAGCCAGGGGAGGTATTCAAAAAATTTTTTTCTAAACAAAAACCCATTGTCACTGAGTTAATGCTGACTCATAGTCACCCCTTGTGTGTTTCTGAAATTTTAAACTGTTTACAGGAGTAGAAAGCCCAGTCCCTGTCCCACAGAGTTGCTGGTGGTTTTGAACTGCCAACCATGTGGATCGCAGCCCAACATGTAACCAATACACCACCAGGGCTCCTAGCAGAGGGGGTGTACAGGTCATCAGAAAACCCGAACTCACTGCCATCAACTTGATGCTGGCTCACAGCACCCCAATAGGACAGGACAGAACTGCCCTTGTGGGTCTCCAAGGCTGTAAGTCTTTATGGGATCAGAAAGTCCTGTCTTCGTGGCAGTTGGAAGACTTGCTGGCAGGGAAGTTTCAGAGCAGGGGGTGGGGCAGAGCTTGCATGGCCTCTTGGCCATGGTGTGCACACCCCTAATGGAGACTGATCCACCCAGGGCTTGGTGCCCCTGGGAGATGTCCACAGGTAACACATTCGGCTGCCCACTGAAAAGTGGGAGGGTGGAATCCACCCAGAGGTGCACAGAAGGAAGTCCTGAGAGTCCAATGATTGACTTTGGGCAGAAAGTGCCAAAGGTCAGTCCTTGGAAACTCTGGGATGGGGTGCAGCTCTACTCTGACACACAATGTGTCAGACAATGTGCCCAAGTGGTTGGGTTCGATGAGGTTTTCTTTTTCTGGGGCAACTTTGGGTAGCTTTGGGTAAACTGGAGTCAAAGGTGGGTCTGACCTAAAGCTGAAAGGACATTGGTGTTCCTGTAATCGAAGGACTTGAGAAAAGCAGCTCTGGTGGAAGAAGTAGAAATGATTATGAAGTGTCTGTGTGGGGTGTGTGTCCGTGCTGTCCTTACACAGCAGTAGGCAGCTGGCCTTGGTGTGCATGCGCAATGGTGAGAATGCAGGGGGGCCACGCAGATGGCAGCGATGGGGGGACCTGAATGAGAAGTTCTTCTACCTTGAAGGAAGTGCGTGGAGGAGAAGACCAGTGAAACTTAACTGTTGGGCATCTCTCAGGGGCCACGTGTGTGAAGAGTGTGGGACCAGAGAGGTTCGCCCCAGCCTACCTCACTGTGCTTGGTCTCCCCGTATCGGCCATTGGGGTTGGCCAAGTGGCAGTTCTTGTACCACCAGCCGCCATGATGCGTCAGGGCACAGTTGCTGAGGGCGATATCATTGTCTCTGTCAAAAGTTGTAAACTTCCATCCATTGTGGTAACTAAGCGCATCCCCTGCAGGAGAGAGAAGATGGGGACCAAGACTTTAGGATTCGCCATCAACGAGGGTAGACAGACTCTAGCCTGAAAGAGGACCTAGCAGGAAAATCTCTACTGAAAATGCCTGGGGCTAAATCCGTGACACCACACCACACACCACACCACACCACACACACCACCACCACCACCACCACCACCACCACCACCACCATCACCACCACCTCCACCACCACCACCACCATCACCCCTGAGCTTCCAAAGCCTTCTATGAACACAAACAATTTAATGCTTGGTTACATTGAAGACGGCTACCTGTCTGGGTAGCTGATCTAATTATCTCACTCGTACATTTTCTCTACTGCTTAACTTGTTTATTCCGATCCTAAAAGCGAATACATTCTCTTGATCAAATCCTGTTCCTACAGTAATTTGCATGTCATCTCGGCATTTACTATGTCGCCTACAGACGCTCATGTGTTGGGCAGCTCTCTGGGAAGTCAGCAGCTCTTCATTTCTATAAGGAAATCGACTCACAAAGATTCCCCTCAAGGGCACCAGTTCCCAAATTTATTTGGGCCTTTCAGATAAAAACAACAACACAGTATTGCACATGCCATCACCCCTGGCAATGAGCCCATCATCCAGGATAAAATGTCGCCACCTGCTTTTGCTGGATGGGCGCAGCACCCTCAGTGGGCGGTCTCACCCGCTTTGGGAAATGCTGATCGGGAGACCATCAGGGTACACACACACAGCCCCGCCCATGCTCACAGACAGCAGAGCGGGGCCTCAAATCTTGGTCTTCAGATCTCGAACCCCGTCTTCTTTCCGAAACCTCACCTCACCTGCAGCTTCCTTATTGCACGGGGAGGGGGGTGAGGTGGTGGGGTACACTAGCCAGAGCCAGCCCTCTGGAGGGATCTTCCAGGGTCCCTGGTGTGGTCCCAGGCCAGCAGCGTCACGGCACCTGGGAACTTTTACAAAGTGCACATTCCAGTCCAGACCGACGGAAGCAGACATTGTGGGAGTGGCGGCTTGAACGATAGGTTTTAACAAGCTCCACAGGCGATTCTGACGTAGGCCAAAGCTTGAGAACCTCTGGCTCGTGGTGCGGGTTACCTGTGGAGCCGCTAAGTGAAGGTCAGCGTGCTTGAAGCCACCAGCCACTCCAGAGAAAGAAAGAGAGGCTGTCTGCTCCGTAACGAGCGACCGCTTCGAGAATGCCGGGGCAGCTCTCCCCGGTGGCGTCACGCAGAGCAGGAGCTGGTTCCACGATAGGTTCCACGATGTGGGTCTGGACCTCAGCTTCAGTGTTGACTCAGGAATCCGTGATTACACACCTACTCTGGACCCGGGGCAGCGCTCCCCTCCATGGGGCACAGGGTCTCTATGGGTCAGGCCGACTCAGTGGCTCCTAACAACATCTCTAGATCACAGCAGCCCTGGTGGCACTCAAGGTCAGCCGTTCAAACCTACCAGCCACTCTGTGAGGGAAAGATGAGGCTCTCTGTTCCTGTAGACCTTTACGGACTCAGAAACCCTGTAGGAGTTTGAATCAACTCGGTTTGTTGTTGTTGTTCTACTATCGAGCATGGCTGGCTCTGGGGGTTCAAAATGAGGAGCTCCTTGCTCTGCAGAACAGAGCTGGGGGTGGGGGTGAAGGTGGGGGACAGGTACATAAAGAGCTGACGGCACTCCACGGGAAGGGAAGGGCCTGGCTGCCTTTCTGGCCCCGTTGGCTCACACCGTCACTCCCTGGTCCTCACTCAGCAGAAGAAACTGGAGGGGCAGGAACTCAGGGGTGTGGGCCTCCCACTCAGGCATCACGCCACAGTCCACTTCCAGTCAGAGAAAGATCCACTCTCCCTGGGCCTATATGCATTGCCTCCTCCCTTCAGAGTTCTTGCTGAAAATCAGCTGCAGCCTAAACTGACACCCAGTGGAGCCCCGGTGGTGTAGTGGTTAGCGTTAGGCTGCTAATCACAGGGTGAAAGGTTCGAAACTACCAGCCACTTCTTGGGAGAAAGGCAAGGCTTTCTACTCCTGTAAAGAGTTACTGTCTCGGTGACCTCCCTCTATCCATCACTGAGGAGGGGAGGAAAGTGGTGAGTTACTCCTCAGAGTGCACTGGGGAGATGAGTCTAGAAGACCAAAGGGGTAAACCTGACTGGAACAGTTAAAACCTGTCTGTTGATTCCCCCTCTGATGCTGCTGGACCTGATCTGGTTTCCAACATTTTCTGCTTGTTCATATTAGGGTGGGTCTCAGAGGTGTCCTGTCTTTGGGGGTCACCCTCTTGAAGTTGTGTTCCATGTTTTTCTATATGAAACCCACGATTGATACACCTACAGGGACAGCAAGAATAAGAGGTTTGAGGGGAGGGGTACCATGGCGGTAGGGGTAGGGGGAAGGGAGGCGATGTCAAGGAGTCCAGGAAGAAAAAGGTTTGGAAACTGATCGTGGGAGCAATTGTACGACACTGCTTGACAGGATTAAACTATGGAATGATATAAGTATTAACTCCCAATTAATAATAATAAACTTTTAAAGAGTTTCCGTCTGGGAAACCCACAGGGGCAGATCTACACAGTCCTATAGAGTCTCTAGGAGCCGGCAACAGTAGCAGCCCACGTTAACTAGCCTAATGTAACCATTTTGTGTTAGTCTAATTGTAACTCTTTGTGTAACTGCTGACCCGGTACCATTTATTTTTGTAACTGCCACTCTTGCTTGTAAACCCCTGATTTCCTATAGTTTGAGGAAGCTTGATGAAGTCATACACCTCGGAACAGAAACCGAAGCAGCACCTGCCATTTATTTGCTGCGTAAAAATAATAATAAGTTTAGACAAGTTCCTGTTTCTCCATAGAGCATAACACCACCTGCCAGCGTGTCTTGTGAATTCCACAATATATATAAAAATAAACCCTTCCTTAATCACTCGGGGTCAGAGTGGCTTGGGCGATAGGGGACACTCTGGCTGCCAGCCAATAAAGCTTGGTCCTCTTTGACATCTTGCTGAGATCTCTTTTTTAACAGCGTGACCTAAAAAGCAGTGAGTTTGCTTTTCGGTTTGATTCCCTTCGGAACTCCAGCAAGGCGTGCAGCTCACCTAGCCGGATAAAACGTTCCCAAGAGCTGTTTTCTAAGGCCGGGCGCAGGGCCTGACCCTTCCTGATCTGCTCATGGCTGTCTCGCCGTAGGTGCAGGGAATGAAGGAAGGGGAGGCCGTTTCCAGCCCGAGCGTGAGGTTGCGCTGTGTTCTGTTTCATGTTCCTGCAGATGGATTTTCTACCTTCTAGAAACTGAAGCCATACTAATGTTCAGAGTGTAGATATTAAGAGGACTCATACATCAAAACCTAACCAGGCCCCGGTCATCCGACCCCCTACCCGCACCCGAGAGTGCGAAGATTTATGCCGCTTATCTCCCCCGTCAGATGCAGTCTCTGGACTAGTGCTCTTCTATCTGAGTTTTTGGAGGAAGCGTGATGAGAAATCCGGCGGCGTAGCTTCCAATGGGGAGCTAGTGAGTCTCCCAGGTGGACGCGTGTGGGTGCTGGTGGCCGGCTCAGGCAGGATCCCTATGGATCCACGACCAGGCCATCACCCATCTCATCAAAATGCTCTCCTCCCCAACACTCCCTAGGGCAGGAAAAGGGCAGGTGTAGGCAGCTGGACCTGGAACCAGCTGTCAGTGACGGAGTAGCCCATGGAAGTCATTCTGCACCAAAGCCTCTTTCTGCTGTCTCTCTGGCCATGCTCCTGCTGTCACACTCATCCCTAGAAGGATGAATCGCACCTTGAAGGTGAAGTTCCTAAAATGCGCCCCCTCCTCCCACCTTGCCCCGCATTCCAGACTCAATAAAACACCAAACTTATACACCACGGGGTTTCCCTCATGGAGGCATGGTGGGTGGCCTGATAGGACGTCAGGATAGATACTGTGTGGCGCCGTTTATATGAATGTTGAGAACGGGGCATTGAGTCCCACATATTTTAATGATTCTGAGCTCTGCTCAGGGGACATGAGCTTCTTTCTGTTAAGGGTGATGGGAAAAGGTGAAGGTGAACAGGAGTGAGGGAGACACAATGTCATGGACACAGTTCGTTTCACTGAATTGTGCAGGGGATAGTGTTGGAAATGGGGAATGTTTTGTTGTCTGTATCTTTACCACCATCAAATTAAATTTTAAATGCTGTCCATGGGGAGGGGGGGCAGGAAGAAAAGCCAGCTGAGGGGAGCTGACACACACCAGGAGATGCCCACCTGTCCAGCTTCGTGCGAACGTGGTTCTCTGCGCACTGTCTCATTACTCCAGGCCGGCGTGGCAGGCACTTCCAAAGGGTATACAGAAGGAAAGTGGAGCCTCCACCAGCCCCAGTCCCCGTGCCATCCAGGCTTTCACAGGCAGAATGACAGCATGGGTGGGAAGGGAGACTAAATGGCTGCCTGTATCTTGTGTGGTCTGAGAGTCTCCCAAAGTGTCCTAATAAAAAACACAGCCTCCAAGGACCTGCCTTCTTGGTCTGAACAACCTTGAAGCAGGAAGTATCCCCTGATCATAGCTAGAATGCAAATAAAATATTGGGGAAGAGGAGAATCACATTGATTTACAAAAATGTTGACTCCCTTCTACCTTCTTTATTCTTTGTTTTAATCATTTTATTGGGGGCTTGTACAACTCTTATCGCACTCCATACATCCATCCACTATGTCAAGCACATCTGTACAGTTGTTGCCATCATCATTCTCAAAACATTTGCTATCTACTTGAGCCCTTGCTATCAGCTCCTCATGTTTCCTCTCCCTCCCCCTCTTCTACCCACTTTCATGGGAGCAGCAGTTCATTTACTGGGTCATCTGAAGATGGGGCTCAGAAAAGGTGAAGCACAGTCATTGAGGAGAGGTGGATGGGGAGGGGGAATGGTGGGTGGGTGGTGGCTGGGGCCACCACCTGAGAGGGCAGCTGAGTGAGGTGCCAGCCAGGAGGCTAGTGGAGGGAGGCGCTGGGTGTCGGGAACTGAGCTGGGCCTCAGCTGCCAAGGGAAACATCTTGCTTCCTTCGGGGGAAACCCCCATGGATGGGCTCTGCCAGCAGAGGAAGAAAGGCTGGGCGTTCCACGTGTCAAACAGTGAACAGGGTGTTGGAAACAAAAGGGGTCACCCAGTGAGCACACTGACTGAGCCCAGAGCAGGAAGCTGCCTGAGGGGGCAAGAGAGGCAGTAATGTGCCCAGCCTCAGAGGGTCAGGGAACCCTGGTGTAAATGCAGGCTGACCCCATTGAGAGACAGGTAGATAAAAGGGAGACAAGGGGTGTGTTTGAATCTCTCCTCCTCCAGTTAAGACCCTTACACCACAAAGACAAGACCCACTGTCACTTGAGTGGATTCCGATTCTGAGTGGCCCGATATGGCAGAGTAGAACTGCTTCGTAGGATTTCTGAGACTAAACTTTCTGGAAGCAGACAGCCTCGCCTTTCTCCCACAGAGTTCCTGGTGAGTTTGAACCGCAGACATTGCCCTTAATGGCCCAGTGTTTGCTTCACTGGGCCGCCAAGGCTCCTAATAGACTCATAATCATAGGAATACCCATCCCTCAAACAGTGAGCCTGCCCAGCTACTAACCAAAAGATTGGAGGTTCGCGTCTACCCTGAAGCACCTGTGACTGTAGGCTCCACCTTCTCTGCCTAATGGAGCCCAGTTGTACCCCAACACACAGGGGTGACTCGCTGGTACTGTTGTTTGTTTTTTTACTGTGCTTTGAATGGATGTACCCATTACTGATTGCCATCAACTTAACTCTGACTCATAGACACCCCCCCCCCACTGTAGCACACAGTAGAGCCACCCCACAGGGGTCCCAAGGCTGCAAATCTTTAATGAGACAGAAGACTTCCACGTCTTTCTGCCACAGAGCTACTACCGAGTTTTAACAACTAGTGGGTTCAGCACCCTGACATTTAGCAGCAGGGCTTCTTTTGAGTGGAAAAACTTCAAACTCACTGCCTCGAGTCAGTGCTAAATCACAATGACCTCCTGTGGGTTTCCGAGACTGTAACTGTTTACAGGAGTAGAAAGTCCAGTCTTTCTCCCGAGTTGGTTTCTAACTGCTGGTGGTTTTGAACAGCCAACCCTATGGTTCACAGCCCAGTGAGTAACTCTTACACCACCAGGGCACCACAGACTCTGAGAAAACTGAGCCCTTTGCAACTTCCTTTTCAGATCAGACACTAGACATGGTGCTCCAGCGAATACAGGGTCTCTAATCAGACAGCAAGTCATCAAGTTCCTCATAATCACTACACCACCAGGGCTCCTATAGTACAGCATAAAAGGCTGCCCTGCCTGTGTCCAAAACACAGAGGCCCCGGCCCACCCAACTGAGAAGCACCAATCTCCAAAGCAGTGCAGGTTTCGAGTTGCAGCACCTTTGGGTCCAAGAGTTGCTTTTGCTTTGTCTTCTGTTTGTTTGCCTGCTTGTTGTTTGCATGTTTTCTCCCCATCCACCCTTCTCAGAGTCCTTGACCAGTTCTTCCTCGTCTATAGTCCACACCCCTTCCCTCCAGGTTGTGTCTTCCCAGGTCACTCAACTCAACTTCGGATTGAACCGCTTGATAGAACAGCGGTTCTTAACCTGTGGGTCTCGACCCCTTTGGGGGTCAAACAACCCTTTCACAGGGTTCACTCGATTCATATCAGCAGCAAAATTAGAGTTATGAAGTAATAGCAAAAATAACTTTATGGTTGGGGGTTCCCCATAACATGAGGAACTATATTAAAGGGTCTCAGCATTAGGAAGCTTGAGAACCACTGCGATAGAAGTTCTTTGGGTCTCAGAGACTATTCTTGATCTTAGCCACAAAAGCTGAGACACGATGAGATTGTTCTTTAAGATACAGAACATCCATAAGTTTCTATTCAAAATTCCAGCTGGAAGGTGTCCTTTGTTTTTTAAGCTCACCCACTCTGCACCAGACACTGTGTAGCTACCTACTGGGAAATAAGAGCAAATGCAAAATCCACACTTCATTGTATTATCATTAAATTATAAAATCTCAAGTAATTTTTGCATTCACATTTGCCTCTTGGGATCGTGTTCCAGTCATTCAAGAGTCTGGTGTACATTCCTGTGTCATGAAGGTGACTTGAGGGGATACTTTTGAGAAGACCTGGAAGGCTTCAAGAATACACACCCCTCCCCAAAATGCACCACAAATATGAGGTGCTCCTGGACTCCTGGGAATACAACCAACCAGAGACATGGCTGGGCTCACCCATACCGCCTGCAGCATTATTTTCAAGAGTCACAAGGTAAACAAGCAAGTCCCCCATCAAAGCACGAATGACGGGATTAACAACGTGCAATGTTACATTCCACCATGCAAAGGACTGGAGGTCCAGCACAGCTCCCACCTACATGAGCCTCGAAAGCATTCTAATGGGTGAAATCAAGAAGACAAACCATGCCTAATGCCCTATCTGCGCAGACCTAGAACAGACAAATGCACAGAACCAGAAAATAGACCAGTAGTCACCATGAGCTGGGCTTGGTTAGGCTTGGTTCCTGGGTGGATGTAGCGTTTCTGTGTGGGGTGATCACAGTTTAGGAGGAAATCATGGTGATGGCTGCACATGGTAAGGGCAGGTCACGTGCTGGACTGTCCACTTGAAGACAATTTAAGCTGTGGGTTATATGCTGGGTATATTTTACCACCATAAAAAAATGAGGCTTGAAGTTAAACAAGCAGCCATGTAGCAGGGAAGCAAATAAGCCACATGGAAGCACACCCGCCTGTGAGATCATGAGGTGTCGATGGGATCAGGTATCAAAAGATCCCATACAAACAATTATATCGATGTTAAAGAGGGGGCTGAAGTGGAGGTACAAAGCTGTAGAAAATTGGACATCCCCCACAGAAGGGTTATAAGGAAGGGACGATTCCAGAGTGCGGTATAGCACCTATGAAACACACACAGTCTAGTTCCTGACTGTTACATACACACACATACACACACACACACACACATTACCATGACCCAGTTCTACCTTACAAATCCAGCTAGACTGGAGTACATACATTGGTACAGGTAGGAACTCTTGGCACATGGAATCCAGGACAGATAAAATCCCTCAGGAACAGTAGTGGAAGGAGCAATATCAGGAAGGTAAGAGGATGGGGGGTGGTGAGGGTGAGAAAGGAGGAACCCATTCCAAGTTTAGGTAGATAACCACCCCAGGAGGAAGAAAACAGAAAGGTGGGTGAAGGGAAACAATGGACAGTGTAAGGCATGAAATAACAATAGTAATATACCATTGACCAAGGATTCACAAGAGTGGGAGGGTGGGAGAGGGGGCAGGGGAAAAAAGAGGAACTGATACCAAAGGCTCAAGTAGAAAGAAAAAGTTTTGAAAATGTTGATGGCAACATATGTACAAGTATGCTTAATACTATTTTTTTTGAGGATTATTTCTTCTTTTCTTTAAATCATTTTATTGAGAGCTCGTACAACTCTTATCACAATACATACATACATCCATTGTGTCAAGCACATTTGTACATTTGTTACCCTTATCATTCTCAAAACATTTGCTTTCTACTTGAGCCCTTGGTATCAGCACCTCATTTCCCCCTCTCCCCCTCCCTCCTTCATGAACCCTTGATAATTTATAAATTATTATAATTTTGTCATGTCTTACAACAGAAAAGCAGGTGAAGGGAGACGCTTAATACTATTAATGATGGATTGTTATAAGATTTGTAAGAGGCCCCCAATAAATGATTACTTCAATAAAATAAATCGATCAATCAGAGAGCACCCAAGGCCTTTGTTCTAGTGGGCCCTCACTCGCTGGCACTCCCCAGGCCTACAGTGCCCATTCCTTCTCTCCACCTGAGCTCTGCCCTTCGCTCAGATGCAGGCTCAGCCCCTTGTCCTTCAAGCTTCTTCCCGTGCCCCAGCCTTCCACGCACCCATCTTCTGCAAGCTGACTCTTTTCTTATCGCTCACTTGACTCCCTTTTAAAGTGCTCATCACCTGTGAGTCTAAGAGGAAAGACCATGTCTTACACCGCTGGTCAGCTTTTGATCATAGAGGTATGTGTACAACAACAGACTTCCTGTCAATATAGGCGTAAAATGTAAAACTAAAAGCTTAGCCACACCTTCCGTGTAAGACAGAGGTCAGTGGTGTCGTTCCAGTATTCCAGTGGCTTAATTTTACCCTCTTCCATCTCCACTGAACACACCATCGTGTGGCTTAAATCCAATCGAGGCTAAAGAGTCTTTGCTTCCCGCTCAACTGCTGATTTCTGATGCCACAGTTGGGTTGCGCTAATGAGATCTCTGTGCATTATTTCAATCAGCACTTTCACTTTGGGGTCTCAACTGGTGGCAAAAAGCTGCGGTCTCTATATTTTAAATCACACACTGCTGCACAAAGACGGCAGGCACAGCGCCGAAGCCGCGAGAACAGTGCAAAGGCGCCACACAAACAGCCCATCATGCGGGTTCACCTACGAAAGCACCACAGCCCACATCGGGGCGCAATGTATCAATACATAATGGACAAACCTTCCGGTGTTATAGCAATCCAGAATTGTCTTCCTTTGTGCAATCCCATCCCCTGCAGGAAGGATTGTCATTGTGGACGGTTCACCTCAGTGGAATAATATCTCACCCCCACACCACCCCCCAGAGCCGTGGCATGTGGCAAACCAATCCATAGACACACAGACAGCAAGAGACTCTAGCTGTCAGCAGACGTTTTTCCTTACCTGCTGTGCCTCTGTATTTCCCAACAGTCAGCCTATACCGCTCCTTGCTGGAGGCCACTTGGAAGGAATCGTACACAGCATAGGCAGACTCATTGGCAGTCTGCAAATCTACTCTCACCTCATACCGGGAAGGCGCGCCAGTGGTGATATTGTGCAGCTTGTCAAGTCCTAAAAGGAGAGAATGGAGTTCCCACAGCCAGTCAGCCCAGGTTTGTGAGCTTGCACCATTTGCAGCTGAGCTTTTCAGGGTCAAAAGTCCCCGGAGCCTTCACCAGCCTCTGAGAGAGGCACCTCCCGATGCACGCTCTTTGTGCGAAGGCTCACGTTTTCTTGCTATGACTTCCTTGGCACGGGCACATGCATGCATGTGTGAACCTGCCGCTCCTGACACCTTCTCTCCAAAGCAGAACTGGGTCTATGTATCATCCACTCGTCTCACCAAGTAGGAGAACAGATTACCTACTTACTCTACGAGCCCTACAGGGAACTTCGTACCAAACAACCATGAACATCATTAACCCAGAAACCAAGTGTCCAGATGAGCACTCTTCCGCCTCATCTCCCAGTTGGTGCTTCGCCATGGCACTCTCTGTGAACCTCGGTGTCAGAATACGGCGCTGAGAGGCGGGGGAACAATGGCCCTAATGCATGGCATGGCAAGTAGAGTCTCTGAGACCCCTGAAACTACCTCTGGATGAGACCCCAGAGCCCAATCAATCAACTATCCTCCTATTAACGTGGCGTGTGAATTCAGGCTCCAGGAAGATCCTGTTGGGAAAAGACGCAGCATAAGGCACATCATGCATGTAACAGCCCCACTGTTTCCCACGGCCAGAGCAGAGCTCAGCTCCTGCCAGGTGGCCTCACCAACACCATGGGCTATGGGTCCCCCAGGAGGTCCACGTCACCCTGATTGCTGCGAGCTTCCTCAAGCTTTTCAAGTGGGAAACCACCCCTCTACACCCGTCCTCCTGGGCTCTCAGAAACCATACCTAGCCAGAATTCCTTCATGGGGTCCCCAAAGCCCTCCACGTAGCTCCGCCAGCGCTTGAAGAAATCCAGCTGCCCGGTGTTCCGCCTCTGGAAGACCTGGGGAGGGAGAGGAACTGCTCACATGGGCCAGCAGCCACAGGCACACGGAGTGGGGTAGCCTGTCTCAAGGTCGTGTGAGAGGTTGGAAGGGATTCCGCACATGCGGATGACTTCCTCAGGTTGGCACCACTTCCTTTCACTTTTAAAACAATATGCTGACTTATGTATTATTTTGGGTCATAAAAACTTCTTTTTTGAAACATCTGCCATCACGAGGGGTGGACTCACAGGGAGGCCTGGGTGTCAGAGCGGAACTGTGCTCCACAGCATTCCCAACACCTGTGGTCTTCCACGAGAAGCATGCCAGGCCTTTCTTCACGATGCCTCTAGCCATTTGCTCCACCCAGGGGCGCCTTAGACACTGGTGGATTCATTGGTTCCACTCCCTTCGTAAGCGTCCCTACGTGTACGGCAGGATATCGAATACTGAGACGTAGATAATAAAAGCAGAAGCGTGTCTTTCCCTCAAGAAATGTCCATTCTCGGGCCGGGAGACCTGAGCGGAGCTGCTGCTCTGCTTGCTCGTAGTGGGACGGGGAGGGACAGGCATCCAGACCTCCGCCTGCTCTCACCTTTACCATAGGTTCAACTCAATCAGACATCCTATCGGTGTATACTATTTTTGCCTCTACTAGATTGAGAGTAGGAATTGTCTTTGAATCCATTTGATTCTCAGCATGGGCAATCATGTATACTTAGAGTGAAGAATGTTCATTTATCCAACAAGCATTTCTTATGTTCTACACACTGTGCTGAATGATGTCCAAAAATAAACAAAACAGAAAGGTTCCCTGCCCTCGTGGAGCTTATCATGTGGTGGAATCATCGAACAAGGAGACAAACAAGTGTGTGAGAAAAGCTGGGGGACAGGATCCAGGGAGCATGAGCCTCCTAAGGCCCTGAACGGGAACAGGCTATGAGCTGCAGGATGGTGGAGGGCTGTCAGGCTCAGGGAGTGCAGGCTGGGCTGGCTGGCAGATGGTGACTGACGAGGAAGGAAAAGGGAGGGAGGCAGGAGAAATGGGCAAGAAAGGACCGGTCTTCTGGGGGTGTCCTAGGTATTGTTCCAGATGTTGATTTACTGTAAGCGTAATGGAAAGAATTAAGGGTCTACAGCAGGAAATGTCAGGTTTTTAATTTACACCTTGATAAGATCCCTCCAGCTTCCAGTGTAGACAATAGACTGGCCAGGATCAAGAGTGCCTGCAAGAAGACCCATGCAGAGACGGCCGTATAGTGTAAGAGAGGACAGTAGCTCGGACTGGTGGGCTGCAGTGGGATGAAAAGAAGTGGATGGAAGGTTAAGTTGACCAGGCTGTTGGTGATCAGTTGAATATGGAGTTGGAGGAGAGAAAGAAGTCAGGAGTGACTTGTGTTCTTGGCATGCAGCCCCAGATGGCCATTCAGTCAGCTCTTCTCGAGATTGGGGTCCTGAGATAGGACATGTCGTGAGCTCAGCTTGTTGAGTTTGAGGTTGAGTTTGAGGTCCTCTTGCTCATCCCCGTGGGGATGCTGTAGAGCAGCGGTTCTAAACCTTTGAGTCGTGACCTCTTCGGGGGTCGAACGACCCTTTCACAGGGGTCATCCAATTCATAATAGTAGGAAAATTATAGTGATGAAGTAACAATAAAAATAATGTTCTGGTTGGGGGTCACCACCACATGAGGAACTGTATGGAAGGGTCGCGGCATTAGGAAGGTTGAGAACCACTGCTGTAGAGTCTCTGTTGAAGGGAGGAGACAGAGTTCTAAAGCAAGTTCAGCCTAGACTGATATGTGTGGGACTGTACCTGACACAATGTCAAGTCCCACTTCACTTTTCTCTTCTCAAGAACACAGGAAGGCCACCCCTTTCAGCTCCCTCAGCAGTTCAGTGGAGCCATGTGGCTGGTTCTAAGTTAAGAGCAGTAAGGGGGAGCACAGAAGAGTGAGTGGGGTTCTCCATGCCCTTTCTCCCACTGCCAAGGTCCCACTGTGTCATGGTGAAGGCCACAGGTCAGCAGGGCAGAATCACAAGACAGAAACGGCCTGACTCTCTGGGTGACCACTTAGAAGTGACTACTGAACTCGAAGAAGAGCTCACACAAGTGAGTGAAAAAAGCTTTGTGCGCTCAACACTGGAATGCAGGGTCGGTTTGTGACCGCAACACCGTAGACTGGATGCTAATAGACGCAGAGAGCCAGTGGAACACAGATAGTGAGATGCAGCCGCGGAAAAGGGTACAACCACCCAGGAAGCCAACCGGGACTTACGAGAGGAAACGGCCTCGAATCACGTCTTGGGGAACCCCAGTCTGTACTGGGGACATCCACTGAGAAGGACGAGCTAGCTCATTATGGAGACCGAGGTGAAACAAATTGAGGTGTAGAAGGAAAACAAGGGAAATGTGGAATCACAAAAACCACAAAGAGCCAACAACGGATTGGGTGATGATGGCACAAATCCTAATATGAACGAACGACTCATTTGTATGATGCGTGGAAGAAGAAGAAAAATCCTCTGAGCTGTCACTTCAGAACTTCTGATAAGGAGCAGAGACAATAACAAGTGTCGGCCAAAATATGGAGAAATTGGAGGCCTTTTCTGCTGATGTTGTGTATGTAAGTTTATGTAACACTGTTTCTTGGAAACAGTTAGCAATTCCTCAGAAAGTTCGACGTGTACTTCTCAACTGAGGCTGCTCTATGTGTCACGTGGTTATTGTTATTAGATTTGGGGCTTTGGTTGAGCTGTTGCTGTAAATCCACGATAGGGACATCTATAGAGATAGCAACTGGATCCATGTCTTCTTAGGGTCGGTGGGAAAGGGGGAGCTAATAGCAATGGGTACAAGAAAGAAGCAAATGTGCTAAACTTGATTGTAGTGGTGACAGCACAGCACTTCCATTAGGTTTAAACTGTTGTCTGATGTGTCCATATAACTCAAAATGAAAAAAGGAAGCCACCAAGAGCCTTCTACTTCGGAAAGGAGGATGCGGTCAACAGTGTCCAGCATGGAGAAGCCAAGGAACAGGGGCCAACACTGTCCATAGTGTGGCACCACGGGCACCACTGGTGGCCGAGGCTAGTGCTATGCCACTGAGACAGCGAAAGGCAAACACCAAACGGAAGTGGGCCGAGAGTGGGTGAGAAGTAAGAAGCGCAGAGTTGAATACTATTTCATGAGACATTGGCTGCGTTGTGGGCAAAGTCCCTCTATTTGAAGAAGGAAGGAAGGCAATTACAATCCAAGTAAATTGTATTCCTTTATACGCTGCGAACTTCAAACATTCTGAAAAGCTAAACACACCTGTGCATGTAGTACTGGAACTGATAATACATACAATTCCGCATGACCTTGAGACTCAAGCAAAATACTACCCCAGTCAACAAACTGGCTCTCATTCCCCAAAAGCCGGGAAAGCATCTTTCTCTCTACCTGTCTGCCTGGTGCTCATTCAAATGTGGCAGCCCCCACACAACATCCAGTCTCCCTCCTTCCGCCATGCTTCACAGCCTGAGTTTGAAGTGAAACACATGATCGTGAATTCAGGGACGTTTGCCTCCACAGTCCTGCCTGCTTCACATTTTCTCTGGGTAGGAAGAGGAGATTGGGTTCCTGGACCAAAGGCCGGCAGTCAGCCCAGGGCCATGGGCCAGCAGGTGAGGGTGAGTCTCCTTTCTCTCCCTGAGCCTCTGGCAGCTCAAGGTCAAACAAGAACAAAGCAGGAAAGAGGTGACCGCCTCACCGAGGTGCTGGGGGAGGGAAAGGAAAAGCTGTGTGGAGAGACGTTGTTCCACAAATGACTGATATAAAGCACCACCAACAACTGACCCCAATGCAGGAAACACAGTGACAAACAAGCATTGCTGTTCTCTTTCTTCCCCACGAGGGTTTATCTTTCAGAGTTCTCCTTCCTTTCTTCATTTCTCCCAATCAACAGCCACAGTTAGTGCTCCCACCCCCGACCCTGGCCAGCTTTCAATCTAACATAGAATATAAACAACTCCAGAGAATCAGAGGCCTGGTGGTGTAGTGGTTACATGTTAGCCTGCTAACCACAAGGTTCGCAGTTCAAAACCACCAGCCGTTCCTCGGGAGACAGATGGGGCTTTCGACTCCTGTCAAGAGTTACAGTCTCAGAAACCCACAGAGGTCATGCTAACCTGTGCTACAGGGTTGCCATGGGTTGGACTGGGCTCCATGATAGTGAGCTTTTTTCTTGGACAACCGCAGACGTCATGACACCTAACATTTCAACGAGACAATGGCCCGAAAAGGACAGCACGGCTGTCACTTGCTGAAGCGATGCCTCTGGGAGGGCAGGAGGGGTGGCCTTTTTATTAGCTCTGGGAGAGATATAGCTGACACCGTCTGAAACTTCAGGTTGACACTCCCAAGACGGCCTGGGAGATGTGTCCACTGGTGGCTTGAATGTTGGTCAGTGCTGTCTCTTCATACATAACCTGCTGGACCTCAAGATCTAAGCATGATAGGAGCAGTTGTCCTGGGTTTAAAAAAAATTCTTCAAACTTGGATACAAACACTCCAAAAAGTGGTTGTGGTACTCTTTGAATCAACATTTACCCCTAACTAGCTGTGTCCTTGGGCAAGTTAATCTTGGTAAGCCTCGCTTTTCCCAAGTGTTGGAGCAAGATGTAAATAGTCACTTTGTCAGGCGCTTTGAAAGCAGGCTTCTACAAAGTTGTTAAGCATAACAAATCATCATGTACTTAGGCCAGATCCCGGCACACAGAGATATAGTAAGCACAAAAAAGTGTTGGTTTTCATTCTATTAGGTCAATTCCACATGAGCCCACCCACAGGCATCAGGCAGATCTTGATTAGGCAGCTGTACTTGACTCATTCAGAACTTCATTTGCATTCCACGAAATGAGATGAAGCACCTTATCAGGAGCTATTAGAGAAAGCAAAATATATCTTAAGGGGTAGGGGGGGTTCTTAATTTCTGGTTTTATACTACAGAGTTTCATTCTAGGATGTTCTCAATGTCCCCAATGAGTAAATCAGGAGGAGTTGGGGCTCACGGGGAGATCACAATTTCATTTAAATGTCTGTGGACAGGGCCTCTAAAGCAGTCCTTAAAAACTCGCAACATGGAAAACAAAAATGGACAAAGTATTGAAGACATTTCAGTGTTCCCTGATGGTGCTCATTCCAGCCTCCCACCAGTGGCCTCTGTCACCTCCGGCAGGGCTCTTGTCACGCCTGGGAATCAAATGAGGTTCCTGCTGCCCGGGACAGAGGAAATTTTCCTTTAAAGGATTTCCCAAAGCTCAATAAAAAAGGAGTCATGTTCATGCTTAAGTGACAAAGCTCTCTTCAGTCCAAGGAGACGTGGAAACTCAGTATTGTGTGTGGACAACCGTGCGTGGGCTCTGAGGCGCTCAGCTTCGGCAGGACCTCCACGTATCAGGATCCGAAAACAAGGCGTGGGTGGGATGGGGACCTTGTGCTGGTCAGGATCCAGAAAGGTTTCCTTAATTTTGGAATTGACCTCGGTGTTCCAGTGAAGATCCTTTGCCTGGGAACGTGGGCGAAGGCAAGCTTCTTGGAGGGCAGGGATTTGGGTCTGTTTGCCTCACTGCTGGATTTCAATAACAACACAGTAGGCACTCAATAACTATTTGTAAACAAAATCATGCATAAGGCCAAGCAGGTGTTTTCCTAAGCGCTGCCCAACATTAATGTCTCTTTCCTTGTGCAAGCTTGGCTTTCAACAAGGCCAGGAGAGAGATACAAACATCAGTCAAGGGTCAATGATGGGTCCAAAGGCAGAGAATTGGGCTTCCAGTTGGAAAGGGTCCAGGTGCTTGGCGTTCTCAGGGTGCTTCGTGAGAAGCCGCAAGCATAGCCCTCCTGGTCTTGTCAGGTGGGAACTCCCCATGCTACTTTCTGCTCCCTTGTTTCTGTAAATCAATGAGGAATTGCCCCCGATCCAATCCAATCACTGCCTTTCGGCTGTCAGATGCAGCTGTGTGGATAACTTGCCGTCTTTGCTGCTCATCAGATGCTATCAGTTTATCCGTGGCTGTCAAGTGCCTTTGGTTTCCCAGGCGCCTGGGCAAAGGGGTAAATGAGTATCGTTTGAGCACTGTGAGGTCAGGCTTTCTCCTTCCCAAGTGATTTGCGAATGCCTGATGGGCAAGGCAGCCAGTGCCTGTATCAGCCCAGGCACCGGGAGATGGAGAGAGGGGGAGGGGAGGGGTGTGCAAGAATCCATTGCAGCCCTCAAAGGCAGCTCTTCCCAGATGCAGTCAAAGAAGGTGCCGTGCAGTTTAAGCAGCCAATGAGTCAAGAGAATTAAACCTCCACACAGAGGAGGGGCTATCAGAATAAGGCCCGAAGTCCCTCTTTGAGGCTTACGTCCTTCAAACCAAGGTCCCAAAGGCCTGTGTCCACAGTGTAGACCCAGGCTGAAGAACCGGAACCCAAACCAAACTCAGGGCCATGGAGTCGATGTCGACGCACAGCGACCCTCCAAGACAGGGCAGAACTGCCCCTGTGGTTTTCCAAGTCTGTAACTCTTTACGCGAGTACAAAGCCCTGTCTTTCTCCTACAGAATGACTGCTGGTTTCAAACTGCTGACCCTGTGACTCCTGTAACCACTACACCAACAGGGCTCCTGAAGAACCCTAGGCAAAGGATCCAGATGCTGAGGCCTGTGCCTCCAATGAGGTCAAGTGTTTCACGAGAAACCTGAGGTGGCCGCTTGGGAGGACCATTGACGTGAGAGGCTGAAGTCTGGTCCCAGCTTTGTCATGCCTGTATCCTGCGACCTAGCCAAGGCACATTTCTCTGTTGGCCTCGCTCTCCTGACCGGTAAAGCAGGAACAATGCGCTGTCACACTTACGGTCAGACTGTGATGTTTGCATGGGGCATGCTGATAAAAGTGGTTCGAGGGGGCTAGGTAGAGGAGCTGAGGATCAACCCATGAGTCCGCAGTCATTGGCTGGCCTGCTCAGTCCCAGGTGGAAAGGAGTAAGTTCTTTGCCCATAGTCGCTTGGGATCCCTCTAAGAAGAGCACAAGCCGCGGAATCTCCTCTCCTCTCTGGACAAAGTGGAGCTGCCAGGGAGTCCCTGGGGCGGCCCTGACCTGAGAAACACCCCCCCACATGGAGCCTTGGGCTGAGCTTTACTCACAATCCAGCCGCCTCCATCGGTGTCCATGTCACAGTACACCTGCAGGGGCCGGCTCACATCGCCATGCAGGTAGATGGTGTACAGGCCGCTGGCGACATTGCTATTCTGCTGAATTTGACTGCAGTCGGAAGGGTGTGGAAAACGAGCACCAACTGAGAGCCAAGGAGAGGGGCGGTGTCATTATGGGAACAGGGATTCTCCCCTTCGAAAAGCCAGTGTGTTTTGTTTACAAAGTACTTCATACTCCCCTCCTACACTGCTTCCTCCAGCTCTTCATGTCAGTGGTAAGCTTTGTCACTCACTCTTCCCTTGACAGTATACCCTCCAACTATACCAGAACCAGGATCAGTTCACAGCAATGCCAGCCCTGGGCTAACTTCTCCCCCAAATCATACCCCATTTCCTCCCCTTTCTAGGGATCTTTTGCATCCATAACCCCATTTCCAGTTCCCAATGCCAAGAGGAAGTCATCGATCTGTATACAGTTGTTCTTCCTTTGACCCCTTTTCTGGACTTTCCACTACTCATCCCTACCCCCCAACACCCCCCCCCCCCCACCAACGCATTCTTGTTCAGAAGACAAGAGTCTACATCACCTGTGGACAGGGTGGTGGATACACTCCTGCTTCGGCGATCACCCTTAAAGGCAACCAAGGAGACAGGATAGGTGACACCTTGTTGAAGGCCTTGTGATGCAAACCTCTGGTCCCCTGGTCCCAGCTGCACCTCCTACCAAACAAAGAGCACAGCAGACAGTTGGTCATTCAGCTTCCCACACCCCAACATGCCCCGTCAACAGAGTGCCCTGTGTGCTGAGGCAGCAGTGATTCCTGTCTGTGAGTGCTCAGAGGCAGCCTAGAATCCCAATGGACCCCAGCCCCTTTCCTGCAAGACCAGCCCAAGGAGATTCAGCACTGACAGACATTGCTCCTGTGGGAGCAAGCACCTGCCAGGAGGTCTCCTGGGGACCTCCACCATCCGGGGACACTCTGGGCATGGATTATAGCCACCTATGGCAGTACAAAAAAAAAGAGAGAGAGAGCCAGACTCATTGGTCCTGAGGGGTGTGTCTGTCCTTGATTCCCTGTGCTTCCAGCTCTTATCTGTACCACTGTGCATACATACTCTGGTCTACCCAGATTTGTAAGGTAGACTTGGGGTCATGATAGTGAGGGGGTAAGGGGAGGAATTATTAAAGAACTAAAGGAAAGTCATATGTTTCATTGGTGCTATACTGCATCCTGACTGGCGCGTTTCTTCCTTGTGATCCTCCTGCAAGGGGGTGTCCAATTGTCTATTGATGGGCTTTGAGTCTCCACTCTGTACTCCCCCTCATTTACATTGGTATGATTTTTTTGTTCAGGGTTTCTGATGCCTGATACCTGATCCCATTGACACCACATGATCACACAGGCTGGTGTACCATGTGGATTTTGTTGCTTCTCAACTAGATGGCTGCCTTTAAGACCCCAGATGCTTTATCTTTTGATAGCCAGGCACCATCAGCTTTCTTCACCACATTTGCTTATGCACCCATTTTGTCTTCAGCAATCATGTCAGGAAGGTGCACATCACAGAATATCGAGTTATTAGAACAAAGTGTTCTTACATTGAGGGAGTACTTTAGTAGAGCCCCAATGTCCATGTACTACCTTACTACTTATATAAATATGTGTACATAGAGCTATTTCCCTATAATTATATATAAATATATTTACAAGTGTACATGCCTGTATTTAGACCTCTATACATGTTCTTTGCCTCCTAGTTCTTTCCATTATTTCCTTTTACTTTCCCCTTAACCCACTATCATGTTTGGCCTTCATTCAGGTTTCAGTAATTCCTCTCAGTTACATTGCCATTGATCAAGCCCTACCAGGCATCCTATGCCCACCTCACCATCAATTTTAGATCACTTGTTGTTCCCTTGTCCCTGAGTGTGTTAACACCCACTTCCTTTCCCACACCTGTATGTATGCAGCACATCCTGTCTGTCCATTCATCTGTTGGTTGGCATTCGGGGTCTAGCCAGGCTATGTAAGCATAAATTCAGATGATTATTGAACTACTCAGTCTGTAGGAGATATAAAGTCTTGATCTCAAGAACTCAAAACCAAACTCAGTGCCATCGAGTTGATGCCAACTCATAGGGACCCTGCATGACAGGGTAGAAATGGTCCCATAGATTTCTGAGATTATAACTCATTATTGGAGTAGAATATCTTGTCTTTCCCTGATGGAGTGGCTAGTGGTTTTGAACTGCTGATCTTTCAGATCACAGTCCAATGTATAACCACTATGCCACCAGGGCTCTCCAAAAGTTTTAATACCTATTACAATATGTATGCAAAAGGTCACTCTATAGGTATGACCTCAGTTATATAAAAAGACAAGAAAAGTCAAATATAGAGAGAGCACAGTGATTAACAGAGGCAGTCATAGGGAGGCGTTGTTAATGATGATGGAAAAATTGCATTGAATAAGGGTAGGGGTTCAATGACCAATTATAGTCATTGCTGTCAAGAAGGTGTGCACATGTAAAACGTTGAGTTGGCCAAGACTGTGTGATAAATATACTTATATGAACACACACACACACACACACACACACACCTGCAAATGAGTAACTGCTAAGGCTGCTTGTGTATATCCAAATACGTCCTAGAATTTCTTTCATTGGTTTGGGGGGTAAGAGTCTTGGTTTCATGGCTCAAGTAGAAAGAAAATGTTTTGGAACTGTTGATGGCAGAATATGTACAAGTGTGCTTAATACAATTGAAGGATGGATTGTTATTAGATTTGTAAAAGCCCCCTAATAAAATTATTTTTTTTAAGCCTTGGTTTCATGGAACAAACCAGTTAACTAACCTAAGCACATGTTGGTGCTTCTATTTAACTTCCTAGTTCGTGGCTTAGTCCCTTCAAAGCTCGCAAGTGACCATCCAAGACACAACCACTGCTCTCTGTTGACCTGGGGCCACCGAGGACGGAGAGTCAGGGACAGGAGGTGGGGATGGGATACGTGGCCCATCGCCTCCACGAGACCAGCCACCATTACTGAACATTTTGATCCCGGATTCTCTAAAGAAGTCCTGATCAAAAGTGAGGGTTTGGGAGGGGGGGCAGAGTATCAAATTCTCACACTTCAGACTTTCTGGATCTATGAAGGCTGACTGAATCCCTGGGCGGATCTTTAAACTTTAGTGCAAAAATATCTCTTGAAGTCTCCTTAAAACCACACCCTGGGTAAGCTTAACCAGTGAGCAGGGTCTGCCCGGAGCATAATGAAAGTTCTGCTGAAGCCCCGTCCGCACCATAGCAACACGCAGGCTCCACCGACAGGCGCTCGCTGCCCCTAAGACACTCTCGTTCACTCATTGCTCCTCATGAACTAGAAGGCTTCAAAAAGTTCTTGAAAACGTAGAATTAAACCATAAGGGAATTTTCCCAGGAACTTTTGCAATACGGCATCAGATTAACAGCGGAGAAGTGAAAGGTTAGCTGGGACTGAACAGGCAGTGAGTGTGGACTGACGGGCACTGAGCGATCTCAGAGAAGGAGGTGCCAGTGGTGTGCAAGCAGGTTGTGAAGCAGGTAGTCACTGTCACTGCCACTGCCTGGTACAAGGAGACGCTGTGGAACCGGTGCCTGTGTTTCTGTGCATACTCTCAAGAGTCACCACACAATAAATGAAACACACAGCACTGAGGTTCCCAGTGTGAGCTGCATTGGCCGGCTTTGGTCCCAGGCCACGCACCTCGAGAGCAGCCACACTTGACCGTCAGTGGGCGCCTGCGTGGTGCTATGGTGCTGAGCAGCCTTCAGTGGAGCTTCCAGACTGAGACAGACCAGGAAGAAAAGACTGGCGCTTTGCTGGTAAAAATCCAGCCCTAAGGATCACAAGGGCCAGGTCTCATAGGGCAGGAGGTCACCGAGAGTCCGGGATGACTCAACCACAGCCAGTGACAATGACTTTCCCAGCAGGACTGCCTCTGCTTAGCGTGCGTTGAGATCATGAATAAACTGAAGTGCCTTCTCCTTGTTTCCTTCCTGCAGTCTTTCTGCTCGGCTAAGGGGCATGACTAATCATTCCTTATTGGGGCAAGTTTAGACAGCGTGCAAACCTCCAGACGCCATGCAGGCGGCTTCACCTTGCAAACACAGGCTGCACAATTTATTTAGTAATGATTTCTTCAGCTCCGGGCATGTGCCGGGCCCTTTTCTAAGCACTTTACAGGCAGCAAGATATAAAAGAGATGAGAATCCTGTCTTCGTGGAGCTTGCGTTATATCGGGGAAGACCATCTGCCACCAAAATAATAAAGAGCGGACGCAAACCAGCCAACACGCCACGGTGAACTAGGGGCAGGCGCAATAGCTAGCCCTTTCAAGTGAGAGTGCAGGGTCACAAAGGCTGTGCTTAGCACTTCCCCTTGCACAGAGCAAGTGATCAGTAAGGACCCAGTGATCGATCAGCAGGTTGCCTTGAGATCAGCAGTAATAGAAGACAGCATTACATTAGTAGATGATGACTTGATTAGCCTAAGTCCATTACTTTGCACAGACACCCCCAAACAGCTCCCAAGAGATTCAAGGAGTACCCGGTACCTTCATAGTGCCATCCGGGAACTGGAAGGTCAGAATGTAGCCGTCAATCTGCGCAGCAGGGGGCGTCCAGGTCAGCATCCCACCAGACTGTGTTATCCCAGATGGACGAAAGTTTTGGGGAGGGTCGATGTCTGTATATTAGAAGTCAGGCAATCCTTATTACTGAGATGCAGCAGACTCAAGGTCATGTCTGAGATGTTCACTTTTGTTTTACTTTCTCCCTACCATTTCTCTCTCTCTCTCTCTCTCTCTTCCTTCATACGGGTTCCAAACCTAACTCACTGCCATTGAGTCAATTCCAAATTTTCTTCCTTGAAAACAGGCCTTCCTAGGCCGTTTTTAGCGCCCAACAGTGGAGACCAGTAGAAGGCGATAGAATTAAGCAGTAGACATGTGCCTGAGGGAGGGGTGCCCCAGCAGATCCTCAGACAGGGGCTGTGAACTGCAGACTCTGGGAGCCAGGAGGGTGCCCCCGTGATGTGGAAGGGTGAGAGCCCAGATGGGAAAGGGCCGTGTGTGCACACAGACGCCAGGGAGGCTCCACAGACCCCTGGCTGGAAAGACAGCCACCACATCCTACAGCACCCATGGTGCCAGGCAGAGGCAAACGCCTGAAGGCTTCCTGGGAGCCCTGCCAAAGGAAGGTTTCTCTAAATACAGGGCATTTTTGCCCCAGAGTGAAGGGCTCATGGTGGAAACTGAATGGGTGCGAATACACTATTCTACGTTGTGCATATCTAAGTGGGTGGTTTTCAGGGCACGTCTGCCTTATAAAGCCTTGTGCGGGGACAGGGGCTCAGAAAGGAGGCAGGAGGGAAAGGGAACCCAGATAGAAGGAAAACAAGGGCTTCATCAGATTCCAGTTGCACTTTCCCGCCCGGACAGCAGAGGGCATGCGCGCAGGCCTGTGCGAAAACGAAGGGTCCGCAAACTTAGCCAAACAATGTTCCCGACAGTCAGCTCGTTTTTGTTTTGTTTTAATTTTTAAAGCAAATAAGACACGAATGGATATTTCCACTGTGAAAAACGAAATATCACGGAGGAAGGTGATTTTAATTTAGAAGTTTCCCAAAAGAATGTCTCTCGGCTATTTTCTACCCAGTCGAATTTCCACTGAGGACGGAAATGCGGTTCCTTAATCGAAATCAGGCAGCTTTTGTTTTGAATTAGAATGCTTTGGCGAATGCTGAGTTTCTAGAATATAAGCTTAGTTTGACTTTTCAAAGTGCAACATCTGCGTTGAGTTTGATTCTGCCCATTGCGTGGGAGGGAAAAATGAATTTCTGTCTTACAAAAACGCACAAAGCCATAACTATTTAAATATTTTCACTGGGTTTCTGACATTTCTTTGTCCACCTGACCCCTGGCCACGGACTCGAGATGTCTGCCTTCGTGGCCCTCACATAGCTACGAAGTAAGGTGTGGTCACCTGTGTGTCCTTGTCTTCTTAGAGGGGGGGGGCATGGGACACAGAGGAGACCCGAAGGGAAGCGCAGGAGAGCTCTGGGCACTGGGCTCTCCCGGGAGAGGAGCTCGGATGAGTAAGGATTCTGGGATGGGAAAGAGTTTCTTGGCTTTCTGCACCTGTGGACCGGTGCTGCTCGGGGCTCAGCATCAATCCACCAGGTTGGTTTCTGAAAGTGCGTGTGAATTTCTCAATGAAGATGTCCGCTTATTACCACTAAGAAAAGTACTGTAAAAAAGTCCAAGGTGCCCCTACCTGCAGTGGCCACGTGTGAAGGATGCAGCCAGTCACAGAGGAAGAGGCCCCCACACTCCAGCCGGAGAGTTGCTCTCCTCAGGTCCCTCTGAGGCCAAGGTCCATGACACTTCGCCAGGACCAACCTCCCACCCCACACACAAAGCACTTGCCATGTAGGCACCTCTAATCATCAGCTGGGGGTGCGTGGAGCGTGGTGGGGAGGAAGAGGTCCTGTCTGCACGCTTATTGTGGAGGGGGAAACAAAGAGGCTCCTTTTTCGCTCTCTCAGCCAGGTTCCGACATCAAGGCGGAGGACCTGGGTGGAGGGGCTGCTGAGGAAGGCCGCCCAAACACAACCATCTGGAAGAGTCCCTCAGTCTCACTTCCACTACACGCTTCCCGTCTCAACCTGCTGCCTCAGAAAGTAAAAGGGACCGCCGGGAAGAGTGGTCGGTCTGAGATGAAACAATCGCCTCTCCCTGTCTCCTTGTCATCTCTCTCTCCTCACAGGTGTAAAGGGCTCCCTGTCCTTGTCCCTTGCAGTACCTGTGAGGGCCTCGGTGTCGGCCTTCTTGCTCTCCCGGCTCCCCTTCTGGGCCCACACGTACACCGTGTACTCCACACCTGGCCTCAGGCCCGTCAGCACGGTGCTGCTCTGATCCTTCCCCACGGGCACCTCCTTGGTCTCTCCATCGGCAGACGTGTAGCGCACCATGTACCTGTCAATGGCGGCCTTCACGGGGTCCCAGGAGACCGAGGCCGTGTTCTCTGTCACCCTGTCTGTCACCAGGTTCTTGGGGCTGTCGATTTCTTTTCCAAAAGATGAAGACAAAGCTGAAGGTTAGAACCGACAGAGAACAAGCCACCCACACCACCACCCCGTCACCAGGTCATGCCCCAACACCCCATCCACTGAAGCCTCCTTTCCTAGCAATTCACGCAACTCTAGTCAAGACAGAGTAAGAGATCCCTGGTCCCAATTTGCGAGAAAAAAAGGAAAAGAAAAACGACTGGATATTAAAACTGGAAGGAAGTTGATCTTCACCAACGTTCCAACATGGCAGCTCTCCATCTTTGCAGTTCTCCCGTGAATAACAATAAAAATCTCCTGAGCAAGAAGAGAAGCCACCAAAATATTTCCTGAAACAACCTCTTCAGTGGTCTCCATCCCACTGCCATTGAGTCACGGCCAGACTGCTGGCATCTGAGTGGGTAACACACTAGGCCACCGGGGTGCCTCTACTCTCCATGGTGTCTAATTATTTTGCTTCACAGAATGTCATATCACCAATCCTCCTTGTCTGACAAAAAGGAAGGAAATTTGAGAACTTTAGAAATGACGACACATACCCAAGGTACCACTGCTTTGTTTTGTTTTGTTTAAAAAAAAAAAAGACAAACCCCCCTGTGCTCTGAATTCTGAGTCCGCCACCTTGCAAGGTTGTTGCACCTTCGATCAGCCCTCTCTGCCCAGCCTCGGCAGGCTATCCCTCTGCACCGTCAGGGTCACACAGACATGCTGGGCGACTTTCAGTCCTCCCCAGAGGGATTTCTCTGCCCTCGCCTCCAGACCTAATAGACTTCCCAAAAGGACTGTCTGTGTCCCTTACGTTCACTTCCTCGCCTCCCGTTCGGTCCTCAAGTCAGTCAGGTGCGGCTCCCTGGTATTCTACAGGACTCGAATGCCTACATGAGGTCACCAGCAACTTCCAGGTTGCCAACACCGGGCATTTGTCATCCTCGCCTTACTCGACGTTTTAGCAGCCGCTGCCAGACTCGCTGAACTCCTGCCTTCTTGACACACTCTCAGCACGGGCTTTCCTGACGACATGCTCGCTCTCCCCCTTCCTCTCCCTTGAGAGCAGCCTGTCCACGTTGGAGGGGCCAAGGCTCCCTTGTCTCTCCCTGCCTCCGTGCCTTTCTCCATTTCCATGACGACTCCCACCTTTGTACCAATTCTGAGCCCCTGGCTTGTAACCATCTGTCCATCACAGTGCCTGTCACATACCAGACACTCAGTAAACATTTGTAGAATCAATAAGCAAATTATTCAATGGACCGAGTAATCTCACAAAGACCTAAAAGTCTTGACCTTACTCCCCAAACCAATTTATCTCTGAATTGCCCTTCTCAGAAAACGGTGCCGACTCCGTTTAATCAAACACAGGAGTCATGCTTGATTTATCTCTCCCCCATATCGAATCCATCAACAATTACTATGAACGTGACAGCCAAACCCTACCACCCCCCACCCCTCCCACCCACTTCTCTGGATCTCCTGCTTTCACATGTATCCACCTCATTATCATCTCGCCTCCAGCCTTTCACAATAGCTTCTCCACGTCTACCACGGCCATCTCTTCGTTCTCCTCACCGGGGCCTGGGGAATCGATCTGAAATGAACACTTCCTTTTGCACACAACACGATGCTGCAGACTCGGCCGGGCCCCTTCCTGCCTCATTGCATGCCACGCTCTCCCCCTGCCCTGCATCAGCTCCACAGCCTCCTTCACGTCCTCTGCTCAGCCGGCTCATGGCTAGCCCGCCTCCGGGACATCACACGCACTCTTCCTCGTCTCGGAAATGCAGACAGCACGAGTTTCCCCCAAAGACATTGTCCAAGAGAGTTTTCTGCCACGATGGAAATGCCTGACTGAGTGCGAGGTCCAATGTAAAATATGGCTAGTAAAACTGAGACACGAAGTTTCTTTTTCTTTTCATTATTTTTAATTAATGAAAATTTAAAGAATCCCATGTAGCTACATTTTTGTTTCTTTCCTTATTTATTCTCTCATTCCTAAAGAACTTCAAGAGAATAATTACCATATTTGTTTTGCTGACAGCAGTATTCCCATGCTGTCTACTTAGAAGATGCTCATTAAAAACTAGCCGCATGTGGAAAAGAGCATGGAATTCCAGTTGGCCAAGTTAACATGCATTCTTTCCTATTACGCCACACCTGCTTAATCGCACCAATGTAAAATGTCTCACCACTGCACAGTTCATAATCTGACATTTTGGGGGGAAATTATTATACTGTTCTTAACTTGGCAGCTCTGGTGGCATAATGGTTATATGTTGGGGTGCTAACCTCAAGAGCAACAGTTCAAAACCACTAACCCCTCCATGACAGAAAAACGAGGCTTTCTACTCCCGTAAAGAGTCATACCCTCAGAAATACCCAGGGGCAATTCGACCCTGCCCTCTGGGGTTGTAATGAGCTGGCATCAATTAAGGGCGGTGAGTTTGCCTTGGGTTAGGGTCTAAACTTCTTCCCTATAATTTTCTAGAAAGACAGAATGGTTAAAGGCAAAGACTTCATGGAAAAGCTTTTTCAAGCAATTTTGGGACTTAAGCTTTGCTCTTTCATTAGATGAATAACATTAATGATGACAAACTGCCAAAGTACAGACCCAGTTCCCAAGCCTCAAAATTCAAGAACAACAACGTCATAATTCAGCCATCATGGAAGAATCTGCATTGCTCCAGTTTACTCCTCTCCTCCTTCCAGTTACCTGTTGGGGCCTTGGTATCAGCCTTCTTGCTCTCCCGGCTCCCCTTCTGGGCCCACACGTACACCGTGTACTCCACACCTGGCCTCAGGCCCGTCAGCACTGTGCTGCTCTGATCCTTCCCCACAGGCACCTCCTTGGTCTCTCCATCGGCAGACGTGTAGCGCACCATGTACCTGTCAATGGTGGCCTTCACGGGGTCCCAGGAGACTGAGGCCGTGTTCTCTGTCACCCTGTCTGTCACCAGGTTCTTGGGACTGTCAATGTCTGCCAGAAAAGGTTTTCATCAATAAAATTATTACCAAGTTCTACAGTATAGATTCTCAAACTTATTGTGCCTACTCCTACCTTTGCAAGGGCACAAAAATTACAAAGCTTCCCCTTGACAATTATCTTTTATGCTTTAGTCTATAATCCAGGCTAAAGCATAGGTGTCTGGTTTTGCAGCCCCCCTGCATCATCACAACACCCCCAGGTGGCTAGTATCACCTGCTTTGGAAAGGACTGTCCTGGGGTGTGGAAACTAGTAGCTACTTTCTTGTGGTGAGACCCTTTCCTTTCCTTCATCTCACATGTTCTTGTTTCAGTTTTGAACAATCTCATGGCCATCTCTCTCGTCTACCAGGTAAACCCAGTCTCCTCCATAAGATAGCAGAATAGAACAGAATTTGAAAATGTGAGTTATTCCTTCCACCAAGAGTTTAGCATAACAAACCTCTTTTGTCATTTGTAAGGGTGTATTGAGCCCAAGTATGTACAAGGCCACTATTGAGTAAGTGTTGAGCTGTTGACCGGGACCATGAGGTCTGTGGTTCCAAGCCACCAGCTGATACTCCGGGAAAAGATGATGCTGTCTCAATGGCAGCCAGTAACCTATGACCCACAGACATGGTGCTGGGCGGCGTGTCAGGCACACTACTGAAGACCGTCTCTGCTCACAAGGATCAAGTCACTTTGTATCTGGCTTCATTTCTAGGGAAGCAACCACTTCACATGAGAAGACTCTAAAAGCCAGATCTGCACATAAGCAGCTTGAGGACTGGCCACACCCTGTTCCCCTGTGGCCACAATGGTATCATAGTATAAGGCACTCAGAAATCACCCATAAATATTTAAATCTGGAACTTGAGAAAGTAACTATTATAATAATTCTAAAATTATCATGGATTAACTTGTAATGTTGCCTAAGTCCCAATACAATATATGATCTTACAGCTCTCTCACAATAATAAAATAAGAATATTTATCTTTGTCCTCAGAACGACAATGATCATATTCCTAGGACTCACTTATAGTAAAACACAGCACTCACATCTATTGCTATGATAATTATAAAAGCTACTTTCTGAAAGTTGAATTTTCCTCCTGAATGCTAACTATATTGGAGTTCCTCATCTGGTTCCGCTCACACACTCAGGGAGGGCCTGCTGAACTGTCTACAGAAAAGGATCAATCAGAGGAAGTCCTGAATCAGAAGCTTCCTGCAATCACATCAGAACCATAGCCTGGCAACTGCCACACGGACATGGCTTGTAAGACACCAGTGAGAAGGGAAGTGAGGTCTGGCATATGCAGTTTTGAAGGACTAGCATGATTGGACTCCCCTGTGAATCACCGATTCTGCCTGTGGCAGAGAAGAAAGCAGACACTGGACTAGCCCACGGACACAACCTGGCAGGTGTTGTATCACCAAAGAAAGATGCTCCAGTACCTGTTGGGGCCTTGGTGTCAGATTTCTTGCTCTCCCGGCTCCCCTTCTGGGCCCACACGTACACCGTGTACTCCACACCTGGCCTCAGGCCCGTCAGCACTGTGCTGCTCTGATCCTTCCCCACGGGCACCTCTATGGTCTCTCCATCAGCAGACGTGTAGCGCACCATGTACCTGTCAATGGCGGCCTTCACGGGGTCCCAGGAGACTGAGGCCGTGTTCTCTGTCACCCTGTCTGTCACCAGGTTCTTGGGACTGTCAATGTCTGCCAGAAAAGGTTTTCATCAATAAAATTATTACCAAGTTCAACAGTATAGATTCCCAAACTTATTGTGCCTACTCCTACCTTTGCAAGGGCACAAAAATTACTAAGCTTCCGCTTGACAATTAACTTTTGTACTTTAGTCTATAATCCAGGCTAAAGCGTAGGTGTCTGGTTTTGCAGCCCCCCTGCATCATCACAACACCCCCAGGTGGCTAGTATCACCTGCTTTGGAAAGGACTGTCCTGGGGTGTGGAAACTAGTAGCTACTTTCTTGTGGTGAGACCCTTTCCTTTCCTTCATCTCACATGTTCTTGTTTCAGTTTTGAACAATCTCATGGCCATCTCTCTCGTCTCCTAGGTAAACCCAGTCTCCTCCATAAGATAGCAGAATAGAACAGAATTTGAAAATGTGAGTTATTCCTTCCACCAAGAGTTTAGCATAACAAACCTCTTTTGTCACTTGTAAGGGTGTATTGAGCCCAAGTATGTACAAGGCCACTATTGAGTAAGTGTTGAGCTGTTGACCGGGACCATGAGGTCTGTGGTTCCAAGCCACCAGCTGATACTCCGGGAAAAGATGATGCTGTCTCAATGGCAGCCAGTAACCTATGACCCACAGACATGGTGCTGGGCGGCGTGGCAGGCACACTACTGAAGACCGTCTCTGCTCACAAGGATCAAGTCACTTTGTATCTGGCTTCATTTCTAGGGAAGCAACCACTTCACATGAGAAGACTCTAAAAGCCAGATCTGCACATAAGCAGCTTGAGGACTGGCCACACCCTGTTCCCCTGTGGCCACAATGGTATCATAGTATAAGGCACTCAGAAATCACCCATAAATATTTAAATCTGGAACTTGGGAAACTAAGTATTATAATAATTCTAAACCTATCATGGACTAACTTGTAATGTTGCCTAAAACCCAATACAATCTATGATCTTACAGCTCTCTCACAATAATAAAATAAGAATATTTTTCTTTGTCCTCAGAAGCACAATGATCATATTCCTAGGAATCACTTATAGTAAAACACAGCACTCACATCTATTGCTATGATAATTATAAAAGCTACTTTCTGAAAGTTGAATTTTCCTCCTGAATGCTAACTATATTGGAGTTCCTCATCTGGTTCCGCTCACACACTCAGGGAGGGCCTGCTGAACTGTCTACAGAAAAGGATCAATCAGAGGAAGTCCTGAATCAGAAGCTTCCTGCAATCACATCAGAACCACAGCCTGGCGACTGCCACACGGACATGGCTTGTAAGACACCAGTGAGAAGGGAAGTGAGGTCTGGCATATGCAGTTTTGAAGGACTAGCACAATTGGACTCCCCTGTGAATCACCGATTCTGCCTGTGGCAGAGAAGAAAGCAGACACTGGACTAGCCCACGGACACAACCTGCCAGGTGTTGTATCACCAAAGAAAGATGCTCCAGTACCTGTTGGGGCCTTGGTGTCAGATTTCTTGCTCTCCCGGCTCCCCTTCTGGGCCCACACGTACACCGTGTACTCCACACCTGGCCTAAGGCCCGTCAGCACTGTGCTGCTCTGATCCTTCCCCACGGGCACCTCCTTGGTCTCTCCATCAGCAGACGTGTAGCGCACCATGTACCTGTCAATGGTGGCCTTCACGGGGTCCCAGGAGACTGAGGCCGTGTTCTCTGTCACCCTGTCTGTCACCAGGTTCTTGGGACTGTCAATGTCTGCCAGAAAAGGTTTTCATCAATAAAATTATTACCAAGTTCTACAGTATAGATTCCGAAACTTATTGTGCCTACTCCTACCTTTGCAAGGGCACAAAAATTACTAAGCTTCCGCTTGACAATTAACGTTTGTACTTTAGTCTATAATCCCAGGCTAAAGCGTAGGTGTCTGGTTTTGCAGCCCCCCTGCATCATCACAACACCCCCAGGTGGCTAGTATAACCTGCTTTGGGAAGGACTGTCCTGGGGTGTGGAAACTAGTGGCTACTTTCTTGTGGTGAGACCCTTTCCTTTCCTTCATCTCACATGTTCTTGTTTCAGTTTTGAACATCTCATGGCCATCTCTCTCGTCTCCCAGGTAAACCCAGTCTCCTCCATAAGATAGCAGAATAGAACAGAATTTGAAAATGTGAGTTAATCCTTCCACTAACAGTTTAGCATAACAAACTTCTTTTGTCATTTGTAAGGGCGTATTGAGCCCAACTATATACAAGTCCCACTATTGGGTAAGTGTTGAGCTGTTGACCGGGACCATGAGGTCTGTGGTTCCAAGCCACCAGCTGACACTCAGGGAAAAGATGAGACTGCCTGCTCCTGTGACGGTTGCCCTGCAGCCCCTCTCCAGGGTCCCTGGGACCAGGACTTGAATCCAGACAGGAAGGGGAAGTACAAGTCCATGGGTGATGCAAGTAATTAATATTCTTGATACTAATCAATAGGCTAAAGGTGTGAATCCACTGAGAGGCACCTGAAAGAAAAGGCTTGGCAGTCTGCTTGCCAAAGGAAATTTCAGCCACTGGAACCATTGTGAAGAACAGTTCTCCAAAGCACATGGGCCATTCTGAGTAGGAACCAATTCAGCAGCAGCCAGTAGCATCTGACCCATAGGCATGGTGCTGGGTGGCGTGGCAGGCACACTACAGAAGACCGTCTCTGCTCACAAGGATCGAGTCACTTAGTATCTGGCTTCATTTCTAGGGAAGCTACCACTTCACATGAGAAGACTCTAAAAGCCAGATCTGCACATAAGCAGCTAGAGGACTGGCCACACCCTGTTCCCCTGTGGCCACAAGGTACCATAGTAAGAGGCACTTAGAAATCACCCATAAATATTTAAATCTGAAACTTGGGAAACTAAGTATTATAATAATTCTAAACCTATCATGGACTAACTTGTAATGTTGCCTAAAACCCAATACAATCTATGATCTTACAGCTCTCTCACAATAATAAAATAAGAATATTTTTCTTTGTCCTCAGAAACACAATGATCATATTCCTAGGACTCACTTATAGTAAAACACAGCACTCACATCTATTGCTATGATAATTATAAAAGCTACTTTCTGAAAGTTGAATTTTCCTCCTGAATGCTAACTATATTGGAGTTCCTCATCTGGTTCCGCTCACACACTCAGGGAGGGCCTGCTGAACTGTCTACAGAAAAGGATCAATCAGAGGAAGTCCTGAATCAGAAGCTTCCTGCAATCACATCAGAACCACAGCCTGGCGACTGCCACACGGACATGGCTTGTAAGACACCAGTGAGAAGGGAAGTGAGGTCTGGCATATGCAGTTTTGAAGGACTAGCATGATTGGACTCCCCTGTGAATCACCGATTCTGCCTGTAGCAGAGAAGAAAGCAGACACTGGACTAGCCCACAGACACAACCTGGCAGGTGTTGTATCACCAAAGAAAGATGCTCCAGTACCTGTTGGGGCCTTGGTGTCGGATTTCTTGCTCTCCCGGCTCCCCTTCTGGGCCCACACGTACACCGTGTACTCCACACCTGGCCTCAGGCCCGTCAGCACTGTGCTGCTCTGATCCTTCCCCACGGGCACCTCCTTGGTCTCTCCATCGGCAGACGTGTAGCGCACCATGTACCTGTCAATGGTGGCCTTCACGGGGTCCCAGGAGACTGAGGCCGTGTTCTCTGTCACCCTGTCTGTCACCAGGTTCTTGGGACTGTCAATGTCTGCCAGAAAAGGTTTTCATCAATAAAATTATTACCAAGTTCTACAGTATAGATTCTCAAACTTATTGTGCCTACTCCTACCTTTGCAAGGGCACAAAAATTACAAAGCTTCCCCTTGACAATTATCTTTTATGCTTTTGTCTATAATCCAGGCTAAAGCGTAGGTGTCTGGTTTTGCAGCCCCCCTGCATCATCACAACACCCCCAGGTGGCTAGTATCACCTGCTTTGGGAAGGACTGTCCTGGGGTGTGGAAACTAGTAGCTACTTTCTTGTGGTGAGACCCTTTCCTTTCCTTCATCTCACATGTTCTTGTTTCAGTTTTGAACAATCTCATGGCCATCTCTCTTGTCTCCCAGGTAAACCCAGTCTCCTCCATAAGATAGCAGAATAGAACAGAATTTGAAAATGTGAGTTATTCCTTCCACCAAGAGTTTAGCATAACAAACCTCTTTTGTCATTTGTAAGGGTGTATTGAGCCCAAGTATGTACAAGGCCACTATTGAGTAAGTGTTGAGCTGTTGACCAGGACCATGAGGTCTGTGGTTCCAAGCCACCAGCTGATACTCGGGGAAAAGATGATGCTGTCTCAATGGCAGCCAGTAACCTATGACCCACAGACATGGTGCTGGGCGGCGTGCCAGGGCACACTACTGAAGACCGTCTCTGCTCACAAGGATCGAGTCACTTTGTATCTGGCTTCATTTCTAGGGAAGCAACCACTTCACATGAGAAGACTCTAAAAGCCAGATCTGCACATAAGCAGCTAGAGGACTGGCCACACCCTGTTCCCCTGTGGCCACAAGGTACCATAGTATAAGACACTCAGAAATCACCCATAAATATTTAAATCTGGAACTTGAGAAAGTAACTATTATAATAATTCTAAAACTATCATGGATTAACTTGTAATGTTGCCTAAGTCCCAATACAATATATGATCTTACAACTCTCTCACAATAATAAAATAAGAATATTTTTCTTTGTCCTCAGAACCACAATGATCATATTCCTAGGACTCACTTATAGTAAAACACAGCACTCACATTTACTTGCTATGATAATTATAAAAGCTACTTTCTGAAAGTTGAATTTTCCTCCTGAATGCTAACTATATTGGAGTTCCTCATTTGGTTCCGCTCACACACTCAGGGAGGGCCTGCTGAACTGTCTACAGAAAAGGATCAATCAGAGGAAGTCCTGATTCAGAAGCTTCCTGCAATCACATCAGAACCACAGCCTGGCGACTGCCACACGGACATGGCTTGTAAGACACCAGTGAGAAGGGAAGTGAGGTCTGGCATATGCAGTTTTGAAGGACTAGCACGATTGGACTCCCCTGTGAATCACCGATTCTGCCTGTGGCAGAGAAGAAAGCAGACACTGGACTAGCCCACGGACACAACCTGGCAGGTGTTGTATCACCAAAGAAAGATGCTCCAGTACCTGTTGGGGCCTTGGTGTCGGATTTCTTGCTCTCCCGGCTCCCCTTCTGGGCCCACACGTACACCGTGTACTCCACACCTGGCCTCAGGCCCGTCAGCACTGTGCTGCTCTGATCCTTCCCCACGGGCACCTCCTTGGTCTCTCCATCAGCAGACGTGTAGCGCACCATGTACCTGTCAATGGTGGCCTTCACGGGGTCCCAGGAGACTGAGGCCGTGTTCTCTGTCACCCTGTCTGTCACCAGGTTCTTGGGACTGTCAATGTCTGCCAGAAAAGGTTTTCATCAATAAAATTATTACCAAGTTCTACAGTATAGATTCCCAAACTTATTGTGCCTACTCCTATCTTTGCAAGGGCAGAAAAATTACTAAGCTTCCGCTTGACAATTAACTTTTGTACTTTAGTCTATAATCCAGGCTAAAGCGTAGGTGTCTGGTTTTGCAACCCCCCTGCATCATCACAACACCCCCAGGTGGCTAGTATCACCTGCTTTGGGAAGGACCGTCCTGGGGTGTGGAAACTAGTGGCTACTTTCTTGTGGTGAGACCCTTTCCTTTCCTTCATCTCACATGTTCTTGTTTCAGTTTTGAACAACCTCCTGGCCATCTCTCTCGTCTCCCAGGTAAACCCAGTCTCCTCCATTAGATAGCAGAATAGAACAGATTTGAAAATGTGAGTTATTCCTTCCACCAAGAGTTTAGCATAACAAACCTCTTTTGTCATTTTAAGGGCTTATTGAGCCCAACTATGTACAAGGCCACTATTGGGTAAGTGTTGAGCTGTTGACCGGGACTATGAGGTCTGTGGTTCCAGGTCACCAGCTGATACTCGGGGAATAGATGATGCTGTCTCAATGGCAGCCAGTAACCTATGACCCACAGACATGGTGCTGGGCGGCGTGCCAGGACACTACTGAAGACCGTCTCTGCTCACAAGGATCGAGTCACTTTGTATCTGGCTTCATTTCTAGGGAAGCTACCACTTCACATGAGAAGACTCTAAAAGCCAGATCTGCACATAAGCAGCTAGAGGACTGGCCACACCCTGTTCCCCTGTGGCCACAAGGTACCATAGTATGAGGCACTCAGAAATCACTGATAAATATTTAAATCTGAAACTTGGGAAAGTATCTATTATAATAATTCTAAACCTATCATGGACTAACTTGTAATGTTGCCTAAGTCCCAATACAATCTATGATCCTATAGCTCTCTCACAATAATAAAATAAGAATATTTTTCTTTGTCCTCAGAACCACAATGATCATATTCCTAGGACTCACTCTTAGTAAATCACAGCACTCACATTTACTTGCTATGATAATTATAAAAGCTACTTTCTGAAAGTTGAATTTTCCTCCTGAATGCTAACTATATTGGAGTTCCTCATCTGGTTCCGCTCACACACTCAGGGAGGGCCTGCTGAACTGTCTACAGAAAAGGATCAATCAGAGGAAGTCCTGAATCACAATTTCCTGCAATCACATCAGAACCACAGCCTGGCGACTGCCACACGGACATGGCTGGTAAGACACCAGTGAGAAGGGAAGTGAGGTCTGGCATATGCAGTTTTGAAGGACTAGCATGATTGGACTCCCCTGTGAATCACCGATTCTGCCTGTGGCAGAGAAGAAAGCAGACACTGGACTAGCCCACGGACACAACCTGGCAGGTGTGGTATCACCAAAGAAAAATGCTCTAGTACCTGTTGGGGCCTTGGTGTCAGCTTTCTTGCTCTCCTGGCTCCCCTTCTGGGCCCACACGTGCACCTTGTACTCCACACCTGGCCTCAGGCCCGTCAGCACTGTGCTGCTCTGATTCTTCCTCACGGGCACCTCCTTGGTCTCTCCATCGGCAGACGTGTAGCGCACCATGTACCTGTCAATGGTGGCCTTCACGGGGTCCCAGGAGACTGAGGCCGTGTTCTCTGTCACCCTGTCTGTCATCAGGTTCTTGGGGCTGTCAATATCTGGAAGAAAATCGTTAATTGTGAACACTAATAACCTGCACCAAAGTGTCAGCCCTTGTGTCATTTTCACTTGGGGTACCACCATTATCTGTTCCTTTGGTTTCCCCATATTATAGGCTCTGATTGACATTTTTTTGTTTCATGATTACAAACCTTGTCTTCACAACCAGATTCTTGACTTCTAAAGGAAGCAGCCTAGAATAGACTGAGCCCTGTAGCTGATGACTGAAGAGCTGATATTAGTCCCAGCCTGGAGTGGCTGAGCAGGAGGACAGGAGGGACCTAGGCTGGAGGCAGGGTACCAATAATGTAGTCCCAACTCTGCTGCCAGCCAGCTGTGACCCTCAACAACTCAGCCACCTGAGTTGGGTCTGTGTCCTCAGTTTTAAAATGCAAAACATATATAGATTTTGATGTCATACTATTTCATGACTATTCCATGAGACCAATTCTATAGCATATTAGGTAACTTTGTGCCCTTATCGAAATCACTCCTCTCAATTACGATTTCTCAACTAAAAAGTAGGACATTGATTCAGCTCTCCCCATCCTGAGGCCAACTCCTTTGTGGACCAAGTAAATGAGAAAAGCGCCCTCACTCATTGCTGGTGGAATACAGAGTGGTGCCACTGTTTGAGAAACAATGTGGCAGTTCCTCAAAACATTAAACATAAGTTCCCTTAAAATCCTATGATTCTGCTCCTAGGTATAAGACCAAAAGAAATGAAAACAAACACCCTATAAAAACTCGCATACACATATTCAAGACAGATTATTCATGGTAGCTAAAGAGTAGAAATGAGGTAAATGTCCATCAATTGATGGTTGGAGAAGTGAAAGGCGGTGGAGCCTGACAATGACATGCTGTCTGGCCAGAAAGAGGAGTAGGGTACTGCCACGCCCTGCGAGATGGTGAGACTTGAACATAATAAGCTAAGTGGAAAACGCCAATCACAAAAGGCCACGTGTTGTATGATTCCATTTTTATTGCCACAACTGACAACTAGATAGTCAACTGTCTCCTTGTCCTGCTGTGTTGGCTGCATATTGCTGTGAGACTGGAATGTATCAAGAACCAGCAGGGTTGCTCGTCAGGAACAGACTGCAATGGAGCTTTCAGAATAAGACAGACTGTAAAGAAAGAACAGGCAGACCACATCTAAAAAGTTAGCCACTGGGAGATTTAGGATTAGCAGGAGAACCTTGTCGGATAGAGTGCCGGAAGATAAGCCCCACAGGTTGGAAGGCACTCGAGATGTACTAGGGAAGAGCTGCTTTCTCAGAGTTGATCTAAGTGACAGGGATGAAACAGCTTTCTTGGCACTCATTTGCGGAAAGGGTACAACTCAAATTGAGAAGAAACAGTTGGAGACATCATTAATAAGTGGAATGTGGAATGTACTAAGGATGAACCTAGGTATATTGAAGTCTTCTAAAATGAAATGGAAAACGCATAAAAATTGGTATTCTAGTTATTAGTGACCTGAAATGGACTGGTATTGGCCATTTGGGTTCAGACGATCTTGTACTTTATCGGGAAAGAGAAATGGCATCAGATTCATCTTCAAAAGGACACTTCAATACCTTGAAATGCAGTAGTCCTTGATAGAACAGTATCTACCTGCTGCAAGGAACACCAGTCATTGTGATTATTATTCAAATTAACAACCAACTACAGGAGCCAATGATGAAGATATTTAAGCATTCTACCATTTTTCAACATTTGCAAAAAGCAGGGAGCCAAGATTGATGGAATACCAAGTGAAACATTTCAACAAATTGATGTGGCACTGGAAGCACTCAATCATCTATGTCAAGACATGTGGAAGACGGCTACCTGGTCAACTGGTTGGAAGAGATCCGAATCTGTGTCCATTCCAAATAAAGGTGACCCACCAGGATTTGGAAATTATCTAATGATGTCATTAATTTCATATGTCACTTCCGGGAAGATGGCCACGGAGTAACACATACCAGAGGGACTCCGCAGAAATCCCAGGAGAGTTGCTTAGAGGGAAATCCAACACTGCTGGAACTCAGGAGAAGCATCATAAAGATTAGCAGGCACAGACCCACGGGGTTTTGAGGGGCTGGGGCCTTTTGGCTTACCTCAGTGGAGGCCGGCTGGGGCTTGACCTTGGCCCTGCCACTGACTCTGCTGGAGACGGGACCATTTGGAGCCTGTAGGGCAGCTTGTTCTCAACACAGCCACAGTTTGCCACTACCCCCCTCGGGGCAGGTACTGGACTCTTGCAGCTCCATGGGAAGTGATTGGGATTCAGCTACATTGTTGCTCTTGATTCCATTTCCTCTCTGTCCACTCCCTTGGTCTTGGAGGTCTGCACAGGGGCTTTTTCTCAACACAGTCACAGCTTGCTACTGCCGCCTAGGAGCAGGGACTAAACCCTTGCACTCCACTGGTGAGGATCGGGACTCAGCTACATTGTTGCATTTGTTTCCATCTCTTCACTATATCCCCCCTGCCCTCCCCCCCCCCCCCCCGCCCCCGCACCCCACAGGCTCAGAGGGCTTGCTTTGTAATTAATTTTTCTTCTCTTTGTCTCTTTCTTTGTCCCTCACACACTACTGCTAACCTCCAGACCACTCCCCTTAACCTGCACCACACCCAGCTAGGTGAGCTCCACCCTGTATAGCTAGCAGGAGGCTAGGGGATACTCTGCTCAACATCTTACAAAGGAATTCCTGCCTGTATGCCTGGGGTCCTAAGGTAGCTTAGCCAACACTCTTCAACATTCCAAGCTGCTGCAGGAACCTCTGCCCAACCTCCGCAACACCAAAGCAGGCAACCCACCAGCCTTGTGGGTCACTTCCCTGAGAGGGAAGCCACAGGAGGATAAAGTGGTAGGTTAATTCCATAAGAGCCAGTGCTCTTCGGCTCCCTGGAAAATGGTACCTGGCTCCTCTAAAATAACGCAACGCAAAGAGCCATCAGCCCCAACAACCTCAACGAAAAAACAGGAGAAATAAAGGCAATGGCAGAAGATGTCCTGAACATGACATGCATATAAGAAGCAGACATTGAACTTCCACAGAAAGAAATTTTCAGAATGCTACTTGGAGTCATACAGGATACGAGGGAAACAATACAGGAAAAAAAGATGATATGATAGAGGAGATATAGGCCATAAACCAAAGGGAAACACAGAAGCTTAGGGAGGAGATAACAAAAACCAGTAGCAGAAACATGGACCTCGAGAATCGACTGGAGGAAGCAGAGAACCTCTTCAATGACTTGGAGGACAGCCAAGCAGACTTGAACAAACGCGAACAAAAATCTAATAAGATCAGCAGAGACGCAGAAGAAAAATTAAGAGCTATGTCTGATGCTATGAAGCAGAACAAAATTAGAATTATTGGCTTACCAGAGGAAGACACAACAAAGAAGTCATCTGCAACAATAGTGAGAAAATGCTTGGAGGAAAACTTCCCCAGCTTAAAGAATGAAAACCAGGCAACCATTAAGGAAGCAGAAAGAACACTAGCTAGACTGAATCCCTAGAAGTCACAAGGCACACAATAGTTAAATTATCCAACTTTAAGAAAAAGGAGAAAATCATGAGAGCAGCTAGGGAAAAACAAGCAATCACATATAAAGGTTCCCAAATAAGAATATGCCCCGACCTGTCAGCCGAAACGATGAAGAAGAAGAGAGAGTAGAGGAACATATTCCAAAAAACGAAGGAAAACAATGCAAACCCAAGAATACTCTACCCAGCCAAATTATCGATCAAGATCGATGGAGAAGTAAAAGTCTTCCCAGAAAAGGAAAAACTCAACGAATATGTTAGAAGAAACCCAGCCCTAAAAAAGATCCTTGCCAACCCAATATGGGCAGAAGAACAACATTCACCAAGCATAAATAAGAGACCACCACATAAAGCAACCTCACCCAGAGGGCAACAAAGAGAAAACAGACCCCAAGATACCATTGACTTAAAGATGTAAAGAAGTCAAAGGCTACTGAGGTAAGCTTTTTAAAAAAAATGCAAAAGGGGCATATGGAAAAAGCTAATGTACACAAACATTCCTGGTGTGAGGACCAGGTAATATGGCAGGGACCAGACCAAATACAGGGATACACATGGTAGACAACTAAAAAGGAGGTGGGGAAAGGAAACAAATAATAATAATAAAAGAAAAGAGTAGCGGGGGCACAGGGCACTAACCCACCCAAGGGGAGGATATTGTTTATATCTCCACAGGGAAAGGGGGACCAAACTTCAACCCAGTGCTCCAAGATGTGAACGCAACATGCCGACATGGAGCAGGGAACCGGTGGAAAGGTCTAGGGGACTGGCCCCAACCTGGCCCTCCCTTTAGAAGAATATATTTCAAAGGATGGCACTGAATCTACAGCGCCGGGAGAGGGACATATCTGATCGGAGTATGCGGGAGCAGATGCAGGGGGAGGAGGAGAGGGTGGAGCACATCCTGGACCACCAGGCCATAAGGATGATGTTCCCAATTAGAGCAGCCAGTCGACAGAGAGGACCACATGGCCAGTCCCACTATGAGTCATGATACCCCTCACTGACCCATAGCCCTATAGGGGACAACACCAGAGACACAGTGTGGGAATTGCACCAAATCGGATCCTACCACACCGAGGCAAAATGTTAAGGGGGTGCAACAGAACAGCAAGGGAATGGAGTGGCAAGGTCCCCAGGGAATGCTGAAGGTGGCCTGTGGGGCCAGGGCATGGGGTTCCAACAGACTGGCCTGGAAAACACACCTAAAGGCCAACAAACAATCCTTGAAGTAACCACAAGCTTTTCTTTCTTGTGTTTTTTTTTGTGTGTGTCATTGGCTTCTTGTTGTTTTGTTGTATATTGTTGCTTGGTTCTGCTCTGTCTTGTTTTTGTGCATGTTATTATCTCTGCAGGTCTGTCTAAAGATAGGCTGAATGAAAAACTGGAGGAGAAAACAACAGAACCTACAGTTCCGCGGGGACATGGAGGGTGGGGTGGAGGGAAAGGTCGAGGTGTTAACAAACCCAGGGACAAGGGAACAACAAGTGATCCAAATCGGTGGTGAGGAGGGTGTGGGAAGCCTGGTAGGGCATGATCAAGGGTAATGTAAACAACAGGAATTGCTGAAACCCTGGTGGGGACTGAGCATGATAGTGGGACAGGAGGGAAGTCAAAGGAAATAGAGGAAAGAGCTGGGAGGCAAAGGGCATTTATAGAGGTCTAGATAAAGACATGTACATATGCAAATATATTTATATATGACGATGGGGAAATAGACCTATGTGCATATATTTATAGTTTAGTATTAAAGTAGCAGAAGGACATTGGGCCCCCACTCATGTACTACCTCAATGCAAGAATACTTTCTTCTATTAAATTGACATTCTGTTATGCTCATCTTCCCAACACAACTGCTAAAGACAAAGAAGGTGAACAAACAAATGTGGTGAAGAAAGCTGATGGTGCCCAGCTCTCAAAAGATATGTCTGGGGTTTTAAAGGCATGAAGGTAAATAAGCAGCCATCTAGCTCAGAAGCAACAAAGCCCACATGGGGGAAGCATACCAGCCTGTGCGATCACAAGGCGTTTAAGGGATCAGGTATCAGGCATCATCAGAATGAAAAATCTTACCATAGTGAATGAGGGGTGGGAGAGTGCGGAGTGTAGACCCAAAGCCCATTTGTAGGGCACTGGACATCCCCTTACCGAAGGGTCTTGGGGAGGAGATGAGCCAGTCAATGTGCGATGTAGCAACGATGAAAAATACAACTTTCCTCTAGTTCCTAAATGCTTCCGTACCCCCACCCTCCCACCCCACTGTCATGATCCAAATCATACCTTGCAAGTCTGGCTAGACCAGAGGATGTACACTGGTACAGATGGGAACTGGAAACACAGGGAATCCAGGGCAGATGATCCCCTCAGGACCAGTGGTGTGAGTGGCAATAAAGGGAGGGCAGAGGGCAGGTGGGTTGGAAAGGGGGAACCGGTTACAAGGATCTACATATGACCGACTCCTCCCTGGAGGACAGACAACATAAAAGTGGGTGAAGGGAGATGTGGGACAGAGCAAGATATAACAAAATAATAATTTATAAATTATCAAGGGTTCATGAGGGAGGGGGGAGTGGAGAGAGAGGGGAAAAATGAGGACATGATGCCAGGGGCTTAAGTGGAGAGCAAATGTTTTGAGAATGATAAGGTTAACGAGTGTACAAATGTGCTTTACACAACTGATGTATGAATGGATTGTGATAGGAGTTGTATGAGCCCCTAATAAAATGATTTTTTAAATTTCATATGCAAGTAGCATTTTTCTGAAGACAATTAAAAAACGATTGCAGCAGTACATTAACAGAGAGCTGCCAGACATCCAAGCCAAATTCAGGAGGATGAGACATGGGATGTCATTTCTGATGTCAAATGTATCTTAACTGAAAGCAGTGAATACCACCAGGAAGATGTTTACTTGTGTTTTCACTGACTATGCTCAGGATGTCCACTGGGTGCATCATAACAAACGATAAATAACATTGGAAAGAACGGGAATTCCAGAACATTGCATGGTATTCATGTGGAATCTGCTCCCAGAGGCAGTTGTGCAAACAGAACAAGGAATGCTGCCTGTTTTAAACTAAGGGAAATGTTCTTCAGAGTTTTATCCTTTTATCATAATTATCCAATCTTTATTATGAGCCAATAATCCAAGAACCTGGACTACTTGAAGAAGAACGTGGCATCAGGATTGGAGGCACATGCAGATGATACCACCTTGCTTACAGCAAATGAGGAAGACTTGAAGCATTTACTGATGAAAATCACAGGCTGCAGCAGCCTTCAGTATGGATTGGAGCTGTGTAAAGAAAACCAAAAGCCCTACAGCTGTACTAAGAGGTGACACCATGACAAACGGAGAAAGGATTGAGTGGTCAAGGATTTTGTATTATTTGGATCTACTGTTGCTCATAGTAGCAACACTCAAGAAATCAAATGACTATTGAACTGGGCCATATTGATCTGCTGCACAAGACCTCTTTAAACTGTTAAAGAGCTAGGATGGTAGTGTGAGGACTTGGGTGTGCCTGACCCAAGCCACGGTATTTTCAATTGGCTCATATACATGAAAAAGCCGGATAAGGAAGACTGAAGAAGAATTGATGCATTTTAATTATGATGTTGGGGGTAAATATGAAAAGTTCTGTGGATTTTCAAAAGAACAAATCTGTCTTGGAAGAAGGACAGCCAGAATGCTCGTCAGAAGCAAAAATGGAAAGTCCTGTCTCGTGTACTTTGAACATGTTATCATGAGAGGGCAGTCCCTAAAAAAGCACATCAGGCTTAGTAAGTAGAGGATCAATGAAACAGGTAGGTTCTAGACGTGATAGCTGGACCAAATGGCTGCAAGAATAGACAATGATTGTGAGAATGGTGTAGGACGGGCAGTGTTTTCTGTTATTCTACATAGTATTTCTGTGAATGAGAATCAGACTGCTGCTGCTAATGTCGTCAGTCTGAACTTGATCAAACATGCAGTCAAGGTGCATTGGTGATTGCTGGTGACTGAAATTGAAAGTTAGGAACAAAGAAGGATCAATAATTGGAAACCTGAGCTTGGCGATAGAAACAACAGTGACACTGGAATGACAGAGTGTGTTTGGTTTTTTAACAGTTTTATTGGCATATAATTCACAAAGTATATAATTCAATCGTTCATTCATGGTAAAAAAAGTTATGCAGTCACCACCACAATCAATTTTAGAAAATGTTCTTCTTTCTTGTACTCACTGTTATTGGCTCCCCATTTCCCCACAACCTCCCCAGACATGTCCCCAAGAAACCATCAATCCAGCTACTGTCTCTCTAGATTTGCCTATCCTGGATTTCATGTACCAGAAAACATATCGAAGCAACAACAATAACAAAGTAAAACAGGAGATGAAGGTGCCGGAAGCATCAAAAAGAGACAGAAGGCATGCACAGTCACACACCAAAGACTTGTCGAGGTTCGAACATGCTAAGAGGTATCATCTGATCAATAGCCAATGGCACTGGAAGAAGTAGTCCAAGCTGCACTGGGGCATTGTTGAAAAAACAAGATTTCACGAACTGACAGACTACCAATTGTAACATTTCAACAAACTGATGCCATGCAGGAAGCACTCACTAGCAATACCAAGAAAGTTGGAAGACCAAATTTCTGGCCAAACAACAGAAAGATATCTATATTTCTACCCATTCCAAAGAAAGATGACCCAACAGAGTATGGAAGTTATCGAATATGTCATTAGTATCACATGCAAAGAACATCTTGTTGCAGATCATTTAACAACTGTGGCAGTATGACGTCAACAGGGAACAACCAAATTTAGAAGAGGATGTGGAACTAGAGCTATCATTGCTAATGTCACGTAGATCTCGGCTGAAAGCAGCGAATACCAGAAAGATATTTGTTTATGTTTAATTGACTATGCAAAGGCGCGCATACTTTGGGCGTTTCTCAGGAGAGAGCAGTCCCTGGAAGAGGGAAAGCAAAAAAAGAGGAAGAAAGTCAAGGAGATGGATTAACACAGTGGCTGCCTCAATGAACTCAAACATAGCAACACTTGTGAGGATGATGCAGTCATCTGCTGTGTTGTGTATAAGGTTGCGATGAGTTGGAGCCAACTTGACAGCACATAGCAACAGCCCTGTGGGGACCACAACCAACTGTGGATAGTGCTGAGAAGAATGGGGATTCCAGGACACTTCACTGTGCCCATGCAGAACCTGTACATGGATCGAGAGGCAGTCTTTTGAACAGAACAAGAGACTCTGCATGGTTTAACATCAAGGTGTGCATCAGAGTTGCATCCTCTTTCCGTATTTATTCAATTGGTCTGCCAAGCAAGTAATATAAGAAACTTAACTGTATAAAGAAGAAGGAGGGGTTAAGATCGGAGGAAGGCTCATTATTGATCTTTGCTGTGCAGGTGACACGGCCTTGTTTCTGAGAGCAAAGAAGAGCAGAAGAACTTTCTGGGGAGGATGAAAGACAACTGCGTGTCGTAGGGACTGCAGCTCAAAGTAAAGAAACCCAAGCCTCACAACTGGTCTACTAGTCAGCGTCATAGTAAGCACAGAAAAGGCTGACGTCGCCAAGCATTTCATTTTGCCTAAATCCATGGCCAAGCCTCATGAAAGCAGTAGTCAAGAAATACACATATACCACATTGGGTGTATCTACTGCAAAAGACATCGTTAAAGTGTTAAATAGCTCTAACTTGAGGACTAAGATGTGCCCGACTCAAGTATTTTGAATTGCTTCATATACCTGTAAGCTAGAATAGGGAATGGAAACAAATAGATGAATTTAAATTATGGTATTGGTGAAGAAGACTGATTACACCATGGAGTACCAGAAAGCAAACAAATCTCTCTTGGAAGCAAAACCAACAGGTTTCTTAGAATCGAGATGGCAAGACTTCATTTCCCATACTTTGGGCATGTTATCAGGAGGGGCCAATCCTGGGAACAGAATATCAGGCTTGATAAAGTAGAGGGTCGGAGGAAGGGGGAGAAAGGCCCTCAAGGAAATGGACTGGCACTGTGGCTGTAACCATGGGCTCAATAATAATCATTGTGAGGCTAGTGCAGGGCCAGGCAGTGTCTCGCTCTGTTGTGCTTAGGGTTGCTATGAGTTGAATCCAACCTGATCCTCCTAATAACAACAACATAAAGACAGAAAGAAGTAGGCTCCCAGAGGCTGGGGAGTTGATTGTAATAAGAAAGTAGTACTGATGGACATGAGATTTCTGTTTGGGATGATGAAGATGTTTTCAAATTCATATTGAATAGGCAGAACCACTGGATTGTGCACTTCAAAAGAGGTAAATTATATCCCAATTAAGTGTTTAAAATGAGAAAGCAGATATGAAAGAGCTTTAATCATTCTGAACTGTTAGCATCTATAAGTAAAGCTTGAATCATCAATATTGAAAGCATAGTAGATCATCAAGGAAGAATCTATTCTTTGAGAAGAAAATAGCCTTTCCTTGTTGTAAGCAGTTCACAGAGGCAGTTCTCTAAAGCACTTAGCTCACACATCCCAACACATACGCTCTCTAAATACGTACTTCCTTTCAAGAAGCATTTAGTGATTGATGACAAAGGAAAAGCACAATTGTTGGAAGAGTAGTTGGATGTAACCAATCACCATTCATCTTTACAAGACCAAGTAAGAGGTCAAATAAGAGGCTCTTACTTTGAGGGACAGTAGTAAAGAGAAGTGAAGGATGGTGGGTGCAGGATGTCAGAGGCTTACTATCTTGCTCCTCCATAAATCATGAATTCTGCCGGTGTCAGAGAAGGAAAGCAGAAACTTGACCAACCACAGGCTTAGCATAATAGGTGTTACATCACCAAAGAAAGATGCTCCAGTTACCTGTTGGGGCCTTGGTGTCGACTTTCTTGCTCTCCTGGCTCCCCTTCTGGGCCCACACGTGCACCGTGTACTCCATGCCTGGCCTCAGGCCCGTCAGCACAGTGCTGCTCTGATCCTTCCCCACGGGCACCTCCTTGGTCTCTCCATCGGCAGATGTGTAGCGCACCATGTACCTGTCAATGGCGGCCTTCACGGGGTCCCAGGAGACTGAGGCCGTGTTCTCTGTCACCCTGTCTGTCACCAGGTTCTTGGGGCTGTCAATGTCTGTAAGGAAAGTGTTAAATAATAAACACTATTAACAGGCACCAAAGAGTTAGATCTTGTATCAATTTCACTGGGGCCACGGCCATTTCCTGCTCTTGCTGTCTCTCCACCTCATGTCTCTCCATCTCAGGCTGATCTCCGCAGCTGGACTCTTGGATCCTCTTAGAGCCAGTTCAGGAAAAGAGCATGAACATTAGCTCTTGAAGCAGAACAGTTGTTTCTAATTCCAGCCCAGAGAGGTAGAACAGGGAGTCAAGAGGAGCATGTACAGGAACCAGTTAGGAACAAGAATCTAGTCCTAACTCTGCTGCTGGCCAGTTGTGGCCCTGGACAGCTCAGCTACCTCTAGATGGGGCTCTATTTTCTCATCTGTAAAACATGGAGATCAGACTGGTTGGGATTCAAGTTTTCTGTAAGCACTGGTAGGCCCTGCCTCCAATTTAATAAAGAAACCTTACTTTGTAATCTTGGACAAGTCACTTCCCCTCTCTGTGTTAATAGACATTGTGAATATCTCTTTGGGTTGCTCTGAAAACCAAGACAAAAACATCACATGAAAAAGGACTTTGAGAATGTTGAGGCATTTTGATATTTGCAAAGCAGAATGCACCTGCATATTTGAATAGTCGATCTACACTTCAAAATACCAAGGGCAAATTAACCTCTTGAGCTCCATTACCTTCATACCAGCTCCAGCCACTCCCCCAACCCCCCCCCCACACACTCATGCACAAGGAAGGAGAGTAAATAATAGTAGGACAAGTCTGTCTCACAGAGTTGCTGTGAATTTTACGTGAGTCAGTACCACATACAGCCCTTATAACAGTCCCTGCACAGAGCAGAGGCCTCATGGCCGTGATGGGCATTATTAATGAGCAAGAGATCATGCTTCTCTACACCACGCACATTTAAGGTCCTCCAAACTGTATTCATCAAGAAAATGACACTTCTCTGCTATTTTCTGTTACAAGAAAATAACACTTCTCTGTAGTTCGCACAAAAGCCATTTCCCTAAAGTAATGGATTCACAGACCCCATCACCAACATGAGATGATGTGTTATGTCGCACTATCTTTCTCTTGGTTTTGGCTGCAATGATTACATTCAAGCATGAGGATCAACAATCAAGACCGGTCCAACAGTTCTATGACCCTTGGCTGACCACAATCTCCAGCTTATAAAAGCAGATGGAGGCACCAACGAGGTTAGACTCAAAACACAAATACGTAGTTTCCCCAAGATCACTTACAGTGCACAAGGGCCCATCTAAAGGCACTGATACAAAATCATAGGAATCTTTATTAAACAAAAATATAAAAACTATAAGTTATTGTTTCTTGACACAAACTCCATCTGGGTCCATACACTCCTCAAGGCAGAGTTTCTATCTCTTTACCCTTTCCCTAAAATTTCTGCATGCTTCGATTTACAGCATGTCAAAGCAGCAGCTTGGGCTTTCTCTATGGACTCAAATTGCGTTTCTTTTCTAGTCCGGGGACCAAAAAGAGTCTCAAGGAGCAAAGTCAGCATTGTAGGATAGATGGGGTAAGGCTTCCCAGTGAAATTACCACAGGACAGCGCTTCCTGCCCTCAGAGAATGAGGAGGCACATTGTCATAACCCAAAAAAAAAATCCCTTAGCCCAACTCTCCTGGTCGTTCTCTTACTAATGCAGTTTTCAATTTTCTGAAAACTTCTAGGTCCCTGTAATCCTCTTGTATCTTTCGATAAAATCCATCAAGGTGACCTCTTTGGGGTTCCCCAAAGCAGTGGCCATTAGCTTCTGAGCTGACTTCTCTGTCTTGAATTTCACAGATCCCTTCAGACCACGCAGTTTGGGTTGGGCCTTTGGGGAAGGTACTGCATCTAGACTCAGAGGAGCACAGCAGCCATGCACTGATTGCAGAGACATAGTTAAGTATGTTGTGCTTGGAATAAGCCCATACATGTATGGACTGAACCTCTAGCAGCAATACTTTCTTTACTCACCTTGCACATACCCTAATGAGACCCGGTGGCGTAGTAGTTATGTGTTGGGGTGCTAATCACAAGATCAGCTGCTCCAAGGGAGAAAGATGGGGTTTTCTACACCATCTAGAGAGTTAGTCTTACAGGAGTGAGGAGGCAGCAGAAAAGGCAAGGGGGAGCCAACAAACCCAGGGACAAGGGAACAACAAGAGATATAAAATTGATGGTGAGGAGGGCATAGAATGCCTGGTGGGGTTCGATCTAGTGCAATGTAGCCAAGAGGAAGTACAGAGAGATGAATGAAGGTTGAACATGATAGTGGAACAGGAAGAAAGTAATAGGAAACAGAGGAAAGAACTAGGAGACCAAAGACATTTATAGACATATAAACACAGGTATGTACATATATAAATATATTAATACATAATAATAGGGATATAGGTGTATGTATATATTTATAAGTTTAGTATTAAGGTATCAGAAGGACAGTGGGTCTCTATTCAAGTACTCCCTCAATGCAAGAACACTTTGTTCTAATAACCTGGCATTTTGTGATGCTCACAGTTGCTGAAGATAAATTGGGTGCATAAAATAAAGTGGTGAAGAAAGCTATTACAAGACATAATATCTACAGTTTTAAAGGCTGGAAGGTAAATAAGTGGCCATATAGCAGGGAAGCAACAAAACCCTCATGGAAGAGCACACCAACCCGTATATCATGAGGTGTTGATGGGATCAGGTATCAGGCATCAGAAGACCCAAAACAATCAGCCATTTTGATGTGAACAAGGTGGGTCAGAATGGAGACCCAAAGCCCATCCGTAGACAATTGGACATCCCCTCACAGAAAGGTCACAAGAAAAGAATGAGCCAGCCAGGGTGCAGTATGGCACCAACAAAACACACAGCATTCCTCTAGTTCTTTAATGCTTCCTCTCCTCGACTACCATGACCCCAGCTCTACTTTATAAATCTGGCTAGACCGGAGCGTGTACACTGGGACAGATCAGAGCTCCCAACACACAGAGTCCAGGACAGATAAACTCCTCAGGGCCAATAATGGGAGCAGCAATACCATGAGGGGAGGGGATTAGTGAGGGTAGAAGGGAAAGAAAGGTGAATGGACCCCAATGATCAATGTATCACCCGCCCCCACCCTCCCAAGGGGGATGAACAACAGAAAAGTGGGTGAAGGGAGACAGTGGATGGTGTAAATATGAAAATAAAAATAATGTATAAATTTTTAAGGGTTCACGAGGGTGGGAGGGGAAAAGAGAGGAGCTGGTACCAAGGGCTCAAGTAGAAAAATGTTTTGAAAATGATGATGACAACATATGTACAAATGTGCGTGATACAATTTGATTGTTATAAGAGCCCCAAATAAAATGATCTTTAAAAAAAAAGAGTTAGTCTTAGAAAGACACAAGGGCAGTTCTACCCTGTCCTACAGAGTCGCCGTGAGTGGGATTCGATTCGATGGCAGTAGTTTGATTTTTCTTCTTGTACACACCCTAGAACAGTGAGTCTCTGCTGGAGTGATTGGCAAGGTCTCACAATGGGGCAGCAGTGACTGGCATCTAGTAAGCAAAGACTTGTGAGGCAGCGCCAAGACTATAAGGCTCTGGATGCCCTCCACTCCAAAGAACTGTTTGGCCTTAACGGCAAGAGGATGGAGGTTTAGAAACCCTGTCCTAGAGCTTACGGACCGTAGTGGGCTAGTCAAAGACACCTGCCCAAAGATCTAAGAGGCGAGGAGATGGATGGCTGTGTTGATACCAAGCAAAGAGAGGGTGCAGCTTTACAGAAAACCTGTGCATCTGGCTGAGTGAGCAAGGGATGCACGAGCTTTCTCATGGGCCAGGTGTGGGCCATTTCAGAAGCTAGCCAAGAGGATCCCCTGCAAAGGTAAAGTGAAACCAATGAATAAAGCTGGGGAGCAAAGGAGTAAGAGGAAAGATGCATTTTACCATGGGACAACTGCAGTGAGATCCCAGGAGAGGCGTCTCACAATAACCCACAGCCGTGCTCTACAAGAGAAAGAGACAGCCTTGACTCTTAGAGCCAAGTCAGAAAGACCTTCCATACACTTGGCTTCCCTCATCCCCCACCTCTTTCCTCTTTTCCCTCCTGACCACTTGACCCTCCTCCCTTCCAGCTTCACCAAACATAAACTGGTCAAAAACTACAGTTAGCAAGTGGAGAGGACAGGGTCTGAAGCACAAGAAGGGAAACACAAGAGAAGCTGAATAGGTCCCCCTTCCAGCAGCTTTTCTTCAAAGGGGCGACACCTTCTCTTTAAATGCACGATGTACGATTGCATGGAAATGGGCACTTTTATTGTTAAAATGACGCATTTTGGTGAATAGCAGTAACTAGGCATTGTCTGGAATGTTTATAAAATGCATACAAGTAGCTCCACCGGAAGGGTTGACTTAGGCATAAAGGAAGAACACTGTTTTGGAACCCCAGGTCACCAGCCGGCCTCCTTCAGCTAGGTCACTGCGCTCTCTTCACGTGCTCCCTGAGCAAGGTGAAGCATTCATGTATCAATGACAAAGGAGAGAGGGCAGAGGGAAAGCGGGGGACGATGAGCAGTAATCCATCTTTAAAGACCAAAGCATCAAGACCGCCATATGTGAGAGATGCTAATTTTAAGAGCAGCCTTCAGAGGAAGTGAGGGGTGTACAATTTATTATGGAGGAACCCCAACTTGCTGCTCATAAAATCTCCCTTTCTGCCAGGGTCAGAGAAGGAAAACCAACCTAGACAAACCTTAAGTCTCAAAATGGCACATGGTAAGGGTGCTCCAGTACCTGTCGGGGCCTTGGTGTCGGCTTTCTTGCTCTCCCGGCTCCCCTTCTGGGCCCACACGTACACCGTGTACTCCACGCCTGGCCTCAGGCCCGTCAGCACTGTGCTGCTCTGATCCTTCCTCACGGGCACCTCCTTAGTCTCTCCATCGGCAGACGTGTAGCGCACCATGTACCTGTCAATGGCAGCCTGTACGGGGTCCCAGGAGACCGAGGCCGTGTTCTCTGTCACCCGGTCCATCACCAGATTTTTGGGGCTGTCAATTTCTTTAAGAAAAATAGTTGGCAAAGCCTAAATTTCAAAGCCATGGGCAATATAGCCATACCTCACAATTGTCCTCTTCATGTCCCAGGGCTCTCTGGGCACAAAGCAATGGTGTGCCCATCTTGGGTCTAGGACAGGAGTGTGCATAGGGCCGGGTAGGGAACAAGTAAGCCCTGATTCTAGGTTTCAAAGTTCTAGACACTATCGAGTGGGGATGCTGTCTGAACTTATAGCTCCTTAAAGGATGGGAGGAATAGAACCTCCTGAGCCACACTGTGGCATATTGAAACCACCACTTCAACCATGTTTCCAGTGATGTTCTTCAGCACCGAATGTATAGGTACTTATCATTTTATCAAGGGCTATGGCTCCCTGATGAGCAGTTTTAACATATTATCAAATCTGCATTCAGACAGGTATACAGCTTTATTCACAGCTGGCAACAAAAACTGGAAGATAATAAAGATACTCTTCGATCAGAGAATGGATAAACACACTGGCATGCAGCCGTACAAGGGACGATGATTCAGCAATGAAACTGAATGATTCAAGTCACAAAAAGACAAGGAGGCACCTGCAACGCAGACTTCTAAGTGAAAGAAATCACTCTGAATGAGTTAGATATTGTACGGGTCCCACCAGATGACAGTCTGGAAAAAGCAAAACTATTGAGACGGTGGAAAGATCAGTGGTGGTCAGGGGCCCGGGGGAGTGGAGAGGGGTGAGTAGGGGGAGCACTAGACATTTTAAGGCAATGACACCCTTCTGCAGAATCATGGTGGACACACGACATTGACCACCTGTCAAAACCCAAACTGTCCAACACAGAGGGAGCCCTAATGAAAATTAGGCTACAAATAATGAGTCAATACTGGTTCATCAATTGTACCAAATGTACCATTCCAATGCATGATGTTAATGATAGGTGGCTCTGTGTGCACAGGGGTAGCATGAAGGAATGGAAACGCTGTGCTCTGCGAACAATTTTTCTATAACCTTACCTCTTCTACAAATAGTCAAAAATGATCACAAGCAAGAGAATGGTCAGATCTTTTCACCACCTTGGCCAGATCCAATGAGAAGATGATGACCCCTCCTTCCCTGCTTGTTGAGCAGCTTCAGTGAGAAGCAGTCTCCTGTGAACCCACTTGAGCTGCTTGTCTTTCTTTGATCTTTAAGGTTTCTAACTACGGTGTTTCTCAGCTCAGGCCCCGTATTGTGGTGCCGAGCCTACCCAGACCCACAGGCTCAAAGTCCACTTCCAATTTACCCTCCCTCCGTGACTCAGACAGTGACCCTTCCTCATCTCCCGTTACCTGTTGGGGCCTCGGTGTCGGCCTTCTTGCTCTCCCGGCTCCCCTTCTGGGCCCACACGTACACCGTGTACTCCACGCCTGGCCTCAGGCCCGTCAGCACTGTGCTGCTCTGATCCTTCCCCACGGGCACCTCCTTGGTCTCTCCATCGGCAGACGTGTAGCGCACCATGTACCTGTCAATGGCGGCCTGCACGGGGTCCCAGGAGACCGAGGCCGTGTTCTCTGTCACCCTGTCTGTCACCAAGTTTGCCGGGCTGTCGATTTCTTTAGAAGAGATGAAAGAAGCACAGATTATTACCAGTGTCGAATTCCTGAAAGGAGTCTCGGGGCGTGTAAAGGACTGACACATTTGAAACTACAAGCCAAAAGGTTGGAGATCTGAATCTTCCCAGAAGGACCTTGGGTGGCACGTCTGGCAATGCACTTCTGAAGAACCAGCTATGGAAAGCCCTGTGGGGCACAGTTCTACTCTGACACACCTGGGGTCACTGCGAGCCCAAATCAAGAGCACCTGAAAGGACAACACACACACAGCCCGATTTCAGAGCTGCTGCTAAATGCCAGTGATTAAAACAACCCAAGTTTAACGAAGGAACCAAAATTGACTGCCATCGATCTGACTCTGAGTCATAGTGACCCTATAAGACACAGGAGAAGTGCACCTTTGGGCTTCTGAGACCGAAATCTTTACAGGAGCATAGAGTCTCATCTTTCTCCTGTGGAGCGGCTGGTGGGATTGAACCACTGACCTTGCTGTTTCCAGTTCAATGCATAACCCACTATGCCACCAGGACTCCTTTTAATTAAGGAGTTGTCTAAATTTCCACAAATACACTAATTGCATTTAATGAGAGAAAGGCTTTTGAGGGGGTTTTCACCTCTATACAATTTTCCCACCAGCTGCCTTTACATGAGAGGATTGAGTCTTCATACGTAAATTCCTTCTTTGCCTTGGATTTGTGTATTATACTCTTTCAGTTCCTGACTCCTTGAGCCTCAAAGCAATTAAATGTCAATGAATTTCAGCATCTGCTTTAATAAGTTCTTTGGTAAGAAAAATACCTTGAAGAAGAATCTGCCCATTCTCTTCCTTTAAAACAGTATGATGCCTGTAGCCAGGGAACCAAGATGCGTTCAAATGGAAGGATGGCATTGTGGGGGAAATGAGGAGCTGATATCAAGGGCTCAAGCAGAAAGCAAATGTTTTGAGAATGATGATGGCAACAAATGTACAATGTGCTTGACACAATGGATGGATGTATGGATTGTGATAAGAGTTGTACGAGCCCCAAATAAAATTATTTTTAAAAATTAAACACACAAAGCCCATGGAAAATATGAATAAGAAAATAAATGGCTATATCAGTCTAATATTTTGATATTCCAAAAAATGATGGTTTGGGGGGTCTGGGTGGATCAAAATAATTACCCTGATCAAACCTGCCTGGCTTTCTGTGTCCTTGTACTGGGTAGCATCTGAGCTCCACAATTTCTTAACTGGAGGACAAGCAATACAATTGAAGTTTCAGTTTTCTCAACTCTATAAAAAAGAAAATTTTCCTACCTCCTAGATTATGACAAATAATAAATGAGATTGTATGGTAATGCTTCACTAGGAATGGTTTGCAATGATTAACAATTTGAGATATGAAATGCCATTTTCACCTTGAAATCTAAACCCAGAGAAGTGAAAAATCCAAGTATTGGGGTATAAAATTGTTGTTTATTGTTATTGTTGATAGGATGCCTATTGTGACAGTTACATAATATCCTTTCAACTTGAGCAAAAGGGTGGAGTCTAGCCTGGCAATCAGGTCACAGCTTGATAACCTCATTTGGAAGTGCAACAGAGATAAATAGCTCAATGGGAGACTGGACCCAGTCTCTCTGCCTTCCCGTTACTGCTGTTGAGGCACTCAGAGAGCTGGAGGAGACATGTAGAGACCGACGCCAGCCCTGAGATGCTTCCACTGCCATGGGATCCACAAGACCTCCCACCCACTGGCCTGAGATCTTCCTGCATTCAGCATCATTGCATGTGCTGTGCGTCTAAAGAGGAATTTATGGACTAATATAAAATATATGGGCTAATATCGGACTTATGGACTTGAGCTGGACTGGGATGTTTTCTCAATATACAACTGCTCTTTTATATAAAGCCCTTTCTTATACACACGTGTGTGCATGAATTATTTTTTCTGGTCAACCTGGGCTAACACCCCTATTAACCTGTTTCAAAAACCTCCTCCACAAAAGGTTGACCCTCTGTGATAGCAATTGCATTTCAAACCTACCCCTTGTCACTTTTCAAAAATGACTATATGGTTGCCCCGTATAGGGAAAGCCACTGCGTAGCCAGGGGCAGTAACTTGCTTACAGGCCCTGTGGTCAGAAAGCACCTCCGACAGCTGACAAACAAGAACAAAGCAATTGCCCTCCTGGGAGTGTGTCAGTGTTGGGGATGATACTCTGGCCCTGAAAACATGCAGTTAAGTGTTGGCCTGAGATTTTATACCTGAGCATGTGGTCCTGGTTGATAAAGTCATACCAGAGTAGAATGGGTCCTAGACCTAATGACTTTGGAGTTCTAAAAAGAGTTAACTAGACACAGAGGTGCATAGAAGGAAGAAAATGTCACACGAGAACTTGTCTATAGGGAAAGAATTGGCAAGGATGGTTGGTAGCCACCAGGAATTAGGAGAGAAGTCCCTCGACCGAAGCAACATGGCCAAGACCCTGATTTGGACTTTTAGCTTCCAAAGAGAAATAATGCATTTCCGTTCTTCAAGGGCACCTTTGGGGCCTTTCTGTTATGGCAGCACTAGGTCACTCAGCCAGCTGCCTTGACCCCTCCAGTCCACCTTTCACTACTCCACCACTTCAGCGACCACTGGACATTCCCTGATGTGCCCTACTCTCACCTCCGCATATGCCACTGATGTGGACTCCCACCCACCTAGCCTCTGAGGCTCTGTCCAGGTGTCCTCTCCCAGAATGTCCTGCTGCTTCCCTTTTCCCATCCCAGGTTGAGTCATGACAGACTCCATGGCAGTGAGTGGATTTGCCAATGGCAAAGTAGGGTTTAAGCAGAAAGAATGGCCAAGCTATCCCTCAGTGCAGCCTCAGCCGGCCTACATACAGGCCCGAGCGGAGCTGCAAATGAGGCGAAGTTCAAGGACCCTGCGGCTTCAGAAAGCTCCAAAGCAGACTCGGTACATTTGGTTAATGTTGACTCAGGATGCAGGCCATTTCCACGGTCGGAAAGAGCTGCGGATGACATGTGATGCGCCTGTACGGCCACTGCATGCTGAGATAAGCATTCAAATTCACTGTCAGCCAAATGTTTGGAGTTTCACATCCAAAAGTGAAAATTAGAAAGTATTCCTCTACTCTGAGGGAGTTGCATCTAGAATTCCAACCCAAATAAGTATGACCATCCCTACTGAATTAAAAGTCTGGGCTCTTCTGTCTGGGGTTCACAAGAAGATGCTTAAGTATGGAACTAGCCATTGCTTTTGCATCCCTCTCTCCTACCCTCTAGAAGGAAATAAAAAATGGGTAATCTCAGGATCCTCCTCGCCACGAAGAAAGCGATTTCGCTCTGGTTATTAATTCATTACCTGTGAGGGCCTCGGTGTCTCCTTTCTTGCTCTCCTGGTTGCCCCGCTCAGCCCAGACGTGCACTTTGTATGCCTCCCCCGGATTCAGGCCTGTCAGCACCGTGCTGCTCTGGTCCTTGGGCACCGCTGTCTCCTTGGCCATCCCATCAGCAGAGGTGTAGCGCACCACGTACTTGTCTATGACGGCCTGCACTGGGTCCCAGGAGACGACCGCCGTATCTTCCGTCACTCGATCCGTGACTACATTGGTTGGGCCATCAATCTCTTCATAAAAGTAGGTGAGGACGAAAAATTAGACTACACATGTGTGTTAGTCTGGGTAATTTAGAAAAACAAATCCACAGAAACTCATGTCTAAGAGAGAGTTTTATATAAAGGTAAGTGTACATCAAGAAAACATCCCAACCCAGTGCTGCCCAAGCCCACAAGTCCAACATTAATCCATTAACCCATATGTCTTACACCAATCCACAAAGTCCTCCTCCATCACATAAAACAAACATGATGATGCCAACTCTAGAAGGAAAGCCAAATCAGTGAATGTGTAAGCATCTCAGTGCTGGCACGGGTCTCCACACGGGTGCTCCAGCACCCAGGCTGCGTCGGGGTAGATCCATGTGGCTTCTCCTCAGGGATGTCTTGCAGGAAATGAGCCTTGCCAGCTACAGCAGGGAACTGGCTAAGGCAGCTGCACCCTGGTCTTACCATTAGAAAGCAAGAGACCCAAGAACTCTAAAGGAGAGGCTCACTGAGCCATTATCCCTCTGCCCTTCAATTAACTCCACATGTGTTTATGGGCCAGGTTGACACAATAAACTACCTCAACATGTATGTCTGCAGTAGCTTTATTCATAGTTGCCAAAAACTGCAAGCAACCAAGGTGGCCTTCAGTAAGTGAGCGGATGAACACTGTGTGTGGGACATCCATACAATGGACTATTCTTATTCCGCAATAGGAATAGACAGGCTTTCACGTTTGCATGGAGGAAGCTCGTGCACATGGCTGAGAAAGAAAGCAGCCCCAGGTGGACTGTGGGCCAGGCAATGAGCTGCTGACACAAGGCAGTGATTCAAATGCGCATGCCACCCCATGGAGAAAGAGGAGGCTGTCCACTTCTGCCAAGACTTCTAGTCTTACAGACCCGATGGAGGGTCTCATGGGTCGGAACTGACTCCCTGACAATGCGAACGTGAAAACAGCTTATCCTATAGGTTTCCAAGCATCGATATTCTGGGAAAGCAAACTACAGAGAAAAGCAAAGAAGCAGAGGTTCTGGACAAGTGCCGCAGGGATGCGTGTGGGGAGCACAGGGCCTTCGAAGGACAGAGAAACTACTCTGTAGGATATTTGCATAGTGGACACGTGGCACTGTGCATCTGTCAAACCCATAGACCTGCACAACACAATAAGCAAACCTTCACGTGAACTGTGCACTTCAGTCACTGGCAATGAATCACTAGGGCCTCCTTGGTTTTAACGCCTGGATCACACAAATCTGAGCTGCATCGGAAGCATAATCAGATCCACAGCATGCAGGGGGCAAGGAGATACAAGGGAACTCTATTTTCTGCTGGATTTTTCTATAAACCTAATTTTAAAAAACATTTTATTGGAAGCTCTTACAGACATTATAATCCATAATTCCATTAGCTCAGTCATGGTTATACAATTGTTGCCATCATCATTTACAATCCATTATATTTTTCTTGAACTCCTTGATATCAGCTCCCCTTTAGCCCCTTCCTCCCCCACTTTACCATGCCCCTGAACCCTTAATGAATTATTTTTTCTGCCATACGTTACACCATCCAAATGAATCCACTCACCTAGAATTCTGATATCCACTCCCCTCGAGTGGGGTTATACAGTCATCATTGCTATCAGTTTTCCCTTTCCTTTTCCCTTACCTCTCTTCCCCTACCCTCAGGGGACCATTACTCCTATATCAGGGGATCATTACTCCTATATCAGGGGACCATTACTCCTACATCAGGGGACCATTACTCCTACATCAGGGGACCATTACTCCTATATCAGGGGATCATTACTCCTATATCAGGGGATCATTACTCCTATATCAGGGGATCATTACTCCTATATCAGGGGACCATTACTCCTATATCAGGGGACCATTACTCCTACATCAGGGGACCATTACTCCTATATCAGGGGATCATTACTCCTATATCAGGGGATCATTACTCCTATATCAGGGGACCATTACTCCTATATCAGGGGACCATTACTCCTATATCAGGGGACCATTACTCCTACATCAGGGGACCATTACTCCTACATCAGGGGACCATTACTCCTACATCAGGGGACCATTACTCCTACATCAGGGGACCATTACTCCTACATCAGGGGACCATTACTCCTACATCAGGGGACCATTACTCCTATATCAGGGGACCATTACTCCTATATCAGGGGATCATTACTCCTATATCAGGGGACCATTACTCCTATATCAGGGGACCATTACTCCTACATCAGGGGACCATTACTCCTACATCAGGGGACCATTACTCCTACATCAGGGGACCATTACTCCTACATCAGGGGACCATTACTCCTACATCAGGGGACCATTACTCCTACATCAGGGGACCATTACTCCTACATCAGGGGACCATTACTCCTATATCAGGGGACCATTACTCCTATATCAGGGGATCATTACTCCTATTGCTGTTACTGATGGGTTTATCTATCTTGGATTTCATGCACTGAAACATCTTACTAGTACTGATGTGCATAAACAGGTCTAGCAAGATTAGAGGGATAAAAGTAAGACGGTAGTAGTGGGAGCAGGAGATTTTAAAGAACTAGAGGGTAGTTGTGTTTTTCATCATCACTCTACATTCCCTCGATGGATCGACCCTTCGGTGTGGCCCTTCAATTATCATACAGGTGGGCTTTGGGGCGCCACTTTGCTTATGCTGCTTTATGTCAATTTGGTTACTTGTTTTTGAACTTCTGATACCTATATCCATTGACACTTTGCTGGCATGTTTCTTCCATGTAGGCTTTGTTGCTTCCCTACTAGATGGCCGCCTTTTTTTACTTCAAGCCCTTAAGACCCCAGATGCTACATCATTTAATAGCTGGGCACCATCAACTTTCTTCACCACATTTGCTTAAGCACTCATTTTGTCTTAAGCGATCATGCTGGGAAGGTGAGCATCAAAGAGTGCCAGGTTATTAGACCAAACCATGCATATACTGAGGTAGGATTTACATGGAGGCCCAAAGTCCATCTGCTTCCTAGTTGTTTTAACATATATATGTTAAGTATATATATACACATACATAAATGTGTGTGCATATATATACATAGATAAATACACCTATCTTTACATATTTATATATATATATCTATATTTATATTTACCATGTATACTTGAGTATAAGCCAACCCGAATATCAGCTGAGACATCAAATTTTACCACAAAAACTGCATTAAAAGTGTGCTGAAAAACTCGGCTTATACACGAGTATACACCGCCGGTGTGTATGTATAATTTTTGCTTCTTTGTTGTTTCCTCTGTTTATTTTTTGTTTTCTCCTGCCCCACTATCATGTTCACCCTTTATTTGCCTCTCAGTAATTCCTCTCGGGTGTACCTCAGTTGATCAAACATCACCAGGGATCCTACACCCTCCTCGCCATCGATTTTAGATCCCTTAGTATTTTCCTGTCCCTGATGTATTGGCTCACTGCTCTGCTCCCCACATCTCCTCCTCTCCAATGCTCCCCTGGAACTGTCAGTCCCACTGCTGTCTCCTTGAGATTGCTTGTCCTATTTAAAATAAAATTTTAGTTGCTTTTAAATAGTGAAAGCATCTAGCTGGTGCAGCCATCACAGCTGTGTAAACATTTAGTTCATCTGGGTGACCTAGCCCTACAAGGTTTTGCTGTCACCTATGACAGGTAGAAAACTGGCCTCTGCTGGAACCCTAGACCGAGTAAGGGCTTCTGTCCTCAGACCACTAGTCTGTTAGCAAAACACCTTCAAGTGTGTCTATTCTAGGTAGACATTGAGAGTAGATCTAACTCCTCTTCAAGGAGAACCCCCCCAGCAGGTATTCAAGGAAAGTTATTATTTCCCTTCTCCTCTAGCCCAAACAGCTTCATCTTTCCCATTCATTCCCATCTAATGAATTATAATTTCTAGACCCGGCTCTCAAATATATAGTCTCCTGTATTTCCATTTTCAAATAAAAATTTCCAAAAATCAGTTCATTCATTCAAAACCATTCATTCATTGCTAAGAGAGACATGATGTCATCAAAGAGCATACTGGTGTTGTCATTGTTAGGTGCCATCGAGCCTGTTCCAACTCATAGTGACCCATGTACAACAGAAGGAAACAGCACTTGGGCTGGCTCCATCCTCAAAACTGTTATGTTTGGGCCCGTTGTTGCAGCCACTGGGCCAACCCATCTTACTGAGGGCCTTCCTCTTGTTGCTGCCCATCTCCAGGGACTGGTCTTTCCTGAAAACATGTCCAAAGTACATGAGACACCGGAGCCTGCTGGCTATAGCTCTTCCAAGACAGATTTGTTGGTTGTTTAATAGTCCGTGATATTTTCAATATCCTTCACGAGCCCATAATTCTAATATAATGATTCTTCTTCAGTCTTCCTCATTCATTGTCCAACACTCGCATGCATATGAGGCAACTGAAAATATCATGGCTTGGGTCAGGCACACCTGAATCCTCAAAGTGACAATCTTGCTTTTCAGCCCTTTAAACAGGTCTTATGCAGCACATTTACCCCATGCAATGGGTAAATGTGATCTCTGAACTGCTGGCTCCATGAGCATTGATTGTAGATCCAAGCAAGACAGAACTTCAATCTTTCCTACAATTATCATGATTTTATCTACTGGCCCAGTTGTGAGCATTTTTATTTTCTTGACATTGGTTTGGGGTCCACGGTGAAGTCTGCAATCCTTGATCTTCATCAGCAAGTGCTTCAAGTCCTCCTCACTTTCAGCAAGCAAGATTGTGTCATCTGCATATCTCAGGTGGTTAATAAACCTTCCTTTAATCCTGATGCTACATTCTTCTTCATATAATCTGGCTTCTTTGGTTATTTGCTCAGCATACAGATTGAGTAAATATGGTAAGAGGATAAAACCCTGATGCACATCTTTATTAATTTTAAAACACACAGTATCCTCTTGTTCTGTTCACACAATTGCCTCTAGAGCCATGTGCAGGTTCTGCCTGAGCCCATAACGTGGTCTGGCATTCCCATTCTTGCCAAGGCGATCCATCCAGAAATCCACACAGTGGAATGCCTTAGCACAGTCAATACAACACAAACATCTTTCTGGTGTTCTCTGCTTTCAGCCAAGATCCAGCTGACAGCAACAATGATAGCCCTTGTTCCATGTCCTCTTCTGAATCCAGCCTGAATTCTGGCAGCTCCTTATCAATGTACTGCTGGAACCATTGATCTGCAGCAAAATGTTACTTGTATGCTATATGAATGATATTGTTGTATAATTTGTATATTATGTTGGGTCACTTTTCTATGGAGTGGGTACAAGTATGGATCGCTCCCAGTCAGTTGGCCATGTAGCTAGTTTCAAAATTTCCTAGTACTATTAGTGTTTCCAATACTTGTTCAACTTGTTGAAAAATTGATGTTCTGCCAATACCTAGAGCTTCATTTTGGCTCATGTTTTCAATCCAGCTTGAACTTCTTCCTTCAATACAATTGATTCGGCTCATATGCTACCTCCTGAAATGGCTGGATGTTCACTAATTCTTTTTGGCCAGTGAATCTGTGATGTATTCTTTCAAACTTCTTTGATGCTTACCGCATTGTCTAATATTTTGCCCACATAATCTTTCAATATTGCAACTCAAGGCTTTAATTTTTCTACAATTGTTCAGTTTAAGATGGGCTAAGAATGCACTCTTGTTTTGTATTCTAATTCCAAGTCTTTGCACATTTCGTTATATTTTACTTTGTTCTCTAAAGGTGTTCTTTGAAATTTTCTGTTCAGCTCTTTTACTTCGTCATTTCTTCCATTTGCTTTAGCTACTCTACAATTAATAGCTAGTTCCAGCGTCTCTTCTGACATCCATTTTGAACTTTTCTTTCTTTCCTGTCTTTAATGACCTTTTGCTTTCTTCCTGTGTCGTTGATGTCATCCACAACTTCTTAATGTTCAGTGCATCAAGCCTGTTCTTAGGATATTCTCAGAATTCAGGTGAGATATAATCATGGTCATATTTTCACTTCTGTGGGCTTGCTTTAGTTTTCTTCATCTTTAAGAACTTGTTTTAATTTTCTTCATCTTTAAGAACTTGTTTTAATTTTCTTCATCTTTAAGAACTTGTTTTAATTTTCTTCATCTTTAAGGTATGGGCAATGGCTGATCAATTCCATAGTCGGCCTCTTGTTTGAATTTAGCTACTAATATTGAGCTTCAAAAGCCCACATGGGAGAAGCAGACCAGCCAGTGCGATCACGAGGTGCCAAAGGACCAGGTATAAGGCATCATGCAAAAAAAAATATATATATATATATATATATGTATATATGTGTGTATGTATAAATATAAATATAAATATATACCATATTGAATGAAGGGGGAAGAGCATAGTGGAGACCCAAGGCTCAAGTGTCGGCCACTGGAGATCCCCTCATAGAGGGGTTTAGGAGAGGAGATGGGTCAGACAGGGTGCGAGGTAGTACCGATGAAGAACACAGCTTTCCCCCAGATCCTGGATGCTTCCTCCCCCGAACTACCATGATCCGAATTCTACCTTGCAGGACTGGATAGGGCAGAGGTTGTACACTGGTGCATATGGGGGCTGGAGGCACAGGGAATCCAGGGTGGATGATACCTTCAGGACCAAGGGTGTGAGGGGCGATGCTGGGAGAGTGGAGGGTGAGTGGGTTGGAAATGGGGAACTGATTACAAGGATCCACATGTGACCTCCTCCCTGGGAGAGGGACGGCAGAGAAGTGGGGGAAGGGAGACTCCGGATAGGGCAAGATATGACAAAATAACAATGTATAAATTACCAAGGGCACATGAGGGAGGGAGGAGTGGGGAGGGAGGGAGGGGAAAAAAAAGAGGACCTGATGCAAAGGGCTTAAGTGGAGAGCAAATGCTTTGAGAATGATTGGGGCAGAGAATATGAGGATGTGCTTTATACAATTGATGTATGTATATGTATGGATTGTGATAAGAGTTGTATGAGCCCCTAATAAAATGTAAAAAAAGAAAAGAAAAAAAAAGAAAATGATTAGGGCAAAGAATGTACAGATGTGCTTTATACAATTGATGTATGTATATGTATGGATTGTGATAAGAGTTGTATGAGCCCCTAATAAAATGTTTAAAAAAATATTGAGCTTCCCCATCATGTCTTCCACAGATGTAGTCAATTTGATTTCTTTTTATTCGATCTGGAGAAGTCCACATGTATAGTCTCTGTTTGTGTTGTTAAGAAAGGTTATATGCAATTAAGTTATTTATCTGGCTAAACTCGATCATGCGATCCCCAGCTTCATCTCTATCACTGAGACCATATTTTCCTTCTTCTTTGTTGCCAACTTGTGCCCAATTGCCCATAATTTCCTATAGCCCAGAACTATCAATGTTTGAGCATTTCATGTTTTTTTTAAATCAATGTCAGCCTGAAGATGTTGGTAGAAGTCTTCAATTGCTTCGTTGCTAGCTTTACTGATGGATGCATAAATTTGAATAATAGTTATATTGGGTGACTTTCCTAGTATGTGGATAGATAATATCCTATCACAGATAGCATTGTACTTCAAGACACAACTTAAAATGTCCTTCTGGACGATGAATACAGTACCATTTATTTTGAATCTGTCTCTCCCAGCAGAGTAAGCCATATTACAGCCTGATTCAAAATGGATAATACCAGTCCATTTCAGCTCACTAACACCTCGGGTATCAATCTTTATGTGCTCCATTTCAATTCTGATGACTTTCAATTTTCCTAGATTCATCCTTCATTCACTCCAAGTTCTAATTATTAATACATTTTTACAGCTGCTTCTTGTCATTTTAAGTCATTCCCCATCAGCAAATGAAAGTCCTAATGCATCCGCATCATGAGGGTCAACTCTACTTTTACATGGCAGCTCTTTCTCAGTCATATTTTGAGTGACCGAGGGGGCTCAGCCTCGGGTACTATCTCTGACAATGTTCTGCTGCAAGACTACAACTACGAGTATTCTAGAGCATAGCAGTAGATGACAACGTCCTACTAGCACTGAAAACTCCTTGCCTGCACACAGATCTAAATCTAAAGGGGCAACCCAGCATAATGTGGTGGCCATGTCCGTGACACACTGCACCTCTTCTCTGTAGCCCAGAGCTACAAAACAAAGCCTGTTGAGCTTACATTCTTCTGGGAGGAGGCAGGCAATAAACAAGTAAGCAGGCATATAACATATTTGATGGCGATAGTATTATGAAGTCAGATACGGCAATTAGCGACTGATGAACAAATGATACTGATCATTTTAGGCATCTACTTATATAAAGCTTATTTCTATGATTTTGTGGTGTATAAATATGATATTGATCATTTTAGACAGCATATGGGACTGATAAGTCCCACTTATAATTTTACACAGGCAAGTGCAGAAAGGTGGGCCGCACTGAGAAGATAGCATCTCTGAAAGGACCTCAACAAACAAGAGCAGGGGTTGTGTGTAAGCAGAAGGACCACTGGTTCCAAGGCCCTGCCGCAGGCCCGGAGCAGTGAGAGCCAGTGTGCCTGGTATGAGGGAGCACAGGAGTCAAGTGGCCGGAGGCAAGGCCAGTGCAGGGAGCAGGGGTGAGTAGATTCTGAAAGACCTTAAACACCTCTGACGTGGCATGGACTGTGACACGAATGAGACAGGAAGCCTCTGGAGGCTTTGTGCAGAAAAATGACTGATCTGCCTGGTGTTTGAAAAGACTCTCTCCGGCTGCTGTGAAAAGCACAGCCCACAGTGGGTGGAGAATGGAGGCCTCCCAGGGAGCTCAGACAAGTCTCTGTGAGCAAGGACAGTGGGGAGCGACACGTGAGGGAGGTCGAGAGAAGGGGTGGATTTTAGGGGTTTCAAAGGTGAAGAGAATTGCTCTGAAACATGCTGATGGAGCCGATGTGAGAGACAGAGAATTGTTCGTGTGCACCCTGTGCAATCTGGTGGCGGGAATGGCCATTTGCAGATGGAGATCTGAGGGACGGGAGGTTGGCAGGAGGGGGTGAGAAGCAGTGTGGGACGAGGAGTAGTTCACTGTGGGGCATTTTCAGCGTAGAACCAAAAGTTGAGTCCATTCATATGTCAAATTATACACATTTCCACTTCATTATACCATAAAATCCTAAGAACAGCAGCATCACTAAGCTGTTTTTTTTAAGAACAAAAATTATAAATAAAATACAGTCTGTAAGGTAATGGCAATCTGAAATCCAGCAACAGCAGATATTGGAGAGAGGGTGGGGGTGGGGGGGAGACTGGTGTTGGATCATAGTCCTCCGAGGACCCCTAGTGGTATCGTGGGTTACACATCGGGCTGCTAAACAAAGTCAGCATCTCAAAATTATCCATTGCTTCTCAGGAACAAGATGCTTTCAACTCCTAGAAAGATTTCGTCTCGGAAACCCACAGGGGAAGTTCTGCCTCGTCCTATTGGGTTGCTATGAGTTGGAATCTATTAATGGTGCTAAGTTTGGCTTTGGGTTTGGGAGACGGGGCGTGGTGTGCCTCGCTGGCCGAGTGCTCCCCCAGCACAGACCAATGAGAATTCATACATCAGCAAGGCCGGTCCAGGGCCTCGGAGCCTGCACAGGCTAGCAGGATGCTCTGGAGAGTGCCTGTGGTCCTTTCCTGTACAAAGTCCCAGCACTTAAGGGCAATGCCCACATTCTGCACATCACAGGGAGTAAGGAACACCCCCACCAGCTTATCTGGGGAATTAGCGATGAAGTGGAAATAGGGGTCTTGAGGTTGGAAACATGAGAACAACAGAAGAGCGTAAGAACACCCAACAGTCCTGTCTCTTGAAGTTTGTTCTCATTCTCTCCAAGCCAAGCCACAGTTCCAGCAAGCAGGGGTCCCGGCACTGCCTCCCACCCCTCCCTCTGCCCCCAGGGCGTGTGTGCCCCTGTAGCTGTCAGGACTTACAGCACGGCCCAAGGCTTTGTAAGGTCAACTTAGGGCAAGAGGCTGCCTAGATGTGCCGAGAGACCCACCACATCCACACCAGTGCGTGGAGGAAGCAATATTCAACCCCGAAGCGTCTTTCCCCACGCCAACAGTCCTGGGAAACCGAGGATGAAGAACAACCAGCAAAAGGCAATTGTCCCCCCGGTTATGAAGAGTACAAATGAGGAGCACATCCTGCTGGGCCACAAGCCCAAAGAGGAGACGAGACCTCTCCCCACTCACAGAGCCCTGAGAGACAGGGTCAGCATAGAACTCGAGACTCTGCACCCCCTTCTTCTCACCGCCTTTCCTCTCAATTCCCTAACAACAAACATCCCTAGCCCCGAGCTCCTCTTCCATCGGCAATTCTCAGGATGAGAATCAGATGCTGAGCTGCAGGCATGGGAGGAAGGACTCCCCACGTGGCTTAGGGCCCAAATCTCCCTCGCTGCCAAGCAGGGCTGTGGACATCATCAACAGTTTTTCCACAGCCTGTCAGTAGCCGCAGTAGCTGGCCAGTTCACAAACGAGCCACAGCTGCAGCCTCCGTGACAAGGCACGCTCAGGCAGGCTCACCCCACCTGGCCCTAACGTCCTCTTCCAGGTACGACTTGCCTGCTGCTGGCCGTGAGTAGACCTGGGAGGATCTTCCTAGGCAGCGGTGGCAGAAAGTAAGAGAGAGTTAAAATAAGACTTGTAAAGGTCGGTAGCTGGGCCTCACCTGAGTTTGCATGGATTAATTAGAATAAAAATGAGTCCCATTTCAAAGAAGAGATAGATGTTTTTTTTTTCTAATTTGGATATGCTTATATACACCCTCTCCAAGAACAAAACAACTCGAAACAAAAAGCACTGCCATCAAGTCAATTCCAACTTACAGCAACCCTATAGAGTCTCCAAGTCTCTACCTCGTTCCGGGCGCACACAGCCTCCTCTTTGTGTTTGAACAGCCGGGCAGTGCAGTTAGCAGTCCACTGCCTAAGCCCAGAACCACCAAGGAGAGATGCTGTCTATTCACATGGGGCTGGGTGGGCAGTGGCTGTCCTCTGGCTGTGCCCATGGGTTTCTCCGTCCACACGTGTACTGTGGGTCGCCAAGGTGGCATGGTGAAAAGTGGCAGGGTCTAAAATCTATGAAGATATGAGCTGGGGGACGGGTGTGAGGAACAAGTGCGTCCATGGAATAGGGGTGTCTCTGGCTTGCTTTCCTGGGTCTCCTCTAGTATCTCCTACCATTTGGACCAAGGGGCCGTATGCAGCAAATGTGCTCAGAGACGCCCACCCCTCTTCCTCCAGCTTTGCTTCTCAGCTCAGGCGAGCCTGAGTTCAATGCCAGCTCAGCTGTTCTCCAACTGGTTCACTCGCCGCCAGTCTCTTAACTTCTCCTCGGGGAAACTGGAGAGAATTATGCTTGCAAGGCTACTGTAAGGATCCGAGGCGGACCTTCAAGAAGACCCACTGTAGTGAGCATACAGCAAGTGCTCTCGTGGTAGCTGCCATTTGTGCCCAGCCCCTGGCTGTGAGGGTCGGGCAGCTCCGTGGAGGCGGGGAGCCGCGATGTTGCAGGGGTTCATATGGGAACAGGAGGTGTTGGTGAAGGCAAGTGCTAGGGGTTGGGCCCTTCCCAACAGAGTAGCAAGCTGGAAAAGTCATACAAACTGAGAAAGATCCTAAGAGAAGCAAAAAGAGTTGGTCGGTAGCATGGCCTGAGGGAGGCACGTTCCGAGAAAACGATCGCCAAGTGGACAGATGCACGTGTAAAGGAAACCAGCCTTTGTTTTCTGCTCCCAGTGGAAAAGCATGAATCAGAGACGTGGTTTGTGGAAATCACAGGCATCCACATTGGCAAGAAGAGCCAATCTGAAGTCATTTAGTCCAACCGTTCATTCTGCAGATGGAAAAACGGAGGGAAAAGGAACCCCCCCCCCCCTGTCCCTTGATGCGCTGCCTCTTTGTCTTTTGAACTGAAGCGTGGCTCTGGGGGGCTGACGGGAAAGCCCAGACGTCTCGCTCTGACAACACTAGCCTGGCCTGCCTGAGCTGCTTGGGAAGCCGTGCCCTTCTGGGGCGGAAGGGGCCTCGGTGCCCAGAGAGGGTACTAACAGGGTGAAGATTTCAGGCAGCCCTTTCTCTCTCAGGGCATTAGTTCCCCTGGTTGACTTGGTCAATGGAAAATACCTGGCCAGTGTCATTACCTCCCCGCACGTGCTGATGCGGTTCTTGAAACCCAGTGGGTTTTCCAACTCGCGGGATGCAAAAATAGTTGCAGAAAACAGGGCCTCTTTATTCGGATAAACTAATCAACAGTCCAGCCAGTCTTGAGCTTCCTGGCCTGAGAAATAATGCTCTCTCGCTCTCTCTTTTGCTTTATGTTGTTAGAACACATTACCCAGATGTACTTGCAGTTCAGTAAAAACTATGCCATCCTGCTTGTGGGATATAACAACAGTAAAAACAACACCGTTTACTTATTTATTCAGTGCTGGCATTCTAGATGGGATAATGGACTCGAAAGATCAACTAGCAAATCAAGGCCATATGTGAGCAAACGCTCGAGCAACTCAGAGGCAAGGCTGGGTCTTAATGTGATCATGGAAGGCTAGGGTGGAGAAGGGAAGGCCTGAACCGAGACTGGGTGGATGGGTGAGACTGTGTGAGCCACTGCTGGGCAGGAACCACGGCTTCTCATCTTGGAACCTTTCTCAAGAGATTGCGTCTCTAGTGGCAAACTCAGTGCCTTGCAAGAAGTTTGCGCTGGATTTAATTTAGTGGGGGACGGGGGGGAGTGGGACGGAGGAATTTCGTCTCCCTTACTTTGGCTATGTCATCAGGAAAGACCAATTGTTAGGAAGGGGTACCATGCGGGGGGAAGTAGCAGGCCGGCCAGAAGGAGGGAAACCGTCCATGCCACGGACTGATTGAAGCAATAGTCCCAACAAAAGATTCAAGCCACGGCAATGACGATGAGGATGACGCAGGACCGGGCACCAGTTCCTTCTGTCCTGCATAAAGGTGGCCGGGAGTTGGAGCTGACTGGTGGCAACCAACACAAGCAGAGGTAACGGTGGGGGGCTTCCTAGGCTGGGGTTGCAGCAGGCGCACGCGACTGAGGTAGAAAGAGGGCCTTCTGTGTTAGGAACCCACAGGTATAGTCCGGCTGCCACAAGGCTTCCAGTGGGCAAGGACTGAGACTGGCCCAGGTTGGGTAGGCCCAGAGAGGTCAGGGAAGCAGAGTCATGTACCGCCCTAGGCCCTGAGGTGTCCCAGATAGTGTCTTCCTTTGGAAGTAAACGATATAGTAAAATAAACAAATAAACAGCAACAGCAGGCAGAGAGGACAGAGGGTGAAAGTGGGATGCAGTGCAGGCTTGTATCTAAGCCCAGAAAAATTAGCAAGGGCATACTGGGTTCAAATCCCAGCTCTCCCATTTCCTGGCTGGGTGATCCTCGGCATAACTTCTCTAAGCCTCCGTGTTCTTATATGCAAACTAGCAATGATGACAGCAGCCACGATGATGGTAGCGCCACAGGGTTGCTTTAGTTAGTACGATGCCACACATGGAGTCGGCTTTCAAAGGCCACAGCCAAAGAGAAGGGCACCAGACGTGAGGAAGGGCATGCTCTTTTCCGACTTACTGGAATGTTCCCACTGACCCCTTTGGAGACAGTCTGCACACCCACTACTGGAGAGTTCTTACAGTAAGTCACATATCTGTCTCCTTCGTGAGTGGCCCTTTGTACATAAAATGTGTCCTTTGTACGTAAGATGAGTCGTGTGTTTGGTGGTTGAAATGGGACAATCAATCCAAACACCATCTTGCCCTCACCCTTGGGAAATAAACCTTCCAAAAAGTGTTTCTGAAATGCCTTCTTAGCCAGTCTCTGGGGATTCGCCTCTCCCTCGTGGCACGGCTTTGCAGGTCCCAGTTCTAGACCTTCACTTCCCAGCGGGGGGGGGGGGGGAGGCAGGGGGCAGCCAGCAGGCCCTGGGTATCCCAGGCGGCCCCGTAGCTCAGTATTGCTCAAATAGTATGTCTTGCACATGGCCTGTGCCAATGGCTTTATTTCAAGTGCGGTCCTCATTAATAAATCAGTCAATGGTGGCCGATTGAGAACAGGGTTCTGTCTGTACACATTTTCTCAATGCTCGGAGGCTGGATATATGGCTACTTTCACAGGAGGACTTTTCAGGTGTTTTGACATTTTGGAGCTGATGTCCCGTCAGGGAATGCACGGACGTGACACAAACAAAATCACAGATCGCCTGTCTTTAAATGACATAAATCTGTGTGTCAGAGTCCAAGAAAATAAAATGCCTTGGACATGATCATGTGATCAAAGTAAACAAGACCGCCTGCGGGGCATAGATTCTCGCGCACGGTGGCCCTGGAGAACAGAGCAGGACTTACTCTGCCTGGAAGCAGACCACGTGCCACGTCATTCTCTTGCGGAGCGGCTGCTGGGTGCCAGCCCACGCCGAGCACATCACCACTGCGCCAGCAGGCCTCCTCAAAATAAAAAGGCTCCTTTCCCTTGACTCCAAGACCCTCAAGAGCCTCGAAGAAAGTTTCAATGGCAAGAAGCAGAGGTTGGCGCCCATCTCCCTGTCACCCCAAAACAGATGTTGGCGTACCGACAGTTGGATTCCCTCCACGGCAGGATTTCTATCCAGAGAAGACACACACTCAAGGAAACGCGAGGAAACGCTGTAGTGCTTACCGGTCCTGCCATTCAGGAGGATGGGTTTGCCCTCCAGGTCTCCTCTCATGGGCACCACAGTGATCTTATATTCCGTGCCGGGGTGCAGACCTGGAAGCCCGCAGCCAGACAGAGCAGACTGTTAGTGAAGGCTGGGTCCCGCCTCCTCTCCCTGCCGGGAGGGCTCTTGTGACAGAGGGTGAGGGCCTCCGTCTCTCCCCCAGGCTGCCCTCTCCCGAAGGTACAGCAGGAGGACCAGTGGAATGGGAGAAGAAGTGAATGGGGTTTCCTAGCACTTAGTTCCCAATTTTATGGACAGCCCCAAATGTTTTCCTGCTCCCTATCACCCTTTCCCCCCAATGTTTCGCTCCTTTTCGCTGGAATAACTAGCCCAGATTGTTGCGGCTTTTTGTTTTTTGTTGCATCCCTTTAGAACAGCGGTTCTCAACCTGTGGGTCTTGACCCCCTTGGGGCGTCAAACAACCCTTTCACAGGGATTGCCTGATTCATCACAGTAGTAAGATTACAGTGATGAAGTAGCAACGAAAATAATTTTTCTGGTTGGGGGTCACCACGACGTGAGGAACTGTATGAACGGGTTGCTGCATTAGGAAGACTGAGAACCACTGCTTCGGGCCAATTGAAGGGCAGTGTCTCATGACATACACATTCAGACCCCCAGAGCTAACGGCAGCCCAAGGGCTGGCTGCGTGTGTGCTGTGCACGGGTGTCCTCCATCACCACCCCCTCTCCGCAGACAGGGGGCGCCCCACGGAGGCCTCTCAAGATCAAACACAGGGAGCTGACAGGACAACAGGGCCCAGGGGAGGGTTTGTCATCAAGCTAGCCAGCCTCCACGCTCCTCCCTTGCCTGGGTCCCCTCAAAGGGCCTTTCATAAGTTGGTATTGACAATGAGGATGAGTTTTCCTGCAGAAGGTCAGGAAAATAGTTTAGGTTTCAGGCATCACCACACTTGGTCCACCCTGACATGGCCTCTCTCCTAAGCAGCCGTCCAATTGCCGGCTCTCCACTGCATTTCCACCCAAACCTCCTAAAAACTCAGCAGCACATGGTGTTTAAAATCATCTCTTTTTAAAGATTTTAAATTCTGATAAAACTCCCTCTTTCTCTCTCTCTCTCTCTCTCACACACACACACACACATACACACACACACACACATACACACACACGTATTCCCAATTTCTATATGTCCTGGAATCCATGCTGAGATACAGACAGGGTCCTTGAGAGGGCCAGCTGACCTGGAGGACACGTCAGCTATGTGTCAGCTTTTAACAAGAGTCGCCCGGGATTATGTAGTCATCTCTGAGATGGCAGAGCGGGGACTGCACCTCCTGACTGGGTAAGTGTCTGGGAGTTTCAGGGGTGAGTGTCTGGGTGGGATTCCTGGGGGCCCAGAGCCCTCTGTGACACTCGTGAGCAGTGGGGTGCTGTCCCCTCTGCGTGCACATCCCCACTTCAGCATCCTACCCCCAGAGTTGGGCTCTTACCTGTGATGTCATATCGACTCTTGGGGTCGCTGCTCTTGGGCACGGTGACCTCAGCCACCTCGTGTCCTGTCAAAGGACCATACTGCAGCTTGTAGTAATCGACCTCGGTCGGGGGGTTCTCCCACTCCACATTGAGGGAGTCCTCCGTCTCGTCTGTCACCCAGGCAGCGCCAACCACAGCACGGTCTAGGTGTGCAGGAGCAAGAAGTGAGAACAGATGTTCTGGTAGACAGTGGGTTACCAAGCCAGTCCCCTTCTGGGCACCCTGCAACCAGGCTTCAGCCTCAAGCCATAGTCCTCAGTGTGGGACTTAAAACCAAGTCAAATCCATGGCCGGGTTGTTCCTGACTCCTGGGAACCCTACGAGACAGGGGAGAACTGCTCCTCTAGGTTTCCAAGGCTGTCGATCTTTATTGGAGCTAGTCGTGTTGAGCTGCTGACCTTGTGGTGAGCAACCCAACCGTGAGCCCATTCTGCCACCAGGGCTCCGACATGTGCCTTCGAGCTACCAAAGTAGCAGCAAATGTTTCAAAGTGTCCTTTGAGGGCAAGCTCTCGTCAAGAAGGCCACGCTGCCCAGGCCACGCCAGGCAGCAGGCTCGTCACACTGGCATGACCAGACATTGGACCACTTGTCTCAGCTCAGCTACCTGGACTACAGAGTCCAAATTGCACCAATCTGACATTCACCCTCCACTACAGAGTCCCTGCTCTCCCGGGCCTGACTCATAGTGAGAAGATCAAGTAAAGCTAAGGAAATGCGTTAGAATGTTCTGGAGCATAGCTTGATCACAACAGGCAGCTCCTGCTACCTCTCCCCAGACAAAGCCTTCACCTCTCAGATCCGCCTGTAGAATTAACCTTAGGCAAAGCTGGAAAGCAGATGAATTTCCACTTGGTCCCTCTGAGCATCCTGCCTGCAGCTGGCACCAAATGTTAGCACTTCTACCTGCCTGGCTCCTGATAGTCTCATGCTGCCTAGCTTCTGCTTCCAGGATGGGCGGGGAGGAGGGCGAAGGGTGGTCTTGGGGGGGGGGGGGGAGGTGTAGACATGCATTGCTCCTCCCTAGGGTTTTCCTCTCTGAAACAACAGCCTGACATAGTAGCGATTAATATATAACCACGGACAAGAAGTTGTTGACAAAGTAGGTGACATTGGGTCCTTTCTAGAGCACTTTAAATTCCAATGTCCAGGTTCTCGACATTTGGAACTCGACATTTGAAGACAAGTCCCTCGGCCTTCCAGGCCTCCTCTCTGAGTGATAGCCCCGTCCTCCCCTCCTTAGAGGCGCCCCCACCCATGGTGACTAACCACGTCTCAAGAATGGGATCCAGAGCATTGGTGCATCAGGAAGGGACCCCCAGGTCTCTGGAGCCTCTCATAGACTCCGTGTGGACAAGGGACCAGGGAGCCGGGTGTCTGCAGCATTTCCACCTGCCAGCCTCAGGGCGTGCCTTTAGGCCTGCTCGTGAGAATGAGAGTTCCATGAGGGGCTCAAGGGCAGATTAAGACGTGACTGTGCAGACTGTGGAGGGGTCCTCCATGGCTTAAGAGAAGGGAGAGGGAGTCACCAAATGGACAAGCAGGGACTTAACTAAAAATGATTAATTCAGAGATAAGCGCCTCTCTGTCTGAAGTTCCCTGAGGAGTCAAGAAGAGTGCATTTGACTGGAATCAGATTAGGCAGAAAGGAAAACGCTGCAGTTGCAAGCATTTACAAGTCCCTGGAGCAAGAATCCAAGAGTTTTTAAACAGGTGTCTCTCCGTTCCTGGATCCTCTCTGCAGCAAGAGAGAGAGGTGGAAAGGAGAAGCGTCGCCGCTGACATCTGGCCATCAGCCTAGAACTCCCAGCTAGGCCTTGGTGTTCTCCTGGTGAACAGAAATGAAGTCATAGAGCATCAGCATGTGACAGGGCCATGCTGACTGTGATGGAATAAGACCGCAAGGCCATTCCATAATCGTGGGTGAACATTATCCAAACCCCCAAAATGACTCAACCTTCCCCCACCCTGACTATTCAACATGGCTGCTTTCCAATCACCTCGTCAGCCTCACTCTAATCTGCCCTCTTGCTAGGTTCAATGTATTAAGATGGTTTCGGTCTTAGTTGCTGTTGATTCAGTCTCCGCTCACAGCAGCTCCAGACATGTTTGAGTAGTTTCACAGGGATTTCTAGGAAGTAGGCCATCAGGCCTGTCTCTAGTCTAGAGGCATCTGTGGGTGGGTTTGAAAGGCCAACCTCTAAATGAGTGGTCATTTGGGCCACCCATTCGTTGAGCCGAACATGCAATCACCCTCCTTTCACCATCCTTGCATCCATACAAAGCCTATCTCTGCTGCCTGTATCCGCCCAGAATCACCTAAACACAAGCTCAAACACTGTAACATGTTCTTTCTCAGCATCATCTTCCTGAGTGGTACACAGGCCCCCGTGGTGTGCATTCTCTCACTACCATGAGCAATAAACCCAACTCATGCAACCCCAACCGTGTGTTCCTGGTGGACTTTGACAAGAGGGCATTGACAGAGGCCACTGCAAACCCTCCAGGACCTTTCCAACAGTGATCCACCCCGCCCATCCCCAGCAAAGACAGGCGGCCTGATGTTGCTGACTGCCAGAGGCCCTTCCTCTGGACCGCCCTGGAGCCTTCCTTGGGAGGAAAGAACACAGGCAGCTGCTTCTACAGGCACCAGGAACAATGCCTGGCAAGTGGCAGAAGCTCAATAAAACGTGCTGCATGAAGAAGGAAGGAATTGCAATTGCAAAAACAGCGAAGTTGCTGCAAGTCCTTGAAGATGTAGGCTGCTTTAAGAACTTTCACCAGGAAACAAGACATTCAAAAGAGTCAGCAGCGAGGGCTCTCCTTCCACACCCTCTGGTGGCATCCCGGACACTGCTCACCCTGCAGATCTAGCCACCACTTTCCCATCATGCTCTGTATCCAAGGTGATGGCTTCCTGGCCTGCATCAGGCTGGACCCCTTTTCCCTCTGGACCTTTTCTAACCGGTTCAGCCAGTGGGAGTCCCTAACACATCAGAAGGCAGGTGGTGAGAGCAGTCAGGACAACGGATCCCTCACTATGTCCCTGAAAAGACCTGCTGGATCCTCTCTACTGAAAGCACACACCATGAGGCCTCCCCACGAGGCTCGGGGGACACCACCCTTCCCCTTCAGGTTGGGGTGACCCTCGACTGCTACTTCAATCCCTATCCACACGTGATAAATCACAATCACCTTTGGATGAAGTCGTCTTCCTGCCCTGGGTTGTGCTCTCTGTTTCCTGCTGCGATGAATCTGACCAACACAAGTTTCAACTATTGCCACATAACTATCATTCCAACCCACGGACTGGTCTCAGGCGTAATGAGGACCTGGGAGCACAGGTCTGTCTACCCCTCGGCTGCTTGTCTGTGGTAGCAAGCAAGCAATCCGATGTTACTAATCTCTGGACAGAGAGAACCCCTTGCACTCCAATCTAGCAGACTAGTTGCCTTCACTGCCATGGATGATCTAGTGAGCAGGGAGAGGCGACAGCAGCCACCTTTTTAAAAAACCCCAATTCAAGAAATGGCTTGACTAGTACAAGTGTATGTGTGGGGACAATGGAAGAAACATTTTAATTGGAGCCTTGTGTAGTGAGTTACACACTGGACTGCTAACCTCAAGGTCATGAGTTCAAAACCACCAGCTGGTCCCAGGGAGAAAGATGAGGCTTTCTACCCCCATAAAGAGTTACAGCCTTGGAAACATAGGGAATCAAGAACAGATGACTCTTTCGGGACCATTGGTGAGAGTGGTAATGCCCGGAGGGTGGAGGGAATGTGGGGTAGAAAGGGGGAACTGATTACAAGAATCTACATATAGCCTCCTCCCTGGAGGCAGCAGAGAAGAAGGCAGAGGGAGATGTCGGACAATATATGACAAAATAATAATAATTTATGAATGATGAAGGGTTCATGGGGTGGGGCAGTGGGGAGGGAGGGGGGAAATGAGCAGCAGATATTAAGGGCTCAAGTAGAAGGCAAATGTTTTGAGAATGATGATGGCAACAAATGTACATATGTTCTTGACACAATGGATGTATGTATGGATTATGATAAGAATTCTACGAGCCCCCAATAAAATGATTTTTTTTAAAAAAAGAGTTACAGCCTCAGAAACCCACAGGGGCAGCCCTCCCCTGTCCCGTAGGATGGCGGTGAGTCAGAGCTGACTCAATGGTAGTGAGGTTTTGGTTTCCGGGGCAGCTGGCTACGACCTCACCTGTGGTGGCGAGCAGATGCTGGGGGCTGCTGGGAATGTCCTTCTTCACGTTGCGCAGGGTAACGATGTACTTGGTTCCGGGCAGCAAGCTGAGGATCTCATAGCTGTTCTGCTCCTTGGGCACTTGGATCTCCTTCCCGGAAAGCTCCTTCCCCAGCGGGTAGTAGCTGAGGAGGTAGTGGTCCACATCACTGGACGGCTCCCAGCTCACCAGCAGGGACTCCTCGGTGCTCCTGAGCAGCTGCAGGCCCTGGGGAGTGATCACTGCAGGGAGAAGGGCGGGTGGGGACAGGCGAGGGTGGGGAGACACAGGGAGGAATTCATAGCCAGTGAGCACATATTGAACATCTATTATTCCCAAGGTGGTGCAAACGGTGAGTGAAGCTGCTCACCAAAAGGTTGCCAGTTCAAGGCTCCCTCCCAGGGTTCAGGCTTGCTGATATACTCCTGAGAAATCAGCCAACAACAATCCACAGACTACCCCTCTCCAGCTCATACGGCGTCTCCAAGGGTCAGAATTGACTCTAGGGTAACTGGCTGATTCTACACAGGGCAATGGGATGGCGGTGGTGGAGGACGCAGATGTAGCGTGTACACCCCTCCTCTCACCAGAAGTGACTCCCGATCTGACTGGGAGGTCATACCAACTAACCCCACACAACCGTTAGATCACAGAAGACCAGTGGTTCTCACGTCCTGGTCCAGGACCCTGAGGAGGGGTAGGGGTGGAGATGGAGATCGTGCAGGACGAGGCTCTGGTTGTGTATAAAATTGTCGTGCAGTGTTTCAGCAGGAATGGACTCCTTTGTATAAAAATCTCCTGTTGTTAGTCATGACAACAAAAGCCATTTGTTTGCAATCCCCGCGTACATGTTATAAATATCCCTGGGAGGCTGGAACTTGACGCTCATTGATTTTGTAGCCTTGGGGGGGCGGGGGGGGGGGGAGTCTCTGGCCAGAGCCTTATGGCCAGTCATAACGGCATTTCCAGCCGCATGGCTTCCTCTGCTGTGTGCAAACCAGCAGAGGCTGTGGTTTTTGTTGCTGCCAGGTATTTGTATATCATCCCTAATTTTTGACACATTTCCTCGTGTTTGTGGTACAATATTGTAACAATAGGTACTAGGGAACTGTGAGGATGGAATAGTAAGGAAGGGGAAAGGAGAAAGACCAAAGCCAATGTCGTTTTAGAAGTCACACAATTTGAGATACACTTAAGCAATGTGTGCCTATATTAATCGCATATTAGTCTATGATTCAAACTATCACTAGTGATTCTGCATGGTCTGGTCTGTGAGGAGGCCCACGGGGTGGGGGACACACGGGACACCAGCTAGCCGCCGTGGCCCACTGCTCCCGCATCTGAGAAGCCCGTTAGCAAAGCCCATTGCCAGGCTCCTCCCCGGGGGGCGCGATCCGAAGCTGGAGGAGGTGTTCTCACAGGCCCGTGGGGATGGGGCAGGTGGGCGAGGGAGGCGCCCCTGCCCCTCTCCGGCTGTCTGCGGGTGGGCGCAGCCCGAGGTGCCCTGAGAGGAGGCGCGCGCACGGCTCTCACCCTGGGCGCAGTCGAGGCCCGTGAAGCCCTCCTGGCAGTAGCACTCGCCGGTGTCGCAGAAGCCGTGGCCGCTGCAGTCGCCCGGGCAGCGCCGCTCGCTGCAGTCCTCGGAGGTGAAGTCGCGGTGGCACTGGCAGGTGCCGCGCACGCACACGCCGTGCCCGCTGCAGTTCTCGGGGCAGGCCGGGTGCGCGCAGTCGGGGCCCACGTAGGGCGCGTCGCACACGCAGCGCCCGTCCTCACAGCGCCCGTGGCCGCTGCAGGCGCCGGGGCAGGCGGGCCGCTCGCACTGGGCGCCCTCCCAGCCCTGCTCGCAGCGGCAGCCGCAGGTCTCCAGGGAGAAGGTGCCATGACCGCTGCAGTGGCGGCTCGCATCTGGGGAGGGAAGGACAGACAGGAGACGGGGGCTGAGGCGTCCAGAGCCCAGGAAGGGCAGCCCGGTGGTCTCCGGGGCAGATGCAGGGTGGCAGGGGGTCCATCCGCCCTTTCTAACGTGGGTCGGGCTGGGTGACCTGTAATCGGGACAAACTTCCTTCTGTCTATGGCAAAAAAGTCACCTGAACCAATAGCCTTCCCTTTCTCTTCTCCATCCAGGCACTGAGTTCTGGTCCTATTGTGTCGCCTGTGACAGCCCAAACCAAGCCGAGCCCACGTCCACCGCGGAGACGCCGGCTCCTCACTACCCTGTCTGTGCAGGATTTCCGAAACGAAGTCTTTGTAGGCACAGTCTCCTCTTCTTCCCCAGAGAGCCTAGGAGTGGGTTTGAACCTTCAACTCCGCAGTTAGCAGCCCACCAGGGAAGCCTCCGCACTAGCAGGGTTCCCTTTCTCTCAATGGACCGTAAATGCTCCCGCCTGGATGTGGGCTTGTCGGTTAGAGGCTCAGGTCCCTGGGGAGGCAGGTGGGCGCCGGCCAGGGCGGAGTCTGCTGCTCCTGGCAGAATGCGCTGGACCAAGCAAAGCCTGGTCCTCTGAAAGGAGCACAGAATCAAGGTTGGGAAAGAGAATTCATACCAGCCTGAGGGAGCTACAGAATTACAGAAAAACTCCCTGGCCTGGAATCGATGCTGACTCATAGTGACTCGGGGCAGACTGGCCTCTGTGGGTTTCTGTAACTCTCTATCGGCGTGGAAAACCCAGCCTTTCTCTTCAGGAGCTGCTGGTGGTTTCAAACTGCTAACCCTGCAGTTAGCAGTCCAATGCTTAACCACAAGGCCACCCAGGCTCCTAGAGTAGCCCAACCTAAGCTCAGGGAAGGGGCGGGCTGGGGGCCTCTTGGACCCTATCCCAGAAGAGTCTGCTGTAATCCAATAGTCCTTGGCCACCGCAGGCCTTGATCCCCATCCCTGCTCCTCCCAGCACCCTCTTTTCCTTCCTAAAAAATGAGTCCAAAGCCCCTCAAGGGCAGGGCCCACAGGTCTTATCTGTGGCAGTGCCCCAGAGTCCAGTTCTGTGTCACCATAGTAATACACGCTTCTGATAGCGATTCCTTGGGGTAATAACATCTATGCAAAGTAGGTTTATCACAGTGGGTTAAACACTGAGCAGCTAACCACAAGTTCGGTGGTTCAAACCCAGCACCCCTTCCCTAGAAGAAAGATGAGACTGTGGCTTCCATACGATTTACTTCTCCATCCCGAGGGGTCACCATGAGTCTGAATCCACTTAATGGCAGTGGGTTTGGATGGGGTGGGGGTGGGGGACACAGCTTATGGTTTGCTTTTTAAAGGCAGGAAGACAAGGAGAAGGCCACTGCTGTTTTTAAAATCAAATCACAGGACTTTACCATTGATAAGATAGTCACAGTTTGCTGAATATTGTAGGGCAGGGATCTTAAGTACATCAGCTCTGGTGCTCAGAATGATGGTGACCCGTTCGGGAAACGTGAAGGACTGTCTAAATCCACACAGCTAGAAAGTGGTCTCACTGGGATTTGAGCCTAGACTCTTCTAGCTCCACGGTGTTCACTCTGTCGAGTTACCGGCTCAGAAACTCAGAGGGGCATCCTATCCGATAGGGTCGCTATGAGCCAGCATGGACTCGAAGGCACCAGTAAGTCGACTAGCTCCAAAGACCTTGATCTTTCCTCTCCACTGCGTTTCGTCTCTTTTGAGGCGAGATTGAAGCTGCGGGTAAAACGACCCCTCAGCGTTTGCTCATTGGGGGGATTTAACCCAGAAGTCTAAACTCACTTCAAGGACTGCTGGTCAATTTCTGTCAGGGCTCCCAGAAGCCTCCAGGAAATGGTGCCAAGGAATGAATAAAGAGTGAGGACGCAGCCCCCAGAGTGAGGTGGGAAACTGGACCAATATTTAGCAGCAAGCTCACCAGCTGCGCCTTGGCAGCAGCGCTGGACACTGCACCGCTCCTTCATCTCCACCATCTCTTCCTCCAGCTTCCTCATTCGGGCCAGCAGATCCTGGACACTGCCTGCCAGCTCACAGTCCTTCTGCGGCGTCTGGAGGCGGATGTTGTGCCTAAAGATGATGTTCTGTTCCTCTCCGGCCTCCCCCAGAGCCAGGAGTGAGGCCCCATCATCGCTGAGGGGCTGAGGCTCTGCCTCCACCTGGACCAGGGCGGACTTGGGCACGTCAATCTTGTAGGTGTGGCTGACGGTCACCTGTTGCTCCTGGTTGCTGCAGCCCTGGGACTCGGGAGTGGTCGGGGCGGAGGCTGTCAGAAGCACAGAGCCAAGCAGGAGTCCCAGGGGGAAGCAGAGCGCAGCCTGGAGACCCATCCTTGGAGAACGAGCAGACCCGCCAGGAGACCTGTGTTCAGAATGGGGGAAGAGAAGAGAAGCCATGGAGTTTTGCCGGATGCAACTGACCGTTGAAATGCGCTCCAAGAGTCTACCAGAAGCTGAGAAATCCGCAGAAAGAGAGCATCCTCTGTCTCCAGAGAAGCTGAGCCGAGTTATTGTCTTTTCCTTCAGCACACAGTGCGCTTCCTGCCTCCTGTCTGTCTGTCTTACACTATTCACATGACTGGGGAGGCCCTCTTCCTCACTGCAAACTCCACACTCACCCACCATTCAGTATCCACAAGGAGAACTGCTTGTCTTGAGGGCTCACAACAACCCTGGTAGCATCCTCCCCCTTAACAATCACTACAATGACTGTGCGTAGCGCACTTGCTGCGGCTGGCATTGTTCTGTTTTACATAGATTAGCCCAGTCCACCCTCAGGACAATTCCATGTGGAGTGTACTGTGATTACCCCATGTTGCAGAGAGGGAAATTGAGACACAGCTCAGAGGCACACAATGATGAGGGGCAGGATGTGAAGCCCGGCAATCTGACCTCAGAGTCCATGCTTACCCCCACTACGCCACAGAGCTTCGCGACGCTAGCAAGCTGGGCCCCCGAGAGGTTGAGCAAGTTGGTGTGGGCAAGAAGAGCAGGAAGGCAGGGCCAATCCTCACCCAGGTCTCCTGATCTGGGACTAGGCTCCTTCTTATGGCCCCTGCTTCCCAGCCAGCAAAATATAAAAACGTCTTGGAAAATTCTTTCTCCCCAAAATCTCTCACACCCCCTTATGCTCTGAAACCAAGCTCTTCTCCGGCAAACGTTCAGAGAAATGGATCGGGCCCTCGCTGGTGGCTCCTGGATGCTTTGCACTGGGCTACATGTCACTTTGCGCTCCTCTTGCCTTTGTAATTATCGCCTGTGTTAGGAAATGAACATCAAAACTGAAATACTTAAAGAAAAACGTGGGGTGGTCCATTTTTACTTGTGAGAGATCAGTTTAAGACTGAGTGTTGGAACAACTCCATTCACTGACCCATGTTCTCTGTTGTAGAATTTTAGGTAGGATGTTCTTTTTATAGCCAGTGTGGCATATGTCACAAATCTTAGTAGCCCACATCGTTAAGTTTTTTATAATCCAGGTCATCTCGCTGTGCTAAAATGGCAGGCCTCAGATCTGCATTTAAAAAGAAGTTACATCATAGCTAACAGCATCGTCATTACACACACACTCCACACTGCACATGAAAAGTCTTCAAAGACTTCATAGGAACTTTTCATTCTCTTTCAATTTCATTTTTCCACAAACTGAAGTCCCCTCACATGGATGTGTTTGTAGAATAGGGTAAATCAAAAAGCTCCAGTTTATACCTGCACAAGTTTATTCCAGTGAAATGTGTTTAAGCGTATCACTGTGGTCGGTGGATGGCTGCAGACAGGCTCTCTCAACAGTACAGTTAGCTGTGTAGTCTCACTAGGGTGCCTTTGAAGATGGAAAGCCCAGTCAAAACAGTGGTTTCTGAGGAGATCTGTTAGGCCATGTAATTCAAGGTGTGGCGATCCGATCTGCTCAATAGACTATGGCTAATGTTTTGGGGGACCCCAAAGGGGTCAACTTGACAGGTTTTCTCACAGGACACAGGGCAATCAAGGGCGCTTGTTAGGAAGCAGTTTTCAGAAAATTGGGAACTTCACTGGTGAGGAAAAGCCCAGGAAACCTGCACCGAGCCATGTGCTTCCATCAGAACAGGAAGATGCAGCCGCCGTCCTCAAGGGCAGGCGGGCCGGCCGGCGAGACGGCCGCCACCCTACAGCCATGATTTTGCCCCTTCAGATGTCTTTTTTTCCCCCCAAACTCAAACAACAAAGCAGTTTGAGGCCTGCCTCCCGGCCCCATTGTGCAAAACTGCCATTTTAACGTGGTAGACACCGAAGAGCACAGAATTCTTCAGGGGAGAATGAGAAAAATTGAAACACCACTTTGAGGCCCAAAGGGCCTAAGCGGCACCTATGGTGAAAAGCAGTATCTTGACATTTGATATTTTTGTTTGATAAAGTATTCTATGAGTTTGTAGCAATGTTTGGTGACTTATGCAGATAGATAGATAGGCAGACAGAGAGACAGACAGACAGATAGACAGATAGTAGAGATTGCCCCTATCCATGAAGGATATGTCCCACCCCACTTCTTCCCCCCCTTCCCCCCACCCCGAGGCCTAGAAGTATGGATAACACAGAACTCTGTACTGACTATTTTTCCCTGTGCAAGCACACCCATGAAAAAGTTTAATTTATCAAGTAGGCATAGGAAGAGATTAGCACCAATCTCTCATAGAAACAGAAACGATGTTAAGTAAAAGAAGTGTGAGTTGAGCACAAACACTGCCAGCGATCCTTGGCGGACGCTTGATGACGGGAACTGGTCAGTGACAGAGCGTGGCTGCACTGGACAGAGGGAGGATTCTCGTCCTGGGCAGGATGGCCCAGATGACAGGAGAGTTTATTGAGAAGGAACAATTTAAAACTCCTCAAACCAAGCCAAACTCATTGCCATCGGGTCAATTCTGATTTGTATGAATTGCTCGTTTCTGAAATTTTCCATTTAATGTTCTGGACTGTGGGTAACAGAAACTGAAGACGGGGAAGCCACAGATGCAGGGTACATATCTAGTTCAAATGGGTGACGAAGTGGAGAATCGGCACCACAGGCTACCAGAGTTTGGGGTCCACCGCCCTCACTTGGCCCTGATGGTGAGACTTCGTCTTACTTACTTTGCGCACGTCATTGGGAAACCCAGTCACTGGAGCGGGGCTTCATGGTTGGTCAGCGGAAGGTCAGTGAAGTGAGGGGGGACTGACCCAGCGGCCCAAACAGTAGATTTCAGCATAGCAGCCGCCAAGAGATGGCCCAGCACCGCGCGGCGTTGTGTTCAGGATCGCATACCACCCGTGAGATCGTGTCATTATGAGGGGAGCGGAGCCTAAGGCAGCAAAGCAGTGTCTGTCCGGTTGGTGAGCTGCCGACAGTGCCAGGCATTGATTGACTGGGTGCGTCGTCAGTCCTCGGGACTAACCGAGTTGCCGCTCTGTGCAGCGGTGCCACCCCATTCAAAGGAGGGGGAAAGCAGACCTGCGAGGTAAAGCCACCTCCTGGAAGCCACCCAACTAGGTCATGGCAGAGTCGGGATTAGAGCCCAGGCTTCCCTATTGGAAGCCCGAGCTGGACGAAGACAGACGGCCTGCCCTGGCTGGAGGGTCTGATCTAGAAATGCACTTGCCTATCTAATCCAAGCAACTTCTCATCCCCAGCACGACCAGAAAAGCTCTAGGTTCTGCTTGAGATTTTTTTGTCAAGGAGGAAGAGTCTGTTGGAACGTTAGGTATAAAATAAAACTAACGATATTTCCTGATTGCTGTCTTTAAAAGTTCAGGCCAATAATAAACAGCACAGGCACACACACATTCTCTGTTTAATCCCCAGGACGGGAATCTGAGGTTTAAAGGCACCAAGCAGCTTGCCCCAGACTGTACAACTAATACAGGTGAGCCCACACAGTCAAACCCAGGTGCACAGCCTCCAATCCAGTAACTAACCCGTGCACTCACTCTGTCTTCCAGAGAGAAACACAGTCCGACTTCAAAAGGGCCTACTACGTGCATGGCAGGACCCAAGGCCTCCACTGACCGAAGTCCATAGTTCAGGCAACAATCGTACTAATGAAGCAGGTCTCTCTACCCATTCCCGACCGTCCAGCCCCACCGCCCGCCCCAGGCTCCCGATTCTCTGAGACCTAAATGGAGTACACATGGTTTTCGGAAGAAGTTCTGAATTCATGAGGGGGGAAAAAAAAAAAGACCCAGACTCTTGCCATAAACCACAGCAAGGCTGCCCAGAGTCCAGTCCCACCCTGCTGGGTTTGAAGCGGGAATCTGAGTAGCCCCAGAAGTACTTGCATAACCTTCCACGTCACCCTTGGTTCGGAGTTGTAGGAAGATGTCCTTGCTCATTACAGCTTCTTGGGTTTCACATGTTGGTGTCAGATTTTCCTGGAGAGAAAACCCTCCACTTAGCGTGGTGAGTGCGCAAGAAGAGAAGAAAGAAGCCTCGTGGCTCTCGCTCCTCCGCATGAAAGGAGAGGTGCTGTCTTCCCTCACCGCCAATGGCCTCTGCAAAGGGTGATGTCACCAGCTCTTTGAGTAGGAACAGCATCCCACAGACATCTCCACAAGGGAGGGAAGGTGGGCGACAGGGAGCCAGGCACCGAGCATGATGCAGGGTAATGAGTTTCCAAACGGTGATGGTTATCTAATTGAGGAAGAGTTTCCCACGGAGAGTGGGGTACGTGCTGTATGAATACATGAGGCAACAGGGCAGGGTGCTCACTCATGGGATGCATGTGCACAACACCCAGCAGAAAACTAGCAGTCCCAAGTACCTGGGCCTCAGCGACGCTGACAGTGTTATCACTGTGACAGGGCTGGGGACCCAAATCACCCAGAGGTGTGCAGTTCACATCAAAGCTTTAATTCATCACTGTGACAGAGTCTGGGGGTGGGAAGAGGAAGATGGGGCTCACTGAGAAGCAGGACAAATGAGGCCTCATCTTGCCTTTTGAGAAAGACTCTTTGGGGTGTGTGCTGCTGCTGTGAGCTGGATGGCTGGTGCCCTGGTCCTCAGGCCCTCAGAGAGATGCAGATATCCCAGGGCCTTGGCCTGTCTGCATTTGCATCCTCTCAGTAACGACATCCACCCCTGTGCCTTTCATTCTCAGCCCAATGCCGGGCGCTCACATCTAGATGTGTTCCTGACCCAGATGCCCCTCTCAATTCAGGGTGGCAGGGGCCGGACTCTCTTGATTCTCTCTGTATCCTAAGTCTCTCAGCACAGTCCTGGCCAAAGTAATATATTGAGAATTAAGTAATACTAGTCACAGATTTCTTTGTGGGGGGCAGGAAGGGGGGTAGTTAATTCACGTTGGCTGTTGTACTAAGTAGTTTGTAGTCATTATTCTCATTTAATCCTCTGAACCTGGGAGTCAACTAATGTCAATCTTTTTACAGGTGCCTAAAGACTGTGAAGGAGCCCTGATGGCACCGTGGGTTAAGCATGGCACTGCGAGTCAAAATAAAGTCAGGGGTTCAGACCCACCAACTGCTCTTCCGGAGAAAGAGCAAACTCTCAGTCCTCATAAAGATGCGCCATCGTAGAAACCCTGAGCAGTTCTGCTCTGTCCCAGGGGCTCCCGGGAGTCAGATTCAGCCCAGGTCGGTGAGTCTGGCTGTTGTGTGGAGAAGGGCCTTTTTGGAGAGGGAGGCGTTGAGGGACTTGCCCAAGGACATGCAGCTCCTCAGTGGGAGAGCTGAGACCCAACACCAGGTCGGGGTACTCCCTGCCTCCATGCTCCTCATCTTTCTGCCAAATGGGGAAAACAAACCAACAAACAACCAAATGTCCTTTTCCTGCCATATTTCCTATGAGAGCGGAGTTGTTTGAAAATAAAATTACCCAAAGCACACAGAGGTGTGCAGTTCACATCAAAGCTTTAATTCATCAAACAATAGCGAACCCCCATGCCTGTGCGCTCCCTAAACTCCTGTGAAGATAAAAGTGTGTTTCCCCATTAGACAGGCCAAATCCTGGTCACTTTCTCATGAGAGGCCCGAGAATTTCCTTCCTAAGAAACACACGAGGAAGCAGCCTTCTGTCTGCAGGCAGAGAGATCCATCAAGCCTGCCTGGCCCAGGGGAAAGGACGGGCCTCTGAGATCCAGAAGGAGCCTGCTTCAAGTCCTGCCCTCCAAAGACGGGGCACACGTGCAGGTCAGGATGAAAAGTACGACGTACACAGAGAGAGCATGGCCAATTAGAGACCTTTGTACATAAATTCAGGGCTTTCTCTCGTTCCCGTATTACCTCATCCTGCCTTTGCAGTTAACCACAAGCAAATGAGATCACTGCTCTGGGTTTTATAAAAACTGCATTAGTCTGGATTTCCAGTGGAGTCACTGAAGAAGACCCTCTGTCCCCAAATGACAGGGCGGGCATCACTGACCTGTGAAGGACAGCGAAGGAGATGAGTAGTTGGGGCGGACTGGAGGCCACAAAGATCCCAAACTCCTCCCGCCCTCCCTCCCCAGACTCCCTCAGGGCATACTCTACCAGTGTCTCCATTATGATGTGGGTGCTGGGTCACTCTAGGGCAGCGGTTCTCAACCTGTAGGTCGAGACCCCTTTGGGAGTCGAGCAACCCTTTCCCAGGGGTCTCCTGATTCACAACAGTAGCAAAATTACAGATATGAAGTAGCAACAAAAATAATTTTATGGTAGTGATGCTCCAACCATAAAATAATTTTCCACATGAGGAACTGTCTCTGCATTAGGAAGGTGGAGAACCACTGCCCTAGGGCCTTGCCATCCAGGTCGTCGGCCCAAGACAGCGAGTTTTCAAGTGGCTGAGGAGTCTCCCCTGGTGCACCCCGCCCTTGATGATCCATGGGAGCCCTCTGGAGCTCAGGTGCTCTTTGACACCCATGAGGATGTCATCCTGAATCTAGTCTTCCCGATGGCAGCTGGTGTGTTTGTGTTGGGCACCAGGCTCTGTGCTGAGTGTGGGCATAAGTCCCCCATCCTTCAGTGTGTACAAGGAGATGCTGTGCCACGCAATTGCGCTTCTCCTGGGCTACACCCCCACTGAACCAAGTACATGGGGCATTTTTATTTCTAATCTGTGTCCTTGAACTCTCTTACCTGGGCATGCGATTGGGTACCAGGCAGCCAGCTGGGGCAAGAGGGAAAATGTGGCTTTCTGTGGTAGGAATCATTATGGGCCCATTCTGCTGCAGGGTCATTAGGAGTCAGAACGGGTGCGAAGACTAAGAGTGAGTTTTATGGTGCCATGACAGGCAGCACGCAGCAGCCCCACAGTCCCAGTTCAAGGTTACACAGCCCACTGCTGAGCAAGACCTTGAAGATGACCCTCACACCACGGTGTAAGGGCCCACTTCCTAAAGAACTGCACCCACACACCTGGAGTTGGGAAACAGAAAGGCTAGTCTGCCTCACCCACTCTCACCTCCTCCTGGGAGGCCACAGGCTCCTTTCGCTGTTGTAATTTGTCAAAGGGATCTCAGTCTGGCCTGCAAAACTCCCCTGAGGGATGGGAATAGTAACTGCCCTGTTGTTCGGTGCTGCCCAGTCGGTTCTGTCCGACTCATAGCGACCCAATGTACCACAGGAGGAAGCCCCGCCCGCTCCTGCGCCAGCCTCACCATTGTTACGTCCCATGTTATGCACCAACCTTATGCCACGAGGGACCCAGACATCACTGCCCCTTGCTATGCACGAATCCTGCTATGCACGAATCCTGCAAACCGTTCCCACGCCGCTGCTAATGGAGAGCTTAGTGGTTCACCCCACCCAGCGGCACCGCAAGGGAAAGGCCTGGCGATCGCTTCTACAGAGTCCATCTCATACGGGATAGCAGTCCTGCTTGGCAACACACAGGGTCACCGGGAGCTGCAGCCACCTGTAAGGTACCACAGCAGCAGCAAGGAGGTGCCCGAGTCTGCAGGGGTGGGGTGCAAACAGTAAACCGCTCATCTGCTCTCTGAAAGGCTGGCTGTTCCCGGCCGCCCAGAGGCCCCTCCGAAGAAAGACCGGGGCACCGACTCTGAAGACTTGGTCATTGGAAGCCCTCTAGAGCGCAGTTGTCCTTGGACACCCAAGGGGTCGCCAAGAAACCAGCTCGATGGCAACTGGTCTGTTGCGTTGGGTGCCAGGCCCCTGGCTGAGTGTTCTAGAAGTTCTCCCTGGTCATCAGACACAGGCGTCAACTTGCCCCACAGAAGTGAATCACAATCTAACAAAACAGCACGCCCTGACTCTAGCATCCCTATAGGACTGGATAGAACCGCCCCTGTAGGTTTCTGAGACTGTACCTCTTTATGGGAGCTGCCTGGCGGTTTCGAACTGCTGACCTCAAGGTTAGCAGCCCAATGTGCAACCAGGGCTCCCTTTAACCTCTGTGGGGGCAAAGTGAGAAGATAGAATAGACACACGGGCCCAAATCCAGGGTCTTTCCTTCCCTGCTAACAATGAAACAGCCAACGTTGGAGAACACTGAAGTATTACTTGATACGCCGGGCGGCCAGTTCCCACGGGCAGGAGACACATCTGATGGCACCCACTCCAGCGGAATGCTAACGAGGAGAGGCCCTCAGGGGAACGGGGTACGCTTCTTTAGGGTGACAAGTGGTTTTCCACGGATTATAGTAAATCCAACATGTCAGCCTTCTATCTAGCCTGGGGGCTTTGTTAATCTCCAAGGATTCACACCGCTTCCCCCACTCTCACTGGGGGCCTTTGAGGACAACGGTGCACATTCCAAAGGTGGTTGAAGGCCTGAGGTCTTAGCATGATTTATGCAGACAAGTGTCTCCAGATGTAGCCATGGGGCCTGAAGCATGATCTCATGTCTGCATCCAGACCCTATAGGAGCCAACACTCTGGAAGGTTAGGTAGATGGACAAGAGTTTCCACTGGGCCCGGGCATGAGTTCCTCTGGCGTCTCCACAGGACAGACCTTCGTCTACACATTTCAAACCACAGAGCAGAGGCGGAATGGAAACCAGAAGCCACAAGATGATTGGAAGTCATCCTGTCCTCTTTTCCTTCACCAAGAATCAACTGCAGGCCACAAACTTGGGGCCATAGCATTCCTTCGGGCAATCGAAGTGGGGAGAGAGAATGTCAGGGGCTTCTTCCTCCTCTCTGGGAAAAGTGATATCACTATTGATATGCCCTAGTTCTTCCTCCTTCCCTCTTCCCCACACCAAACATCACACCTTGCCTCTGAGTCTTCAACAAACACCCAAGTGCCAAAAGGTACCCATTCTTTCCACAAGGACTCTATGCTCCCCACAATCTCCCCTATCTGGTCCTGACCACGCAGCTGTCTCCTGATACCTGGGGACCCCTTGGCTTCTCCCGGAAACCAGTGGAGAGTAGGCAGTCCTACTAGCTCATATCCAGAAAGGTGTGGTTTGGTATTTTATGCTGGGGCTGGTTCCTTTGTAATGCTTATAAGCAAGTCAAGTTTCCTTCTTTCAATTCTCCCTATTTACTGTCTTTCTCCTCCCTGCTCCCCATCCTCCCAGCACCAAAGAGAAAGAAAGACAGAAATGTATAGCCTTCCAAGAGTAGGCCACTTCACCATTTCCTGCCGTGTTTCTCAGTCTTTTCGGCAAATCACAGTGAGAGGAATCGTATTAGAATTGAGGGAGAAGAAGATGTCCTCTTACAGAATAAAAAAGGAAGACCTAAAAAATAGAGTATTTGAATAAACACCAAGTATTTCAAGTGCTTTTGCAAACATTAACATACTTGATGCGCAAGAACGCTAGAGAAGGAGGGAAAGCTATCAGTCGGTGCCTGATCACAGCTGAAGTCAAGTTTGGCGCTAGCATTTCTAACAAGTGGGCTTTACAGACAACTTGGCAGATAAAGGGGAAGAGCCCGGACATTCCCAAGGACCCGTGGATAAAGATGAGGGGGACATTCAAGACTCGAAGGAAGCCCTTTCTACAGCCCAGGTTGGGAGTTCCATGCATCCGCATTCGACCCAGTAAGGAAGCACCCTGCTTAATCCTCTCTGTGGACCTGCACAGTCCTACGAACTACAGCACTCAGACACTGTGCTCAGATGCTGAGAAACGTTTGCTGGGTTTGGTTTGCACGCCTCATGGGGTGAAAGGAGACTAGCTCTGTGCCTGGATGTCCAGCAGCAGGAGCCGTGTGCCTCAACCGTGAACTAGCGAACTCCCCCCCCCCTCCTTCCTCCCTCACACAGGTAAACCTTCCGCCAGCGCTTCTCTTACCTCAGGGGCTGCTGGCACCACCGTCCAACACTTCGGACCCCCGTGGGATGGGCCCCTGGTTCTCTCCTCTCTTCTGCTTCCCTCCCTGGGTTTAAATCCCCTCAGGGCCAGAGGAGGGGCCAATGAATTCGCTTGGGTGTTCCCTCTTCCAGGCAGGGGCTCCGTAAGAGCTGATGAGAAATTCCCCTCTCTCAGTCTCTTAGTCTGACTTGGAAAGGAAAAAAATCTGCATCCCCTCCCCACCCCGCCCCTTCTTTTTAACTTCAATTACACAGTAGCTAAAAATACTGGGGGCTGTTTCCATTTAAGTGGATCCAGAATAAGGATATTAAAGGGTTTGCGTGTCTCCTGGCTGGGAGCTGGGTCTCCGGGTTTGAAAGTACATGTCTTTTCCTTTTTTCCTACTTCAGGGATTTCTGGGACTTTTGGCCTACCAAAAACGGGAACAGAATTTTGGCACAGAAAGAAATGTGTTGAGACCCTCAGAGTCAGGTCCTTATCTGTCCTTCCCCCTCCCCTCCCCAAACACACACACACACACACACACACACACACACACACGGGGTGGGGTGGGGTGGGGGTTGGGCTCCAGCGAGGAGGGGGGGTGGTGCAGTAGGTTTCCCAGACAGCTGTGCCCTCCCTTGGACCTTCTTCTTCTGGATCTTACATTGGCACATTTCCACGCTCCCGGCACCCTGTTGTCCCCTCGAATTGAGGAATACATTTCTTTCAATAATTCTCCCCTACAGAGTGGTCTGCACCAGCGCATCTCCATTAGCCCATCTTCCATGTCCTCAGCACCTATAGCTGGACCACGCAGCAGGCTCCTCACAGGCCACGGTCCCCCTCCAGCCTCTCCTTCCAGTAGTCTGTACTGCCAGGTGCAGGACAAGCCACATAACACAGACACCCACCCAGTGAGTGCTTAACAAGATGCACGAGGGATGGCCTCACATGGCAGTAGGAGAAGATGGGCCCACGGTAGATAGGGCAATGCCACCACTCTCTGGGGCCAAAGGAGCTGTTCCGCCTCTTGTCATCTGCCAGCCAGTGGACAGGGTGGAGGAGAGGGAAGTGCAGATCCATTTTTTTAAATCTTATTTGGCAATCATTTCAGATTTGCAAAAAAGCTACCAAAAAATACTACAAGCATTTGCTTTAATATTCATTTGGTCTTTCTCCTCTCTTTTTTTCTCTGTATCATTTTCTTGAAGTGTTTGAGAGTGAGTTAAAGATGTGATGCCTTTCACCCCTAAGCACCTTGTCTTTTGAGTGTCCTTTAACCCGGGCGGCATCTCGATCTTTGTCTTTCATGACCTTGCTGTTTTTGACAAGTGCAGTTCAGTTATTTTGTAAAATGTCCCTCAGCCTGGATCGGCCTGGAGCTTCATCGTGATGACTTCAGGTGATGCCCTTTGGCAGCAATTCTGCAGAAGTGGTATTGTTAGGTAGCTTAGCCTAGGGAATTGGGAGGTCCATTTACGCATGCCCAGGAGAGCCAGCAAAGGACAAAAGCTGGATTTTCCCATGGGTGGGCTTGGATGGGCGTTACACCTGGAGCAGCCCACCTGGGCCGGGTGATTGCAATTCAGCCAATGGAATTGACCTGGGGTCGTTCACCACACCTCCCCCGGGAACCCTTAAAAGGCAGGGACCGGAAGGGAGAGGGTCTCTTGGTCTTGTCTTGCCTTGCTTGGGTGGTCTGGTCGTCTTCGTGGGAGGGGAGAGATCCTTGCGTGACCTGGGGCAGTCTCTGCCAGGCCGCACGGTCAAAGGAATCGTATGGGTGCTGCGTAAAACCTGATGCTTCTTTGAACTATCATTAAATTCACTTGGATCACGAGCCCGGCTTCGGCATGAAATCTTTCTCGCGCGGAGCCAAGGACCGAGGATGAGATTTAGGCCGAAGAGAGAAACCTAACAGTATCTCCACTGTCGGATGGGCACATGTTACATTGTATCTACTTTCTTTTTCTCCTTCCGCCTGCTAGCTTTAGCACCGAGTGCCCACTCCTGTCAGAAGCAGTCGTTATCACCACCACCACCCCCAAAAGGATCCTCCGCTGTCAGTTCAGACTCTCAGCAATCGTACAGTTAAGAGTGGATCTGTCGCATCGGGTTCCCAGGCTATCCATCTCTGCCCAAGCAGACTGCCACATCTTTCTCCCACACAGCGGCTGGTGGGTTTGAACCACTGGCCTGGTACCACCAGGCTCCCTGTTAACAGTAAGGTAGGTGCCAAATTATGATTTCTCTAATGCTATCATCCCTTCCATATTTATAAGATGCAATTCTGGTGTACAGAAGAGCTTTTCTTTCGCTCCCATTTCATCAGGTAATTGTTTCTGTTGTTGTTAGGACTGACTCCTGAATTCCTTCTTTATGCTACAGGTCATAGTCCTTTCCAGGAATTCGTTCTTTGTTGCTCAGTCTTGGCCAGTGGCGTCCTCGGAGCTGGCTGCTGTGTCCTCTTAGCAAGATGCATCATTCTTTGGGCAAGTCTTTACTTCCTACCATGGTGAGGTCTTCCTGGATGGCCTGGCACTTCTTTTGCTCCACTCCTGGAGTCAGCCATTCATCCGAGGGGTCCTGGTTCATTCCCTGCCATTTCAGTTAAGGGCGTGTCACTTACAATTCATCCCAGGCGCCAGAATCTACTCACATGTACACATGCAGCTGCCAGAGAGGCTAGAGCATCTCTAGCTTGGTGGTGATGTGTCCACCTACAGGCTGAGCGTTCTGTTATTACAGAAAGGGAGAACGGGCATTGGAGGACAGCATGAGGTGTGCTACATAGAAAAATATCAAAATGTCATCATGCCGCACCCCTGTCCTAAACCCTCTGGGAGCTGTCAGTACTTACAGAACTAAGCTTCTCAACTTCTCTGTAATTACCACATTCCCCACCGCACCCAGACTCTGCTATTCACAAATGCTAAATTTCAACTCAGTCTCTTCCCAGTTCCTCCCTGATTCTGACCACTGATGCTGCAGCCTCCCCTTCCTGCGGTCACCTCCACCTCCACCTCCACCTCCACCTCCACCTCCACCTCCACCTCCAGCAGGTCTCCTCCGACATCTCCCAGCCATCTGGATTTCCCTCTTATAAATGCTTGTATCAAAATGAACATTTTCGACAGCTGGGTCTGGTCTTTTAGGGAGGTGACTCTGTTTGAGCAAATACTTTGTTATCTAAAAAGTTAGATTCTGAGGATAGATTTGCAATGGAATGAATTAATTAAAAATTTTAACTTCTCTCCACAATAAATGAATCGGAATTGTCAGTGGGAAAACGGGCAAAAATAGGTGTGGAGGAGAAGACGGGGAGGCACCTACTTTCATAGCAGAAAGTAGAGCTTGAGGAGAAATTTAATTATTTTTTAATTTAATTATTTTTAAGAGCAAGTATATCTTTGTGTATGTTTCATGTCTTCCTTATAGCATTTAAAACATTCAAGCTAAACAAATTAAATTGTGATTGCAGTGATGATTAAGTAATGTTATTATATAATCAATGTTTCAAAATTTAAACGTTAATTTTCAAAATTTTATTAGGTATATCATTTTTAAAAGTTAGCACACATTAAAAGAGGGGGTGAGAATGTTTATTCAATAGTAAATTTTTTGCTTTACTTTATATAAAACCCCCTTCATGACCTCAAGGCTCAAGTCTCCCACTACACAGATGGTTTGTTTTCCTTACTAGCTTGAGGGGAAGGCAGAATCCAAGGAAAGTATGCAGATCAGTATTGCGCCAAGAGCAGGAGAGGACCACCAGAGGTGACAGGATGCAACAGCACTGGCGGAGGGCGGGCGTTCGATTTCCTGCCATTGCGCCTCCTGTCTGCCAGAGGTTTTTTGTTGCTATGACGCTAAGTTCAGCAGAGTTTGCAGACTGAGAAGGAAAAAGCGTGTTGATCTATATCTGAAAACAAGCCTATAAAAACTGTGTGTTCCACAAGTCTTATCCTCAACTGATCAGGGGGTGGCCTAGGAAAGTGTAGTTTTTGTTCCATGATGCATGTGGTTGACCTGAGTCAGGGCCAACAGACGCAGCTAACAACATAACAATGTTTCATTTAGAAATCTGCTGTACTACTTGACTATTACACATGCCTCTGTAGAGATTCCTTAACCCGAGCTTCTACAGAATGAGGATGGTTTTCTTTTTTCCCCTTCACTGCCTTAGATATTATAGAGAAATGACAAGTTATCTGAAAATCTATCATGAAAAGAGATTTATTGTTTAAGAGACAAAGGAAAGAGCAAATTCCTAAAAACATTCTACCGAAATCATGGCAGTCCAATTACTGCAATAATCATTCACATAAAGGCACCAACCACTAAAGTTAATGATGAGGAAATTGAAGAATTCTACCAATTTCTTCAGTCTGAAATTGAACAAATGTGCAACCAAGATGCCTTGACAATTATTAGTGATTGTAATGCAAAAGTTGGAAACAAAGAGAAAGGAGACAGTAGATGGAAAACATGGCCTTGCTGATAGAAATAAAGCTGAAAATCAAATGATATCATTTTGTAAGACAACAACTTCTTCATTGCAAATACACAACATAAATGGGGACTTTTATGGCATCATGAATGGTGACTGTACACTTACACTTCCCCAGATGGAACACACAGAAATATGACTCTATCTGATATCTCAATATCAGCAGGCAAAACAAAGTCAAAGCTAGCTGTGGGACCATCAATTTATCATGTGCAAGTTTAGGTTTAAGCTGAAGAAAATAAAGCCATGTGAGCCAAAACACAACCTTGAGTGTATCCAACTGAATCTCAAGAACAACTCCCAAATGAAGGCTGAACATGATAGTGGGACAAGAGGAAAGTAAAAGGAAATAGAGGAAAGAACTAGGAGGCAAAGGGCATCTATAGAGGTCTAAATACAGGCATGTACATTTATTTATATATAAGGATAGGGAGGTAGATCTATGTGCATATATTTATAGGTTTAGTACTAACATAGCACATAGACATGGGTCCACTACTCAAGGACTCCCTCAATGTAACAACACTTTGTTCTAATAACCTGGCATTCTGTGATGTTCACCATCCCACCACAATTGCTGAAGACAAATGGGTGCATAAGAAAATGCGGTGAAGAAAGCTGATGATTCCCAGCTATCAAAAGATAAAGCATTTAGGGTTTTAAAGGCTTGAAAACAAACAATCAGCCATCTAGCTGAGAAGCAACAAAACCCACATGGGAGAAGCACACCACCCTGTGTGATCATGAGGTGTCAATGAGCTCAGGTATCAGGTATCAAAGACTCAGAACAAAATATCATATCAATGTGAATGATGGGGAGCATGGAGTAGAGACCCAAAGCCCATCTGTAGACAATTGGACATCCCCTTACAGAAGGGTCACAAGGAAGAGACAAGCCAATCAGGGTGTAGTATAGCATTGGCGAAACATACAAACTTTCCTCTAGTTCTTTAATGCTTCCTCCCTGCCAACTCTCATGACCCCAAATCTAGCTAGACCAGAGCATGTAGATAGGTACAGATAAGAGCTAGAAACACGGGGAATCCAGGACAGATCAACCCCTCAGGACCAATAATGAGAGTAGCAATATAAGGAGGATAAAGGGGAGGTGGGGGAGGGGGGAACTGATCCTAATGATCTACATATAGCCCCCTCCCAGGGGGATGGACAATAGAAAATTTGGTGAAGGGAGATATCGGTCAGTGTGAGACATGAAAACAATAATAAAAATTTATAAATTATCAAGGGTTCATGAAGGAGGGAAGGTGGGGAAGTAGAAGGAAGTACTGAAGTAGAAAGAGAATGTTTTGAAAATGATGATGGCAACATATGTACAAATGTGCTTGACACCATGGATGTATGTACGAATTGTGATGAGAGCTTTAGAGCCCCCAGTAAAATGATTAAAAAAAAGAACTAGTCAAGAATAGATTTGTCCACTCATGACAGAAGACCTGATGGAGCTATAGGGTGACAGCAAAAAAGTCATCTATGAAGAAAAGAGGTGAGTCATTAAAAAGACAGGAAAGAAAGAAAAAAACAAAGCGATGTTAGAACGGTCTCTGATACTTGCTGTTGAACATCGAGTAGCTCAAGCAAATAGAAGAAATGGTGAAATTAAAAAGCAGAACAGAAAATTCCAAAAGGCAACTTGCGAAGACAAAGTTGAGTATTGCAATGAAATGTGCAAAAACCTGGAGTTAGAACACCGAAAAGGAAGGGCATGCTCAGCACATCTCCAGCTGAAAGAAGCAAAGGGAAACATCAAGCCTCAGTTTGAAGTATCTAAGAATTCTGTGGGCAAAATATTGACTGATTCACAAAGCCTCGAAAGAAGATGGAAAGAATCCAGAGTCGCTGTATTGAACTAGCCAACAATCAACCATTCAAGCGGCAGCATGTAATCAAGAACTGACAGCACTGAAGAAAGAAATCCAAGCTGCAATGAAAGCTTCAGCACCAAAGAAAATCCCAGGGATTGAAGGAATCCCAATGGAAACAGTTCAACAAGCTAAGGAAGCTTTACAATCATTCACTTGTCTATGCCAAGAAATTTGGAAGGCATCTACCCAGCCAACCAACGGGGAAAGGTCCTTATTTGTGCCTATTCCGAAGAAAGGTGACCCCAGAGGATGTGGAAATTATCAAAAAAAATCTCATTAGTACCACACACAAGTAAAATTTTGCTGAAGATCATTCAGCAGTTCATTCACAGGGTGCTGCCAGACATTCAAGTTGGATTCAAAAGAAGGTTTGGGGACAAGGGATAACATTACTGGTGGCAAATAGATGTTGGTTAAAAGCAGAGAATACCGGGGAGGTGGAGGGGTGGAGTTTACTTTTGTTTTATTGACTACACACAGACAGTCCATTGTATGGGTCATAATAACCTATGGATAGCCTTGAGAAGAATGGAAATTGCAGAACACTTCATTGTGCTCTTGTGAAACCTGCACGTCATTTAAACAGAACAGGGGGAAACAGTGTGGTTTAAAATCAGGAAAGGTATGTTTCCTTTCATCATACATATCCAATCTGTATGCTGAGCAAATTATCTGAGAAGCTGGTCTAGATGAAGAAAAATACTGCATCAGGCTTGGAGGAAGACTTATTAATAACCTGCCATATGAAGATGGTACAACCTTGCTTACTGAAAGTAAGGAGGATTTGAAGCACTTGCTGATAAAAATCAAAGACTGTAGCCTTCAGTTTGAATTACAACTCAGCATAAAGAAACCCAAAATCTTAATGCCTGGATCAATAGACAATATCATGATAAACAGAGAAAAGATTAAAGTTGTCAAGGGTTTCCTTCTACTTGGATCCACAATCAATGTTCACTGAAGCAGCAGTGGAGAAATCAAACGACATGTTGCATTAGGCTAATCTGCTGCATATGACCTCTTTAAAATGTTAAAGAGCAAAGAGATCAGTTTGAGGACTAGGGAGAGCCAGAACAAAACTAGTATTTTTAAAAATCATTTTATTGGGGACTTGTACAACTCTGATCACAATCCATACATCCATCCACTGTGTCAAGTACATTTGTACATTTGTTGTCACCATTCATTTTCTAAACATTTTCTTTTTACTTGAGCCCTTGGTATCAGCTTCTCATTTTCCCCCTTCCTCCCCAACCCTCCCTCACGCATGTACCCTTGATAATTTATAAATTATTATTTTTTCATATCTTACACTGACCGATGTCTCCCTTCACCCACTTTTCTGTTGTCCATGTCCCTGGGAGGGGGTTGTATGTAGATTATTGTGATCTGTTACCCCTATGTCCCCTCACCTTACCCTTACCCTCCTGGTATGGCTACTCTCAATATTGGTCCTGAGGGGTTTATCTAGCTTGGATTCCCTGCGTTTCCAGCTCTTATCTGTACCCATGCACATGCTCTGGTGTAGCCAGGTTTATAAGATAGAATTGGGGGTATAGTTGGGCGGGGGGGAGCATTAAAGAACTAGAGGAAAGCTGTATATACGGCACTCTGACTGGCTAGTCTCCTCCCAGAGACCCTTCTGTAAGGGGATGTCCAGTTGCCTACAGCTGGGCTTTGGGTCTCCACTCCACACTCCCCCGCATTCACAATGATATGATTTTTTTGTACTTTGATGCATGACACCCAATCTTATCAACACCTCATGATCACACAGGGTGGTATGCTTCTTCCATGTCGGCTTTGTTGCTTCTGAGATCGATGGCCACTTGTTTATCTTCAAGTCTTTAAGACCCCAGATGCTCTATCTTTTGATAGCCGGGCACCATCAGCTTTCTTCACCACATTGGCTTATGCACCCGCTTTGTCTTCAGTGATTTTGTTGGGAAGGGTGAGCATCAAGGAATGCCAGCTTAATAGAACAAAATGTTCTTGCATTGAGGGAACACTTGAGTAGAGGCCCAATGTCCATCTGCTATCATAATACTAGATCTACAATTATATGTACATAGATATATTTCCCCATCATCATATGTAACTATATTTACATATGTACTTACCTTTCTTTAGACCTCTATAAATGCCCTTTGCCTACTAGTTCTTTCCTCTATTTCCTTTTTCTTTCCTCTTGTCCCACTATCATGTTCAGCCTTCATTTGAGTTTCAGTAATTCCTCTCAGTTACATTGCCCTTGATCAAGCCCTAACAGGCCTACTACACCCTCCTCGCCACTGATTTTGGATCACTTGTTCCCTTGTCCCTGGGTTTGTTAGCACTCACTTGCTTTCCCACTCCATGTCCCACTGAAACCGTGGGTCCCATTGTTTTTTCTTCCAGATTGTTTATCCTGCCTATCTTATCTAGATAGACCTGCAGAGATAATAATATGCATGAAAACCAGACAGAGCAAAACAAAGCAACAAAATAAAAGAAAACAACAAAAACCAATGACCAAAAAAAAGCCTATAAATAGTTCAAGGTCTGTCTATTGACCTTTAGTAGTGTTTTCTGGTCAAGTCTGATGGGGTGCCGTGATCTGGCCCCAAAGTCTGATTTTGGTATTTCCTGGGGACTTCGTTGCTCTGTTCCCCTTGATGTTCTGTAGCGCACCCTTAGTATTTCGTCTCAGTGTGGTGGGGTCAGAGCAGGCACAATTCCCGCACTGTGTCTTCAGTGTTGTCCCACGTAGCAGTATGGGTCAGTGAGGGACACCATGTCTTGTAGTGGGGCTGGCTCTATGGTCCTCTCTGTGCATTGACTGCTCTGAGCACTTATATCATCTTCAGGGCTTAGTGAAAAACTGGTATTTTCAATGGCCTCATATGCATGTGCAATTTGGACAATGAATAATGAAGACTACAGAAGAACTGGTGTATTTGAATTATCCTCAGAAGTGAGGATGGTGGTGCTTCATCTGATGTACTTTGGGTGTGTTATCAGGAGAGACCCCTCCCTAGAAAAGGGCGTCATGCTTGATAAGGGGGAGGGTCAGTGAACAAGGGGAAGCCTCTCAAGGACATGGCTTGATACAGTGGCTGCAGCAAAAGGCTCCAACATAAGGACAGTTTGAGAATAGTGAGGGACAGGGCAGAATTTCAGCAGCTTTGCCTGACTCCCCCACAGCCTCGCCCTTTCTTTTTTACCAGGAGAACCTCAATTTTGTTGAGAACTCTTCACTCTTCATCCCGATCTTGGTCTTCAGGAGATGAGGCAAGGCTGATCTAAGTCGAGGGGACTCCCATCGCTCTCATCAGTGACCATTTTTGGCACAGGCGTGCAATGAGTTTAAGACCAATGAAATGTAAGGAAGAGACTGTTGGCAGGGCTTCAAGGAAAGATTTCTACACTCAAAACAACAACAACAAAAGCAAAGAAGAGAGGAACATCGCCACATCTGCATATAATGTCTGGGATCGTGACACACACCTTATAATTAACCACAAAGGCATGCTAGGCAACAACAAATTATACATATCAAGGAGGGCAGAGCAGAAAGATGGAAAGAATCTGGATTCTTGATGATGCTGTTAAACTGCTGGTTCCATTGCCCCTCTAGTTTTCCTACCCCAGAATTCCCAGTAACCAAGATTCCCTTTCCTAGAGCTGGAAGCATTCAAAGGGATGCAACACTGATCAGCTAACTTTTTAGTAGTGGAGCAACTGGTTGATATTCTTCTGAGAACAGGAAAGGGGATGGGGAACCTCGGGAGAACATGTAGAATCACAGCCAGTTACAGGCCATGGCTTGGAGACATCAAAGTCCAATTCCAAACTTCCTGTGCCATTTAGGTCTGCTGTATTGCCGTCAAGTTGGGAGGCTGTGGTTGATTGAAAACAGCTTCAGATTCATAGTAGCAGCATTATTCACAGTAGCTAAATGTAGGAACAATCCAAGTGCCTACCAACAGATGGAACATGTTCCAATCATAAAAAGAAATGAAGTTCTGATAATAGTGATCTGGCTAAACCTTTAAACACACAGGTGAAATAAGCCATACACAAGTGTATGACTACTGTATGGTCCCATCATATAAATATCTAGATTAGGCAAACATTTATTAGCAGTTACGAGGGATAATGAAAATGAGAGAATGGGAAGCCATTATTTAATAAGTACTGAGTTTCTGTTGAAGGTGATGAAAACATTTTGGAAAAAGATGGGGATTATGGTTGCACATTTAAACAGTAACTTTCATGTCATGTGTGTGTGTTCTACTACAGATTCTTCGCAGCTTCTCCCCTCAAGAGATTTAGTTTATGTCCCCACTGTTGAAATCAAGCCGGTGTTTGTGATTCTCTTTGTCCATCTCAATATGGCTAGGTGATACTGTACATGCTCTGAGTCTGGTCTTCCAGTGGCCATTCATGTTCTACTCTCACCCTTCTGGAATACAGTCCCTTATGGAGGATGAAAGAGCACATGGAGAGAGAGACCCAATCACCCCAACTGGAGCCCCCAGCATATGATTGAACCCAGCCAATGTGAAGTGAGCTGACCCTTTTGAGCCTAGCCCAAACCAGAGCAAGACAGGACTGTGACCCAAGAAATGATTCTTGCAGCACTGTTACATTCTGGAGAGTTTTACCACACAAGAAGGTCCCACCCTAGGGGAATAGTTTAACTTGGAAGTAATTTCAGCCCATTGTTTTATCCAAATTGTATAGCCCTGGAATAAAAGAGTTGCTGGTGTCAATAATGATCAGCCAATGTATGACTGTATCATCGTCTTCTGTTTTGGGGTGGGGGGTGTAGGGAAAAGCCTAACTACAATCATCTGCAGTCATCTCCAATTCTGTCCTAAGACTTTACCAAAATACAACACAGCAAGGTGCTGCTTCTGAGCGAGCTTGAACCAACTGTGTCTGTTTTAAAGACCTGGAGCTAGTGCCAGCTGGGTCTATTTGAGCTGATTGTAAGGTATGTCTTGGTATTTTAATTAGGATTCTGCTAAGAAGAAAAGAAGTCAACCAAACCTAAGCAGATTTTCACTGTCAAGATGCTGTCTTAGTTCTCGCCCTTCAGCTATCTCAGCGGTTCTCAACCTGTGGGTCGCAACCCCGTTGGGGTCAAACAACCCTTTCAAAGGGGTCGCCCGATTCATAACAGTAACAAAATTACAGTTATGAAGTAGCAACGAAAATATGGTTGGGGTCATGACAACATGAGGAACTGTACTAAAGGGTCTCGGCATTAGGAGGGTTGAGACCCACTGATCTATCTGTTTCCGTCTCTGTCTTCACCTCTTTTAATGAGTTGTGTTATTTTTTTTACTCTGTACCCATAGGCTCATCTTTCCTCTGTTATGATGATGAATCCAAGCTGTCGATGGTGCTTGCAGGGATGTGCTGTTTGTGCAGGAGCAGCAAAAATAAATAGCAGAATATGGACCCCGGCGTGGAGGGAAGCTTTATTACTCCCTTCAAGGCAATGAAAGACCTTGGTTCTTCTCCCATCAATATTCTCCTCTTGGCTCAATATTTTTTATACCCATCTCAGTAAGTCATCAATATCTTCCTAGTCATCTCATTAGACAACAACAGCTGCTGTGGACCAAAGCCCTGAAGTCTGTGGGATCCAAAGTCCGGATTTCCAGTTCTGGACCGGAACCTTGTAGAAGACTCGGGTTTGGTCCTTTGCAGGCTTTTAACGCCTCACTTGCCCCGTGTAGAGTATGACCTCGAATGATCAGTTCACTTTCATTTTAGAATAACTGTTAGAGGTTAATGAGGAAATCAGAGCACAATACGCAAGAAAGGAATGAACATACTTTGTGATTCCCACAACCAGAGAGGATGTTTTCTCCTACACATGGACACCTGTATGGTCGGAGTCTGTGGCACGGCGGTTAAGTGCTCACTTGCTAACCAAAATAAAAGGTTGATGGTTCAAACCCACCAGCCACTTTGCAGGAGAAAGACATGACGGTCTGCTTCCCTGAAGATTTACAGCCTCATAAACTCCATGGGACAGTTCTCCTCTACCCTGTATGGTCGCTATGAGTAGAACCCATTCCTGGGTAATGGGTTATACATATATGGAGAGAATTACGCACATATATAAAAATATACTAAACCATTAGATGATATAGAGAATGTTTCGCTTTTTACTCTTAATATTACATGAGGTTTTCTTTCCTTCGTTCCCGTTTCTTTTTTCCCTTCGAGCTCCTGCTTTTTCATGTTGCCCAGTGTTCCTGCATGTGTGTCTGAGACGCGAGGGACGGGACTGGATGAAAATAGGAGGAGAAGCAATTGGAGGCATCGTGGAAATGTCCTATATCTTTTGTTTCATTCTCGTGAAAATATGCCTAACAATTTCTACTCTTAAAGCTTATGGGCGAGGAGGGGGAAGAAACTTCAGGGGAAGGTGTAAGATATGAAAATAATAATTTATGATTTAACAAGGGGTCACGGGGTGGAGGGGAGAAAGGGAAAGGAAAAAAGAGCTGATATCAAAGGTTCAAATAGAAGGTAAATATTTAGAAATTAATGATGGCAGGGGCCATCTGCCCCGTGGCTGGGACACGGCCTCCCGCCCAGAAGGCCCACTCAGGGCTTGACTGACGCCAGTGTGCACGGCTTGGTGATGGCCAATGGTGCACATTTCTCCCCACCTCCTCCTTCAGTGACTTCGTACTGGGGCCTGACAGGCGGCCTTTGCGGGAGTGTTTACCCTGCAGACAACAAAGGGCTTCCCTACTTCCTGCCCTTCCCAGAGGGCAGCTGTTGGGAATTCCCTTGGAGCTCTCTCCTTCCACAAGTCCCTTAGACAGCGCAGGTATCACATCTCTCAGACATCCCCGGGAGGAAAGACCCGTTTGTCCTTCCATTCAGATGAGGAACTGCCTGAAAATGAGAGGAAAATCCAGTCCTTTCCTCACTCACTGAGTCACAGCCTCGGCTCTCAAATGTTCCTGCGAAGGCCAAGCTGTACCCTCCTCTGCTTTAAACAAAAGGTTGATTCACCCGAATAGCCTAACTACTAACATTTTTCTAACAGTTATTTTCTCAGAAGGGTAGGATTACAGCGAGGCTGTCTTTGGCAACCGTTTGCTCCAGGCAAGGGCAAAGCCACGGGTAATAACACGGTCGTCCTGTGGAACTGCTGAGGTTGCCCCTTTAAAGCCAGCTGTGGTCTCTGGGGATGAGCCTGTGAGTGGATCCCTGAATGACTGAGAACAGGGTTCCCAAAGGGCACCTCTGCCCCCTGCCATCCCTCAGCTGCTCCCCCCCCCGCCCCCGACCTCCTTCCATCTCCTTTATCCCATGCCCATCACCCCAGCTTCCTTCTCCCACCCCTCCTGCAAGTCCCACTTTGGGAAAGGTTGGCAACTGGACAAAATTCATTGCCAACACAAGGTTATCCCTACTGAAGGCTAAAGCAGTTTACACACACACCCCAAACTGGAATGTTTGTGCTATAGAAAACAAGATTTGGGGACTATTAAAAGCACCCATTTATCCCCATCCCAGCTTAAGAAATAAAACATTACAAACATTGTTAGGGTAACTCTGGGTTCCTCTCTGATCTTCTCCTCCCTCCCAGAATGAAGTGTTTTCCTGAAATTGAGATTGCCATTCCAGAGTATTCTTTATACTTTTACTCTATACTTGTATGTGTAAGCTGAAGCTGAATTAAAAAATGGGTGGTTTTTTAAGCCTGGTTAAAAAAATGGGATTTTTCTTCCTTGCTGCAACTTGCTTTGTTCCTATCGATATTACATTTTTATACAGACCTATGTTTGTTGCATAATGAGCTCTCACACTTAGTGCCTTAAAACAACACATATCCATGATCCCGTGATTTCTCAGGTCAGGAGTCCAGGCACCGTGTAGCTGAGTCTTCAGACCTGGCTGCATTTTCATCCGGAGGCTAGACTGGGGAAGCATCTACTTCCTGGCTCACTGGGGTTGTCGGCACAATCAATCTCCTTAAGGCTGCATGGCCAAGGGCGTCAGAGACAAGACGCTGTCTGCAGCTTGTCTGTTTAAGGTCTACAGGGGGTCTCTCACTCCAGTCCACTAATGCACAGTCTTATATAAGATAGCCCATCGCTTGTGCCATATTCAATTGATTAGAATCGAGTGATGGGTTCTTCCTGCCCTCAAGGGAAGAAGATGACACAAAAGTGTAGACCCCAGATGGTGAAATCATTGCCTGCCTTGAATGTTCAATCACTTCTTTCTGTTTCTCTGTAGTATTACAAGGATCCCTCACGGCGTTGGGCTGCTAACCCCAAGATCAACAGTTTGAAATTTCCAGGAGAAGGATGAAGCTTTCTGGGGACGTTTTCCTTGGTCCCATAGGGTTGCTATGAGTCAGAATGGACTTGATGACAATGGATTTGTTGTTTTGATGTCGAATTGCATTGTATACATACACCACAAAAATCTATGCATTTTACTGCTGGGCATCATGTTCAGGTTCTTCCAGTTACTTGCTGTTAGAAACTGTACTACACTCAATAATCTTAACAATCCCTTCTGCCCCCGAGGGGGAATTCCTAGGCCCTGAATTAGACAAATCTGCCTTGGAAGAAGTACAGCCAGGGTGCTCTTTAGAAGCAAGGATGGTGAGACTGGCTATCAGGAGAGACTAGTCTCTGGGAAAGGACATCATGTTTGGCAAAGTCGGGAAGCAGTGATAAAGGGGAAGACCCTTGTATTAGGCCAGATTGACTTGAGAATTAAATCCAAAGACAGTCACATATGTGTAAGGAAAAGCTTTATATCAAGGAGTAACTGGATAGCAAGAAAACATCCCAGCCCAGTCCAAATCAAGTCCATAAGTTCGATATTAGCCCATAAGTCCGACAGTAGTCGATAAATCCCTCTTCAGACTCACGCAGTTACATGTAATGATGCAAAATGCAGGAAGATCACAAGCCAGTGGGTGAAAAGTCTTGTGGATCCAGTGGCAGTGGAAACATCTCCAGAGCTTTCACAGGTCTCAGCGTGCTCTATGTGGCTTGTCAACAGAAAGGTAAAGGCAGAGAGAGTATGTGACCTCCAGGAAGAAAAAGAAGGTCACAGAGTCCTCATGAGAAGGCCACGCCCACAAGGAGGCATCATCAGGCTGTGACCTGATTGACAGGCTAGAGTACACCCCTACACTTATTTATCAAGTTGATGTGAAATTATATAACTACCACACCCTCGACAAGATGGATTGGCACAAGATGGACTGACACATAGTACAAGGGTTTGCTTTACGAGATGTCTGTCTGCGTTACTCTGCAGAGTAGTGATACCTACTTAAATTAGCAGCAGTATGGCAGCTTCTCCTGCCCACTCTCAAAATTGACAGCATAGTCTTTATATTTTTGCCAATCTGATGGATGGAAAAGTGTACCTCTTGGTGTTTATGTTTGCTTCCTATGTTAGCGTGGCTTCTATTGGATGACTGTCCTGGGTTTTCTGTATTTTTGCTGATTCATATTTATCTATTCTCACTCCTTTGTCTTAGGCATGCATAATGGATAGCTTCTCGTTTCTGTTTCTTTTGGTATTTTGATACACATAACATTTTCATTTTAATGTGGTCAAATGTATCCATCTTTCCTTTTATGACTTCCTCTTTTAGTGTTTTGTTGAAGGTATGTATTCCTACCATGAAGTCGTGGAGATTGTCACTTTCATTTTGCTACAAAAGTTTTAGGTTTTCTGAAAACATTAAGATTTTTAACACACATGGACTTTAGTTTTCTGTACGGTATGAAGAAGGAATTTGATTGTTTTTTTCCTATTTGGGTTACTTAAATATTTTCCACCATGTATCTGTAAATTTATAAATTCCAAGCATGCTAAAATCCTAATGACACTTTCAGTACCTTATGCTCCAGGGAGATGGTTTATAATGTTCTCTAGCATGAAATAAATGATAATGATTTCTCTAAAGTAAACATAAGGCATATATAAACTATAGATATATGAACTGATTTTAGTTCACACTTAATTCTATCCTCAATCTAAGAATGATTAGTTCTTATGACTTGGCCCCGCTTGATGCTCCCCCTCATAAAGAGATCACTCAAGATACGGGTGCCATAGCAAAATGTGGAGAAGAACCCATCTGGTGCCCGGCTATCAGAAAGAATAGCATTTGGAAGAGCTCCCAATAAAATGATTTTTTTTAAAAAGAAATATGTAATTCCATGGGGGCGGGGGGAAGGAATAAGTATCTAGGGTCTTAAAGGTTTGTCTTAACACAAGCAACCATCTAAGTGAGGTATCAGCTAAGTCCACATGGAAGAAGCATACCAGCCTGGGTGATCCAAGGATTATAAATAGAAAATTCCAAATCTGAAGGAGGGAATAGTATCAGCCTAAATTGCGAACACCCAGTTTCCAGAAGGCTATGAATTTCCAGAAAGCTCAGAATTCATTTGCAGGGTCCCCACATGGATGAAACCTCCAGTGAATTCCCTCTGGCCATTATCAGGAGATGCCAATAGCCTTGCTGTCAGACACAGAAATCTGTAAACCCAAATATGGCAGACTGAGTTAGGTTACGATGTAATACCCTGTCATTTGATCTCCCTTTTGACGCATTTTAAAGTTGCTCCTGTTTTTAATATCTTCTGCTTTCTCTATGAGGTTTTTCTATGCTTTGTCTAGTCTTTGTTGCTGTTGTTTTCATTGCTTGTTTGTTTCATGTTTGTGTCTTGTACCGTGTTCTGTATGTGAAATCCAGGATAGGTAGATCAATAGGGACAGGAACTGGGAAGGGGCATGACAGGAGAGGATGGGAGAAGGGGGAGCTAACAATGAGTATGGAGAAACTGTTCCGAAATGGATTGTGTTAATGATTGCACAAATCCTCTTAATATAATTGAGCAATGAAAGTGTATGATATACAAAGTATATGCCAATAAAATTATTTAAAATAAAACAAAAAACATGCAGTATTCCTTTGTTATGTTCAAATGAAGAATAAGGAAGAGTTCTAGAATTCTCATTTTTCTCAATATTATCCATGGTTTATATTCCACACAGTTGAATACCTTTGCATAATCAGGAAAGCACAAGTGAACATCTTTCTGGTATTCTCTGCTTCCAGGCGAAATTCATCTGACATCAGCAATGATGTTCCTCGGTTCAAGTGCTCCTCTGAATCCAGCTCCTCAGCTATTTATTCCCATATCTGATCCTGCTCCTCTGTTTCAGTAGCTAATTCCCCAGAACTGAACAACCTATTCCGTCTTTGTAGTCTGTTCTTAGTCTGAAAGTCCTGCTGACTGTTCATCTTGGGTGACCCTGCCGGTATGTGAGATGCCAATGACATAGCTTCCAGCATCACTGCGGTTGCAAGGCAGGCAGTTTTCCCTTGTTCTGTTCACACAACTGCCTCTTGGTCTGCCTCTTCTGAATGAGCACAATCAAGTGGTCTGGAATTCCCACTCTTATCAAGGTTATCCATACATTGTTATGATCCACATAGTTGAATAGTCAATAAAGCACAAGCAAACCTCTTGCTGGTAGTCTCTGTTTTCAGTCAAGATCCATCTGACATCAGCAATGATATGTTGGGGGAGGTCAGATGCTCATATACATCCGCCCCGAGGGTGATCAGTTGCCAGACTGCAGTGGCCCCACTCCCTGCTGTTAAGGACAGTGGATGCCTGCAGTCATCTATTTGGTTCCTGTAGGTGGGGTTTACACCCTACTGATAATGGATCCTATGGAGACCCAGGGAACAGGTCAAAGTTCAGCTGCCATCCTAAATCTAGGATCCACCCCTCTTGTCACATGCATATCCCCAATCCCTCCTCTTCCTATTGTGTGTATGTCCCTAGACCACCCCTTCTCATTACTGTATTACCTATAGCACAGCCCCTTCCTGTGATGTATCTCCTCACCTGTAATTAGGGGGCTTGCATGTCCCCAGGGAAGATAAAAATCCTGGGCTAACATTAAATATCTCTCTCCCTCCACGTGGACCACTAAGCGGGGCTGAGGTGAGCATACTGCTATGAATAGTGTCTGACTCCATTTATTTCAATTCTTCTTCTCTATCTCTCATGCTCTCTATAACTACTATGATCTTTACTTATTATCGCTGTACAATTTTGCCTACCAGACCCATGATGATGTGTTAGGGGCTGGCTTCCCCTGACAATGATATATCCCTTGTTCCAAGTCCTCTTCTGAATCCAGCCTGAACCTCTGGCATCTCCTTATCAATGTATTGATGCAACCATTTTGGTCCTTAAAAAATCTGTTGTCAATTTGAGACTTAAGAGTGAAGGGGTACAATTTAGCTTGTCAATCAGGTCACAGCTTGATGACCTCATTTGGAGGCGCTAAGGAGATAAATAGCTCACTGAAGGCGGAACACACACTCACTCTCTGGGAGATATTCCTGTGGAGAAGACACGTGGAGCTATGCTAGAGCCCTGGAGCTGAAGAAGCCACGTAAAGACCCCTGACAGCGCTGAGATGCTTACAACGCCACTGGATCCACAAGACTTTCCACCCACTGGCCTGTGATCTTCCTGCATTTGGCATCATTGCATGTGTTGCATGAGTCTGAAGAAGAATTTATAGATGTATATTGGATATATGGGCTAATATGGGACTTATAGACTTGATCTGGACTGGGCTGGGATGTTTTCTCAATATTCAATTGCTTTGGTATATAAAGCTCTTTTTCAAACACATATGAGTCTCCCTGGAATTGTTTCTCAAGTCTACCTGGACTAGCACACCATTGTTAGATGATCTTCAGTAAAATTTTACATGAATGTGATATTGATGAGATTGTTCTATAATTTGTGCATTGTGTAGGTCACCTTTCTCCAGAATGGATACAAATATGGATCTCTTACAATCAGTTGGGCAAGTAGCTAGCTGTCTTTCAGTTTTGCTGGCATAGATATGTAAGTGCTCCCAGTGCGTTACCAGCTTGTTGAAACATTTCTATTGGGAGCCCACCAATTCCTGGGGCATTGCTTTCAGCTGAGACTTTCAGTGCAGCGTAGACTTCTCCCTTCAGTACCATTGATTCTTGCTCATATGCTATCTCTTGGAATGATTCGATGTTGACTAGTTCTTTTAGATACAACGATTCTGCCAATTCTTTCCGTCTTCTTTTGCTGCTTCCTTCTGGTATTATTCAATATTTTGCCCAAAAAACCCAAAGACCTTTCAATACTGTCACTTTAGACTCGAATTTTCCCTTTAGTTCTTTAAGTTTAAGATGTGCTGAGTGTGTTCGTTGTTTCTGGTTTTCTAACTCTAGGTCTTTTCACATTTCATTATAGTTTTTTATTTTGTCTTTGAAATTTTGTGTTCAGCTCTTTGAATTCATCATTTCGTCCATTTTCTGCAGCTGCTCTACAATTAAGAGCAAGTTTCAGAGTCTTTTTCTGACATCCACTTTGATCTTTTTTTTTCTTTCCCGCCTTTTTAATGACCTTTCCTTCAAGAACGGTGCTCTTGATGTCCTCCCATGTCCTCCCATGTCCTCTCATGGGCCATCAAGTCCTCTGTCATTAGTGCTCAATGCATCAAAGCTGTTCTTCAGATGTGCTAGAAATTCAGGTGGCATAGACTTTTGTTTTACTGATAAAGGTATTTGCTATGAACAAGGCTGGGTCTTTCACAATTCTATCATATGATCTCCAGTTTCATTTCTATCACCAAGACCATACTTTCCAACTACCGTTCCTTCCTCCTTATTTCCAACTTATACATTCCAATTTCCAATAATTATCAGTGCATCTTGATTACATATTTGATCAATTTCCAACGGAGAATGCAATGTCTTCATCTCTAGTTGTTGTGGTTGGTGCATACATTTGAATAATAGTTGCATTAAATGGAATTCCTTGACTGCAGATAGACATAACACGACCACAAACAACATGTTCTTGAGGAGGATCTTGAAATGTGCTTTTTGAGGATGAATGCAACTCCATCCATTCCCCTCTATTGTGTCATTCCCAGCAGAGTCAGCCTACGATCTCCCGATTTCAGCTCTCAAATGCCAAACGTCGATTTGTATGCGTCCCATTTCATTTTTCACAACTTCCAATGTTCCTAGATTCATACTTTGCACATTCCAAGTTTCAATGTTAATGGACTTTGCAGTCATTTCATTTCATTTTGAGCAAATGTGGGCCCCACAGGCTTTACTCCGTGCACAGGATTAGGTCGACTCCACCTTGAGAAGGCAGCTCTTCCTCGGTCATATTTTGAGTGCCTTCTGACCTGAGGAGGAGAAGCCTGGTGGCACGGTGTTACGAGCTGAACTGCAAACCATCAGCTGCTCCTTGGGAGCAAGACAGGGCTTTCTACTCCCATCAAGCGTTTCAGTCTCAGAAACTCACAGGGGCGGTTCCACTCTGTCCTACAGGGTCACTATGAGTCGGCATCGACTCTATGTCAGTGAGTTGGGTTGTTTTTTTGTTCTTGTTGTTCCTGACCTGAGGGGCTCATCATCTGGCACTAATTCTGGTAATGTTTTTATTGATAAGGTCTTCGGTAGCTGATAACGTTTCAGTGCTATCCCAAAGCTTTTCAGTGGCTAATTCCTCCTAAGTAGACCACCTACGCCTTCTTCTTGGTCTGTTCTTGGTCTGGAAGCTCTGCTAAAACCTCTCCACTCTGGGTGACCCTACGTGCATTTGAAATACCAGACGCATCGCTTCCAGCATCACAGCAACACACAAGCCACCGCAGCAGGACAAACTGACAGACACGTAGAGAAGAGTAGCGTTTATGTAACATTGTAAATATACTAAATGCAATGGAACTGTACACTTTGTTTCTGACTTTTATTGTCATTTAAGTGAAAGGTTAGCATGAATTGTACACTTAAAAATAAATTTGTCAATCTCCAAGGAGTTCTTTTTGACTATTAACCTGGCACGTCAAAAGCTTTGCCATCATGCAGAGCAGTAGTTCTCAAGCTTCCTCATGCCGCGACCCTTTCATACAGTTCCTCATGTGTGGTGACACCCCAACCACATTATTTTTCTTGCTACTTAATAACTATAATTTTGATACTGTTATGAGTCAAAATGTAAATATCTGATATGCAGGATGTATTAGGCAACCCCTTTATAAGGGTCGTTTGATCCCCCCCAAAGGGGTCATGACCCACAGGTTGAGAACCACTGGTGCAGAGTGTGTTTAAAAGTGGATTGCTCCCAGACGTCTCAGGGAGGGGCAAGTCTTCTCAGGGACTTGTCTGGGCATGTACTTCATGGAAATTGGGGTACTATGAACATACTCTGACCAAAGTGGTCAGAGGTCCCCAGAATAAGACTTCTAACCTTTTATAATCTGCAATAATATCTATATTCCAATTAATGGTCCATGTTCCTGCATCCTAAGGAGCTATGGTGGTGGAGTGGGTACGAGTTGGCCTTCGATCCACAAGGTCAGCAGTTTGAAACCACCAGCCGCTCCAAGGGAGAAAGATAGGGCTTTCTACTCCCATAGAGAGTTACAACCTCTGAAGCTCACAAGGGTAATTCCAATTTTTCCTATAGGACTTCTGGAAGTTGGCATTGATTAGATAGATGGCAGTGAGTTTGGTTCATTTGTTTTTCCTGCATCCTAGTGCCACCGGCAACTGTGATGAACTAATCGGCCACTAAGGGTTTTCTGAGAGATGTCCTATGCTTCCATCTTCTAGAATTAACAACACAGCCATAAATCCCGCAAGCACTGCCATGGCCTCATGCTGATGGTCTCCCTGGTTGAATTATTTGTCTTTGTCTTGCTTAAGACTTAATGAGTTGGTTCTCTATAAAACAACATCAATAAATCATTAAATTTAGTATGTGAATTTCACCCGCTTAAAATCAATTTTCCTTGATGCTTGTTATCTGGGAATACAGCTCAGACTTAGAGGGAAATGAAAAATCCCAGAGGATAAGGTCTGGACCTCTTCCCTTACTGGGTTCACACTACCAAGGGTCATATCCCATCCCACCGCTTCTATGACCTGGAACAAAGACTACGGCTCCACTTTGCGTCCCCTCTCCGGAGCCTCACCTGTCCAGTGGGCATCGCAATCCATGCACCCATGGTGCTGTGAGGATTCAGGGAACCATCAGTGTAACTCAGTTGGAAGAGTGCCTCGTATGTGTGAAGCCCTCAGTAAACACGAAGGGCAGCCACCTTTGCGATGCCCTTTGGTTGCTTAGTGGTTTCACATGTTCTTTTCTTTCCTCTGTAGAATGCCAAGAACAGTATTTAAATGTTACGTTCCATCCTGCGGCCTGGCACAAAATACCACTATAGTCCATTTGTAAAAGTTCATCCAACCTTGCCTTTCAACAACCATGTCATTACTCTGCTTGTCTTTTTCTAGGATTTAGGGTTGGATGCCACTGGATTCCCCTCTGGCTTCTCACAGTCAATGAAATGTTGGGCAGGAAGCAAGCAATTCTGAGAGGATTGAGCTGAACTGACAACAGTTAGGCTAGAGATGCCGGCATGCTGGGGGCGCCCTGGGCAGGGCCTGGTTCGCCGTCTCCTCTTCTGGAAACTCCAGAGCGACACTCAGGAGTCTACAAGAGGTCAGCTGGTTTGGGTGTCACTCGTTCCACGGTGCTAGGGAGAGAGGGTGGTGATGGGCCTTCTCAGTAAGGCCCATAGAGCACTGGGCTTGCTACACAGAAGTGGGTCATGCAAACAGTTAATGCCCTGAGCTGCTAACCACACGCTGCAGGTTTGAGTCCACTCAGAAGCCTGCTGATCTACTTCAAAAAAACCAATCATTACAAAGCCTGAGAAGCCAGTTCTGCTCTGACACACAAGGAGGTATCACCATGAGTTACAATCAACTCGATGGAAACTTTTTTAATCTCTGGGAGGGCAGAGGGGTGTCACTCATGCTTGCCTTCTTAGCCCAATACCGACCACTTTGCCTGGTACCTTGTAAAACAAGCAAACAAACTCACTGCCATGGAGCCAATGCTGACTGATAGTAACCCCTGTGGGCTTCCGAGACTGTAACTGTTTACAGGAGGAGAAAGCCCAGTCTTTTTCTTAAGGAGCTGCCAATGGTTTTGAACTGCTGACCATGTACATTGCAGCCCAATTTGTAACCGAATGCATCACTAGAGCTCCAAGAAAGCACCTAGCAAATAGGAATTCCTCTAGCATGCAAACTCAGCCAGGCCAAATGTGACACTAGACACACAGCAGATGTTTCATAGCTATTTCCAGTGATTTCCAGTGCTGTTTCTGCTGCAGAATTGGTGCTAACCGCCTCAGTGATCGGAGCCATTGAGACATATTCGCCTAGCTTGTAATACTCCGGTGTCATATTTGTGTAAGTGCACAGACCCTCAATAAATCACTGTAGGGGAGAACTCTAATAATCACTGAAATTAATACTCTGTCCGCTAAGATGCTTTGCCTGCTGTAATGGAGTATCGGACATCACTGGCATTAGCAGCAACAACACATGATTTGAGGAACTAAGCCAAGCCAGGCACTGGATCAGCTAAGAAGGGTGCAAAGAGGTCCAGGACACAGTCCTAGCAGAGGAAGACAGTGAGGCTTTGATCAGAGAGAAGCAATAGGCATTTCAAGCAGATAGGAAGGGACAGAGGAGCAAAGGTTGGTTCTCAGCTCATACGCTTTAAGGCAACAGGCACTGCCGGAAATGCGGGAAACCACACTGAGGACCCAGCTGCCAACAGCAGCAGGTATTGTCAGGGAAGTCCGCTACCTGAGTATGTGCTTCTGAAGCCAGGGGAGCAAGAAACCCCTCTACCCCCTCTACCTCTGTTCCTCATGCTTTCTCTTGAGCAAATGCCTCTCCCTGGCAGACTCTGACGAGGAACACTACAGCAAAGAATTCTGGAAAGTGTGCTTCGCAGGCTTTCGATTCCGGCAGTAAGGGTGGGATCGAGAAGGGATGGGGCCTTGACAATGAACGGGCAACTCCGTGGAAATAAGGGCAAGCAGCATTCCAAAAGCCTTGGTCCGAATCCGAGGCGCTGTATAGTCTGTGCCTAAAGGCAGGTATCATCATGAAAGTGGAGCGTGGAGGAGGGCTTCAAGATGGAGTCAGGTCCTCAGACAAGATGCAGTCGAGTGGGGAATGAACAAGAAGTGCAAGGGGGCACACGTCCACTTATTCACACTCTCATGCACACATGTAGTAAGTCATTCAGCGAACAGGGATTGCCATGCACTGGGCTCAGTACTTGGACGCTGAAACAGTGGGCGCCCCTCGGGATTTCTAAGAAAATAAATAGCACAGTGTTTTTAAGAAAATAGGCCAAGCTGACAACCACGTGGAAGAAGTTCATCACACTACAGAGTTTGTTGTTTGCTGTTTCTTCTCGCTAGCATAGCCTTCCCATTCTATCTCCTTCTGCCTCTTTACCCGAATACCCCCAACTCATTCTTTGGCTCTCTACTGAAACACTCCTTCAAGAGAAAAGTCTGGCTTGACACCGATGTTGTGTAGATGCTGCTGGGTTGATTTTGACTTACAATGACCCCACGTGACAGAGCAGAATTGTCCTATAGGGCTTGATTTTTAGATCGAAATTTTTACAAAAGCAAATTGTCAGGTCCTTCTCTTTGGGTTACCAGCTCAGCATGTAAGCATGGTGCCACTAGGGTCACTTGATCTCCATATTTCACGTTCTCAGTCCCTGGAGCTCTCCCCCAACTTGCCCCACTTAGAGGTGTGGTTTAATGTTTGTTTTCCCAAACTAGGAAGTACAGGACATACATAGAGGTCTAAATACAGGCATATACATATGGGAAAATATTTATATATGATGATGGGAAAATAGATCTATGTGCATATATTTATAGGTTTAGTATTAAGGTAGCAGATGGACATTGGGCCTCAACTCAAGTACTCTATCAATGCAAGAATACTTTGTTCTATTAACCTAGCATTCCCTGATGCTCACCTTCCTGACATGATTGCTAAAGACAAAGTGGGTGTATAAGCAAATGTGGTGAAGAAAGCTGATGGTGCCCAGCTATCACAAGATATGGCATTTTGTGTCTTAAAGGCTTGAAGATAAATAAACAGCCATTTAGCTGGGAAACAACAAAGACCACATGGAAGAAGCACACTAGCCTGTGTGATCACCAGATGTCGATGAGGTATCAGGTATCAAAGAACAAAAACTCATATCATTGTCAATGAGGGGGAGTGCAGAGTGGAGACTCAAAGCCCATTTCTAAGCAACTGGACACCCCCTTACAGAAGGGTCTCAGGGAGGAGACAAGCCAGTCAGAGTGCAGTGTAGCAATGATGAAACAACTGTCCTCTAGTTCTTGAATGCTTCCTTTCCCCCTACCCCCACCACTCCACTAGCATAATCGAAATTCTACCTTACAAATCCAGCTAGAGCAGAGATGTACACTGGTACAGATGAGAGCTGGAAACACAGGGAATCCAGGACAGATAAACCCCTCAGGACCAATAATGAGAGTAGCAATACCAGGAGGGAAAAGGGGGGGGGGGGGAAACCAATCACAATAATCTACCTATAACCCCCTCCCTGGGGGACAGGCAACAAAAAGGTGGGTGAAGGGAGACACTGGTCTGTGTAAGACATGAAATAATAATAATAATTTATAAATTATCAAGGGTTCATGAGGGAAGGGAATAAAATGAAGAGTTGATACCAAGGGCTCAGTAAAAAGAAAATATTTTGAAAATGATGGTGGAACAAATGTAAAAATGTGCTTGACACAATGGATGGATGGATGGATTGTGATGAGTTGTATGAGCCCCCAATAAAATTATTTTAAGAAAGAAAGTCATAAAAAAATTTTAATGTCTTTCCCATCAGATTGCAAGTTCCATGAGGGTAGGCAGCCCTCTGCCTTGCTCATTGCTCTTTCTCAAGCACTATTGTCATTCCATAAATATTGTTGCAATTCATCATTAATGATTTTAAAAGAAACAACACTGGAGTCGGGCAGAGCATTAGAGAGGCAATAATGATATTATGGAGAAGAAAGGATGTGGACCTAAAGTAAAGAAGAGATAAAATGATGGCCAGGAGATACAATGCTAGGATCTGCAGAACATTCAAGAAGCAGAGGTTTTGGACTCTTCTGGAGGTAAAACTGATAGGCCTTGCTGACGGATTAGATGTGGAAATTAGAGAAAGACAGAATTCAAGAAAGCCTCAAGAATGTTATCTGGAAATGAGCATGATGTCTCTAAAGTAAAGCACAGACATATATAATCTATAGATATAGGAATGGATCTAGGGCTCGCACTTGATTTTGACCCCAATCTAAGAACAATTAGGTCTTATGACATGGCTCTACTCCAAACTCTCCCTCATGAAGAGATCACTGAAACTATGGGTGCTACAGCAAAGTGTGGTGAAGAAACCAATGCCTGGCTGTCAAAAAGAACAGCATCTGGGCACATTTTTTTTCTTTTTCTTTCTCCAATCTGGGCTCTTAAAGGCTTATCTTAAAATAAACAGGCATTTTAAGGGAGGCATCAACTAAATCCATAAGAAGCCTACCAGTCTATGTAATCCAAGGCTGTAAGTAATAAAATCAAAATCCAAAAGAGGGAATGGCATCAGAACTTAAATGATGCACATCTGGTTTGCAGAAGACCGGTGGAAGGCCAAAACCCATTTGAAGGGTCCTCACATAGATGCAGTGTCCACTGACTCCCCTCCAACCACGGTCGGGGATACAAATAGTCTTGCTATCAGACAGAAAGCATTGTAAAGTCCATTGTGGCAGATGAAGTTGGGTTAAAATGTTATACTTCCTCCTTTGATTTCTCTTTTCTCCCATTGTCAAGTTTCCACCTTTAATATTTGCTGCTTCCTTTTCTATTGATGCTTTTCTCTGCTTTGTCTAGTCATTGTTGTTGGGTGTTTGGTCTGCTTCCTCTTGGTGTCTCATTTGGCGTTCTGTATAAAATATTCAGGATAGGTATATCAATAGAGACCGTAACTGGATTAATTACCCATGGGAATGACAGTGGAGGCTGGGGGGAAATGGGGAGCTAGCAATAATGAGTAAGAGAAGAAAATGTCCTGAAATTGATTGTGATGATGATTTCACAACTCTTCTCAATATGATTGAATGATTAAATTGTAGTTATCTGAAGTATATGCCAACAAACTATTATTGACATTTTTTTCTCTTGGGCATTTGGACATAAGAGGTTACAATTTCCTGTGATGGAGTGGTAATGAGTTTTGAAAGAAGAATCTGGTGCTCTCATTTTGGATGAAGAGTAAGGGGAAAAGACAGGCTGAGTTCCCAGGTGCTGACCTGGGCTGTCATTCTCTTAGATGAGAAATGAAGAAGATGAACTGAGCTTAAAAGGAATTAAATTCTAAACCTGTTGAGTTGAGATAGCCACTGAAACATTCAAAACATCCAACGAGACATTTCCAGATGGAAATAAAGATGTGGACATGGTGGTGGTTGAAGTCTACAGAGAAGGGCAGTCAGTGGGGTATGAGTCCTTGAGTCGTTTAAATGGTTAACTCACTCAACCGCAAACCCAAAAGCTGTCGGTTTAAATCTAACCAGAGACTTCTCAGGAGAAATACTTATCAATCTACTTCCAAAAAAAACAACCATATGGAGCACAATTCTACTCTCACACACAGTCGACTCAACAGCAACTTGTTAGAGAGGTGAGAATACCAGGAGGCTACATAAAACCAAGACTAATATTATCAAAAAAGAGAGTTTTAAAAAGCAAGAGTGAAAAAAAAGATTAGTATCTTGGAATGGTCAATAGGAGCCAGATTTTAGAGGTCTTTATCCAGAAACATCATCATTAGTGATAGTAATAAATGCAGACCAGCTAGTTCATCCAGCCTTGGCCATCAGTGCCACTGGCCTGCTGGGGACTGAAACACAGTGTGGTCAAGTGTCCAGGGTCTTGATCCATATGGTAAAGATGTGAGGCAGAGAGTAGAGATACTCTATCTGAAACAGGTAGCGACTGACTTGAGTTAGCTGGAGAGAAAACCGGAATTTCAAAGGCCGTCATTATGTGTGCATGGTCCTTAGAAGCAGGCCCTCAGCAATGACAAAGGGCAGCAAGCATCCCTGAGGACCCTGTGGTCCAGCCAGCGCCAACGCCAGCCACAGATCGCCCATGGTGAGTCTGGTGCCGACCAGAGCTTTGGCGCCACGTGAACCATAGAGTTTTGAGTTTATGTTCCAGAAGGCTCCGCCAGACAAGTGCATACAATGTGCTGGTCCACCTTTCCATTTTAATGGTCCTGCAGAAGACAAAGACGGCCTGAGGCAGAAACCACACGGTGACTCTTTCAAACCTTGGCAGTCCTGTCTTCTACCAGACCACTGTGGTCTGGGGCTTCAAAAGCAATTCCAAAAGACAGTTCTGGCAAAACATAACCATAGAGGGAGACAGAAATGAGTTGCTTGTTTACAGAAAGTACTGGTGTGCATGGTGAGTGACTGTGTGCACTTGAAGTTGGTGGAAGCTTACTGATACTTGAGAATACATGTGTCACAGGAGGATCTGCCTTGCCATGTGGACTGAAGAGACCAATCCTTCTGGACATACACATCGATGTGACAAAAGCAAGCAAGTCAGACAGAGGGAGTAGCAAAGACAGTGTGGCTGATAGCGTGTTTATGAACGTCTGCATAAGATTCACTGTGGCAAATACACTTTGCACATACACATTATACGATTGTTTTAAGAAAATCATATCATTGTGAATGAGGGGGAATGCAGAGTGGAGACCCAAAGCCCAGCTATAGGCAATTAGAATCCCCTTACGGAAGGGTCTCAGGGAGGAGATGAGCCAGTCAGGGTACAGTGTAGCAAAAATGTAACATAAAACTTTCCTCTAGTTTCTAAATGCTTCCTCCCCCCCCCCCCCCACCACCACACACACACACTATCATGATCCCAATTCTGCCTTACAAATCTGGCTAGACCAGAGGATATACACTGGCACAGATAGGAACGGGAAACACAAGGAATCCAGGGTGGATAATCCTTTCAGGACCAGTGGTGAGAGTGGTGATACCAGGAGGGTTGAGGGAGGGTGGGGTAGAAAGGGGGAATCATTTATAAGGATCTACATGTTACCTCTTCCCTGGGGACAGACAACAGAAAAGTGGGTGAAGGGAGATGTCAGATAGTGTAAGATACGACAAAATAATAATTTATTAATTACCGAGGGTTCATGAGGGAATAGGGAGCAGGGAGGGAGCGGGGAAAATGAGGACCTGATACCAGGGGCTTAAGTGGAGAGCAAATGTTTTGAGAATGAGGGCAATGAACGTACAAATGTGCTTTACACAATTGATATATGTATGGATTGTGATAAGAGTTGTATGAGCCCCTAAAAATGATTTTATAAAAGAAGAAGAAAATTTATAAAAAGAAAAGAAAATCCTTTGGTTCCATTTACTGTCAGAAGCTACAGCGACTCAACAGGGCAGCGAGCTGGACAGGGCTGCTGCTCTCTGAGGAAGGGGCTAGCCCTGAGAACTCTGCCTGGTCAGAGGAGAGAGGGAGGAAAGAGCAAGGACACAGAGCTGCATGTGGGAGTCTTTGAGCAAAGCGTTACCTCATTCAGGCTCCTCTTCTCAGAGGAAGGGGAATGAACAAGGCAGAGATGTCTTTCAAAGAAATGCTTTCTAGGAAACAGAAGCCAGAGTAGCACAAGTATATAGAAGTTTGATCCCTCTGTGTTCCTAGAATGTGCCTTGTTGGAGAAGACAGGCCCACTCCTCTTGGCCCCAGGGTGAGGCTCTGTCCCGTGGAAACAAGGAGGCAAAACCACCAGAAGAGGGCAGCACTGAAAAGGAGCAGAGAAGGGGGCTGCGAACAGTAATTACCATATATACTAAAATTTTATTATTATTGTAGCATTGTCATTTTTCTCTTCAATTCTATTAGAGTTTGAGTTACCATATATACTCGTGCTTAAGCTGAATCTTTCAGCACATTTTTAAGTTTTTGTGGTAAAATTAGAGGCCTCAGCTGATACTCGGGCCGGTTTATACTCGAGTATATACGGTAGGTCTAAAAGTGAAGCCTAAGGCTAAGGGTGTGACATAAAGGCCTGACAGGAGGAAGATACAACCAAAGAGACAACTTCTAGTTCTGTTCAGTTCTGTCCTATCCCACAAGCACTGAGCACCCACCTGGATGCTACAAGAACTGAACAAACAAACAAACATGGCTTCAGAGATCACAATGTTCTAGACAAATGGGTTTTGAGAGTGTTTATATGACAATGGTAGGAGATGAACACAGGGTCTTAGGATAGATCAGAGGGGTTAGCCAGGGGTAAATAACACCTAGCCTTACCCAGGATGCTCAAGGAATGTGGTGTAGTTGGGTGACTTTATGTCATCTGTACACTCTCCTGGCTAGGGGGTGGAGTCAAACCTGTCTATCATGCAGTAGCTTGATGGCACCTCCTTGGGGGTGTGGCCTGCTGTAGTGAGGGACTCTGGGAACTGCTTTCTTTCTTCCCCTTCCCCTTCCTCCACTCTGGGACTTCACTAGGACTCTGTGTCTGCCTCCAGTGGCAGTCCCAACCCTGAGAGCTGTCTACGCCCTGCCATGCTTCCACCAACCTTAGACCCACAAGACTGCACTGACCAGCCTGTGATCTCCCTGCTTCCCACTTTACCTTTCTGCACCATCAGCCGGCAGCCCTGTGAGTTGGAAGAGGGCCCAGTTAGCTTCAGTCCTATGGACTCGCGTTAGACTAGGTTGGGGTACTTTCTTGATGTAAAGGTGCTGCTCAATATAAAGTTCTTTCTTGTATATAGACGCATGTCACTGGATTTGTTTCTCTAGACAACCTGGCCTAACACAGTATGTACCTGTAAAAATGGACATATATGCCTTGAAAGCAGTTGCAATATTGAGTATATGTGTGCATTTCTGGCGTGCATGCATGTTCATATGTATAATATATCACCCCATAGTGCCTGGACAGAATTTTGTTTGTTGAATGGGCTTATGAACTCATTTTTCTACTGATGTCTCTCTGAATATTTCTCTGCTTCTTTTTTACATCTTACTTCACCTCTTTTCCTTTGCTGGAAATGCCCAAAGAATTTCATTTGGGGATAAAGTCCAGTGTACTAGGGTCACCCAGATACAGAAACGTCCGATTGCGGCATAGGCAATATTGAAAGAAAAATACCTGTGGCCCACAGAGCTGGAATAAAATCATCATCCCCAGCCTTCAGTGCTCGATGTGTGCCAGGGACTGGTTTAAGTGCTTTAAGTACTAACGTGCTAAATCAGTTAATCCTCACAATGACCCAATAAGGGGGGGGGGGGTGGGTATGTGAAAGACCGGGCTCTGATGTGCACAGGGGTCGTGTGACTTGCTCTGGGTCCCAGAGTGAACCAATGGCAGAGCTGGGCAGTCAGGCCTCAGACTCAGTTCATGCTGCATCCCACCCTTACAGCTGAAAATAAGAGTAGAAGCAGCTTGAGTTTACACTACAGTGTGCAGGCCAAAGACCACTAGGAAAACCCTTCTTAAGTCTCATCATCGCGACCAAGTCATTGTTGCCTAACTTCCTTGTGTGAGGCCAGGTTGACTAAGGAAACCAATCCAGTGACACTCAAAGATGTATGTTACACTCAGCTATGTACAAGAAAGAACTTTATATCAAGAAATAATTATGTATCAAGAAAGCATCCCAGCCCTTCCAACTCAAGTCAATATGTCCAATACTAGTCCGTAAGACCCTCTTCAGACTCACACAGAGACATGCAATGATGCAGAATGCAGGAAGACCCCAGAGCAGTGGCTGCACAGTCATGTGGACCCAAGGTGGTAGAAACATGACAGGGCACCAGCAACACTCAGGGTGGCCGCCAGAATTCCAACAAGCAGGAAGGGGAAGTATTAGAGAGAGGAGGTTCCCAGGGGCCTTTCTTCCCCTTCCCCTTCCTCCACTCTGGGACTTCACTGGGACTCTGTGTCTGCCTCCAGTGGCAGTCCCAACCCTGCTATCAAAGGCTTGTAGAAAGAAAATGATTTGGGAATGATGCTGGCAACAAATGTGCAATGTGCTTGACACAATGGATGGATGGATGGATTATGATAAGAGTTGTACGAGCCCCCAATAAAATAATTTTTTGATAGCAGCTCTCATTGTCCCCTCCCTTCCCCACCCTCACTCCCTCGTGAACCCTTGATAATTTATTAATTTTTAAAATTTTTTCATGTCTCACACTGACCGATGTCTCACTTCACCCACTTTTCTGTTGTCCATCCCCCGGGAGGGGTTATAGATAGATCATTGTGATCGGTTCTCCCCTTCTCCTCCGACCTTCCGCTTCCCCTCCTGGTATGGCTACTTTCAATACGGTCCTGAGAAGTTGATCTGTCCTGGATTCCCTGTTTCCAGCTCTTATCTGTACTCATGTACATGCTCTGGTCTAGCCGGATTTGTAAGGTAGAATTGGAGTCATGATAGTGGCGGGGGTGGGCGGTGTGTGTGTGGAAACATTAACGAACTCCAGGGACCTTCTTATGTGTAGGCCACACCCCTGAGGAAGCATAATCAGACTGTGACCTGATTGCCTGGTCGGATTCCACTCCTACATTTTCATACATCTTATACTTCAGGAGGGACTGGTAGGCCCTGAATTCAACATAGAGCACTCATCATCAGTTTGCATACTGCAGTAGCTTGTGCATTGCTATGCTTCTGAAAACGATTCCACCAGTATTTCAAATACTAGCAGGGTAGCATGGTCAACATGTTTCAACGAAGCATGCAGATTAAGAGGGAAATTTGCTTCCCCAAATTAGCTAACGAAAATCTACGGATCACACCAGAACACTTTCCAACTCACTTGCTTTAGATATGGCATCAGAAGGGTACAATTGCTGGAGGAGGACATCTGTGGAGTGAAGCAGAGGACCAGCAAGAGCAAGGAGCCCGTTGGTGAGATGGATCGGCCTAACAACTTAAATAATGGGCTCAAACATGCCAGAGATGTTGAGGACGGTTGGTCAGAGTCACCTGGATGGCAGCTGTCTTTCTATCGAAATTCCAAGAGCTTCACGGATGGTCGCTTTGGGCCAGGCTTTCGTTCTCGAGGTAACGCACATTAGCCACAAATATCATGATGGCGTGATAATCATGGAGGACATCATTTTCTCCATCGCATAGTAGGTTCTACTGCAGTGTGGTCTTAGGAGAGCAGGAAGATCTAGGGACTAGAATCAAGGCCAGCCTGGCAGAACCTGTTTTCTTGGCCTCAGATAAACATCCATGTTGTGGACTCACCACCTGAAAAATGAAGCTAATGGTCCTTGAGCCCCATTAGAGCACGACAAGGTATGAAAGCCCACCTCAGTATCTGAGAAGTCTGAATCTTTGCCCAGGAACTTAGTTATACCATGACCTATTAATCCAAATGATACCATTAACAATGGTTTTTTTATTCTTTCCCAATATTTTAATCTATATCAATGAGAACTCAACCTATTAATGTAGGGGGTGAGAGGTACTTAAATGAAGCAAAATGGGGAAAAAAGAGAATCCTACCAAAAGCCTCCGTGGTAACTATGGACATCCCCCACAGATGAAGTCAACAGTGAAGTACCCACATGTGTGGGCCTGTTCTCTTGTCTTCATTACATCAGCTTTTCCTCCTACACTGCAGCGCCCCTCTCATTACTACACACGGTCTCCTCTTCCAGGCACAGAGCCCTGTGGTTAAAGCAGGAGGCTGAGGTTTGTACACAATCCCAGATCAAACCAGAGTGGGAGACACGTCAACCCCTCCCTAAGGAAAGACTTCAAATGAGTTTAATCGCTACTTTCCTGATTCAATAATAGGATCTGTCAGCTTATTCTGGCTATCACCTAAAATTCAATGCATTAATTTATTCCACAAACATTTGTGGAATACACACTGTGTGCTGGGCACTGGTATTGGGACTGATGATATAGAATTGAACAAAATAGACTCATTATCACTATCATCAATCATCATCCAATTATCATCGTCCTTCCCTGAAGGAACTTACATTGATAGATGAAAAGACAGGCTAGCATTCCTATAGAGGAAAACCAGAAGCCAGCGGTCATCAAGTTGACTCGGATCCATATGACTCCGTGTGTGTCACAGTAGGACTCAGCTCCATGGGGCCTTCAAGTTCATGTTCCAGAAATAGATTGCAAAACTTTTCTTCCAACGTGCCCCTGGGGGGACTCAAAAGGTTAACAGTCAACACAGGAACTATCTGCACCACTCAGAAGCCCCTCCTGTGGAAGAAAGGAGTCAACACTGATGAAGTATTGCCCTGTAGATTCCTCATAGCAGGAAGGAGTCTATTGTTTCATCTGTCTTTTAGAGAATATGCAATAGATTCCTTAGCATTGTGCAAGATGCTAAGAGCATGATATTGCTTCTATTTCAATGCATCAGTTTAGGTAGTCATCCCTGTATTTTTTCCTCCCTCCTACTTTCCTGAGAACGGAGTTCTGTTCGCATACTGGGTATGAACTATACTGTTAACTACTAGGTTCTTGGGAGAATGAGAGGGCTTTCTACTCTTGTAAGGTGTGCAGGATTGTATCTTTTCACCATACTTGTTCAATCTATATGCTGAGAAAATCTATCTAGGCAAATCATCAGCAAAATTGGGTTACAGGAAGAGGACTGTAGCATCAGGATCGGAGGAGGGCTCATTAATAACCTATAATATGCAGATGATATAACCTTGCTTGCTGAAAGTGAGGAAGAATTGAGGCACTTGTTGATGAAGATCAAAGATTGTAGCCTGTTGTATGGATTCCGACTCAATGTCAGGAAAACTCAAAATGCTCACAACTGGACCATTAGGTAACATCATGATAAATGGAGAAAAAGTTGAGGTTGTCAAAGTCAACTGTGCTTTGTTTGGATCTACAATCAATGCTCATGGAAGCAGCAGTCAAGAGATCAAAAGATGTATTGCATTAGGTAAATGAAGACCTTTTTAGAGTATTGAAATGAAAGGATGGTACTTTGAGGACTAACGTATACCATGGTATTTGCCATTGCCTCATGTGAAAGTTGGACCTGTGAATAAGGAAAACCATAGAAGAGTTGATGCATTTGAATGGTGGTGCTGTGTAGTAGTTACATAATCTGGTGTTAATTTGGGACTTGAGAGGATTAAGAGTGAAGGGGTGGAGTCTAGTCTGTCAATAGAATCATAGCCAATGAGACCTCTGAGTGGGCATGGCTTTCTCCTGAGAATTCTGGGAAATCTGATTTTTCCTCCTTGGAGGTGGGAGACACCTCTCTCTTTACTCACTCCTTGGGAGATATTGCAGCTGACAAGCAACATGGATCTACCCTGATGCAGCCCTGAGTGCTGGAGAAGCCACATGGAGACCCCTGCCAGCACTGAGATGCTTACAATGCCACTGTAACCAAAGACTTTGTACCCACGTGCCTGTGATTGTCCTGCATTTGGGCCCATTGCATGTGTCTCATGAGTCTGAAGAGGATTTTATAGATTGGTATCAGACACATGGTCTAATATTGGACATATGGGCTTAGACTGGACTGGGCTGGGCTGCTTTCTTAATGTACAATTGCCTTTTATATAAAACTCTCTCTTACACACATATGCGTGCCCATGGATTTGTTACTGTAGTCTACCCGGACTAACACCTGCTGTGAAAGGCAATTATGTACAGGGCATATTTCATTCAGCTTTATTAACTTAATTTTTTTCTTTCTACCAAAAGCTTTTAACCCTAGGGTGGAAAAAATTTCTCAACCCCTACAGAGAAAGCTGATCCTGAGAAGATCAGGTGGAATGACAACTGCTTTTGGGAAGTCGGGTTACTAACTGCCCATGAAAAGGGCTACTTGCCTTTTGTTTTCTCAGGTGAAGAAGAGAGCAAATGGGTTCTTCCTTGGCCATGAGTGTGACCCAGACCCAGGAAGGAAGGTACAACTGACCGTGTGACACAGGTGATGAGAGAACCACCCAGAGACCTCTTTCCTGTGGCAGATATGATCAGAAACATCAAAAAGATCTCGTCAATTCGTGAGAATGGCAAGTGTTGTCTCTCTGAGACTTACAACCATCTCTACGACAGCTGCTGCTTCCAGGAAGACACTCGAGGACTGTATCCAAAGTGAACATTCTGTGCAGACTCTCATTTACTCTGGGCAAAGGTGCATGACGACTTGGAAGGAAAAGTGGTCACGCTGCAACAAGCTGCCCAGTGGTTAAGAGATCCGATTACAGACGTGCAGCAGCAAGTGATGCTGAAAAGTCACTGGAACATTCCAGATGTTGGTGTATCCCCGTACATGAATAGTTCTTAATTAGAAAACATCCGCAAAGATTTAAAGGAAGCATCTGGGGTCTTAAAGGCTTGAAGGCAAATAAGCGGCCATCTAGCTCAGAAGCAACAAAGCCCACAGAGAAGAAGCACACAAGCCTGTGTGAACACGAGGTGTAGAAGGGATCAGGTAGCAGACACCAAAGAACAAAAACCATCATTGTGTGATCACCTTCCCCACATAAACGCTGAAGATGAATGTGTGCATAAGTAAGTGTGGTGAAGAAGGTTGATGGTGCCTGGCTATTGAGAGATATAGCGTCTGGGGTCTTAAAGGCTTGAAAGTAAACAAGCAGCCAACTAGCCCATAAGTAACAAAGTCCATGTGGAAGCAGCACACCAACATGTGTGATCATGACGGGCCGAGGGGACCAGGTTTCAAGTACCAAAGGCAGTGGGGAGGGGAAATCATATAATCGTGAATGAGGGGAGCGCATGATGGGGACCCAATGCCCATCTGTAGACAACTGGACATCCCTTGCAGAGGGGTAGTGGGGAGGAGATGAGTTACTCAGGGTTCATTGTAGCAATAATGAAACTCAACAACCTTCCTCTAGTTCTTAAACGCTTCCTCCCCTTAACTATCATGATCCCAATTTTACCTTGCAAACCTGATTACACCGGAGGATGCACAGCGGTACAAATGGGAACTGGAAACACAGGGAATCTAGGACAGATGAACCCCTCAGGGCCAGTGGTGAGAGTGGTAATACCAGGAGGGAAGGGGGGTAAAAAGGGGGAACCGATCTCGGGAATCTACATATAACCTCCTCTCTGGGGGATGGGCAACAGAAAAGTGGGTGAAGAGAGGTGCCGGGCAGTGTAAGATAAGATAAAATAATAATTTATAAATTATTAAGGGTTCATGAGGGAGTGGGGAGCGGGGAGGGAGAGGGAGGGGAAAAGGGAAAATGAGGAGCTGATTCCAGGAACCCAAGAGGAAAGTGAATGTTGAGAATGATGAGGGCAATGAATGTCTAAGTGTGCTTTACACAATTGATGTATGTATGGATTGTGATAAGAGTTTTATGAGCCCCAATAAAATGATTTAAAAAAAAGAAACATCTTATTAGATGTCAAACAGCTAACAAAGGAGGTTTTCAATACATTTAGGGATGGGTTAAAAACATTCCCTGGCACTAACGTGATTAAACAATTGGTGAATAGGTGGAAGGTGCTTGACCCCGAGCCTAGGTTCAAAGTCTTTCCCATAGCGTAGGCTCTGGTCTGACTGTATTGCTTATTGTCACTGTTTTTGTCCTTGCGGTTTCCTGCTGCTTCTATCGAAGGCTCCAGTCTTAGAGAGCAACCGTGTTGCATAGGGAGCCCTTTGGAAACATAGACCAAAAGGGGGGAATGTGGAATACTGAGGACATGGAAGGGAGTGTACGCAGCCTAAACCTCTGTGCATAACCCCACGATCTGGGAGACCGGCTCTAGTTAGAGAAAGATCACTAAGTTCTGAGATAGAGATGGAATCAAATACACTTTCTCCAGACTGAAAAACACCCCAACAACAGCCCCCCCCATAGGTGCTACCATAAAAGGGGTCTCATACTGGCATTGGGCTGCCCGCTATGCACCTGGAGGCTACCTGTCTTTCAAAGCTGTCAGTGTCCATCCCACCCAAAGTACTGCTGACTCCCTTCTGAGGTCACTCCTTCTGACACTGGTCACAGATTGTTCCCCAGGGGAAAGCTCAGGGACAAACAAGGGTAAGCCACTGACTCATCTATTACCTGTCCACTCTCTTCTGTGTGTGCCTGTTGGAGGCTTGTAAACCTCCTGATGACATAACCCCATTGAAAAATACACAAATCTCTTGATTCCGACATCGGGACGAGGAGTCCCTGTGCCTCGCTATCTCTCAGTCTGTCTTATTGTCCATAATTGCACCCGCTGCTCCTAAGGACCCACTCCATTGGGGGGCTGGATCCCACAGTGCTGGAGCAGAATCTTGCAAGTACCACGGGCTGCTGAAAGGACAAGTCGGTCTGTATTGAAAGAAGTAAGGCCAGAGTGTCCTTAGAGGCAAAGATGGCAAGACTTTGTCTTACATGCTTTGGACATATTTCCAGGAGAGACCAATCCCTGGAAAAGGACATCATGTTTGGTAAAGTGGAGGGGCTGCGGAAAAGAAGGTCGTGAAGGAGATGGCTCAACACTGGCTGCACCAAGGGGCTCGGGCACAGGAAGGGTTGTGAGGATGACGCAGGCCCGGGCAGCCTGTCATTCTGTGGTGTGCTGGATCGCTGTGGATTCGAGGGCACCTACAACACCCACCCTGTAGAGAGCTGCATTCATGGAAATGCACTGGGGCGGCTCTGCCCTGTCCTTTAGGGCCGCTCTGAGTCAGGATCAACCTGATGGCTGTGAGTTTGGAATTTGGTATCTTCGTGCGGTAGAACTAGTTCACGCTGAATTATATCCAAGGACAGGAAGCCAAACCTCCAGTGGAAGCTAAAAGCAGGGTCCGGCAAGAAGAGCTTAAGCTTTCATCTTCTAATGAAGTGGTGACTAAGAGAGTTCCGTGCTTGCTGAGTGCCTTCTGTGTGTTGTCCTGTGCCGAGCACCGTGAGAAATCCATGCTCTGGCACAACACGAATCCACCCCTCGGAGAGACCAGACACGGAATAACTAGCAAATGCCACGCGATCATCTGGCCATTGATGTACTGTTTTAATTTTGTCTTCTAAAATACATCAGGACAAAACTCAAAGTCACAAGGTTTGACTGCCAGCTGATGAACTCAGCAGGAGTCAGGGGTACCCAGGAATATCTTTCCTACCTGGACGTAAACTCGCCTGCAGGGACGGGATGATCAGATCAGGCCCTGGAAGGAAGCCTGGGAGATTACTTTTGACAGATAAGGAATGGCCAGGGAGAGTGCTCTTCTCTTACTCTCCCCCCTCCACTCCCACCCCCACACCTGCACCCCTACCCCCCACCCGTGTGCCAGCATGGGCCCCTGGCATCCCAACATCCCCAAAGGCTACACATTCCTCTGACTCCAGTGCTGCTGGATGGGTGTCCTCCAGGTTCACCTAGACCTTGAGTCTTCCCTCTGGGAAGGCCTGACCAGGTGCAGGCCGCATCAGGATGAGCCCTGGGACTGGCCCCAGTTTTCCACTTCCACTCCCTGTCCGACCCTCTAGGAAAAAAGAACTCTCCGGGTAAATTTTTTCTGAGCACAAAACTTCATCCACAAGCAGCTGGTGGGTTTGAACTGCTGACCTTGAAGTTAGCAGCCCAGTATGTCACCTACTAGCCACCAGGGCTCCTTTTTTTTTACCCCTTAAAAAAACAAACAAAACAAAAAACTCACTGCCATCAAGTCAATTCCAACTCATGCGGATGCTATTGGAGGGAGCAGAACTGCTCCTGTGGGTTTCTGAGGCGGCAACTCTTTTTTTTTAAAAAAAAACATTTTATTAGGGGCTCATACAAGTCTTATCACAATCCATGGATATACATACATCAATTGTATAAAGCACATCTGTACATTCTTTGCCCTAATCATTTTCCTTTTTTTTCCTTTTATTTTTTAACATTTTATTAGGGGCTCATACAACTCATCACAATCCACACATATACATACATCAATTGTATAAAGCACTCTTTACACAGCAAAAAGCTGCATCCTGCTCCCGAGCCCTAGCTTGTGGTTTTGAACTGCTGACCTTGCAGTTAGCAGCCCATCACTTAACCACTTTTGTCACCAGGTGACCAAAAGCAGCTCATTTCCACTACATGTGATTCTGTCCTTTTGTCAGACGGGTTTGGAATTTAGCAACAGCAACCTAAGGAGAAGGAAGAAGGAGAAAACAGCTGCCACTCGCCTACCATCTTCTCCCAGTCGGAAACCCACCAAGCCCATTGCAAAAGAAAACAGGGGCGACTCTTGTCCCTGAAACCACAGGACACGTTGTGTTTCAGCCTGAGCCACACGCAGCCGGAGGGGAGTGTGCTGAAGGGCCCAGAGGTGGATCCGAAACCTCAGAGCAAGTGTAGACTTCCCTGAGGGGAGAGAAAGGACAGCCGCGCTTGATCAGCTCAGCGTTCCCGAGGGCTGTGCCTGGGCACCGAGTGGCAGGCAGAGTGCTGTTGCTCTCCCCAAACTCAGCTCCAGCTGGCGCGTGGAAGCCACCAAGCCAGACAGCCTCAGGCGAGTTCTGGTCTCTCCAGTTCGCAGGGAAGGCTCTCTCTGTTGGGCCGGAGGACTGCTTCCGCCAGCTGATGAGCAAGCACGGAGAACGAGGCCATCGGTCCCAGGTTCCCTGGGAGCGGGCTCTGCAGGGCGGTGTGCTTCACCCAAGGAAGCAGAGGTGCACTGAGGACAGCGGGTGTCTGTGGCACAGTCTCTAAAGCGCACTCCACCCCCAGTTCAAGCATCTAGGGACGCTTTCTACAAGGCACCCCTCCTCTTGATTTCAAAATGAATCCATGTTGCCAGAAACACCTTCCTCCTTTGTATGTGTGACTCCTCGCTTGGGCTTCCCTGGGAGCAAGCACCCCACTGGAAAGCCCGACCCGCGTGCTACAGCTCTTCATCGCTTTCCTGCTTGAGGAAGGAGGTGGGGCTGCACTGGCTTAATATGTAAAGTGCCATGCCTGCCATGCCTTAGATAGACCTCTGCAAGGAGTACGGGGGGGGGGGGGGGTGCTCATGGGGGATTATACAGGCTGGGCGCTCCATGCCAGTGTTTGGGAGGTGGCTCGTGAGAGACCTGCCCTCTCCCGTGGCATGCTCCAGGGGCTCATTTGGTCTGTCTTCTTCGGGAAAAGAGATCCAAGTCTAGCTGATCCTCAGTGCCCTGGAGCGTGTGGTCTTTGCCATGTTGGGAAGGGAGAAATGGAGGGATGGACTTTCCTCGAATCCAGTAGCTTGGGGCCACAGAGAAAGTCCAGGAATAAAATTCGTGAGTCCCTTCCTTTCCCAGTTCCACACCAGCCGTGTCTGGTCAAAGGCAGTGTGAAGCATTTCACTCCAAGGAGCCCCTACGATGCAGGATTTTACAAAGGTATGTGGGAAAGTCCTGTTCTTTCCTTCCATTTCTCCACGAGGTTTCTGACGTCTTCTCTTACGTGTCACCGTGATCTTCTCAGTCAGCTAATAATATGTGGCAGACAGTAACTTCTGCAAAACCAGGGGCCTGTGATAAAGCCCGCCAGGAGGGGCTTTGGTGACCCATCAGGCCAGAACTGGTTCGGTAAAGGAGATCGCTTTCGCCTCCTTGCATCTCTTGTTCCGAGGGGAACTCTCTCATGTCTACCTCATCCCTGGTGGTCCTCCTTCCCCTCACCAGTCCTTGGCGACACTCCTGTGTGCTCCGCATGCATATTCCTCCTCTACCTTTCTCTTTAAGATCATTGTACTGGGGCCTCTTACAGCTCTTATAACAATCTAGACTTCTATTGTAGCCAGCATATTTGTACATTTGTTGCCATCATCATTTTCTAAACATTTGCTTTCTATTTGAGCCCTTGATATCAGTTCCTCTTTTTACTCTCCCTACCCCTAGAATGACCCCTTAATAAATTATAAATTATTATTTTCATATCTTACCTCAACCACTGTCTCCCTTTGCCCTCAGTTTCTTCCCCACTCCTCTGCCCCTCTTCCCCCTACCCTCCTCCTATGGCTACTCTCATTTTTGCTCCTGAGCAGTTTATCTGACCTCAATTCCATGGAAATGCTCTGGCCTAGTCCTCAGTGAAAGGCAGGATTGGGGTGATGATAGTGGAGGATGAGGAAGCCTCGAGGAACCAAAGATATATTGTGTTTCATCGGTGCCGTACTTAACCCAGGTTGACTCATCCCTTCCTTGCAGCCCTTTTGTGAGGGGATGTCTCATTGTCTACAGATGGCTTTTGTGTCTCTGCTCCGACCACCCACCCCCCTCATTTTCAACAATGTTTGTTTGTTTGTTTGTTTTGGGCCTCATGGTCGCACAGGCTGATGTTCTTCTTCCATCTAGGCTTGTTGCTTCTCTGCTAGATGGCCACTTGTTTAACTTCAAGCCTTTAAGACCCCAGACTTTACATTTTTTCATAGCTGGGCACCATCAGCTTTCTTCACTACATTTGCTTGTGCACCCATTTTGTCTTCAGCGGTTGTGCTGGGAAGATGAGCATCACAGAATGCCAGGTTGTTAGAACAAAATGTTCTTGTGTTGAGAGAGGGCTTAAGCAGAGGCCTAAAGTCCAACCACTTCTTCAATGTATTGCCAAATAAATATATGTACATATGCCAATGCCTCTATTTTCCACGAACTAATATATTTACATAATCTATCTTTCTTGCTCTTAAGTAACCTGCTCCTCCCTGCCTTCCAGGGTCACCAAGAACATTGCTCAGGGCTACTGGCCTTTCCTGTCACCTTGGACTTCACTCTGACAGCTGGGGGTCAAAGTGAGTATGGGGCACTCAAGATGGCATTTGGACTAATTTTTGTTGTTGTTAGCACTAAACTTTATTTGGACTAATTTTAATTGGACTTTAATTTAATTAAACTTTTATTTAATTAAACTTTAATTTAATTAAATTTTAATTGGACTAAGCCTCAGGATGAAACCAGGGCTCTTTTAGGAATGAACCCAGAATCCATCAGCCATTCTGTAGGAAAAAACGTGGCCATCTGCTTCAGTAAAGATCCAGCTTTAGGAACCTTTGGTTATTTCTATTCAGTCCTGCAGGGTCACTATGCAGTACAATCAACTTGATGGCAATGGGTTTGTTTAGGCTGCTTCTTAATAGATCCATGAAAGAAAAAGCAGAATCAATGTGTTTGAAGCGTGGTCTTGTGAGTATATTGAATATATCAAGGACTGCCAGAAGAACAACAATAACAAACTCAGTCTTAAAAGGAGTAAAACCAGAAGCAAGGATGGCAAGACTGCCTTGCTTACTTTGGACATACATTCAGGAAAGACCAGCAGCTAGAACAGAACATCACGCTTGATAAATGTGTAAGCAAACAAACAGAAAAGCAGACTCAGTGCCCACTCATAGCGACCTTATAAGACAGGGAAGAACTGCCGCTGAGGGTTTCCAAAACTGTAACTCTGAACAAGAGTAGAAAGGCCCATCTTTCTCCCAAGGAGCAGTTTGGTGGTCCCAAACTGCTGACCTTCTGGATCACAGCCCAATGCACAACCACTATGCCACCAGGCTCCTTCTTAATAAAGTATCAGGGTCAGTGGAAACAAGGATTGTTCCCAAAATGGATTGACACCACAACGGAGGCAAGCATACCAAAAACATGAAGGTGGCACAGGACCAGACAGTGTTTTGTCTTGTGGTGCTTAAGATGCTGTGTTAGGCCCAGTTGATTAGAGAAACAAATCCAATGACCCTCATATGTGTGTACGAAAGAGCTTCATATCAATAAAGCATCCCAGCCCAGTCCAACTGAAGTCCCTAGGCCTGATACTAGTCCACAAATCCCTCTTCAGACTCACGCAGTCACAAGCAATGATGCAGAACACAGGAAGATCACAGGTTGATGAGTGCAAAATCATGTGGATCCAATGCCAATGGATGCATTACAAGGTTCTGGAAGCAACCAGAGACTCATAATTTGTGTATGTAAGACTTGGGCATTTTCTAACTTCTCAAGAGATAGCAGAGGTAAATTCATATTTACTAGAATATTTTCTACGGGGAACTCAAAGTCAGAGAGGGAAGGATAGATATAGTCACATATGAGGAGATACCCCCTAAAAAAACCAGGGAAAAGTTCCACTGCACTGAGCTGACTTGCTTTCTTTTTAAAAATCATCTTATTGGGGGGCTTTTACAGCTCTTATCACAATCCATACAAAATTCCATTGAATCTTTCCTACAAAGAGAGTTAGGGAAAAAGGAAGTGGAGTCAAGAATGGGAAAGGGGGGTGAAGGAATGTGATAGAAATGCGGGTTGCTTACATTAGTTCAAATGCATGATGGTGCTGGGGTGAATTGTACTTCTTCAAAATGCATGCCTACCCAGACCCTCAGAATTCAGCCTTACTTGGAAATAGGATCTTTGTAAACCCTGCCCTAACAAAGGTAGACCTAGAGATGAGATTATTATGAGATGCATTTGCCTGGGCCTTAAATCCCATCAGAGTACTTACCCTTACAAGAGACACTAAAGGACACATAGACCCACAGGGAAGACAAAGAGCATGCTACCCTAAGCCAGGGGCCACCGGAAGCAACAGAAGCTGGAAGAGACAGAGAAGGCCCTTCAGAGCCTTTGGAGGGAGCCTGGCCCTGGCAACACCCCGACTTTGAACTTGGGCCTCCAGAATGTAATGAGAATAAACTTCTGCTGTTTCCAGCCAGCCCGTTAGTGGTCAATTGTTACAGCAGTCATAGGAAACTATTATCATGAGGTCCTTCAATGAGGAATTAGTCTGAGAAGGAGGCTGCTAAGGTTTAAGGAGGGGTTGGCAGCCTGAACGCAGATGCCAAGACAGTGAATGAGAAGAGAGAGCCTGAGGAGCGGCATCATGGGGGTAAATAAGGTCACCATAAACAAGCCCCATCTCAAGCGCCAATTGCCTGACATCTCTGAATCATGGCAGAATTACAAACAGGCAATGCACCGTGAGCCACGGAGCCCAGCCTGACGCGGCCTGGCTGGTGATGTGGATTATAGGTCAGTCTTATTGGCCCCATGGCTGGGCCTGTCCCTTGAACATCAAGGTAGGGACAGCACTTGGGAGGGGACGTCTACAATTCCAAGACACTGAGTCGGGAAGACAGCGGATCTCTGGATGGAAAATCTGACCAACCACAACAAAACCTCTTTGTGTGCATATGATCTGCAACGACTCAAAACCAATACGCAGACATCTCCTTGGGACTGCAGGAGAGAAAATGTAACCTCTTTTTTCCCCTTTGCGAGTCTGGGAGAGCTAGGTGGGAATGGCATTCCATATCCACTAGCACACATCTAAACTTTGCGCAATGTCACCGGGGTATCTTTATTGAGAAGCCAGTCTTCGTGATGAGTAGAAAGATTTTAAAAAGTCTTTCCACACATTTACTCCCACTCAGCACCCTAGTTTTTCACAAAACCTCAAGTTCTGTGACTGTAAATCCCCAGCCTCCTTAGCAACGCCTCAGCAGACTCCTGCGGGGTGAAAAGGTATTTTCTGTCCCCTGACGTCAGGCAGACTCACTGGACACCCGACATGGGGTTATGCTGACATGGGACATGACCGGCGCTGGCCTGGTGTCCCTGTGAAAGAAGACAAACACCCTGCCATCACACCAGTTTTGACTCAGGGTGACCCTTCCTGACATTGGAATTCTCCGTGTAAGCAGGAAGCCTTGTCTTCCTCCTGCAAAATGACTGTGGTTTCAAACTACTGACCTTGCGGTTAGCAGCCCAATGCGTGACCACTATGGCACCAGGGCTCCTCTGTTCCCGGTGTTCAGTGAAACCCCGAATCCACGAAGCCAGATTGACTGGAAAGGCTGGTTGAAGAAGAGGCCTTGAGACTGAGCACCACCAGAGAACCCTGAGGGGGAGAAGCCATCCTGGGCTGAGGAGTTCGGGGCAGGCAGGCTGGTGCTGTCGGGCCCACCGTGGTGCTGAATGCTGCGTGCAGCCGTTGGGCCTCTCTAGCACAGCGGTTCTCAACCTTCCTCGTGCAGGTCCTCATGCTGTGGTGACCCCCACCCATAACATTATTTTTGTTGCTACTTCATAACTGTAATTTTGCTACTGTGATGAACCGTCATATAAATGTCTGATCTGCAGGATGTATTTTCCTGGTTACAAAGTGAACGTAATGAAAGCTTAGTGATTAATCACAAAACAATATGTAATTATACATTGTCAAATATTTATTTCTAATAGATGAAACGTTGTCTTGAAGCATGTGTAGCATGGGTAACAGTCTTCACACCGGGTACTCATACATGGGCGTATCTGCATGTGGGCGAACCCGCACAGAGGCGGGCAGAGGCGCGGTGTCTCGGTTCCTAAGACCATCAGAAATACATGTTTCCTGTGGTCTTAGGCGACCCTGTAAAAGGGTTGTTTGACCCCCAAAGGGGTCGCGACCCACAGGTGGATAACCTGATCTAATAGACAATGTGGAGCCAACAAAAACAAGTAGTTACACTGTTTGAGATAGTTCACTCGGGCAGCAGAATATGGTGGCCACTTTTTAAAAATTGATTATTAATTGGGAGCTAATACATAAATCATCAAGCAGTATTGTGCAAATTGCTGTGATGATCAGTTTCCAAACATTCTTTTCCTTCCTGGACTCCTTAACATCATCTCCTTTGTACCCACCCACCCCCAATCACTGTACCAACCCCACCCCTCAAAGGGTGGCCATTTGGTAGTGGAGGTGGTGGGGTAAGTCAAGAAAGGGGGGCCTAGAGAGTCAGGTAGGTACTAGAGCTAACTGAACTCGTCCCACCCATACCTGATCGCGGGGCTAGCACAAGACCAGGCACCACGGGGTTCCCTTGTGTCCGGGTCTCCATGAGTCAAGATCAAGACAATAGCAGCTAAGAACCAACTAGTCCAGGCAAGAGGTGAAGAGTCTGCAGGAGGAGAGCAGGGTGGGGAAGGAGAAGGTCAGAGGCCACTAGAATTAGAACCAATAGAACTCGGGTGAGTGGTTGGATGAGATAATTTTGTCTTAGCCTGTGCGCCCCCCCCCCCCAACCATGGTCTTCTTGTCCACAAAAGCCAAACTCAAGCCAGAACATTGTGGGAAGGCAGCTTATTTGGGAAGCAATTCCTAGGAGCAAGAGTAGAGGGCTGCGGGAGGGCACGTTAGGCGCCAGCAGATGGCTGGAGGTCTTCTCAGCAGGTCATATGAAATGTGTTAACCTGCATCCCCCAGCTGGTCCCGGTTGCTTGGTGGCTCAGCTCTCCTGCACTTGGAACGATGCCTGTGTGAGGATCAAGCAGACTCCTGGTTCCTCATATGTCTGTGAGGTGCCGGTGTCACCTGGTCATCGCCACTTAACACAGCTGCTTGGGACTTGTCGGCCAGGGAAACTGGAACGAGACGTGGTTTGAAACAGAGTCCAGGACAGTATGAAAAAGGGATTCAGAGGTTCCTGAGATTTCCAGCTGTATCATGACATCAAGAATTTAGAGGAGATCAGGGAGTGTGCAGGAGACAGCTTAACTGCGGATCACACCATGAATCCAACTTCTCCCCTTAACTTCTCAGGACTATTGGAGCAGCCAAACCGTGACCGGGAATGAGCAGGCGGCACTCTTGGAGAACTTGAAAGAGGGAAAATCTATTAGGTCACGACCCAGAGGAACTAGTGCCCCCAAGATCTGGGTCTTGAATGTCAAATGGGCATCGTTGTTATACTTTATCAGCATGAGCAAGTTCACCGAAAAGGCCAAGGTCCCTGAAGCAGCCTAGGCAGGGATTCCTAGTGCAGATCAGGTCATTAGTAAACAGGGTCAGGGGGATGGGTGCGTTCCGGACTGAGGCAGAGCATGGGGTGAGACAGTGCGTTGGGTTTCTTTTCCAAAGGTTAAAATTCCCTATTAGGATTTTCCTGAAACTTTGACTTCTGCCCCCACTCCCAACCCCCTCCCAGATCTGCCCACTTCTCTGTCCCTTGGAGTCACTTAGCTGGAACCGCCTCACCCTAGGCTTTTCGTGGCTTTTCGTCCTCACCCTAGGCACCTCCTCCTGCAGCCTTGGCACTTGCCTTCTGATTGGAAGGTTCTCCCTACAATCACCTCCAAACTCCCTCCCTCCCATTTGGGTTTCTGTTCTGTTTGCACCACACCAGAAAGTCTTTGTCTGGTCACCATAGCCTCACTGTGCCTTGAGAGCATGCAGACTGCAGTGGAAGGGCACCCGACGGAGAGCTTGGCTTGCCGGGGGCATTTGTTCCTTCCCTCCAGGTGTCCTGCACACAGACGCACCACTGCGCTCCTTCCTGGCACCGCGCCGGGCACACAGGAGTGTTCGGGTTCTGGATTCGGGTACCTCGGTTCTTGCTTTGCGGCAGAAGCACGTTTGTCACCCAAGTGACTTTTGTGAGGAAAGGGGAGTTTCCGGTATGACCGTCTCAAAAAGTACACACCTAAGGGGCAGCACGACACCGCGTGGAAAAAACGGGAACAGGTGCACACAAACCCATGCTCGGGAACTGGGCACTCCCAGGGGCCCAGAGCAGGCCACCCACAGGCCGCAGGACTCACCCGCTGCTGCTGGCAGCACGTGCAGCTGAACCAGAGCAGAGCAAAGGAGCCTTGGCCTTCCTGTGGCGGGCTGGGGATGCACGGTGGAAGGTATTGGCTGACCATGTGGGCCGAATTGAGGCCTCCCTATGTGGTGGCATGGGCCTAGGTTGAGGCTAGGTTTGGTTTCACCAGCACTTAGACGGTCCTAGTCTGTGCATGCTCAGTTTGGATCTTTTCATGAGTCTTTGATGGGTACCTGGTTCCTTTCCAACTCCTTTCTGATAGCCCTAGGCAGGCATTGGGGAGTCAACCCCTATTCTGGCTACCTAACAGTGGGACCTGTCAATAAATGTTGAATTGAAAGAATGCTCCCAGGTTTGCACTTGAGCACGTGGAATTTGAGCTGCGTGCAGTCCCTAAAGGAGAAGCTCTATTTTAATGCAAGTGCCAGAGGGGGAATGAGTGTGCAGGTGGCTGAGAGCATTTGAGCGAACGTGACCCGGGTCAGTTTCATGGGCAGGTGACCTGAGTGAACGCTCACAAAACCCTGTGCGCCTGTGCTCAGAAGGGCCCCAGGTTCAGCTTAATGCAGATCTTGACGTTCTAAATAGTAATTCTACCTTTTGGAGCCTATGTTTGGTAAGTGAGGTCTGATAGGACAGTGGAATGCACATGCACAAAGAAGAGGGGCCGATGCCGACTCATAGAGACCTATGGACGGAATAGCACTGACCCTGTGGGTTTCTGGTGCTGAAACTCTTTGCAGGAGTCAGAAGCCTCATCTCTCTCTCCTGTGGAACAGCAGGTGGTCTTGAACTGCTAACTTTGTGGTCAGCAGCCTAACTCATCACTACACACCACCAAGGCTCCCAAGAAATACAAAGTATGTAACTTAGATCATTTATCATATAAATTAAATACTCATCTTTGCCTTTAGAACCGGGACTGCTCAATACAAAGGTCAACGGGACAAACCCAGACTAATGATTTTAAGTTTTCTTTACTTAAAACAACATCAAATAAAAAATACATATCGTGACAAATTCAGACTAAGGAAAGAAATAAAAATGCTTTTTTATCAAGAGATTCTACACTTTTAGTTGCCCCCGACTCTGCACTGCCAGGTAAGTGTTGGACTGCTAACCTACCTCACGGTCCAACAGTTCAAACCTACCAGTTCCTTTGAGGAAGAAAAACGAGGCTACCTACTTCTGTGAAGATTTCATCTCAGAAATTCTGGCTGAGTCAGGATTGACTTGATGGTAGTAGGTTTAGGGTTTGGAGGGGGGTGTTTTGGTACTGCCTGTGGCCGCTATAAATTGGACCAACTCAGACGCAAACACAGGTCCCACGTGATAGATAACAAATCATCCTTTTAACTGGAGGACAGCTGTGTGCATTTCCAGTTAGCTCGGGCCTAAAGGAAGGCTGGCTGCGCCCTGGCGTTCAGCTGTGCATTGCTGCCACCCTGTGTTCAATATGGTGCACAGCACATAGCTCCGGAAAAGAAACTCGTGCTTCCAGAAGTGCTGAGACCACTCACAGCTCCATGGCCTAACTAGCAATCCGGGGGTGGTGCTTCTTGGCTGTAGATGTGAAAGGAGACAGAGGCATCTTCCGCGGCTGAAACGGCGTGTGGGTAAGTAGGGGGCAGGGGGAGATGGGGAGGTGTGGGTGTGGGGTGCCCTCATATTCCTGCATGTTCCCTCCCTCCGCCTCTGTAGTTCCTCTCATGGCCAGTTGCCCCACGCAGGGACCACCCAGAGCCCAAGCAATCTGGTTCTTTTCAGTAGACCACATCCGTCTCGCACGTGGAAGGCCTGGACATCATGGCCCTGCCGGGAGGTCAACGTCGTTTCAAGTCGAGGGCTGGGAAAGTGAGTCAGCCTGGCCCAGCCAGGCCTCTGGGGACAATTGAATATGCTCCCTGTGTGGCTGCAGCCCAGTGAGCCCTGGAACTTTCCACTTGCAAACTCATTAAGGACGCCTCCTAAAACACAGAGTGGTAAGCAAATGATCGGTTCTTCTTAGCGGTAGATTCGACGCCAAAGAGACAAAAATTGACTTGAGGAGCCAGAGCAATGAAGAAAAGAGGGGAGAGTGGGCGGCTTGGTGCTAAATTCTAAGGAATTGGAGCAGCTCCAAACTCTTCACTTCTTCCTGTTTGGCTGGAGTTCTGACCGCACCCATTCCCACCCTCACCCCACACCCCCAAAAAAACAAAAAAGCCGAAGATCTTGATAGGGACCAGGGTAAAATGCCTTCCTTCTGGGTAGGCACCAGGAACCCAAGAACAGGCTTATCTGACAAAATCAACTTCAACACTTTTGTGATTCTCAAATTACTCACTGCCATCGAGTGGATGCCGACCCCGTGACTTTCAGAGGACTGTACATTCTTACGAGGGTAGAAAGGAAGGCCCGTATCCTGCAGAGCAGCTGGTGGTTTCGAACTGCTGACCTTGTAGATCGCAGCCCAACGCGTCAACATTACACCACCAGAGTTCCTAGTCTAAAATGATACATGTGAATGGAGGGGATCGTAAATGTAACTGCCTATCACTCCTGGAATTTGAGTGTACTCCTTTCTAAGCTTTTTTTCTACGATCTATTAATCTGTCCTCTGTACTGACACCTGTACACAGACATGCCTCGGAGGTATTGTAGGTTCAGGCCCGGATCACAGAAATAGAGCAATCACATGAGTTACATGCTTCGTTTTGGTTTTGCAGGCATATAAAAGTTAGGTTGACACGCGAAAGTGTACAATCGCATTATGAAAAGGTGAAATTCGATTAGGGTGACTAAAAAGCACCGGCTCCTGGGGAAATGGTGACGTCTCATTTATAAAACAAACACAGGGTCTGAGGAGTATAGTGACGTACAATGAGATAGATGTGCTTGCACAGTAAGAAAACTAGATTGAGGAAGCTCTGGAGGCACATTTGGGTACACATGAGACTATTACCACCAGGTTGGCGATTCAAATCCACCATCTACTCTGGGAGCTTTATAGCTTCATAGCCTCAGAACTCTATGTGGTCACTAGAAGTGGGAATCAATTCGATGGCAATGGGTTTAATTTGGTACACACACACACACACACACACACACACACACACACTGGTGTGCTGTAACTCTGGCATTGGGCTGCTCATCACAGCATTGGTGGCTCAAACTCACCAGCCTCACCAGAGAAAGATGAGGTCCTCTGCCACTAAAGACTTATAGCCTCAGGCGGGCGGAGAGGTCAGACAGTGTAATATATGACAAAATAATAATAATTTATGAATGGTGAAGGGTTCATGAGGTAGGAGGAGTGGGGAGGGAGGGGGGAAATGAGGAGCTGATATTAAGGGCTCAAGTTGAAAGCAAATGTTTTGAGACTAATGATGGCAACAAATGTACATATGTGCTTGACCCAATGGATGGATGGATGGATTGTGACAAGAGGTGTACGAGCCCCCAATAAAATAATTTTTAAAAGACATATAGCCTCAGAAACCCTATAGAGGACTGGTATGCGTTGCAACAGACTCAGTGACAGTGGGGGTGTAGGTTTGACAGTCGTTGTTCCTTAACTTAGCGTTAAAGCACGCTACTTCACGGAACTCTCTTCTTCCCGTTGGGCTTTACATTCCTTATTTCTTCTTCTTTTTATAGAAGTGTCCATTTATAGAAATTGTAGAGTCTTTTTGTTTTCCAATATTTTCTTGAAACAGATTCCTTAAAGTGGTATAAAGAGGTATAAATTTCGAGATAAATCTTGGCAAACTGCTTTGAAGGTAAGAGATACCGATCTCTACTTCCACCTGCAGGATATGAGACTGTCCATTCCCACACTCATGAAAACACTGAAACTTTTATAACCTTTGCTAATTTTCTAGTTTAAATTAATCTCAGCATTTTCCACTGCATTCTCTTGACAGCTAGTGAGGTTGAATAAGATTCACGCTATTAGACAGAGGAATTGGCTGCTGGGATTTAAGTGTTTTTAGAGAAACACCTATGCTTTCTTCAGGTTTTGAAAAGAATTATTAGCATTTAATTTTTTTAAAAGTCAACATCTCTAAAATGTATCTTAATATGTGGGAAAAGGTGGAGATATAATTTTTTTTAATTTCCCTCAAATCTTTAGTATTATTTAATGATTTATATACTTCTTTTAATATATAACTATTGTACTGCTGTATCTTTCTAGCTTATCTGTTCTAATTCCCTTATCTGTCTGTTGCTTTTGGTACCAAGGCCACACTAGCTTACCCATGATGGCTTTACAATATGATGGGGCTTCAAAATGTTCATGGAAAAATTCTGTTATATTTCTATTTTGTTGTTCCATGAACTTTTGGCATTATAATAGCTGGCAGAGTAAGACTCTATCCAAACTTCTCCTGAAGAGTGTCAAAGCTTTCTACCACCTCCCATCTCATTTAGTCTCTTATTTAGGCTTTAGAATAATTTTGTTGAAAAAGCTCTCTCTTTTTTATTTATTCAGAAAGCTCTCATGGGGATATTGATTGAAAATGCATGAACTCGGTACATTAACTGAGGAAGACTTAGCACCGTTTGTCATCACAATCTGGGGTCGTAGTTTTGTTTTCTTTCCTCTCCCCCATTTCATTTAACATACCGTATCTACTCATGTTTGCTAAGTTCTCAGCACATTTTGTGGTAAAATTAGATGCCTCGGCTGATATTCAGGTCGGCTTATACTCAAGTATATACGGTATTCATGCCTGTGGTAGTTGCCTAATCTGGTGTCAATTGAGAGTATTAAGATTGTAGGGGTGGAGTCTAGCCTGTCAGATCATAGCCAATGAGGCCTCTGCGTGGGCGTGGCCTTCTCCTGAGAATTCTGAGAAATCCTGTATGTGCCTGCTTGAAGGCAGGAGACAGACTCTCTCTTTGATCACTCGCTGGGAGACATCCCTGAGGAGAAGCTACATGAACCTACCCTGATGCAGTCAGAACCCTGGACCTGGAGAAGCCATGTGGAGAGATGAGTGCTCACAATGCCACTGGGTCTACAAGTGCTGAGATGCTTACAATGTGCTGAGATACTCACAATGCCAGTGCTGAGATGCTTACAATGCCACTGGGTCTACAAGACTTCCCATCCACTGGCTTGTGATCTTCTTGCATTTGGCATCATTGCATGTGTTTTGTGAGTCTGAAGAGGACTTTACAGACTGGTATCAGACACATGGGCTAATATCAGACTTATGGAATTGATCTGGACTGGACTGGATGTTTTCTCAATATCCACTGCTCTTGTATAGAAACCTCTTTCTGAGACACATATGAGTTTCTATGAATTTGCTTATCTGCTCTACCTGGACTGACACAATTCCCTAGGGCGTTCCATCCGCATCTTGTTGCGTGAAGTGTACCATGAGCTACCCACGATGATGGAGGCACAAAGGTAAACCAGTCTCACAAAAACACTCAAGTGTAGGTGGAATGCCCACCGCTAACCCCTCCTGCCCATAGACCTGTCTCATAGTCTTGGGCCCTAATCAATACAAATGTGTAGGGGTTCAGAGAGAACAGACAAGAAAAAGCATATCACCTGAAGACTATTTGAGGGAGGCCTTGAGTCGCTTATGCTGGAGTTAAAACAGGGGAGTGGAAGTAGCGTGTACAGACATGCGGAAGTAAAAACATTCAGCAAGTTGAAGGAAATGAGCAGGTCTAACTGCCGAAAATATAAGGGAAAAGGTGGGCAGGGATGAAACTAAAAAGGTCAGCTCAGTGTAGACCATGAGGGGTCCTATGAATCGGCTATCTGATATGATGTGTTTTCCTCCAGTTGGTAGTGGAGGGTCGTGGTAGAGTTTTGAGCAGAAAAAGAATGAAGGGCTCAATTTTTATTTGTTTAATTTTTAAAGTTTTATTGACTTATAATTCACTTCTCATACAATGAAATGGTTTAAGCACATTAAAAAGAATTGTGCAACCATCCACACAATAAAAGAAAGAACATTTTCTTCTTTCTTGTACTCATTAATATTAGCTCCCTATTTTCACCTAACTCCTCCCCTGCTCCACCCCTCAGCCATAGCCCTCACGTCAATGTTGACTTATAACACAGCAACCCTAGGGACAGGGTAAACTGCCCCTGTGAGTCTCTGAGACTGTAGCTCTCTCGGGGAGTCGGGAGCCCTGCCTTTGTCCGCAGGAGTGGTGGGTAGTTGGAACTGTGCAGTTAGGAGCCCAACTTGTAAACACGGAATCAGGCCTCCACACCCGAAAACTGTTAATCCCGTTACTATCCTTATAAATTTACGGATCTAGAACTTCATATACAGAGAGTCTTACCCCAAAATCCCCAATAACAATAACAAAACAAGAACCTCAATCCAAAGAAAGACGAAAATAACAAAAATTAGAACCATTTAAATGGGTCAAAAGGAGTTGTAAGAGGCCCCAATAAAATGATCACTTAATAAAAGATAGTTTTTAAAAGGAGAACAAATGATAAAGTGTTAAATTTACCTCTGCATTAATCCACTTTCCAATGTACTCTGAAGCAAGTCTATTCAAATCCCTATTCAATGGTCAGAAGGAATTCACTGGAGGCTTAATCCATGTGGGAATTCTGCAAATGGATTTTGGACTTTTACAGCCTTCTGCAAACCAGGTGTTGAATTCCCTCCTCCAGTCCTGGAATTTATTATTTGTTTGTTTGTTTGTTTATATTATTTACAATCCTTGAATCACACAGGCTGGTGTGCTTCTGTGTGGACATAGCTGACATCTTACTTTTATGGCTGTTAGCTTTAAGACTTAAAGCTAAGTCTTAAACTTAAGACTTAAAAGACCCCAGATATTATTCTTTCTGATAGCCAAGCACCTTCTGATTTCTTCACCACTCTTTGCTATAACACTCATATATTCAGGCGTCGCTTCATGAGGGCTAGCATGGAGCAGGGCCATGTCATAGCAACAAATTGTTCTTAGAGTTCAAAAGTCCTTAGAGCACAGGCATTCATATATCCACGGTTTATATATATCCCTGGCCCTCTTGAAAGACAATCGTTATCATTTTTTGGGGGGAGTAGTATAAATGATCCCCATGAGGCATCTAGTAATTCTATTAATAATATCTTTGTGGTAGTTACATAATGTGGTGTCAACTTGCCAAGGGGCAAAATCTAGCTTGTTAATTAGGTTGCAGCTTGCTGACCTCATTTTGGAGGTTATCCAAGTAGCTCACTGGACTATATATACAAACAGACTCTGTGCTTCATCTACCTGAGAGACATTTCTATTGAGAAGCCACATGGAGACACCCTGATGGAGCCAGAGCCCTGGAGGTGGAGGAGCCACGTGGAGACCCACACCAGCCAGCGCTGAGATCCTTCTACTGCAGCTAGGTCTACAAGACTTTCCACCTACTGGTCTGTGATCTCCTGCATTCGGCATTATTGCACATCTGTGTGAGTCTAAAGAGGAATTTATGGACTAGTATTGGACTATGGACTTCATCCGGACTGGGCTGGGATGTTTCTCAATACACAATTGCTCTTTTAAATAAAATTCTCTTTTACACACGTGTTCTTGAGTTTCTCTAGTATACCCTAACACAATTATTATTTTAACCAATGGTTTGGAATTTTAAATAATGTTTAGAAAAGAAAAGAAGACGTGTATAGGGCAGCTTTTGAAACTAAAATACAAGCATTGCCTTGGACAGATTTAAAAACTTAAATGATTGGACACTACGCTAACAATGAGGGTTGGAGACAGGGCAAAACTTCCAATAACGCTCATTCACTAAGGCAGAACTATGCCTGCTAGACTAAAACGTCATAAAAAAAGCAAAGAAAGCATAAACATATCAAATAGATGGTAGTCTTAGATTGAGGGTAGATTTTTTGTGTGTGTGAGATCATTGGCAGCTGAGTTGTTGGAAGAAAGCAAGACGGCTATCGTTTGAGAGCCCTTTGGGAAACTCAAGTGGGAACCACAGCAAAACGCGATGTGAGCCTGGTGTGAAATAGCCCACTTTTCACTCAGCGGGATCTAGATTCATCCCTCAATTTATTGACTACCCCTATGACGTTGCTCTATGAGCCTCAATGCCCCTATTTTAAAAATGGAAATAAGTGTAGGCCCTTTGCAGGGCGAGATTTGCAGCCCTTCCGGCGGTTGGCAGTGGAGGGGCTGGTAATCTATCAGCTCCTAGATTTCTGGCAGGCTGCTGTACAGGAACTGCACGGCGGATCCCAGCCCGGGGAGCAGGCCGAACGCGCCTGGGAGCAAAGTAAGGGAAGGGGAATTGGTGACGACGAGGCGATGGGTGCCTCACAGGGGAGGCGCGTAGAGACATCGGTAGTTTTAGAGGGTGTCTAGTATTGACGAGCGTCACACTGTCCCGCAAGGTCAACACTGGTCTCACAGATGTGTGATTTGCCCAAATCCCGTGAAATACCGCGAGAACGCAAATCCCACAGCAAACCCCGCCTTCCAGTAGAACTAAAGATCCGCCCGGATGTCACTAGCCAGGAACCGGAAGTTCTTAGACGCTACCGGATTCCGCCCCCTAGAGTTTAGGCCCCGCCCCTCGTACCCATCTTATTCCGGCTGTGTCAATAAAGTTGGCGCGTTTTGACGTTTACGGCGGACAAGATGGCGGCCTCCATGCTGGGCTCGCTGCTGCGCACCGTCCGACAGGTCAGGCCCAGGTCTTTATCCCTACCCCTTCCTCACCCCCAAAGTGTCAGGACTCACGGGTCCCCGACAACACATCGACCCTTAAGTACTTTCCGGGTCTTTCCCGGAGCCCTCCCCGCGCTGGCTTGGTTCTAGGGAGGCCCGTGTTACACTAGCAAATTGAATTTTCGGAAACAGAGCTGACGTTGAAAGCTGAAAAATTGGCCTCAACTTGTAAAGGAGTGAGTGTAGGTGGAAGGGAAATACCATGTCCAAAGATTGGGGCCCGAGGGAGATCGGGGAGATGAGGCCGAGCGAAGGAGCTTGAAAAGGCGGTGACCTGCCTTTGAGGGAGGAGGGAGGAAAGGGTGGTAGCCCCTGGAGCGATGAAGCCACTCAAGGCGCAGAATGACCAACTCACAGCCCAAATTTGCAGATCCATGAAAAGTTGGACGAGAATTCGCGTTTCTATTTAACAGTGTGGACGTTGGGGACCGGAGATATTTTGCATTCTTACTCTTACCATTATGGCATACCATCAACATCCAGTTTATAGTTAACACCAAGAGCACATCGCAGTTTGGATGCAAAATTTCTCAGGGTTAAACTAGTAAGTGTAATTCTACAAAACAAAATTGTATTGGACAGAGAGATCACTTTTCATTGCTTCAGTTTTATGTTAAATCAAAATTTAAGCTTTATTATGGTTCTGGTTAACAGATCAGATACACTGTGTCCACATGTGGCCAGTAGCTACTGTTTTGGACAGAGGAAAAATAAACTGATGAACCAATTCCAACTCATAGCAGCCCTGCAGGGCAGAATCAAACTGCCTCCGTGGGTTTATGAGGCTGTACGTCTGTAAGGGAGTAGAAAGCCTCATCTTTCTCCCATGGAGAGATTGCTGGTGGTTTCGATCTTCTGACCTTGTGGTTGAGTTACTATTATACTACCAGGGGTCCTGTAGGACAGAGCAGATTGTAAAACAAGAATGCCTAGTCTGGAAACTGGTTGTACAATACTGCTTAACGTGATAGAGCTATGGAATGATGTATGTATTAACTCCCAACTAAGAATTTTTTAAAATGACCACATGGCTTCAGATATGCATGAGTAAGTGCTGTAGTGAGAGTTTGTGGACGTTCTCATCTGATAGCTTATGATTTCAGTAGTAAGGAGGAAGTGTGGCCATCAACTGGTTGGGGGCCCGTGGGAGCAGGGGTTGGAGTTTCAGGAAAGAGGAGGCGGTACAAAATAGTGTAGAGAATCAGAGCAAGTACAGTGAGGGCGAGAGGGGCCTCTGAGGAGGTTTGGACTGATGAGCCACAGAATTCAGGCTGAATAAGGAAGAGAGAGACAGACGATCAGGAGGAGGTCAGAGAGAGTGGAAAGGTTTTAGAATCCACGAACTGAAAGTCCCAGAGAGATCAAAGTACTATTGGTTTGGGAATTTAAAAGCAGCAGCCTAGAAAGTAAGAAGTTAGTTATATCGAAGGAGATACAAAAAAATGGAAGTAATAGAGGAGTTTCCCATATGGGTCATAAAAGCCTGGCATTGAAGAGCTAAAGAAGAGCAGAGGATAAAAATCTTAGGAGGCGAAGATATCAAGGATGTGAATTAAATGATCAGAAACTAAGACCGGAAGAAGACTGGAGAGGTTGAGCGAGCCAGAAACACTGGTCTAAGATATGCTAAACTCTTCAGTGTTAGAAGTGCTAAGCGAAGAAGTGTAGCATGGAGATCGAAGAACATAGATCTTAAAGTCGGCCAGAGCCCGGGAGGGATGTGGATGGTCTTTAAGTTAGTTTCCTTGTCTGGTTTAAGAAAGGGGTGGGAGAGGGCTGATAATGCCTGCTTCAAAAAGCTCTTGAAAGGTTATCTTGCTACAACTAAGATATCATTTATATATGAACAATTAGAACATAGCCTGGTATAAAATGAGCACTTAATGCAGTGGTTCTCAACCTTCCTAACGCCATGACCCTTTAATACAGTTCCTCATGTGTGGTGACTCCCCCCCCACCATAAAATTAATTTCGTTGCTACTTCATAACTGTAGTTTTGCTACTGTTATGAATCAGGCACCCCATGTAAAAGGGTTGTTCAACCCCCAAAGGGGTTGTGACCCACCGGTTGAGAACTGCTGACTTCTAAACTCATAGCAGAAGAGGAATTGGGGGGGGGGGGGGCGGGGCACAGTGGAGATAACTGCACCATTGAAGGGGTGGTGGGAGGTGGAGCCCAGTGGCTTGAGAATGGTCTGGAAGCTGCAATGATGAGCAAGGCAGACACCTCCCTGCTTGGAGAAAACTCCAGCAGCAGCTCTGGGATCTGAAGAGGAGTTAAAGATTCAGCTTGAAGTGTGGGTGATGGAGACAGTAAGAGAAGCTGAGGATGTAGGACAGTCCAGTGGTGGTAGACCATGAGGACCAGTGAACGTTCCAGGGATCTGTAGGGACAGGATAGGAGGTGTGCAAAGCAGACTCAAGTCTCAATATCTAAAGTGCTACCCTAACCCAGTAAAACACTGACACTGCCGGAGGAAAACGGACAAAAGACAGCACAGTCACAGAAAATATAAGCTGATGTTTTATTTTGAAGGTGTATTATTTTTATAGCCAGAAAAGGTTATGTTAAAAATAAATAAGACATTTTAAAATAAAGACACCTTTTTAGAAGATGTAGAAAAATAAGTTAGGAATTGTTTTAAAAAAAGATTGCAAAGAAAAAACTTGTGACTTTGTTTTCTGAGTTTCTGTAACTTTCTCTTTCATGGGCAAATGTAAACTTTGCATTGCCCTTCCACAAGAATTGCTCCCCTTGGCCAGAGTGTTCTCCTTGTGGTCATACGAATATACTAGTTGCTTATTTCCACATTTGCCTCCCAACTGTATTAAAATTTTGTCAATCCTTCAAAGCCTATTTAAGCACCCCCCACCCTGTTTATGCCTATTTTAGGGTGTTCCCTAAAACAGTGACCACTCCCCTACACCCCCAAGTTGTTTTCTTTTAATACAACTTTGTGCCAAATCAATATTTAAATCCTCTCCTTATTTCCAGAAAAACCAACCCACTTCCCTCCAGCTGATTCCAGCTCATGGCAAACCCTATGTGTCCGGTGGCTGTAAACCTTTATAGTGGCAGACAGTCGCCTTTTTCCCCAGGAAGCAGCTATCCACTTTGAATTGCCTACCTGTGGTTAGCAGCCCAGTGCCTGACCCACAGTGCCACCAGGGTGCTTTCATTTCCCAAAGTGATGATAAAGTCATTCTACTTCCTCCTGGCTGTTTGCTCTGTAATACAATAAAGAAGGTGCTGTAATTTTTTTGAATAGATTTTAGAATGGTGTGTTTCCATGACAGTGTTGACATTTTAAGTTTTCTACTGCACACTGTTTCTTCTAGGGACCGAGAGATATAGGAAACCACTATTGGTTGGTGTTGCTCCAGTTTAGATGGTATGTAATGTGTGCTCCTGTTTGAGAAGAGATTTCTTAGGGTCCACATTCCCTGTGCCTGAACGATCATCATGTGAAGAAAAGGTGATTAGTAAAGGTCCGACGATTATTACAGGCCCCTGTGCTGCGAAATACTAGGACAGTGGCGATTCCAAGGTGCCTTTGGTCAGAAATTCGGCTACCAAGAATTTATCTTGGACATACAGGGTACACATCGGAAGTGATGAGATACAGCTTCTTCACTGCAGTCTTGGGTATACTGATAAACTGTGAGACATGGCTACCATGCCCACCAATCACAAGCCAACGCTTATATGAATTAGGGAGGCAGCCTTCCACAGTAGAGAGCTATGCAGCCTTTCAGAAGGGACACTTGGGCATCCAGGTAGGAGGAAGAAGTCAGGATTGAATCGATAGCAGTGAGTGAGCGTGAGGCAGAGACATGTTCAGTAAAAGTACAGAAGGGAGGGGCTTACCTGGGGGAGGGGTGTAATCCTCTGGAGGGTACACAGGTTAATGTGGTTACCTTTGTGGGCGGTTGGTGGTCACTTGGCAGGCGAGAGGTGAGGTGAGAGGTGTGTGTCTGTTTATTTTGAACTGTGTGACTCTTAGGTATCATTGTGTCGGAGCTAACTCACGTGCAACAGGAGGAGGCCCTGCACATGCTTGCATCTCCATGGGCATCTTAAAGCCACGGTGGCAGTCCATCTCCTGGAGGGGCTTCCTCTCGGCCACTGCCCCTCTGCCCCCTCCAGGGACTTCTCTCTCTCTGACAACATGTCCAGAGTACACAGATGAGAGTCTCCTCGGGGGCATCGGACTGTACTTGTGTGATAGCTAAGCCGTTTGTCTGTCAGTTTGTCATTGTGGTGAAGTGGGTTGCTGTGTGCCAGAAGCTTCGATCCAGACTTCCAGACTGGAAAGAGTAAATACGCTTCCCGCTTCTGAAGGATTAGCCACCGAAAACATTATGAATGACTGTGACTATTAGCCTCAGTCAAAGGAAATGATGGGGGACTCTGAAAATGTATTGCCTTCCAACATGGCAGTGTGTTAGTTATTACCACCCTTCCTTAGGGTACAACCATAGGACGTCCATTGTTTTTAAATTATTATTCAGGTGAGCTAAAACAACTTCTAAATACTAAGTCAGTGACTAACAGGATTACAGAGTTGGGGGGGACACGGCCTGGGTCTGACTGGCCTCACTGCTGCTGTCTTTTGTCCATTAGATGGCTCCTTCATCAGCTTCAGGCCAAGTTCGAGGTTACTATGTAGATTGGAGAATGCTGCGAGATGTGAAAAGACGAAAAATGGCCTGGGAGTATGCAGACGAGAGGCTCCGGATCAATTCACTCAGGAAGAATACCGTTTTGCCAAGGGACCTGCAGGTTGGTTAATTGAGTCCTTTAGTATCACAAAATCATTAGCTCAAGTCTGGATACAATGACTCCCAAGACCACAATTATGTGGGCCAGAAACTGCAAATCAGTACAAACCAATCCCTTGGAAATGCTGTTATTGAGGCTCAGATGAGACGGAGCTACGACAGTAGCCTTTCCGTTATCTCATCAGGGGATCGATCCTTAGGAAATGATCGTGTAGAAGAGTGGGCACTTTTTGACCCAGGGTCATCCCAACTTAATTTCAGTTTTTGGGTTGCCAGCCTTTCTGACACATAGGCCGACATGCCTAGCACGCAGACTAACCGCTCTCGCCTGTGGCCGTTCCGCTGCGGCGTTCCTATGCCATGCTGTGCTCCTCACCTCCGTGCGCTAGGAGCGCCTGCCCGTCAGCCTGTCAGTCCTGCTCCTGCGTGGCTTTGAAAGCACAAGCCCCGTCTGGTGACAGTCTCATATGGGCTAAGCCCTGGACCACTCTGTTAGGGGTTTGACCCTCTGGCTTTAGACTGTGTACATTTAGGGAGTAATAAGTAACCGCTGAGAAACTCAGCTAAAGGTGCTGCTGAGGCCACTATTTATGAAGATCCAGAGGCCTCAGCAGGAGCTGGGCAGAGACTGTGAATGTGGCCTGCCAACGAGCTTACCCGGCCAGTTGATGTCCCCTTCCCAACAAACTGCCGGCCTTCCCAGCACAGACTTTCCTAGCCTGGGGCTTTTGTCATTCTGCTCTCTCGTGTCCCCTCTGCCCAGGGTCCTCTTGTAAACTGCCTTAGGTCTTTGGGGGAAAGAGAAATATTGCCGTAGGTAGGCATTCATTCATTCTTCAAGCTCTGCTATAGTCTTGCTGCCCATAAATCTGCATGATTACCTCATTTAATTTATATACATTTTAAGGTAATCATGTTGCTTCTTCTATAGTTTAGCACAGTGTCACTCATACTGTAAGAACACTGGTCGTATAATGTTTACACATACAAGGCAAGTACATGCCCAAGAATGCAGCTCGGCTGACAAAATGCTAACCCGCCACACTAGCACCTCTTGTCCTTTCTGCTCAACTAGTCCTCATCGCCCTCCCCTTGGCCGGTGTTGAGGCCTGGTTCATTCTCTGTGTTGCAAATGATCTTGAGAAATGTAAATCTCATTCGATCACCCCTCGTCAGAGCCAGCCACAGGTTTGAAAGTTCTGTGATCCTGCTCTCTCTCCAGCCTAAGGTCACACCTAAGGTCACTGTTGGCTCCTGTCTCCTGTCCTACTTCTCAGAGCTCCCTGCACTCTGGCTCACAGCTGGAGTCCCGTGGTGACCTCCTCCATCTGCCTGTGCTTCTGCTCCTGTCACAGCACACTCCTGTGACTGAATTCGTAGCCACCGACTGTGGTCAGACCGCACATTAACTTCACTGATGACATCTTTCAAGATCAAACAAGATCTCAATCACCATGGTCAGACTCCAGGGGTGAAGGCTTCAACCTACGTGTGTCTTTTGAGGAGACATTCCAATCCATAATGACACCCTATACATGAATGTTTGCAGCAGCACTACGCCAGCTCAGAGTCGTTCAGTCTATAATTTAGAAACTACTCAGGTGTGCCTGGGCTGTGGAATAGGTCAGTGAGTTACAGTACATTCCCATAAAATTACCACTCACGAGAATGAACAAATCTTACCAAAATGCAACAATATGGATGAACCTCCCAAGCGTATTATTGAAGCCAAACAAATAAATAAAAAATTTCATGCTGTATTGTTAATTTTGTATAAAATACAAAACAGAAAAACTCCTCTCTGCTGTTAGTGGGCAGTTGGCTGTTCCCCCAGGACTCGGTCACTGGGAGGGGCAGAGAGGCCCTGGGGAGAGAGATGTTCCTAAGCCAAGTGCTGGCTCCACGGTTCTGCAGGTGTGTACACTCGCTGTACTTAACATGTGTGGACGACTTTGTCCTCAGTGCACTGTTGACAAAGTTAGGTTGTGAGCACGGTCAACATCTTCGAGGGCTTTAGGGCCACTTTGTTTGCAGTCAGAGGTTGAAGTTCACTTGTGTCCAGGGTTCTTGGGCAGCATCACTGAGTTCCGACCCTCTCTCCTCCCTCTTCTGTGCACATGGAGCTCAGCATCTAGCGTAAACAGACGTCTCTTTCCCTCAGGAAGTGGCTGATGAAGAAATCGCAGCCCTCCCCCGGGACAGCTGTCCTGTCAGAATCAGGAACCGCTGTGTTTTGACGTCTCGGCCCCGTGGTGTGAAGCGGCGCTGGAGGCTCAGTCGGATCGTCTTCCGCCACTTAGCTGACCACGGGCAGCTCTCTGGGGTCCAGCGAGCTATCTGGTAAATGCACCCGAGCCTTCCTTGTTTGCAGGGAACTGGCCCCTGCACGAAGAGACTTTTCAAGTGGACAACACCTAGTTTCCCCAGGGTGCGGTGTAGGAGGAGCCTTGTCGCCTGACGCTGCCCAGAAGTCACTTTGAAAATTCACATAAAGACATGTGGGTGTGCCATCCTGTCTGCAAAACTTGGCTCTCAAGAATTCCTTTTTTTCTTGTGGACTCGGTGGGTTAAACATAAACATGCCACGTGTTGTACAGACAGTAGCACAATAAACACCTGTCCTGTCAACGTTGTTGTGTGCTTTCCTTTCCTTCAAGTGTGATCTCTCAGCCTTGTTTCCAAAGGCATTATTTTAGAGACCGTATTATCGTGTCACCAGTCCCATGGACTGGTGTGTCTGACAGAGCACATCGGCTCAGCCGACCCCTTGAGCTGCAGAGCCCCCCTCACTGCTTGTGTTCTTCTCGGACGGCGAAGTATGAACCTCAAGGAGGCGAAGTTGAGGGACTTGGTTATCGACATTACGGAGGCATCCTTCCTAACAGCTCTCTGACACTACCAACTGGAATGCTCTGAACGCTCCCCTGGTCATTCTAGTTAGCTGCCATCACGTGACTCAGAGCAACCCTATGACAGTAGAGCTGCCCCAGAGTGTGTTCTTTCCATGCGCACCTGGTCAGGTCTGTTGTCTCCTGCAGGTCCCCCGGGGTGGCTTTGAACTGCCAACCTTCAGCTAGCATCTGAGCACTGTTGGGAACTAGAACCATACATTTGTTGATTTCTGGAAGATCCCCTAGCAGGACACACCCATCCTCGCCCTTCAAACACATTGTGGTTTGATTCAGGGTCTAGGCATGAGCCATGTGATCTGGCTGTTCTTTAATCATTTCTGGTTCATAAGCTCCTTCCACCTTCGTTTCCTTCCTGCCATTCATTGTTTGGCACCAGGTCACCTGTCTCCTCTAATGGCCTGCATCCAGCTGTTTGCTCCTCCCTCATCCTTCACTAGTCCTGTCCTATTTCCATAAATGGGCAGTTACCTCCAGGGGCCTGGGCAAATGTGGGATTCTTCAGATCTTCATGGGGGGCTCAGTCACCTCCCCTTGAGGCGGCTCAGGTCTGACTGTCCAACTTTCAGGAATGCTTTAATCAATGGGTTCAGAGGTCAAGCTACCTTAAAGTTCACCGTTATCACCTAAAGGTGAACCTGATGGCTTATGATTATCTGATGTGTTGTCTCATTAAGGATTGAAATGGCGACTTCATCATTTTTTCTGTAAAGTACTTTATCAACAATTTCCCTGAAATAAATTTAAGATAGGCAGGATAAACTGGATGATTCTACCAATTACTGAAGTAAATGGACTGGTCCTCTAACTAGTTCCAGGGGCATTGAGTGACTATCAGGAGCTGGCCAAGCTTACATTTTCAGTGTTCCATTCTGCTCTCTGGTCACAATGCTCACTGCCCCGTTCCCGGTGCGAGTCCGTCAACTGGATACAGGATGTTTGCTGTTTCCTTGCTTTCTTCCCTAAGATGATCCAATCTTATGTCAGATACAGTGCCGGAAAATGAGCTTCTTGGGTTGAAAGGCACTCAAAACACAGCTGAGGGCAGATCGACACAGTGGCTGCAACAATGGCAAGGGTGAAGATGGCACGGGACTGGGCAATGTTTCCTTTTGTGCGGATGATTGCTGGGGGTGGGAAATGACTTGGCAGCTGCACGTGCGCACACACGCCACTGGGTGCTGTTCAAAGTAGCTTATGGTTTTTTAAGGAGCCCTAGTGGCACTGCCAGGTGAGTGTTGAACTGCTAACTCAGCAGTTCTCAACCTGTGGGTCGCGACCCCCTTGGGGCTGAATGACCCTTTCACGGGGTTGCCCAATTCCTAACAGTAGTAAAATTAGTTATGAAGTGGCAACAAAAATAATTTTATGGTGAGGGGGGTGTCACCACACATGAGGAACTATATGAAAGGGTCGTGGCATTTGGAAGGTTGAGAACCACAGTGCTAACTGAAAGGTCAGGTTCAAATCCATCAGCTCTTCCTCTGCAGAAAAATGGGGCTGTCTGTCCCTGTAAAGATTTACAGCGGCGAACTACCAAGGTCATTATGGGTTGGCATCTACTGGGTGGTGGTAGGTGTGTGGTTTCTTTAAATCCTTAGATTCCAACCCTCTAGCTCTGCACAAAATTCCATTTGAAAATCTCTTGAAGTAACATGCTTATGTCACCAATTTCATAGGCAGTGGTTTTAATTTATTGCATCTGGCTGAAAGTCAAAACTACAGGAAAACCATGGTACATTATCATAAATCTCCTGCTTTCCCCAACTGGTAAATATCTAGGGTTTAGGTTTATTCTTGGTTTTAAAATATATATACAAGCAAATATACACGTTTAACTTTTCTTACCTTTCACAGAAAGTGAGTATCAATCATTTTTCGCCACTTTGTTTACTATACCCTATGAGTATGTAGAGATTTTTTTTTTTAGTGGCTGAAGTACAAAGGAGTCTTCGTAGTCAGTAGTGAGTGGGCTGTGTTGGGCTGCTAACAGTTGAAAGTCAGCTGTTCAAAACAACCAAGCTGCTCCTGGGAGAAAGCTGAGGCTTTCTTTTTACTCTCATAAAGTTACAGCCGCAGAGATCCACAGGGGGCAGTTCTACCTGTCCTACAGGACCACTGAGTCAAAACTGATTTGAAGGCAGTGAGTTTGGGTGGGAAGTACAACCTTGTGTGGAACTGTTTTTTTAGTACCACCACCTGTTTACAGTCTGCATCTGTCGTGTTTTTCCCAGGGTATGTTGGGAGAGTCCTAGAATAGACATTTGAGTCAGAGAGCAAATGGATATGTAACGCTGCTAGTACTTCTATACACCGTTGCACGGGAGTTTGCCTCTCATCCCCTCCCTGTGGGCAGGTGTGCGTAAGTGTGCTTATTTCCCGTCTCCGAAGTTAGTCAGCATTGCTAAATTTGTGGACTTTTTCTAGTGAAAGGTGGAACAGTATAGTTTCACTAAGTACTTTTCTTCTGGCCAAAGGCCATCTACCTACTTTTTTGTCCACTTTTCATCCAATTGTTGGGATCCTAATTATCTTTTTGGTTACGGTGGATTTTTTTTACCCACGTTACAAATTTTTCAAATGTAGTTAAAGTGGGTGAAGGGAAACGTCGGACAGCGTCAGATATAACAAGATAATAATTTATCAATTATCAAGGGTTCATGAGGGAGGGGAGTGGGAAGGGAGGGGGAAAAGGAGGAGCTGATACCAGGGGCTTGGGTGGAGAGCAGATGTTTTGAGAATGAGGGCAACGAATGTACAAAGGTGCTTTACACAATTGATTTTTTTATCGATTGTGATGAGTTTTATGAGCCCCTAATAAAATGATTAAAAAAAACCAATTCCTAAATTTTATTCTAGATTTTTAAATCTTAAAGAGTAGTTTCCATCCACTTGTAGGTTATAATGAATTTCAAGTCTTCTAATACAGATTTCAATCCAAATGCCCATTTTTTTGTTACCCAATACCGTTAAAACCATTTTGAAATGCCTCATGTTCTAATCTGTTCTACAATGCTGTAACCTTTTTCTGTTTGTGCCGTGTTGTTAATAGCAGTTTAACTTTTTTTTAGATTTATTTCAGAATCTATGAGCAGTTATCCTATCACTACGGTTTTCTGTACATACTTTAAACATCATCACTTTAACCAAATGGTTGTATATTGCCTCCATTGTGTTATCTCTCATCTAACTGCACTGTTTAATACCTCATGTATAACACAGTAAAAGAAACTGTATGCCTCTTACTCTTGGCTCCTGGTTTTAGTGAAAATTCCTGGCAGACTTGTGTGGCACACTCCTAGACAAGACACTAAAACTAGTCCACTGCACAAAAGTCTAACGTTATCGAAAATAGAGCTGATGGATAGTTTTCACTTTAGTTATTACTTCTGTTAAAGTCATTCGATACATGACACAGCTTCCAAATTTGTATTATCCAATGATGCTTGTCTCTTCTTGTCAAGTTTAAGATTTAGTTTCAAGCTGTATTTCAAGAAATGCTGAAATGTAGAGAAGTCAGTTTGATTAGAGGAATAGTGCATCCTACTGCACAGCATATAAACTCAACTATTACAGAAAAAGGCTGGCAGTTTCAACATACCGAGGCACCTGCTTCCAGAAGTCAAGGCTCGAAAGCACCACGGCTGTCCAATACGCGCTGTTATGCCAGTGTAAGGGAGGAGCCAGCATCGACCCAGCAGCAACTGTTAACGCGTTCCTATAGCTGCTAACAGAAAAGGGTCCATCTTTCTATTGCAATCTTTAAGCCCAAGTTCAAATCTGTATTTTACGCAAGGAGCCATGGTGGCACGATGGGTACGTGCTTGGCTGTTCCAACTCATGAGCTACTCCATGGCTAAAGCGACCTGGTCTCCGCTTCCCAGAAGATGGACAACGGCCTTTGTCCCACAGGGTTCCATGAGCCACCACTCGGTGGGAGCTGAAGGCAGGAATTTAATGGCAACAAGTAACTTTGCTTTTTAAATTTTCACATTTTTGAAGATGTGCAAGCCACTACTACAGAAGTGTTTTAATAAACATACTTTATTTAAATAAATCCTCCCGTAGGAATAACCCGTTGCTTTTGCTTGGTTGTGTGACTAGACATGTCGAACGTTACCTGTGCAGCTCACCCCCAGTCCCTCTTTGGAACACTGGTATGTATTTCCATGTCGCAGTTCCCAAACGGCTCTGAAGACCTCAGAACTCTGTGTCTCCTTTGGCTTGCTTCTCTCTCGACTCTACCCAAGCTTTGTTAATGGTTCGCTTCATATCATCATCTCCATCTTCATAAATTTTCTTTAAGACATTCATTAATCCCTCACTTGGGTCTGTTTCCGTGTCGTAGGAAGGCTTTCTGTTAAAAGAGAGCAGACACACGATGTATGGACAGCATTGTGCATGTACAGAAAGACAAGATTTAACAGAGTAGGGAGTCACTCACTGCCACTGAGTCAATTCCGACTCATAGCGACCCTGCAGGGCAGGGCAGAAATGCCCATGTGAGTTTCACTAAGTGTAACTCTTGGTGGAAGTAGAAAGGTGCGCCTTTCTCCCAGAGCAGCTGGTTCCGAACTGCTGACCCTGCATAGTGAGTGCAGCGCAGTGAGTCACCACTGAGCCACCAAAGCTCCTGCCACAGCGTCAAACATGCGAAATGCACTGCAAAGTGGACTTGCTGACACAGGTTAACATGCAGTACCTTCCCACCTGATCCATGTCAATTTGTCCTCGTTCAGTGATTTTCTGCCGAGGTGTTCATCTGTTTTACTTTGTTATTCTTAGGGTTTGTGGTTTGCTTTAAGTGTTTTCCTGCGTAGGCCATCCAGGGCAGGTAACTACAGAGACAGTAACTGCACTAGTGGCTCCTTGGGGGCGTGGCACAGGAGGCTGTCGAAGATGGAGCTGGCGGTGACGCGAGCACTGACGGCACCAGAGTGGGGACAGTGCTCTAACTCCGATCGTGGTGACGGCTATACAACTCTTCTCAGTGTAACTGGACTACTGTACTGTTATATGCCAGTGCAACTGGTGGCGAGGAATTTTAAATAAAAACTAACAGAAAGCACACAAAGCCCACTTAATTTGCAGGTGATCCATCTTTGTGCTTCCTCGTTGGCTTCTCTAAATGGTTTTTAAAGTTTTTAAAAGTATACTTCCCTATGCAATTCAGGGGGGAAGAACTTTCAGTGAGGGAAAGCCTCACCTTGCATTACACATGGACCGAGACACGCTCTTGCAACTAGAAGAGTCCTCTCTTATGCAAGAGACACGGCTCAGAATCTCAGTGAGAGCAGCTTCCTGTGGTCAGTACCTCACCATGTACTCATTCACACAACTCCTTTATCAATGACCAGATTCTGCACTTTCCAGGGGTGTACCATATGAATCAGAGAGGGTCCTGCACTCAATCTGGTTTCCATTTAAAATCAAGTCCAGGAGATAGTCCTACAGGCCTAATTCTAGCCAAGCTCATCCCAAATGCATGCGACTGTCAGCAGGAAGGGAGAGGTGATGCAGCCCAGTGCCGCACCTCACCGCCAGAGGGAGAAGGCAAAGCACAGGACAGCTGACCTCTGACAGACAGTTTCAGACCCTTTTTACTCCACACTAGGGATATCTAAAATACGTACTACAAATTATGCAATTAAAAGATAGCATCTGGGAATCTAGGTTTCTCTAGGATGACTGAAACGGGACAGTAGCTGCATAGAAGCACCACTGGATGTCTCTGCTCTGCACCAAAAAGACAACCGACACTGCCATCGAGTGGATTCCAATCCAGGGCCTGGGGGTTAGAGGTTAGGTCAACCTGATGTACTTGTGTGAAGGTAGGGGTGAACTCCCACCTCTCCATCAGGACAGTCTAATGACGGCTCCCTGAGGGTGTGGTCTTTTTATGAGAGACGCAGTGGAGGACCTTCTCTCGCCCCTTCTCACCTTCCTGCTCACCTGGACTCTGCTTCTGGCTCCCAGGCAGCAGCCCACCCACGTGGCTGCCGCCCACCTCCTCCACGCCCAGGAGCTACAACACCCTGCCATGTCCCTGCTGGCTGTGGACCCACACTATTCGGTACCCACCGGCCTGTGATCACCCTGCTTCCCACTTCACCTTCCTGCTTCATCGGCCAGCAGCTGCGTGAGTCTGGAGGAGCTCCAGACTGGAGTTGGACTGGGCTGGGCCACTGCCTTGGTTTAATTTCCTTCCTGCTAGGAAGTTCCCTCAGGTATATATGAGTGCACCTGCTTCTCTGGAACTCAGAGACTCACACAATGTTTGAGGCTGTAAATCTTCACGGGAGTAGACGGGTAAACACCCGGTGAATTTACACAGTCAAATTTGCATTGCAGTCCTATGCTTAAACTGACAGCATCACCAGACCACCTATCCCAAATTGCAAAGACCTGCTGAAAAAGCAACATGCTGTCGCCGGACACATGCCCCAGCTCAAGAAGGCCTGAGAGTGGGAAGCAGATGCACAGAGCATCGCTTTAGTCAGCGGGCACCCAAAGGAAAGTGGTCAGGTTACAGACTACATACCTCTATTATGCAAGAACACAGAAAAATCTCCAATCTCATCAAAGACATGAAAATTCACACAAAGGAGAGCACCCCACTATCATGACCCCAGTTCTATGGTACAAATCTGGCTAGACTGGAAGCATGAACACTGACACAGATAAGAGCTCTCAACACACAATGCAAGACAGACCAAGCCCTCAGGACCAAAGAGAGTAATGATACCATGATACCCAAAGGGGGAGGGGGGACTGATCACAGTGATCAATGTACAACACCCACACCCCCCGAGGGACCAATAGACCATAAACGTGGTTGAAGGGAGATGGTGTAAAATATGAAAATTAAAATAATCTATAAATTATCAAGGGTTCACAAGGGCAGGGAGGGAGGGGGCAAAAAAGGAGCTGATCCTAAGGGCCCAAGTAAAAGGAAAATGTTTCGGAAATGATGGCAACATACATACAAACGTGCTCTAAGAGCTGTAAGAGCCCCCAATAAAATGATTCATTAAAATAAAAAAACCCTAAATTTAAAGTGAATTAAACAGAAAGAAAGAAAAGCAGACTCACTCTTTTTCCTTGCATTCTTTTTCAACCTGAGTCAGATAGTCCCACCGCATGCTTTCAGCCTTCTTTCTGCACATGATAAGGACTGTATCCGTCTTGACCTGGAAGGAGAGTGAGGAGAGCTTAGAACTCACGGTCCCGGGACAGAAAGACTTGGAAACAATCACAGAGAAAGCCCGAGAGCTGGGCTTGGTGGGAAGGCTCTGAGTTTTCTGACTTGGACAGAGTGCAGTCTTACACTTGGCTCTGGCTCTCTTCTCTGGGTGTGAAAGGTGTTTGTTTTCCTTCTCGCTCGGGTTCAGCCTTACACCGACCGATCTGGCACCACAGGCGATCCTGTTCTAGGTCTCGGAGTGCTTGAGATCAGTTAGGCAGCCTATCAACTCGTGGAAGGGAAAGGTCACGAATAAACAAAACTCGGGACACCTTCAGTACTCAAAGGAGCTATGAAGAATGTGGGGCCTCAAGGGGGATGGGTTGCAGGGGAAGCCTGCTGAGCTGTGGGGGAAGGGCATTCTGGGAGAAGAGGTGGATTGTTGGCAGATGGAGAAGTGCACATGGCAGGATGATCTTAATTCGTGTGTGCATTAGAATGGAGAACTAGCAGCAGCTCACTGAGGGACAGGGTAAGATTTGTGAGGTCCAAAACAGGCCACATGTAGAGGGCAATGTGAGCAATTTCAAAGGTGAGAACGCTGAAAACTATGAAACTACAACTCAACAATGACCCATGCCATTCCCAATCCTCCTTCACCTGTGGGATCATAGGAAGGTGCAGACACTGGAGAACCAATGAACTGGATCTGACTAGCACCTCTAAGCTGTTACACAGCTCTATGTAAGCGTACGTACAGATACTGCATGCAAATGGCACAGCATCCCTCTAATGCTTTCATGTCATTAGGTGGGGGGAGAAAGGATCAGAATTAGGGAAGTACAAATACTTGTTAAAAATATGGTGTCATCATTTTAAGGCATCTTCAACTTGGCCAAGTGTGTAAGACCTCTTTTAGCTATGAGAAATTTATACGTAGCACCTCAAATTAATGCTTGGATAATCTTTAAACTTAAAACCAAAAAACATACCCTGCATTCATCACAAAACGGAACAATCCCTTTAACTAACTACTCAAAGAGTCTGACTGGTGGTATTGTTGGGCTACAGTTTGAAACCTCGGGAGAAACGGGGTACTTTCTACTCCCATAGAGTTACAGTAGCCAACTCACAAGGGTAGTTCTGCCCTGTCCTTTAGAGTTGCAATGAGTCAGCACAGACTCATTGAACATGATCTTTTCACATCTCTTAACATGGGACCACGTAACAACCTTAAGGGACACCGAGTTAATGAGGAAGGAACAACCCGGAGGGGGTGGGAATGGTGGTACAGCTCTAAGAATCTAATCAACATCACTAAAGTGCACATGCAGAAATTGTTGCATTAGTTTACATTCTGCTGTGTATATTCTCAAGAGAGGGTAAAATTTAGGAGACAAGAATCCTTACATCTAATGTGTCTAAGCAATGTTGTTAGGTTCTAGCAAGTCAGTTCCGACTCAGAGTGACCCTACTCTGTGTACAACAGACCCAATGCTACCAGTTCTACGCCCCCCACACCACTGCAGCCAGTGTCCAGGATGTCCTTCTATCTTACCAACGACATCTGTTTCCAGGGATTAGTCTCTCTTGACATGTCCACAGCATGAGACACAAGGTCTCGCCATCCTTGTTATAAGGAGCACTCTGGCTGTACTTCCTTCTGGCAGTCCGTGGGGCTTTCAATATTCGTCTCCAGCACAACTCAAATGCTTCCAACAAAAGCTCCCACTAGTTTAGTGCTTAGCATACAGCACTTCATTCCAGCATCATTTCAATTCTGGAAATGCATCATTCTCATTGTAGAATGAAGAAACTGAAGCACAGAGTGAATAAGCTGCCAATGTTCATACAACTCAGACGTGGTAGAGATGGCATTAAAACTTAATTCTCACTCTTCATCATTTCAATGACTCATTTCTTATCCAAGCAAACTACAAGAATATTTTCCTATAATGTTCTCATGGCATTCTACTCTTCAAAGCAGGAGCTGACAGACTTGTTCTGCGAAGGGGCAGAGAGTTAGTATTTTAGGGAATGGGCCACATGGCCTGTGTGCCAACTACCTCACACTGCCTTGTGGGGCAAGAGCAGCCATCAGACTGCCCACCAACAAATGACCACGCCGCCAGGGTGCTCTAGAGGGCACGTTCGTTCTACTTCATAACAATTACAAAATAGGAGCTCATTTGAATGTTTCACAATATCACAACTGGGAAAAAAAATAAAAGCAAACTCACTTTTTTGGAACTACCTTCCACAGAGATGGGTTTCAAGAGGTTGTTCACGATCATGGAGTAATTCTTCCCATTCAGGTCCTTTACTAGAAGATCAAATGACCTACAACACAATAATCAATGCGTCATCTGTCTGGGCCTCTGGGAGCTCCTTGGTCATTCGTTGTAACAGAGCCACCAGCTTTATCTGGCCAGTACAGATGACCTGAAGATTAGGTGACCAGATGTCCCGATTTTTGGAAAGAATGCACGACAAGCTAGGGTACACGGTTTTCAGCTGCCATGTGGCTATTTCACCAGGATATGAGTTTTATCAATGGTATCCCGCTTCACCAATGTTAAAATCTGGTCACCTTAAGACCCGCTCCCTCCTTCAGAGTGGGCGTGAGGGACAATCAATTTAAATGAAAGCAGGATTTAAGATCAGACAAAGAAAGGCAACTGCTGGCTTAGTGATCAGCGCCCCGTTCGTTATAAAGGACACTCACCTTTCTGTGAAATGCACCTGCACATTCTCAGTGGGCACCTGATGGACTCCAGTTAAGGTGATGTAGATTTTCACAAACTTATCTGACTGATCCCATCCTAGCAACAAGAAATGGAAAACAAACAAGGCTCTGAAATGATTTCTAGAATACCAACTGCATGTGCCAGTGATAAAAATGAAAACTGAGTAACAAGAACAAGAAAAAATTTTCTGTATGCATAAACTGAGGCTCAAAACAGCTCCATCGTCTATCTAAAATTAGGCACCGAGCAAGTACTTTGGTCGACTGAACATAAACCCAATGGTTTTGTTTTGCACGTTTAGAATAGTTATAAAGAGACCAACCTACTGCCTTCAAGTCAAATGTTGACTCGGTGACCCTACAGCACCGGGTCAAAGGGCCCCAACAGGGCTCCCAGAGCAGACTGCCAGGTCTTTCACCCAGAGAGTAGCTGGAGGGTTCACCTGCTGCTTGCAGAGCAGCCAAGCACCTAGTCCCCTGCCGCTCGAAACCGCACTGCGGATTCCTAGCAAGGACCAAGAGGGCTTCCCGGACTGAAGCCTGAAAGCACGAAGACACGGACCTCTCGGTGACTAACGCACAGCAACCCTGCAGGGGACAGCAGAGCTGCTCCCCGGCCCAGGACTAAATCCGTACGGAACAGCAGTGTCCTCTGGCACGACTGACCTGGTAGTCAGTAGTTAGCAGCCCAACGCTTATTCCACTGTGCTACCAGGGTTCCTGAACTGGCCAGTTATGTACATTACTTCCATGTTTCTATTTCTTTTTCCCTTTTACTTTCTTCTATACCTAAATATTAGTAATTCTTCACTACGGCTCAGTATGACTGGCTAAATCATCAGTACAGAAGTTGCGGGTTGTGAATGTCTGTCTCCTATACTGTGTCCAATCCATGTGAATCAAGCCCTGTAAAGTCCGTTCCAACTGCCACGGCAGTTCTACTGTGTGCCGTAGGGTTACTGTGAGTCAGCATGGACTTGAGGCAGTGAGATCTTGGTGTGCACTTTTCAAAACATTACTATTGTGTTATCAAATCAAAGATATTTTAGTATATCTCAAAAGTATTTAACGTTTTTACACACAGAAAGGTGCACTACATACTATAGGTGGTCCCAGGTTATGACACTGGCATGAGAAATGATGCTTGTCCTCCCTGTAAACAAGTTCTGCAACTTGGCAGGTTCCCCTTGGCATCTTACAGCCAACAGAGTGCATCTCTTAAGCCTTCTTTTAACGCAGACGAGTTAAAACTCAATAGCCATGGGTTTTTGCTGGGTCAGCTACCGCACACCCAGGTGATTCCAGCTCAATAGCAACCCTACAGAACAGACGGAGCCTTCAGTAGTTTCCAAGGCTGTTCCTCTTCCCTGAAGCTGACTGTCGCATCTTTCTCCTGCAGAGGAGCTGGGGGGTTCACACCACAGATGTTTCAACTAACAGAGCCATGCCTGACTCATGGTGGCACCTGGAGAGTGTTTTGTTCTGTAGCACAAAGGGCTGCCATGCATGCCAGAGTGGGGCAGACGCGTCAGCACGTGCTTGACAAGGTAAACCCCTACCAAAGAGTAGAGCTCTCCCTGTCCTAAGAGCCCACCACGGAGACTCAATTTACTGAGGAAAATGCGGTCTGCTATCACCTGTGTGGCTGCCTCAGCACAGGGCTGGAACTGGACCCACGCCAGCTTGCGTGTCTGCAACTCAAAGCACCGTCCAAATCCAAGTCACTGCCACGCACAGCAACCCTGAAGCAGCTGGTGGGTTTGAACCATCAACATGGTAGTTTAGAAGCCCACCACTTACTGATGATAAAAGGCATTAATAAATGGGGGCGGGAGGCATGGGACACTGTTCAGAACACTGTTCATGAGCCAGGGACAACATACGCGGGGATCAAACTGACAACAGCAACTTAGAAGACAAGAAAGGAGCCTTGGGGGCCGGGCGCTTACACCAGCTGAGCAGGGACAATCTGAAAAGCAGGGTGATGGTGGCTGCACAATAATGGAAGCCACACCACGCAAGTGAACATGTACAAAGTGTTAGGTGGGCATTCTGCAGCAGGCATTCTCAACAACAAAGAATGAACTTCTATTAAGAACTAAGAAAGAAAGAAAAAGAGTGAGTGAGTGAACTGATGGCCCCTCTTCTAAGCCACTAGAAACAACGACAATTCTTTGATCAATTACTTTGCTGGTGGGCCACTGCTGAAGACCCCCCTGGGAGGGGCAGAAAGCTGGGTCCAGGAGGCGGCCTACCGTAATTGCTGATTTTCACTGTGTAGCCTGTGGTAAGGGGAGCGACCACTGCCGCTGGCTTCTCGTCCAGAGAGTCTGCCTTCCCCTGTGCCTTCTGCTGCATCTTGTTCTTGATTTCCGTCTCAATCCTCGACTTCTCAGCGGTCAGGGCGTCCCGCGCTCTTTGTCTAGTGGCCTTTTCCAACAAGCCTTTCACCTCTTCCAAATCCTTGTGTAGCTGTGTTAAAGTAAAGATCAGTTGGCTTTGGCACACGAGGTAATGACTAGACAGTGCATCCACTCACTCGCACTCACAGAAATAAGAAGGAAGAATGAAGACGTTCATTCACATTTCCTAGGCTTGGGTTGCAATTGGGATTCTTTCCCGTAGCCAGGAGAGTTGTAGTTTAACCTATTTTACGGAAAAATGTAGTATTTTTAAAAATCATTTTATTGGGACCTCTTAATAGCTCTTATAACATTCCATACATCGATTGTATCAAGCATATTTGTAATATATGCTGCCATTGTCATTTTGTAAACATTTCTTTTCTACTTGAGCCCTTGGTATCCGCTCCTCTTTTTGCCCTCTTTCCCCCCACCCCCATGACCCCTTGATAAATTATGTTTAAAATTTAGTAATCTTGAACCAATAGTATCAAGCTGAAAATTTCCAGTTCAGTAGATTGTTATCCAGCTTTTAGAACATTTAATTAAATCGTATATTTACAATCTATTTTTTGTCAACTTCTAAACCAGAAAGTTAAAAAAAAAAATTTTTTTTGTCCTGAAACTCAGCTAAGGGTCATCGCCTTTACAATCAGACGTCTGGAAAACACTGAAAACCATTCTCTCAAAATGCCCCCATTTCTATTTTCTTCTCATGTCACACTACCACGGCCAGGGCTCAAGGTATAGTTGGAGAATGAATGGGTATAATAATCCACTCCCCAAACTGTCTTTACAAAGTACTGAGGCGTTTTTCTTAAAATGATTCTACTTACTGCCTCAGCTGTAGAAAATGGAACAGGGTAATTTTATATTTTAGTTTGAGGTCACATGAATGGTAATCTGCCTTAAAATTAGAAGTACTAGTTTGAAAGCCTCTATTTTTATTAATAATCTTAAATATCAACCCAACCCCTCACAGCTGACTCTAACTCACGGAGCGTGGAGTACTTGTAAGACAGAGGAGGCCCTGATGCACTTGTTGTGAGCAGGCTGGTCAATCACTGACCTAACACTAAGGGTGGTGGGAGTGGTGCCTAAGGCTGGAAGTTCAGAGCTTGGAGTCGGCCTGCTCTGCCAGCTGTCTCCTCTAATTCAATGGCCTGTTTCTCTGAACTGTAATAGAACAAGGCAGTAAAAGCGGAACAGAGCCCGGCCTCTGTCCACACAAATTCAGAAAAACAGCTTGTGATACTAAGACAAGAACTCTGCAAACTCTGCTTTGCAGCACCATCTAGTAATCTTTCCACAGAGTTCCAAAATGCCCACGGTTCTAATGTTCACATAACATCCAAATGCAAGACTTTAAAGACCCCAACGTGGAGATTCCCAAGTCAGCAAAAACAAAGGCAAAGAGAATGCGGTAAAGATTAAAACAAGACTTTTTTGCTTTTTGAGTGGAATAGGCCAACTGAAAAAATGACCTCTGAGTATTAAGGGGCTCTCCTGGAATGACTTAAGTCCCAGGTCCCCTCGTGAGTCCTGGCTCTCAGGTAGTTTTGGAAAGGTTTCCACTGAAGCAAGTTAACGGCAGACCTAGTTTGGGTAGTTCCCAGTAGGCCCTGTTGTTTGCAGACCTCACTGGTGTTGTTCCTTGCACCCCTGCACTACAGACCCTGCTGTAGCACATCTTTTAGTTCCTTACCTTTATGACATGCGTGAAATCAGCTAGCGCCTGCCTTCCTCTTGAATTGGAATACTGATTCTCGCCAGCACCCTTATCCCCACCTGTACACACTTTCACGCTTTAGTTCCTAATGAATCTTATTTTTACAGTCTTCACTGTGAGAATTAAAACCAGAGAGTCAAAGCACAGTGCATCCAGTCAATTCTGACTCATAGCCACCCTAAAGACCTGCCCCACCGGGATTCCAAACCAAATCTTCCATCTTGCGGGAACTGCACATCAAAACCACACGGAGATATTTCACACACACTAGGATGGGTGTACTTGGAGGAGCACAGCCACTGTTGGGAAGGACATGGGGAAACTGGGAACACCCCCCCCTATTTGTTAGTGGGCATGTAAATTGGTGCACCGACTTTGGGAAGTGTGCCAGTTCAAGGGGTTCAACAGAGGTACAGCCGACTGGAGTACTACTCAGACAGAAAAGGGAGTGATGTGCTGGCACATGCCACAGCGTGGATGAATCCTAGTAGCACTGTGCTAAGTCAAAGGAGCCAGAGGACCGAGGCAGCACACAATGAAATTCCACTATGTCATGGCCAGGGCAGACTGCCAGAGAAAGGCACTGGGGTGACTAGGACATGCCTATCCGGCACTTACCTTTTCTCTCAGGGCTGGAGATGTCTTGTTATCGGATGATAGTAACTGATGTGGCAAACCATGTGCAAATACTAAAGGTCACCGAATTGCACTTTACAGTGGGTTTAATAAAAAGCTTCAATGTGAAATTAAAAGTAACTAAATTGAGGACGTCTCCTTCATACTAAGCTATCCCTTCTGTAAAGTCAGTCTCCCCCAGGGATGCTCTCCTGGGGGACGTAGGTAAACGCACACACAGCCCACCCCGCCCGAGGTCTATCTGGTAAAACTGGTGGCAAGTTAGCCTGACAATTATTTTCTTCGCCATTTAACAAAGGCAAATGTGCCCTCCCCCAGGTCTCGTTCTTTACAAAGTCCAAAATGCAAATCGACTTCATTGATGCTCAATTAGGCAAAATTTAACCGCTTATTAGTAACATCCAACTTAAGGCAATAAATGATACCCAGGGTTACTACCCTTTTCTAGCTGGGCCACAAGTCTCCAAAAGGGTTCCCGTCGCCCGGAACTGGAGTTTTTAACTGAACTGAGAAAAACATTTCCTCCTCAATTTCCTACCACGAGTTATAGCTAACTCTCCATTTCATTTACTTTGAACGCATACACCAAATTGCTATTTGCCAAGCTGATTCAAAACATTAGACGCATTGTAAGTATTTAGGTCTCCTAACAAGTGGATGAAATCAATACCCCTGTGGCACAGCTCCGCGTTTGCGTCGAGAAACGGTGACTGGGGCATTCAAATGCCGCGAATAAGGGCTCGAACCTTCCAACTGCCCCTCCACTGGGGGCAGCGTTCAGCTTTTGAATCCGGCGTCATTTTGAGGAGCCTGCAGGTCCTCTGAGGAGCGTAACGGGGCGGAAGAGGCTCTCCCGGAGCGCCATCCGCGCCGCGGCCGTCGGGAAGCACCCCGCCCGGCGGCCCGCGGCGGGGCGGAGGGGAGGGGACACGGCGCCCCGAAGACCTACAGAGAGGCCGGAGCACGGAAAACGGGCCGCGGGGCGCGCGCGACCAGCTCCACCCGGATAAGTGGGGACGATGAGGCCGACCCCTTACCTCGTCCAAAGCAGAAGCCATGCTGGGGCAGGAGGGACCGCAGGCCCGCGCAGCAGCAGCTCAGGGGAGACGCCAGGAAAGGCCGCACCGAGCACGCTCACCGGGGCCCCCGCAGACAGCCCGGGAACAGGCCGCAGAAGCCACCGCCCTCCGGCTCCCGATCCCGCGAGCAATCGCAGCCACGCTCCGCCTCGCGGCGCCTCTGGAACCTTCGCGAGCCCGCCGCCACTGCGCGCCCGGAGCACCACCCACCGAGCACAGCCTAGTCCCGCCTTATCCGCTCGTCTCCTAGCAACGCGCGACTCCCGCGAGCCCAGCCAGGCCGAGCAGTACCGCCGCTTCCGGCCCGCCGGGCAACGGTCCGCGCGGTTAGTGGCGGACTTCACTCGCCCCGACTGCGCAGTCGCAGCTCTGAGGGCCGACCTACGTTGACCCATTCCCGGAAGTGAAGTGTCGTTCTCCGAGATTCAAATCGGAAGTTGGCTAGAGAGTCCCCTGGGTTCGCCCCCTCTAGGCGCCTGGGCGGGTTACAGTGAACCTGACTCTTCCAGCCGCCGCGAGGAAAGGTGGGGACTGGGCAGAGGAGCAGCCGATTTATGGTACAAGGAAGACCACGTTCGCTCAGTGTGGGCAATGCCATACTTTCCGTGTGAGCCGTGTGGCTTTCGGTGGGCTTTGGCCTCGGTGTACTGCCCTGCCCTTCTCGCGGCTTTCGAAACGCACTTCCTTTCCCTTGAATCTCTAGCTGTCACCGGAGTTTGCATCCGGATTACTGAGAGCCTGTTGACAAACAGGGAGAAACGAGGCGGGCCGGGTTCTCTGGCTCCACTGGGCTTCGCTGTGGCGTCAGCAGCCCTCTTGCTTTTCAAACTCTCTAGTCTGTGATTAAGAGCAGACACGTCAACCCCTGAGGAGCCAGGTAGCCCGCACTCAGCCCGCACTGCGCCTTGTCCAAGTTAGCCGAGTCAGCAACCAGAGAGGACACTGCTAGAAGGACGGCAGTAACGGAAATCCTAGGCACCGCAGTGGGGGGGCGGGGGGGTTAAGACATTCTAGTCGGTTCCGACTGAAGGCGAGCCGCTGGTAGAACTGGGCCGACTGTTAGGTAGAGTTCCCGATGATGCTACGGGAGCGCTTGAACGGGCCGAAAGCGTCCCCGGTTCACCCCGACCCCCACAGCGTTAACGAAGTGCCGCACAAAAGGCACACGTTCCTCTGGAGCGCCTCGGACGTGCTTTTGCAGGGGGCGGGGGGACGCAAAGGCGTGGACGAGGTCCTCTTGGAGGGCCGTATTTAAATAACCTCTAAAAACAGCAAGACTTAACTCATTGTTCATAACGCTTTCCTGGGATGGGGAGGCCAATGGCAGAAAGGGCTTCTGAGGTCAGATGCTTGAGACTGGTGTACTCAGTGGAAATTCGGTGATGTGTAAACTTTCATCTGTGTAGCTCCTTTTGTATGCTGTAGTTAACTACAATGTATAATGATGGGGGTTCTAAGATGGAAATAGTATAATGATACATATAGGGATCAAAATCCATGTACTCCAAAATTCTGTACATATTATTAATTATATCCCAGTTGTCTAAAAAAGCACCCAACCAGTCATCTGAAATTTCTTAGAACTTAATTAACCACTCCTTTAACTGAATAGGAATACCTTATTTTTAATTAAACAGAAATAATGGTTCCGTTGGGCTGGACGAAAGCTTGGTCCAGGGCAGTTATATTTCAAGTTTGATTGACTACATCTGGACCAGCGTGCGCTCAGCTAGTTGAAAGCATGGCCTAAATGCCATCTGTTATCTATTGAAGGAGCTGGGGTGGCCTAGTGGTTACACATTGGGCTACTCACCCACCAGATACTATGCATGATCAAGGTGAGGCTTTCTACTCCCAAAAAGAGTTACAGTCTCAGAAACTCACTGGGCAGGTCTAGTGGGTCCTCTGGGGTCACTCTGAGTCGGAATGCACTGATGGCAGTGAGTTTGGTCTGGTATTGCACAATCGAGGATTCCTGGTGGTGGTCCGGCAGGTTAAGCACTGAGCTACGAACTGCTAAATGAAGTCAGGCTCAAACCAGCAGCTCAGAGGGAGAAAGATGTGGCAGTGTGCTTCTGTAAAGATTGAAAACCCAAGGTGGTGGTCCTGTTCTGTTTCATAGGGTCTTTTTGAGTCGGCACTCCACAAGAGTGGGTATTATCCACTGAGTCCCAAATGTTTTCTCTCCAACTCCAGGATGGCAGTAAAGAAAACCTGTCCACCACCTCTCCAGAAAACCACAACAAAAACAAAACCCCAACCCATGAACCCCGTGCCGACTCCGGCCTCTACTTGGATGTCTGATAAGCATATCAAGGTCAAATTGTCTAGAAAAGTCTCCTGATTTTTCATCGACATACCCCAACGAGCTACACCAAATCTGACAGAGCTCAGTTCTGGTAACTCCATCCTAATTCAGTTCTGATTTGTTTTTATTATTATTGCCTGTTATCAGGATTTTTATAGATCTGATCTTTAGTTTTCTCTGGGGGTGGTGGAAACGATATGTAACCTTTCAAACATATATACACACATTTAAAATCATTTTATTGGGGGCTCTTATAGCTCATCAAATCCTTACATACATCCATTGTGTCAAGCACATTTGTACATAAGTTACCATCATCCTTTCAAAACATTTCCTTTCTACTTGAGCCCTTGGTATCAGCTTCTCATTTTTTTCCCCAAACATGTTAACATTGTATGAATACATATTACTAACAGTAAAATGTCCAAGCAGAGAAAAGACTGTTGTTAAGTGTGGTTCTTTGTAACTTGAAAACACAGTGAGTCAGGGGCTACTTGTATTCTCCAGCTCAGTAAATGGTCAGCTTATTTTTGTCATTGTTCAGGACCGTCTCAAGTGGTTCCTCCTATCTGAGGTAAATCTTGCTAGTTCTTCAAAATATGGCTAGCCCTGCTCCTCACAGCTTCTACGCAAGACCAACTATCATTACAGTGGCTAGATTTTTAGCCGCCTAGCTAGTTTCTCTGCTTCCAACTTGTGCCTTCACAGTTTTCTACAGAGCAGCTGGATTCACCTCTTCAAAACATTACATCTTTTAGTTTAAAAGCCTCGACTACTTCGTAATAGGCTTGGGATAAAGCTAAATTCCTTCCCATGGCCTAAACAGTTTCACAAGCCCCTATTACATGTTCACATGTCCCTTGCTTTATCTCATAGGACTAATGTCTCACCTCGTTTTCTAGTTCATCCAGTCTGGTATCCTTGTTATTCTTTCAACCTAGTTTGGTCTCACTTTCAGGCTTGTATGGCCTGGAACGTTCTTCCTCCACATCATCCCTACTGGAAAATTCTCAATGTGTAATTTCACCAAGTGTAGGACCTTTAGGAGCTCTGGTGGTTAAAAGTGCCTGGCTGTTCACCAAAAGTTCAGTGGTTCGAGCCCACCAGCCACTGCACAAGAGAAAGATAAGGCTGTCTGCTTTCATAAAGATTTACAGCCTCTGAAACCTCCCAGGGTTGTTCTACTTGGTTCTCTAGGGTTCTTATGAGTCAGAACCGATTTGACTGTTGGGTGTGGTTTGGGTGGGACCTTTCACATCATAGCCCACCAATCTCTGATGACAATATTCCTGCTCAGAGTAGCCAATGCACAGAGAGGACCATAGGGCAGGTCCTACCACAAGACCTGACATCCCTCACTGACCCATAGCGCTGTGGGGGGCAACAGTGGAGATACAGTGTAGGAATCCTGCCCTATCTGACCCCACCACACCGGGGTGAAACTGAGGGCATGCAACAGAGCAGCAAGGAGAGCAAAGCAATGAAGTCCCCGGGAAATACCAAAAATAGACTTGGGGACCTGGGCATAGCACCCCAGAAAACACTTGAATAGGTCCACAAACAGACCTGGGACTGTTTATAGGCTTTTTTTGTCATTGACTTTTTTTTGGTTTTGTTTGCTTTGTCTTGTTTTTGTGCTTATTATTGTCTCTGCATGTCTATGTAGATAAGATAGGCAGGATAAACAATCCAGAGAAGAAAACAATGGGATTGACGGCTCCTGGGGGGGGGGCATGGGAGCTGGGGAGGTGGGAGAAAGGATGGGGGATGTCCAGGGACAAAGGAACAAGTGATCTGAAATTGATGGCTAGGAGTTGAGGCTTGATCAAGGGTAATGTAGCTCAGAGGAATTACTGAAACCCAAATGAAGGCCAGACATAATAGTGGGACAAGAGGAGAGTAAAAGTAGAGGAAAGAACTAGGAGGCAAAGGACATTTATAGAGGTCTAAGTATTGGCATGCACATATGTAAATATATATATAACTATAGGGGAATATATCTATGTACATAAATTTATATATTAAGTATTAAGGTAGCAGATGGACATTGGACCTCAAGTACTTCTTCAACACAAGAACACTTTGTTTTAATAACCCAGCATTCTGTGATGCTCAGCTTCCCGACACAATCGCTGAAACAAAATGGGTGCATAAGTAAATGTGGTAAAGGAAGCTGATGGTGCCTGGGTATCAGAAGATATAGTGTCTAGGGTCTTATCTTAAAGGCTTGACAATAAACAAGAAGCCATCTAGCTGACAAGCAACAAAGCCCACATGGAAGAAGCACACCAGCCTGTGTGATCATGAGGTGTCGATGGGATTAGGTATCAGATATCAAGGACCCAGAAAAAAAAATCATATCAATGTGAATGAAGGCGGCAGGTGGAGTGGAGACCCAAAGCCCATCTGTAGACAATTGGAGATCCCCTTACAGTAGGGTCACAAGGAACAGATGAGCCAGTCAGGGTACAATATAGCAATGATGAAGCATACAACTTTCCTCTAGTTCTTTAATGCTTCCTCCCCCCAACCATCATGACCCCAATTCTACCTTACAAATCCAGGTAGACCAGAGCATGTACACTGGTACAGACAAGAGCTCGAAACACTGGGAATCCAGGACAGATAGACCCCTCAGGACCAATAATGAGAGTAACCATTACCAGGAGGGGAAGGGGAAGAACGGGGGAACCAATCACAATGATCTATATATAACCCCCTCCCAGGGAAACGGGCAACAGAAAAGTGGGTGAAGGGAGACAGCTGTTAGTTTAAGACATGAAAAAATAATTCATGAATTATCAAGGTTTCATGAGGGAGGGTAGGAGAGGGGGTAAATGAGCTGATACCAAGGGTTCAAGTAGAAAATGTTTTGAAAAGGATGATGGCAAAAAAAAAAAGATGGCAACATATGTACAAATGTGCTTGACACAATGTATGTATGAATTGTGATAACTGTAAGAACCCTCAGTAAAATGATTTTTTAAAGTAATAGTGGACACTGATTTGAACAAAGTTCAATGCCCGGTCCTTGGGTTTGAGTTGAAATGACATGCCACCCACCTTATTTTAAGTTTTGGATACATTTTCCCTTAAAAACAAGAACTCATTCATTCAGCACTTTCCACCACTGCTCCATCACCTGCCCCACAGCCTTTCTGCTCATGTCAAGCCTCTCAAAACCTGCCAGATTCAGAGGCTATGTTCTTAATAGTTTAGACTGACTTTTTATGTAAAACATCTCAACGTTTAAAATACTACATGGACATGATGAGGGCAACGAATGTATAAGTGTGCTTTACACAATTGATGTATGTGTGGATTGTGATATGAGTTGTATGAGCCCCAATAAAATTATAAAAAAAATACTACATGGACATATTAGAAGATGTCTGTAGTCTAATTTCAGACTCTGGCTGGATTCTGAACCAGGTTAGCTAGTGTGTACCCCCCCCTCCCCACCCACCCCCCACTCCTCCCACCTCTTTAGGTTCCAGAGGGAAGAACTCGATGGCAGTGTAAACACGCCCTCTTGGAAATCTGCCCACTGCCACTCCTCTCAGGCGAGCTCCGGAGGTTCTGTTTCAATCATAGGATAACATTGATTGCAGCAAGTACCTGACCAAGGATCAGCCAATTTTTGCAAGAATTTAGTGTATCTAGTATATCTGTGATAGTAACTTGCAGCGAAGCCAATTGAGCTTGCTAGTTGGGTGCATGGAAGCAGAGAGACAGGAAGCAGTAGCATCATTTTGCAAGACAAGCAGAGAAGTTGGGATGAGGACAGTTGGCAGGTTCCTGGTGGCTTTCCAGGCCCCTGTCCCAGTTCCTCTTCAGGTGTAACTGCTTGCTTTCTGGGATATCTGAGGTAGACACTGTTTAACATTGCCTTTTAAATCCTTTCTTTAAACATTTAAAAATGAGAAGGTTTCTATTATTCTTAGTGGCAGGCTCCTGATTACAAACAAGCTCAGTTCTTGGGTCTTTCAGAATTTGTAGCTGTAGCACATCCAGCCCATGGCTGTATACGGCCGGAGAAACCATCAATACCAGCTAACATCACATACCTCACCGAAGAGAAGCACTTCCAACCCTCACATTCCAAAACACTCAATGCCATCGAGTTGATGCCGACTCGTGGCAACCCTCTAGGACAGGGTAGAACTGCCTCTGTGAACTTCTGACACGGTGACTGTTTTCCTCACACAGAGTGGCTGGTAGTTTGAACTGTGACCTTGTGATCAAAGGTCAATGTGTAACCACTACACCACCAGCACTCCTACGCCTCCTACATTAGGGTAAAGTTAAATGTTTGACCTGTATGACCTCCAAATGATGTTCTGAATCTCCGATTGACCCTCAGCAGAAAAGGTGCCCCACCCCTGCTTTAGAATAAAAAGCCTCGAAGCCTTTAATTATTTAAAACTTGCATGAGCACTGAACAGATGCTTGTAATGAAGAACTTGTTTCACGTCGGGTTGGTTCATTGAGTGCTAACCTAGACATCAGCAGTTGGAAACCACCAGCCACTCTTGCAGGAGCAAGACAAGGCTTTCTACTCCCAAGAGTCACAGTCTCAGAAATACACCAGGGCAGTGCTACTGGACCCTGTAGGCTTGATGGAAGTCAAAACCAGCTCCATGGCTGTGAGCTTGGGAGAGGGTTGGTTCCATTTCATAGTCAAAGCATATTTACATAACAAAGAACAAACACCTAAATCAAACCTTCCTAACACAGGTACTCAACTGGCAACAAGGAATCCTGACAAGCAGAGCCCTGGACAGTGCTGCTGTGCAGCGGATCACTTTGCAAAGGGTAGCTTGCTGCAAACCCCTATACAGGTTTTCCTTTCGGAGTTCACTGAAGTCTAGTCTAGCCGATTCAACAAAACTGGGTCCAAGTGATTTAGAATAAAGTCAGAATAAACCAGAAAGACACACAGGGACTTCAGAACAAATGTTTATTACTGCTCAAGGGGGCTGAAGGGCAACGCAAAGCATTGAAAACATCGTGACTGGCTCACAGACACAGGCACCTTGCTGCCTTCTTGCATCGGTTTACTTCACAAGGCTTCATTCACACATGAAACAATGTACTAATCCATTTCAAGTTCATAACCATTACAAAAGTAAACATTTGTTTGGACAATGTACAATAGCACTTTTCTTATCAAGCATTATATTTATAGAATGTACTATACATAATACATGGATTTATGGAAACATCTAATTAGCCAACACTTATAGATGCTGACCACTAATGTTTCTTTTATCAACCAGCACTTCTTAGGCTAATTGGCTCTTTATTTAAGAATGTGTTTTCATTAGAGAAGCCATGGGCAAAATCATAGGAATAACTCATAAAAATAGAAGGTACAGAATTTCTTCCATCTCCTTGTGATGGTAAAGTGTGTGTCAACTTGACTAGGCCATGATTCTTAGTGGCTTGGCAGAAGCTCAGCAAGCATCCTCCATTTTGTGATACAATATATACAGCCAATCCTGGAAAGGGAAGTTTCCTTAAAGGCGTGGCCTGTATCCAATACACATGGAGGTTCTGGCCAAGATAGCTGCATCCCGCTTGTTATCCTCTGGCCTCCAGTTCTTGGGATATACGCCAGCAGCCTGCCATCCGATTTTGGGCTGTTTCTCAGCCCTGGCAACTACGTGTCAGAAGCCTCCAGCCTGACCTTCGACCACCAATCTGAGCCTGCTGGCTTCCACAATTGCACAAGCCATTTCCTTAGGGGAAGAAGATTATATATTCGAAGGCAGCGGTTCTCAACCTGTGGGTCGGGGTTGAACGACCCTTTCACAGGGTCACCTAATACATCCCGCATATCAGATATTTACATTACAATTCACAATAGTAGCAAAATTACAGTTATGAAGTAGCAACGAAAATAATTGTATGGTTGGGGTCACCACCACATGAGGACCTGTATGAAAGGGTCGCGGCATGAGGCAGGTTGAGAACCGCTGCTCTAAGGAATCCTGGTGGTCTAGTGTTTAAGCACTTGGCTTCTAACCAAAATGCGAACGTGCTGAAACCTTCAGCTGCTCCTCAGGAGAACTGGCATTTTGCTTTCATAAAGATGACAGCGTAAGAGACCCTGTGGGGCCTGTAGGTCACTGTGAGTCAAAGCTCCATAGCAACAGGGTTGGTTTGGACCCATACACACAGGGGCTTCAAAAAGTTTGGGGAGAAATTCCAGTATCTTTTCATTCTACTTTTTCACAAGCCTTGTGAAGTGCCTTCACACACACCTCCCTGCTTTTGCTCCTCCAGAGAACCCAACCAAAGACATTTGGTACCAGCAGTGGTTCTGGTATGGAAGAGTTTTCTGAATTGGTTCCAAGCCTGGCAACTGCCCCCGTGGGTTTCTAAGACTGGATTTCTTCACAGAATTAGAGAGCCTTGTCTTTCTCCCATAGAGCGGCTGGAGGTTTTGAACTGCTGACCAAGTGGTTAGTAGCCCAATGTGGAAATATGCAAAATACCACCACCAGTGGATCGAATATTTGGGGGGAGCATAATTTTGTCAGAAGTATAAGAAAGCTGGTTGGTTGATCCTAGTTTCAGTAGATGATGTGGTGAAGAAAGAGACGTGTTCAAATGGTCACAATCACCTCAGTCACCAAGGAAAAGCCACTGTGCCCCCCAAAGGAGGCCTCACTTCTGGATGTAACAGAGCTTATGTGGTAAGTGATAACTGAACCCCCAACTTCAGTTGGGGTTTGAAGTTAAATGAAGGCATTGATGGAGAAGAAATGGGGTTCTTAAACTTGGGGTGAGGTGAATGTGACATGGACATGAATTGGGGGTGTGGGGAGTAGGGTAGAAAGTTATGGATTTGATTATATACCTAAATATGTTGTAGATCTTCATTTTTGTACCTGACTTTGGAGCCCTGGCGGCATCATTATGTGTTGGGCTGCAAGGTCGGCTGTTGAAAACCACCAGCTGCTCCTTGGGAGAAAGACGACGCGTTCAACCCCCGTAAGGAGGTAGTCTTGGAAACCCATGGGGCCGCTCTACCATGCCCTGTAGGACTGCTGAGCCCGAATGGACTTGATGGCAGTGAGTTTGGTTTGGTTTCCATGTCTGTGGTTGTAATTCCATTTGGGAATTTGTCATCTTCATTAGGTTAATGTGGCAACAGGATGAGTTAACGAAGCAAGACAGACACACGTACTGGACACCTCCTCCAAGCACTCAAGCAGCAGAGGCTGTAGAAATAGGAATTTCTCCCAGCGCTGACAGGGAGAGGCAGCCCTCCCATAGAGCCAGCACGCTGAATTCCGATGTCTGCCTGTCTCCACGATGGGCACGTTTACCAAAGCCGTCCATTTGTGCGAGGTAACTAAGGTACTCCTCAACAAGAGAGACGTGGCATTGGAACCAAAATGCACCCCTCAGCCCCCCATTTGAACTGAAGATGCATGCATTACACAACATAGAGAAACTGATGCAAAAGGCTACTGGGACATACTGTATTCCGGGACCACGTCCAGCTTTCTTCTGCTCTCACACCAGTCTGCTAATGCATTTATCTATTACAATTTAGTTTCTTACATTTTATTCCATGTATATACCTATTGCCATCAAGTTGATTCAAACTCCTACACAACCTTACAGGCCAGACTAGAACTGCCCACAGGGTTTCCGAAGCTGCGATCTGTATGGAGCTGTCAACTCTTTCTCCTATGGGGCAGCTTGTCACGGGTTCAAATCACTGAGCTCTCAATTAGCAGCCAAATGTGTTTCCCATTGTGCTGGCAGGGCTCCGTGTACAGTTACTAAAAGTTAGATGCTGATGGCAACATTTTACATGTTAAATAATTGTCAATGAAAAAGGAAAATAAGATTTTCTACTAAGAGGTTCGTTTTATTAAACTTCAGACTACCCTGTAACCAAGCCAAGGATGGAAGTGGAAAGAAGAGGGTGCATTGATGTCTGGGAACGGGTAGCAAATCCACACAGAGGTAAGCCTGATGTCTTCTCTTAGAATGAAACCAAGTACAGCCACAGCCAATTCCTCATTTTGACAGGGCTTGAAAGATGAGGATGTTCACAGGGAAAGGCCTGGCCCGTACACAGAGTACGGATACCACGCAGAGAGGATGTGTTGGGCAGTTCCAAGCCAGGATGACTACAGCGTGGCCACCGGGAGGAAAGAGAGCATTGGCATCTGTCAGGCAGTAGCACGCGGGGAATTAGGGAGCTAGTGCTCCTCCTTCTCTGGGGCCATGTCTGGGAATCTTAGTATTTGGTTGCACCGTGGTACCTGGGTATACAAAATAAGCATGAATGTTAAGATTTTAGCCACCTGGGGGTGAGGGGGGGGGATATCTAGAATGAGTTTTACAACAATTTGACAATTTTCTCATTTATCAGAAGCAAAAAAAATGCGAGCAGCCTGTGATTTAGTTTGCTTCCTACCCCCAGGGTAAGTTATAAAAAAGTAATCGTGTTGCTAAGTAATTAGAAGAGATGAAACAAGCAAGGTATATTTCTAAAGATTGGGCTTCCTCTTACAGGGACCTAAAATAAAATAGACAACCACCTTAGTGTTTAATTCACAGTGTTGGCAGATCATTTGTAGACTGAATTCTGCTAAAATAAGAGGCAGCTCAATCCCTAGTTAGGTGATTCTCATTGTACGTGACTGAGCAACTCCTTTAAAAATTTATTTCTTGTACCCTACTCTGTGTATTCTCCTGGTTTTCTCACTTAAGCTAGAAAACGAAGCCTCAGTTATTAATTGGAAAATATTTAAAGCAGATGGAGTAGGAAGTGGAGAACAATAAATATTTGTACATAGAATTATAAAATGGGGGGGAGCGAGCAAGATAAATACTATTACATGTCTCAAAATCAACACAAAGATCGCTTTTCTAATTTACTAGGGAAATTTAAGAAAGCCAAAGTAGTAGGAGTTACTAACTGAACAACTGAAAGAGAGGAAGAGAGAGATTCGTTCTGTGGAATGTTACACTCATAAAGCTAGAAGGCATTCTTCTTAAGTGTCTGCAATACACACTGAGACCGAGCGTAAGGAAACAGGATTTCTTTCTAAGTAATAAACATCAGAGCTGTGCCATGGCTCTAGATGTGGGAAGCAGCTAAGCATATGCACTGCAAAATTCAGCTTGACTCCTTTCCGCCTTAAAGAATGTGTTAAAAAGTGATGCTTAAGATATAAAAGGTAATGAACTCCACGGCCACACTGAATTTCATTTCCTTATTCAGCAGAATGCAACAGAAAGAAAAGTCAGATTTCAGAATGCTGCAAGTGTGGATTTCTGAAGCAATGCTTTACACAGTGTGCCCTAAGAAGGGATCATCAATCACACTCGGGGCTATTAGACCATGTCCTTGAACTTGGCTGGGTGATCTCTTTCTAAAAGAAATTCAAGAGGAGTGGCAATTTTCAAAACATACCTACAAATAAGGGAAATTAAAATGGGTAATTAGTACCGGGATGCCCGAGTCTTCAAAGAGCACACAGGATGGACATGTGGGTTGGAGCAGTGCTATGGTAACGTTTATGGACAATTCTATCATGTGCAAAATGTTGACAAGCCGCCTTCTTCACTAGGGCTACCGACCCAAAGTCAGCACAACAGAGAGAGAGAACATGGCCCTCCCTATGTGCCAACACACAGATGCAGGCTGACATTGCACAAGAGGGAAACACATTCCGTCCTCCCACTCTTTGGAAAGAGTTCAATGAAAACCTGAAAGACAGATTTGTCATACTTTCAGAATGCATGTACCTGGTGGGGGTGTTTAAAGAATCAAAGGATGAAATTGAACAAGGTCCACATGTAAGGGGTAACCCTAGAGCAGTGTCATTTGCCCCTCGCCAACCATCAGAGCAAACTTATGCAACTGAGGCATGCTGTGGAATGTATTCATTTGAGGAAATTAAAAATTAGCACTAGAATCAATGAGATTCACACCACAAACCAGCATCTTTAATTTAGCAGGCCGTTAGAGAAGGCAACTTACACAGGGCTTCTTGGAATCAAAACATAAAGCAACAGTATAGTTGACAGATTGCACTGAACCATCTATAGAAATAAATACCAAGATGTAATTTTCTAGTCATTATATATGTGCGTGTACATATCTGTTTCTATTTTGCTTTTTAAGCTACCACATAGGTAACACTGAAGTCAAAATAGGCACTCTGATAAGACCACAAGTCCGTAGATTTCAGGCTATATTCCTTCCTCAAAAGCTAAAGGTGAGTTAGCGACAACTGAATCATTTTTTTGGTCCTTATCTAAAACTTTTGGAATGTTGAGTGCTTTCCTCTTTTTGGTAAAAGGCAATGAATGTGATAAAAGATGTCAAGACCAAAAGATTTCTGGGAGAAAAACATTATTTGATGAATGTGACAACAACAGAATCCCTATGAGTTTACAGACAAAAAGGATTCATTTGTTACAACGTCATCATGCTACAGGAAAGAGCCCAAGACCGGCCTGTCGTAGCAGCTCCCAGGGTTAGGATGGCTAGTCTTCGCTTTGGGCCAGTAGGGGCGGGCGACTCGCCATCGGACCACAACCTCTGGCGCAGATGGGAAGCACTGTGGCACAGCAGCGCGGTAAGGTCTTTGCAAGCAATTATGCTCAACCATGAAAGCCCGGCAGAGCATCAGTCAATGTTACTGTATAGAGCTGACAGTAGTTGAAAATCAGTGTTGCCCTCACCAAAGTTTTCCTGCAACGACATTTACTTATATAGACATGTTAAGTATAATTCAAAATGTTGCCATCCATTTTTAAACAATAGCTTGACCTGTCAGTGAGCTAAGTATCTCTATAAAGATTTTATAGTCAATCAAAAATGTTACAAATGCATTTGGCATCTCTTTAGGGAGCTACCAAGATCAGGAAAAGTTGCCTAACATTGAGATGACGTGAAGCTGACCTTTATTTCCCATTTCAATGTGACATCTTTTAATTAATAGGGTTAGCACTATTAGTGCCTCCTTAGCAAGTAAATATCAGCAATCAATGCAGTGCTCAGTCCCTGCCTCTATTCACACGAATCTGTATTTGGAACAATTGATTCCATTCTAAGCACAATGATGACGGGCCCTGTACCTTCTAGGCTTCTCTGAAAAGGTTCTCTAAGTCTGAAACTCACAATTCCTTGCTCTGACTTCCTGCTGGCCAGTGTGAATCGAGTCCACACTTAGGCATATTGAGGAACTCCCAGTTCCCAGGTGGAGTTCCTGACAGTGTCTATTCGGGTACCAGGGCCAGATACACATGCCTGTCATCCTTTTACACAGTGTGTCTCTCAACAGCCTGTTTGTTCCAAGGCCCGTGGCACTTCATTTCCTGATGTACTAAACAGAAGAGGTCAACACCCCTTTGCTGAAGCTGACAGGGGAGATCCCGACCCCGGACACCAGCGTCAGGTGGAAAGAGGATGGAGGGCCGGAAGCCCTGTAGTGTGCTTTATCTTGGAGTAAACCCTGGAATGTGAGGGGAGAGGCGAGGTGTCCCTTCCATTTTGTTTTTGCTTCTTTTGGCTGAGACAGAGATCTATCCTATCCTTCCAACCTTGAACAGATGCCTGCTTTTTGATGGAAGAAAAAAATAATGACCAATATTTAGTTCTAAATAAAAAGCATCTAGCTCAGAACTACCAATTTCCCACTAACATCCAGGCATGTAAAAGAAAGCATCATATTATAAAGCATCTGAACATGGCCTTCCGGGAAGAAGCTGGGAAAATGGGGCTCCAACAGAAATCAGGTGGGTTTAAATAAGGTCCCTTTAAAAGGGGTGGGACAAGAAAAGAGTGAGCGCTATGGAAAGGTTCTGGCTTCCGTCTGCTCTCCTCTACTTCCCTTCAAAGGGACACCAGGCCGACTCCTCCCTGTGAGGCTTCCGGCTTTGATTTTCGTGCTCACGCCTGGGGCCGCCGCCCCTATGTGCTCTCCTTGGGAGGCTGGCCTGCAGGGGGCGGCTGCAGCGGCTGGGTGCTTGTGGCCGTTTTGATAGAGTTCAGGGTTTTGCTGAACCAAGAGTTTTTTGCAGCTTGGATTTCATTCATAAGAGCTCCTCTCTGATGTTCAAGTTCCTAAGGCAGGAAAGAAAATCATGGGAGTTATGCCTGTCTGCAGATGAGCATTAGAGCCCCGCCCAGAGCGGCAGCTGCTTCCTTCCCACAAGACCCGGGGACACTTGAGGGGTTGCTTTCTAACAAGAAACAAAAAGAGTGCAGCTGCTGGAACTGCCACCAAAAGCCAGAATCCATGTTTTCTCTGAACAGGGAAAGGAAAGCTCATTTGACTTTTATCCCCCATCTCTGTAATGTAGGTCGAAGCTTAGGTGAAGCATGAAATCAATGTTAACAGGTGGGCTTCATGTTTAAGAATACGTGAGAATACACACTACACACTTAATTTGTACTGATATTTTAAGTGTGAACAAGTCCCCAAGACACACACAGGGCTCAAGGTGGTGATGGGTAAAAGGGAGACCAGGAGCCGCCCGCCAGGAGCCAGAATGAGTTTCTCACTATGTTATCCTCCAACCTCTGCGGGAAGATGTGGGGAAAGGATCTGGCAAAATCGGCTAAAGAAAAAAGAAGCTCCCAAGAGGAAAATTGGCGGCAGCGAGTCTTCAACAGTCAGGGAAGGAAATGGCAGAGGGGTCTGCCTAACGCAAGGAAGTGACCAATATCTCTAGCAAAAAAATTATATATATATATATATATATATATCCCCCCAGGGTTAACCAAGAGCAATTTTCTGCAAAATATCACTTTATTACAACTTATTTTAAAGCCAGGTGTTTGTTTATATCAGTGTTTAAATAATCGTTAACACAACATGTGATCGTGCAGGACATGCATGTGGGTAGACAATGTGGGTGTAAGACGCCGTGCTGCCCCACAATGTGGCTTTACACAAGCATACCTAAGGTACTTACGGAGAACCACTAAGTGATCGTTTTCTTGTTCACTTTGATCAGATCACCTACCTGGATTTTACACTTGGCCTCCACCAACTGCAGCTTGGTCTGTGCCAATTCCAGCTCCAGCTCCCTCAGCTGCTTCTTCAACAAATCCTTCTCATCGTCTGTTTCCATGCCCTGCTTCTCTCGGCTTGCAGCTGCTAGCTTCACTGCTCCCTCCTTGCTGAAAATGTCGCTGCAGTGTTTGCAAGCCATCATTTTACCCTGCAATAGCCCAGAGACTAACTTCAAACTGCATGTCACGGGAAAAGTCACGTTCAGGAACATATGGCATGATTTTTACGTAGGTGCCACATATTGTCGAAAAATGATGGATCCTGTTTTGGAGGGAATTACTTCTGTTCTACAACCAAAGCTATCTCAGTCAGCACAAACCCCAAGATAACCCCCAGCACATCCATCCACTGCCACAGAGCTTATTCCCACTCAAGACGTGAGAGGGCAGACTGGAACCATCCTTAGGGGTTCTGAGACTGCAAGTCTTCATGGCGCAGACTGCCTCAGCTTTCTCCTGAGGAGCAGCGGGTGGGCTTGAACCGCTGACCTCATGGTTAGCAGTCTTCGTCAAGTATCTCTGTGAAAAAGGCCCTGCAGTATCTCTCTGAAATCTGTTCTAGAACATTTGTTGATTGAGTGCTTTCCAGATGGCAAGCCCCTGCCATAGTCTGTGCCGTCAATCTTAGAGCCAGCGTCTGAGCAGGTACCTTTACCTCCCCCTGAAATAAAGGAGATGTCCCTGAACAAATTATGCTGCATGGGGTCCTAATTTGCTGTGTACACTACTGTCACCAAAACATAATAAATGTTTGATTGTACACTAGAGAAAAGAGGATGGGCTTTAGAGGGTGACTTCCTAGCCTCCATTCTCACTCCTACTAACAAACCAGCTCCGTGAGCACATTCACTTCCGGTTTTAGGCTCATCATCAAAGGAAAGTAGCACTGTGCTTTCTAGGGTAGAGACTCGGGGTGATGAAAGGGTTAAGAGCGGAACTACTAATCAAAAGGTTGGCAGTTCAAGTCCACTGGGAGACACCTCAGCAAAGGCCTTGTGATCTGCTTCTACGATATCTCAGCCTTGACCTCTGTAAGGAGCAGCGCTACTCTGCATGGGTGGGCTTGCCGTGAGTCAGCACGAACCCCTGACAACCCACAGCAACCCTTTCCTAGTTGTGCTGTGAGGGAGAGGACATATCTGCAAACACTTAAAGCCATGTACGCGTATGTGCTTACTAAGTAAATGTTAGCACTTTTGTTATGATTTATTCCAGCTAGAACATAAGGTCAAATTTCTCTTCCTTAATGCCATGTCTTTTCATTATTAGGTAGTCCCGCCTACTTCCCCAGCATCCTGTTCCTTAGCATCCACACCAATCACACCAGTCTCCTGGTTTTTCCCTGAGTCTTTACTTAAGCGATTTCCTCGGCTCCTCGAAAACGATGCCTTTGGCCTGAAGTTCTGATGGTACTTTCTCTGTAACTCTGCTCTTTCAGATGCTTCCTGTGCCCATGAAACGTGATCTGCTCCTGGACGGAAATCTACGCTCCTGGTCACATGGTTTCTGTGACGCGCTGTGTAAACAGTAGCTGCTCAGTAAAGCCCTTAAAGTGACTGGTAGCATTCTTTGTTTCGTGTTTATTTCTATAGAGATTTTAGTTGAGCATAGCTATTGCCTTTTATACTCCAATAATTTATCAGCTGAGTAGTGGTCAGTGTGACAAACGGTGGGGAGAAAGGGGGTACAGTGGAGCAGAAATGGAAGGTCTGAATTCAAAATGTTAGCAGCTTTGGGGAAGGAATCCACCAGCCTCATACTCATTAATAATCTGAGTTGGAAGTTTTAAAACATGAAATAAAAAAATAAAAAAGCAGGCTTTTTAAAATGGCTACAATATTAGCAAAGTTCTTTTTTTTTTTCAGTTCCCATAGTTCAGGCTTTCAGATTACAACTTTTCAAAATAGGGATGGCATTGATTGAGCATTTCCAATGTGCTAGGTACTAAGATAAGCACTAAACAATCTACTCATTGGAGCCCCCGGCAAACCACACTCGGAACTGTGCGTTTCTGTTTGTTTAATGGGTCCATGCAGCTAGTCCTCGGGGACATGTATTACATACTGTGCTGCAGGTCAGTGTTGGGGATGCTGTCATTCTCATGACAACTCCCAAAGACTAATAGAGTCCAACTTATAGACGCTGATAATAAAAGACTTTAAAAAGCGAGGTATTTGACTTACATCAGAATAGACTTATGACAGACTCATCAGAATAGAACCTCATCGTAAGTTGAAGACTACTCATTTACTTTATTTTATCTTGAAAATGATTTTATGACACACGTAATATTTTCCATATTTTACAGAGACAATGTGAAATTTAGAGCTGTTAACTTGTCCCAATTTTTTATGACATGCTAAAATTTTACAAGTATAAAAATCAAATGCACTCATGTAAAAATGCTGTCAGGTTTCTGAAGTCCTTGGTCCCATGAGGTTGACTGCCAACACCGCCCCCTTGTACAACCCTCTCTTTCACATGAAGCAGCAACATAAAGAGCTTTACCACCAGGGGGCAGCAAATCAATAAATGCTGCAGGCTTGCTTTGCACCAGAAATCTGCTTGATGGTAGGAAGAATGAGTTTGCAGGTTCCTTTCAAAGCAAACCAATACAATTTGATGGAAGAATCAGCCCTTTACTAAATACCTGCGTATGTGTTTCCCAGCCAAGTCCTATGTTCCCCACAGTATTCACAGTAGTCACTGTGCTTGATGTCATATGCTGAAGGCTCCCAGATTGCTGTAGCCAGAATAGGGACAGAGCAACGTGGCTGTACGCCCGTTATGACCATAGTTGATTCTTACAGCTCTGCAGGCAGTAGTGCTGATGGACAGCAGCATGTAAGGTGATTTCTCAGTCAGGCCCTCACTCAATCTGTGTGAAGCTGGAAGCAATGACACCACCGAATTAGCTCTCTTGTCCTTACCTTGACCACTTCTAGCTCCTCCTTGCTGGCTGCTTGCTGCTTCTCCAGCCTAGTGCTTAACTGGGAACAGATCTAAGGGAAAGAACAAAGGATTTTCATTACTAGAAAATAGAATGACTCTTGCAGCGTGTGCTCATAGCTGTTTATCAACTCATATATAGCAACCTGGCATCTCCGATTCTCAAACAAACTTTCCAAATGAGCAGCAGTGCAAATGCCAGGCACTTCTTCAAGGAGCAGCCGAAAGCCCACGAGGGTTTCATGATAAAGCACATCTCTATCTTAATTAGTAGAGGGGAAAAGACAAAGGATCCATGTGGCCTCTTTCTGTCATTGGACTTGTGTGACCAGCTCTAGTGAATTCCTGAGTATCCACTTTATGCAAGGGACTGTGCTGGGCATCTGGTGGGAAGAATTCCGAGCCAGCTATGTGACTGGTTTACAGTCAAAGAAGCTTCCCTAAGAAGTGATAGAGTGAACAGAACAGTCCAATGGCTGGAGAATACTAACCCAGGCTGACACGATGACCCAGTCACCTGGCAGCGCAGCATGTAACTGCAGAGCTCGGTGCTGGAGCTTAAGGCTGGCACCGCTCTCCTACTTTCTAGCTGCGTGATCTTGAGCCAAGTCACTAATCTTTCTATACCGGAGTTCCCTCGTGTATGGAAAGTGTCCTGCTGTGACAATAATGAAAACCTAATGAAAAAGGTGAGTATTGAGCCTGGCTCAGAGCAGGTGCTCAATATAAAAGGCCTATTGTTATTAGTTCTGAAATAAGGTACCAACAGGTACTAGGAACAGATAGAAAGAAGTGTTTACAAAGCAGAAAACTTTCCTTTTAAAAATATGGAACACTTAATCTACTGACTGAACTGGGAATATTTTAATTTAGAAAACTAAGGGTAAAAATGGCTAGGGAATGGAACATTTTACAAGGGCAGTCTGAACTAAAAGTCTAGATGGTTTACTTCTTTTAACAAAGTAAACATTCCTAGTCTCCTAAAAACGAACTCTGGAGACCACGGCCTGTGTGTTAAATTCAATCATTAACTTCTCTAATTACCCAAACTAAACATTGATGGATACACTATTTTATTAATTTAATGGAACTATAAAAAGAAGCATTCTCTTTTTAGGGATAATATACCCTTTTCAAGATAAACCAAACCATTTTGAAATACCAAGAGCCAACTCAAACTGTAGAATACATTTAGATTATGTTTGTTTAACTTCAGAATTTCATTTTATTGAACACACTTTTAAAACAAGCACCTCTTGGCAATAAAAGCACAGAAACAGGAGCACTCAATCCTCTCTGTTTTAGCGGAAGACCTGTCGCACTAGCCTGCAAATTGCAGGAGGAGATCTGAACCAGGCCACCCGCTGGGGCGACAAAGGCAGCACATGAGCAAGTGGTGCTGACTCCTCAGTGAGAGCTGGAGCAGAGGAAAACACCAAAGAGCAAATTTGGAATCTATCACAGCTTCCTTCAAATTGCAAACTACAGTTATTTCTTCAGAAAAATATCTGTTTGGCATCTCCTGGACTTTGTTCCATTAGACAATATGGGCACTTTAATTTGCTTCCATTAAACATTTTATTCAGGGCATCTCTTGATATAATATCACCAAAGACCAATTTTATGGGTGGATTGTTATCTGTTGTTTGTTGACAAAGGATGGGACAAGCAAATATTGAATGACACCAACACTTTTTACCAAGGTCCACTTCAATAGGTAACTCATCTTTCTGGTTCCAAACTCCAGTGCCCTGCCTCTGTTTGAGCATTAAAGCTGGCAGCGCCACACACCCTACTGAGAAACTGACACTGAGAGGGCACTCCACAGAGAGCCCAGCAGGGCACAGGCATCCCGAGTAAAGATGTCCTCCCACTGGTTTGCATCAGCAGAGGAACATGAGGTGAGTTCCCAAGCCCTTGCCTCAGGTATACAAGGCTTCCCCTCAAAACCTGAATGTCCTTTTGATGATTGAGGGCCAATGGCTGAAAATTTTTAGCATATTGTAATGCCTCTCGCTGATTTGTGGTTCCACCCATTAGCAAGCTAATAAAACACAGTCTGTGTAGCTTGAATTCCAAGGAGCTGTTCTGGGCTATGAGCATTTCTCGGTTTGCTACTGCCCATTCCGGCGCAGGTCTCAGATTTCTAACTTTTAATGCTTCCAAGATTCGATTTAGCTCCACAAATGGTTCTTTCTGACTTGGGTCACAGAAAGACCAGATTCCTGGCAGAGCTCCTCACCCATAGCCAGCATCCCTTGTCGAAAGAAGTGCTCTACCATCACCTCACTGAGAAGTCGTTGGCTGTCTGCCTGCCAGTAGCCATCGATCCCCACACTGCTAATGTCGGAATCAAAATTCTTATCAATGGCTTTTCCAACCCGAGAACCACTGCTGTGAATGTCTTTGTGGTCTGAGGCTAATTTTTGCACAGTGTCCTTGATTCTTTTACAGCATTGCGTCAAAACCAGTGAAGGTGTCCCTGACAGTCCCGCATTGTGACCTGCCTAGTTCTTGCCGCCGGGTCTCCACACTTGTTCCTAGATTATGTTTTTAATTCCAATTATTTTCAAACAGACGGGTCTGGTGCCTTTGCATTACTGGGAGCGCGTGCCAAGTAATATTCAAGAATAGTCCCAAGGATTACTATTTGAAGATTGCTACACATGGCGGCCACCCATGGCCAAATGCGACCATGGGAAAACACTGCCTTTGAACAGAGAGAACATGTCTTTCAGGATCCTGGTGTTGGTGAACGATTTCCCATTCTTTCTCCCACTTACTCCAGTTTTAAACCTCAAGGTCCTTTCAATAACTTTGCGAACAATAAGTGACCACCTTCTCTTTCTCCACTTCCACGACTTGTTAAAGAGTGCGGGGTCTCGTTTCTCCCTGGGATACAGGTGAACACCTTTACTTGTCTGGTTCATGTCCTTACTCCTGGGTCTCTCTACTTGGGTCCACAGTGCTCATGGGAATAGATTAGTGTCAGTACGATCTCTCTGACCACACCATTCTCCCTCTGGACAATTCCTACCAGTGTCTTACAAAGTAAACTCTGAACGCCTCGGTCTAGCCCGAAAGACTGCTCTGATCTGGGCCCCCATTCACCTTCTCTTCTGCAGCCCAAACCCCTGCCCAACCAAACTTCTCTGATTGCTAACCCACTCTCTGCTTGCTTCCTGCACACGCCCTTCCCCTTCTCCTCTCTGTCCTCCTCCCCAATCTTCATCTATCCAAATCTGATCAGACCTCAAATGATCCCTTCTCCCAACGCTTCTCATTTCCCAAGTGTCCTAAGTTCCCTTTCCTCTTATTAATGCCCAGGCATTGCTTTCCCGTTCCAATACCAGATACTTGAGGAGAGAAAATGAGTCAAACTGATTCATCTTTTTGTTGCACGTAACATCAAGCCTCACACACAGCAAGTATCCAATAAACACAGTGGTTATCCTGAAACAGCAGAACAGCTCTGAAGTCTTATTTTAAACAATCTTTCGTGAAGATAAGGAATCCATTGAAAACACACACACACTGATGATGCGTCACGTGAAGGAAAGTTCTCACTGTTATGCCGAGTCGGAGGCACTCTGCAGGACAGGGTGGAGCCGTCCCTGGGGATTTCTGAGGCTAGCTCCTTACAGGAGTAGAAAGCCTTGTCTTTCTTCCACAGAGCTGCTGCTGGTTTTGAACTACTGACCTTGCAGTTAGCAGGCCAACTCATAATCACTATACCACTCCAAAACAACATGAGCAACAAATGATATTTTTGTTTATATTACAGCAATGTATATTCAACATATTACCCACCTCTGGTTAGGGAGATTGGGGGAGGCTTGTTTGTTGTATTTTTCTTAGCTCTCTTCTGATTTTGCTACAAGAAGTCTTGGTGGTGCCTTGGCTAAGTGCTCTCATGGAGAGGGGAAAGGTCAGCGATTCAAACCCACCAACGTTCCGTGGGAGAAAGAGTAGAACTTTGACAACTCTATGGCCCCATGCTTGTCTTTTCTATTCTGTCCCATGGGGTCGCCATGAGTTGGAGGCAACTCCGCAGAAGTGGGTCATGGGTAATTTTCTACACTGAACATACATTTCATTCTACACTGAACATACATACACGAAACATTAAAGAACAGAATCTGCACTCCTAAGTGAGACAGGTTACCCAGGGGGAATCCTGGGCTCAGAGGCAGTGCAGGTGCCTTTTGTTCTAGAAACCTGGAGCTTCAGCAGTCTGCTCAGGCTCTCTTAGGGATGGCAGGATTCACTGTCGTGTTTCAATATGACCAGGATGACGAGGAAGATGCCACTGGAGCTGGAATGAGGTGTTCTGGGGCCACTCTTGAGATGGGGTGAGAAACATCCTTAAGGACACAAGCCCTTTGGTAGTATATGACTGAGCCTCCTGCTGGTGTCACATAGTCAAGGGGGAAACCGAGCGATACACCCAGTACTGAGACCACAGAGGGTAAGTGATCCCTTAGCTATTTAATAGCGTCACTAAACTTTAGTCATGCTACTTTTATGATCTACTAGCAATTAGCTTCTGAGCGGGGCAGAGGCAGGATCCCAATGGCAATAAGGTTTCCTGTCCCTTTAAATTTATCAAACACTAAACAACCAACACACTGCTTTAATGAAGATGTGCAACCACTACATAGGAGAAAATGAAGCACCACAGTTAATGAATTTGTGTCCATGGTTCTAGAAATTCTAAACACAAAAAGATAAACAAAAGCAATAACTTTTACAGCAACAGAAACAGCAGAGGCACCTTACCTGTTTGTACTCAGCAATGATAGCTGTGGTTTTCTTTATTTCATATTCTGCCTTCTCCAGCTGTTTCCTGAAGACTTCTTTCAGCTAGAGAAAGTGAGAGTGAGCCAAAATCTTAGGAAATTTGGACAAACGTTTATATTCAAGTTGGCCTGATTCAGTCAGTGACAATGTTAACAGGTAAAATTGTACACTGTCCCACCAAAGTTCCATCTTGAGAATTTGAAAAACCTAATAATTTCAAAAGATATAGAAATCTCACTCCTTCTCTGTCAAGTTTAAGACAAACGAACAATCCTATGAAAAAAATTGCTTATGCTATTAATTTTGTTAACACATCACTAATGTTATCCTGATTGGAATCTAAAAATATCAAGGCAACATTGGATGCTAGGTTTTTCACTCTTTTAATAACTTTTTTTTTTTTTTGAGAGTCAGAGCTGTTTATTGGGGGAGATCAGCCAAGGTCAAGGGAGAGGAGAAGAAGTCTTAGTGGGTTCAAGGGTGAGCCTTCAGTGGAAGAATGCATCCTGGGAGAATAAGCAGACCCCTCCCCACCCAGACCTATGAAGGCAGCCTCAGGGGGTGCCCAGAGGTATGGTGAAGGAGAGGTAGTCCCCAAGAGCTCCCCAACGGGGCCGGTAGATCTGGAAGATGGTGATCCAGGTGGTGAGCACAATTGCCCACAAGAGGAAGCCCACTGCTGAGCGCCAGACATAGCCCTTGATCTGGCTCTGCTCCGTGTAGGGCGGGGCGAGGAAGGCCTCCCGGAAGAACCAGAAGATGTTGACCAACCAGAGGAAAGGCAGGAAAGCAAACCCACCCAGGTAGTACTTCCGGCACAGGTTCAGCTTCTCCTCGTTGGACACTCGATCCAAGTTCATAGTTGCTCCCGAGCCGAGTTGTCCAAGGGTCTGTGGGATAAGACCCTCGCCTTGACCCCCGAGGCGTGAAACCCTTCCTTAATAAGTTTTTAATACATAATTTTACTGGGGGCTCTTCTAGCTCTTATTATTTTCTTATCGTGGAACTCATGTAAGATATGAAAACAAGACTCATTTATAACTTATTAAGGGTTCGTGAGGTTGGGAAGGAGGGGAAAGGAGGGAAAAAAAGAGGAGCTGATACCAAGGGCTCAAGGAGAAAGAAAATGTTTTGAAAATGATGATGGCAACAAATGTGCTTGACACAATGGACGTATGTATTCCTGTAATTTTTAATCTTGCTGTTACTGTCACGTACTAAGGGGGAAATGCAGGGCTGTTTATTCACAGGCGGCTACGGGCAGCTTTGTTCCTTCTCTAGAGACTGGGGCTGGGATCAGAGCAAGATGAAGACAGAAGCCCTGGGGAAGGACAGGCTATATCGAAGGGCACTGAGGCAGCTTCACAAGAAGTGAACATACTCGGTGTGGTCACCAAGGCTTCATTACAGGAGCAATCTTAGCATTGCAGTTATTTTTGTGGCTTAGAAGCTGTCGCATTCTAGAGATAGGGGCAGGTTAAGGTGGTGAGAAAGCTCAGGTGCCAGCAGTTAAAAGGAAAGCATTCAATCCTGACAGCTTTTGAATAATCAATCACACAAAAAACCAACTCTGTTTGACCTGTACATGCGTAATCAGAAGAAAGAGCTGAAGTCCGCGGTGCAGCGTTCTAAATTATTAACAGGGGGCATGCTCAACTTGCTAATTCAGATTACTGTAATTTATAATTACATTCCTTACCATTGGCAGATTTCTAAAATACCTTTATATTTGATCCACTGGACAAGCAATTTTGTAGGTTGGGCTGATTTAAACGTCATGGTGTATATTGGTCTCTATTCTCCAGCTTCAGGACCCCTGGTGGTGCTGAGAGCTAAGCAATGAGCCACTAACCACGAGGTTGGTGGGCCGCTCCCACAGAGCTTTGGGAAACCCTAGGTAGGGCCTCTAGGAGTTGGCACTGACTCGATGGCAGTGGGTTTATTCGCCTGCTTAGCTGGAGGTAAACAATAATCTTCTAGTGATGATGCCCCACTGACATGAGGACAGGTAGCTGTACGGCGTGGCATAGGTAACATTTCATTTATTTAACCCAGAGCTGCTGCTTCTGACAAATGAGAATAATTCCTACACCCAGGGCACCGTAATAGAGGAGATACGATGAGCGGGGGGTGGGGGGGTACAGGCTCCTGGCATTGTGTCTGGTGCACAGTGGCTAAGTGTGCAGGTACCCGTTTGCAGGTATCGATATTCATGGGCCACTCTATGTCAGTGGACCGTGCGGGCAGGCGGAGCACAGGCAACTAACATTTCATTGGACAAGAGCTTGGCCTCTACCTAGCGTACAACAGTGGCCCAAACAAGGCCAGAGATAAAGAACCAACACTGTGTGAGAGAACACACCCACACGCCTAGATAATCCAAACGGTGGCCAGTCTACCCCTGAAATCTCTCGATTCGGTGAAACGGACATTATAATAAAGACCAATGATTACGTTCATTATTTTCTAATGTGGGGATAACCCATCACTAAATGCTACATAATTCCACCAAAACAAAACAAAAAAGCAAGTTCACTGCCAATTGACTCAATACTGACTCATAACGACCCTACAGGACAGGATAGAACTGACCCTGTGAGCTTCCAAGACGTGAACTGTTTATGGAAGTAGAAACCCTCATCTTTCTCCCATGGAGTGCTGGTAGTTTTGAACTTTGGACCTTGAAGATTGCAGCCCAACATGTAACCACTACGTCACCAGGGCTCCTCTGTATAATGTCCTGAAAGTGCTAACTTACACACCCTTCCTTTATGTATAACTTTCTGGAAGTTTTTCTAGATTATTGGATATGGGCCTTTGAAATAATTTGTGCTGTTGCATATATTATTAATGCCTCAGAATGAAACTCATGAAAACATTTAAGTTAAAAATCATGATGATTTAAGAAGGTTCTTCACTTTATAAGTTAGTTGAATTAGTAAAAGTCAAACATGGTCTTGGCAGGGGATTCCATTCGGCTAGGCAGCAAGTCTACTCGGGGTCAGCCCCTGGCAGTGCTGACAAGGAGGGAAGCACTCGTGAGGTCATCTGCTCTGCCTTAGAGGAACCGGAAGTTCCACCCATTGGCCTGAGAGGCCCCTCCCATCACTGTGTGGCACTTCTTTACAATGGAGCTATCTTCCAACTGATTAGCCTCAAAATGCATATGCAGACTGTAGAGTACTCACCTCAAAGCAAAGGGCTTCTTTTTATATCCCCAGGGAGCACAGGGTGTGTGTGCTCTACCAAGAACACGCGTGCTTCTGCCAAGGCACAGGTCAGGAGAACTGAGCAAAGCTGACAGAGGCAGGGGCTGTGCAGCAACTCCCAGCTCAACAATTCTCAAAGAATGCACGCGAAGTCCTTTCTCCTGGAGAGCCCACATAAAGAGAAGCCCAACATAGGCCGTTACCTGGGCTGTCTCCTCTTCTTGCTTCCTCTTCTCTTCCTCAGTCTCCACCAGCCTCTGCTTGGTCAGGAGGAGCTCCTTATTTAACACATCTGCCTTGTCTTCTGCCTGCGAAGGAGGGCACGTCACAGTCACAAAGAGGGTGAAGCCAGGATGTGTGTGCTCTCTCCAAACGACGCCCAGTCGATAGTTTGTGTGCCCATATTACCGAAAGCCACTCTTTCCTCTTCTGGCTCCCTCAGGGGGTGACTGTCTGAATGCCAGCCATACCAGACACTTGGATACATTATCTCTAATCCTCACAACAGTAGTTACTTTACAGATAGTGAAACGTGAGGTTTGGGGAGATTACATAACCGTATGGAGGTCACAAATCTAGTATCAGAGCAGTGATCTGAATTCACACTTGCGTTCCATCAAAGCCCTGTTCTGTGTGACATCTCTAACACCTCGTAAGCATTTCCCTCACTCGGAACCTGTGACTGGATCTGATGAGGGGAAGAGCCGCAGGGAGAAGCTCCTGGCTGGGGGAGGACAGGGTGCATTCAGAGACGATGATCGGACAGGCTGAGCAAGGACAACAGGTAAGTGAGGAAACCCATAGGTGCACTGAGGTAAACTGACTCACACAGGACAGCAAACACAGTGTGGAGAAATTCAAACCAGTAACCAGTGGTACGGATGGCCATGAGGAAGCTCACGTGTGGAGACTAGGAATCCAGGTAGGTAAGACCATATCTCTAGAATGGTAGAAGAGCTCAGAGGAAGTGCTATGGTTTTAACTGGAATGCAAAATTCAAGATGAAAGCATTGTGTGTACATTCAGTTTAACTAAGGTGTGCACACTGAGCTAAGTAGCGTCAACTCCTGTGCTGCAGAAATGTTAGGGAAGGCACTAGGGCCTGAAGAAGGACATCCTGCTCCGCACGCAGACAGTCAGAGAGAACCAGGAAGACCCTCAGACAGGATGACCCAGGCTGCAACAACGGTCCAAGCATAACTGCAGCTGTGGGGCTGGGCAGGCCCAGGCGGTGTTTCATTCTGTCGACATCAGGCTGCTACAAGTCAGGCCCAACTGGATGGCGCGCAGGAAAAAGGACAATGTGTGTAGGTTTTACAGTCTGGGCCCCTTCCCTATCCTCTAGGTCTCAGTTTCAAGTTCACGTCTTCAGAGCAGCATTCCCTGGTCCCTGTCCCCTCTCATTCTCATCAATATTCCCATTAAGTCTCTCATATTTTCCTTGATAGCACTTAGTACCTGTGGGATGGATTTGTCTTGCTATGAGACTGTGTTCCAGGTGGCAGGGACCAAGGATCTTTTTCCGCATCGCCATGTCCCCAACCCCAGCACCGTGCCTGGCACAGAGTGGGCATTACTTAAGCATTTGGGGAATGACCAGCCATGGCTCCCTAAGCCACAGCAGGAGCAGACGGCATGTGGTACATGTGCAGTCAGCAGAGAGAGCCACAGATGCACGAGAGGCAGCTCTCTGAGGAAGCTAGCCCCAGCAAAATGTTCTCCGTGTCATGGGGAAAACTGGCCAGGCTGCCTTCTGTCTGGACTTTGCTATCTCCCCGACATGTCCAGATGGCCCAGCCAGCAGTGTGCTGGGTACTGGCACTGAAACTGCCCTCCGGCTTCCCTGATGCCATGTCCCCATGGCCAGAGCTCTGCATTCAGAGCATTTGGGGATGTGAGACAGGTAAGGGGACACATGACTCTGGAATTTTTTTGTGATGCACTAGAGTTTAGGGTGAGGCGCCTTCCCCGCAAAAGAATATCCTAAAATGGGGGGTGAGTCTCCAAAACACAATCTTTGGTTGCAAGGTCACTTTTCATAAATCCGAGGCTATTCAATATAGAATCTTAGAGCTGCAAGTCAGATGTAAAGCAGACGTGCAGCCCCAAGCCTCTGCAGCTGGTCTGAGCACTGCCACTGCGCCACAAGCCCTACCTCAGAGCAAGAGCCACCCGCCCCTCCCAATAGGGCTGCCGTCCGTCCTTCCCACAGCAAATAGAATCCTTTAAAAATAGCTATCATGATACTGAGGGTGGGGTGGAGTAGAGGGGAGTGGAGGGTCTCCCACTGTTTTCCAGGAAGCTTCATTCACAGGGTCCACCCCCCCCCACCCCCTACCCCCCACCCCCGGCTAAACACTGAAGCAGGAGCCACAGTATGCTCCCTGAATAAACTTCATTCTCCAATTAAAATGATCTTTGTGCGGTCAGCATCGATAACCTCATGGAAGTAAAAATAATCATTAGTTTAGTTAAGGTCTAGGAATGTCATACTGGACAGACACTCAAACATTGATTGTCTCTGGACCCAAATCATATATCCTTCGCTGTATTTTGATCATCAGACAGTAGAACATTGTCATTTTTATTGTGTCTCCTAATCACTTACTGACATCTGTCACGTCAGATTGCTCCTGAAACTGCTAATTGCCACCTAGCATATCCGAATGTGATCCTGAGAGAATCTAGCATGGGCTGCCCCGACGTGGTTCAATCACAGATGAATCAACAAGCTGATCAAAAGGTTTTAATGTTGGGGCTTTTCAGAAATGACTTCAGAAAGAACTGGCCAAGGCAATTGGTCAATTTAAAACAAAACCAGCAGCCTTCAGGTTTAGGATAGAACTTGCCGTGGTGAGAGGGACCTAGCTGCAGCCTTCAGTGTGACATGCCGACCTCTTCTCTGCATCCCTGGGCAGGGACTGAGCAGGTAGCAAGGGAAATGGAGACTGCTCCTGTCTCTTCACACTGTGAAGCCCCAGAAGTGCTGCTTCAGAAGGTGAGGGCGGCTGGGCAGGCGGCTTATCAGAGAGAGCTTCTGGCTCAGGGAAAAACGGAATTGCTCTGGCGCCCAGCGCTGAAGCCAGCGCCAGCGTGACAAGGGTAAGAGGAGACTTATTGTCAAAAGTACCTAATTACCTAATTAGTGTGTGTTTGCTTTACATATTGTCTCAAATACAATCTGCTTTCATGGGCGATTATAATGGTTGCCAAAGTTTTACTGTTTTAATTAAGAGACCTGGTTCGGATCAGCTGGGAATGAAGAAGCACTGGGCAAACGGGAGAAGGCAGGAAGGCCAAGCTGGTTTTCCCTCCTGGGCTTTGCCTTGTGTGTGCATGGGGGTGGGGCAAGGGGTGGGGCAACTTTGGAAGGGCAAGTGAGTCCTGTGAGGCAGAAACTGCCAAGGGATATGCATGCATCCCTGTCTCCAGCCCCCACGTCTTTCATCTAGACAATAAGCTTCAGGTGAAAGGTGCTAGTCACGTCTTTTAAGAGAGAAGTGTATGTAAGTGGGAAAAACAGAGGGGGGAGTGCAGAAAGAAACTAAGAAATCTTTCCTCTAAGAACTAATTCAGAAACCACATGAGTGAGGTACCCAGTTAGCTACTCAATAATCAATCATCTCAGGGGCATTAAAATGGCAATCACTTGGACCAGGACTCCCTTAGTGGTAAATCCAATGATGCTGTTCAACCAAACAACCAAACCCACTGACATGTGGTCCACTCTGACTCATATCAACTCCACAGAACAGGATAGAACTGCCAGTGAACTTCTGAGACTAACTACTCTGAACGGGAGTAGAAAGCCCCGTCTTTCTCTGCCTGAGTGGCTGGTAGTTTCGAACTGCTGACCTTATGATCACAGCCCAACAAGTACCTGCTAACAAGTCAATTTTGACTCCCAGCAAGCCCTGTGTGCCAACCTGCTCCACTGGGCTTTCACAGATGTGACCTTTCGAAGCAGATCACTAGACTTGTCTTGAGACCTCAGTGGGTGAGTTTGAATCATCAGCCTTTTCGGCTAGTAGTCCAGTGCTCTAGTTATTTGTGGTTGACCAGGGGGATGAAGTTACAATGTATATTATTACTTAACCAAGGGCGGATAAGTAAGGTTTCCCCATACTACGTGAAAAAACAGAGCATAAAGATGAACATAAACATTAGATTTAATCTTATTACTCAAAAATGTACTAGCTGGCAACTTTGATATATTCTGTTGCAGGTTTTCCCCATGTGGGTGACATTTCAGCCCTATTCCCTACAGGATAGCCCTAATATCCTTTGAAATTTAGATGTGATTATATACACGTAAGCCTCCGGCTTAAAAATACTATTCTGTCACATTCTTCCTGATGTTTTACAACGTTTTTCTAAAAAGACGTTTTATAGAAGTACGCCCATTGAACTCCTCCTCCCCGACTGTTGGACACACATTATTTCCAGTTGGTTTGTTTTGCTTTTGGAAGTAGTGCCTGCGGGAATTCTCTTTGTGAGTGTTTCACCGCGTCTCTGGCTTGGGAAAGCTTCTGATATCAGAGTATACATGTGTCAGTTTCTTCCTTTATAAATGTGCTGCTTCATGAAATCACTAGGAAGAGTAAGGGAGGTTATGTTTATGTATTACTAGCTAGAGTGTTTGGCACATGCTAAGTGCTCAGGAGATATTTACTTTCATTTATTGTTATTATTTAAGTTCCTTAAAGGTTTGATGCATCCCACTTAATTTCCTAAACACCATTATCAATTTACACCTCTCTCTATCTTATTTTAATGCAACCTCACTGAGTCTGTTTAATTATTTTTTTCATTTTGCAAGTCATCTTGAGAAAATTAATAATGAATGAAGGATTCAAAATGGCAGAAGCAAATATGAATTCAGGGCATTTGGGAAGCTAATTTGGAACCAAGCCTTTAGTAGAGTGTTTCTGACTTACCACGATCTTGTTGTATGTAGTAAGGTGCCTTCGCGTCTGTTCTGACGCATAGCAAGGACCGCAGGACAAGACACTCCCTTTCTTGCACCATCCTCTAAGTGTGAACACGCTTGAGATCACTGTTTGCCATTGTGTCAGCCCATCTCCTTCCTCTTTTCACGGACCTTCATCCAGCATGATGTCCTTTCCCACACACTGCTCTCTCCTGCTGACATGTCCAGTGTGGGAGGCACAGCCTCCTGACCCTAACCTCTACGAAGCGTCCTGCGTGACACAGTGACGTGTCCTGCCATCAGTTAAGGGGTGCTATGAGGAGGATTCCAACCCAGGTAGTTTGATTCTTAGCCACTATGCTGCCTGTCAGCTCAACAATACACAAATCTCAATTTACAGACATCAGAGAAAATTCTCACATTCACTGAGGTTTCTCATTAAAACAAAAGGAAGGTGTCTACCAGTATTAGAGTAGCATCGGTACACTTCTGATGGCTGATGTTCTTGGGTGAAATAAAGGAAGACATGGCAGAAATTTGGAGGAAGTAAAAAAAGGATGTCGCACACACGTTGCCTGAAAGTGACCCAAACCTTCCTCAAAGGCTTCTGCAATGAGCACACAGTCTCCTGCCCACTTGCCACCCGTCAACCAAGCAGCTCTCTCCATGTCAAATCCAGAGCGAGGCTGGGAGGGTGACAGACAGGTCCTGCCCCTGAGGAAAGGCCCAGTCTCCTTTCCAACCACTGAAGGAACGGAAAGCTTACCTGGTCCAAGTCATTGCGCAGAGCGATTTTGCTGGTCACAAGTTCGTGGGCAAGGTCGTCGTTTTCTTGCTCCAACCTCATGCTGGCCTCCTGGAGCCTCCGATTCTCCCTCTGTAGGGGGGAAGCGCAACAACCAGAGGTGGGCATTAGTGCCTGGCTGTAGGGGCAGAAGGAGTGGAAGTGGTAGGGAGAAACAAGCAGCAGTGACAACAAGGTGAACTCAGTGACAACAAGGTGAACTTTCAAAAGTGTCAAAGGAGAAGGCAGAAGTGGCACAGGAAGGCGGGGCTGCTTTCTGGGGAAGGACAGTGAGGAAGCTAGCGGTGCAGATGCGGCACTCAACCCGGTGAGCCTAACAGTGGCTCCTGATACCCCAGACATCATTCACGGCAGGACATGTGCCACAACCAGAATGTCCAGAGACGCCCCCTGGTCGTGTGAGGTTCCCAGGTAGACCTAAAACCGACGCAAGCAATTCTTGGTAACATGCATAGTAGACCCTGAAGGAAATGGTAGGACACAGTAGGGGTGCACATGGAAGGGAAAACTCGGGACATTTCTTCAACTGCTTTTCCAAGATCAGACCTCAAATTAACTGAATATATTTAAGAGGGCTAAATCAAGACTCAAGAGCCCTAGATTCATGGCTTTGCTACCAAATGGCATTTTTCCTTTGTTGTCTTTTTTTTTTTTTAATCTCAGTATAAATGATTCTGGGGGAAATAAATGACTGAACTGACGCTTCCCCTGTCCCCTATCCCCTTGGGTTTCCAGGGAGAATCTGAAACAAAGCTACATGGTGCAGACAATCCAGTCATTAACTCTGAAGCAGCAAGGTCTCCTCTGACTCCCATTCTGAGCAGTGCGCTCCACAGATACTTTCAGAGTATCAATGTCGTGTGCTCCGTTCCAAAGTACCAGCGGGTTTTCTGTGCACTGACAGCAGGGGTCGCAGAGGAGCGCTGGCAGGAAAGACTTCAGGGTGATGAGACCTTCCTGTTTTTCAGATTTACATTTCTGATTGTTTTCTGTGAGGGTGGCGAAAACTTGGAGCAGTGACGCAAACCAGGAGGCAGAGCTATGCCTCCGAAGGCAGTCAATCATAGCAGATGGGTGGGGTGAGGTTAAAATCATTTTCTACAGAACATTCCCATGTTTGTTCTCTGAAAGAGAAAACCTAGCTACTTCATTAACTTTTTTTTTTTTTTAAGGCAAAAACAACTGATGAAAGCTGAGAACCACGGACAGGGAAAGCAGGGCAAAGCCCTGCACTTTGGCTCCATTCTTGCCTTTCCTTTCATGCCAAGTCGACGGGGTCAGTTGGGGAATGCCAAACAGTTTTTGAAAAAACTAACTTACAAAACAAACCCAGAGTACTTATATTTTAAAACATGTATTACTCACTGTGTGCAAATATTAGAGGAAAATGCTTCTGCTACCTTCTAGAAAAAAAAGTACACCATGGGACAATCCCATAGTTATAATCACGTAGCCAGTCCTGCGGCCAGCTGTTAGCTGCCACGGAGTTGGTCCTCCTCTTCATGACCCTCCACGCAGGAGAATGGGGCACTGCCCAGGCTGTGCCATCCTGACAGTCCCTGCTGTGTTTCCGTGCGCCCCTGTAACTCATGGCACATCGGCGAATAAAAGTCCGGACTGCTCGGCTCCATTTAGGCTGTTGGAAGTCAGCTCTCATTTAAGGAGGCGGCTCGTGCTCTGTCATATTTGGAGTACCTTCCAATTTGTAGCAGCTCATCTTCTGGAACTACTCCAGGCAATGTTCTCCTTCTATCCATACGGTGTTCGCTGGTCTCCCCCACGCCCCACCTCCGCCCCCGAAATAGACCACCAGGTCCTTCTTTCCCAGTCTGTCTGAGTCTGAAAGTTCTGCTGAAACCGGTCCACCGGGGGTGCCTCTCCTGGCATTTGAAATACCAGTGGCATAGCTTCTAGGATCATAAAGCATGCAAGATACCCCACACTATGACAAACTGACAGCAAAGGCATGGTGATTGTGGGCAGTGCTTGTAAAATGCTTCCAAGTTTCCCACTGTGAATATATAACACATTTGTAATTGGGCTAGAAAAATTTTTGTTTTGTTTATTGTTTAACAAACAGAAAAGAAACTGAAAATCTTGATTCTACTAAAGGTACAAAATGCCCAAAGTAGGAATGAGAATTTTTACGTCCACTCCTGTTAGAAACTCAAGTTATCCACAAAACCACAGTCGGTCGTCTTTTGTGACCAATATCCAAGGCAACCCTCATGTGCACTGCCCCGCCAGGAGACTTCCCCAGATGTCCCTGAAAAGCCAGTGCACACTGAAGGAACAAACTGTACTCATCAAACCCTGGCGACTCGCTCATGTTCCCGCAGGACATGCTCAGAGCGGAGAATAAAAAGCTGGGCTCACAGTGAAAATCCATCCTGAGGCTGGGCAGCTAGCCTTTCATTTTAAGGTTTGTTATTATTATCTCTGTATAATAAGGTATCTTATAATAAACTCCTATATCATCTCTTATAGAAGATATATTTAAGTCTTACCCCTTCTTTGGTGGAGCAATTTACATACATACGTATGAAAACAAAGAAAAATTGTATTGAAAAAACTTCCTCATTGGCAGGATGTATCCAGCATGATTTCAACACAGCAGCTTGCAATGCACACTGCTTACTCAGGGGAAGGGATTTTTCTCATTTCCTGATGAACACCTTCAAAAGAGAGCAAGATAAGACTATTCCTCTACCTGTTCCAAGTGTCCCATTTCTACTGAGATGTGTTTGTACAACCCCAAGACCCAGAAAGCTCTCTCAACCACTGGTGACAATACACGACCGGAGCCCAATGGTAAGAGCTGCTGCCACCAGTTTTTCAGGTTAGGAGAGATGCTTGAAACGCAGGTAAAAAAAAAACACTCCAGTTAAAGTCAACATGCTCCAGGAAAAGTACTTTGTACAAAGTATCAAAAAAAGTGCACCCAGGTAACCACTTTACTATTGGCTAGTGGCTGTATTGTAGGAGAGGGAGGTGAGCTCAGCTGTAATTCGAACTAGCAATTTCCTGTGAAGTGACCCCTTCTGAACAAGACTCAGGCTAAGGTGACAGGGTAGAGGGCACGGGGTAAAGAACGAGAGCGAACTAGGGGGTCCGAGGGTGCCTAGAAGCGCCTTGGAGGCAGAGCCGCCATGCACTGGGCTGCTAACCAAAAGGTCAGCTGTTTGAAGCCAGCAGCACTCCTGGGAGAAAGGTAAGGCTTTCTACTCCTGCAGGATTTCAGACTTCGTCTCAGAACCCACAGGTGCAGTTCCTCCCTCCCCTGCCCTACAGGGTTGATGTGAGTTGGGATTGACTCCATGGCGGCGAGGGTGTGGGTGAGGGTACCTAAGAAACAAAATAACCTTGGGGGCGCCCGACTCATTTCTGCTTTAGCAAGAAGCTTCAGTTCGGTGTCTGCAAAGCAAGAGCACAGTGGGCAGTGTCCGACCTCTGCTCGGCACTCACAGACAAGTGGGAAAGCAAGGTTCGGGGCCGAAAATGCAGCATCGTCCTCCAAAGTCTGAACCCGGTGGCACGGCGTCCTCAAGAGCGCTCCCAGGCTACCCAGCGCTGCAAGTACTACATAGGGCCGGGCGTTTCTAAGAACTTGCCCACACCTGCTGAGGGCTGAAGGAGCAATTGCATTAAATGGCTGGTCTTTCCCAGGCCTTCCCGAGGAGCCAGGATTGATTTCAAATGGGCTGACTCGAGGAAAAGAAGATTGTAGTTCGACTAGAATAGAGTTGGTAGGCAACCTAGCTAGGTTCCTTGTGAAAATAACTGGTGGGAGGGCCCACCTGAGCGAAGCTTCATTTCCATGAGCCCCTTTCATCTGTGTCAGCCACATGCCGGCGCTTGCACAAGTAAGGTGAGCTGAACGCCACCATCGGAGCCTGTCTTTCTAAAAGTACAGGAGACACTGCTAACACAGAGCACCCTCCGCCCGCCCTCCTGCGGGCTTTAGAGGAAGGAGAGGGCCCCCACCCCAGCCCCTGCAGGGGGACACACAGCTGGGAAGCTTATAGCTCAGGAAGTCCCGTCGTCGTCGGGAACTTTAGAGAGGAGGATACTGCATTCCCCCCTGAAAGAGACAGACGCTGATGTGACAGACACACACAGATGAACAACTTACCTCCTCAAAAGGCACAGCCCAACTACGACTTTCAATCATAGGTACAAAGAATTAAACGGAAAAAAGAAGAAAAGTCCGATGAAACTGCACACCTACCAACACAATTAGGAAATGGCAAGAACAGAACAACACGCATTAGTGGCGCTTTTGTTATTTCGTCTTTCCTTGGTCGCACACGCCCAAGATCTCCCTCAGACTGCAGACACTCGACGGGAGAAAAGTGTGCTTAGAGGCAAACGGGGCAAGTCTGGGCTCAAGAAGACCGATGCGCTCACTCCGCCCTCTCCTAACTGCTACTTGCAGTTCGCATGGCCCATGGAAACGTGGAAGCATTAGCAATCACGGTGCCAGCTGTTGAGATGTGTTACTAAAGCTGGGCGAGAGGGACTTCCCTATGTGAGGTCAGAGACTTTGCACAAAAAGAGTTCACTTTTAGGCAACAGAAGGAGAAGGTTGGGTAGAGAGATGCAAAAGACAAACAGACCTCTGGGCTTGTTTGTGTCTGCCTGGAGGCTGAAGTTTGGGTGAGACGATACAAAAACTGGTGAATCATGCCATTTATGCCAAGATGAGAAACCAGAGAAATATGAACTGGCAATCATATGAAAATACACTGAGCTGTACGGGAAAAAATGCGGCAGCTCTATAAACCCGAGCTCAATATTTTGGGTGTGTTGTCTGTTGCTACGTCGGATTCCTGGCACATTTTTTGAGACATTTAAGGGTCAGGAGAAGATGTTTTCCTTAAAGTCTGCAATTCCATTAACAAACAACACATTCACAAACATCATGCTCAGATTCCTTTGGGCACCTCCTTCAAAACCGAATTAATAATAATCAGATTCACAGTTTAAATTGACAATTATTTGGCATCCAAAAACAAATGCCTACCGCTGAGATGTCTGTGTGTCTGCGCTGTCTGAAGATGAGATGTGAGAAAGAAAATCAGAATATTTGAAGCCCTGCTTTATGCTTCTTTCCCTATCCCACATCCAATTTTATCTTTCTGGGGTATTAAAAAAATTTTAAATGTCAAACTGAAAACAAAATCTTGTCAGTAATAACTGGCAGTAGGTAAAGCCAGACTGTATTTCTTTAAGCATTTTAAAAACAACCTTAGATTATTCCCTAGAACAAGAATGGTAAAGGGCCAGATAACAAATATTTAGGCTTTGTGGGCCTTAAAGGTTATGCTGAAACGACTCAGTACAAAAGCAGCCACAGACTTTAAGAAACCAAATGAGTACATGTGTGTTTCAATAAAACCTTATTTTAAAAAACAGGCCATGAACTAGATTTGGCCCACAGGCCAGTTTGCTGATCCTTGTTCTACTTGAGCACACATATCAATCTTTAAAAAAGGAAAGAGGCTACAGATGATTAAAAAAAAAAACCAGATTGATGTGAGTTTTCTCAGTACCACTAAAAACTGAAGATTTTTGGAAGATTCCGAGCATCACCAATAGGCATACTCCTCTCTGTGTTAAGTATCACTACTGTATATACTCGAGTATAACCCGACCCAACTATCCACCGAATTTTACTACAAAAACTGCATTAAAAATGTGCTGGAAACTCGGCTCAGACTCAAGTATACACAGTAAGTCCACGGACAGGAATGGCAAGAAACCGCCTGATCGCTTTTAGCAGATTGTTGGAGAAACCTCAGGAGGGCTTAGATTTATACTGGTCACCGTGCTGGAGCATTGAATTCACCAGATCACCTAACTCAAAGACAGAGAGTGGACAGCCTTCTGCAGGTTATCACCAAGTTATCAAGGGCAGAATCGAAACCATCTTCCTCTCCTCATAGTCATTAAGAGTGTATTATTGTTATTATTACACACACATACATATGTATATATGCATATGTGTGTATACATACATGGAAATATAGGTACATATTTCCAAAAGCCAACGTTTCTTGATATGGAAAACCTAATAAAATATGTTTATTTTCCTTGGTGGAAAAACATTTTTCTAAGATGGATCCACTTATCTTGATGTCTCTGAATCAGAAAGGGCCTGTGCAGTAAGAACGCATAATCTGACGCGCCCCTGCTCCCTGCTCCCCTTCATGAAGAGATCACTGAAGATATGGGTGCTACAGCAAAGTGGGGTGAAAAAACCAGAGCCCAGCTATCGGAAAGACTGGTGTCTGGGATCTTAAAGGGTTGTCTTCAAACAAGCAGCCATCTCTGTGTGATTTCAAGGAAGCCCACGTGAAGACGCACGCCAGCATGCGTGATCCAGGATTGTAAGGAATAAAGCCCGATCCGAAGGAGGAACTGCTATCAGAGTTTAAACTGTGAACACCCAGCTTTCAGAAGGCGATGGCAGACAGTGGAAGTCCCAAATCTATTGCAGGGTCCCCGATGGATTAAGGCTCCAGTGTATCCTCTGACTGCAGTCTAGGGACGTGAATAGTCTTGGGATCAGAGCCTTGTGAAGTTGATTGTGGCAGATGGGAGTTAGGTAAAAATGTAACACCGTATCATTTGACCCTTCTGACCCATTGTAAAGTTGTTTCAGTTTTTAATATTTTCTGCTTTCTTTTTCATTAGGGCTTTTCTATGTTTGTTCAGTCAGTGTTGTTGAGTTTTGTATGATATTCTGTATCTGAAAGCCAGGATAGGTAGTTACATCGAGAGTAACTGGAGGGATAATGGCTTAGGAGCATGGCAGGCGAGGACGAGAGCAAATAGGGAGCCAACAAGGATGAGAAGAAAACATTCTGAAATTGATTGTGGCGATGATTCCATAAATCTTCCTATTACGACTGAACGATTAAATTATATGATATGTGACATATATGCCGAGAAACAATTTTTAAAAAAAAGAATTCATTATCTCCCCTATCCCAGGTAAGTAAATGAACATGACATCAATATCTTCACTTGTCAAGATTAGAACAAAAACACACACATCAAAAACTGCTCTAAAATATTTCACTAGCTATGTAAGGATGCCAAATAATCCAAATGAAATCAAGCTTTACTTCAATAGTTTGGTTGCATCATTTTTACAGTTTAATTTTCAGTTGCATACAGGGACAATCACGCTACAACATTTGATGTGCACAAGAACTTTGAGTAAATTTAACTGATGGAATGTAATCTTTCTGTTTGAATTGCATTTTGATTTTAAAAAAGTATGCCTCACCTCGAGAAAGAAGTTAGAACCTTCTACATTTAATTATACTGAACCTGGATAAAATACTTCAATTAGAACTCATTTCTCATCTGATCTGTGTTCCACACTCGAGAGAGTCCACGCACTTCAGATTCTTTTCTCGGATTTCCCCACTGAGAGCAGGTTATAACATAACCTTCAGAATGCTTTGGGAGATTAAGAGAATTTAATTAATTAACTGTGCTCTTTAAGGCTCAATCACATTTGTGCAAGTAGTTCTTTAATTAAAGGAAGAAAAGTATATCATCTTTCAGAGCCTGGTGGAGATGGTCGTTCTTGGAGGAGACCCATCAGTAGAGTGGTACCACTAGAAAATGGATTTCCCCCCAGTGAAAACAATTCCTTAAAACAGGGAGAAAACAAAAAGCCGCAGCAGTTGAGTTCTAACTTGGCAACTGCTGATTAGGAGTCTGGTTATTAATGTTTTAATTGCACCAAAACAGCTACCCACGTCCAGGGAGGTGTACTTTCTGACGGCCTTCACCAAAATGAAAGCCCACACAGTGGGGCTCACTAGACAAATCCTTCTCCTGCATTTAACTTCATCTGAACTTTAAAAATGGCACGACAAACCCAAATATTATATCTGGTACAAGGTAAGCAGGGCAATGAAAGAGATTTAGAATAAATAGCCTATAACCTGTGTTCAGGAAAGCTTTCCTTTCCGTCTCGACGCCAAGCCCGGGCAACATGGGCAGTGTGCACATGTATTACCTATTTTCGTGTGTGTGTGTACTATAAGGCCATAACATGCAAATATTTGCTTTCAAAACAAAACAACAAAAGTTCAATTCTACTTTAAACTACTGGTTTAAATATCTACATAATATTGATAATGTTATATATGGTATTTTTAAACAAAATCATATGCAATCTCTTACTGTTTACTACTACATATCTGCTTTAAAACAAGAAGGATTCCCGTGACAGTGGTTAAAGCACTTGGCTGCTACAGCCCAGCAGCCGCTCTGCAGGAGAGAAGACCTGGCTTTTACATTTGCTCCTTTGACTATAGTTTTGGAAACTCAATGGGGCAGTTCTACCCGTTCACTGAATCAGAATCAAGTTGACAACACTCAACAACAATGGACATGTATATTCTTGCGTGTAGCCCACTATGCGACCAGGACTGCATCTACATTCTTAATAAATGTCACTGAAAACCAATGTACCACAGCTCTGTCTGCATTTCCCTGCAAATATGGGAACAAGCAGTCATTGTAGCTGCAGTTGAGACGTGCGGCTTCTGCACAGACTTCTTTGGTGAGAATTGGGATGTATGAAAGGAAGGTGGTAGGCTCAGTAGCCATCCCCTAGATATTTTGTATAAAAAAATAAACCTTTTTTTGAAATATAATCCACATACCATAAAATTTTCATTTTTAAATTATACAGTGTAATGGTGTTTAGTATATATAAAGTTGGTACAACCATAACTACTACCTAATTCTCAAATATTTGTATCACATTTGAGACTTTAAAATTTAAATTCATCCCAACACTTACTTCATGTCTTTCTTTGTGGTTGAGATTTAAGTGTTGGATGCAGGCGAGTACAGCAATATAACCTGAAAAGGTTGACTTCTGCATACATTATGATCTGGACACAAAATGCACATTTTCACAGATGACAGCAAGAACTCATGGCCGCAGTATTAATGATTTAACCCACTTCGGGCTTTCCTGGTGAGAGCCCTCTCTGCGTTTCACTCCATTCAAGAGAGAGCGTCAAATTGAAATCTCTGGGTGCTCTACAAGAGTGTCCCTGTTTATCTGTTAGTTTCGGTAACCAGGTGGCCAACTCAAAACCTGTGCTGTAAAGTGCTCACAGCTAGCACTGACGTCTGACTCTCAAGAGCCTTCAGTTTAGAAGATGCTAAGAGGTAGTCCCTAAGATTTCCTACATCAATTACAAATCACTACAATTCGCATCTTAAACTAGATATTTGTTATCTGAAAGATCAAATCTATTGATGGTTCTGAAATTACAATGTCAGCTGCCGCCTAAAGTTGTGACTATAACGAATGGATGAAAACCGCTTTCCCAAGTGTGTCACCAGTATCAATGCTTTAGCATCCTTGAAAGGACAGAGACACTATTAGTTAGATGTTGTATTGAGAAGATGCTCCAACAATCCGAAAGTAATAGCTACAGTGGGCGTCTGATATGCACAGACAAGAAACGGCCACCGCCCGCAAATATCTGCTTTGAAAACTAAACAAGCAAGTTCAATTCGACTTTGAACTCCTGACTTAAACATCTAATGATATTGATAGTTATATCATGTGATCTCTGTTTACTTCTGCCTATCTGCTTTAAAACAAAAAAGATTTCAGACACTGTGGCCTCCTCAGTATGGTCTTTCATTCCCCTCTCCGCCATTTGAATTAATTCTTCATAAAGTTGGTGGCAGTAAAACTAGAATGACCCAGCGGTAGGACTTCGTTTAAGATTCTTAGTAACATTTTATAATTACTGCCTGCCTTCAGCTCTTTCTAAAGCAGCTGGCTATATGAGCTATGCTAGAATTGGTTTTCTTGGGGAGGGAGGTGCTAGAAATTAGCTTCAAAACGTACCAGGAGGATCTTCACTAGTGACAGCAATCTATGGCAGTAAAGGAGGGTCACAGGGTTCAGTGCTCAACTGCCAAATGAAAAGTCAGTGGTCTGAACCCAACAACTACTCTGTAGGAGAACGATGCAGCAGTCTGCTCCACAGAGACGATAGGCCGTTCTGGTCTGCCCTATGTGGGATTTTATGACCAATTCTTTACTCACTCAGCTCTCTAAGCAAGGGGAGTAGCATACAAGTGTGTGGTATTAGGGAGTAAGAGTTGCCTTAGGATAGATGTAAGGAAGATCAAAGCAGGAAGGATTGCTGGGACCAACCAATGTAAGCTATTCCAGTAACACTCAGTCCCAGTTAGCCTGACCAGACGAATAACCATTTGGTGAACTCCTACTGTGTGCGGGGTCCTTGACATACAACACTCTGCCATGCTCAGTGGCCCTGCAAGGTAAAGATTATACCTCACACTTTTCAGATGCAGACTGGGCTCAACAATGGTTCCGAAGGGCTGTATTCTAAGTCTTTTTACTTTTTCCCCCCCGGAGGCAGGATTTGAACTCAAGTCTGTCTGACTAAAAAGTCTACAAAATCTTGCCACCTTGCTCTGTAGTAAAGCCCCCCAAGATCCAAACCTCCACTCTCACTGCCAGAGAGTTGATTCTGACCTAGAGTGACCCTAAGGGGCAGAGGTTCTTAGACTGTACATTTTTATGGGATTAGAAAGCCTCATCTTTCTCCATTGGCATGGTTGGTGGTTTCAAACTGCTGACCTTGTGATTATCAACCCAACTCATAACTCACTATGCTACCAGGGCTCTGATAAACTTATTGATGTTCAATTTAACAAAAGAGCAGAGATATATTGTGTGGCAGTCCTGTTGCTGCTAATGTCCAGCTTTCTGACCACAGAGAGGCAACTCCAGTTACAGAAGTAGAAGATACCCCACTGTGGGTGAAACCTGAACAATGGGAGCATGCATTTTTCTTGGCAGGCTCTACAGGCAGAGGTGCTCAATGGGGAAATGTAATCCTGTCTTATCCGAGTATACCGACAAGGAGAGGGAGGGGACCAGTAGGAATAAAGTAAAGCATCTTTAAGAGAGAGAATGAAATATCGCTTAGTGGGGGGAAAATTCAGAAATTCCCATTTCCCAACATTCTTTGTGAATGGCCCAATTTTTAATAAAAATATCACAATTAATGAGGCAGTAACCCAAAACCATATTGGTTCTGAACTTTTACACAGTAGATAAATATCTGTTACTCATAAATATGTTTGAGGAAATAAATGTGGCAACAAACACCATTACTGAGCTCGAAATAGCTTTGTGGTTTTTATTATTCCTTCCGAGTAAGCTTGTATTTTTAACATCACTACCGGCAGAGGTGAGAATCAACATCCTTGAGCCAGTCTTGCAACAGTCCACCTTTTACAAGTCTCTGTGGATGTGACCGTGAACAGCTAAACCAGTATTTGCCATTTTCCTCTTTTCTCATTTTGGAAAGCAGTTGAAAGCCACTTTCTCTTTCCCTCTCTTTCTCTCAGCTTCTTATGAAGGTTCCCAGTATAAATGCAACCGCTGGAGTTACCTATAAATATATAAACTGAAAGAAAAGAAATATTACGGTTGGCTATTCAGGAGTCTCTTGAAATTAAAACATACCTGGGGTATTCGGGACCATTCGAGAGGATCATGGTCAAGCAACAAAGAACTGAGGGAACCGAACTTGCCACAGTGCTGTTTGCGGGTACAGACCACTGTGCTCTGACAGGTGACGTGTGTCCCCCATACCTTGTATCTGTCCATGGGGTCTTCCTGCTGCAGCTGACTCTCTCGCATTGCTTGATACTCTTTCTCATACTTCTTCAGCTTCTTGGTCGGTACCTAGTGGAATAAGAAGAAATGCAAACTAGAGAAGGAATCCACTTAGCGGGAACAAAAATGCCTGATTGTTTCCCAACTGTGTCTCTGGTATTCCCAGAGAGGATACGCCATCCAAAGAGGGGAATGATCTAGATTCTGGAGCAAAGGTTGGCAGAGTTTCCCTGTAAAGTTTCAGATAAGAAACACGTCAGTCTTTATGGGTCACACAGTCTCTGTCACAGCGGCTTAACCCTGTCACTGTTCCATGAAGACAACCCTGGGTGAAATAAACAAATCAAAGTTGCTATGTTCCGATAAAACTTTATTTGCAAAAGCAGGCCTCAGTTTCTCCACCTCGGTCCTTAAGCACTGCTGCTACATCATGACAAGCATTTCTTGTTAATGCATTTAGTAGTGCTGTGGATTCTGTGACTTTGAGGACTAAGGTGGGCCTGACTCCAGCGATGGTATTTAAGGAGGGCAGATGGTATTTAAGGAGAAGAACTGATGCACTCAGATTGTGGTACAGGTGAAGATTACTGACTACCGGAGAATGAACAACTCTGTCTCCAAAGAAGTATCGGCAGGAAGGCTCCTTAGAAATGAGGCTTTGGGGCATCTTGTCAGACGGGAGCAGTCTCTGGAGAAGGACATCCTGCTTGGTAAGGTAGAGGGGCATCCGAAAAGAGGAAGGCCCTCACGGAGACCGATTGACACAGTGGCCGATACAATGGGCTCAGACATGACAGCTGTGAGGCTGGTGCAGGATGGGGCAGTGTTTTGTTGTCTTGTACACAGGTTTGCTGTGAGTCAGAATCTACTCTATGGCCCTTAACAACAACAATGTTAATGACCTTTCCTTCGGTATCATGTTGAAAATAAAAGTTATTTTAGAAAAAATAATTAAACCACAGAATTATGACCCAAACCAGAATTAATATACTTGACAGGAAGCAGAGTCTAAGGTTTGATATAAAAAACTTAGAAATACAGAATCATTGTGGTGTATCTGATCATAAAATAGGATCTAAATTAGTTAATGATTTATTATATTTGCATGATATAATACAAACTTATAGCTATCAACACCTTTCCTTAATCTTTAGGTCTCAAAGTAAGTGGCTTGAAAAGAACACATTTTTTGTTTGTTTTTGAAAGATGATAAAAATGCTATAAACATGCTATTCTGTTGCATTTTGAGGACTGGGTGCGGCAACAAGGACCCGGTGGTGTCCTCTCTGCGTCTGCCCGGGCTCCTGGCAAAGTACTAGTTCACGTCACACCTTTGGTTGGTTGTTTCTTACCGAGGTCAAGCAGTTTAAAATAGGAAATTTTGGAAACATGTCTATGTGTGCGAGAGAGTGCAAGAGAAAAGGGAAAGGGCCAGCATGGGAAGGAAATAATCGTGGGGCTGCTGTCTGAGGTAAGGACAGTTTCAGTTCCCTGGAATCTCGGCAGAGAATCTTGTCCATAAAAAGCTGAGCCACCACGTTTCTGTGCCTGTCTTAGTCTGTTAGCGTCTTCCTTCCCACGGGAGCATGATGACGTGCTGGAGCAAACTGCTTCTGACCACAATGGGGACATTTCAAAGACTCAAACGGAGCCTGATAAACATGCAGGCCATTAGCACCCATGTCTGTGACAACATGCATCTGGGAATGTCTCCCCAGCTGAACAAGTAAAGACACCTTCCAGTGTCACTGAAATGCAGAATCACTGTTGAACAGTGTCATGCAAAGCACTAGTCCTTCTATGACTGATGTCCAGAGCCCTTCAAGTACTGTGTCCAACCAAAATGCCATCAACAGTAAAGTACTACCGGCCTCATGTCTTAGCTGATCAACAACCAAGAAAAGATGCACCCTCCTCCGGTGCTCCCCAAATAGCAACAACCCAGTCTTTTTTCTTGACTGTGATGCCACTTGCAATTTCCTCTAGTTGTCTCTTCTCTGCACCTACTAACACATTAACCATGTACCATGAAAACCAAACGTAGACGCTCAAGACAAAGTGGCAAACCGCCAGCACTGAAACAGCTCTGGAGCCTAGAGGGAAATGGCAGTGGCCCCGCGTGCTGGGCAGTGGTGTGGCTTTCTGAGTGCGTCAAGCGACACCAAGGGAGGGAGGCCCTGTGAGCAGGGCCCACGTACGAGCCATTTGTGCCCAGGAGGGACGCATTTCACTATTTTTACAACTGCAATCGGTATACCAGTACACCCCCAGCTTAACGCCAGTCCTGCCATACACATGGCTTTAAAATGGATCCTTTCACCAAGGGCTGAATTTTATCCTGCAAACATGTTCCGAGAGAATTCTGCTAATACCCTTTTTCCTTCTTAACCCAAATTATCATAGAGTGTCCTTTTAAAAGTCAGTTTTGCTACTATATTAAAAGGTTTATTTTAAAGTGTAATTTTCACGAAATGAGCTAAACACCTCAATAAGCTAATCCATTCCCATCTGGCTGAGATTCTGGATGTTTGGCTTCATCTTGCTCAGGGAAACAGAGCAGGTTCCCAGAACAATATGTTGCTAGGAAACCTTCCAAGCTTATTTATCTTGTGCTGTGGGGTGATGCTGTGCATCCACCTATGATTGGCACAAAGTGAAGGGGGGAAACGGAGGAGGAGGGGGAGGAAGACAGAGGAGAAGCTGATATGAAACTCCTATTCTTTCTGAGGTAATCAAAGAAAACACACCGTTACAGTTTTCAAATCTAAAGTTCAAGGCACAATTGATTATATTTTAAGGACTGGAATATACTGAAGCTAAATTGATCCGATAAAGAGATAAAGAACTTAAGTTATGGGTGGGGATAGGGGAAGGCTAACGTGTCAGACTATGGGGATTATGCAAGGCAAGTCTTTAATCTGTAAGTTTTTTCCTTGAAGGAAACCCAGGAAATGCCCTTAAGAAATCACACCCACGAGGCGCCATCTAGGTCATTTGGTGGTGAGTAGTAGATATGGTCTTAAAAGCTTTCCAGTGGCTGCCTAAGATACAAGTGCTGGCCTGGCTCATCTGCAGCAAAAGGGATGGAAGAAAAGCAGACTGTAGGAGACCACGAGTCCTGGGAACGAACGGGTCCATCGCAGCTAAGGCTAGCCAGAGACTGAACTAGTGGAGCCTGGCTGCCACACTGGCTACTCTGACCGGGGACACAGAGAAGGTCTCTGTTACATGAGAAAAAATAGAGAGAGAGCAAAACTCAAATTCAAAAGAAGGAACAGACTTACTGGACTGATTGAGATGGGAGAAACCATCCAAGACCACCACCCTAAGACACCCTTTACACTTAGAACTAAAGCCTCTTTTGGGGTCACCTCTCAGCCAAATAACAGAATGACCTATAGCATAAACACAAATCACGAAAAACGTACTGCTTAGCACCATCAACTGCGCGCTCAAACTCACGAAGGAGACGGCAAGGAGGGCAGAGAATCAGGAGGAGTGGCAGTGGGGAAGGCAGAGTGGCAATGGGGGAGTGAGGACGCACAGCAAGGATCACAGCAAAGGCCACATAGCATTTGTTGAATGGGAAAGAATTTGCTTCGGAAGTTTTCACCAAAAAACCAAGAAAATGTTTTTTCAAAAATCTGCATCCACAGATATCATACACTTATCACTTCAAAATAGTATTTATTAAAAATAAACAACAATATGAACAGAAAGCTCAATAAAAAGAAAATGACTACACAACTCGCAAGACAAATCCTAAAAATTATAATAGCGATCACTTAAATAGTCAACAAGGGTTTAGCATTCTGAACTGATTTAGGAAAGGGAATATTTAGCTAGAATCAGTGTTCATTTTGAGAATGGCTTACGTTATTTAGCAACATTTCATAAAATGCTTGGCACTGACATTTAAATACATACATAAATACCCATTTACAAAGAACTATTCCTTGGGAGCCTGATGGGCCCTTGGAGACTGTCTAGTGCAACCCCTCTCCTGAGAGAACTGGAGGGGGGAGGGGACCAGCTGCCTGCTGGCAGACCAATCTGAACGGGGTGGCTCTGTTTCTCTAGCCTGGCCTGCCTCTTAGGTAAAGTGTTTCTCAAATATGAGTTACTTAAGTACCACTTCCCTTATTTTGTCATACATGCACACTTTTGCTATTTTCTCTTTTTAACAGAAATTTATGTAGAAAGTAAACAATCAAGTAGGGAAGGAAGATTCATACCTACAGATGTGGCAGGAAGAGTCCCCCCACCCCACCAAAAACATAAAAAGGTGTGTACATACTAATCCCCGGAATCTAGAAATATCTTACTTCACATGGCATGGGGGATTTTGCAGATGTTATCAAGGTTACGGATTCTGAGATGGAGGGATTACACTGGATTATCTAGGAGGGTGTACAGAATCACACACATCATGAAAAGAGGCGGGCCTTTCCTGACATCAGTCAAGGGAAACCATGGCTATGGACGGCTAAGAGAAGTGCTGGCTTCTCATGCGGAGGCCACCGCGCACAGGCTGCCTCTAGAAACCAGAAAAGGAAATGGACTCGCCTTCAGAGTCTCCAGAAGAGAAGGCAGCACTGTCCCAACCTAGATTTTTAGCCCAGTGAGACCATGTTGAACTTTGAATCTCTAGACATTCATGTAAGAATATATAGTACACTGAAGAAATGTAAGATAATACGTTTATGCTGCCCCGAGCCATTAAATTATGATAATCTGCAGTGGGAACGACAGGAAACTACTACGTAAAAATCAAACTCCACACTCACTGCCATTGAGTCAATTCCAATGGATGGTGACCCTCGAGATGTATTATGAATAATAACAAAACAACCAAACTCACCGACATCAGTTGATTCTGACTGGGGCAACCTCATGTGCTCTAGAGTAGAAATGTATTGCCGGGTTTTCTTAACCGTAACCTTTGTGTAAGGAGCCCTGCTGGCACAGTGGTTATGCCTCAGGCTGTTAAGTACAGAGTCAGTGGTTGGAACCCACAAACGGCTCCTCTTTCTAGTCCCATCAAGAGTTACAGTCTTGGAAACCCTCTTGGGCAGCTCTACTCTGTCTTACAGGGTCCCTATGAGACAGAATCAACTCAATGACACCAAGTTTTATTTTGTTTTAAACGTTATGCAAGCAGATTGCCAGGTGGTTCTCCTGTGGTACCACAGGGTGGAGTCAAGTTTCCAATTTGTGGATTACCAGCCCAGTGCAAACCATATGTGCCACCCAATCAATACTCAAAACCAAAAACGAAAACCAAATTCAACACCGTGTAGTCGATGCTGAATTATAATGACTCTACGCGCCAGGGTAGAGCCACTCCTGTGTGTTTCCGAGACTGTACCTCCTTACGGGAAAGAGAAGCCCCATCTTTCTCCCGAGGAGCAGCTGGCGGTTTCAAACTGCAGGCCTTGCGTTCAGCAGCGCAATGTGTAACCACTATACCGTCAGCGTTCCCTGGTGGCCCTCAATTACTATTATTAATTCAGCTACTAAGTGTTCACCAACAAAACTCAGTTGACTTTAACACTTTTGCCAAAAAGAAGATAGAATTCCCTACCTGCCCTTTGTTTCACAACTTACTTTGCAAACATTAGAATAGCAAACTAGTCAGAAGTAAGCAAAGAATAAAGACAACCCCAACTAGCCAATGTATTGCAGATTCACTTCCCCCCGGCTTCGCTCTCACACCGCTGGTGTTGCTGGTCGCAGTATTTGTCAGCTTGTCCCAGGCCTTGCTAAGGCTCATGCACTAGCCACTACTCGTCTCTAGTGTCTTTTTGGAGTCGTCTTTTAAGTGCCTGTGGGCATCCTCTGCAGTGGTTTTATGACCATCCCTGTGAAAGTCAAAGAGGCTTTCTCACCTGCATCCCCCCCGCCACCCCCCCCCCCCCCCGATAGTGCTACTCATTGGGGAGCAATTCACAATCACCCAGAGGCTGAGCAGCTCCACTCCTGCACACTAGTGCCTCCCTTCACCTGCCCTTTACTGAGCAGGGTGGGTGTGAGTCAGCTGTTCTCAGAAAATACCAAGAAAAGGGCCCAACAAACTTAAGGGAAAGAGCAATGATGGAGGGCCAAGGGAAGTATCGAGCAGTGACGTTCAATATCAGAGGAAGAGCAAGTCCAGGAATTACATATTGTCATAATGGTTAATTACACGGCCTCAGCTGGAGAAAGGGAGAGACAAACCGTACAGACCACTTCCAGCCTCCCTCATTCCCCGTGCTGCCTCTCCCTCCTAGTTGACCGTGCACATTTCTTACTTTGGCATGTGACTCTAATAGGTTGGATAGAAGTGATTTTTCATTGTATGTCAGTTTTAGATTAACTTGCCTTGCTAATCTTTACTACACTAATTATACCTACCAGGGTTGTGGTTCGATCTCCTATTTGTACATTCCTGGCCTTATCTAGAATACATCTTATCAATTTTTTAACTCTACATGCATCAGTTATTCCAGATAATTAATAAGGATGATTTGGTAGGTGTTCTGGTTGCTAAATGCACATTTTTACATTTAGGAACTCAAGTGCAAATTTCAGCGACACAAATCTGGAAACTACTTGATGGGAAAAGAGAACTCTTCAGTGACAAATCAGATAAATCAGAAACACACCAAACTCCATGTGTATAATTTAGTATAACCAAATGTGAGTACGAACCGCTGACCTTCTGCTTAGCAGCTGAGAAATTTACCACTGCATCGTTTGCTTAACTCTCTTCGTGATACTCAGCAAAAGCAGCTTTGATGGACTCTGAGCTTTTAGCACTGGGAGGAAGAGGGGTACTCTAGGTCAGTGATATCTTTCCCATGGGACAAGTGAGAAAAAGATCTTTCAGAGAACAGAAGAGACTGTAAATAATTATTAGCTACCTTGTAATAAGTAAGGGATGTGCTGGTTTAAGGGGGTGGGGAAAAGCAAAGCACTTACCTCTGGCTGCAATTCTAACATAACTCTCAAGACTACGAGATGTCAAATGACAGGGTTTCTTTTTCTTGAATTCATACTAATGTTACAACCTAGAAAGATGCCTGCTATTTCACTGGGCATGTCCAGGTCTCACAATTTCTCAGGCCTAATGGTGAGTACACCATAGCAGGTTCCTGGGCCCATTCATGAATAATGATATAGTGTGAATCACTTTTCAGCCTTCCTGCTTCACTCCAGAATGGAGCATGCTCATCAAAACGTTTATGAGAGCTCCTGAAATATTGATTTCTACTTTCTTTAGCACATCCTAATAGAAGCTGTCTGGGCCCAATACTACAGCAACTCTAGGAGCCGCCTGCATTTTATAGAAAATGCTTATCTGTTCATTTTGATTTTCTCATCAACCGCCCGCTAAATCTAATCTTGGAGCTCTGGCACCTCAGCTCCTGAGCTTTTCTAACAATAAAGAGTACCTGAAGGTAAAGGAATCCATGTACTACCTGCTGCCAATATTTTAATTTATCATTTCCAGTTAGGACTTCTGCATATACAAATATGTATAATCAGGTGAACATATATATTTGCAGGTATGTGTGAGCTCAACTTATATAGTCAATTGCTAACTTCATGTCAACATTTCTACGTTTCACAGCCACTGAAACCCGACTCCCATGCTCTTCCATTGTTCATGTTCTATCTGCCATGCAGAAACCCCAAGCACTATTGACCCCTCCCCTCAAACAATGCCTTTAAACCAATTTTAAGCAAATGTCTTCAAAATATCCTTCCATCTGATCCTCTTCTTCAGACTCACTGGCTCCACCCTAGTTCAAACCCCTCTCATTGGGACTGGTGCAATAGCCTGCAAACTGGTCTCCCTGAGTCCACATTCTAAAGAAATTTTTCCTGGCTGCAAACCTGATTGCCTTTCCTGTCCTAAATTGAATTGCTTCCCACTACTCTAAGGATGAAGATAGAAATAAGTAGCATACTTCTGCTGATCTTAGTGAATCTGGTCTCTATCTCCTTCCCTTCACTGGCTAGGCCAGTGTTTTGAAAAACTAAATGGAATTCATGTACTCCAGGGGCGCAGCAGACAATCCAAACAGGAGCAAAATGCAAAAGGCAATTGTTAAACTTCTAGATCTTTTTTATTCATCTTGGATGTTAAAAATTTCTGTATGTGTACCTGTTTTATCATACAGCATGTGCCTAATTGATTAAACAATAAATGAATATACATATTTGTAGGCATGTGCTTAGAAAGAGCTTAGAGAAAACTAGTCTACCTTTCAGTCATGCTGGGCTTCATTACTTCCTTTATCTTCTGCTCTGCCCTGCCTCTGACTTTTACGTGAACTGTTGGTTCTGCCTAGAAATATCCAGCCTCTTCACCTCAAGATCTGAGGAGTGTTTCAGGCACCTCCATTCTTAGGATGCTTCTGAGGCAATTTTGAAATGTCCACTTGAAAACAACTGCATTTTAGCATCCCATGCTAGAGAGGGAGGGGTGAGCGACAGACTAGGCGGCTTTTATGAATGGACCTGAGACGATAACCAGTTAATTGCTAAGAAATTATTCATTCTGAGTTTCAACCAATCAATTTATTAAACAAACAAACAAAAACCACTATAGAACATAGGTTCCCAAACTTATTTGGTCGACTGCCCCTTTTTCGGTATATATATTTAGTGCCCTGGCAATTAAAAAATTTTGTACTTCAGCCTATAATCCAAGATCAAGTGCAGGTACCAGCTTTTGCAGACTCCCTGGATTGTTCCAGGCCCTGTGGAGGGGCCATGGCTCACTGTGGGAGATGCTGCTCTAGGGCAACTAATTTGTATGATCAGGATGCCTATTTTAATTCCCTAAAATACTTCAAAACCTATTATATAAGGAGCTCGACTACATGTGCAAAATTGTGTTTTAAAGAAGGGAAAGATCATCTGCTTAAAGAACAATTAGTTGAGCAAATAATTTCTCTTCTATATTGGACACAGACCAAACTGGGGTTAGTAGTTCAATAAGCTTCCATTTAAAACCTCGTTCTGACTCCTACACCTCCTCACTTATCCATTCTCTCTCATTATGTATCATGTTGCATTTTTGATGGTAGTGAACAATTTTATTATGTGAGTATGTGCACTAAGGACCTCTGTCTGGCAGGACTGAACACTAAGGTGTGAGGTCAGAGAGTATGGCTGGCTGCGATGGTTAAAGTCATATGTCACCTTGGCTGTGCCATGATTCTCGGTAGTTTGGCAGTAATGTAGTGATGACATCTGGAGGTTATGTAATGATGGCATTAATCTACCATTTTGTGATGTGATGTGGTCAACCTCCAATTTAGCCTGGTGCCAAGTTCTGCACAGCAATCTGACCTTTGGATATCGACAATGGTGAGTAGGTATTCTAGCTATATACTTCTATAACTAAATTATGAAACCTCTTACTCAGAGCTCAATTTTAATTCTTAAAAAATAGGTTATTAGAAACAACAACTAGTACTAGTACCTCTTTTTATTGAGTACAAAGTGCTCAATAAATTCACAGCACTGAGTTAAGCATTTAACATAGTGTATATTTCTTAAGCTTCACAAAAGGAACCTTGCTGGTACAGCAGTTAGGTGCTCAGCTGCTAATCCAGTGCCTCTGCAGAAGAAAGACGTGACAATCTATGTGACAATTGCGTCCATAAATATCTTTGCTGTGAAGAGCTTATGAGGTCCCTCTACTTTATCCAATAGGGTTACTGTGAGTCATAATTGATGTGGTAGCAAGGAGAAAGCCTCACAAAAATGAGTTTTGCTCTGTCTTCTATTGGGTAAACTGAGTCAGATTGCGTCATTTGCACAGGGACCATAATCATGACATACTTTTTCACAAAACTAAGTTCACTGTAATACGTAGCACTGTTATCTACCCAGTGCACACATAGCTCTCAAATTCGGACCCTCACCAGTAGCCTGCTCCTACTAACTGATGCAATCAACTCGGGAGTGGTATTTGTTTTTTTATACCTGACTGGGAGATAACGCATTCAGGTAGCTGTTACTGTATCTGACATAAGCAAAATTTGGGGAAAAGAGAGACAGAAAGAGAGATAAAGGTCAAAAAGATCTTGGGGGTGGTTGAACTAGGAATTTAACTCTGGGAGAAGCCTGCTCACAATGCCATACATTCTTAAGAGGAAGCAGATTGCAATGATATATTTTCCTCTTTCAAGGACACATTTTCCTTCTCTCACAGCCTTTTGGGGTAAAAAGTATTGAGGGCATAAAGCACCCAAGAGATTTACAGTTTAAAACCAATCACCTAAAGGAATTAGACTCGTCAATGCTTAGAAGGCACATTTGCTCAGATAGCGCAGTGGTTAAGTACTTAGCTGCTACTTGAAAGGCCAGCACGGGGAAGTCACCAATGGTTCCATGGGAGAAAAGGCCTGGCGCGGTGCTCCCATGAAGATTATAGCCTTGACCAGCCTCTGGGACTCTGTGCGTGGGCACCGACTGCACAGCACACACACTCTGTTCACTGGAAATGCCCTTCTCTGTGGGGCACTTTGTGAAATCTTTTCTGTCATTTTGCTGCATGTACTGCGTTTGTACAAATAATTCTTCACGCCCAAGCAACACTGTACCTGTGTCACAACCATTCCTTATATTATGTTGTTCTGTGGTGAGTAGCTCAATGGATTACTTACGACACCACCAGAACTCCTGTTTTTCTACTGTTTTTAAAACTGAGTTTTCTCAGATTCTGTGTGCTCGGAGAATAGAAACAAGATTTCACCTGCTGCTCACTCACCATACCGGGTCACACTTCCTGGTTGTCTTTTTCCCCCTTGGGGAAGGAAGTCTCTCTGAACTCAAAGTCCAATAAAGCCTGAGGACCCGTTTGGTCTTTTGAGGGGTTTACTCTAAGCGCTAGAGCCCCTCTAGCAGTTTCCCCAAACCACGGATAAAAGAAATAAATGAGCTTGATGCACTGCGTCACCTGGCAAGTTGAGATCTTAAAAAGGAAACAGGGGAGGACTTCAGGGAAGATGGCTGCGGAGTGACACATACCAGAGGGACTCTGCAGAATTCAGCCCAGGGGAGTTGCTTAGAGGGAAATTCAACACTGCTGGAATGCAGGAGGAGCATCATAAAGATAAGTAGGCACAGACCCAGGGGTTTTTGAGGGGCTGGGAACTTTTGGCTTACCGCAGTGGAGGCCGGCTGGGGCTTGACCTTGGCTCCACCACTGACTCTGCAGGAGCCCGGGACAAATAGGGTGGCTTGGTCTTAACACAGCCACAGTTTGCCACCACCCGCTTCAGGGCAGCGACTGGACCCTTGCGGCTCCACTCTGTCCCCCCCCCCCTCGATTTTGGAAGGCTGAGCAGGGACCTTTCTCAACACAGCCACAGCTTGCCCCTGCCACCTCGGAGCAGGGACTAAACCCTGGCAGCTCCACTGGCGGGGATCATGACTCACCTACATTGTTGCTTTGTTTCAATCTCTTCACTATATCCCCTTCTCCCTGGCCCCCCACAGGCCCAGCTGGCTTGCTTTTTAACTTTTTTTTCCCTCCTCTTTGCCTCATTCTTGGTCTCTCCCACTCTACTGCTAACCTTCAGACCATTCCCCTTAGCCTAGGGCATTTACGCATGTGGCCACACCCAGCTAAGTGAGCTTCACCCTGTGTACCTAGCCCGAGGTGGGGTAGGACCTGCCCACCTCCACCAGGGGATACTCTGCTCAACTTTTTACTGGGAAATTCCTGCAAGTGTGCCTGTAATCCTAAAGTAGCTCGGCCAACAATCCTCAACAAAAGCTGCTGCAGGAGCCTCTGCCCAACCTCCGCAACACCGAAGCAGGCAACCCTTCTGGGTCTCTACCCTGAGAGGGAAGCCACAGGAGGATAAAGTGGTAGGTTAATCCCATAGTAAAATTAGCTGGAGGCAGTTCGAAGAAGCATTCCTACAAGTCTCCCAGAGAGAGCCAGTGCTCTTCGACTCCCTGGAAAATGACACCTGGCTCCTCTAAAACAATGCAACACAGCCATCAGCCCCAACAACCTCAATGAAAAAACGGGAGAAACAAAAGGCAGAAGATGTCCCGAACATAATGACATGCATAGAAGAAGCAGACATTGAGCTGCTGCAGAAAGAAATTTTCAGAATGCTACTTGGAGTCATACAGGATATGAAACAATACCAAAAAAAGGATGAAAATATAGACATATGACACTTCATCATTTTTGTATGTACATTAATTACATTCACCGTGTAATGCCACAATCACCACTATTCCTTTTCAAAGAAGGTTATCACCTTTAAAAAGTATCTGCTTTTGAAGAATGGAGAGGGGGAGGAGAGAGTGGAGCACATCCTGGCCCACCAGGCCGTGAGGACGATGTTCCCAATTAGAGCAGCCAGTCGACAGAGATGACCACATAGCCGGCCCCACTATGAGACACAACGTCCCTCACTGACTGATAGCCCTACAGGGGACAACACCAGAGACACAGTGAGGGAACTGCACCCGATCTGATCCTGCCACACTGAGGCAAAACACTAAGGGAGTACAACAGAACAGCAAGGGAATGGAGCGGTGAGGTCCCCAGGGAATGCTGAAGGTGGACTTTGGGGCCAGAGAGTGGTGCCCCAATAGACTGGACTGGAAAACACTCCTAATTGTTTTGTTTTGTTTCTGTCACTGGTTTGCTGTTGTTGTTTTGTTGTATATTGTTACTTGGTTTTGCTCTGTCTTGTTTTTGTGCATGTTATTATCTCTGCAGGTCTGTCTAAATAAGATAGGCTGGATGAACAATCTGGAGGAGAAAACAACAGGACTGACAGTTCTGGGGGACATAGAATAGGGGGTGGTGGGCAGAAAGGAAGTGGTGTTAACAAACCCAGGGACAATGGAACAACAAGTGACCCAAAACAGTGGTGAGGAGGGTGTGGGAGGCCTGGTTGGGCATGATCAAGGGTAATGTAACTAAAAGGAATTGTTGAAACCCTGGTGGGGACTGAGCATGATTGTGGGACAGGAGTGAAGTCAAAGGAAATAGAGGAAAGAGCTGAGAGACAAAGGGAATTTATAGAGGTCTAGATAAAGACATGTACATATGGAAATATATCTATATATGAGGATGGGGAAATAGATCTATGTGCATATATTTATAGGTTTAGTATTAAGGTAGCAGAAAGACATTGGACCTCCACTCAAGTACTCCCTCAATGCAAGAATACTTTCTTCTATTAAATTGGCATTCTATGATGCTCACCTTCCTGACACAACTGCTGAAGACAAAGAGGGTGAACAACCAAATGTGGTGAAGAAAGCTGATGGTGTCCGCTATCAAAAGATATAGCATCTGGGATCTTAAAGGCTTGAAGGTAAACAAGTGGCCATCTGGCTCAGAAGCAATAAAGCCCACCTGGAAGAAGCACACCAGCCTGTGTGACCACGAGGCGCTGAAGGGATCAGTTATCAGGCATCAAAGAACAAAAAAATCATATCATTGTGTGCTCATCTCCCTGATACGACTGCTGACAACAAATAGGTACATAAGCAAATGTGGTGAAGAAAGCTGATAGTGCCCAGCTATCAAAAAATATAGCGTCTGGGGTCCTAAAGGCTTGAAGGTAAATAAGCGGCCATCTAGCTAAGAAGCAACAAGCCCACATGGAAGAAGCACACCAGCCTGTGTGATCACAAGGAGTCCAAGGGATCAGGTATCAGGCATCATCAGAACAAAAAATCGTACCATAGTGAATGAGCGGGGAGTGCGGAGTGGAGACCCAAAGCCTATTTGTAGGCCACTGGACATTCCCTCACAGAAAGGTCTTGGGGAAGAGACGAGACAGTCAGGATGCGATGTAGCAATGATGAAAAATACAACTTTCCTCTAGTTCCTAAATGCTTTCTCCCCACCCTACCCCACTATCAAGATCCAAATCCTACCTTGCAAGTCTGACTAGACCAGAGGATGTACACTGGTACAGATGGGAACTGGAAACACAGGGAATTCAGGGCGGATGATCCCCTCAGGACCAGTGGTGTGAGTGGTGATACTGGGAGGGACTAGGGAGGGTGGATTGGAAAGGGGGAACTGATTTCAAGGATCTACATGTGACCTCCTCCCTGGGGGACAGACAACAGAAAATTGGGTGAAGGGAGATGTGGGACAGAGCAAGATATGACAAAATAATAATTTATCAAGGGTTCATGAGGGAGGGGGCAATGGGGAGGGAGGTGAAAAAATGAGGACCTGATGCCAGGGCTTGTGTGGAGAGCAAATGTTTTGAGAATTATGAGGGCAATGAATGTACAAATGTGCTTTACACAATTGATGTATGTATGGATTGTGGTAGGAGTTGTATGAGCCCCTAATAAAATGATTTTTTAAAAAAAGAGAGAGAGACAGGGGCATACCCACCTCTGCTCAACCCAACCAAAAAAAAAAAAAAGATTTCACCTGCTTTTCTTTTAAGCAATAAAAATTCTTCTCAAATTTGGGCTCGAGACTGATGATTTTTCTCTTTAAAAATTAAGGGGCAATAATATCTCAAATGAATGTATCATAGTGATGGTTTCGTTTTCTCTTTGTTTTGAAGGGAAGGGGGCTCAAATGCCACTTTAGTATCTCAAATAAGATTCTATTTAGGTGAGATTATGGTTGGAAATTTATCACTTAAATTTGTTAGTACACTGTTAAGAAAACTAGAGTAGAACAACTACCAAATACTAGAGATTATGACTATAAAATGGCATATATTACACAGAATCAGGTTACATTGTGAACACTGCTAGTCTGATTTCCAGGGAGTCGATTAACTAGATGGAGTCGCAAAACTGGGCCACAGAAAGCTGAGACAGCTGTGCTTTCAGAGTGAACCAATTAAGCTTATTTAAAAGTGGACAATGAGACAGAAAAGAAAGAACGATTAGGAAGCCAAGTAGGACTCTGTTGTAGGCTATCATCAAATGCTGGTTTCTCCGCTGCCGAACGCTAAGAAACTTGATGCAGCGCTTTCCAGACAGCTGTCATTGACAAATACATCAAAAGTAAATATATATTCCTTGCTAAAAACACTTGGAGGCAGAAGGTTATAGCTATAGGAAACTGAATTCAAGAGATGAATACCTCTGATAGGTAGCTGTATAAAACTATCTGAGTAATTGTCTAAAGAGATTAAACTGTACCCGGCGATCTGAGGAGGCTACGAAGTAGGAGAAGAAATGGGGAACCTGCTCTGTATTCAGCTCCTGCTCCTAAAGGCAGTAAGTAAAACTGGCCTTACGCTGTTAGCACCGATATTAAACTGTACGATGACTGCAAGGCCCTTCTTAGACACCTTTTCTTTTTTAAACACGGGAAGGCAAAACTTAGTCCACCAACTTTGCCGTTTTAAAAATCCATCATCTACTCACCCATTTCACAAAGATTTAGCAACTATTTAGTAGGAGTCAGACACAAGTAGCCAGGATGAAATGCATACTTGTCCTCTCAGGGTGTTTTCAATTGCGGCGGGGGGGGGGGGGGGGAGGTATTAAACAACCAATCCCTGTAACACAATTGATGCACTTAGTATCACTTTACCTGTGAAAATTGTTAAATTGGAAAATATTGTTTTCTGTATATGTATGTGTGCACACATGTGTGTACATGTACACACACATATCACTAAACTCTATCTCGTGGATTATTTCTATAGACCAGTGGTTCTCAACCTTCCTCATGCTGCGACCCTTTAATATAGTTCCTCATATTGTGGTGACCCTCAACCATAAAATTATTTTCATTGCTCCTTTATAACTGTAAATTTGCTACTGCTATGAACTGGGCGACCCCTGTGAAAGGGTCGTTTGACTCCTAAAGGGGTCACGACCCACAGGTTGAGAACCGCTGCTACAGCCTGTCTCCAAATGACTGGGAGATTGTGAGACTGAAAAAAAAAAAAAAACCACTCAACCTGCAACAGTGCACAACTTGCTGTGGTGTGGGTCCTTACTCATGGCGAACCCGTGTTTCAGAACAGAGCTGTGCGCCATACGGTTTGCAAGGCTGTGACCATTTGGAAGTCAATTGCCAGGCCTTTCTTTCAAGGCACTGCTGGGTCAGTTCAAACCACCAAACTTATCAGTTAGCTGTCTAGTGCTTAATCTCTGTGCCACTCAGGGACTCCAAGAGATAATACAATCCCCCCCTTAATTTTCCCACCCCCTCTATTTTTATCATCTAGAAGTAGAGTTAGTAAAAATAGCAAGGTGAAATGCATGTAAGTTTAAATTTCTGAACAGAAAACACTACTTTCCCCGGCTACTGGGTGTTTTCTAATGTGCATTTGTGTTGATGGGCAAAAAAACCACTCAAAACTCACTGCCAGGAAGTCAGTTCCAACCCAGAGATACCTTATAGGACAGAGTGGAACTGCCCCTGTGGGTTTTCGAGGCTGTAACTCTTTACAGGAGCATAAAAGTCTCTTTCTTCTGCAGAGCAGATGGTGGTTCAACTGCTGCCTCCTCACCCACTATACCTCCAGGGCTTGTTTAGCCAATGGAAGTTCATGTGACTAGGGACCAGCATAACTGGCTCCCAGAGAACTGCAGACAGCAGTTGAAGGAGCTCCAGGAATCCATGCATTGGCTCCCAGCATCCCCATGATCAGGTGCTGAATCCAATACAGAATTGGGAGATACGTGTGCTCCTAAAGTCAACGAAGACTTACTGTGTGAAGGCATTAGGCCAAGTACTGAGAGAGAAGCAAAGAGAGCTACAACGTAAGAATTTCATCAAGAAACGGAATAAACTTTAAAATGTGATTAATGCCACGATAGAAAGATAAGCCTCAGGCTACACATATGGGTTTAAAGAAATCTGCCATAGGCAAAGACATGGAGCTAAAAAATATGAGCCTAGAAACTGGTAAGCAGTTGCATTGGCCCGGCGAGGAGCTGGGTGCCCTGCAGCACAGCGGGCTGGAAAGAACACACTGGAATCCCGTCTAGGTTGATGGAAACATACGCACGCACACTTGGGTGGTGGCTAATTTGGTGACTTTGGCTTGGAGAGCACATGACGAAGAAAGATCAACCACTAGAAAAGGACCCCAATAAAAAACGAAGAAAATCTTCAATGAGATGAATTGGCACAAAAAACTAACAATGGATTCAAGGGTCCCAACAATTCTGAAGAGAGCAGCGGGCAGGCAACATTTTGTCCCGTTACATGGAAGGTTGCTGCGAGGGGAAGTCTGCGTGACGGTACTTAACATCAGGCCAGTGCCTACATCTTCTGCAATTAAAATCAGGCAAGTGGCCTTATCATGAATGGATATCCATTATGGAAATGAGCAGCAGTTCAAAATAGGAAAAGAACCAAAAAATACTTTTAAAAGTGTGGATTGTTTTGAGAGCTACAGGCGTGAGCGGACAGTTTGACATTAGAACTATCTTTTTGAACGAGTTGCTAAGTTTTAACAGGACGGTGAAAGGCTCAATGGCTTTCAGAAGAGTACTGTTTGATGAGAAGGGGGGATGAAGAGCAGAGGAGCCAGGCAGTAGTGGTTAAAATGTTTAGGTGGCCACGAAGAGAGACCGGGAGAAAAGGCCTTGGTCGAGAAAGTGACTGTAAAATCAGAAAAGAAGGTGAAGGGCCCAAGTACAGAGAAAAGGTTTTAGAAAGGATGATGGCAACCTGTGTACAAAGAGCTTGAAACAAGGGATTTTTAGAAGAGCTGTATGAGCCCCCGAGAAATTGACTAATTAAAAAAGAAAAAGGTGCCAATAAAACATCTTTGAAGCAAATCTTTCCAGGTTGTTTCAATTAGGACAAGTGGTTCCTCCCGTCCTTGAACACACACACACACTCTGCTGGAGGCACAGTGGTTAAAGCACTCAGCTCCTAATACGTGGTAGTGTGCTCCAAAAAGCCTGGAAACCTACCGAGCAGCTCCTCTGTGAAACAGGGCCACTCTGAGTCGGAATGAACTCAGTGGCAGTGGGCTTTGTAGGGTTTAGTCCACATGTACCACACATCGAATCATCACGTCTGTGTATTTCATTCACCTCCTCCTGGTGTGTGAGTTTTCATAACTCAATTGGGAGGTCTTCAGACAAAAACCTCTGCCTTATTTAAAAGTCTTGTCCCCTACTTCAACTTGACACACTGCTGACTATCTAGTAGAGGCTTAAGCAGATTTAGTCAGTTAAGTCTGCTCTTAATGTTTTGTGGTTCCAAATGGAACTGGTGACTTAGACTGTTGGAATAAAAAAGATAGAAGAAGACTATGCCCACACATTTTCCTTGAGTATGGGCATCACAGGAGATCTGCGATGACATGGCACCAATAGAGGGAAGACATAGAAATCCACTTAACGGAGGGTATTGTTGATACCTAAATGAGAAGATAGTGAAAAACCAATTACAAATGGCAGTTTTCCTTGATATGTTTGACAAAGCCAATAATTACCTCTGCTCTGTGGGGCAATTTCTAAAATAGTGCATAATAATGAGCCTCATAATAATGAGGAATTTTTTATGCTACACAATTGGATTATGTGCCCTAAACCTAAATTCATTCATTTAGTCTTGGAGGACAAAAAACATAAGGAAACAAGAAAAAAACACTATTTGTACTAAATATTTAATGTGAAAAATGAATACAGAGTTAGCCAATGATGACAGTATATTTAGACTTCTCATTTTGTTAAAAAAATTATCAAATGGACTCTTAAAAATTAATGAAAATGGTATTGACTAATTTTTTTATGAGCAGAGAAGATTCGATGTGAAAATATTTGAAATTGGACTTAAGCACACACAGGTAAAGGAAAGGCAGAAAGGCAAGCTTTGTTTGAGTTCCGTCCTGTTTAAGGTACTGGCTGCTAACCTGAAGTAGGCAGTTTTAATCCAACAGCTGCTTCCAGGAATAAAGATGGGGCAGTCTGCTTCCACCAAGGTTACAGCCTTGGAAATCCCATGGGTCAGTTCCACCCAGACCTACGTGGTTTCGATGAGCTGAAATTGACTTCAAGGCGATGTGGTGGTGTGCGTGTTTGTTTTTTTTTTGGCGTGGTTTTTTATAATATATAGATATATAGTTTACACACAAACACTTTCTCAACGGGGCTTGGGGTGGGGTAGATTTATGTTCTCATTTCCTTGGAAACTGTTGGGAAGCAAGAGAAATAAGGTATGTGGAAATGTGCATTTCAACCTTCACTTCCCTTCCATCCCAGGCCTCCTCATTTCCATGGGAACAGGAGTTGAAAGACCTCCCGCAGTTGAAAGTGAAAGCTCACTCATTGATCACAGCTGTTTGGATGTCAGCTGAGCGTTGCAAATGACAGTGCATAGCAGCTGTTAAAATTTTTAAATGATGTTTCCCCTAATAAATTCCTCACTGTAGTAATTTACAGTGGGGAAACTGACTGTATAACTAGTGTGAGGAAGAACATTCAAAGGGATCATCTGAGGCTTAATCTGTTGCTGTCTTCTCTAATTCCAATATCATGGATCGCTTAAAAAGAATGACTTTGATAGGAACACAATACAATGAAAACTCTGTCGATCAAGTCACTCGGATGTTACAAAATTTTTCCAAATCATGGACATGAAAAAAAAGCATAGAGGTGCTAATTAAAATAAGGGACAAGCGAGGGGGAGGAGGAGGAGAACTTAATTTACCATCTAAACGCTGTAATTATATTTTATTAAATAAATTATGTGAAGATTGTCACCTGTGCACAGAGTTGGACTACTGAACCTCCTGAAATTGGCAAGAGATGTATACCTGGAGAGAATTCTACAAACATACAATAATTCTATCTAAATCACAGTTTGAATACTGAGGTATACCCATATTTTTTAGCTATTTGCACTTGAACATGACCAGAACTTGCTAACGATTACCATACTTCCCTTGTATGCATAGCTTCTAAAACTCAAATAGGCCGACTGTCCCAGTTTTAGGAAAAATATTACTCTGCACTACCCCCCCCCAAATTAAAATCTTTTGTGCTATAGCCCATAATGCAGCACGGGGTATAGCTGTCTGTTTCTGCAGCCCCACGGGATCATTGCAGCAACCTCTAGGGAATGGTAAACACTGTATTAGAAATTGACGTTTACACCCTTGGTCTGTGGAAGGCTGCAGTTTAAAGTGGAAGCCCTAACCTCATTTTGAATCTTGACTTAAATTTAGATGCCATTTTAAGTTCTTTGTTACTTTCCCAATACTTGTTGACTGCTAAACCAGCAACGTGGCTATTCTTAGACGAGCTACAGGGAAGCCCAAAGAGCGGCCATTTGCCCTCAAGCAGTGTGGTTTACAGTAGACTAACTAGTATTGAAAAAGTGTTCCCACAAGGAGGGAATAGTATCAGAGCTTAAATTACGAATACCCAGTTTGCACAAGCCTATGGGTGACAGTAGAAGCCCCACATCTATTTGCGGGGTCCCCATATGGATTAAACCTCTGGTGGATCTCCCCTAACCATATTCCAGAGAGGGTTAAAAACCTTTCTATCAGACAGAGAACATTGTAAAGTTGATCATGGCAGATTCAGTTGGGTTAAAATCTTAATGCCTTATCATTTGATCTCCTTTTGGACCCCTAAAATATGTTTCAATATTTTCTGCTTTCTTTTTTATCAAAGTCTTTCTATTTTTTTTATTTAGTCATTGTTGGGTTTTGTTTGTTTGCTTGCTTTCTGTTTGTGCTTCGTATGATTTTCTGGATATGAAATCCAGGATAGGTAAATGTAGACAGTAACTGGGTTAGTAATTGCCTAGGGGCATGGCAGGGCAGGTTGATGGGAAGTGGGGCGTTAACAACAATGAGTACGAGAAGAGAATGTTCTGAAATTGATAGTGGTGATAAATGCACAATTCTTAGTATGACTGAGTGATTACATGACATGTGAAAAGTAAACAGAGTTCACACCAAAAACTAAGGAACTTGCCCAGGCATTTACCAAACACAGACAATCCGATCAACATTTAACTGCTAATAGCAAGATCCAAAGCCAGGTTCAAACCTACCAGTCACTCCAAGGGAGCTCCTGCACAGATTCACAACCATGGAAACTCTGTACAGGGTCGCTCTGACTGGAGATCAACTTGAATGGCAGTTGGTCTGGGTTAGACCATAAATTCTCAAACTTATTTGGCCTACCACCTGCCTTTTCAGAAAAAAAAAAAAATTCTTAGCATCCCCAATGGTAATTAAAGACTTTTGTAATACAGCCCAAAATCCAGGATAAAAATGCTTTTGCAGCCACCACCACCCATCATTCTAGTGCCTCACAAGGAATGGTATCACCACTTAGGAAAACACTGGGTTAATCAGATGCATGTTATCTTAGCTAAAACTTGGGATCCTGGTATTATCTTGTAGCTAGCTACTTTGTGGTACAAAATCAGGTTGCACGATTATGAGTCATGAGCTAAACTCCAGAACCAATCCTATCACCTATTTTAACCTGCAATTGTGTCTACTGGCCAATTAGGGTCCTTGCCCCACTTCTATGTGGCCGTGTGACAGTGGTGGAACTGGCCAGTGCTGACCTTGTGATGAGTTAGTTCCTTTGTCCTCCGTTGCATGCATAAAGACCAGGGCTTAGAGTTCCTGGACTCCGGCGGCCTCTGGAATGGGTACACGCTGACGGTATCCCTGGTCCAGGATGGAAACCTTTGTCCTGTTGTGTGGAAGGCTTACTAAAGAGTCTCTACAGAATATATTTGCATCTGAGGTCTTTTTTCCCAGCATGCCCTTTATCCCCAAAGGTTGAGCATCTTCTTGTTGAAGCCTGTCCCTGAGTCATTTCCAACACGGGACCCTCTTGGACAGAGCAGAACTGCCCCCCAGGGTTTCCTAAGCTGCAAGCCTTGTAGGAGCAGCTCAGCAGGTCTTGCTCCTCCTCTGAGGCTGGGGAGCTGGAACCCCTGCCTTTTCAAGAGCATTTTGACACCAGTGTTTTCTCATTTTTCATTGACACATAAAGGATACAGACTATAAATTACACATGTAAAATAATTTATAGATGGAAATTTGTTCTAACCTTTTCAGTCAGTCACGGCAGGGCAGAACTGCCCCTTGAGGATGTCCGAGACTGTAACTTTATCGGAATAGAAAACCTCATCTTTCTCCTGGGGAGTGGTTGGTGGTTACAAGCACGTAACTATTACACCACCAAAGCCCATTCTAACTTTTTAGGGAAAGGGAAAATCTCCTCACTAAGCTGAAATGAATGCTATCATTTAAAGCCTATGTAAAGGATAAAAATAGGGAGAAAAAATCATTTTTGTTTTACATGTTCAGAATTCAAAAGTATCTGAGGTGCTTTTTCACTCCTTTTGGAGAAATTGTTATCCAAAATTGTTCATTCTCACTTGGCAGCTACTCACCCAAGCCTCAGGCAAATAGAAAACCTGAACATTGTCTAATGCCGTTCAACAGGATGGTGTTGGGAGCACTAACAACAGCTGCTGAGGAGGTGGTCTAATAGCTCTCTGACACCTTCGCAGGCTCCTCGTTCTCACCACCTGCGCCAACTGCTAGTTCCAAGGCAGGAAGGTAAGAAAAAGCCATGAAGAGACTCAGGTCAGGATTTCCAGTTTTCACTCTTGATTCAAGTAAAAGTCCAAGTCGGTTTAGTTCAGAAGCATGAACTGAGGACACAATACAACTTGGTACCAGGAACTAGTGAATAAAGTCGGGTCTCTGTCAGATGCTTATTATTTAAACAAGCACTATGATGACTTTTAATGAACTTTATGGAAATAAAAAAATCATTAAATCCCTTTTCCATCCCTCACTCCTGTAGACGCCACTGTGCTGAGCCCCTGCGAATGCCTTCATAGTTTAACAGAAACCCGAGGCTACGAAATACTGACTAGTTACAGAAAGAAAAAAGCAACAGTGGCTTCTTTGGATCCTGGGTGATTCACAAATGCACGATCAAAGTAATGGATCACTTCTTCCACTTTAGAATTCAGTCAAGGTTTTTTGTTTTTTGGGTATTTTTTTGACAAGCACGTGTTCCCTGGCTAATGTAATCCTGAGGTGAGTTCTGTGAATAGCTTTTTTGTTAGTCCCTAGAAGGTACGTACAGTGAGTTGGGATCATAACTTTGATGGGAATTACTATGACACTGGCATGTTGAAGCATGCTTTATCTTACTGAGAAACCTCATTCCCTTGGATTGCAGGTTTGTATCAATCCTGCCTTCAGTAGTGGTTGGCCTCCTTCTTGGAGGCGTTTTCTACCCAGGAACAATATTAACTTAAAACGAAGATGCTGGAAAGACTTTGTTAACTCTTGTTCCTTTTCACTAGCCTCACATGCATATTTTGACACTTGGGGTTTTCTACCCCATCCTATACTCGATGGCAGTGGGTTTTCTCTTACAGGTAGGAGTTCTGGTGGCACAGTTGTGATGCATCGGGCTGCTAATTGCAGGGCAAGCAATTTAAAACCACCAGCTGCTCCTATGGAAAAAGATGCGTCCGTCTGCTCTCAGAGACAGCCACAGTCTTGGAAACCCACAGGGGCAGTTCTACCCTGTCCTATGATCAGTCCTATATTCAGAAAAGACTTGGTGGCAGTCAATTTGGTTTGGGTCAGAATTCTAAGTTTTACATATTTTCTTTCATTACAAGTCATTTCCTATGACACATCTTCAAACAATTACCTATAAATGTAAAAACAAATATACAAAATTTCAAGTCCATGTGATTTACTCTGTCCCTTGGGCTCTGTAAATGTGAGCGGGTGTGTATTTATGCATTTAGTCTCAGAACAGTCAGAGGCATAGTACTTATATATGCTCAACATTATTAACAATCACATGTGCTCAAAAACAATTACAAAAACCTTGTGTAGGAAAATCTAATAAAATCTCCTTACGATTAAAAATATGAAAGCTCAGAAATGTTAATCTTTTAAGAAGATAATCAGTTTCAATCCAAGGGAACTTTTCCCTGGCTTTGGTAACACTGCAGCCTCAGAAACCCAGTGAAGCAGCTCTCTGTGCCCTGCAGGATGGTATGCAACTAGCTGAGATCTGATGCGGGCCCGAGGGGGCACGTTGAACAGTGTCCCAGGTGTTGCTGATGCTTCGGATCTAAAGGCCACACTTGAGCAGAAACACTGCCATACGTTTTTCCCTTTTAAGCAAATTCTTGAGTACATTTGAGTCATCCAATTTTCTTTTGTTTCCAAGTCCATGAAAACAGTGTACAGGTTGGCTTTATGTGGGGGGATTGAGCCCCAGTGAGGTGAGGAGGGTGTCCACGCAAGGAGATGGGCCCTCAGAACTCGAGCGTGAAGAGCGTGTTTACCCCGAGCAGCAGCTGAGCACGGGTGGAATGAGGAAAGGCTCACCTGGGGGAGAAGGAGCCTGAGCATGGGGAATTAAGAGCCTGCGCAGGGTGAAAAGGGCACTCCATCCTGCAAGGCTGGGATAGCAGCAGAGATGACAGATGTTCACACATCGGACAAATCACAGATGTGTTACAGTTCCAGATTCTCACAGCTGGAGAAAGCAGTGAGAAATAAGGAACGAGAGGAACTGAGACTGAGGCCTGCAGTGTTGAACTGGGGAGTAGGGTGGACAGTGCAAAGCCAGAGTTTTCAGGTACATAGTTGAAAAAGAAAAGCTGGATGTGAAAGGGCTTGTGTGAGACACAAAGACTCCCTGCCCTTATTTTTCCCTTATGAATATTCTAATTGGCTAAAACAGCTAATTGTGGTTTGGCAGTCCAGTAAAATGCATGATATAGCTGTCTCTTCCTGAATGCCTTAATTACACACACACACACACACACACACACACACACACACACACACACATATGTTTCTGCCCTTGCGAGGGCAGAAACAAGCTTTGACTTAGCTCAAGAGCATGGGTTTCTATTAAGCTTGAAAGGCCTCACAAAGAAAATCCCTAAAAGAGGATTGGTGATAAAAGCATTATCTGTTAGAAGCCAGAAGAAAAGAATTCCCAGGGAATACAGACAGATAAACTCCTTCAGGACCAATAATGAGAGTAGAGATACCAGGAGGGGAAGGGGAAGGTAGGGAAGAAAGCAGGAACCAATCACAATGATCTACATAACCTCCTCTCTGGGGGATGGACAACAGAAAAGTGGGTGAAGGGCGATATCGTTCAGTGTAAGACATGGAAAAAATAATTCATAAATTATCAAGGGTTCGTGAGGGAAGAAAGGTGGGGAAAGGAGGGGAAAAATGAGGAGCTGATACCAAGGGCTCAAGTAGAAAGAAGATGTTTGAGAATGATGATGCAACAAATGTACAGTTCTCCCCTGTCCTACAGGGTGGCTATGAGTCAGCATGAACTCTATGGTAGGGAGGTTTGGGTCATCCAGTCTGGAAGAAGACCACACTTCTTTATTTATATCACATCAGAATAGTGGTTTTGGTATTCTTGGGGGGGTCAAAGAGCATCTACAGGGGCAGGACCGGGGCTGTTGTAGAATAGATGGGGTAAGGTTTCCCAACCACAGTCTCATAGGACAGCCCCTGCTACCCATAATGAAAGAGAGGGCGCACTGTTGTGATGGGGAGGGAGGAGGAAGACTCCTTGGTACAACTTTCTTCACCTTTTTCTCACATTTCGTCAAATGTGGACATGCATGCTTCTGTAGTGCCCTATCACCTAATGCCTGTATTATTAGCCATTCTGTTATAAATGGATTCTATTTCACAGATCTTTGAGGCACATTTTTTCATAGCTCATCCCTAATGTGGAAAATTAAGTAAATGTCACCCAATAACGTCCAAACCAAGCTCACTGCATTTGCCTTTAAAATCAATAGGGATTAACATATTTACTAAATTTCTAGTTTAGCTAAAATGCAAAGAATTCAGTCATGTTAATACTGACAAATAAGAATGAAAAAGAACGGGTATTAAGTAAGATGGTGGCTTCTTAACTATCCCAAGTCCATCCTCAAATAACTTCCAGTTATTCTCTCATTCTACAGACCCCACTGCTCAAAGCCCTGCAGACAGCAGACTTCCTTTATAAAGGGGACCACAGTGGAGAAAGGGGCAATAGAAAAAGAATAAAGAACCACTGCTCGCATTGATTGATTTACCAATTTGCATCCCCCATTACCTGCAGAGATCCTCCCGAGAGGGGGCAGGCTTAACTAGTTCTGGGACTCAATACATTTGTCTAGATGGAACTGGATGAATGATTTGAAAGGAGAATACAAACTACAGGGAAAAGGAAGGATCCTTGGTTGTACACTGTCCTGTGAGTGTTGGGCTGCTAACCCCATGGTCAACAACTCTGGGGGAGAACAGGTGAGGTTGTCTGCACGGGTCAAGATTGACAGCCTCTCAAAGACCACGCACAATTGCTTGGAATCAGAATGGCCTCAATGACAGTGGGTAAGGAGAAAGTTACAAGAAAGCTTCTGTACCGAAAAGAAAAAAATCCAAAGACGTAAAGACACAGTCTCATAGAAGAAATGAATGAGCACAGGTAAACTAATCCGTTTAATCAATTAGCCAGGCATTATTAAACCATCATAAGAAACATTTCTGGAGGTCCTAAGGCTCTGCCCAGGGCTCAATGTAATGAGACTAATCATCACAGTTTAATCTTTATAGATTTTTGCTTATATTATTTCCTGCCGGAATAATTCCTTTCTACTTATCTCAACCACTGCTTTCCTGCTTGTTCCTGTGTTCTTCCATCCATGACGTATTTGTGTACTGAATACCTTCTCTGTGCTAGGTAATACAATGAAGAATACACCTCTGTACAAGAGATACAACAGTGAATAAGATAACTAGTACCTTTAAAATACTAAGGAGCCTTTGTGGTATAGGAGATTATGAGTTAGGCTGCTAACCACAAGGTCAGAAGTTCAAAGCCATAAAGATTTACAGCCTCGGAAACCCACTGGGGCAGATTTACTCTGGCCTATGGAGGTACTATGAATGGGAATTGACTCCATGACAGTGAGGTTTTGTTTTTATTGCCCTGTTGTTGTTGTTTTTTAAAAAACCACTTCATTTAGTAGAAGAATTGAGTACACGCTTGGATTGTTGTTGGATGCCATCAAGCTCTTTCTGACTTACAGTGATTCCATGCTACAGAGAAAAATTGTCCCACAGAGTTCCTGGCTGTAACCATTATGGAAGGAGCCCTGATGGTGCGGCCGTTAACTGCTCAGGTGCTGACGGAAAGCTGCTCCCAGGAAAGAGATGAGGCAGGCCTAATGCTCAGGAGAGCCTGAACAAGACTGCTGGGAACGCAGTCTTCTCTTACTAGGAGAATGTTATGGTTCGGTTTGGACCTCTGAGGACCCTACCCTACCCACGACAGAATGAAACACGGTCCGGTCCTGCATCAGCCTCACATCTGTTCTTATGTGTGAGCCCACTGTCACAGCCACTGTGTCAAGCCTTCTTGTCAAGGGTTGTCTTTTTCGCTGCCCCTCAAACCTACCAATAGGATACCCTTTTCCAGGGACTGGTCTCTCCTGACAACATGTTCAAAATAAGTGAGATTAAGATAGAGTGCTTAGTGCTACTAACTAATTTCTTGAAACGTCTTCTCCTTCCATTAAAAGTCTTACACCAGAAAGACTAAATTTATAACCAACGAGTCGACTCCAAGTCATAGTGATTGCAGTAGTTATATATTCTGTTGTCAATTTGAAATTTGAGTGAAGGGGTGGAGTTGTTTACAGGTTGCAACGTGATGACCTTATTTGGAGGCACTAAGGAGATAAATAGCTCGTGGGAGGCAGGACACACACACTCCCTAGGAGACATTCGGTGGAGAAGACACGTAGAGCTATGCTTGAGCCCTGGAGCTGAAGGAGCCACGTGGAGACCCCTGCCAGAGCTGAGATGCTTCTATTGCTACTGGATCCACAAGATTTTCTACCCACTGGCTTTTATTCGGCACCAGTGCATGTGTTTTGTGAGCCTGAAGAGGAATTTATAGACTGGTATCGGACATATGGGCTAATATCAGACTTATGGCCTTGATCTGGACTTGGCTGGGATATTTTCTCAGTATTCAATTGCTCTTGTATATAAAGTTTTCTTTTTAATTTAAATCATTTTATTGGGGGCTCATACAAATCTTATTGCAATCCATATATACATACATTGTGTAAAGCACATTTGTACATTTGTTACCCTTATCATTCTCAAAAAATTTGCTTTCTTCTTGAGCCCTTTCTATTCTCAAAAAATTTGCTCTCTACTTAATCAGTTCCTCATTTCCCCCCCCCTTCCTCTCCACTCCTCCTTCCCTCATGAACCCTTGATAATTTATAAATTATTATTAATCATATCTTACACTGCCCAACATCTCCCTTCACCCACATTACTGTTGTCCATCCCCCAGGGAGGAGGTTATATGTAGATGTTTGTAATCAGTTCCCCCTTTCCACCCCTAAAGTTCTCTCTTATACACGAGTGTCTATGAATTTGTTTCTCTAGTCTACCCAGATTAAGACAGTGATCCCAAAAGACAGAGTAGAACTGCTTCATAGTTTGACATTGTAAATTTTTGAAAGCACTGTGTTGGTCTGGGTACTTTAGAGAAACAAATCCACAGAAACGCATGTATGAGAGAGAGTTTTATATAAGGTTAAGTGCACACCAAGAAAACATCCCAACCCAGTGCTGCTCATGCCCACAAATCCAACATTAACCCATTAACCCATATGTCCAACACCAATACACAAAGTCCTCCTCTATCTCACAAAAAAGACACAATGATGCTGACTGCAGGAGGGAAGTTGATTCAGTGAATGCTGGCCGGGGTCTCCACACAAGTGCTCCAGCACCCAGGGCTGCTTTAGGGTAGGTCCATGTGGCTTCTCCTCAGGGATGTCTTGCAGGAAGTGAGCCTTGCCAGCTAAAGCAGGGAACTGGCTAAGGCAGCTGCACCCTGGTCCGACCATCAGAAAGCAAGAAACCTGAGAACTATAAAGGTGAGGCTCACTGAACTATTTATCCCTCCGCCCTTCAATTAACCCCATATGTGTTTATAGGCCAGGCACAATAAACTAACTACCTTAGGAACATAGCCTCTGCTTTCTTCCCCAGAGGAGCTGGTGGCTTTGAACTGCTGACTTTGTAGCCAGCAGCCCAACACCTAACCCAAATTGCCATGAGAGCTCCTTAAGAGGTTACTAAATTAATAGGTTATAATATATCACTTCAAAGGACTTGCTTGCTTCCTAGCATTTAGGCTTATTTACAAAATCAATACTATTTGTATATACTAGGAATAATCAATTAAAATGTAAATAAAATAAAGCCTATTTATATTCTTGCAACAAACACTATGAAATTTCTGGAAATAAATCTAATGGAAAAATCTTTAGAAAAATTCTTAAATTTTGTTAAAGAATATAAAAGAACATAACTAAAATATATACGTATCTCCCCCAATTAATTTATATATTCAATGGCTGTGGTAGTTATCTAATCATTTGTCAATTTAAGGATTATGAGTGTAGGGGTGGAGTCTAGCCTGTCAATCATAGCCAATGAGGCCTCTGTGTGGGCATGCTTTCTCCTGAGAATTCTGGGAAATCTGGTTTCTGCTATACTGAGAAGACACAAGGCTACTACTGTGAGAGATCCCTGAGGAGAAGCCACATGGACCTACCCTGATGCAGCCAGAACCATGGGCCTGGAGAAGCCACACAGAGACTCCTGCCAGTGCAATTACAAGAATCTGCTGGCAACCCTACCCTTAATCAATGTGTTTTTCCATCACTGTTAATCCTCTTTCCCTCTTCCCTCCTGGCTCCTGGTAATCACAAATAAAATGTGTTCTTTATACAATTGTCTTTTCTTGTCTTTTTATCTAAGTAAAGCCCATACAATCTTTTTCCTTTTGTGACTGGATAGGTTTATATTGCCAGCATGTCTTCACGCTCTGTCCATACTTAGTAGTAGTTCACTACATGTCTACACCACATTTTGTTTATCCAGTCATCTGGTAATGGACCTTAGGCTGTTTCCACCTTTTGGTTATTGAGAACAGAACTGTGATGAATGCGGGTTCACAACTCTCTGATTTCAAGTCTTTTGAGTCTGTATCTGCAAGGAGAGCTATTGGGTCATATGGCGGACAGATCTGTGTGGACACGGTCCCTGAGGAACCACCACACGGACTCCCTTAACAGCTGTCTCCCACTAGCATTGGGTAAGGCTCCCATTTCCATTGAGAGAGGTCTAGAGCTTTAGCCAAGCAGAATTCCTTACTGTGAAAAGATTAAAGAGGTACTGTACACGTAAAATCAATTCTTTAAAACCGACAAGGAGCCCTGGTAGTGCTGTGGAGTGGGCAAGGGACTGCTAACCACAAGGCTGGCAGTTCAAACCCACCAGCCATTCCACAAGAGAAACATGAGGCACTGGTAAAGATTCACAGTCTCAGAAACCTTATATAGATTCACTATGAGTTGATTTGATGGTAGCGAGTAAATCTAAAACAATTCTAAAAAAAAAGTAATCTACAACAAAGGCTCGAGGTGTACTTCCTGTGTCTTTAACTACATGGTCCACAAACATTCACCGAATATCTACTGTGCTTTACACAAATCATCAGCATTGAGATTGGTTTCAGTTGTTTTCATAGCCAGATAACTCAATAGGTAATAGTAACATAACCCAAGTTATTTTATTTGGTTAGAAACCTTCCCACCTCCCCCTTAACCAAATGCAATTAGGCTAAAGTACTTAATGCAGTCTCTATGGAATTTTTATAACTCACTACATTGCTCAAAAGCAGACAGGTTGGATGTGGGTGTCACAGGACCAGATGATGAATCTTCTCTTATTTACCTGTGTGTGATGAAAAACTAAGCCCTGCTTTCTTGTTTAAAAAAAAAAAAAAGACATCCTAAGATGGTCCTGAGACTTAAAGAACCATACTGTTATATTAGTTTGTTCATGGTCTGCATGGTTACCCTGAAGAGTGAGCTAATATAAAGCATCTTTATGTGATGCCCCAAAGTGTCTAAAGCCAAAAGCATACATTCTCCATATATTCTGATTTCAAACAGGGAATGCCCATAACAGTGTGTTTTGTACTGCCGTGGACTCATGACTGGCATACCTTCTAAATAAAAACTTCTCTGTTTTCCTTTGACTTGTCATAAATTAGCTATGATGTTCCCAAGTAAAATACTAGTATTTGCCATCAGTAATGATAATAATAATACACATTTTTGAGCCTTTCATATGTACTATGGGCTATTCTAAACATATACATTTTACAACATAATTTTACCTTATTTAATTCTCAAAACTCTACGGATATATTTTATTGTCCATAGGGCAGAAAACCAAGGAAGAACACGATGAAGCTGATTTGCCTATAGTCACACAGCTGGTAGGTGAATGCAGATAGAGGCATGCACTTTACACTAGATTTCCTTCCCAGAAATGAAAATTTTACTAGCTGTGAGATGTAAATCATATGTGAGAGTTCTAGTTTTAGGAAAAATGTAAAGATATTTTCTTTTCCATCTGGGAATGACCCAGAGTATCTTACAAAAGGATTGAACACCTGGTGCTTGCTCAGAAATACTTCTCTACTCATATCTGAGCAGGTCGTGTACCTAAAGTCTCAGTGAGAAAGCAGTGCTGTCAGAGGAGCCAAAGAATCTGTCAGGAGGATATCTGTTTTAAAAATTGAAGGGCGCAGAGAATGTTTTTAACGCAGTATTCAAGTATTGGAAATAAATGTCCTTCCCACCTGCATTTCTAGTGTTTCAATAATGAGTCTTTGAAAGAACCACAATCTCATGATCTGAAAAGACACAATTCAGTTGAGTATGCCTTAAGTGCCAAACTGCAACATGCATTATGCAGAGCTGACCTGAAAGGACACAACAGATGGAGGCAGGGTTTGTGTGCGTACACGTGACTTTAATAATACAAATAACAATCAGAGCAAAACAAAGCCCGTACTAGAAAACGGCAAAGGGCAGCTCGAGAACACAAAACCAAAATGAAATGTGCAAAGACCTAGAATTAGAAACTCAAAAGGGAAGAACACATTCAGCAAACTGAAAAAAAAACTCAAGAAAAAATTCAAGCCTAGAGTTGCAAGATTGAAAGATTTTATGGGAAAAAAATACTGAATAGTGCAGTTTGGTTGGTGAACAGACAAGGTCTTGTTACATCAATGCTCTGTCTGCTGTATTAGGATATGTATTATTCTGGTAATCCTGTGACAGCCATTCGGTTATTTTCTGTTTATGCTTGTTTATATTGGGGTGTAACTCAGAAGTGCATTGCCATTGGGGCTCACCCTTATGAAGCTGTGTTGTTTCTTTGTTTTCAGTAAATGAAACCCTGGGATGCTGCGCCTCTAGTGAAAGAAAATATAACAAGGATTTGGGGGCATGGGGTTACAGAGGGGTGGGGGATAAGAGAGAGATGATATCAAGAAGTCCAAGAAGAAAAAGTATATTTGGAGACTGATTATTGAAGCAATTTACAATTATGTTTGACATGATTGAACTATGGAATGATATGATATGTTATTAACTCTCAAGTTACCACAAATTAAAGAACAACAACAAAGCATACACCAAGGAATGGGTTTGGGGTGCACACTAAATCCTAGCTCCAACTTAAGAATAATCAGTTCTTACATCATGGCCCTGCTAGATACTCACTTTCATGGAATGATCACTGAAGATAAGGGTGCTATAGCAAAGTGTGGTGGAGAACGCAGATGGTGCCTGGCTATCAGAATCGTGTCTGGGATCTTAAAGGCTTGTATTCAAACAAACAGCCATATAAATAAGGAGTCAAATAAGTCCACAGAGAGGCACACCAGCTTGAGTGATCCAAAGATGACAATTATAAAAGATGAATACAGTGAGAAGAAAAGCATCAAAGCTAAAATTATGAACACCCGACTTGGGGAGAGTTATGGGGGGACAGAAGGAGCCTAAAACCTATCTGCAAAGTATCTAGTCAGACTGAGCCACTGGCAAATCCACGCTAGTCTCAGGCAAGAGTCTCAAACAGCTTTGCTGTCAGGCAGAGACCATTGTAATCTTGATTATGCTGGATCAACTGAAAACTTGGCCACCAGGTGAAACCTGAATTTGTTCTGGGTGCAAACATCTCTTACTGGTTCCATGACAGAAATTTCCTCCATGGCTTTTTGAATGTTGTTGGGGGTCTTTTCCTTCTTAAACTTTATTCATACTTTTGTCTTTGCCCTATTATGATTTTACCCTTACCACTTCAATGTGATTTTGTTTTCTGTTGCATCTCTCAGCTGTGAAGCACAGGAGTGGATGCATAATGATAATACCTGAAACAAGGGCATATAAGGGACACAGGGGTGGAGGATGGGTGAGAGGGAGGGGAAGGGGATTTCAGTAATAAATAACGAAGGAGGGAGGGAGCAGCATCAGAATGGGTTGTGATTGCATAACTCATCTTAAAGGTGATGTAACCATGGGGTTGGGAATGGGGGTGGAATGCTCTAAAATTGATGTGGTCATGAGTGTACAATTCTCCTTAATATGATTGAGCTATTGAATTGTATATGATATATAAACTAGCTGTCAATAAAATTGTTCGGGAATAAAAGAGAAAATCTGGAAAAATATTTTGTGTTATCTCATTAAAAAAAAAGGACCAAGGGTTCATGAGGGAGTGGGGAATGGGGAGGGAGGGGCAAAAATGAGGAGGTGATTCCAAGGACTCAAGTCAAAAGCAAATGGTTTGAGAATGATGATGGCAACAAATGTACAAATGTGCTTGACACAATGGATGCATGTATGGATTGTGATAAAAGTTGTACAAGCCTCCAATAAAATGATTTGGAAAAAAAGAGTTGTATGAGCCAATAAAATGATTAAACAAACAAGAGTTGTCAACATTCCACTATTTCAGTAGGTAGCACATGAGTAAAAACCAATAGTGCTGAAGGAAGAAGTTCAAGGTGCACTGAAACTATTATCCAAAAACGAGGCTCTAGGAACTGATGGAATATCCATTGAAATGTTTATCAGCTGATGATGCACTGGAAATTCTCACCAATGCTAGAAAATTTAGAAGATACCATCTTAGCCACCTGACTGGAAGAGATCCATATTTGTACCCATTCCAAAGAAAGATGACCCTACAGAATGCACAAATTATAGAACGATGTCACTGATATCACATGCAAGTAAAATTTTACTGAAGATTATCCAACAATGGTCGCAGCATACTGACAGGGAGCTGCCAGAGGTTCAGGCCAGATTTAGAGGAGGATGTGGAACAAGGGCTATCATGGATGATGTCAGCTGAATCTTGGCTCAAAGCAGAGAATACTAGAAAGATGTTTGTGTGTTATTGACTACACCAAGGTATTCGACTGTGTGGACCATAACAAACTATGGATATTCTTGAAAAGAATGGGATTCCAGAACACTTGATTGTGCTCATGCGGAACATGTACATGGGTCAAGAGGCCGTTATGCAAAAGGAACAAAGGAATACTGTATGGTTTAAAATCAGGAAAGGTGTGTATCAGCCTGGTATCCTCTCACCATACTTATTCAATCTGTATGCTGAGCAAATAATCAGAGAGACTGGCTTATCGGAAGAAGAATGTGGCATCAGGATTGCAGGAAGGCTTAGTAACAACCTGCAATATACAGATGACTCAAGCTTGATTTTTGACAGAAAGGAGGACTTTAAGCGCTTGCTGCTAAAGATCAGGATTTCAGCCTTCAGGATGGATTACAACTCAATGTAAGGAAGAGCAAAATCCTCACAATTAGGTGACATTATGATAAACAGAGAAAAGGTTGAAGTTGTCAAGGATTTTGTCTTGCTTGGATCCACTATCAATGCCATGGAAGCAGCAGTCAAGAGATCAAAGACAAATTGCATTCAGTAAATCTGCTTCACAAGACCTCTCTAGAGTATTGAAAAACAAGGATGCTACTCTGAGGACTAAGGTATTCGATCCAAGCCATGGTTTTGTAGGCATTGGACAATGAATAAAACCACCACAGAAGAATCTATGCATTTGAATTCAACAGTAAACCATAATAATAAAATGGAATCTATACATGGTTTAGGGAGGAAGGGAAATGCTCGGTGGTGCAGTTAGCCGATGCAAACGGAAAGACCTCAGAAGAGAAGCCTAGTGATCTACTTGAAGTACAGTCTACTCCGTCTCACATGGAGTCTCCACCAGTTACAACTGATTTAGTGGGAAATGGATTGGGATTTTTTTTTAATCAAGGGAATAAATGTACATGATGTGATAAAATCTAATTTCCAGCAAATGTGAATGTTGTTTGGTTCTGACAAGTTGGTTCTGGGGGAAAAAATAAGGAGCTGATACCAAGGGCTCAAGTAGAAAGAAAATGTTTTCAGAATGATGATGGCAACAAATGCTCAAATGTGCTAGACACAATGGATGTATGTGTGGATTGTGATAAGAACTGTATGAGCCCCAAGTGAAAACTGTGTAGTATGGCAGAGACCAGACCAAAACCAGGGATGCACATGGTAGACAATGATGGAGGAGTGGGGGAAAGGAAAACAAAAGGATGACTATTAGGAAGAAAAGGGGAGCAGGGGCATGGGGCACTAACCCACCCAAGGGGAGGGTATTGTTTATATCTCCACAGGGAAAGAGGGACCAGACTTCAACCCAGTACCACAAGGTGTGAATGCAACATTCCGGCGTGGAGTAGGGAACCAGCGGAGAGGTCTGGGAGGCTGGTCCCAGTACCAAAAATTAAGTGGATTCCCGCCCCTCCCCCGAGAAGAATTTGTTTCAAAGGACGACATTGATTCTGCAGCTCCGGGAGATGGACATATCTGATCAGAGCACACGGGAGCAGATGAAGGGGCAGGGGGAGAGAGTGGAACACAGCCTGGCCCACCAGGCTGTGAGGATGATGTTCCTGAGTAGAGCATGCAGTCCACAGAGAGGACAACATGGCTGGTCCCACTATGAGACATGATGCCCCTCAGTGACCAATGGCACTACAGGGGACAGCACCGGAGACACAGTGTGCGAATTGCACCTCACCTGATCCCACCACACCGAGGCAAAGCACTGGGGGAGTGCAGCGGAACAGCAAGGGAATGGAGCGGCAAGGTCCCCAGGGAATGCTGAAAGTGGAGTTTGGAGCCAGACCGTGGTGCCCCAACAGACTGGACTGGAAATCACTCCTAAAAGTCAACAAATGATCCTTGAACTAACTACAAACTTTTCTTTCTTGATGTGTTTTGTTTTGTTCTTTGTCAGTGGTTTGTTGTTGTTGTTTTGTTGTCTGGTTGTATACTATTGTTTTGTTTTCCTCTGTCTTGTTTTTGTGCATGTTGTTATCTACGCAGGTCTGTCTAAATAAGACAGGGTGGATGAACTAACTGGAGGAAAAACAACGGGACCGACGGTTCTGGGGGTACTTGGGATAGGGGGAGGTGGGGGGGGTAAGGAAGTGGTGTTAACAAACCCAGTAACAAGGGAACAACATGGTATCCAAATTGGTGGTGAGTGGGGAGTGGCAGGTCTGGTAGGGAATGATCAAGGGTAAGGTTACGTAAAGAAGAGGTATAGCTATAACCCAGGTGGGGACAGAAGATGATAGTGGGGCAGGAGGAAGGTCAAGGGAAATAGAGAAAAGAGCTAGGAGGCAAAGGGTCTAGAGGTCTAGACAAAGACATGTACATGCAAATATATATATGAGGATGGGGAAATAGATCTATGTGTCTATATTTATAGGTTTAGTATTATGGTGGCGGAAGGACCTTGGGCCTCTATTCAAGCACTCCCTCAACACATGAATACTCTCTTCTATTAAATTGAATTCTATGATGCTCACCCTCCTGATACAACTGCTGAAGCCAAAGCAGGTGGAAAAGTAAATGTGGTGAAGGAAGCTGATGGTGCCCAGCTATCAAAAGAGATAGTGTCTGGGGCCTTAAAGGCTTGAAGACAAACAAGCGGCCATCTAGCTCAGAAGCAACAAAGCCCACATGGAAGAACACACCAACCTGTGTGATCACATGGTCCCAAAGGGATCAGGCATCAAAGAACAAAAAATCACATCATTGGCTGCACACTTCCATGATACGATCGCCGAGGACAAACGGGTGCATAAGCAAATGTGGCGAAGAAAGCTGATGGTGCCCGGCTATCAAAAGAGATAGTGTCTGGGGTCTTAAAGGCTTGAAGGTGAACAAGCGGCCATCTTGCTCAGAAGCAACAAAGCCCACATGGAAGAAGCACACCAGCCTGTGCGATCACGAGGTGCCAAAGGGATCAGGGATAAGGCATCATCATCATAAAAAAAAAAAACCTTACCATAGTGAATGAAGGGGGAAGTGCAGAGTGGAGACCCAAAGCCCATTTGTCGGACACTGGAGATCCCCTCGCAGAGGGGTTTAGGAGAGGAGATGGGTCAGTCAGGGTGCGATGTAGCACAGATGAAGAATACAGCTTTCCCCCAGACCCTGGATGCTTCCTCCCTGCCAACTACCATGATCCAAATTCTGCCTTGCAATTGTGGATAGAGCAGAGGTTGTACACTGGTGCAGATAGGAACTGGAGGCACAGGGAATCCAGGGTGGATGATACCTTCAGAACCAGGGGGTGAGGGGTGACACTGGGAGAGTAGAGGGTGAGTGGTTTGGAAAGGGGGAACCGATTACAAGGATCTAAGTGTGACCTCCTCCCTGGGGGACAGACAACAGAGAAAGGGGTGAAGGGAGACGCCGGATAGGGCAGGATATGACAAAATAATAATCTATGGATTATCAAGGGCTCATGAGGGAGGGGGAAGTGGGGAGGGAGGGGGAAAAAAAAGAGGACCTGATGCAGAGGGCTTAAGTGGAGAGCAAATGCTTTGAAAATGATTAGGGCAAAGAATGTACAGATGTGCTTTATACAATTGATGTATGTATATGTATGGATTGTGATAAGAGTTGTATGAGCCCCTAATAACATGTTTAAAAAAAAGAAAAAAAGAAGTCATTAGTGGAGAATGATTATGGCAGCAAATGTACAAATGTCCTTGACACAATGGATGTATATATGGATTGTGATAATAATTGTACAAGGCTCAAATAAAATGATTAAAAAAAGAGTTGTATGAGCCCCAATAAAATGAGTTTTTAAAAGTGGGTTCTGATGCATAGTGGCCCTATGGATAACAGAACCAAACCCTGCCCGACACGGCACCATGCTCACTATTGTTCTATGCTTGCGCCCGCCGTTGGAGCCCCTGTGTCACTCCATCTGCCTGAGGATTTTCCTTTCACGTGCTGCTCCTCTAGCTTACCTAGCATGACGTCCTTTCCTGGGACCGGTCCCTCCTGCTAACATGCCCAAAGTACATGAGACGAGGTCTCGCCAACCTTGCTTCTAAGCAGCATTCAGTCTGGATTACTAGGAAACATCCTCAATTAAACCTTGATCATTAAAGAGTATAATCTCTGTAAGGTCGATTATACTTATATCTCAAAAGAGAGAAGAACACTAATTATATTCTATAGGGAATATAAACTGCTCACCACACAGTGCCTAGCATATAGTATGCACTCAATAAATGCCAGTTCTAGTGTCCCAAGAGTCTCACACACATTTTTATAACTCTATGTGATATTTTTATGGATTTGGTTTTTTAAAAAGTCTTAATTTTTTATTCCACTAAATTTTTTAATCATAAGATAAAGACTGATAAAGATTTGCTCTTAGAAAATAATAGCTTCTGTAATGCTGAGTTGACAGAGTAAGTTTAGGTCACCATGCTGTGTGGAAGTCCAAATCATATGGACCAGTCAGAGTCAGCAGGCCCAGCTGAGCCCAATTTTGAGTCAGTCCCAGGCACCTGAGACCCCAGAATGAAGACCTTCATTTTAGATTCTAGCGTCGCCTTGTTCCAGTCATCTCCAGCTATTTGAGTCCTCTCAGGCAAGGCTTTGGGTGTAGGCATTATAGAGCAGAGCTATGCCCATTCTCCTGTGTCTGAATTCTTGACCCATAAAATCTCAGAGCCTTGTGGTTATTCTTTTAAGATACTACGTTTTGGTGTGTTGGTAAAGCAACACATCAAATTGGAGATAGAGAGAATTGGAGCTAAAGAAGCACAGACATATGTAGAGTATAGAAATCATCAAAACTCATGGTCATCGAGTTGATTCCAACTCCTAGTTGACCTCATAGGAGAGGGTAGAGTTGCCTTATGGGTTTCCCAGACTGTAATCTTGACGGAAGTAGGAAGCCTCATCTTTCTCCCATGTACTGGCTGACGGTTTCAAGTTGCTCACTTTGTGGTTAGCAGTCGACATGTAACCCACCACACCACTTGGGCCTGCCAAAAGGACAAACAGGTCTTTCTTAAAAGAGGTACAGCCAGAATGTTCCTCAGAGGCGAGGATGGTAAGACTTCACCTCATGTACTCAGCTCAGACATGTCAGGAGAGACCAGTCCCTGGAGAAGGACATCATGCTTGGTAGAAGGGCAGGGGAAAAGAGGAAGACCCTCGACCAGGTGGATTGACACAGTGGCTGCAACAATGGGTTCAAACAAGAATAACTGTGAGGATGGGGCAGGAGCGGTGGTGTTTCATTCTGTTGTATAAAGGGTTGCTATGAGTCAGAACCAACTCAACGGCACCTAACAACATAGATGTAACATAATATGTAACATGTAATGTGTAATACGTAACATGTAAAATATAATATACAAAGGGACTTCAAAAAGTTCATGGAAAATGGAATGAAAAGGCAATTAAATTTTTCCTTGAACTTTTTGAAGGCCCCTCATATAACATACATAATACATTGATTATAGCTAAGTGATGCCTTAGAATCATAGAAACAAAGTGGGCCATAAAACCATGAAGCTCTCATTTTAAAGATGAGGAAACTGGGTCCAGTCCAGAGTGACAAATCCAGGACAGGCACACGGGTCTTTTGGCTTCCAGTCCTGGGCTCTTTCCAAAACACAGTTTACTTCATGATACAGTTTCATGCAATAAAGTCTTTTACTATATCTTAGTATTATTCAAATCACAGTATTGGAGGATGAAAAGCCTCTAGATGCTCTCTGTCCAAGACACGCGATCATTACATTTTTGAATACAGACAATTTACCCTAGTATCCCTGGTACACAGCAGGCACTAAAAATATTCTGTTGGTTTTTTTATTAAAAAGATTATTAAATCAAGGCACTCCAATAGAGTACAATGGTGTAGCTTAAGTTGCTGTTCGGATCTTCAAATAAAATTTATAAACCAAAAGACTATAATTGCCTCCTCTTCAAACCTTCCCTTCTCCAATTTATTAAATTATGAAAATCTCAGTGAGGTAACACTTTGCCACTCCTACAATAATTATTTAGATATGTGCTCAAGGTATATCTTTTGATGTATACTTCTTTAATTACATATAACTCTAGATCACACTAATTACATTTCTCATCTTTAGAATTGTGAAGACTATCTCATAATCTTGGAAACTCAAGATTATTCTTCACAGCCTACTTTGCAATATTTAGGTATGGCCAGTGAAAAGCTTGGGAGAAAGAGTGGAACTGATACATACAACTTCCTTCAACAGAGGCAGCAAGCCCTTCTTTTGTCCTTCTTTCCTCAGCTTGAAGGGGGATCTTGAAAATGGTGGTGGGCTTATTCACCCATGGAAGGAGGCAGTATCCCAGAAGATGTTATAGCAACAAGAACGGATGATCCTGGGCCCCTGACTGGGAGTCATCAAGTCAGCCGTGGACTGCAGATGTGCAATTAGTAGTGAAAGAGAATAATAATGATTTTCATTTGTTAAACTACTGTCCTTTTGGGTCTCTCTGAGAGATTGTTTGGAGGTTCTAGCAGGGTAGCACAACAGCTACTTGTATGACCTTCACCCAAGGGCGGGCCTCCTCCATTGGTTACGGTCATCTTCTTCAACCAAGTGAACAGTTTGGGAAAGGACACACGTAGAGGAGTGAGGGGACAGGGGACACCTTTCCCTTTCCAGTCAGACTAGCCAAATCAAGCCTGGGGATCAATGAAGGGACAGAAGTCACAGCTAGATCACCTTCACATCCTTAAGTCTCAGTTAACCTATTTTTTAATACATGTATTTAACATTTTTTAGTATAATTCCCACCCCCACTCCTATGAGTTTTGTCCCTTTTGCCCTTTGGACTGCCACCTCTACTAATTCAGCTAGCCTGTGAATATTAACCATATTCAGGTCCTGCATCACTCTCTTCTTAGTAATGTGCTGAAGGGTTATTATGTCATTTCAGGCTCCATCATTGACTGAATTGAGTAACAAAGCAAGAAAGATGCATTCAGAGAAATACTTTTAAGTCTTAAAAGTCTAACCCGGTGAAGATAGAAAGATAAATGTTGGAAAAATGAGAGTAAGAATAAACCCTTATATTTATGGTTGATTGATTTTCAACAAAAATGGCAAATAAATTAAATGGGGGGAAAGAATAGTCTTTTAACAAATGGTAAGAGGACAAAAGTGTATCCTTATGCAAAATAGTAGGAATCTTATCAAATATTAAAGCAAAATGAATAAAAAACCGCAACTCTAAAACCTTTAGAAGAAAACATAGGAAAAACTGTGACCTTGAACTAAGAAAATTTTTCTTAGCTATCATACCAAAAGGATAATCCATAAAAAATTAAAATTGATAATTAGAACTTCATGCATATGTAAAACTTTAACTCTTCAAAACATAACACTATAAGGAAAATTTTAAAAATAAGATATAGATGAGTAGAAAACATTAACATATCATGTATTTAATAGGACTTTTATCCAGACTACATTAAGAACTCTTGATTCAATAAATAAGTAAATAACCCAATTAAAACATTTGAGCCAGCATTTACTAGAGAAGATATACAAATGGCTACTAAGCTTATGAAAGCTGTTCAAATCCTTAATATAAATTAAAATCTGAAATGAGATAGTATTATATACCTGCTAGAATGCTATAATTAAAAAGCCTGAGAACTTCAAGCATTGGGAATACAAAAGGTTCTAACCATTTTGGAAACCAGTTTGAAAGTTGCTTAAAAAGTTTATAAGCATACTATATGACTCAGCAACCATCCTTCAAGGCATTTACCCAGGAAAACGAAAACATATGCTCTTACAAACACTTGTATGGGAATGTTCACAGAAACATTAATCACAGTAGTCCCAAAGTGGAAATATATCAAAAGTTCATCAACTGGTGAATGGATAAGGAGGTGAGACAGCCATACAATTGATTAACATTCTGTAAGAATAAGTTACAGACTTCAAAGACATTTATGTTAAGTGAAAGAAGTCAGACATGAAAGACTGTCAGTCAGACATCTTTTATGATTCCATCTACATCAAACTTCCAGAGAAAGCATATTCGACTGACTAGGGGTATGATGGAGATGGACTGCAAATAGGTATGAGTACATTTTGGGGGGTAATGAAAATGTTTTAAAAATAGCTGGTAATGCATGCACAACTCTATAAATTCACTACACATCACTGGGGAGCATTCTTCAAAAGGTTCCTGGCAGGTGTAAGTGGTCCGCACTCGAACCCACCCAGCAATGCCACGAACAAAGGCCTGACGCGCTACTGCTGTAAGGCGAGAGCCAGTTCAAGCCCTAGGGAGCACAGTAAGTTCTGAAGCGCACTGGTCTGCCATGAGTCAGCATTAGTTTAGTATCCTTAAAACAGGTCAGTTTCACTGTATGGAAACTATACTGTTGAAAATGATAAACTTTTCAAAAAGTTAAAAACTATTATCTGGCTAGAATCTTTCTGCAGGAGGAGAGGAAGTCTACAGCATTACTAAAGTGTTAGCTGTCCTTTCCAGACTAATATTAAATCTGAGCCCACTGATGGGATTTAGTGGATTTAGCAAAACCTACTCATTGCTTCTTCCTTTAATAATCTTCCCTCTAAACTAGGTTCATGGTGGCCCACCTAAAGATTTTCTTCCAAGAATGATGATGGCAACAAATTTACAAATGTGCTTGACACAATGAATGGATGTATGGATTGTGAGAAGAGTTGTACAAGACCCAATAAAATGATTTTTTTCTTTTTTAAAATTTAATCATTTTATTGAGGGCTCATACAATTCTTATCACAATCCATACATCCATCCATAATAAAATGATTAAAAAAGATTTTCTTCCTCCCCAGACTCCCTTGCAGTTTGATGTAGCCATCTGATTAAGTTCTGTCAAATGATCCTGTATCACGAATGTGATGTAAGCAAGTATGATATGTGCCTGCTTAGGTCCACGAGGTTCCCCTCCTCTGCCAGTACAGAGATGACAAGGGTTCTAGCAGCTCCGTGGACTCTTCGCTGGAAGGCAGTATGTGACAACGGAAGAACTGTCCAACCAGCCCTGGACCTCTCAACATGGACTATGTGTGAAACAAAGCCTGGATTTAGAGTAATGTAATTACATTATGGGAAAGAAGAAAACATTTCCCTCCTCAACATGTGTGAGCTGCAAATAATCTTTAGAAAGCAGCTCTCTTTGCAAACTGCTTGCAGACCAGCAAGCAGTCTGTTCTCATCTAATTTCAGAAAAATTTATGCAGCAACTTCTGTTAGTTTTCGATATTTAAGATATATTGTAGATAAATATACTGGGAAATCTACCCTGGACACTAGTATGTATCTGAAGTGTATGTATTTAAAGAATGTTCCAAAAAGTTATTGAAATTTTGCATGTTTCTTCTATCTTTTGGGTGTCTAGACTCATTTTCTGAAGCAATAAATTTTTGGTCATTTTCATTTCATATAACCACTGACATTCAAATAGCACTAAGTAAAAACCTGTCTTTTTTTCCCTGGTAGTTACTCCAGTGAAACTAATCATTTTAAGTCAACCCCAAACCAAACCAAACCCACTGCCATCAAGTCAATTCCTATTCATAGTGCCTGTGTAGAACAGATAAAACTGCCCCTTTGGGTTTCCTACACTGGAAATCTATGCCATGGGGCTGTGCCATCAAGTCAGTCCCCCCATAACGACCTTGTGCACAACAGAAAGAACACTGCCCGGTCCTGAGCCACCTTCGCAAGTCTTCCCATGCTTGAGCTTGTTACAGCTACCGTGTCAGATCATCTCCTTGAGGGGCTTTCTCTTTTTCGCTGACCCTCTACTTCACCAAGCATGATGTCCCCTCAATGGACTGGTCTCTCCTGATCATATGTCCAAAGTATGTAAAATGAAGTCTTGCCATCCTGGCCTCTAAGGAGCTCTCTGGCTCTATTTCTTCCAAGACAGATTGGTTTGGCCTTTTAGCAGTTGATGGTACTTTGAAGATTCTTCTTAAATCTTCCTTATTTAATGTACGAGTTTCACATGCATATGAGGCAATTGAAAGTACCATGGCTTGAGTCAGGCACATCTTAGTCCTCAAACATCCTTCCCCCCAATGCTTTAAGGAGGTCTTGTGTAGCAGATGCATCTAATGCAACAGGTCTTTTGATCTCTTGACCACTGCTTCCCTACGCACTGATTTCAAGCAAGATGAAATCCTTGACAATTCCAACCTTTTCTCCATTATCAAGATGTTACTTATCAGTACAGTTAGGAAGATTCTGGTCTTCTATAAATTGGGTCGTAACCCATACTGACGGCTGTAATACTCATCTTTTTCCTTCAAGAGTAGCTAGTGGGTTTGAACTGCCAATCTTACAATTAGCAACCCAATGCTTACCCAACACATCAGCAGGGATCCTTTTTAAGATAGTTCAGTAATATTAAAAACCCTTTTGCAGACAGCTCATTTATAGAAAAAAATCCAGGCATTCACTTCTCTACCACCCAATTTAAAATAGAATTGTGTCAGGCAACCAACCAGGAAGGAGCCCTGGAAGTACAATGGCTAAGCGCATGTGCTACTTAGCTGAAAGGGGATTGGTTCAAACCCACCAGTTCTGCATGAGAAAAAGACCTGGCAATCTGCCCTATGGAGATCACATCCTAGAGCTGATCATACGGAAAATTGACTGCGTAGCACGCAACAACCAGGAGAAGAGCTGAAAGTTTAAAACACTGCCCTTTTCTCTTCTCTGGAAATGATGGTGTTAACTTTGTATCATTTTCATCAGGAAAGACTTTGGCAAACATATTTTTCATATCAGGAAAATTATATCTCAAAAAAGGCTATGCGGTTCTTCAGGCAAGACGGCAAACTGCCGCCTTAGATAATGGCCCAAAGGGACAAAGCTTCTCTTCTAGAAATACCATCTTAGTGCTGCTACCTCCCTCATGCAGACAAGATGTATAGGTCAAAGCCTCTGGAGGAAACAACGAAAATCTTTCAGGCCATATGCCTTTATTGTATTACAAGACTCTTGTAAATAAGCCTATAGGGAGTGGACTAGGAACGACGAACACTTACTGAAGAGTTTCGGGTGGGGTCTGTACCATATAGAATAAAGGAACAAGGCTTCACACAGCACTAGGCAAGAACTCAACTCTGAATGACGGTGCTACATCAGATGGTGATGGAAGTGGCAGCAAGAAGCTGGCGCCATTTAAAACGACCTAAATTTCAATAATTTACAATGGGTCTTAGGTTACAAAATTATGTAAGTATGAAAATAAGCAGTGTGTGTATATATATATATATATATATATATATATATATACCCTTTTTCTAACAATCTCAAAAATTCTAGAATTTCATTTAAACTCGTTGGCATGCCTCCTATCTCATATACTGAATGTGTACCCCGTATGGAATACGCTTATCTGATTAGACGCAGTTGACACTGTTCCAGACAGATTCAATTGGTACTCTATCCACTATAAGACTTAGTACACCCTGGCCACTTATAAATGCACGTTTCCAGCTTATGCAAGGATGAAACTACTGATACACCTTTGGGTTTACCTTTGAATTACTTTCCCAGGCAAACGGACATGAGCTGTCTCTATCTATGTTCTCTTGCTTAGTTGCTCTTGTGGGATAAATTTGAGAGGCTCCTGGCAGGGAAAGGAGTATAACAAGCAGAATAGGCCATGATCATCTGTCTCTTTTAAGAATGGGCCATATGGCTTATGTCTCATCAACACCTGCCAGTCATAGACAATGCCCCTGCCCAATCATTTATGTTTTTCATTTTAGCTCAAATGACCTCATAAATACTTCCTCAACTCAGGTTATACTTTGAATTTTAAAATATAAACATCTGATCTTTCCAACACACACAACAAAAACAGGGCTGCCGAGGGCAGGAACTTGTGAATAGCAGCGCCTAGGAAATGCAGCAATGAGAGTGTTTCCGAAATGAGCAGGGCTTTCTGTATTACTCTGAGCCTTGTCTGCACCTCTGAGAAACTCCAGAGGAAAAACTAGCCTCACTAGAATCGAACAACTCTTGGTTCTGGGGACAGTTTACAAATCCCAGTCTCGTAGGCCTCTTTTTCTCCATTCCATCCCATTAAGACATGAACAGTCTAAGCTGGAAGTAGCACAGATTTCTCACTGTTCAGTCATGTGTCTCTATAGTCACCAGCTTAGAAGAACCATCAGCGCATCAGGGGAGTTTTGCTTTTATAACAATAAAGCATGATTCAATTACATAATAGGAGTATCTGAATGGGCTATTTTCAGTATCTTGAAATCCAGTAAGACAGATGATGTCATTATTAAGCCGAGAATATGTTCACGGAATTTATCACCAACCTTTTAAGCACATTCACAGGTTTGAAAAGTATTGAAAATTTCCAAAAGATCCTTTGTAGGTAAATAAGACCCTATTTCATAGAAAGAGCAGACCTAGGGAAGGTAACAAAATCACTCAACGCTGATAATTTGCAATCAATTTAGCTATTATTTTATTTTGTAGATATTCAAATGAACAATCTGCACTCTTGCCAGGTGCTTCCTATGACTAATAACACTTATGGTAAGCTCCTGATGCAGACCACTTAATGCAATGTCACCGAGTGAAAAAAAGCAGCGCATGCAAGAGGGCCCTGGCTACCGCTTTACGTAAGGCCTTAAAAAAAAGATTTTCAAATGTTTCCGAAGCACCCATATATGAAAGAGGAAGTCTCTGTGGTACAGGTCCACAACATACGACACAGGGACTGTAGTACAACGGGGCCTATTAACAAGAACGCTGTAATGTATGTGGTACGTGAATCAATATTTCTTTCTGGAAGGGATCACAAGAAACTCCCCAAAGTGACTAAGTACCTGGCAAGATGGCCTGTTTCAGAAAGCTGGGCACCGGAAGTCCCGGAGGCTAAAGCTGGTACTCTAACAAGCATGTCTGCTACCTGCCGGGCTGTCACACAGTTTGTAGCAGTTCTTTCACAGAGTACTCTTTTTGGGTATTTGTCTTTAGAAACTGTTTTGTTTATATTTCAAAACCTAATACACACCTTGATTTTCTTTTGTTGTTTTAAAAGACAATTGAGGAAGGAGATGAACTTTGAGTGGTAAAATGAAGCAATTTCCAAGTTTTAGTTTTAGGGTTTTTTTAGGTTTTAGTTTTTGTTGACACCTATATTACAAAATTTCCACACTCAGATCATAAATTTAGTCACCAGTGAAGGGGCACTCCTTTAAACTTCAAGAGGAATCTTTAGACGATAAACCTATTTCGTAAGTTAACTCAAGTAAATAGATTTAAAGAACTATTCTTTTCTCTTTTTTCATATAATAGGAATCAATCAACCTTATTAAACCATTTCCCCACATAAAACCTTCATCTATACAACTAAAAATGTCAGTTCCTTTGCATTACACATGAAATATTTCAAGACTGACTCCTACTCTGACTTCCTATTCTCAGCCTCATCTCTCACTGCTTCTCAGCCAGCCTCCCACACACTAGCCAGATGGAACAAGTTGAAATTCCTAGCCTTGCTACCCCCCTCACTCACTGGTGTTGGCTTGCCCCTGTGTACTCTTCAATGGCCAGTCCCTTTCTGGTGTATCTTTTCCCTCCAACGGACCACCTGAAAAATACACATTCCCCCCCCCCCTTAGGGTTCACCTTTAAAGAGGCACTGATATACATTGCTGGTGGGAATATTGCCATTACCTTTTAAAAGTGCAATTTGACCCTATCTATCAAAATTACGAATGCACATACCTTGAAACCTAACAATTCCACTCCTAGGAACTTAACCTACAGATACACTGACACATTTCTGAAATAGCAACACACAAGATCACTCACTGTAGCATTGTTTGTAGCAGCAAAATATTGGAAACAACCTACATACTGATATATTGGGGATGACTAAACACACTATAGAAGTCCATACAGTGAAATACTATTCAGGTAATATGTGAACACATACAACCTTTATGTGCTGTTGTGAGGTGCTGACTCACCTGGCCATTAACTATTTGGTCTTAGTTCCTCACCTACCCCCAAGGCTGCTGAAGGAAGGTTGGCCTGACCAAGAAGAAACACATGGGGGCCTAATGTTGATTACATCGTAGGAAGCATGATGTAATCTATCAGTAGCCAGTGAGGAGGCTGAAAAGAGACCTGACTCAGATGAACTTGCTGACTGGCAAGGCCACCTGCTCTCAGGAGGGTGGTTTCCCCCTAGAGCCCCTCCCAGACCTCACTGTGTATCTCTCTGAATTCTTTTTGGTTGTGATAAACCTTTTGTCCTAAATAAGGCATATTCATGTAAGATTTTGTGAGTCCCTCCAGTGAATTATCAAGCCCAAAAGAACAAGGAGAAGCCAGCAGGGCAGGCAGCTCCTTATTTGGTACGGTTTCTGAACTGCCTGCTCTGACCCAGCTCTGGGTGACTAGGTCAGAGAAGGGCTGCATAGGCAACTGACCTAAAGAGAGTGTTTAGCTGACCCGTGAGGGCTGACTCAGCTCTGAGTGCTTAGGTCACAAATCACATGCACTTGGGCTTCTGGCAGTGAGAAAGGGGAAGCGGGAAGATGAAGACTGGGTCTCTTTCCACATCCGTGGGGACTGGATTCATGATCATTCTTACCATGTAATTGGTGACAAAAGGTGGGGTTTCACCTTTCTTAGCACCAATGCTAAAAATTTCTAACTAAGTGTTAAGAAAAGCACATCACAGAACATAAATGACACACTACAATTACTTAAAAAGAAGAAAACTCACTGCCATTGAGTTGATGCTGACTCACAGTGACTCTAGGACAGAGTAGGACTGCCCGTGACTTCTCTAGGACTCTAGGACTTTAACTCTTCACAGGGGAAGAGTGCCTCGTCTGTTTCCAAAGGAGCAGCTGGTGGTTTTGAACTCTGGACCTTGTTAGCAGCCCAACGAGTATCCCCTATGCTCCCAGGGCTCCTCTTAAAAGAGAGGGGAAGAATATATACAAAATTGCTAGTATTTGCATAAGCTATTTCTGGAAAGAAACTTCTGGAAACTAACAACATCACCGTGACTCAGAAAGTAATGAGTAAATTCAGTGGATGTCATTTTACACTAGTTGACATTTTGAAATTTCATTGGAAATATTATTTACTAAAAAAAGAAAACTATAAAAGTACCTACCCCCTTTTTAAAGTGTCAACATCTTTATGAAAACATGTCTTGATTAGAAAAAAATATCTCTTGACTAACCTCTCCATGCTTCTCCAACATGTGCAATGTGCTGTAGTGGGTAGAGACAGGAAGTTAAACAATGACCAAAAAGCCTTCAAGGACACTGAACTTCAATGCACAGTGCACACAGCAGAGCCGGGACCGTCTATAATTTTAAGATGGATCACATGACTGATTCACAATTATCGCTCACCTGCTGTCTCTCAGACTAGCTTGTGATCTCTAAGAATGTCTCAAAGCTTAGTACACAGTGCTATGCACAAAGGAAGGAGGTATGTTCAGTGCATGTGGAAACTTTGTAGAGAATAAGGGGACATTGAGCGATATAAAACTGGAAAAGGTGTGTGACCGGGTTGTTTGAATCCTTTCACCATACTTACTCTGTAACTGAGCAAATAATCCAAGAAACCTGTACCAAGACAATAGGGGACCAAGAGTCTATGAAAGCTAAAGAACTGCAAACCATATCAGTGGGTGCCCACCTTCCTGATACAATCAATGAAGACAAAGTGTGCATAAGCAAATGTGGTGAAGAAAGCTGATGGTGCCCAGCTATCAAAAGATATAGCGTCTGGGGTCTTGGAGGCTCGAAGATAAACAAGTGGCCATCTAGTTCAGAAGCAACAAAGCCCAAACAGAAGAAACACACCAGCCTGTGTGACCACGAGCTGTTGAAGGGATCAGCCATCAAGCATCAAGGAACAAAAAATCATATCATTGTAAATGTGGGTGAGTGTAGAGTGGAGACTCACAGCCCATCGGTAGCCAACCAGACCCCCCCTTAATGAAGGGTTGTGGGGAGGAGATGAGCCAGTCAGGGTGCAGGGTAGCAACAATGAAACATATAACTTTCCTCTAGTTCCTTAATACTTCCTCCTCCCCACTATCATGATCCAAATTCTACCTTACAAATCTGGCTAGACCAGAGGATGTACAGATAGCAACTGGAAAAAGGGAATCCAGGACACATGACTCCTCCGGGACCAGTGGTGAGAGTGGTGATGCTGGGAGGGTGGAGAAAATGTGGGGTAGAAAGGGGAACTGATTACAAGAATCTATGTATGGCCTCCTCCCTGGAGGAGGGACACAGCAGAGAAGAAGATGGGGGGAGACGTCAGACAGTGTAATATATGACAAAATAATAATAATATATGAATGATGAAGGGTTTATGAGGTAGAGGGGAGTGGGGAGGGAGGGGGAAAATAAGCAGCAAATATTAAGGGTTCAAGTAGAAGGCAAATGTTTTGAGAATGCTGATGGCAACAAATGTACATATGCACTTGACACAATGGATGTATGTATGGATAGTGATAAGAACTGTACAAGCCTCCAATAAAATGATTTAAAACACAGTCCATGAAAGCTAAGTTGAATCAATTGGAAAGACTTGACACATATGAGCAGTTAAATACACAAGTCACTATCACATTAAATGGTGGCAATCTCTTTACTAACGATGGAACACACACATTATAAAACTCTGTCAACTTTCCCACTAGGATTGCATCACAAGTTTATTAATTTATTGCTCGCATTACAGATTCCAGAATTCCTAGTGAAAAACAGATCTATAGTAATAAGAAAGAGGTACATTTAAAGGGGCTTCAAAAGTCTGTGAAATATGGAAAGATAATGGAAATTTCCCAAGAACTTTTGAAGCCCCTCACACTTATAGTTTGAGTTAAATGTTTTAAATTAGAATGTAGAGGATGTTTATGCCTCTGCTCCTGAACCAACTTCTTCTATTAACCAACCAACTATGGTTCCATGGCAGATAAGAAGGTTTCTACAATATATCAGCCTGCTAGAAATCCTACGGGAGCCCTGGGGGTGTACTGTTTACTCACTGGGCTGCTTAACCGCAAGGCCAGCAGTTCAAATCCACCTAGAAGTAGAAAGATGAGGCTTTCTACTCCTGTGGAGTTACAGTCTTGGAAACCCTCAGAAGCAGTTCTTTCTACTTTGTCTTACAGGGTTGCTATGAGTTAGAATTAACTTGATGACAGTGAATTTTGTTTTGTTTTGTTTAAGAAATCCTACTACGGGCATTACAGTCCACTTTTTTACCCTCATTGACAACCCAACTCATGCCTCCAGTGAATTCCTTTTGACCTCATCACTCTACTTTAAGTTGGAATTTGGCACACCTCTCCCCACCATTAAAACCAAACTCACATGAGTTGATTCTGACTCATAGTGACCCATGAGACAGGGAAGAACTGCCCCTGTGGGTTTCCAAGATCATAACTCTTTAGGGAAGTAGAAGGCCCCATCTTTCTCCCTCAGAGAGACTGGTGGTTTTGAACTGCTGACTTTGCAGTTAGCAGTCCAATAAGTAACCACAACTCCTCTTCTCCACTATAGTAAAAGATTAACAATAAGTGCAATAAAACCTGCAAAAGCCAGAACCTATGCAAGGCAGAAACCAGCCAGTGAAGGACAACGCAAATATTTTCCAACTAGAACTGTTAGAATAGTGTTAGTACTGCAGTCTGTCAAAGGCAGAAAACTTTTAAGACCTTGCAAAACAAGGCCATCCTGTCATCTTGCTCCCATATCCTCAATGCCAAGAACATCATACAACACTTCATGGCAGGTTAGTGAACATTTTCGATGATTAAAATTGCATTTAAATATGGGTGGCTAAAACAAACAAAGACTTAAAATAAAAATGTCAATCACTGTGGACAAGTTATGATTTTATGAAACAGATCAATAAAATGTCACTGTTTCATAACAATTGTTCCTAAAATATCTCCTATAAAAAGCATTCTGTTCTAGAGTATCAAATCAAGCCACAATTTCTCTCAACATCTGGAACAGCATTAAACACAGAGAAGTTTTAATTATTTTAACAGAAGATAGTTTAATAATCTCATATGTAATAGCAAAATAACATAAGTATATTTTTGCATGGTAAAGTTATTTTATAAACTTTTGCTAAAAGTTAACTTTATAATTTGAAAAGGAATGATATGTTAAATAATAGCAACACACTTGAAGTACCTGAGCAGTACAAAAGGTTAATGAGTTCAGCTGCTAATCAAAAGGTTGGAAGTTCAAGTCTACAAAGAGGTATTTCAGAAGAAAGAATTTATCTGTTTCCTAAAACCCTATGGAGCAAAGTTTACCTCTGACATGCATGAAGTTGTCAAGAGTCGGAGTCAGTCCAAAAGCAGCAAGGTAGTTCTTAATACACATTTGTCACTTACTATGAGCAAGGTAAGGAGCCCTGGTGGCTGAAAGGCTGGTGGTTTGAACTCACTAGTCACTCTACAGGAGAAAAGACCCAGCACTATTCTCTCAAAAAGATTATAGCTTATGATGGTGCCCAGCTATTAAAAGATACAGCGTCTGGGGTCTGAAAGGCTTGAAGTTAAACAAGCGGCCATCTAGGGAGCAACAAAGCCAACATGGAAGAAGCACATCAGCCTGTGAGATCATGAGGTGTCAATGGGAATAAGTATCAGAACTTCAAAAACAAGTGATCAAATTGACACAAAGGAACGTGGACAAAGTGGAAACCCAAAACCCACCTGTAAGACAGTTGGACAGTCCCTTACAGAAGGGCCACACAGAAGGAATTGTGGGGGGAGGTCAGAGGCTCACAGGCATCCTCCCTGAGGGTGATCAGTTGCCCTACTGCCCACTCCCTGCTGTTAAAGACAATGGAAGCCTGCAGTCATCTATTTGGTTCCAGTAGGTGGGGTTTACACCCTACTGATAATGGCTCCTATGGAGATCCAGAGAACAAGTCAAAGTTAAGCTGCCATACTAAATCTAGGATCTGCTCATCTTGTCACATGTATACCCCCAATCCCTCCTCTTCCTATTAAGTGTATTTCCCTAGACCATCCCCTCTCATTACTGTATTACCCATAGGACAGCCCCTTCCTGTGATATATGTCCTCACCTGTAATTAGGGGGCTTGCATGTCCCCAGAGTATAAAAATCCTGGGCTAGCATTAAAGATCTCTCTCCCTCCAAGTGGACCACCAAGCTGGGGTGAGCATGCGACCATGAATTGTGTCTGACTCCATTTATTTCAATACTTCTCTTCCATCTCTTATGCTCTCTATAACTTTACTATGATCTTTACTTATTATTGCTGTACAATTGTGCCTACCGGACCCATAATGATGTGTTAGGGGCAGGCTTCCCCTGACAAGGAATGATAAATCTAGGTATTTCAGAAGAATATGAAGTATAGCACTGATGAAACACATAAGCATCCTCTTTTATGGTCTTTGTCTTCCCTCATTAATATTGTTAGACCTGCATATGTTCATTTGCATAATTAAGAGCATTAGATGCAAGAAAGCCAAGATAGATAAACCTTCAGAAACAGTATCTGGAGTAATGATTCCCTGAGGTACAGGAAGGGGGGAGGGGGAAAGGGGTGCTGATAACAAGGATGACTGTATAACCCCATTTGAGGGGAACATATAACAGGTGAATGGATACATTGGACGGTGTACAACACAGCAAAAAAAAGTACTAATAGCATAATATACGAATACGAGTCCCTGGGGGGTTGGGTGGGGGAAAGAAGGGATGAAAGGGAGCTGATATCAAAGAGTTCAAGAAGAAAGAAAATGTGGTAGCAATTGTACAATTATGCTTTCTCTAACTGAATTATAGATTGTTATAATATCTGCAGAAGCTCCCAATAAATTAATTTTAAAATTATGCATGTATATGTGTATGCGCATGCGCATATGTGTGTATACAGATAGATTACAGCTTAGGACACTCCGTGGGACAGTTCTACTCTGCCATACAGGATTCCCCTGTGTTGGAATTGATGGCACACGGACAGCCATGTGCTATGTTTTAAAAGTGTTTTATATATATTAACTGTTCAGCCATCTTATAACTAAATCAACCCCATTACCAATGAGTCAAATTCTGACTCATGACAATGTCATTTGTTACAAACTGCTCTATAGGGTTTTTTTGGCTACATCTTTGTGGGGAAGACATGCTGACATAATGGGTGCAATGTTGGGTTGTTAAAACCAGCTGCTTTGTGCAAGAATGCTGAGGCTATCTGCTCCAGTAAAGATTTACAGCCTCTAACATCTCAAAACCCAATTACACTATGACTCAGAATCAACAAGATGGTAGTGGGTCTCTTTAGGGGAGATCTCTAGGCCTTGTTTCTGTAGCACCTCTAAGTAGACTTGAACTGGCAACCTTAATCCTAGCAATTGAGCAAAAACTGTTGATACCACCAAGGGAGCGTTAAGGTGTGGCTAATAAAACTCCAATTCCATACATGAGAAAATTGCCCAAAGTAGGGTTAAGTAGCCTGTCCGAAGTCATAGCGTGAGTTGGGAGTAGAGTGGGATTTGAATTTACATAGTTTGGTTCCAGAATCTGTGTTCAAAGGTTCTAACCTATACTGTCATACTATACTACACATACATATTTCTGTTTTAGAAATGAAAATACGCGGAGCCAAGATTTTATAAATATATTTGAATGGACATGAGAATATGATGTACTTGCTAAATCTCAACATTTTGTTAATGGGCATCAGTACATTTATAGCAATTACAAGTTAGGATCATAGGTTTAAAATGTTCTATTTCTCTTCAAACTGTCCTCCCATAAGACTTTTGTGACAACTTTTATTCTGTCATTCGTAGACTCTTTGGGGTTCTGTTCAATGCACAACACTACCCAGTTATCTCCGAGTTGCTGCCTTTTGCCTCCAGAGTCTTATTTGTAGTGTGACATCACTTCCCTCCCCAAGCAATTCATTAGATGACTGATGGATACCTAGCCTAAAGCTCCTCAATTAAACTTTCTCCAAGAAACCTGGAGTTGGGATATAGGCGTGGCATTTAGTTCTCTGCAGTTGGCAAAATGTTAAATCTAGATGCTGTGTGGCAGCCATGAGAATGATGAAGCAGAAAACTTGAGGGCAGGCTGATAACAGAGACTTGAAAAAAGAAATTAATTATGATGGCAAGAATCAGGGAGAGTGCCTGCCAGCACCAGCCCAGTACCACCCCCACTACCGGGATAAATTTCTGCCCTCACAATTAAAAGGACACACCCTGATGCCTGATGATAAATTTCCTTTCTTGTTTTAGATAGCTCACGGTTTTATTACTTTTAGCAATAAGACTCCTAGCTCATATCAGAAGTGATAAACCAAATGGGGAACTATTTGGCTCCCTGTACTAAATAGAAATTAATAAAATGTTGCCAAAACATGAATGTGCTAATTCACAATGAGAATTTTAAAAGTTCCTATCATGTTTCTTTAAAATGCATTCTGACATATTTTATTCTAATTATTAAAATGTGTATCGAGAGAAGCTTTAGAAATAAGTATATTGATTTTGTTATTAATTTCCCCATCTCTGGTACATGGAATTGCTCTGAATTTTTTTTTCAATTTGGCATCCTCGATGAAATCTATGTGCCAGCCTGATAAGGAGGAAGTAATTACAGAATGCTCACCCTCATCTCTCAGTCCTAGAACAGAGAAACTGTAGCTCCCAGAAAGAGCTCTCTTCCTTTGCTATTTTGGTCTCTGTCGCTTAAGAACCTATAGCCAGTGCCAATGCAGTATAGCTGCCTACTTATCTGGCTGCAAGGCTTTCATGACAGGCAGTGTTCTAAGCATAGAATAATCACCTCTCTCACAGAGAGATAGATGGGAAAAGGGTAGAGCCAGAATGGGACTTTTTCTCCCAATCTTCCAGAAATCCAACTTCCTCATCCTAGTCAGCATCACAACCACCTTTTCAAAGTTATAAGGCAGAGAGCTGATGGTAATTTTCAACTAAGCTCGATCATGAACTCTTCTCATACTTGTATGGGTCAGCTGCTCCTCCTTCCTACCGAATGTTACTGTGTCTGTCCAACGCTAGGAGTGTGAGAGGTGGGGGTGGGATGAGGGGGTGGGATCAGTGGTTGATGTGGTCAACTCCTACGTGAACGATTAAAGAGCTGAGTCCACCCAAAGGAGCAGATCTACTCGGTTCCATAAGGATGCTATGAGTCCGAATCAACTCGATGGCGGTGGGTTTGACTTGGGTTGACTCAGGCCTCCCTGACAGTTGACACCATCTCCCTAGTGGCTGGATCACCTACATTAACTCCTTTCTTTAGGTCCTAACTTGCCTTCTCACCATCCGGTGGCTCAAACCTACAATTCTCTTCAAGATAGAAGGTGCCAGGATTCCTGTAGGACCAATATCCTGAAGGCCAATCCCTAGTCACACTACATTCAAACAGTGACACTATAATTTGCCATGGTGCTCCAACTATAGGCAGCCAGTTACAAACAAAATCCATTCCTAACTGTATCTTTAAGAATTTGTAGGTAAAAGAGACTAGGCTTACATGGTTCATATTTAGCCTTACTTTAGTTCAAGAAAAGGTCCTAAGCCTTTCCAGTGATTTAAAAGCTGCACATACAGCAAGTGAAGGTGACAGTGATAAAGAACTTGTTGCCACAGGGTTGGTCCTGAAGCGGTGCAACCCTCAGAAGGTTACTGAAAGGTCAGTGGTTTGAACTCACCGGCTCATCTGCAGGAGAAAAGACCTGGCAGTCATCTTCAGTACAGATGACAGCCTTGGAAGCGCTACGGAGCATTCTACTGCACTCCACAGGGTGGCTGGCTCTAAGTTGGAATCGACTGCTGGCATTGGGTTTGGGTTCTTCAGTGTAGGGGTTGGGTCAATCATTTCACAGTGAAGGGGAATTCACATAACATTAAAGTGGGAGTTGTCTGTGTACCAGGCAGTGATAATGGAAGACTAGAGTCTTTTTCTTTTGTCCTCTTCCTCCCTTTTTCAGAAGGCGTAGATGGCATTGGCCTGCTAACCACACAGTGAGCAGTTCAAAATCACCAGCCGCTCCACAAGATGAAGCTTTCTGGTCCTGGAAAGAGTTAAGGTCTCAGAACCCACAGCGACAATTCTACCACGTCCTACAGAGTTGCTAGGAGTCGGAAGTGACTCGATGGCAGTGAGTTTGCTTGGTTTTATTTAGCCTTTCCCACATCTCCGTGTTATCCACTTGTCTTATTCTTTCCTTGCGGTCTTCTCCAGGATGCGCAGGCCTTCCCTTACTAGGGGAGGAGGCAGGTAGAAAGCACTCTCACTGTGCTTGCCCGTGCACAAATGTTCCCTCATTTAATACAACAGTCATCCTACTAGGGAGGACTACTATCTCCCTCCCTTTTGGAGGAGGAAACAGAGGTTACACAAAAATTAAGTAATTCACTAGTAAGTAAAGCATCTAATCATAAACCGAGAATGATGTCTTTTTAACTCCACCCCTCAAATAGTTGCTGAACCTCTCTCTCTGCCTTTGTATCTGCTTGCTCCACCTGCTCAGGAGAGTCCTACCTGCTCCTTCTGGCGGGCCTACACCTCTTAGCCTTCGAAGCCTACTGCCAGTGCCCTTAGCCCTGTTGAGGGCTTCTTCCCAACGGCTTCGCCAGTGGTCTTTACTCCCCGCTTGGTGTCTCACCCTAGGACAGCAAATGCCACCCGCAGAACGGTCCATTTTCCTCATCTCTCCTACTGGCTTGTGAAGTCTTCAAAGGAGGAACAATCTAGTTATGCCCACTAAACTGTGGCAATAAAAACATATTTGCAATCTTACGTACTGATCTTACTAACATATCTCCAAAGGCAATTGTCCTCTCACAGCCACTTTCTTGCCTGAGAAAAGTTTCAATAATTCAATGGAAAATAAATGACTATTTAGCATTCAGTCATTCAAGCATGCCAGAGTGTGCATGATCATGAGCTTGCTTACTCTTTACATATTAGATCATGCAGTGTGTAGTTAAATACATATCCGAAGCCTCCTTTGGAACTCATACTATGTAATGTGAAAGATCTTTGCCTGTCTGTCTCATGCACACATGTTTGGACACACACTCACACATACACTCTCAGCACAGGCTTCCTTGACGAAGGCCACTGGCTCCTCCCATCAACTTCCTCTTTCCTCTGCCTGGACCTCTTCACATCTCTCTGCTTTTGTATCGTTTCCCGTCCGCCTGGAACACTCCCCCAGATTTTTGAAGACTCTGCTTAGACCTTTTAAGAAGATCTTGACAGAGCACAGTAAGAAATGAACATTTTGGATCAGTTTCCATGGTGGAATTTTGAAATCAATTTCTGGAGTCAAGCTTAAAGCTTACCCACCCAAAAAATGCTAACCTCACAGCTGCTGAGTCCGTTCCAACTCACAGTATCCTTATAAAGCAGGGTAAAACCGCCCTGCAAGGTTTCCTTTAGAGAAAGACTGCTTTGGATTTTGTTTTCTTGGAGCAGCTGGTGGGTTCAAAACTACCCACCGGACCTTTCAATTAGCAGTAGAGCTCTCAATCGCTGCGCCACCAAGCCTCCTCTGTTCTGACACATTCTTTCTCTCCGATGCTTGTGATAAGCACTATTAAATGTAATCAACAAGAGGTTACTACAATAGTCAGAAAAGTTTGGTAAAGGTATGGATCAGAGATATCTAAAATAACTCCTTACCCACTGTAACAGTGACATTCACAGAAATCCAAACCAAGTCAGCGGCTGCTGAGTCGATTCTGACTCACAGCGACCCTGTGGACAGAATGGAACTGATCCATAGGGTTTCCCAGATCAAAATCTTTACGATGCATACTGACTCACCTTTCTCGGATGGAGTTACTGATAGGTTTGAACCACTGCCTTATGGCTAACAGCCCAATACTTTACCACTACACTACCTGGGCATCTTTCTACAAAAACACTCAAAACCCACTGCCAGTGAGCCAATTCCACTAGCAGTGGTCCCATAGGACAGAGCAGAACTGCCCTTTTGGGTTTCAGAGACTGGGAATAGACAGCCTCATTTTTCACCATGGAGAGATTGGTAGGTTTGAACCACTGACTGACTGCACAGTTAGCAGCTCAAAATGTAGCCCGCTATACTATCAGGGATCTCCACATAGTAGCAAACTCACACACACTCACACACACACACACACACACACACACACACACACAAGAACTTTACTTCACACACAGGGACAGTTATGTTAGGACAGGCGTAGTAAGGCCTTTAGGAAATGGTGGAGGGGAAAAAAAATCAAACTTTAAATCCCAAACAAAATGGTACTAGCAGTTCCTCTCATAAGAGTTCCTCTTACATTAAGAGAGAGAGAGAGAGAGAGAGAGAGAGAGAGAGAGAGAAATCCTCTTACTATTAACTTAAAGGTCCATAAAATTATCTTGTGTTTAACTGATTAAGTGAAAGTTAAATGCCCACAGGTGGAAATGTTCTACTTGGAAAGGGTTGACTTACTGGTATGTAAATTTGGTATCCGTCATTTACATAATCAAATTAATTCAGGGTAAACACTTTGGACAAAGAGATGCTTGCCTAATAGCCTTCTCAACCTCAGGGCAAATGAAAGCATTCACACAAGTGTGATGAATTTACCTAAGTGCTTCTGTACATAAACTGTTGAAAACCTGAAGACCTTGTTGCCAGCTGCTTGTAACACAAAGCCAACAATACTTCTACTTTACTTCCTTAGAAGCTAATGCCTCAATGACTACAGAAGTATAACTATCAGATTAGAAAAGGTAAAAAAGAAACAAGCAAAAACACATAGCCCCAGAGTAGCGTTCAAGGCACAACCTACCATAGGCCTGGGCTTGCTGATGGCCACCAGGCTGGTGAGGAAGTCTTCGTCCTGCAGCTGACTGAACACATGGGCGTCATAGGCTACCATAATGGAGATTTCTTCCATCATCTTGCCAGCTAGCTTCCCCACCCCCCACAGTTGCAGCTGCTGCACCAGCTCCAGACCAGACTATCCAAGGAGAAATCCCAATGCAGCTCAGCGTCAATGCCCACACCCACCTGAGTGAGAGGGGGCGGAGTATTCAAAATCCAAAAGTACAATGAAAAGTAGCTGCGAATGCAGGCTTGTCTAGCAATCCATTCCCAGTCAAAAACTGCAGTCTCTTATCTAGGCAGAAGTGTATACTGTAAACACCTTCTGCATTCTTTACGAGGGCAGCTAGGAAATCCAACTTGGGAAAAGCTACTTTAAACTTCAGAAAAAAAGATCCCGTAGTGAAAAACCCCAAACAAAACTCTTTAATTTTAGGTTCTTGACAATTCAAGATTTTTATAATAGTTCATCTTCTTGCTTCAGTATTTCAATGAAGATTCCTCTTCTTGAAGAAAGTGGGTTTTCTGAAAAGTTCTTAGTGCTCATTTTTTTTCACATTCAAGGAAAACACATGATCACTTTTAATTTTTCAGAATTTATCAAATCTTTGATGCAGTTAAAAATTATCTCCTGGAGTATGGAAACAATGATTCTTTTTCCCCTTTGAATGTTTCTGTTAAAAAAAGAAGTATCAAGATATAAAATTGAAACGGGGGTGGCAATAGCAATTAATAATCTTCCCTTCCCTTCTCCCTAAAAAAAAAAAAAAACAACAAACCCACAAAAATATTTTAAGCAATATTTTTTATTTTGAGAACTTGAGTTTTCTGTGGTTATCCAGAAAGACAAAGGTCTCATTTTTTAACTGATCATTTTTCTCCCCGAGATAAGTTTTATTTTTACAGTTGAGGTTTCTTTCCATTTCCCAGACCAGCAAAGAAATAACCCAACGGCCACTGGTGCCTCTGCCTTTGTAAAGTACCGCTGTAGACCATAAACGAACCATCCCTCTTCCTGGTGAAAAGTTCGAAAGCTGCCCACAATTATCACTACAGATTTGCCTAAATTTTCTGACAGGAAAGACACTGTATGCTAAGTCCATGAAAAAAGCATTAAGCAAATGGAAATGCGAGGGAGAGTGGCAGCTAGAGCACCTCCAGAATTAAGCTAAGGTCTCTGCTTTGTAAAGAATAATGTGACACCGTGGCATTATAAGAAACGTTATTTTTTAGAAACAGAAATCAGTTTGCCAATGTTTGTAGAAAATAAAAAACGAATCCAGCCATTGGCTATATTAGTCCTCATTACCAATAGCAATAGTGCCTTGTTTGGGGTTTGTCTGCTTTTCAGAAAACAGACTCATAATGAGATGTACAGTACTTCTTTCCCCCTTATTTTGCTAAAAGGTCTTCATTTAGATTGAGATTATTAGTGTAATTGCAGTTTTATTTATATGTAAATAAATGTTTACCAGGAGGCATAGCATTCCAGATTTTACACAAATGCACACATACACACACAGAGCAAGAGAAAGGGGAAAAACACCTTATTGCTAGGAAACAGAAGCAAGTCTAATAGGCTTATTTGAGGGGAAAAAGAAAGAGTAATACTTTAAATAAATCCTCAAAATTAAAACAGGTTCAAACTGTGCCTGACCCTTGTTAAAGCCAGTGAATCATTTTCCACCCTACAATACAGCTTTGTCTTTTAAGTCTTTGGTTAAAAAAATTTTTTCCCCAATGATATTTATCACTAACCTGGTTTTAAAAAAACAGAAAACTAGGAGACAAGGCATTACAAGGCACCAGGCAGTTCAAACCTTTAAATTCCTTTTTATCTTTCAGAGGCACATTAAATTATACTATGATCCTCTTCCACGAAGTCACTAGCACAAGGTTTCCGACTTACCTTGCAGCAGCACCACTTTCTGGATGTGAAAGCAATTCCCCTTGCTTTCATGTTTTTCTGTGCTACACTCAGAGCTTCCGCACACAGGTATCTGAATAAGGTGTGCGGACAAAGACACCTGTTGCGGAAGGTAAAGAAACGACTTCCCATAATTCCTTACTCCCTGCTGGCAACCGCCCAGGGGCAAACAAGAATTATAACTGCATTTGAGCAGTCCCCTAGGCACCCTGGGAGAGCACGTTCAGTGCAACAACAGGTAATGTTCCTGGTTGAGAAGAACACTTAGAATCCAAGAGAAAAGGAAAGGGGAAACATTACCAGAGTCTGGGTGCCGTGCATTAAACTCATAAAACATTTAAAGCAGGCATCAGTGCCTTCAGAGTGCAAAACACCTAGAAACATAATCAAACGCGGGGCAGATAGCTTCAATGCTACACAAACAAACAGAAACCGACAGCTTTAAGAATAGTCTTTTAAGAATTCTACACAAGTTCTTAAATATTTTAACAGCTTCTAATTTATTACCTTCAAAAGACTAGCCACGATGACTAGAATTGTTAATACTTCATTTCTAAATTTAAGAAGAGTCTTCATCACAGACACCAGTACATACACTTTCCCAAAGTGATTTGTGCCCTTCGTTTTTTAGGTCACCCACAAAATGTTCACGTTTTTCTGTCAGGGTTGGGATGGGAAAATCGAGGGCTTTAAAAATACATACTTATGAGGAGGCTGCAAAGTTGGTGGAAACTGCCATTTTCCACGAACTTTTCGAAGTCCCTTCATACTGGAAGTTAAAAGGAAAGTGGCCTTTCTGTAGGTGCTTTTTGAAATCTGGTTATTTAAAAAATATTCACTGTACTGTTTTGTGTTTCCTCTCTCATTTTTCCTAAACCATTTTCTCCGGACTCAGAAATAACAACAAACCTTCCCAGGCCTCTGAAGCTACTCCATGCACCCTGGTGACATGCATTTCCTTACCCCCAGCAGGGCAGACAGCCGGCTCACTTTCTAGCCTTTTCCCAGGTGCTTGCAGACCCAATGTGCCCCCACCATAGTTTACCATCTCAACCATTCTTCACTTCACACCTTGCAACTCTGAAGGGAGGCGGGTAGAGGGAGTGGAGGTGTATCAGGAAGGCATAGGGATAAAGAATTACCTGAGATCAAGGGGTGTTTTGCTAAACACGGTTTCCTGCTAAACTTTACCAGAAGAGGGCTGTCTATATAAAATGGGCATACATTCCTTACAACCAAAAAAGTGTACCCCCATGCCCTCCAGTGCCCCCCCGCCCCCCCCCACCACTTACACTAGTGTTCAGTCTCAGGGCAAGTCATTTGACCTTAGCAGGTTTCAATTTCCTGGAGGGGATGTAAATTGAGAGGGATAGAATAGATCAGTGGCTTTCAGAGTGTGCCCAGAAAGTCAAAAGCAATGTGCCCTGTTTCCCTGCTGGGTTCACTGGGAGAGGGGGAAGGCAGAGGTGGGATTACCCTTTTAGTCTCTATATGAATAAGAAACAAATGGTAATGTTAATCCTACATGTCCCAACAAATTTACTTTGCACCCTAGTTTGGATGCTAATATCAACTCTTTTGCCTGTAAAAGAGGACTCAGTGACAATTGCTATACCTTGTATTAACCCTATTTAAAAAAATAATTTTATTTGGGGCACATACAACCCTTATCACAATCCATACATATATCCATGGTGTCAAGCACATTTGTACATTTGTTGCCCTCATCATTTTCAAAACAGTTTCTACTTGAGCCCTTGGTATCAGTTCCTCGTATTTTCTCCTCCCCATTCCCTCACGAACCTTTGATAATTTATAATTTATTATTTTTTTCATGTCTTACCCTAATATATGTCTTCCTTCACCCACTCTTCTGTTGTCCGTCTCCCAGGGATGGGGATATATGTAGATCCTTGTGATCGGTTCCCCCTTTCTATCCTACCTGCCCTCCACCCTCCTGGTATTGCCACTCTTATCACTGGTCCTGAGGGGTTCATCTATCCTGGATTCCCTGTGTTTCCAGTTTCAATCTATACCAGTGTACATCCTGTGGTCTAGCCAGATTTGTAAGGTAGAATTGGGATCATGATAGTGGGGGGAGGAAGCATTTAAGAGAAAAGTTGTATGTTTCATTTTGTCTGGCTCATCTCCTCCCCACGACCCTTCTGTAAGGGGATGTCTACTTGCCTACAGATGGGCTCTGAGTCTCCACTTTGCACTCCCTGTCATTCACAATGACATGATCTTTGTTCTTTGATACTTGATACCTGATCCTATTAACATCTCGTGACCACACAGGGTGGTGTGCTTCTTCCATGTGGGCTTTTTTGCTTCTCAGCTAGATGGTCACTTGTTTATCTTCAAGGCTTTAAGACTCCAAACACTTATCTTTTGATAGCCGGGCACCATCAGCTTTCTTCACATTTGCTTATGCTCCCATTTTGTCTTCAGTGATCGTGTCGGGAAGGTAAGCATCATGGAACTCCAGTTTAATAGAACAAAGTGTTTTTTCACCGTGGGAGTACTTGTGTGGAGGCCCAATGTCCGTCTGCTACCTTAATACTAAACTTATAAATATATGCACATAGATTCCCATGTCTCAGGTTCTACTTGCTGAACATTCTCATCACAACAGTCATTGAAATTAGATTCAGATGAAAATGGAGGACAAAACAACCATGCCAGAAACATGGTCTAGAGGGTATTGGTCTCCTGAGCACCTCCCCTGCCCCCATCCCCCAACCTCCTGACCAAGCAGAACCTAGCACTCTGGTCCCCAAGGGTCCTCAGTTTAGTTCAAAGCTCTCCCATTTTAAAACAAGGATACGACCCAGAAGCTATCGTAAATAATTCAACATAAGCATTCCTGAGTTTTACATGACTCAGGAATAATGGCTTTCTCTATTTACTGTCACATAATTTTAATTACAAGAGAACTAAGATTTTGTTTATTTATCCCTCACTTTGTATTTTCCCCTCTGTGCAAACTGGGGGCACAGTACTGAACTCTCTTGAAATGCTAAAATAGTCTGAAAAGCTTATTTCTGTTGATACATCTAAGGTTTTTCAGGTGAGGGGTAAATTAAATAAGCAAAATCTTAGTTCTCTTGTAATTAAAATCATGTGAAAGTAAATAGAGAAAGCCATTATTCTGGGGTCAAATTCCAACCATTCATCACATTATCTTTACTATCTTTTCTAGCAAATGCTAGGCAAATTTAAAACCTCAGAAAACACAGGTTCTTAAAAAAAAATCCCCAGAAGAAAAACCAGTAAGACAAAAATACTTGCTTAACAGGTATATTAGGTATCTAGCTTCCTCATTTGCATCTCAACACAAAGGAATGAGTGAGCGATAGACTCCAGATTAGCCCCAGATTAGCCACAATGCTAACAATTCAGATTTTTACATCTCGTTTGCAACTCCTAAATCCTCAGCCAACATAATCACAATAAACTAAGATACAAACAAAAACCCACCCTACACACACACAAATTCACTGCTCTTTTTGTTGATTCTGAGTCATAATAGAGTCTCACTCTCCAGCATTTCCAAGGCTATAAATCTTTAAGGAAGCAGACTGTTAACATTTTTCTCCTGCACAGGGCCTGGTGAGTGCCAGCTGCTGACCTTTCAGTTACAGCTGAGTTCCTGACATTAAACTTTATCTAACTTAAAACAGGTGCTTCAAGTGCTCCAGCATTCATTGATGTTTGCTATCCTACCCCCCACACCTGAGTCTCAGAAACGCACAGGGGCAGCTCTACAGGGTTGCTGAGTCAGCATCAACTTGATGGCAGTGAGTTTGAGTTTTGATACTGTTGGCAAAATAGAGCTAGAAATGTATGTGATTACAAAGACTGAAGTTTGCTTTCCTCCCCTATGCCAGGTTGAATATAAGATGATATAATAGAGAAGAGAGTAAATTCACCCCTAATAAAATGATTTAAATAAAAATTTAAAAAGAAAGAAAGTAAATTCACTTCACCATCCTTCAATAGTCCAATGATTGACTCAGGAAATAAATAAAAAAAACCAACTTGATGTCAACTCAATCACCCTGTAGGACAGGGTCCTTGAGACCGTCACTCTTTACAGAGGAGAGGTTGATGGATTTGAACTGCCAACCCTGGAGTTAGCCCAACTAGTGATGCAGGGAAGAAAAGCCTTTTAATTTCCAAAATTGATTATCTGTCTGGTCTCTTAGAGTCCTTTCTTAATATTATCTCATAATATGCTGAAAATATGAACTAGAAACTCGTATTGCATCTAAAGGCATTATTTATAAGGCACTTGTAAATATAAAGAAAGACATGATTGAAGACAAATTTGATTTGTTCCCAAAGTACTGACAAATGGAAATAAAAAATGAACTCCTGAATTAAAAAATGCAACATAGATTGGGACATTATGTGAATAACTTGTCAGTGGCAGCTCCCATGATATTCCCAAATCCTTAAACTACACCTGTTGGCCATTAGGTAGATTCCGACTCATAGAGACCATATAGGGCAGGGTAGAACTCTTCTATAGGGTTTTCATTGGGTTTATAACAGCAGACTGCTAGATGGTTCTCCTGAGTAGCAGGTGGGGGTTGAACCATCAACTTTTTGGTTAGCCGATGAGCATGTAAACATTGAGACAAAGAATTTTTGCTTGCTTTAAGAGTAAACTGCTTAAATTACCAACAGTACAATAATAACAAAAAACCCTAAAGAGCATCATTATATGAAAACTCTTTTTAGATAAATGGCTTCATTGAAATTGCTTTCTGTATCCTTCAGGCAGACACTCTTTCTAAAAGATTGGCAGATACCCTGCCCGTAAAGATATTTTCAAACATACTCATTTCAAGCTTTTCCACTGGGTTAAGACAGTATAACACAGAGTTTAAGAATCTGGGCTCTAGGATCAGGGCCATAAGCTTGATTCCCGTTCAAGGGAGGGGGTCCATTGACCTAAAATGCAAACATATATATATTTTCACATTATGCTAACATTTTATTACTTCAAAAGCACTTTACAAGGAAATATGTAAGTATGGCTTCCAATAGGAATGTTATACTTGGACTTGGTAACTAAGCTTACAGATTTGAGTTTTGCAGGGAAAAACAGGCTTTCAAATTAAACAATGTATAAACCAAACAGTCTTCAGGATTAAAGTCAAGGCTTCTGAAGACTCAAACACCACGTGACTTGTCTGTACACTCCTGTCAAAGGATGCATTTCCTGTACATCCTACGCTCCATCTGCAACTCCATCTTCTCATTTTCTTTCATTTGACCTAGATCGGGTATGAGATCTTGAGAAGGAGCGGGACGCCTTGTGATTTCTCTCCCGAGACAGTGATCTCTCTCTTCGGTCTCTAGAAAGGGACCTGCTCTGGCTGCGAGAGAAGCTTCTCCTCCTAGGAGGTCTGCGACGAGGTGGAGGGCTTCTTCTCCAATAGTCATCTCGAGAACGACGACCCCAAGAGGGAGGTGGGCCACGATTCCGACTCCTTTTCTCGCCATTTGACAGCTCTACTCTTAACTCGGCAGCCACACAGTGTTCTTCCATCCAGCTCTCGAACAGCATAGGCTGCATCCCGAGGATCTTCAAATTCAATAAAAGCAAAGCCGGGAGGGCTTCTCGCAACCCACACACTTCGTAGTGGGCCAAAAGCCCGCTCCAATTCGGTTTTGTTGCCATTGTTTCCAAGGTTACCTCCGTAAACCTTACAGTCCAATGGACAGGAATCACGATGCATTTCGAAATCTGGTCTCGCAGACGCAGAGGCTTAAAACTACAATCGCGAAGGCGGCGTCTGCTCCTCCACCGGCTCGCCTACCACGCACACGCACGTCTCAGGGTGCTGGAAACGGCCGCAAACATATTTTATAGAGACCTCTTTTATTAAACTTTCAGCAGGGTGAAGACAAACCATCCAGATGAGGGAAGGTATCAGCAAGATGTCCTAATGGAGTCCAAAGGATTCAGAGCCATGTGTCTAATTACAGTAAACAAAGGAAACTCACAAAATCATGGCTGGTGGCAGGTCAATTCATCACTGACACAGGCAGGCTAGGAAGCTAGGAAAGGCCCTGGCTGTGCTACACACACATTCAGGCAAGAAGAGTTTGTAGGATTAATCCTGGGACCTTTTGACCACCTGGCTACTTGATGGTCATGGCTATATACTCCGAGTATTAAGCAAGTGACAGCACATCTGGAAATCATTGGGGCAAGTCCCCTGAGAACAAGACTGGTCCTCTCTGGACTGGCTAGGGGAGTTGTGATCTTCTTTCAAACATGCACTGTCTGAGGGCAAAGCGGTTGAATTGCTGGTTCAAAGTCTGAAAGAACTCAAATGGAAGCTGAACGAATAATAGAGTTAAGGCTCCCATTTCAAACCAAATGCTGTAGAACTTCAGCTCGAATACAGTCTCTACCCTGTCACATCATGCTTTTGGAAAAAACCTCACTCTGGGGCCTCAGATGTTTCATCTGGAAAAAAGGGTAAATACAGGTTCAACTTCACTAACATAATGCGCGTGAAGTGCCTGGTGGGCATTAGAGCTCATTTTAAAGTAGTGATTGTAATGACAGTATTAGCATGCCAAGGCATTCTGTTGTTGTTGTTTTCATTTGAATGAGGGCCTCATTTTAAAATTTTTATTTATTTTTTAAATCATTTTATTGGGGGCTCGTACAATTCTTATCACAATCCATCCATTGTGTCAAGCACATATGTACATTTGTTGCCATCATCATTCTCAAAACATTTGCCTTCTACTTGAGCCCTTAATATCTGCTGCTCCTTTTCCCCCTCCCTCCCGACTCCCCCTATCTCATGAAATCTTCATCATTCATAAATTATTATTATTTTGTCATATATTACACTGTCCGGCGTCTCCCCCTGCCTTCTTCTCTGCTATCCCTCCCCCAAGGGCCTAATTTTTATATTAAAATATAAATAATTTCTCTTATATTAGAGCTTAAATTCTGAGCACTGAGTTGGTAGAAGGCGCTGGCTATAGTGAAAGTCCTGAATATAATTTTGAATCTCTGCAAAGACTGAGCTTCCACTGAATTCTTTCTGCCTATTACATGGTAAATAGCTTGGCTCTCAGGCAGAGTGTCCCAGGACTACCACCACTCCCCTAGCGGAGGGAGGAGCAGTCTAGCCCTAAGGGACTTCCCTGGGGGTGCCTTGATAGAAGTTAGGGTACTAGAGCCACATAGTCTTGATGACCTTTGGAGAGCCCCTGAACTGGTCCTGTAGGTTTTTCTAACGAGAATAATGAATATGTTCCGATCATGGCTCCATTCCCCTTTCTGTAGTCCCACCTGCAAATGTGATGTAATGATCTGCCACTAATCATGCTTTGGGCACAGTTTCCCTTTTCTCCCAGGCCCTATTGAGGTAGCTGTGTTTCTGTAAATCCTTGGACGACATTATGGCCCTGTGTCAATGGTCTCCCTCACTGTCTTTGTCTTGTTTAAGACTAATAAATATGCTTCTATAAATTATATTGAATTTGGGGGCACTTTTCTTTGCTATAACACTCTAGAAAGTGATTATTTCAGTTTGAAAAATTGATAATTAGAATCATCATAGAGATTATTTCTTTAGCCAGCTTGGTATTAAAAAAATACAGGATGATGAAAGTCATAAAAGTGTTGTTAGTGGCCATCAAATTGATTCCAACTCATGGCAATCCCATGTGTGCTAAGTAGAACTGCTCATTTAAGGTTGCTTTTGGAAACTGATAGCCACCCCTATCTTCAGGTGCCTCTGGTGAGTTCAAACCACCAATTTTTCAGTTAGCAGTACTTAGACATTGGCGCAACCTATGGGTTTTTCTACAGCTACACAACTTGGGCTACAATTACTCTTCAAATTTTTTCCAGGAGCTAAGGGATGAGCAGCGGTTCTATCGCTTCTCAGCCTTTTGGCAAGATCAAGTGTAGAGCAGTGGTTCTCAACCTGTGGGCCGTGACCCCTTTAGGGCTCAAACGACCCTTTTCACAGGGGTTGCCCGATTCATAACAGTAGCAAAATTATAGTTATGAAGTGGCAACAAAAATAATTTTATGGTTGCAGGTTCACCACATGAGGAACTGTATTAAAGGGTCGTGGCATTAGGAAGGTTAAGAACCACTGGTCTAGATAGTTGCCAAAGGGTATGTGAAAGCTCTCTCTTCAGTCACCAATTCTAATACGGTGACCACTTTAGGTAAGAAAACATGCATATTCTGTGATAAGCCTTTTTTACTTAAAATGTCCACTGGCATCTAAGAAAATCTTCCACATTTTTGAGAAAGGTAGTATGGCAGTTACATAATCTGTCAATTTGTAAAGGGGTGGAGTCTAGCCTATCAATCAGTTCATAGCCAATGAGGCCTCTGTGTGGGCATAGCCTTCTCCTGAGGATGCTGGGAACTCCTGTCTTCCTCCCTGGAGGCAGGACACATGCTGCTCTGCTCCCTCCTCCTGCTGACAAGACACATGGAGCTATGCTGATGGAACCAGAGCCCTGGAGCTAGAGGTACCACGTGGAAACCCACACCAGCACTGAGATGCTTTCTCTGCCATTGGATCCACAAGACTTTCCACCCATATGCCTGTGATATTCCTGCATTCAGCATCATTTCATGTGTTGTGTGAGTCTGAAGAGGAATTTATAGACTAGTATCAGACATATAGGCTAATATCAGATTTATGAATTTGATCTGGACTGGGCTGGGATGTTTTCTTGATATACAAGTACTCTTTTATATACAGCTCTTTCTTCTTTTTTAAAGTCATTTTATTAGGGGATCATACCACTCTTATCACAGTCCATACACACATCAATTGTGTAAAGCACATGTGTACATTCATTGCCCTCATCATTCTCAAAAAAATTATTCTCCAGTTATAAAGCTCTTTCTTATTATACACATGAGTGTCTATGAGTTTGTTTCTCTAGTCAACCCGGGCTAGCACAAGTGACTCATTTACCGGTTAACTAATGATACAAAGAGATTTCAGACAAAACAAATACCATGCTGTTAATTTCTAAAATATCTATATCTTCATATTTCTTATTATGCTGATTTATTATCCTTTAATAAAACCATCTATGTAGTTCTTAAGTACAATAAAGCTAGGTATTGGGCTGCTTACTTGAAGGTGGTCGTTCAATCCCACCAGCCACTCCACAGAAGAAAGCTGAGACTGTCTGATCCCACACAGATGTAGCTCAAAAACCCTCTGCAGAGTCCCTATGAGTGACAGGCACCTTAATGACAGTGGGTTATGCCAAAGTGAGAAAGAAGTCTCTAAATGAATGTTCCAGGTCAACGAGCACAGAGCACATCAGGTTGGTTAACTAAACCTAATGATTAAGCAAACAGTTCTCGTATTTTACTGCAGAAAGAACCACACAAATGTACTCTTTAGTTAATGCTTCCATTGTGTGTTTCTAAGCTTAATTATTGGCTGCTTAATTATTTACTATGAACAACCTTGTGAATTTCTTTTTGTTCTGAAAAACAGAACAGTAAAGTGGTCTTAATGCTACCATGTTAAGGAGATGAAACTCCACGGCTACGGCAGTTTCTCTTCCTCTCCTCTTCTATTTTTTCTCCAGGTCTTTCATACACCTTGTATCTGTTTATCCCTTAAAGATTGTGTTGGCTTAAACTATCTGGCACATACCATACTTACACGGGGTAACTTATTACATACCAAACTCACTGCCATGGAATCAATTCCGATTTATAGCTGGTCTTTATTATCTAACACCAGCATAAGAATTTCTCTTTGCATAAGAATTAACAATATAAATAAGATGTGAACACAGTCTTAGAGAGCATAGTCCATAAATGAGTACCATATTAGTCAACTGTAGACACACCGTTCTATTATTTATAGTTACTATAGCTACCAGTAATGCAATACTATTTCAAAAACAAACACTATTTTATGTTAGGTTAATGGCTTATTGAAGATATTCCTTTAAAACAACAACAAAAAATGCATCTGGTTCCTATAGAGGGTAATTAACTGTTCTGGGAGATATCCCAAGAGTTATTCTCGTGAAAGAAAATAAGCTATAAATTTGTCTGAAGCTTCGAAGCTTCTCTACAAGATTGTTCTGCACGGCCATCTTGTAAAGGGCTTCAGTCTAAAAGGGAAGTTCTCTTTAGAAGAGCAGACAATTTGCTCTAACGTTGACTGCCTTTGCACAACTAATGTAAATTGTGCTCTTTTTACTGTTAATAGTTTTATTACTGATAAAGAAAACTGGTCTCCAACACTTCAAGACCACACAGCACACGGGGCAGCAGGCCAATCTGACATGGTATCTTTATCCTGAGTGTTAAGCAGGCGTGATGAGCACAGTAGGGGATTTGGACTCTATTGAAACTGTGTGTCGCAGTGGTTGAGCTGAAACCTAGCAGTGTGCAGTCTGATGGGCAGTTGGAGACTGACAGGATACTGCAATGCAATAGCAACCCTCCCCTCCCCGAGCCTCGGAATACCCTTAGCTAAGGTGACTTTTCTGAGTCACAGCTCAGTAAAATAACCCCAAATAAAATCACTATGCTGTTGTTAGATGCCATGGAGTTGCTTCTGAACCCCGAGGAGCCTATGCATAACAGAACGCACCCCTGGGCCTGCACCATCCTCACAATTGCTTTGTGAGCCAACTGTTGCAGCCTTGTGGCAATCCTTCTCCTAGAGGGTCTTCCTCTTTCCCGTGACTCTCTCTATGCCTGTCCAACACTCCAATTTCACCTCTGAGCAAATGCCTGCTCCTGAAACTTTAAAACAGATCCTCTCCTAAGAGTTTCTTAGCAATAAAAGGCAACACTGTGGACATCCATATCCACTGAATTAGAAAGCAACTTCTTTACTCAGCATGATTCATTTGCAGGGTGTTTTGTTGGACAGGTGAACCCAAGTAAACAATAAACACAGAACAACATTACTGATAAGAGAAAAGGAGAAAAAGTAAATTCAAGTTAAAGATCATGTGTTTTTGGTTAAAACTAAATCACATAAAAATTCATTACAAAAATGCTGAAATCCAAATATATTCAAAACGAAGCAATTTCCCCTTGGCTTGGATGGTCAATAAAAGAATATATGCATTTAAAATAAATAAGTCCTCCAAGCCTTTGCTAGATACAGGCCCACTGGTTATGTCAGTGGTTGCTAAGCAGTGTTGGCTTCTGTAAGGCTAAAGCGCATGAAATTAGCAGGTTTTCAGCAAAGGAGACACTGAATTCAAAATTAGGGAATAATACTTGAAAATTAAGAAAGACCAACTAAGAATTTGTTAATCCTGCTCTGAGAAGGTTAGTGCTGGTGACAATAGTGGCTGAGTATCATGTTTCCCAAGAGCATCTAGCATGGGGGTACTTTTTCCACATCAATATTTTAATTCTATTCTTTATTGTTCTACTCATTTCTATACTTGGCAGTCTAATTATTTTGAATAACTCAAATTAAGTCAGATCCAGAGCCTCCAATGACCCCCACTGAGAGTGAGCTCTATAGGTCCCTTTCTCTAATAGTGGTTAGTGATTTCTAATAGTGGTAATCTCTAATACTGGTAAGTTGGTTTCCAACTTAACAACAGCATTATGTGACAGAGCAAAACTATCTCATAGGGCGTCTTGGCTGAAATATGGATGGAAACAGATCACCGGGTCTTTCTTGAAAAGAGCTAGCTTCAGGGTGAGTTTGAATCTCTGAAAATCTGCTTAGCAGACAATTACATTACCAGCTTTCCTTCCAACAGTATTTTCCCTAAATAACAGCACTCTTCAAAATTTCAGATTCACGGTGTGTCACTGTTACTGGACAGGATTCATGCTGTGGAGACTAATTCAGTAACCCCAAGTCAGAGAATAAACATATCAGAAGTGTTAAAAGGTGGCCCCGGAGGGATTCCAATAGCAAGGCAGGCTGTGTTGATGGAGACCACTTGTCATCAGACACCAGCGTTTCTGTGCTTTTACATGGGATTGGACTCTGAGGGACTTCTGTACTTTCCCAGGTGCTGGTGATGTTGTAGAGTAAGTGTTGGAGTGCTAACTACAAAATCAGTGGATCACACCCACCAACCACTCTGTGCAAGAAAGATGAGGCTGTCAGCTCCCATGAAGATTTATAGTCTTGGAACCCCTTATTAGAGTCTCTATGAGTTAGAATGAAATTGGTGGCAGTAGATTTGGTTTCTTTTTACATTACTCAAGCCCTAAAATAATAAAAAGCAAATAAAACAATAAGAATAAGAATAGCATTTGTGATACACAAGCAACCTTCTTCTTCTTCCCGCAGCGGACCTGTCCGGACAGGGCACACCATAAACCTATCCCTGAGCAAAACAGAAAGCTGTAGAGATTCCATGGAGGCTGGGTGAACAAGGCGAGTACAGCATGAGAGAAGCTCACTATAAACCTGGAGTTGGTTAGGCTCCTGCTGAATGATAGTACTTTAGAGGACTGTATCATTACCCTGGCTTATATTAAACAATAACAGCAACAAGAAAAAAAATCCAAAACCAAAACTATCTTACTGTAACCTGAAACTAGTAAAAGACAGCTTCCTGCTGCCGTGCAGACTCCTGAGAACACGTTGTCCTTACTGACAACTCTTCACAGATCGGACCATCTCAACGCCATACGGGGAATGCTGTCTATCTACCAGTAGTGCCAGCAATGGAAACTTAAAAAAAAGGAACAGGCAAATAACTGAAAGGAGAATTATTGTCGAATTCCATCTTTTGTAGAGAAGAAAAAGGAAGTGTTTTCATTCTGTGAATCAAGGGAAAATGCCAAACACCTCACATCTCCCCTTTCATAATTTTTAACACTATGCTAAAAGTTGTGTCAATGGTGAGAGGCTGGAACCATGCAGCCTTATCACAAAATCAACTCCTTCCTCCACGTTGACCAAGGCTTGAAGCAGATGATAATGCCACAAAATGAGCCAAGAAAAAGAGCCTACAGATGGAATGAATATCTCCATGGTAGAATCTGGGAAATAACAATTTTGTAACCCAAACCCAAGATCTGGCGTAGATAGGCAGCTGCCTACCCCAGTTTCTCCTTTAAGATGACAATATGGGACTAAATAATTAGCCAGGCTACGTTAGATCAACTATTTATGACTCCACTTTGAAACAGAGATGGGGGCTTCAAAGGTTCATGGAACAATGGGATTAAAAGACAATGGACTTTCCCCAAGAACGTTTCAAAGCCCCCGTGCATTGTTAGGTGAGGACTGTGAGCCACAAAACGTGACTCCATATTTAAACATGCTCAGATGGTGTACTATTCAATTCATTGGTACTTTGGGTGTTTTAGATATTTCCATCATAACACTGGCAGAGATCAATTCAATAACTCTATCTAGGTAAGAGTAAAAGGCCAAGGGTCAGCAAGCAGTTTATAATCATATCCATATGGAGCTATGATATTTTGATGAATTTTCTTTTCTTTTGAGAGCTACTGGAACTAGACATGAGCAGACATTCCACATTGTAGAATTCTTAAACGGAGTCAGAGTCAGACATTGACAGGCTTTTCCCCCTTGGCAACGTTAATGTTTGGGGCAGGATACTCTGTCGTGGTGAGCTGCTTGTGCATTGCAATGAGTTCTTCAGTAGCATGGGCCTCTGCACAGCAGATACTCCCCCAATCAGGCTGTGGCAATCAAAAATGTCTGCAGACATCACTAAATGTACCCCAGAGGGATAAAATTCATCGTAGTTGAGAGCCATATGGAACATATTGTATACAAATTATAAAATTTATATATACTCTATATAAAATTACAGAGTTATATTTCATCCCAAATAGACCTTAATCTGTTGGTGTTTTTTAGGTGCTGTTGAGTTGGGTCGAACCAATAGTGACCCTCTAAGTACAATAGAATGAAACACTGCCTGATTCGGTGCAATTCTCCCAATTACTACGTTTGAGCCTATTGTCTCAGCCACTATGAGAATCCATCTTGTTGAGAGTCTTCCTCTTTTTTGCTCCCCCTCTATTTTACCGAGCATGCCCTAACAATTAGAATTTTAAAAATACTTTTAATTTTAGTATTTGATACTGTTTCAGACTCTCCTGAATATGCGTTATGAGCAATGAAGTCCCCAGGGTCAGAGGCGGTGCCAGGGCATGGCATCCCATCAGACTTGATGGGAAAGCACCCGTGAAGGTAAACAAACAGACCCTGAACTGTTCATATGTTTATGTGTGTTTGCATGTGTGTGTGTTGTTGTAGCTATTGTTTTACTTTCTGTTGTTGCTTCGTGGTACTCAGTCTTGTGATAGCAGATAGCATGTCTACCTGGAAGGGATAGGCGGAATAAACAAGCCAGAAGAGAGAACACAGGAAGACAGTTCTAGGGGGACATGGGGATAGGAAAGGTGGGGGGGAAAGGAAGAGGGTGTTAACAAGCCCAGGGACAAGGGAATAACAAGTGATCCAAAATCTGTGTCAAGGAGGGTGTGGGAGGGCTGGATCAAAGGCAATGTAATCGAGAGGAATTCCTAAAACCCAAATGAAGGCAGAACTCGATAGTGGAACAAGAGGAAAGTACAAAGAAACAGAGGAAAGAACTAGGAGAAAAAGGGTGGTCACAGAGATTTTAAATTCAGACATATAAAGATGTAAATATATTTATATACGACGAGGGGGGAATAGATCTATGTATATATATTTATAGGTTTAGTATTAAGGAAACAAATGGACAGTGGGCCCCTGCTCAAGTACTCCCTCAAGACTTTTTCTAACAACTCGGCAGTCTGAGATGCTCACCTGCCTGGCACGATCACTGATGACAATGGGTGCACAAGCAAATGTGGTGAAGAAAGCTGATGGTTACCAAAAGATATAGCACCTGACGTCGCTGAAGACAATGGGTGCACAAGCATATATGGTGAAGAAAGCTGATAGTGCCGAGCTACCAAAATATATAGCACCTGAAGTCTTAAGGACCTGAAGATACACAAACAGCCATCTAGCTGAGAGACAACAAAACCCACATGGAAGAAGCACACCAGCTTGTCCCAACTCGATCACTGAGGACAAAGTGGGTGCATAAGCAAAAGTTGTGAACAAAGCTGATGGTGCCCGGCTATCAAATGATATAGCATCAGGGGTCTTAAAGGCTTGAAGACAATCAGGTGGCCATCTAGCTAGGAAACAACAAAGCCCACACGGAAGAAGCACACCAACCTACCCCGACACGAACGCTGAAAACAAAGCGGGTGCATAGGCAAATGCAGTAAAGAAAGCTAATGGTGCCCAGTTGTTAAAGTATATAGAATCTGGGGTCCCATAGGCTTACAGAAGGGCTGTGGGGAGGTGATGAACCAGGCAGAGTGCAGTGTAGCAACGATGAAACACACAATTTTCCTCTAGTTCTTAAATGCTTCCTCACCTCCACTATCATGATCCCAATTCTACCTTACATAACCAACTGGACTGGAAGATGTACATTGGCACAGATAGGAACTGGAAATACAGGGAATCCAGGACAGATTAACCCCTCAGGATCAGTGAGTGGTGAGAGTGGCAATATCGGGAGGGTGAGGGAGAAAGGGGAAACAGATTACAAGGTCTACATGTAACCTCTCTGGAGGACGGACAGCTGAGAACTGGGTGAGGGAGGCGTTGGATGGTGTAAGATGTGATAAAATAATAATTATTTATAAATTATCAAGGGTTCAGGGGGAGCATAGAGGGAGGGGAAAATGGGGGGCTGATACCAAAGGCTGAAGTAGAAAGCAGATGTTTTGAGAATGATGATGGCAACATACGTACAAATGTGCTGGACACAAATGATGTACCTACAATTGTGAAAAGAGTTGTATGAGCCCCTAATAAAATGATTAAAAAAAAAGAAAAAGAAATGAGCTATTGAACTAATACCTGTGAGGAATGTTCTTATACTTTGGCAAATTTCTTATCCTCATAGATTATAACTGGAACACTTAAACATGCTTAAAAGTGAGAAATTAAAAATTATTGATAAGTCATCTGTCGATGTCACATTGTTATAACCCATCACTATCAAGTTGATTCCCATTCATAATGACCCTATAGGAGAGAGAACTGATTTTTAGAATTTTCAAGCCCATACATCGTTATAAGAACAGATAGTCTCATCTTTCTTCCAAAGATCAACTGATATGTTTGAACCACTGACCCTGAGGTAGCAGCAAGCACCATTAGGGCTCTTGACATTGTTACAGGTAGAGTGCTAATACATGCTGGTATTAATTATTTATGTATTGAAATATGTATCACTCCATATCACCAATCCATGCCATGAAGTAATGTTCTTGTGCTTTAGAAATATACTTCAAAGTGTACTTTCAGATTCTCAATTTGGGTTTCTTATATTCCCAGCCCATGATTTGTTGATGGACTTATTATCCAAAGGATGATAAATTAGATTTACCCAAATAAATGCAATTCTATGAGTTCATCAAGTATTGGAATTAGCCTTAGAGATGATCGGTCAGTTTCTGATTTATGTTTGGGAAGTAACAAACAAAAATGGCGAGTAGAAGAAGTGGAGAAAACAAAATCAGGAAGAAGCAGCAAAGTGGAAAGGGAGCAAGGTGATGTCTTCACTGGAGTGTGGTGGGGTGACAAAACTAAAGACAAAGCTCACAAACTCTAAGTGGCAGGCCTGGGATACATACAGTGTAGGGACTAGGGGAGTCATGGAGTAGTTTACAACTGAGAACAAAGGAGGCACTTCTTATCACCTGAAAAAGCAGGTGAAGATGGGAAAGGGGAAGCAATGGTCAGATATTCACCTAATTCTAGGTTGAGAGATATATCCAGGTGATTAACTTGATTTGCCTTTGTGAGGTGTGTGAGAGATGGGGAGGAGGATCTGCTTACCACATTTTAAACTTTTAAGTTCTGAAAGTGTTTTCTTATGTAATGTTAAAGCTAAAATCAAATAAAACAGAAATAAAGGGAAGGTGCAGCAACTCGTACTATACAAGTCTTTTCCATCGTCAGTCAGTTTGTCATATTCTGGTGGCTTGTGCGCTGCTATCAGGCTGGAAGACATGCCACCACTAGCATTGCAAACCTCAGCAGGGTCATTTAAAGCAGGGGGACAAATTAAAGCTTTCAGACCATGACAGACTAAGAAGAAAGGGGTGGTGATCTATGTCCACAATTTAGCCAGTGAAAACCCTGTGAGTCACAACAGAATGTTGTCTGCTGCGGTCCCGGAGGATGAGCTCCTAGGTGAGCAAGCACTGCATGATGACTATAATGGTGAACTCAACCATGCCAGTGATTATGAAAATGGTGCAGGGCCAGGCAACACGAGGGGGCTTCAAAAAATCCATAGAATGATGGGATTGAAAAATAATAGAATTATTTCAGGAAGATTTTGAAAGCCCTTAAGATTTCATTATGTTGTGCACAGAGCTACCATGAGTCAGATCTGCCTCAAGAGCAATGAACAAAAACAATATACAAGTTTTTCAAATAGTATTTTAAACTCCAGATCTTCCAATCAGTAATTGGTCAGTTTGATCTGAGAGTATCTGGATGGGGTAAGACTATATAATATTTTTAGATTAAGAGCACAAAGTATCCTTCCATTTGAACCGTCCACTTACTGAAAGCTATGCTCTGTTAATGCAAACCAATAAAGATGGGTCAACGCATGAACATCAATCCATCATTAAAAACAAGCTTAAAGATAATTCAAATACTAAAGGGAAGTTGATGTAATTACTTTTTCAAGTATTACTTTAATGAGATTCAAGAATAGATTGGTGACTTTCTTGGTACCAAGCACAGTGCTAAACATTGGAATGAACAATCTTTATTGAAGCAAACCGCCATATCCTTCTACTGTGGAGTGTCTGCTAAGTACAAACTGCAGACCTTTTGGTTCGCAGTCTAGCACCTGACCACTGTGCCAGCATAATTGGTCCTGAGGGTTTATCTGTCCTGGATTCCCTGTGTTTCCAGCTTATTTGTACCAGTGTACATCCTCTGGTTTACCCAGATTTGTAAGGTAGACTTGGGGTCATGAGAGTGGGGGGAGGAAGCATTAAAGAACTAGAGGAAAGTTGTATGTTTTATTGGGTCTCCTTCCTGTGACCCTTCTGTAAGGAGATGTCCAGTTGCCTACAAATGGGCTTTGGATCTTGCTTCCACACTCCCCATCATTCACAATGACATGATTTTTTGTTCTTTGATGCCCGATACCTGATCCTATTAGCATCTCGTGTTCACACAGGCCGGTGTGCTTCTCCCATGTGGACTTTGCTGCTTCTCGGCTAGATGCCCGCTTGTTTATCTTCAAGTTTTTAAGATCTCAGGCGCTATAGCTTTTGATAGCCGGGCACCATCAGATTTCTTCCCCACATTTGCTTATGCACCCACTTTGTCTTCCGCGATCATGTCGGGAAGGTGAGCATCATGGAATGCCAGTTTAATAAAATGAAGTGTTCTTGCATTGAGGGAGTACCTGAGTAGAGACCCAATTTCCATCTGCTACCTTAATGCTAAACCTATAAATATATGCACATAGATCTATTCCCCATTGTCATATATAAATATATTTACATATGTGCATGTCTGTATTTAGACCTCTATAAAGGCCAAGGAATTTTTAAGAAGGCATTTATATTGAGTATATAGCAGTCAGATAGGAGCCCTGGTGGCAATGTGGTTAAAGCACTCAATTGCAAAAAGTTATCAGTTCAAACCCACTAGCTGCTCCACCAGAGAAAGATGTGGCAGGCAATCTGCTTGTGGAGCAGTTCTACTCCATCCTGTAGAGTTGAATTGGGTTGCAGTACGTTTGACTTTTCTTTTTTTGGTATTGCAATCATAATTCTTTTTTAATCACTTTATTGGGGGCTCATACAACAATCATAATTTTTAATTGGCAAGAAATTTTATTTCACATTCACTGTCTGATTCTATAACTATATCACTCATTTCCTAGTTTCTTGGGCCACTAAATGTTTAATCTATTTTCTGAACAGAAAATAACAAAGAGAAAAATATTAAAATAATAATCATCCACTGAGATAGGTATTTGGCATATTCACCCAAAACATATTCTTGCTCATATTTCCCTCCAGTAGCATGTGATTTCTAATGGAGTTGTCCCACATTTTACAATAGAATAATGGGCTTTGCTATTAAACCATTGTAAGATCCTTCGACCCCTCTTTGACAGTCTTTAGTTTTGTCATATTTGTAATGTGATGACTGGAAGTATATGACTTATTTTAATGCTAACCAATTTATTCATAAAATCTCAGCACACACAGAAATATGGATACCCAAACAAACAAAAATCCCCAAACAAAACAGTAAACATAAAAACAATGCTGTAACTGTGACCAAATTTTTTAATTTACATAATGGAAATCTATTTAATTAGCTTATTACCACATATTTGTAATACCATCTCAAATTATTTCACATTCCTGAATGCAAACTATGATGCAGTGATACTTTGGGCAGCCGCAATGTGACATTCCAGATTTGAATAAGTGTTTCATTCACAATTATACACTTGCCACAAGATGAACGGTTCAGACAGCAAAATAATTCTAGTTTAACCTACAAGCAGCGTAATCCAGAAGATAAACCTGCAGGGGAATACCCCAAACACAGGAGAGTGAGACCCAGAACAAACAACCATATTTACGTGAATGAGGGGGAGTGCGGAGTGGAGACGCAAAGCCCATGTGCAGACAATTGAACATCCCCTTACAGAAGAGTCACAAAGAAGAGATGAGCCAGTCAGGGTGCAGTATAGCACCAATGAAACATACAACTTTCCTCTAGTTCTTTAATGCTTCCTTCCCCCCAATATCATGACTGCCAATTATACCTTACAAATCCGGCTAGACCAGAGCATGTACACTGGTACATATAAGAGCTGGAAACACAGGGAATTGAGGACAGATAAACCCCTCAGGACCAATAATGAGAGTAGAAATACCAGGAGGGGAAGGGAAAGGTAGGGGAGAAAGGGAGAACCGCTCACAATGATCTACATTAACCCCCTCCCTAGGGGATGGACAAAAGAAAAGTGGGTGAAGGGAGACATCGGTTAGTGTTAAGACATGAAAAGAAATGATAAATTATCAAGGTTTCATGAAGGAGGCAGGACAAGAGATGGGGGAAAATGAGCTGATACTAACGGCTCAAGTAGAAAGAAAATGTTTTGAACATGATGATGACAACATATGTACAGATGTGCTTGACACAATGGATGCATGTGCGGATTGTGATAAGAGCCCCCAATAAAATGATTTAAAGAAAGAAAGAAAATGGTTACCAGATCCAAGTAGCTTTGGAGCAAAACTCCTTTGGGTGGAAACCTGGGATGTGGTGCTCACCTCACAAACCTCATGAATCAGTTATGCATAATTCGGAAAGCTGAGCTAGTAGGAGATGTTTCTATTAAATGGTATGGTTCATTCGGAAGATAAAGCTGAGAGTAAGGTCTCAGGGTGATACAAGCAAAGGATTAACTACTAACTGAAAGACTAGTGGTTCAAATCCTCTCAGAGGCACCTCCGAAAACAGGCCTGGCAACCTGCAATGAAAACCCTGTGGAGCAGGCAGTTCCATTCTGTAACACATGCAGTTAACATGAGACTGGATTTGCTGGAGGCTTTTTAGAGGTGGAGTGGAGCAGTTATTTCGGGCTAAATACTAGGGTTAGCTTTTCTAATAATTCTGAAATTACTATTGATCACTTCTGTATTCTTTGAAGGAGGCCTGGTGGTAGAGTGGTTATGAATTGGGTGCAATCCATATGGTCTGCAGTTCGAAACCATCAGCAGCTCCATGGGAGAAAGAATAGGCTTTCTACTCCCATAAGCACTTAATCCACCCACAGGGGCAGCTAGTTCTACCCTACCCTGTAGGGTTGATATTAATTGTGAGGCAAACGTGATAACCACTACACTACGGAAACCAGGTTGGGTTGATATTAATTGTGATCCACTCAATAGCAGTGAGTTTTGGGGTTATCTTCCTTGAAAATCATTCATTTATTATAGATTCTGAAACTAATTTGCAAAATACTTTGTTTCATTTGTTTCTATTATTACGTCTACATTATCATTTTCATTCTAAGCATGCCTCCATAACCTCTCTTTTATTTTTATTAGGTTAGATGAAGATTTATCTATTTCATTTCCTTTTTAAAGAAGAGTCCGCTCTTTTATTACTGATTAATTTTTCTAATTTATTACCTTACATTTTAATCTTTATTTTGCTGTCTTCATTTATCCATTGGTGGTATTTTTAACTTTTTTGAGTTAGATATTATAGTAATAATCTCTTTTGTAATAATTAATACCAGACTAGTCCCAAGGCCCTGGAGCTTAAAGATATCACAAATGTTCAACGCTTCCAAGATGCCACTCTGCACCATTCCATTCCACTCTTCTCTTGAGTGTACATCCTACAGCCTTGGGTTCTATGATTCACCACAATGTCCCTTAGAAACATTGAGGAAATGCCTCACCCTCCCTGTGGTGAATGCTCTGCAGTTCGAAATCCAAGGACCGGGTAGAGGTGAGTCAAATGCAGGTACCAGAGCTAGAAGCCCAGAAGGTCTAAAAGCCATAGCAAATCTTGCTTTTTCCTAAGGTCAGTCAGGAAATTGAAGCCTAGGTTTCCAGTTGAGGGACTGTGTGCTAAGACCAGCTTTTATTCCCCACAAAAGATGATGTCTTAAGTCACACCCTCTTCCGAGGTAATGTGAAAGATGCCCTCAAGGAAACAAAGGTTACGCCTCAACCCACAGCCTCCACCAAGGTCAGATCTCAGTCCTAACCGTGCTTGTCTTGCAGCATAGTAGAAAACATCTGTCAAAATGGTGTCATAGCCAGAGGCCTTTAAAGTTCAACCATATGGGGGACGGAGGGAAAACAAGAGGAACTGATACCAAGGGCTCAAGTAGAAAGAAAATGTTTTAGAAATGTTGATGACAGCATATAGACCAGTGTGCTTAATACAACTGAATGATGAATTGTCATAAGATTTGTAAGAGGCCCCAATAAAAATGATTAACAATTTTTTTAAGTTCAGAACTATAATATATCATATAAGGAATCATGTCTAGAAAGGCCATATTAATTGACTAACATATACTTAATTTGGTCATTTTGTTTCTTGATATAGGGGCTTCTGAAAGCTACTTTAGCTTTTTTGATCCCATAGGTTCTGGTCAATAGCATATTCATTTTCTTTCCTAGATTTTCTAAAACATTTTTGGTTTCCTTTATCATTCAAGAATTGTTTTAGCTAGAATAGAAAAATTGACAAGAGTTTTTTTCCTGCCTTAATTCTTAGTTCATTACAATGAGCTCAGAGAATGCTGGGTGTGTTCATTTTGCCTTGTATAATTCACTGAAGTTTTCTTTCATATCCTATTTTTATAAGTCTTATATTGGGCATTTACAAAGGTTTGCTCTTAGTTTTGGGGAAAAGATGAGGTTTTCTACGCCCATAAAGAGGTACAGTCTCAGAAACCCACAGGGCAGTTCTGCTCTGTCCTGTACGATTGCTATGAGTCAGAATGGACTCCAAGGCAGTGAGGTTTGTTTCGTTTTTGTCTTTTACTCTTAGTATTCAGGACAGAAAATTTAACATCTGTCAAATAAATGTTTTATTTTTAAAGTTTGAGTTTTTTTTCCTTCTTATATTTTTAGTCCACTAGAGCTCATGAATTAAGAGATGTGAATTAACATTTCTTACTGTTCTCAAAAAATGATTCCTGGTCACGACACACGGAATCCAGGAACAGGTATGGGCATTGGGAAACCGGACGGGCAGGGGGAAGGTGGGGAAAGGAGAGGGGGAAGGTGGAACCCATCGCAGTGATGGACACATAATCACATCCCCACCCCACCTTCTAGGAGGACGAACAACAGAAACCTTGGGGGAAGGGAGACAGTGGTCGGTGTAAGATATGAAAATAATAATAATTTATCAAGGGGTCACAAGGGTGAGGCAGGAGGAGGGAAATAAGAGGAGCAGATACCAAAGGCTCAATAGAAAGTAAATGTCTAGAAATGAATGATGGCAACATATATAAAAATATGCTTGATACAATTGATGTATGGATTGTAATAAGAGTTGTAGGAGCCCTGAATAAAATCTTTTAGTAAAACATAAGCGCCCCTGCAAAAAATTCCTTTTCACATTTCCTATGGTTTTTGCCTTAGAATTAGTAATGCTATATTACTATTAGGCACCATTCTTTGCCTTACTTAAAGGATTTTTCTCTAAATGAAATCTTACGTGATATTAAACACGTAATTCCTATTTTTATTTGCATTTTCCTGTTAGCTTTGATCATGTTCTCAGCTTCCTCTATCTAAACTTATTTTCTTTTAGACATGCTTCTTAATGTATCATATAGGCAAAGTTTGCTCAGTAATTCAATCCAAGAGTCAAAACCTTACTGTTATCAAGTTGTTTCAGACTCAAGGCAAATCCTACAAGACAGTGCAGAACTTCCATTTTGGTTTTCAAGGCTATTATATCTTTATAGGAGGTGACAGCCTCATTTTCCCCAGAAGGGCAGGTGGTGGATTCCAACTCCTGACCTTGTAGCTAGCAGTCCAATACATAGCTTAGTATGCCAGAAAGCCTCCTCTACAGTGAGTTTAGTTCCTCTTTACTTGTTGACATGGTCAACATTGATCTTACTTTTCTAACTTTATTTTATGCTGTACTTAAAAATTTATTTTTGCTTCTTAATCTTGTGCTTTGTTTTGTGTGCTGTTTGTACTTTTGTATCTTTGAATGTGCATATATGCTCTCATCACTCAAAAGGTTTGTAGTCTTGCTCTAGTAGTGACTTTCACAATACAGCTTTTAATTTAAATGTAGACAGCATCTAGAAGTAATCACAAGTGTATTTTGTGTTCTCTTACTGCCAAGTTCCTTCAGTCGTGGCTGTGTGATTGTTCACTGGGCCCATGACAAAGCACATGTTTTTATTTTTGTTCTCCTAGTGCAGTTGAGTGATTTACTAAAAGAGAAGGGGGATGCCATTTGCTCTGTCATTTTAAAAGCAGAAATGTAGAACAGTTTGGTTTTTTTTAACCTTTTCTAGTCATATCTTATGCCCTGGGCTTCGGCTCTCTAGCCAAAGACTATGCTGTACTCTTCTCTGCAGATAGATGTCCTGATTAGTACTAGGCTCTTGTCCTGAATTCTCTGAAGGAGGAAGACAAATTCAGATCTGGCTCTTGGAAATTCCTCTTTTTTAAAAAAAGATTATTTTTTAAACATTTTATTAGGGGCTCATACAACTCTTATCGCAACCCATACATATACATACATCAATTGTATAAAGCACATCTGTACATTCTTTGCCCTAATCATTTTCAAAGCATTTGATCTCCACTTAAGCCCTCTGCATCAGGTCCTCTTTCCCCCCCTCTTCTTCCCCACTCCCCCCTCCCTCATGAACCCTTGATAATTTATAGATTGTTATTTTGTCATATCTTGCCCTATCCGGCGTCTCCCTTTACCCCCTTTTCTGTTGTCCATCCCCCAGGGAGGAGGTCACATGTAGATCCTTGTAATCAGATCCCCCTTTCCAACCCACTTATCCTCTACTCTCCCAGCATCGCCCCTCACACCCCTGGTCCTGAAGGTATCATCCACCCTGGGTTCCCTGTGCCTCCAGCTCCCATATGCACCAGTGTACAGCCTCTGCCCCATCCAGTCCTGCAAGGTAGAATTGCAATAACACAAGCTTGCTTGCTGAAAGTGAGGAGGACTTGAAGACCTTGGTGCTGAAGATCAAGGACTGCAGCCCTCAGTATTAATGACAATGGAGCATAAAGAAAATCCACAGCCTCGCAACTGGACTAATAGGTAACATCATAGTAAATGGAGAAAAGATTAAAGTTTTCAAGAATTTTGTCTTACTTGAATACATAATCAATACTCATGAAAGTAGTAGTCAAGAGATCAAATGACACATCGCATTGGGTAATCTGCTGCACAAGACCTCTTTAGAGTGTTGCCAAGAAAGGATATCACTTTGAGGATGAAGGTCTGTCTGACCCAAACCATGGTATTTTCAATTATCTCATAAGCACATGAAAGTTGTACAGCAATTAAGGAAGACTGAAGAAGAGTCGATGCATTTGAATTATGGTACTGGCAAAGCATGTTTAAAGGAGCATGGACTGCCAAGAACAGACAAATCTGTCTTGGAAGAAGTATAGTCAGAATGTTCCTTGGAAGCGAGGATGGCAAGATTCAATCTCATGTACTTTGGAAAATAATCAGGAGAGACCACCCCCCGGAAAAGGACGCTATTCTTGGTAAAGTGGAGGGCAGTGAAAAGAGAAAGACCGTCCACAAGATGAATTGACACAGTGGGTGCAACGACGTGCTGCAGCATAACAATTATAAGGATGATGCAGGATCCGGTGACGTTCACGCTGCTGTGCATAAGGTGGGTCCTTATGAGTCGGAACCAACCAGATGGCACTAACACCAATTCAAGCTTGTGTTAAATTTTAAGTTAAACCAATAGCTATACTATATTATAATGCTCAATTGTTAATATTTCTTACTATGTGCAATCCTCAGCACTGAACCAATAGATAACATCTTGATAAATGGAGAAATGGTTGAGGTTGTCAAGGATTTCATCCATATCAATGCTCATGGAAGCAGCAGACAAGAGATAAAAAGATGTGTTGCATTAGGTAAATCTGCTGTGCAAGATCTCTAATGTGTTGCATTAGGTAAATCTGCTGTGCAGGATGTTAACTCTGAGGACTAAGGTGTGCCGGACCTCATTTTTCGATTGTCCCATATGCATGTGAAAGCTGGACACTGAATACAGAAGACCAGAGAAGAATCGATGCACTTGAATTATGATGCTGGAGAAGAATATTGACAGTACCATGGACTGCTAAAAGCTAAACCAATCTGTCTCGGAAGAAGTACAGTCAGAGTGCTCCTTAGAGGGAAGGAAGGTAAGACTTCACCTTACATGTTGTGTATATGTCGTCAAGAGAGGCAGTCCTTGGATAAGCACATGACGTTTGGTAGAGGGACAGTGAGAAAGAGGAAGACCCTCATGGAGATGAACTGATACTGAGACTGCAGCTTGCTCAAGCACAAGAACAATTGTGAGGATGGCAGAGGACCGAGTAATGTTTCGTTCTGCCGTGCATAAAGTCACTGTGGGTTGGAAACAACTTGAAGGCATCTACCAACTTCTTGAATTAGAAGAAAAATTTTTTAATTAAAAATTGTGTTTCACTCATGATAATCTAAAGCTGAATTTAGGTTTGCTCATAATCCCTATGAGAACAGGCTATTATCATTTTATAGATTGGGAAAGACCATACATTTAGAAGTCAACAATATTATCATTCTAGATTGGAGGCAGTGGATTCAGAGAATAAAAGGCTGTGGCTTTTGAATTCCAACCAAGGCACAGCACCCAAACTGAGACGATAAAATGCCTGGCTTCATACAGGCAGCAGTTTGCCCAAGTCAAGCCATATGCCACTAGAATTAAAGAGTAGGTAGTTCTCTACAGAGCCAGAGGGATTCCTATAAGCCTCTTGTAAGGCCTTGTGCCCCACCTGTCCTTGTGTGTGTGACTAAATCTTGTAAAATTACAAACTCTACCAATCCTAAGAAATAGTGAATAAGGTTTTTAAAAGGGAACACAAATGAATGATATGGTCAGCACATGAACAACAGAAAAGAAAGAAAGAAAGAAAGAAAGAAAGAAAGAAAGAAAGAAAGAAAGAAAGAAAACTCACTGCTGTTGACTTAATTCCGATTCCAGATCTGCCCCATAGGGCTTACAAGGCTGTGATCCTTATCAGAGCACACTGCTCCTACCTCTTTCTCCTGCAGAGGGGCTGGTCAGTCCGAATGCCAACCGTTCTGTTAACAATCAAGTTCTTCACCACTGTGCCACTGCGGCACACTTCATCAAACAAAGGGTCAAATCCATTTAGGGCAAATTATTATACAGCAAAATTTATTACATTGAGAAGCTCAGTGTTTTTAATAACACGAATATTTCTGCCAGATAATGACCCATATCTTAAGTTATATTACAGATGCAGTTAAAATAAAAGTATATTTAATGAGTAATCCAGAAAATGCATTCTAAAAGGAAAAACTCTTCTTCTGAGACACAGCCCTCATTGCTTCCAGCGTTCAGTCTTCAACCATAGGCCTCCTGAGCACTTGCTGTCTCAATAAAGCAGGAATCACACTGAATGTTCACAAAAATAGAGTTAAATGTTTTCATACTTTCCTTCAAGAGACCATAAAAGTCCAGCAAGATAAATGGACTGATTAATATTTTTTTTAAACAACAATGTAAAAGTATGTTTAACTGGCTAATCTACTGGCCAAAGACAAGAGGAACTATCTCATTTCACACAGGTCCTACCAGAGATATGCATATCTCCTGCACCATTTGGCATCTCTCACAAAAATGCTTACCACAAGAAACTCTATGACACCGGTGATGGTTAGATTTTATGCCAACTTGCACCTGAATGAAGTATAAGGGTAGAGCCCAGACTATCAATCAGGTCACAGCCTGATCATACCTCCCTGGGGGTGTTGCCTTTTTATTATAGAGACACGCGGAACCTCCCTCTCCTTCTTGTCCTTTGCCTCCCCCCCACCCCCCTGCCTCGTTCTCTCTTTGACTTTCTTCTTGCTTGGATTCTGTGTCTGCCTCTAAGGGTGGTTCCATTAGGTCGCAATGCTGGGAGCTGTCAGCGCCCTCCCATGCTCCCATCAACGCCGAATCCAAGTGACTCTGCACCTACTGGCTCGTGGTCTTCCTGCGTCCTGCTTCACTTTTCTATGTCACTGGCCTGTAGCTCCGTGAATTTAACTGATAAATAAAAAACTATAATGGATCATTATGAATATACAAAGGGAATTACACAACAAAATACAAAATGGGCTTGATGAGGGATAATAACTTCATATAAAAGAAGAACTGGACTTGTCTGTCATTTAGGGTCTATATTGGCCACCTTTGATTACAAACTCTGTTACTCTGTTAATTTGACAATCGACTCTTTTTAAAAACAGTGTACCCAGTTGAGATAGAACTTTTGGTCTCTACTCCTTAGGAACAAAAATGAAGGAAGCCAAAGTCTCAGAGAAGAAACTAGTCTACAGGTTTAATAGTCTACCTACAGAAGCCAAGACCTCATCTATCCTGAGACTAGAAGGTCTAGATCAGCGGTTCTCAACCTGTCAGCTGATTCATAACAGTAGCAAAATTACAGTGACGAAGTAGCAACGAATATAATGTTATGGTTGGGGGTCCCCACACATGAGGAACAGTCTGAAAGAGTCGCCACCTTAGGAAGGTTGAGAGCCTCTGCTCTAGATGCTGCCCAGCTATCACTACACAAAGACAGGCCCTTATGGAGTAGGAGAGAAACGTATCAATTAGGTCACAGCCTGATCATGCCTCCTTTTTATAAGAAAGATACTATCTTATAAAATATACTTTTTGCAAGATATGACTAAATAATAATTTATAAATTATCAAGGGCTCATGAGGGAGGGGGGAGTGGGGAGGGAGGGGAAAAAGAGGACCTGATGCAAAGGGCTTAAGTGGAGAGCAAATGCTTTGAAAATGATGAGGGCAATGAATGTACAGATGTGCTTTATATAATTGATGTATGTATGGATTGTGATAAGAGTTGTATGAGCTCCTAATAAAATGTTTTAAAAAACAAAACAAAATTTAAAAATACACTTTTTATAAGAAATAATCTGATTCTCTCTCTCTCTCTTTCTCTCTCTCTCTCTGTCTTTCTCGCTCTCTCTCCCCCTGCATGTATATATGTGTGTGTGTTTGTGTGTGTCTCTCCCTCTTTCCTTCCCTCCCTCTCTCTCTTTACCTTCCTCCTTGCTAGGATTCTGTGTGTTTCTCCAAGAGTGGCCCCATGTGGGCTGCCCTGATTCTGAGATGCTCTATAAATCTTGAACTCAAATAACCCTGAGATCACGTTTTAGTGAAATAACAGGTTAGCACACAAAATAAAGTATATCACCCCAACTCAAGCCAGTTTCTTCACCTGCCTCACATCCATGTGGAAGAATTGATGCTCTTTAATTATGGTGTTGTTGAAGAATATTAAATATACCACAGACTAAAAGAAGAACAGAACTCTTTATTGGAAGAAGTGCAATCAAAATGCTCCTTAGAAGAAAGGATGGTAAGACTGGGTCCCACATCCTTGGGACACGTTAGCAGGAAGAGAGCAGTCCCTGGCTAAGAACATCTTACTTAGTAATGTAGAAGGTTAATGAAAAAGAGAGCGACCTTGGACAAGATGGATTGACAAGGTGGCTGTAACAATAAGCTCAACCGTAGGAACAATTGTGAGGACGTCTGTCGGACAGACAGTGTGTTGTTCAGCTGTACATAGACTGTTGCTATAGGCCAGAACCACCTTGAAGGCACCTAATAACAATCCATGAGTTTGGTGCTCTATTTCAAAAGCAACTTCTGAGACCAAAAGATCAACAGTTGTTCTAAAGCAAAGAAGAGATGAAAGGGCAACAAGGAAACTACTGTACTGAAAAAAAAAAAAAGAACAACCAGAATGCATTTTGAGAGGATTCTGACAATATAACTAGCATCTCTGAACAGTTTGTACAGAAACTTCTATATAGGAACTAAATTTCCTGTGTAAATTTTCACTAAAAACATCAACACCATAAAATAATATGTAACAATGTAAAACCTTCTGTCTTGGAGTCGATTCTGACTCATAGTCACCCCACATAGGGAGCCCAAGATTGTAAATCTTCACAGGAGTGGTCAGTTTCATCGTTTTCCTGTGCTATGGCTTGTGGGTTTCATCATCACCCTTCAGTTAGCAGTCCAATACCTAACCCCCAGTGCCACCATCAAAATCAAACTCACTGCCAACTAGTTGATTCTGACTCAAATCAACCCTTAGAGGCCAGTGCCACCCTTAGGGCTGCCAATGCTGCAAGTCTGTACAGGAGCATATTGCTTCCCCTTTCTCCCAGTCAATGGCAGACACTAGTCTAAAAATTCCTCTGCAGACTCATGCAGCCACTCACAATGATGCTGAATGCAGGAAGATCACAGGCCAGTGGGTGGAAAGTCTTGTGGATCCAGTGGAGGTGGAACCATCTCACCACTGGCATGAGTCTCCGCATGGCTCTTCCACAGGAAGGTGAAGCACAGAGAGTGTCCCACTGCCAGGGAGGGATGAAGTTCCCAGAATCCATATGAGAAGGTCTCACCCACTAGGAGGCACAATCAGGCTGCGACTTGATTGACAGGCTAAACTCCACCCCTTTACTCTATCAACTTGATATGAAATTGTGTAACTACTACACTAATGCTTAACTCAGTGTGCCTCTCGGTCTCCTTTTAAAAATGTAGAAAGCTATGATATATACCTTAAGGTTGAATTCTTTCAACACAGATATTTTCATCATAGATAACAGATGTTTGTGAAAGTGTAATTTTAGTCTGCTATTTAGTTCTTGATTCTAGAAGTTAACACTAATTTTAACATTCCAAGGTCGTTAAATAATAATTAAAATATCCAGTAGCTAGAGACCAGGAAGGGCACCTGGGTGGGCTAGATCATCATGAGGGTGGTTCGGAGAAAAAGGGAAAGGTTATACTTAGTAGATGAAGGAAACACTTCCTCTTCCACAGGTGATAGCAATAAAAGTTTCTGTGCCAAATGGAATTGGTAATGAGAAAGAATGGTCCATTTAATCAAACGACCAACTATAACAAGAACTAGAGATTTCCCCCATATCTTTGTTTACCTATTCATCCTTTCCCCCTTTTAGTGGTGCTTGAGAAAGCTTGACAAAACAACAGTTGGAGACTTTCAAAGAACACTTAAAAGTTTTCATTACCTTTTTTTGTTTTGGATTTCTATTTTAATTTACATAGTTTTGCCCACCATTTCCAAAGAACATACTTCTTCATGAGATTGGAGAAGGAAGAGGGAAGAATGAGCCATGGAAGTAAGGGCATTAAAGCCTTCAGAGTGACAACTACTCTGTGTTATTTATCAGCTAAAGGGAGAATGAACTCAGGAGTAAAGATAACAGAATATGAAAAATCAATATTATAAAAGTCGAATTCTCTAGAGCAGACAGATTTAGAGAAACAGCCATTGAGGTGCCTGCAACTATTAAACCTTTAGGATCTAATGGCCCAGTTTTCTTAACCTATCATTTTCTAAACACCTCCAAAATACAGCTATTGCTGTCAGATTAGTTCCAATTCATAGAGACTCTGTAGGACAGAGTGCAACTGGCCCATATAGTGCCCAAGGCCATAAACTCTGTGAAAGAAGACTGTCACATCTTTTTTTCTATGGAGCAGCTAACGGAGGATTAGAACCAACAACCTTTCAGTTAGCAATGCTTAACTACCATGCCACCAAGGCTCCTTTAATTCTGACGACACATTTATTTTTGCTGCCGCCTGAAAGAACAAATTATCCAGAGAGCAGCATCAAGAGCACAGAGAAACATCGCATCTATCTTCGTGTCTAAATAAGATCCCTAAAAGCAAACCATGAAACAAATTTTGGATAATCCTAATATAATTTCAAACAGTCCAAAAACTCAGATGTGCATCTCCTTATAAATAGATGTGGGAACATTGCTTATTACCACTATTCCCAAATGGTGAGGACAACTTCCAACTTCATTCTCCAACACAGATAAACACACATCATAATGGCTAGATATAAGGTAATTGGCAAAAACTGCACAAGGTATGTGAACTATAAAAATTTCCACTTTCGAGCACAGTCATTTGTCTCACTAAATCTTTAGCAGACTGCTTGCTGACAGTGAATTTGGTACAAAAGAAAGAAGAATACTTAAAAGGCGTTAGTGAGGAGAAACTAGCAATTATGACAGCAGTTTGGCGGGTTTTTTTGGTTACTGTTGTTGCTAATTATTTGGAGATCCTCTTTCCAAATGGTACTCATTTTGGAACCTGTATGATAGCACATTGCTCTGCTCCTATAGCTCCTCCTGTCTATTTCTAAAAAATAAAGACATTAATAGCTTCTAAAGTTTCCTATTTGGGGAGACAAGGAGATGCACATTACATTTTGGAGTGTTTGATTTATATTAGGATTATTACGTTAACTTTAAAATATTCATATGGCTTTCTCCTTCATAAAAACCCAGGGCCACTGAGTCAATTTTGACTCAACAAACTTGTCAACCACAGGAGAACTACCTATAGGGCTTCTGAGGCTGCAAATCCTCATGGAAGCAATCCACCTCAATATTCTCCTGCAGAGCCAGTTGTTCTAACAGTCAACCTTTGGCTAGTAGGCAGCGCCTCAACCTCAGAGCCCGGGGAGCTCCTCTCTTCTTCATCAGTGCCTAGAAAATGACTGGCAAAAGAAGGCGATGGTAACATAAAATGGAAGACACAGTGGAAGGAGACAAGTGCATTCTGGCTGGGTGGGGACAGCCATAAAAGCCGAGTTTCCTTAATTTCAGGGCACTTGCCTCTGGTGGATGGTGCCTGATCTGGGCCATGATCTGCTTTCTCCACCAGCTATCAACTGTTTCAGAACACGCTCAGCATTTCCATATGGAGGAAGGAACAAACAAACCAACAAACCCAAACCCAAATAATGCCTAGATCTACGTGCACTAAGGATTAAAAATGTTAACTGAAGCTTCAGGAGAGGCAAAATTTTCATATAGAAACCATCTCACTATCACTTTGTTATCACATCTCAATATTCAGTAACATAATGCACATTTCCCAAGAAGATGGTGATGACACTCTGAACCAACCATCCCCAATTGTGGTCACCACTGTATGGCAGTGTTTAGAGGAGAGGTCATGAGATGTAGCTTGACGGAACAAAATGAATGCTTTCAGTGATGTGCGTCAGGGCACACATGTTTGTTCACTGAGTTGACAAAGGCTGTCATGCAGCCTTCCTGATTCAGAGGTGGCTTCTTTTGGGCAGCAGCCACTCGTTTTATACACTTCAACAACAGCCTGCAACAAATAGCCAACCACAGAAAGAAATCAGAGGTAAAGTAAACATTCAAAAAATGGAATACAAATATTCTTTATAGTTTTGCTGTAATGTAATGTAAAAGCAGTGTTCAACCAGTTAAACACAAATCCATTGCTACAAATATAGAGGTCTTGGAGGAAATTTTTTCTATATTAATTCCTACAAGATTTGCGAGGGGCAATATAAAATTGTATTTGCCCACGCTGGGAGAATGCATAGATGTCCACTTCAGCAGAGTATGTAGCAACTGAGCTGAAAACTATTACTGCCATGTGACAGGAGCCACCAACGAATGGCTCTCCTCCTCCACTGCTCTTCCTGTTCATGGAGTGCACAATTAGATGTTCTCTTTGCATCCCCTTTTCATGGACTTTCAGTCCCCTGTTTTCATTTTGCTTCCCATTAGTCAGCCTCCCTAACTCATCCTCTTGGCCACTCTGCTGCTTGCCAATCTCCCAGGACCTGTGGCATGCTGAGGTCAGTAGCTACCGGCTCTGGAGAAGTGATATCACCTATTCAAAAAGGATGTGACCTAGTTGGCAAGTTGAAACTACCTGTGGTGGCAAAAGAACCAGGTAAAAGGGGGAAAAGTTACAAATTTTGGAACTCTCAAATCTCCTACTTCCCTAAGTACTAGAACACTATTTCCAAGCCCTGCTGTACTTCATTACTCAGAGTCAAGTAACTATGTGCTTTCTTCATGTTTACATTTGAGTTGATGAGTATTTTAAAAGAAACTAAAAACATGGTGATTTTTTCCTACCATGAATTCTTGATCTGCAACATAGTGTTGCACTTTTGATGGATGTTTTTCCAGTCAGTTCTTCATTCTCTATAATGCTATTTTAAAAGTCTTTTCATTTCCTCAGAGCTCTTCTTCCACTATATCTTATTCACTCCAGATACTATTGAACAGAAATAACAGAAAGCTTCAGATAGGCTATCCTCGGTTTTCTCCTCATCTAGCTGCACATTGGACTTATCTCCATCCCTCTTCGATCACTCCTTCCTGCTATAATGGAAGAGGCCTATTCTTTGTGGCTAGTCTCTTAACTCATTAAAAGCCTCTCTATGTTGATATATTCCTGTTTCTTTACTTATCTTCAAATTCTTTCTTTCTGTGGGCATTTCATTCATACTGGGAGATGAAGTGGTTTAGCTCCTGGTTATTAAGTTTCATTACTTTCTGAGCTATAGCCATACAAGCCTTCTAGTTTTCAAAACATACTATACCTTATCTCACTTTGTAGCCTTTATAACATTGCTCCTTCAGTTTGTAAACTCAGTTCAAGAAAGCTTCCCTGTTATCATTGAGTCGAATTGTGTTCCTTTATATTTTAGCTCTTGTAAATTCTTATTCTGTCCATTCTGAGCACTTATCTCATTTTGTATTCATACATTTATTAAGGTGTTTATCTAATCAATGTTTTCTCAAAGTGGCGCAAACCACATGAATTCAGGGAGCTTACCTGTTTACGCTCACCCCTGTAGCCTCTGAGTCTAGCTCAGTGCTTGGCCTACAGTAAATGTTCAACAAGTAAATTGAGGTTTATTGAATTTTTTAGCATTTAAAGACTTAAATCTTCCCACCCACCCAAACTCTATCTCAAGCTCACATCATCTTACCTCACTACAGCTTATTGCCAGCTGTCTCCTCCATGTCCCATTTCACTCCCCACCCCATATTAAACATCTTTGAAAAAATAATTATATCATCTTCCTTTATCCATTTCCTCATCTCCTATTTATTGTTTGAATTATTGGCTTTTAGAAATCATTACTCCATGAAACAGATCTCATTAAAACCATCAAGGATGACAGTGCAATAGCCATTTTTCATTCCTCAATATTTAAAGTAAGCACCTTTTCCCTTAGGATTCTTATTCCATACTTTTTTAGACTTACGCCTCCCTTCTAATTCTCACCAGATTCTTTGTTCAACCTATATTTTATCTGTTAATATGCTTATTCTCAATTATCTCTGCTCCTTTTACATACTCCTCTGGAAAAAAATGTTCAACTCCCATGGTTGCAATGCTGAGAGCTTCCAAATGCTAACTTTTAGCCTGGATCTTGCTTAAATATCCACTTGTCCGGTGGTGAAGTGGGTTGAATATTTGGCTGCTAGCCAAAAGGTAAGCAGTTTGAAACCATCAGCTGCTTTCTACTTCTATAAGGAGTAACAGTCTTGGAAACCCACAGGGCTAGTCTACCCTGTCCCATAGGGTCTCCAGGAGTCAGCATCAACTTGATGACAGTGAGTTTTTGGTTTGCTTTATTGTATACACCACTCCTCAATTATCCACATAGTCAGCTTCCAAAGACCAAGGCATTATGCAAAAATTAGCATTATGCAAAAAAAGGAGGAATACCATCTCAGACCACAAAATGGAAGATGAGGACATTCTTATATAACCACCAAATAGCATCATAAATTGTCGACCATTGAGAACCAAGGCTTAGCCAAGTTGACACATAACCTTAATCATCAGAGTCAGTGTTACTCTCACCTAGCATCTTGACACCCACATCTGTTACTGCCAGACATGCATCATTAAAGGCTCCAAGTAGCAGTTGTTTTAGTTTTACTATTGTTGTAGATACAAAATGTCAGAAAACAAGATACTTGCTAAGTAAGGAGTAAATGTATTTCTTTCTACTCAGATATGAGCTTATGGATATGTGCCACAAATTTAACATGTCCCAAACTTAATATCTTCTTCTTCTTTAAAAAATGATTTACTTATTTTAAAAATCATACATCCATTGTGTCAAGCACATTTGTACATATGTTACCATCCATCATTTTCAAAACATTTTCTTTCTACTTGAGCCCTTGGTACTAGCTTATCCTACTGCTTCCCTCAAGAATCCTTGATAATTTATAAATTATTATTTTTTTCATGTCTTACATTGACCATTGTCTCCCTTCATCCACTTTTCTGTTGCCCATCCATATGGGAAAGGGGTTATATGTAGATCATTGTGATCGGTTCTTCCTTTTTCCCCTCCACCTTCTCCTTCCCCCCTCCTGATATCACTATTCTCATTTTTGGTCCTCAGGGGTTTATCTGTTCTGGATTTCCTATTTCCAGCTCTTAGCTGTACCAATGTACATGCCCTGGTCTACCTGGATTTGTAAGGTAGAATTGGGGTCATGAAGGCAGCATTAAAGAACTAGTGGAAAGTTGTATGCTTCGTTGATGCTATACTGTATACTCAGTCTCTTTCTTGTGACCCTTCTGAGACGGGGGTGTCTAATTATCTACAGAGGGACTTTGGGTCTCCCCTCTGCCCTCGTGCTCATTCACATTGATAAGATTTTTTTTTGCTCTGGGTCTTTGATGCCTCATACCTGGTCCCATTAACACTTCATGATAACACAGGCTGGTGTGCTTCTTCCGTGTGGATTTTGTTGCTTCTCAGCTAGATGGCCACTTGTTGATCTTCAAGCCTTTAAGACCCTAGACACTGTATCTTTTGATAGCTGGGCACCATCAGCTTCCTTCACATTTCCTTATGCACTCATTTGTCTTCCGTGATTGTGTCAGGAAGGTGAGTATCATGGAATGCCGGGTTATTAGAACAAAGTGTACTTGTGTTGAGGAACTACTTGAATAGAGTCCCAATGTCCGTCTGCTACCTTAATACTTAACATATAATCATATGTACATAGATCTATTTCCCTATCATTATATAAAAATATATTTACATATATGCATGCCTATATTTAGGCCTCTATAAATGTCCTTTGCCTCCTAGTTGTTTCCTCTATTTACTTTTACTTTTCTCTTGGCCTACTCTCATGTTTGGCCTTCATTCAGGTTTTGGTAATTCTTCTCAGCTACATTGCCCTTGATCAAGCTCCACCAGGCATCTTACGCCTTCCTTGCCATTGATTTTTAGGTCACTTGTTATTCCCTTGTCCCTGGGTTTCTTGGCACCCTCTTCCTTTCCCCTGCCTCCCCATGTCCCGTGTCCCCCCAGAACCACTGGTCCAGTTGTTTTCTCCTCTAGACAGTTTACCCCATTTATCTTATCACGATAGACATGCAAAAACCAATAACAAGCACAAAACAAATCAAAGTAAAACAACAATAACAACAAAGAAAAGCCTATAAATTGTTCCAGGTCTGTTTGTTGACCTTTATGAGTGCTTTCTGGTAGAGTCTGATGGGGTGCCACACCCTGGCCCAAATATATTTTTGGCATTCTTCGGGGATTTCATTGCTTTGTTCCCCTTGCTGCTGTGATGCTTCACCCTGGTGTGGAGGGGTCAGATCGGGTACAGCTCCTGCACCGTGTCTCCAGTATTGTTTCCCGTAGGGCTATGGGTTAGTGAGGGACGTCTTGTCTTGTGGTGGGGCTGATGCTCTGATCCTCTCTGTGAACTGGCTGCTCTAAGCCAGAATATCATCCTCAGGGCTTGGTGGGCCAGGATGTGTTCCACTCTTTTCTTTATCTCTCATTCCCTCTTTGTTTGCTCCTGTGTGCTCTGATCAGACACTCCCTTCCCCCTGAGCTATAGCTTCAGTGCTGTCCTCTGTAGTTCATGCTTGGGGGAGCGGTGTGTGTAAACTTAATATCTTCTACCTTTCTACTTTGTTCTCCTTTTTTTGTTTCATATCTCACTGTAGTTACCACCAAGCTGCCAAGAAAAATTCTGAGTATCTTTACTTGCTCTCGTTCCCTGTCCCAATGCTCATATTGAATCACAAGCCCGGTTAATTCTATCTCTGAATACCTCTGGGATCTGTTCACATCTCCTCATCTCATACAAATACTCTAGTCACTTCTCACCTGAATTATTGCAACAGCCTTTGAAACGGTCTGTCAGCAGTATCTAATCTTACTCCTTTCAATCCGCTCTCCACACAGCAGCCAGAATGACATTCCCAACACACCAATCTGATCACGCCTGTCTTATTTAAAACTACTCTGGCCTCGGGACACAATCAGAATTGCTTACTATGGCTTACATGGCTCTGCACAGGCTGTCTGACTTGCGCTTATCTTTTCTGTATCCTCTCTTATCCACTTCCCTCACTTCTGCTCTCTCCTTGTACCTGACTGCCCAGTCACGAACTCGTGCAAATCCATGCTTTCTTATCTCTGCGTCTCTGAATATTCTCTGTATGGACTATCCTGTCCTACTTTATATATCTCTTGCTAAGTCCCCCTGCATGGTTCCCGGCACACAACTATTATTGTTATTAGTTGCTCTTGAGTCAAATCTGACTCTTGGCGATCTCATGTGTGTTAAAGAGAATTGTGCTGCATAGGGTTTTCAAGGCTGTGATCTTTTGGAAGTAAGTCAACAAGCCTGTCTTCTGAGGTGCCTCTGGGAGATTTTGAACTGCCAATCTGGTATTTAGTAGATCAGTGCTTAACCATGTGTGCTAAGCAGGGAATCTTGGCACATAACAGGGGCTCAATAATGACCCATTTAAAAAATTCCTTCTTTTTAAAGTTTAGTTTAAGTTTTGTCACTTTAATTTTGCTCTAATTATTTACTAATAAAAATGAAGAATAGGATAATCTATGTGATTAAACATTCCACTATGAAGACCTCCCAACAAAATATTTGGGGTGAAAGTACTATGAACTTTTATAATTGTCCATCATAAATGTGGGGCTTACAATATTATTCAAAATAAAAATCCACTTCAAAAAAGAAAAATAAAGGACTTGATTTCCAGCTTTTTGTGAGAAAGGTTTACATGGTTAAAGACTTAGGTGGCTATAATACTCTTATAAAACTATGGGTTCTATATCCTTTATTATTTTCTTTGTATCACAATAATGTCAACTAAATATTTCATTGTATTTGAGTAACTCTATTTTAAAAATCTTTCATCATACAACAGATATACCACTAATTGAATCAACCAGATGCATAAAATAGTAATTTGAATTATAGAAAACATTTACTACCTGGTAGTTTTTGACCAACAAAAATGGTAATTTTGCCAACTCAACTAATATATGTAAATTACAATATTTACATAAAACAAAAATTTGTTTTTTTTAAAAAGAAGTCAGACAATCAGGTCAAGAATAATTATAGTGAAGACAAATGAGTACATAGCCAAATGTGGTGGAAAAGCTGTTGGTGCCCGGCTATCAAAGATATAGCGTCTGGGGTCTTAAAGACTTGAAGGTAAACAAGAGGCCATCTAGCTCTGAAGCATCAAAGCACACATGGAAGAAGCACACCAGCCTGTGCGATCACGAGGTGTCGAAGGGATCAGGTATCAGGCAATAAGGAACAAGAGATCATATCAATGTGGATGAGGGGGAGTGTGGCGTGGAGATTCAAAGCCCATCTGTAGGCAACTGGACATGCCCTTTCAGAGGGGTCATGGGGAGGAGATGAGTCATTCAGGGTGCAATGTAGCAATGATGATACATACAACTTTCTTCTAGTTCTTTAATGCTTCCTCCCCACCCACCATTATCGTGATTCCAATTCAACCTTACAAATCTGGCTAGACCAGATGATGTACTCTGGTATAGACAGGAACGGGAAACACAGAGAATCCAGGACAGATGAACCCCTCAGGACCACTGGTGAGAGTGGCGATATTGGGAGGGTAGAGCGAAGGTGGAGTAGAATGGGGAACCAATTACAAGGATCTACATATAATCTCCTCTCTGGGGGATGGACAATGGAAGGGTGGATGAAGGGAGACACCAGACAGTGTATGACATGACAAAATAATAATAATTTATAAATTATCAAGGGTTCATGAGGGTAGGGGGTCAGGGAGGGAGGGGGAAATGAAGAGCTAATACCAAGGGCTCAAGTAGAAAGCCAATTTTTCAGAATGATGATGGCAACAAATGTACAAATGTGCTTGACACAATGGATGTATGTATGGATTGTGATAAGAATTGTATGAGCCCCATAAAATGATTTTAAATAAATCAATAAACAAAAAGAATAATTATAGAGGTAATGCACACATGCACGTAAATAAATGCAGGTATCCAATTAACAAATTCTCATGCTATATTAAAATATTAATTTGATTAACACATATGCAATTGTCCCATCAATATAGGGGCTATAAAGAATCCAGTGAAAGCTATAAATTATATTACCAGGAAAAACAAAATATTCACATAAGGAAATTCAAATTTTTGATGACCCATTTAAAGAAATGACTATGAGGTAATGTAACAGTGGTGCTCACTGGAAGCTGAACGCCTGAGAGAGTCAAAGATATCACTTGGGCACTTGTCCTAAGCATCTTTCCTTTAGGTCTTGATTTCAATATTAAGTAACCAAGTGGCTCCTCCAAGTTAATTTTGGTGAGCCAAAGTGTTTTTTTATTTTAGCCTGGTAGGATTCATGAGGGCAAGAAAATATACAAATAATTTTAAATTATATTAGTTAACTGTTTAGGGAAAATTATGAAATATTACTGATATTTAATGTCAAACAGGTTTGAGGAGAAAAGACTTATTCAATCAAATTTGTTTCATCAGTACATACTGTTTGTACTCATAGAAATAAACCATATATAGAGGATCCTAAATACCTAACACATAATTTTGGACTTGTAAGTGTTGCCTCTATTTTAACACCAGTCATTTCACTGAAATCACTGTTCACGCAGTTCCTTAGGGTTTGAAGAAAGTGACTCATTTTGTTAGCAAATTAGATGAGAACACACCCATTCAAAGAAGATAAAACTGCATGCAAAAATACCAACTTAGAAAATAATTCAAATAAATCTTTTATTACTTTTGACAGCAATTCTCTTTTTGAACAGGCTGTAGATAAGAAACAGTGAGCTCAATATGCCTACCTAGTCCCTGCCTGCAGTCACCTTTGCCCTGTAAACATATTGTCTACCATAGAGCTTCAATTTCTAAGTCTATTCTCTTCTAAAACTGCCAATTGCTGGTATATGCCACTGAATGGTATCATGACTCACATTCTTATCCACATTCCCGCTTCCATTAATCATTGTAACACCTCAGTCTCCAAAGACTCTTATGATTGTAGTGTATCAGAATGAGGGAAAGAGGAAGAAAAAAGTGAGATAGGTCTTCTACAGGCTTTACTCTCCGTCCTCCCCCAAATTTCAAGTAATCATGATTTAGTGTGGCTGTGACCGTTTTTGGTTTCGAGGTGTTTTGAGGGGGGTGAATGACAAAGTTTAAAATGAAACAGACCACAGGCCAGAAAATCACAAAGTATATCATACTTTGTAAGGGCATCACTTTAGATATGTAAGCATGTATATTTAAAACTATAGCTATCAACATGAACATTTAAAAAAAACTTTTGAACCAGAGACTTCCATTCCTGTCCCAGTACAATCTCTTAATAGTCTATGACTTATGTCTTCCTTCCAATGATTTTAACTTCTATCCATCTCATAATAATCCATGTTACAAATTAAAATGGTTTCCTGTGGGTAATGTATTAAATATCTAAGGAACAGGTACTTTCCTTAGATAATAAAAAAATAAAAAAATATACAGCCCGGGGCCATTCTTCTCTGTCCTAGAGGGTCACTGGGAGAAGGAGTCAACTCGCTGGCTGTGGGTGATTTCTGTCTGTTGCCTGTCTGTATTCTATCTGTTACCAGCATAAAAATATATATATATATATATATATTTCTTTCTACCTCTTGTCCACATAAAACATTCTGGCCAATTACAGCTCCCATCTCAAGAACAGTTCATTCATATTTTGAACTTGCTTTCTAGTAGTTTATGTCTTTGCACCTCTCAGAGTCAATGTTTCTGGCGTGGCAGTGATTAGCAAACTCCATCCAACAATGAGCTTCATAAATTCTATTGGGAAAAACCCTTCCTGTGTGAGTTTTGTGCCTTTAGATAATTTCCCTGTAGTTTTCATCTTATCTATCTCTCTCTCTCTCTTTAAAAAAATCATTTTATTAAGGGCTCATACAACTCTTATCAAAATCCATACAAACATCAATTGTGTAAAGCACATCTGTACATTCATTGCCCTCCTCACTCTTAAAATATTTGCTCTCCACTTAAGCCCCTGGCATCAGCTCCTCATTTATTCCCCTCCCTCCCCAGCACCCACTCCCTGTATATCTCTTAATTTTCTTCTTTTATAATTCTCGGAATTGAATATCTAATTTTAATGACTTTCTACAGCATTGTCCCACTTCAGAGCAGTTCTCTTTAGTAGCTCTAAAAAGTCAGCTGGCTGAAACCTCCCTTTCATCACCCATAAGATTTAGTCAAAGGCACCATACCCATTGTTATGTATTTCCAAAGTCTGTAGAAAAATGTGGCTGAGACTAGATGTTTGAACTACCCAAATAAAAGATTCAGTCCTGAAGGTTTTAAAATTTTACACTCCAGGATGAAAATTTTAGAGGCCTATCCTTGATAACTTTCAAAAATTATCTTTGACAACATAGTTCATTTGAGAAATAACATAATTTCATCTCAGGTATTTATCTTCATCACAGAAATGTAATTTTTAACATTAAAAAGTTACTTCAAAGTAGATTATATTAAAAACAAACATATTAGAAAAAAGTAAGAAAATATTATACTGGTGTACTATGTGCCTAAATGACACATACGTCCAAGTACATTTTAAGTAATGAGCTTAATAAGTCGATGGCAACTCTGCTATCTCCATCTGTCATCTTGTTGCTCAGTCTAAAGACCTAATTAATCATTTTGACTTCTCTTTTTTTCTTACACCCACATCTAATACATCATGAAAATATTTCAAAATAGAGTCAGGTTCTAACCAGTTCCAATGACCTCTTCTGTTATCACACTGGTTCAATCTATCATCATCTTTCAGCAGGATTATGGCATAAGTCTCCTTCTGGACTTCCTGCTTCTACCCTTGTCTTCTTTAGCTCGGTTCTAAATATAATGGCCTTCCAGTTCTCTAAAAGCCTCGTGGGGCTAAACTGCTTATCCATTCAAAGCCCTACAAAGGCTCACTACATCTCAGAGTGAATCCCAACTCTTCACAACGACTTCCATTTTCTGGCTCCCTGTGAACCAGCAATCTTCCTCTTCTACCACTCTCATTTCATGCACTTCTCCCTGGCTACACAGGTCTTCTTTTTTCCTTCAATTTTATTTTATTGGGGCTCTTACAGCTTTTGTCATAATCCACACATATATCCACTGTGTCACAGACATCTGTACATATGCTGTCACCATCCTTTTCCAAACATTTTCCTTTCATTTGAACCCTCAGTATCAGCGCCTCATTTTTTTCCTCTTCCCCCCACCCTCCTCCCTGCTGAACCCTTGATAATTTAAAAATTCTTCTTCTTTTTTTTTGATGTCTTACACTGACCGCTGTCACCCATCACCCACTTTTCTGCTGTCTGTCTGTCTCCCTGGAAGGGGAGCCATATATCTATTATCATGACTGGGGTCCCCTTACTCCCCCACCCCCGACTTCCCTTACTCTCCTACTCCCCTTATTGGTCCTGAGGGGTTTATCTGTCCTGGATTCCCTGTGTTGTGAACTCTTACCTGTACCACCATACACGTTCTGGTCAAGTCAGATTTGTAAGGTGGAACTGGGGTCATGATAGTGGGGGGAGGGGAGAAGGAAGCATTAAAGAACTAGAGAAAGGCAGGTGCTATACTGCACCCTGATGGGCCCATCTCTTCCTTGTGGCCCTTCTGACAGGAGGTTTCCAATTGACTACTGATGGGCTCTGGGTCTCCACTCTGCCCTCCCCCTCATTCACACTGATATGATTTTGTTTGTTTGTTTTGAGTCTTTGATGCCTGATACCTGATCCCATTGACACCTCATGATCATACAGGCTGGTATGCTTTGTTGCTTCTCAGCTACAAGGCTGCTTATTTATCTTCAAGCCTTTAAGACCCCAGATGCTGTATCTTTCGATAGTTGGACACCATCAGTTTTCTTCACCACATTTCCGTATGCACCCATTTTGTCTTTAGCAATTTTGTCAGGGAAGGTGAGTATCACAGAATGCTGTGTTGGTATAACAAAGTGGTCTTGCATTGAGTGGGTACCTGAGTAGAGACCTAATGTCTATTTGCTGCTGTAATACTTTATAAATAAATATATGTACATAGATCTATTCTCCTATCATTATATATATACATGCCTGTATTTAGACCTCTATAAATGTCCTTTGACTCCCAGTTCTTTCCTCTATTTCTTTTTACTTTCCTCTTGTCCCACTATTATTTCAGCCTTAATTCGGGTTTTGGTAATTCTTCTCAGCTACATTGCTCTTGATTGACCACCCTCCCACCCCCCAAGCATCCTATGCCCGCCTTGCCATCAATTACAGATCACTTGTTCTTCCCATGTCCCTGGGTTTGTTGGCACCCTCTTCCTTTTTCCCACCTCCTTCTCTCCCTTGTCCCCCCAGAACCATTGGTCCCATTGTTCTCTTCTCTGGATATTCATCTTGCCTATCTTGTCCACAGAGACATGCATAGAAAATAATACACAAAAATAAAGCAAAGCAAAACATAAAGAAGAAAACAACAACAAAACAAAAATAAACAAAATATATAAAAACCCAACAGCAAAAAAAGAAAAAAAAGCACTCAAACAGTTCCAGGTCTGTCTGTTGACCTTTTTGAGTATTTTCCAGTCAAGTCTGCTGGGGTGCCAACGTCCTGGCCCCAAAGTCCACATTTGACAGTCATCGGGGACTTTGTGTCCTTAATGTTTTGCTCTGGTGCGGTGGGGTTGGATCGGGCACATGTCCCTCACTGTGTCCCCCAGTGCTGTCCCCTCCAGCACTATGAGTGACCTCGTGTCTCATGGTGAAGCCGACCAGTGATCCTCTCTATGCATTGGCTTGCTCTGAGCCAGGATATTGTCCTTAGGGATTGGTGGGCTGGGGAGTGTTCCACTCTTTGTCCCTTCCTCTTTGTTCACTCCTGATTAGATGCGCCCTTCTTCCTGAGCTGCAGCTTCAGTGCTGTCCTCTGAAGTGCATTCCTCTAGGGTGTGTGTATGCCCACCTAGTTGGGTTTGGGGGCCAGCCCTGCAGGTCTCTCTATTGGTTTCCTGTTACATGCCTATATGTTGCATTTATATTTTGGCACACTGGGTTGAAGTCTGGTCCCTCTCTCACTCTCCTTTCACAGGGTTTCTTACTACTGCCCAAACGCTTGAGGCAGTAGCCTCTGCCTGGAATACAGATATTGCCAAGAATAACCACTCCTCCCTCCCATCTCCTTTACCTCTTGATAATTTCTACTCTGATTAATCATAAACAAGCCTCATCCTTAACTTATCCATCAATCCGATCCCCCTTATCTTGTCCTACTTTTGCTATATTCATGGATAGTTTTAAGTATATATTTTCAATTTATTATGTTTATTGCTTATTGTCTGTTTCCTTCTGTAAGAATGAAACATTCTTAAGAATGGGCATCTTTTTCTGTTTATATTCAAGTCATGGTTCAGGAAGAAGATCACCAAGCATATTCCAGAAATACAAGTATTAGCACCAATAAATGAGTTCTGACTTAAAAAGAACTGCTCGCACTTTACTAATACAACCTTCTGCATATAAGAGATCACAATTTCAAATCAGCTAGCAAAATATAATTAGTTTTATCAGCTACCTTACAAGGACCAATGGACATTAGGATGAGGATATGTGACTCAAGATTCAAATCTCTGAGCCGCTCAGTGAAAGGAAATCAGTGCCCAAGCAGGATTTTCTTGCTCTGTCCTAAATAAGCTTAAAACAGATGTTAAATGCCAAATACTAAGTCTGCTGCTATGGAAACCACTATCACAGTCTCCCATTCTAGAGTCCCACCTATAGAATAAACGTTTGTCTATCGATTATTTTACTCTGAACCTGTCAATTTTCACTCAAAGACTTACTAGAAGGTACAGCTACTACATATACATACTAGCTTGTTGGGATAATCTGGCAGACCTAGTTGATATACAATTACTTTAAACACAGTCAAAACCCAACAACAATGTATATAATACCACAGAAAAAATTTAGATTCACAGTGACCCGATAAGACAGAGAAAAACTGCTCAAAAGGATTTCTATAAATCTGTATAGGCACAGACAGCCTCATCTTTCTCCCATAGAACAATCGGTGGGTTTGAACTGTTGGCCTTGAAGTTAGTAATCCAATGCTTAAGCCACAGTACCAGAGCTCCATAAGTAACATATACAGGAAAACTAGCTTTTACATAATTGGCGATGTTCTTCGGCATTCAAGTTCCAGCTTTATTATCTATCCATTCATATTTCTTACCTTTATATTGCATGCCTGCTCCATCAATCTTCTTGCATTTTCCTCTGCCCTGTATCTCTTAGGAAGCTGAACTCTGAAGAACTTTAAAGCACCTTCAAAATCAGCTTGCAGTAGATCTTCCTTTGAGGTCTGCAACACAAGCACCCAAACCATTACGTTTTCATTAGCACTCAGGACAAGTGCACTTCAGCAAGAATATTTATATGTTTTCACAGTAAGATTTAGGTTGCCTCCAAATTTTTGTAGGGCAACATTTCTACCCTCTTTTCTAGAAGCTGAATAAGTCCCCATGAGCCCCAGTTAAAGTAGCAGTGTAAGACAGCACTGGCCAACTAACACATCCAGCTAGCGTGAGCGAAAGATCAGAATGGAGGGCGATGTTTCCCAGGTTCTACCCCTGAAGAAAAAGGGGGAAAACAGGGTACTATTTAAACTCCGGAGTTCTGATCATGCTGTAAAGCACTGGACAGCCAACCTCAAGGTCAACTGCCAATTTACCAGCTACTCTGCTCCATACAGATTTACATCCTAAAAAACCCCATGCAGAGTCTCTAGGACTCAGAATTGACCAGATAGCAGTGGTTCTTCTGCATTATTTGAAGTCTGGGACCAATCTGTAACTTTAACTCGATGGATACTTTATGAACATTAGTACAAAGTTAGCTGAAGACACAGAGAATGAAATCTAAGTACATTGGAGTTATACAATAAACAGCGAGTGGGAAGATGACTAGTCCATTAAAAACAGTGGTTAGTTCATGTAAGGAAAAAAAGAAATTCATGCCACTCCTTAATGGATGTTTGAAAAAGTATATCAAGCCACTCAGGTAACTATTGAGTTGGTGATGCAACTACTGCTTGCAAAATTTACTACTTCAAAAAGTAGCAGCCAATTGGAAAGAAATATACCCACAAATAGAAAAGACAAAAATTAACTAATATCTGGGTATTTTCCACCTTTTATTTTACTATCCTATATATTCTTCAGAAAGCTTTTATAATATTAAAATTAAAAAACATTTTAATAAACAGCTATCAACAATATTTAGTAAAGTTATGATATGCATTATAGAGTCAGGCAGAGTGGATAAACAGAGGAAAGTTAAAAAAATAAATGTTATGAGGTTGAGGGATTCATTGTCAGAAGCTTCCTAAGACTAGTTTTTTAAAAACCATGGTGCCTAGAAATCTATAACTATATAGAAGTTTTAAAATGTTACTTTAAAAGATCACTGAATTGTATACTTAAAATAAATAAAACAAGTAGGTTGTTATATTTCTTTCACTATAATAAAATTATTTTTAAGTTTTATTTTAAAAAATAAAATGTAAAACTGATTAAGCTTAAAAATTACATTTCAAAGAGTATGAAGAAGCCTGGAACAATTTTAGTGGAGTAATTGGGTTATTGTTTAGTGAGTTATTGTCATCACCACCAAACGACTGTCTCAGGCACTGTCATCTCTCTCTGGGGCCATGGCCATGCCCTCCAATTGATTTCTCTCCTCCTGCTTTTGCTTCCCCAAATCCACTCACCAGATTATCTTCTCTCTCTCTCTTCCCCCAAATCATTTTATTAGGAGCCAATCCAGACATCATACCATTCCATAGTTCAATCATATCAAGCACTATTGTATAATTGCTTTCATAATCAGTTTCAAAACATTTTCTTTCTTCTTGAACTCTTTAATAAGTTCCCCCTTACCCGCCAACTCCATCACCATAACCCCCCGTCCCCCCAGGAAGACCATTATTCTAGTTGTCTCTATAGCTTCACCTATCCTGGGTTTCATATGCCAAAAAAAAATTTTTAAACACATAACAAAGAGTCAAGAAGGCTACCAACAAGGACAAAATACAAGAGATAAACCTCGATATGAAAAAAACACAGAAAATATTAAAAATCAGATCAAGCCCAAAGTGTATCAGATGGGAGATCAAGTGACAAGGTTTTAACCATTCAAGTCAGATTCATCATTTTCATCTACTATAGTTGTCTCTCCAATATTCTCTGTCTAATAACCAGGTTATTCCCATTCCTCAATTATAATTAGAGGGAAATCACCAGAGCCTTATTCTTCGCATGGATTCTTCAAACGTATTTGGGGTTTTCACTGTAATCCACGGCCTTCTGCATGTCAGAATCTCATAGTTTAAGCTCTGATACTGTAGGATTTGGCTTATATGATTTACCATCCTTGGATCACAGATGTTTGTATGCTTCTTCCATGCAGGCTTAGTTGACATCTCACTTAGCTGGCTGCTTGTTTGGAAACAAGCCTTTAAGACCCCAGATGCTATTCTCTCTGACAGTCAGGCACCATCTATTTATTTCACCACACTGTTATATCTTCTGTGTTTCTTTCATGAAGGTGAGACAGATGATTTTCTTTAAACGATAATTTAGATCATATTGCTCTTCTGTTCCATTATGCCTGTTACCTGTAACTTTTTGCATAGATAGAAGGTTCTAGTGCAAAGAGACACTACAGGACAGAGTAGTATTGCCCCAGAAGATTTCCAAGGCAGTAATCTTAATGGAAGCAGACTGCCTCATCTTTCTCTCTTGAGTGGATGCTAGGTTTGAATCACCTACCTGCAAATCTGCTTTCAAAAAATAACAGTCTTGGACTCTGGGGGGATGCAGTTACATTCTGTAATAACTTGGGGTTGCTGTGAGTAGGAACTCACTCTATGGCAATTTAAAAACTTAAAATTTTTATATATTTTTATGTTAAAATAAAAATGGATTTAAAAAATATACACACACAATTAAGACATATGTAATATATAAACATACATACATGCATACATATATATAATCTCAGGGGAAGTGCAGGAAGGAACTCCCACCAATCAGCAGTGGTAACCCATTCATATTGAGTTGTCTAGGCTTAAATATTAGTGCATCTGCGCCCATCTTTGTTTTTAAATCATTTTATTGGGGGATCGTACAACACTTTAAAAATCATTTTCTTGGGGGCTCGTACGACTGATCACAATCCATACAGACATCAATTGTGTCAAGCACATTTGTACATTCGTTGCCCTCAGCATTCTCAAAACATTTGCTCTTCACTTAAGCCCTTGGCATCAGCTCCTTATTTTCCCCCTCCCTCCCTGCTCCCCCCTCCTTCATGAACTCTTGATAATTTATACATTTTATTTTGTCATATCTTACACTATCCAACTTCTCCCTTCACTCACTTTTCTGTTGTCCACCACTCAGGGAGGTTATATATAGATCCTTGTAATCGGTTCCCCCTTTCCACCCCACCCTCCCTCCATCCTCCTGGTATCACCACTCTCATCACTGGTCCTGAAGGGATCATCTGTCCTGGATTCCCTGTGTTCCCAGTTCCTATCGGTACCAGTGTACATCCTCTGGTCTAGCCAGATTTGTAAAGTAGGACTGGGATCATGATAGTGGGGAGAGAGAAAGCATTTAGGAACTGGAGGAAAGTTGTTTCATCATTGCTACACTGCACCCTGATTGGCTTGCCTCCTTCCCAAGGGGATGTCCAGTTGCCTACAGATGGGTCTTGGATCCCCATCTGCACTCCCCCTCATTCACAATGGTTTTATTTTTTGTTCTCTGATACCGGATACTCGATCCCTTCGACAGCTCGTAATCACACAGGGTGGTGTGCTTCTTCCATGTGGACTTTGTTGCTTCTGAGCTAGATGGCTGCTTGTTTACCTTCAAGCCTTTAAGACCCCAGATGCTATATTTTTTGATAGCCGGGCACCATCAGCTTTCTTCGCCACATTTGCTTATGCACCCTCTTTGCCTTCAGCGATCGTATTGGGAGGTGAGCACACAATGACATGATTTTTTTTCTCTTCGATGCTTGATAACTGGTCCCTTCAGCACCTTGTGGTCACGCAGGCTGTGCCTGTCTTTTCAAGACCACACTGACCTTGGTGAAGTTCCAGATAGCATGGCTTCTCTGACTCTATTTAGCCCACGAGAAGCTTTTACAACCATAGACTAGGGACATGCAGAAAGGTCCAGGAGAAAAGGTGTGGAACTGCATCCGTATTCAGTTCTCTATCTCAGCCTTTGGAAAGTATGTGGCATGTAAAACGTATTCAAACAAAGAGGCAAAGAATGACATAAACTCCTTCTAATTCCAACTCTGGCTAACTCTCGGTACCGCATAATTCTCCACAGTTTCCCCATCTCTAATATGGAAGTAATAGTAACCGTAAACATTCAAAATCAAAATGGGTTAAGGTATCTGAATGTGCTTTGTGAACTCCAAAACAAATATAAGTGCTGATATTTAGGAAATTGTTTCTATGTTGCTCAAATATGCTCAGTGACTGATATTTTAGGGCTTAAAGACATTACCCTGATCTCACTGATATTTTTAATCTGATGAAGAAGGCAGGCAGTATATTCTCTTTGGAGACTATCATAAAGCAAATTTTATTGTGAATGGAATGAAAACAAGGAAAGAAAATATCAATAAGCTACAGACACATAAACAAAACCCTTGCTGACCAGTGTTCTAGGAGAATACAACCTGCAATACTTCATTTCTTCCAAATTTTTCATCTTTAAGAGATTTCCATAATCATTAAGTATCATCTCAAAAAGCCTTTGTATTGCTGTAAGCAGATAATAGGCTTATAAAGCCAATAATCCATGTTCTGACAATCTAAATGAAACCTTAAGATTTATCATTCTACAGTCAATGAACACATACTTCTCTCTGCAAAAACTTGTTTGTCTCGTTAAGATGAATCACATTTTAAAAAAGAATAATTTCTTTCTTATTATAATTTGTATATATGTCTAAATGGTGATGTAATACTTCCTTTTTTATTATGAAAATAATAAATATTTAATGTCTTCCCAAAGAAAAAGTTTGTGTTTAACAAGCCTAACATACAGTCTCACCATCCAGAGAAAATACAATATTTTGTTATTTATAATTCTCTTTTCCCTATCCCTACACGTATACATCTCACAAATATTTAACACAATTTGAAACACTCTGTTTATGTCATTTTGTTAAATTTATATGCTTCAAAACTTCAAGGAGCAACAGAGCATTATTTGGCCAAAACATGATGCGAATCATATGTGAAGTAGTAGTACTTCCTATGAAACAGAAACCATATAAACCCTTTAGCTTCAACCAAAGTATAGGGAAAGTTCTCACACATAGCCATTATTAATGAACAGACTGTAGAGATGATAATTTCAGTAATGGTTATAATTAAGTTTACAATTACATAAATACTAAACCTCTACTGGGACAATGCAAAGAGGCTTAATACATGATCTTGTGATGATAAGAACCAAGCCTAAACAATCTATCCCTAAGCCTACCACACCAAGGCAAAACACTAAGGGCGTGCAACAGAACAGCAAGGGGTGCAGAGCAAGGAAGTGGGAATACCAAAAATAGAGTTTAGGACCAGGGCATGGCACCCCATCAGATTCAACTGGAAAATACTCCTAAAGGTCAAAAAACAGACCTTGAACTATTTACAGGTTTTCTTTTCTTTTATCATTATTGTTGTTTTGGGATTTTTTTTTGTTGTTGCTTTGTTTTGCTGTCTTGTTTTTTGTGCATATTATTATCTCTGCGGGTCTATCTAGATAAGATAGGTGGGATAAACAAGCTGGAAAAGAAAACAATAGAACCTATGGTATGGAGGGGATGTGGGTGAGGGGGAGGTGGGGGAAAGGAAGTGGGTGTTAACAAACCCAGGGACAAGGGAACAACAGGTGATCCAAAATCAGTGGCAAGGAGTGTTTTTGAGGCCTGGTAGGGCTTGATCAAGGGTAATGTAACCGAGAGGAATTACCCAAATGAAGGCCGAACATGATAGTGGGACATGAGGAAAGTCAAAGGAAATAGAGAAAAGAGTTAGGAGGCAAAGGGCATTTAGAGAGGTCTAAATACAGGCCCGTACATATGTAAATACATTTATATATGATGCTGAGGAAATAGATCTATGTGCATATATTTATAGGTTTTGTATTAAGATAGCAGGTGGCCATTGGGTCTCTACTCAAGTACTCCCTCAATGCAAGAACACTTTGTTCTATTAAAGTGGCATTCCATGATGCTCACCTTCCTGATATGATTGCTGAAGTGGTGAAGAAAACTGATGGTACCTTGTACCAAAAGAAATAGTGTCTGGGTGTTAAAGGCTTGAAGATATCCAAGTGGCCATCTAGCTGAGAAGCAACAAAGCCCATGTAGAAGAAGAACACAACCCTGTGTGATCATGTGGTATCGATAGGATCAGGTATCAGGCATCAAAGAACAAAAAATAAAATCATTGTGAATGAGGGGGGATGCAGAGTGGAGACTCAAAACCCATCTGTAGGCAACTGGACATCACCTTAGATAAGGGTCGTGGGGAGGAGACAAGCCAGTCAGGGTGTGGTATAGCAATGATGAAATATACAACTTTCCTCTAGTTCTTTAATGCTCCCCCCCCCCCACCCCACTATCATGAACTGGAATCCAGGACAGATAAACCCCTCAGGACCAATAATGAGAGTAGCCATACCAGGAGGGGTAGGGGAAGGTGGGGTAGAGAGGAGGATCCGATTACAGGGATATACAAATAACCCCCTCCCTGGGGGACAGACAACAGAAAGGTGGGTGAAGTGAGACATCACACAGTGTAAAACATGACAAAATAATAATAATTTATAAATTATCAAGGGTTCGTGAGGGAGGGTTAGTGGGAAGGGAGGAGAAAAAATGAGGAGCTGATACCAAGGCCTCAAATAGAAAGAAAATATTTTGAGAATGATGATGGCAACAGTTGTACAAATGTGCTTGACACAATGAATGTATGTATGGATTGTTATACAAGTTGTAGGAGGCCCCAATAAAATGATTATAAAAAAGGGGGGACCAAATTTTAACCCAGTGTTCCCAGATGTGAATGAAACATGCCGGTGTGGAGTAGGGAACCACTGGAGAGGTCTGAGAGGCTGACACCAATCCCAACTACTACGTGGACACTTGCCCCTTCCCCCAGAAGAATTTATTTCAAAGGATGGCATTGAATCTGCTGCTTCAGGAGAGGGACATATTTGATCAGAGCACACAGGAGCAGACGAAGGGGGAGGACAAGAGACTGGAGCATATCCTGGCCCACCAGGCCTTGAGAATGATGTTCCCACTCCAGTCCAAAGAGAGGACCACATGGCTGACCCCACTATGAGACATGATGTCCCTCAATGACTCATAGCCCTACAGGGAACAATACCGGAAACACATTGTGGAAATTGCGTCCTATATGATGCCACCACAAGAGGCAAAACACTAAGGGGTGCAACAGAACAGCAAGGGAACAGAGCGGCAAGGTCCCCAGGGAATGCTGAAGGTGGACTTTGGGTCCCGGGCATGGAGCCTCAAAAGACTGGACTGGGAAACACTCCTAAAGGCCAACAAACAGTCCGTGAACTAACTACACACTTTTCTTTCTTGTTGGGTTTTGTTTTGGCTTTTTTTGTCATTGGTTTATCGTTGTTGTTTTGTTGTATATTATTGCTTGGTTTTCCTCTGTCTTGTTTTTGTGCATGTTATTATCTCTGCAGGTCTTTCTAATTAAGACAGGGTGGGTGAACAATCTGGACAAGAAAACAACGGGAACAACAGTTCCGGGGGCACATGGGAGATGGGGAGGTGGGGGTAAAGGTAGTGGTGCTAACAAACCCAGGGACAAGGGAACAACAAGTGATCCAAATCGGTGGTGAGGAGGGTGTAGGAGGCCTGGTAAGTCATGATCAAGGGTAATGTAACCAAGAAGAATTACTGAAACACAAATGAAGACTGAGCATGATAGTGGGACAAGAGGAAAGTCAAAGGAAACAGAGAAAGGAGCTAGGAGGCAAAGAGCATTTATAGAGGTCTAAATAAAGGCATGTACATATGAAAATATATCTATATATGAGGATGGGGAAATAGATCTATGTGCATATATTTATAGGCTTAGTATTAAGGTAGCAGAAGATCATTGGGCCTCCACTCAAGTACTCCCTCAATGCAAGAATGGTTTCTTCTATTAAATTGGCATTCTATGATGCTCACCTTCCCGACACAACCACTGAAGACAAAGCGGGTGAGTAAGCAAATGTGGTGAAGAAAGCTGATGGCGCCGGCTATCAAAAAATATAGTGTCTGAGGTCTTAAAAGCTTGAGGGTAAACAAACGGCCATCTAGCTCAGAACCAACAAAGCCCACATGAAGCACACCAGCCGGTGTGATCACGAGGTACCGAAGGGATCAGTTATCAGGCATCAAAGAACAAAAAATCATATCATTGTGTGCTCACCTCCATGATATGATCGCTGAAGACAAATGGGTACATAAGCAAATGTGGGAAAGAAAGCTGATGGTGCCTGGCTATCAAAAGATATAGTGTCTGGGGTCTTAAAGGCTTGAAGGTAAACAAGTGACCATTTAGCTCAGAACCAACAAAACCCACGTGGAAGAAGCATACCAGCTTGTGTGACCACGAGGTGTCAAAGGGATCAGGTATCAGGCATCATCAGAACAAAAAATCTTAATATAGTGAATGAGGGGGGAGTGTGGAGTGGAGACCCAAAGCCCATTTGTAGGCCACTGGATATCCCCTAACAGAAGGGTCTCAGGGAGGAGACGAGCCAGTCAAGGTGCGATGTAGGAACAATGAAACATACAACTTTCCTCTAGTTCCTAAATGTTTTCCCTCCCCCACTATCATGATCCCAATTCTACCTTACAAATCTGGCTGTACCAGAGGATGTACACTGGTACAGATAGGAACTGGAAACACAGGGAATCCAGGGTGGACGATTCCTTCAAGACCAGTGGTGTGAGTGGCGATACTGGGAGGATAGATGGAGTGTGGGTTGGAAAGGCGGAACCAATTACAAGGATCTATATGCGACCTCCTCCCTGGGAGATGGACAACAGAAAAGTGGGTGAAGGGAGATGCTGGATAGTGTAAGATATGACAAAATAATAATTTATAAATTATCAAGGGTTCATGAGAGAGGGAGTGGGGAAGGGAGGGGAAAATGAGGAGCTGATGCCAGGGGCTTCGGTGGAGAGCAAATGTTTTCAGAATGATGATGGCAATGAATGTACAAATGTGCTTTACACAATTGATGTATGTATGGATTGTGATAAGAGTTGTATGAGCCCCCAATAAAATGATTAAAGAAAGAAAAAAGATCCTAAAATAAAAATAGAGGTATACCAAGTTGATAATGTCATAAAAAATAATTTAAAATATTAAATAATACCTGACAAAAACAATAAAACTATTACTTTAAAAATATTTTAAAAGAAAAAATGTTCTAGATTAATATTTTGGATTTGATCCACTGGTTGATACTGTAGTAAGAGTTGTCTTAAAAGGTGTTAAAGTTGTTGGTGCTCTGTCACTAAAAATATGTATGATTGAACTGTGGTTTTGTATAATATGTGGAGTATGTGGCAATAAAGCTATTTTAAAATAAACAAAGTAAAAACACAAAAGACAAAAAAATCTATCCCTAAAATGCAGACCCCCATTTCAAGACCCAAACCAAGTCCCAAAAGAGGAGTCTGGATGGTTGGTTATTCCTCTGTGCTCACCACAGACTAGAAGGAATGAGTTACATTGGAATGGCTGTTCTTCAATTGGGAATTTTAATTTTGGGGGGGGGGATATTTTTTCTAGATTGTATATGTACTTAGAACAATACAGAAACAGTAAAATAATAAAAACGCAACTGCACTCCCAACCTTCTTTGATGAGCAATGACATCCAGAGTTTAACAGAGATCAGAAGCAATAAAATCTGAGTCAGCAAAGATATGAAGAAACTACCAGCTTTTTTTATTTATTTAATTTATATATTTTTTAAGTACCAGCTTTTAAATGAGAAAAATAAACAATAATTTGGGAAAATTATTAGCTCTACTAATGCCCACCTTTTACTCCCTAAACCTGTCAGATCCTTTCGTATTATTTATTTATTTTGGCTTGTCCTTCACATTTTTTAAAGTGTTGATGTAGGAAACATGTTTTCCAGTTACACCTTCAAAGGTAACATGTCTGTTTCCTTCATTTGAAAAGAAATTCCATTATTGGATTACCAGGACAGTTAAAGGCATTTAACCAAGTCCTACTTCCATTTCCTTTCAAGCAGGCAGGAAGACATATCCCGAGGGAAAAGGCAAGTAGGATGTTAATGTAAGTGTCCTTTGCACTCAGAGCCCCAGGAAAATGAATTAAGAGATTGCGTGGCACATAGTAAAACACCAACATAAATCTGTCCCATGAGTTCATTAAAGCTTCATGTGAGGCATATCTTGTATTCAAACATCCAAATTTATAAAAGCATAAATTAAGAAGTACTTGTACATTGGGGCTTCAAAAAGTATGACTTAGTTTGGTGTAAAACGGGCATAGCTTTGGGCCCACTAGAAGTGCACAGGGCAGCTTGGGCCGTTGGGTCTTTAACTTGTTCGAAGGGTTGTAATCTCTTGTCAGTTAAAAACCCTTGTGGCAGTTTACAGGCCAGGTTAAGATAAACTCGCTCCTTGGCTCTTTCATCCATGATTAGAACCAATGTTTTCCAAAAGTCCACAAATTTAACAACAACAAAAAACCAAACCCACAATGCAATTTAACAGTTTAAGAAATTTAATCTAAATGAAACCTTAATAATAAAGAGAAATAAAGTCTTGATCCAAGCCAATAATATGGATGAGCATTCAAAACATTATGCCAACCTGAAATAAGACAATGACATAAGAACAAATATTAAATGGTTCCACTTAGATAACACAGGCAAATGTACAGAGACCAAAGGGAAATCGTAGTATGGTGGGCATTGAGTTTCTATTAATGATGGTGGGATCATTTGGAAAGGCTTGCACAACATGATGAATATAATCGATTTTATATGTAAAATCTGTTGAATTGATAAATATTTTGTCATACTTTTATTACAGTAAAAAGTTTAACATGATTATTGAAGGAATAGCTGAGGAAAAAAGTAATCCTGTGTGTGTGTACATACATGAATATCTCCTCTTCAGCCTAAGAGCCCTTAGATGTAGACCGTGTTCAGTCTCCACAATGAAAACACATCCAACACTAATACTCATAAATAATGATCTGTAAATAATTCCATGTCATATTAATATTAAGAAAACCCAAACCCAACTAGCCAGAGGAGGGTGGGGAGATTTTGAGCTGAGTAAAAGTCTCTCCCCTTTCTCCAGATTTCACACACTTCCAGAGCAGGGACTGTAACCACGTGCCATTGCTAACACCATCTTGAATGTGTTTTCCCACTGAAAAATTCAGTGCAAGAGTATCACATTTTAAAGAGTGTGGGGTTTTGTTTTGTGCTTTTAAGAAGAAGGCAGGTAGGTGGAAGTAGTTCTTACATTGAACTGTTTAGGCTGCTCCAGATGAGCAGGGAATTCTAGGTTTGGTCCTTTTAGTGATTTCTGGAAAGTGGGGTGGGGTGGGATGGAGTAGTGGTAGCAGGTATCTTAAGCATGGTTCTCTCTTCCACACTCACTATTTCCTCTCCCACATGGCTTTTTTGTTCCCTTTGAGTTATATTGTCTAACAGGATTTCCATGCAATTAAGAAATATTTTTGGAGGTCTGTGAATCATTTGAAAGCACAGGGTTTGGAGTTGGGAAGTATCACTTAGCTGATGGCTAGAGTATTTTTGTCTGTTGCTTTGGTATTTTGATTTCACTAAACAAACCTAGGTTTGGTGATTCTACATATAGATTTGATGCCAGGGGTAATATCTTAAATTAACCCAATTTATTATAGAGAATCTGTTCTTCATTAGGTGCAGTATTGAAGTACAATAAGGAAAACTTTGAAGTCTGCTGCTATATTCACTCAGTGGCCTCATTCCAATCAAGAGTTATTGAAGTTAGTGCTCTAGTAATTGGAAGGCTTCTCTGGCTTCAGTGAACAATAAAACTCAGATTCCTGAAACACTGTCTTCGTAAAATTTCATGTATCTGATCAGTTTATTTTAAAACTTCACTTGTCTTATCTGGGGAAAAAAAGCTGGGCTTTTCAGAGTAAAATAAGGTATTTGAAATAAGTAAGACTGACAGGTATAAAGACAGTTATTTCTTAAACTCCAGTGCTTGCCCTCTTGACTGGGAAAGGAAAGACTAATACTGGATGTGTCAGGATCCCTCTTAGAACCACCTTGTGCAGATCAGCCATTGATCCTGCTTCATTAGCCAATCCAATAACAGAAGGCAGAACAACTGTCCTTCCGCTGGAGCAGATGCTAAACTTTCAACAGCAACTCATTGGATAGTACACCCCAATAGCCATATTGCTAACTAAAGGTTATGTGGTTTCCCAAAACAGAATTCCCTGGTTCCACCAATAATCTTTCAAGTGAATCTGTATATAACAAAACCAGAAGTCTCCAAATAACCCCATAGAAAATTCAGTACATGCTTTTCACGTGTAATGCAAGTGACATTATTACCCAGGCTTTGAGTATTTCACATGTCATGCAACTTATACTATGACCCAAGTTTTGAAAAATTGTCTCGGTAAATGTTCATTTATCTGATTGGTTTATTTTAAAACTTCACTTGTATTATATGGAAAAAAATAAAAAAATCCTGCTCAAATCCTGAGGGATGCCTAATCTGGCAACCAAATCAACTCTGGGCAGTTACAGCATCCAGATACATATGACCTCCTAAAGACCTGAATTTTGTGAATCCAACTCCCTGTGGATCTTATTGCTGGTAAATCATAAAAAAGGAAAGAGCCAGAGGCAGTTTAAAATTCATCCTTAAGGCAGTTTTGAGCATGAGAGATAGTCATGGCCATTAGTTCATGTTTTTTCTTCAGAATACTGACAATAAAAATGCCAGAGATAGGCAGGGCCAGATTACTGAAAAGTTAATGGAGGAAACCCTTGAGTCACAAAGTTGGGTAGACTCTAAGCACATAGAAACACATTAGACCAGAACCTATTCCTCAAAGAACGCAGAGGATTTGTTGGAATGTCGTGCCAAAGCTCTTGAAAGAAAATGGTTCTTTTCTACCTTTTAAAAATGTTTATGAAAGCTCTCCTTCACAACAGAATCATGGATCTTCAGTGTTCCCATTATATTAATATATACACATATATACACACATATATGAAAAGGTAAATCCAAGTGAGCACCGATGACTTTACTAGGGCATTAAAACCTAAGCATTAGGCACTTTCATAGCGCCTCAGTAAAGACAAGGGGATATTTCTTGAGAATGACCTCCTGGTCATTGCACACTGGCTGTCACATCTGACCACCTTGCGGTGAGAAGCGCACTTTCCTCACGGTGGGAAACCCCTCAGGTGCATTGCCACCTAATATTTTTGTTGTGATTATAGGACAGATTGTATTTGCAGTCAGCCAGAGAACTATAGAGATAAGAATAAACAGAGATGAACTGTATGGAGGGTGAGACGTGGGAGAAAAGAGTTAAATCCAGCCAAGTGAAAAGGGTGCCCAAAAGAATAGAATAGGAGATAACCATAACAGGGATACAGCCTAGAATGGTACTTAAACTCCATTGTAAAACACAGACAAAGCTAAGTTATTCTTGCTTAATCACCAAATCATGGTATCGAACTATTGTGGACCAATTATATTATAGAACAGTTGCTAGGTATGGTTCTCAAACCACTAACGAGAAAGCTTGCACCAGCAATTGTGGGGACATCATTTTAACCCTTGGCTGAAGAAGGGTGATATTTTTCCCCCTCTTGTTCAGGAAATCAAATAATATGCAAGCCAGACTTCCAAGATCTATAGTGTAGATCCAATAGTGATGTGGTGATATACAGTTTGATCATTCCCAGAGGGAATTCCACAATTATCTACTCAAGGATTTTTAAGAGGGGTGGGAATTCCTTTAAAAAAAAATAGCAACAACCCTGCAATCAAATGGAGAGGTGATAAAGAAAACCACAAGTAGTCCAGATAACCGGCAATACTGTCTGCTGTGAAATTTAACCCTTTGGAACCATAAAAAGCAGAATGCTTACATCAAGCACTTAGTATTTGGCTTTTTCGCTGAGCTTAGCCAACCAGAGAACCATATTTTCCCTGCTGCCACAAAGATAATACCACTGAAGTGGTCGAGGGTCTATGAAATAGCCACGATCTCTAGGCAATTTAAGGAGTGGCGTGGGTCAGCCTTGGAGAGAGCCCCACAGCAGTGGCCATTCGGCACTTCCTTCTCAGTGGAGAGGGGGTAAGAAGATGAAACAGGAAACTGCCAGCCTCTTCCAGGCATACAAGGGATTCTAACAGAGGATGGCAGATTCCCTACAAATGGAGTTCAATGAAAAACAGTCTCACCGCCAGCAGCCGAGGCACAAACAGACGATGCCCCATCCCCAGAAGTTCCAACACGCGGCACGCATACTCATTCACCAGCTTGCTCCTCTCGTCGTGCATGTCCTGGGACTTTTTGACGGGGGGTGTGAGCTTGGCAGCTGGGGCTGGGCAGGGCACCCCTTCTTCCATGAGCAGTAAGTAGGTATCCAGAATGAGAGAGCTGGGTCTCTTATCCACAATGTTAAGAACTGCGTTGGGAGGGGAGCCAGGCTTAGGGCTCCCCGGAAGGATGCACCAGCCAGTCTGTGGTGGGAATTGTCAGCTAATGTCTCCACAAGAAAAACATTTTGGCTAAATTATCCACTGTATGAGAGCCCCAAAGTAGACTGGAAAAATAGAAATGAAATAAAATTCTGATCTAAATAAAAAATGACAGAAGGAAGAAAATGGCAAGAGAGTTCAGATATATGTGTAAAAAACGGACTAGCTGCCTAGAAAGGGCTAGCGTGTGCGTGTGCGTGTGTGCGCGTGCGTGCGTGTGCGCGCAGGGGGAGGAGAGAGAGAACGCCAGCCTGTGTGTTCGTGCACGCGCCTGTGTGTTGAGTGAGCGTGAGCAGACAGCAGGAGCCAGGAGGCCAGGGCAGTTGGGAAGCGGCAAGGAGAAAAGGATGAGCTCATTGCAATCCTGATTCGTGACAAGCAGCGCTGCCGCTGCGCTGCCTCGCGCTGGGAATCAGTAATGAAGGGGTGGCAAAGGAAGGGGAGGGAAGGGGAGGAGGCAGGTGAATGAGCATGCAGAGTGTGTCTCGGGGGAGAATGCTGTAATAAGAAGCCAATGGCGAGCCGTTGGACAGATGCGCTTCTCCCTCCCAGTGCACCTTCAATCAGTGTTAGTCCGACAGCTTATGCTCATGAACCCCAAACCCACAGACAGATGAACTAGCTTCTCCTAACATGTGATGCTCACAGAAAAATCAGACAGCCTGGCAGCTGAAAGGCTGGCCTTTCTTCACTCTTGCTTTCTAATAACATGAACAGATGACAGTCTGATCTTACACTGCGCTACTGTCCCTTTGGGATACTGGCATCCCCGAGGAGAGATGCTGGGGCAAAAATGATGGAGTGCGGAGAGCAGAACAAGGACCAAGAATCCAGGAAATTACACAATCTCAAGTTGAAATGATTGTGCAGTAATAATATTTTGCAATGCCAGGATGTGCAAATAAAAAGATTGTCATGCAGTATGATACAACTTAAAAAGTGCAACATAACATGAAGGGTATATGCTTAAGGAACTATTAAAGTTGCGAGTCTAGAAATAGTCATAAATCAATAACATTCTTATTTTACCATAAAAAAACCCCACTGCTGTCAGCTCCAACTCATGGCAACCCCACGTGGTACGGAGCAGACTAAGCTAGGCATGGTTGTCTTGGCTGTAATGTTTACGGAGCAGGCTACTCGGGCTTTCTTCTAAAGCCCCACTGGGTGAGGTCAACCCTCTATTCTTTGAGTTAGTAATCCAAGGTGTGTGCCACCCAGGAACCTGTTCACTAGTTCTTGGGTGCAAGCCATTTGTATGCCCTTCACTCAAATTCACGTCACCAAATCCACTCTGATTCATAGTGATCCTTTAGGACAGAGTAGAACTGCCCCTGTGGGTTTCCAACCCTGAAGTTCTCTGAAAAGCATCATCTTTCTCCTTTAATTGGCTGGTGGTTTTAAGCTGCTGGCCCTATGGTGAGCAGCCCAATGCATAACCCACGACACCAGGGACTTTCTATATTGGGTACACCAAAACAAAACAAAACACCCCTAGTTGACACCAACTCATAAAAGTATTATCCATTAACAAAAACCAATTCCATTGCTGTGAGGCTGAATGACTCATGATGACCATGTAGGATTGAGTTTCCACGATTATGCATCTCTAAGGAAGTATATTGCCACATTTTCCTTCTGAGGAGTGCCTGGTGGATTCAAAATACAACCTTTTGGTTAGCCTCACTAGGACTCTTTAATACAAAATAAATAAACCAATAAAAAACTCCCTGCTTTCAATCAAGTTGATTCCAACTCATATTGGTTCTATATAAGGGTTTCTAGATAGTGGATATATTTATTAACAATTTTATTAGCACTTCATCCACATGTCATACAATTTAATAATTCAATCATATCAAGAAGACTTGTATAATTATCACCATAGTCGGTTCTATAACATTTTTTCTTCCTTGTATTCATTGTTAGTCATGTGACTTTCTAATTGTGGCAAAAATATACACAAAAGAGCATTCTCCAATTCCACAACTTTTACATGTATAATTCTTTAAAGCGGCAGACAGTATTATCTTTCTCCCAAAGAGTGGCTGGGCTTGAACCACCAATTTAGCATTTAGCAGACTAATACTTATTCAGAGGGCTTCTTGAAATCCTTCAGACTCCTAGCAAACAAGGTATCATTTGCATATCAAAAGTTATCAATGAGCCTTCCTTCAATCCTGATGCCACCTTCTTCATATTCTAGTACCAGGGTATAAACCATTTGCTCAACAAACAGAGCAGATAAGCATGGTGAGAGGATACAACCATGACAAACACTTTATCCAATTGAAAAATTAATGCAGTATCACCTTGTTCTGTTCAAACTGCCTCTTGGTCTATATATAAGTTCCACGAAACACAGTGAAGTGTTCTGGAATTCCCAAATGGCATCCATAATTTGTTATGATCCACACAGTAGAACAGCTTTGCATAGTCAATAAGACACAAGTAGACATTTTCCTGTTTTTTTTTTCTGCTTCCAGCCAAGATCTATCTGATATTAGCAATGATATCCTTTGTACTAGGTCCTCTTCTGAATTTCTGCTTAAATAATTTTCAAATTGTCCTCAGGAAAATTCTATTTACATGTGATATTGTTCAATAACTTTGACATTCTGCCAGAATGCTTTTCTTTGGAACATGCCCAGATTTGGACCCCTTCTATTAGTTGGCCAGGTAGCTGCTCTAGGTATCTTGACATAGACTAGTGAGGGTTTCCAGTGCTGCATCAGTTTTTTTGGGATAAAGCCACTCATAACAAAATAGTTTGGTTTCTTTTTCCAAATTCTCAGAAAAATGAAACATTTTATTACTGTTGTTAAACTTTTAAAGTACTATTTAGAAAAATATTTTAAATGAGATTTTTATATATTGCTGCCAAACCTTGTATTTCTTCAAAAATTACTTTTTAAAAATTCTACAAAGGTTTTCATGTAAAATGACACTGAGAGTCATACCTAGAATTTTGAAGGAAATTTATTATGGGCCACCTAAGGAAAGGCTTGAGTTCCTGGGCAGTGCAAATGGTTAATGTGAAGAAACTTAGCTGTGAACAGAAAGGTAGGAAGTTTAAGTCCTCCCACAGGCACTTCAGAAGAGAGACCTGGCAATCTACTTTCCACAAAGTCAGCCATTGAAAACCCTAAGAAGACAACTGACACACTTGGAGTAGCCATCGGTCAGAGCCAATTCAATGCCAGCTGGTAAAAAGATGTGGGTGGTGACAATGGCAGAGGTACAAGCTTGTGAGGTCGAGATTCTGGGCTTTTCATCCCCCAAGCATATGTGTGCGCATGTGTTCATATGTTCATGTGGGCAACACACACACACACACACAGTTTGTTTGAAAAGTGTATTCTACTACTGTGTAAGTGCGCAAAGCACTGCCATGTAGCGACAAGGAGCCATTGTGATCTTGACTCCTTTTGCTTACAAAACTTTTTAAGCAGAAAAAAATTCTTTTAAAGTATGGGAGAAATGGTTCCACCCTACAGACTCGGTTTCAGCAAACACTAACAGAGACATTTCCATTTTCTTAAATAAATGATAAACAAGGAATTTCTTGCGCTAAAGAATTCTAGTAAATGAAATAAAATTTAACTCAAAAGATTTTGGAATTGTGTTGTTTGGTCCTGATGCCCACACAAAAATGGTTACATTTGTATGTGCTAACTAATAATATATGAATTAAATTATGACATATATGAATAAATTTGATATTTAATTAGCATATTAAGGTACATTAAAATATTTAAATACTCTTATGAAAATGCTACGTACAAAGTGATAAACACAAGCAGTTGTATATTTCAGTTTTTCCCAAGCTCTCCATCCCATTTTCCCTCAAAAATGTGTTGCTCCTGCTTTCAAAATTTCCAATATTTTAAAACTCAGTCCTGCTTTTGAATTGTTTTTCGAATAGACTATTGAACAGTATTATGTAAAAGAATTCTTCTAGACCATCAGTGGGTGAAACAAAGGAGCAGATTTAAAGGATTCCTGAAAGTTCCTGAGTGACAGCATTCACTCTCACCTCCTTTCCCCCAAGTATTTTTATTTTTTATACTTGGCATAAATCACAGAACATCCCCCCAAGTATTTTATATTTTGTTGGCATAAATCACAGAACACTTTTGAGGAAAACTGTATTATAGAATATGAAATGAAACTAATAAAAGACAATGAATTTATGATACATTATTTCTCAAGTTTCCTTATAACACCATAGGATAGTTAATAAAAATTATTCTCTCATGAACGAGGGAGGATGGGGAAGGAAGGGGAAAAGTGAGGAGCTGATACCAAAGATTCAAGTAGAAAGAAAATGTTTTGAAAATGATGATGGCAACAAATGCATAAATGAGCTTGACACAATGGATAGAGGGATGGATGGACTGTGATGAGCTGTACAAGCCCCCAATAAAATGTTAAAAAAATAAATATTAAGTTGGAGACAGGATGGGAAATTTGAGCAAACTGCCAAATGTGAAAGACAAGGAGAGAATTAAGGGGCTGGCGATGTCCTGAAAGCCATGGGGTCCCCGGGAGTACTAGAAGCAGGTGGGTAGTGGGACACACCTCATTAGAGCTTCTGCTTGCGAGTACTCATCACTGTGTCCCAGCAGGCAGGCATGTTCAGAATAGGAATAGATTTTCACTGTGAAAGGAAAAGCATATTTGACTTAACTCATGGAACTGTAACGTGAAGCTCTCGTGGTGTAATGGGTTGCATGTTGGGCTGCTAACCACTAAGTCGATGGTTCAAACCCATTAGCTGCTTCGTGGGAGAAAGATGAGGCTTTCTGCTCCTATAAAGACATCCAGGCTCAGAAACCCCCAGGATAGTTCTAGCCTATCCTATATAGCTGTTGGTGGGTTGGAATCAACTTGATGGCAGTGAGAGTTGTGTTTGTTTGTTTTAAATGCAGAGAAACATGCTAGTTACTTCATAGGTTACAAAGGTGCAAAAGGTAACAAGTTCCACCCTGCAGGAGCCTTTAATCAGTGAAGCATGCAAACACATATGAATCAGGATGTGATGACCACTACAGTAGGTAGAGATAGCCTCCGTCTCGGCTGTCCACAGTGGATGGGGGACAAAAGTGCAACGGCACTAGTACGATCGTCCTGGACTAGGAGAGTAATGAGAATTAGTCATATTTCTAATACAAAAACAGAGTATTGTGTATTACATTACCTCTAGTCACATTTACAAGCTGTATGGCTTGCCTAACCTACTGAACATTCGCTGAACTTCTATAGGATGTCAGTATTATCTACCTAGCCCAGTTGCCCTGAGAATTTAATAAATCAATGCATACAAAGAAGTCTCTCAAAATGCCTAGCATATGGCATGCACTTAATAATTTATCAAAATCCATCATACCTAACAAATGAAGCTGCCTTCCATCTGCTCTGTAAGATTCTAAGTTGAGAGGGGACATCCAAAGTTTGCCGTGAGAGTACTCACTTATAAATATATCCAACAATATGGCAATAAGAGACATCTGCGGTCTTGATTTCTAACTGAGAAACACTCTCTTCTTTAATCAGTTTGAAGAATTGCATCTTTGGCACCTCAGTCACAAGGTCGACATTAAAAGAACTTTCTAGAAGTCATGTCAGTGAATCTGACTTGAAAATGGAGCGCCCTCCCCAGTGCTCTCACTCCCTTCTTGGTCAGTGTGAACATAGCTCATAGTTATTTTCAGTCCTAGGCAGAAGGCATAAGCATATGTCAGCAAAGGCTAGTTTTTAAAAAAAATTTAAATTGATCATATTAAAATTATGATATGTAGAATCAGGAATCGTCCTTGATCATCTCAGCATGTTTTTTAAAAAAACTTTTATATGTATGGGTGTTTGCTAAAAATAAGATGCTGTATTCATCTTGGTAAGATGTAAATTACTTCTATCTTCTTCCTATGGCCCATGTCCAATTCTCTATTAAATTTTCAATCTCTGGCATCTTCATGTTACACAGAATTCAGATGTAGTTCAACAGCTGTCATTGTGAAAAAATCATATTTTCAGTGGAGTTATATGGGTCAACCCATGTATTAGCAAGTGAATTTGTTTCCACAAAATGAATATGTCAAGATGGGAACATTCAGTGTTTTTGAATGAACAAGTCCATGTTTTGAAATAAAGACAGTAATGGACTGCACAGCACAGCCTTAATAGCACGCATTCACGTGTGCGGGTTCACACTCTTGTGCCTGGTCTAACTCATGATTTTAAAGGGGTTCAGTAGAATTTCAGTGATGGCACAGTGCTAAAAGTAAGTGTGATTTCTCCTCTAGTTCTACTGGAAGGTGGCCTGCCCTCTGGGAGTGTAGTAAAGTCTTGACTTGATATTAAATGTAAAAAAAGAAAAGAGGAGGAAAAAAAAGAAAATGATTAGGGCAAAGAATGTACAGATGTGCTTTATACAATTGATGTATGTATATGTATGGACTGTGATAAGAGTTGTATGAGCCCCTAATAAATTGTTTTAAAAAAAACCAACTGACAAAAAAAAAAGACAATAACAAGTATAGAAGGATTTGCTGTGCTGGTTGGATCCCTTACACAATATATACATCTGTTTGTACCAAGAATTAAGAGAACAATTAGAACATCACATTTGTACTGCTTGTAATTGTACTGTTATGCATAACAATACAACCAGTGCCTTGGTGTTTATTTTGATTCACTGTGACCCACTGTGTGGTCAGAGTAGAACAGTGTTTCTTAGTTTTCAGTGGTCGATTTCTTGGAAGTACATCTCCCGATTTCTTGCAGGGTATCTCTGGTGCAATCGAACTGCTGAGCTTTCATGAATTAACTACTTCTTACTTTTAAGATTTTGTGGATTATTTTTGCTAATGGAATGAATGCTAAATCACTGAGTATTTAAAAATTTTTTTAGATATATGAGATACATATATCCCAATGGGCCATAATAGATAGGAGGAATGAGGCATGGGAAGTTTTTTTTTTCTCTTAAATGTTACCTATTCCCAAATAATTCGATTACATACAGGAAACAGTAAATATACTTAAAAGATTTATACAGAAGCCCAAAGGAAAAAAGTTTTGCACAGTATATATATATATATGTGTGTGTGTGTGTGTGTGTGTGTGTGTGTATATGCAATTATACAAGTCTCTGCCCTGATGCCAGCACATACTGTCCAAACAAACCCTATTGGCATTGGGTTAATTCCAACTCACAGCCACCCTAAACAGAGCTTCTGTGACAGTATGTCTTTACAGGAGCAGACAGCCTCATTTTCTCCTGCAGGGTGCAGGTGGGTTTGAACCACTGACCTTGTGGTGAGCAACCGTCAGCAACATGAAGATTCTGTCAGCACATATAAGGCAACATAGGGCAACAAACCTCCCAAGAAACCTCTGAGGCAGAAAATGTAAATAGTATTTATACATATCAGAGCTATAAAAGAAAAAATGGCATTACAATACCAAACCAAGCTCACTCCCATTGAGCCAATTCTGACTCATGGTGACCCTAAAGAGTAGAGTAGAACTGCCTTGGTGGGATTCTGAGAGTGTAACCTTTTATGGGATTAGGAAGCCTCTTTATTTCTCCTGTGGAGTGGTCAGGGGTTTTCAATTGCTGACCTTGCATTTAGGAGCCCAACAAGCAACCATTACACCACCAGGGATCCTCCCACTAAAATAGTTACCATTTATTTAGAGTTCATAAGTGCCAATAGCATTGTTATACCTTTACTATACATTAAAAACAAAACATCTTAGTAACCAATTGTATTCAAAAGCTCAGAGAAGTGGCTTGCCAAAAGTCATGTAGCTTGTAAGTACTAACCGGTAGGTAGAATGGATATGTAATTTTTCTTGCTTCAACTACACTTTCTGTGTCTGGTAGAAATCCCGGTGATATAATGATTAAAGTGGTCAACTGCTAACTGAAAGGTCAGCAGTTCAAACCCACCAAACACTGGATAAGAAGGTTGTGGCACTTTAGTTCCACGAAGACTGGGGATCATATGATGTACTTCTACTCTGTCCTAATTGTTACATTAGGGGTATAACTCAAGAGTTCTTTTCTTACTGTCCCTGCTTGGGGCACCTATTTTCAGAGGAAACCAGTCTCCAACAGCTGAAGGGCAAGTAGGCTCAATTGAATGGCAATAATATATAAAGATTATAGTAAAGTCATACAGGATAGGAAAAATGGGAGAGAGAATAAAATAAAGGAGTCAGACATATTTTATGGTAGCATGCTCACCTCAGCTCCTCTTGATGGACCACATAGAACTGGGAGAAGTGAGAGACAACCTTTACTATCTTGGGACATTTATAGGTAGCCATAAGATATGCCTATTCAGTAGTTACATGTGTCACAAGTGGATGGTATCTACATTAATCCCTGCATTGGGAGAAGGTACAGAGGGGGTTGGGTGCCATGGTCAGAAGAGTGAGCAAAACGATGCCTGCTTCTATAGTTAGAGATGCTGGCTACATAGTAATCAGCCATGTGCTTGCAAGAGGTAACTTTAAGGAAGCACTACTATAGGAGGGTAGAGTGGGGAACAATATTAATTATGAGAATGTGATTGGAACTTAGCCCCAACTCACAAAGGTGAAGGCTTCCCTCCATTCCAGAAACCAATCTGCTAGATTTCTTAATAAATGAGAATAAAGGATTCTTCCATATACATTTTTTCCCATTCTCTGCTCCCTACAATGGAGACAAAGAAAGAGTTTTGAAAGCTTCATGAGAAAAATAAGTCATCCACAAACGAGAGCCAATAAATTACTAAACTCTGATTATTTGGCAGAAACCACACAAGAAAGAAGGCAATAGAATGACACATATAAGACTCTGAGAGACAGAAATTTTCAAGCAATAATCACCCATTAAAATATATACCCAACAAACAGGCCTTGAACTAACTACAAGCTTTTCTTTCTTGTTGTGGTTTTTTTTTTTTTTCGGTCATTGGTTTGTTGTGGTTATTTTGTTGTATATTGTTGCCTGGTTTTTCTCTGCCCTTTTTTGTGCATGTTATTATCTCCGCAGGTCTGTCTACATAAAATAGGCTGGATGAACAATCGGAGGAGAAAACAAGAAGACTGACAGTTGTGGGGGGGACATGGGAGAGGGGGAGGTGGGGGAAAGGTAGTAGTTTTAACAAACCAAGGGACCAGGGAACAACAAGTGATCCAAATTGGTGGTAAGGAGGGTGTAGGAGGCCTGGTAAGGTGTGATCAAGGGTAATGTAACCAAGAGGAATTACTGAAACCCAAATGAAGACTGATCATGATAGTGGGACAAGAGGAAATTCAAATGAAATAGAGGACAAAGCTAGGAGGCAAAGTGTATTTATAGAGGTCTAAATAAAGGCATATACATATGCAAATATATCTATATATGAGGATGGGGAAATAGATCTATGTGCATATATTTATAGAGTTAGTATTAAGGTAGCAGAAGGACATTGGGCCTTCACTCAAGTACTCCCTCAATGCAAGAATGTTTTTTTCTATTAAATTGGTATTCTATGATGCTCACCTTCCCGATACAATCACTGAAGACAAAGCGGGTACATAAGCAAATGTGGTGAAGAAAGCTGATGGTGCCCAGCTACCAAAAAATATAGCGTTGGCGATCTTAAAGGCTTGAAGGAAAACGAGCGGCCATCTAGCTCAGAACCAACAAAGCCCACATGGAAGAAGCACACCAGCCTGTGTGATCACGAGGTGCTGAAGGGATCAGTTATCAGGCATCAAAGAACAAAAAATCATATCATTGTGAGCTCACCTCCATGATGGGATCACTGAAGACAAATGGGTACATAAGCAAATGTGGTGAAGAAAGCTGATGGTGCCTAACTATCAAAACATATAGCAACTGGGGTCTTAAAGGCTTGAAGGTAAACAAGCGGCCATGTAGTTCAGAAGCAACAAAACCCATATGAAAGAAGCACACCAGCCTGTGTGATCACGAGGTATCAAACGGATCAGGTCTCTGGCATAATAAGAACAAAAAAATCATATCATAGGAATGAAGTGGGGAGTGTGGAGTGGAGACCCAAAGCCCATTTGTCGGCCACTGGACATCCCCTTACAGAAGGGTCTCGGGGAGGAGACAAGCCAGTCAGGGTGTGATGTAGCAACGATGAAACATACAACTTTTCTCTAGTTCCTAAATGCCCCTCCTCCACTATCATGATCCCAATTCTACCTTACAAATATGGTTAAACCAGACGATTTACCCTGGTACAGATAGGAACTGGAAATCCAGGGAATCCAGGATGGATGATCCCTTCAGGACCAGTGGTGTGAGTGGCGATACTGGGAGGGTGGAGGGAGGGTGGGTTGGAAAGGGGGAACTGATTACAAGGATCTACATGTTATCTCCTTCCTGGGGACGGACAACAGAAAAGTGCGTGAAGGGAAACATCGAATAGGACAAGATATGGCAAAATAATAATTTATAAATTATCAAGGGTTCATGAGGGAGGCGGGGGGGACCCGGGAGGGAGGGAAAAAAATGAGCTGATGCCAGGGGCTTAGGTGGAGAGCAAATGTTTTGAGAATGATGAGGGTAATGAATATGCTTTACACAATTGATATATGTACGGACTGTGGCAAGAGTTGTATGAGCCCCTAATAAAATGATTTTAAGAGAATAAAATAAAAAATATATATACTCATAAAATTTGTCCCTTAAATGATAGTAAAGCAAGACCTTTCTATAAAAACAGAAAGCAAAAGAATATGTAAGAACCATTGGTCATAGAAGCAAACACAGGGGAAATAGCCTGAGATGAACAAACAGGAGAAGTCACAGGCGTGAACCCAGTGTAAAAGTACACAAAATAGCCAAGCTTAGAAGACTAATAACAGGGAACAAGATATATCAATTTTTAAACAAAGTTAATTGAAAAGTAGAGGGAGCTAATTGTATAATTATAGAACTTCAGGATACAACAAACTGTTTTATTTATTTATTAAGAATTTTATTGGGGGGTTCTTACAAATTATAAAACAATGATTCAATTGTATTAAGCATACTTGTACATATGTTGCCATCAACATTTTCTTTCTACTTGAGCCCTTGGTATCAGCTTCCCTTTTTTCCTCTCCTTTCCCCACCTTCCCAATCCTCATTGTTATTTCATGTGTTACACACTGTCTGTTTTTCCCTTCACCCACATATCCGTCCACCTAGGGAGTGGGCTATATATTCCACCTTGTGATGGGTTCCCCTTTCCCTCCCCACCCCACCCCCTACTTTCATGATATAGAACAAATGGTTTTAAACTTGGGAAGAAAATGATAAATTACAAGGTATCCACAAAGAAAAAAAACTCATCTAAAAGAAAATAGGAAAATAAAGGTTTAGAGAACAACAAAACAACATCAGTGAAGGGACTAAGGCTAAGAAAAGCCACACAAAACTTTTCAGCAAAATTATTCAACAAAAAATTTGCATGGAAGAAAACCACAAACACACACACATACAAAATAAATCATACCTAATGATAATGACACTGAATAAAATGGATTAAATGCACTAATCAAAAATAGGAAATAGTAAAATGGATAAGAAAACAGGACCCATCAATATGCTGTCTACAAAAGACACATCTTAGACACAAATACAAAAATGGCTAAAAATCAAAGGGTGGAAAAAGACATACGTTCAGAAAACTGTAATCAAAAGAGAACAGGAGTAGTAATATTATATTCTACTAAAATAGACTTCAAGGCAAAAACAAGGATTAAAGACAAGGAAGGTCATTATATAATAAATAAAAAGTCAATTGGATAAGGAGATATAACCATAAGAAAAATCTGTCTACCCAATGAAAAAACCTCCAAGTATCTCCCGTATATGCTCAAGTATAAGCCGACCCAAATATCAGCCAAGGCACCTAATTAAAAAAATATTTTGGGGGTTCGTACAACTCTTATCACAATCCATACATCCATCTATTGGGTCAAGGACATTTTTACACATGTTGCCATCATCATTCTCAAAACATTTGCTTCCTACTTGAGTCCTTGGTATCAGCTCCGCATTTCCCCCCTCCTATCCTATGAACCATTGATAATTTACAAATTATTATTATTTTGTCATATCTTACACCATCTGATGTTTCCATTTACCCACTTCTCCGCTGTCCATCCCCCAGAGAGTAGGTTAGATGTAGATCCTTGTAATCTATTCCCCTTTCTATCTCACCTTCCCTCCACCCTCCCGATATCACCACTCTCACCACTGTTCCTGAGGGGTTCATCTGTCCTGGATTGCCTGTGTTTCCAGTTCCTATCTGTACCAGTGTACATCCTCGGGTCTAGCCAGATTTGTAAGGTAGAATTGGGCTCATGATAGTGGGGGGAGAAAGCACTCAAAAACTAGAGGAAAATTGTAAGTTTCATCATTGCTACACTGCACCCTGACTGGCTCATCTCTTCCCCGCAGCCCTTCTGCAAGGGGATGTCCAATTTCCCACAAATGGGCCTCAGGTCCCCACTCCACACTCCCCATCATTCACCATGCGATGATTTCCTTTTTTTTGGCCTTTGATGCAAGGCACCTAATTTCACCGCAAAAACTGCATTAAAAATTTGCTGAAAAACTCAGCTTATACACAAGTATATATGGTAACTCAAACTCTAATAGAATTGAAGAGAAAAAATGACAATGCTACAATAATAATAAGATTTTAGATAACATTTTTTTCCTCTGAGGAGTGGCTGGTGGTTTCTAAGTGCTGACCTGTGAGTATCAGCCCAATTCATAAACCACTATGCCACCAGGGCTCCCGTTTATACACTGCTTTTAATGTAAGGCAGAACTAGAAAGAAACGCAACAAAGCAGAATGAAACAACACAACCGACTTTACCTCACAGACATCAACAGAATATACTCCATCTAATAATAGCACAGCATACATTTTCTCCAGTGAGCATGGAAATGGTCTTCAAATAGATAATATTTTAAAACATAAAGCAAGCATTAATAAATGTGAAAACATTAAAATATGTCTTCTCAGAGCATGATGCTATAAAATTAGAAGATCAAGGGAGGTAGGAATAAATACATGGAAACTAACTAACAACCTGCTTAAAAATAACTGGGTAACAGACTATATCAATAATAAAATTTAAAATAATTTTTTGAATCAAGCAATAATGAAAATGCAAAATATCAAAACATTTGGCACACAGCAAAAGCAATGCCTATAGAAATATTTCCAGCAGTCAACTCACACATCAAAAAGAACAATCAAAATCAACAACTTAAACTAACCTCTCCAACAATTAGAAAAATAGCATCAAAATAAACCTATATTCACCAGAAGGAAATAAAATTTATTAAAGCAGAAATAAAAAGAATAGCAAACAGAAAGCCTATAGAAAAATAAACAAGACTACAAGTTAGTTCTTTGAAAAAATTAAAATCAACAAATGACTGGCAAATTATCAAAAAGATGAATAATAAATGAAATGAAAAATATCATGAGACATAAAGAATAATAATAACAATACTAGAAAAATAACACAATTTGAAAACCTAAAAGAAAGGCACAAATGTCCAGAAACACACCACCTACTTAAACTAATATAGATTGAAGTAGAAAATATGAACGGACCCATCAAAAAGAAGAAATTGATCAGATCACTAAAAATTCTCAACAAAAATCTTGACCCAGAGGTTTTCACTGATAAATTCTACCAAACTTTTAGAGAACTGACACCAATTTTAATTAAACTACTCCAAAATATAGAAAAGGATAGGACACTGAATTCATTTTATCAAGCACACATAACCTTGATAGGAAAACTGGGCAAAATTCAAACACCAAATTCACTGCCATTCAGTTAATTCTGACTCCCTGAGACCCAATGGGTCAGGGAAGAACTGCCCTTTTATGATTCCAAGGTAGTAAATCTTTGTGGTTATGCTCTTAGGTGCTATTAAATTGGCTCCAACCCATAGCAATCCTACACACAACAGAACACAACACTGCACGGTCCTGAGCCATCTTCACAATAGTTCCTATGCTTGAACCCACTGATGCAGCCACAGCGGTAATGCATCTGCTTGAGGGCCTTTCTCTTTTTCGCAACTCTTCCACTTTATCAAACATGATGTCCTTCTTCAGGGACTGGTCTCTCATGACAATATGTCCAAAGTGTGTAAGACAAAGTCTTGCCATCCTTGCCTCTAAAGAACACTCTGGCCTTATTTCTTCCAACAGAGATCAGTGTGTCCTTTTCATGGTCCTTGGTTATTTCAATATTTGTCTCCAGCACAATTCAAATACATCAATTCTTCTATAGTCTTCCTGATTCAATGTCCAACTGGCACATGCATATGAAGCAATGGAGAAGACCAACATCCTTGCTCTTCAGTACTCTGAAAGAGACCTTCAATACTCTGAAAGAGACACATCTTTTGATCTCTTGACGGCTGCCTCCATGAGCACTGATTGTAAATACAAGCAAAACAAATCCTCAGCAACTTCTACCTTTCCTCTATTTATCATGATGTTACCCATTGGTGCAGTTGTGAGGATTTTGGTCTTCCTCACATTGAGTTGTAATCCATACTGAAGGTTACAATCCTTGCTCTTCATCAGCAAGTGTTGCAACTCCTCTTCACTTCCAGCAAGCAAAGTTGTGGTCATCTGCATACCACTGGTTGTCAATCAGCCTTCCTCCAATTCGGATGCTGCACTCTGCTTCATATAATCCAGCTTCTCTGATGATTTGCTCAGCATATACACTGAACAAGTATGGTGAGAGGGTACAACGCTGATACACACCTTTGCTGATTTTAAACCATGTAGTAAGCCTTTGTTCTGTTTGTACAACTGCCATTTGGTCCATGTACAAGTTCCACGGGAGCACAATGAAGTGCTCTAGAATTCCCATTCTTTTCAAGGTCATCCACAGTTTTTTATTATGGCCAACACAATTGAATGCCTTTGCAGAGTCAATGAAACACAAGTTAACATTTCTGGTATTCTCTGCATTGGGCCAATGTCCATCTGACATCAGCAATAATATCTTTTGTCTCATGTCCTCTTCTGAATCTGACCTGAACCTCTGGCAGTTCCTTGTCAATGTGCTGTTACAACCGTTGTTGAATGATCTTCAGCAAAATATTACTTGTCTATGATATCAATGATATCAGTCTATAGCTTGAACATTTGGTTGTGTCACCTTTCTTTGGAATGGGCAAAAATAAGGATCTCTTCCAGTCAGTCAGCCAAGAAGCTGTCTTTCAAATTTCCTGGCACAGGAGAGTGAGTGGGTGCTCCCAATGCGTCTTCCGCTTTCTGACACACTTCAATGGGTATTCCATCAGTTCCTGGAACCTTGTTTTTGGCTACTGTATTCAGTGAAGTCTTAACTTCTTCCTTCAGCAGCACTGGTTCTTGCTTATATGGTGCTTCTTGAAATGGTGGACTGTTGACTAGTTCTTTTTGGTACAGTGACTGTGTATCCTTTCCATTTCCTCTCGATGCTTCCTGCCTCATCAGTATTTTGACTATAAGAATCTCCTATAAGGTTTTTTTTGAAGAATTTGTCTTTTGATCTTAGTCTTTTAATTTCAGTAAACACAATAATTTAAAGATTGACATGGTTCCTTTCAATCTGACAGAAAAATAGTATAAATATAATTTCCAAATAGAGAAAATGAGGTATAGGCAGTGAGGCCTTCTCATTGCTGTAATACTTCATTCTTCAAACTAAATACAGTATTAATCATCATTTTGATTCCAGTGACTAAGAACTTAAAATGTAATTTATTAATCACCTTTGAAAACTGAAACCAAAACAACCCTTTAATAGCATTACCTAATGATATAGATCAAGTCAGCATTAATCACAATGCAAAACTTTTGGCCAAATTAAGAGTGACTCCCTCAGTTACTAAGGTTTATCTTTTAGTTGGATTTCAATTTGTCATAACAACTAAGGATAGAATTACATATAAATAGAAGTATGCAGGACTTGATGAAATTGAATATGTGAGATCAAGCATTTTTAAAGTCAGCATAGTAATTCCTGTAGCAACACAAGTTTTGGTGCATAATTCACAATGACATAAAACCTTTTCAGCAACAAAATTATATTTAAAAAATACAATCACCCTTATTTGTTATATAACTGTAGACGGCACAACCATTTAAACCTCTCATTAACTTAGAAAAGCACAACTTTTCCCTGAAAAACTCTAAGAATGTGCACAGCTGTCCTGAACAAACTTTCATAAACAGCAGTGACTATATTTTGTTACTTCTATATGTGAACATAGTAAAGGTGAAAGGACCTGAATCCAATTAGTGGATTTTTACACTGTTTTTTAGTCATAGAACATCCATTGTATTTTAAAGGTTATGGGCATATGGGTTTGGTATGCTTTTTAAATGGTTAACTCTAGTGCTGAGTTATTCTGGATGAGAAGTTAACTCTTCACAAACAATGCTGCTTTCGTGTAGAGCAATTTAGTGGAGAAAGTGGCCATTCTTACTGCAGGGATGCAAAACTGAGTATCATAAGTATCCATGGCATCCATGTTCTTCTTTTCCACTGATACATCATATCTGCCTTTGTGACTCGCTGGGCTATTTAGCAGTCCAGTGAACCTACGTGCTAATGGCAGGTTAGAAACAAGTGGAAATGGACACATCTGATAAAGTTGAAATATCTTGTTTTAATCTTTTACAGAAGCATTCCACTTGAATATTTAAAAACAAATGACATTACTTCTACACCTCCTCTATATTTATTATATTTGTTTTCAATGTTAAGAGTGGAATTCCTTAAAGCTAAGTTTGTATACAATTGTTGTTTTAGGAAGGATCAAAATCCTATTGAACAAAAGTAGTTTGGCAAGTTTGGCAGTTTCTTCCCTCTCAACTGGTTCTCCTATATGATTCTATAGGCAGAGTAAATATTTATGGGAGGCGAAAACCTCATCTTTCTCCTCAGAGATGTTGGTGGCTTGAAACGGATGATTGTGTGTTTAGTAGGCTAATGCTTAACCCATTACAGGGAGAAAGATGAGGCTTTCCACTCCTGTAAAAAAATCAGGCAAAGGCATCACTAAAATAGAAAATTATAAACCAATATCACTCATGAACTAATCACCAAGGAAAGAGACAAAGGCTAAGCAAAGTACTACTAAAGAAAAACAAAGAAGAGGCTGTTTATTTTCCATCTCAAAACTCACTACACAGCCACAGTCATCAAAATCGCCTGCACCGGCACAGGGAAAGACACACACACACACACTAATGGAACAGGATTCAGACCCAAAGTCAATCCCACAGACGGCTTATCTTTGACAAAGGGCAGGAACATACTGAGTGGGGGGAAGTTTCTTTTAAAAATAATGCTGGACCTTGTATAAAGTATAACAACCAAGAAAATGTTTAGACATTGAATACACGATGATGTCATTGATTTTAAGTAACCCATATCATTATGTACAGATGCTCTATACTAGTGGTTCTCAACCTTCCCAATGCCATGACCCTTTAATACAGTTCCTCATGCTGTCAGGACCCCCCAAGAATAACATTATTTTAGTGGCTACTTCATAACTGTAATTTTGCTACTGTTATGAATCAGGTGACCCCTGTGAAAGGGCTGTTTGACCCCTAAGGGGTCATGGCCCACAGTTTGAGAACTGCTGCTCTGTACATTGGTTGCTTCATTTCTCCAAAAAAATTTCCATAATATGTTAAAAATATGTCAACATTTGTATAATTTTTATACCTCCAGCAAATATACTTTGAATTAAAAAAAGGGTGCTGGAAAAAATGGGCACCATTTTCAGGGAAATGAAATGACCCATAATCTCACATTATATACACAAACTCACACTGGATAAACTTAAATGTGAACCATAGAAATATAAAGATTATCAATGAAAAAGTAGGGATAAATTTAGGGCCTTAAATAAATGGCATAGATATACTATCAAACACAATGAAAAGCACATGAACAACAGAAAACAAAACAACAATGAAACATCTCATGTTAGAAATAACAGAAAAATACAAAAAGAGCAAATATTGGCAAGGGCGAGGAGAGGTTGGAACCCCCGGACACTGCTGGTGGGGCTGTAATATGGTACAAGCACTGTGGGAAGTGGTATGATGTTTCCTGAAAATGTTGGGAATTGAAATACCATTTAACTCAGCAAACGCTCCACCTAAGATAGGGAAATAAGAGACACGACACAAAAAGCTAAATGCAACAACCATGTTCATGCAGCAAATAGATGGAATCAACCTTTGGAAGCAGGGTTAAACAAATTAGGGTACATACACACAACAGCACACTGTGCAATGTTAAAGCATAATGATTGTCCTCAAAACATCTCCCAGCATTGAGGAACCTGGAGGACGTGTGCTCTGTGAAATCAGCCATTCACAATGGACAATATGAGACCACTGTCATAAAAAAATCAAGAAAAGGTTTTCACACTAGCACAAACAGTCTTTGATGGTGAGATAATTAGTTTATTGTGCCAGCCTGGCCGATAAACACAAGTGGGATTAATTGACGGGCAGAGAGATAAATGGCTCGGTGAACCTCGCCTTTCTTGTCTCTCGCTCTTTGATCATCGGACCAGTGTGCTGCTGCCTTGGTTGTTCTGTGCCTCAATTTACAGGCTACACTGTCTGTGGGACGCCTAGCCTATGGACTGTGTCGCTGTAAGTTGAGGTCCCTTTAAGACCACATGATTGGAATATATATCTCTGGAGCTGGGGAATGATAGTTGGTGACATGGCTGACGGATGGTGACTAGCCTTGCTGTTTGCTGCCTGTGCTGGGATAGCCTGGATCTCTCTACAGAGGACTACCTGGCAGCCCTCAAGACTTAAAGGACTGCCAGTGTCTCACAACACTCTCATGGGAGTGAGTTGCACTGAGCCATTTGTACTGCTTTATAATTTAACTGTTCCATTTCTTGTATTATCTATCTATCTGTATATAATTTAACAGTTCATTTCTTATGTTATATAGCTATCTATCTCTATAAATATATATATAAAATTACTAGGAATCTGGTTTTGTCTCTCTAGAGAACCCTGTCTAACACAGATGGTTACCTGGGTGGGAGTGGAAAAGAGCATAACTCACACATATTAACTCAGGTGAAGGGGGAGGCAAAAAAGTATTATTATTTTTTTAAGTTTAAAAAATTTTGTTAGAAAAGAATTGTTAGAAATTTATTTGAAAGGATATTCAGTAATTACTTCGTGCTACTGATAAGGAACCTTGGTAGCAATGCAGATTACCTGTTGGACTGCTAACTGCAAGGTCGGTGGTTCAATCTCACCAGCCACTTTGATAGAGAAAGCTAAGGCTATCTGTTCTTATAAAGATTTACAGTTTCACCGCCCTAGAGTTGAATCAGACTCACAGTGATCCCCTAGGACAGGGGAGAACTGCCCCTGTGAGTTCCCAAGACTTTACAAGAGTAGAAATCCCTGGCTTTCTCCTGCAGAGTAGCTGGTGGTTTTGAACCGTTGACCTTGTGGTTAGCAGACCAATTCATAATCACTACACCACAAGTGTTCCTGTCAGAAACCCTATACACAGGATCACTATTAGTTGGAGTCACTCAATGGCAGTGGGATGTTTTTTGAATGGCTTTTTGAAGGAGCTCTATTTCATGTAACAATGGCTGTAGCAGCACATTGACAGGAAGCTGCCAGAGGTTAAGCCTGGGTTCAGAAGTGATCCTAGAATAAGGGATAGCATTGTTGATATCTGATGGAATATCAGAAGGATGTGTACTTGTGTTTTAGTGACTCTGCCAAGGACTCAAGTAGGGAAAAAATGTTTTGGAAATGATGGTGGCAACATATGTACAAATGTGCTTGATACAACTGATACATAGATTGTTATAAGAGCTGTAAAAGCCCCTAATAAAGTGATTTATTAAAAGCAACAACAAAGACCAAGGCATGGAAACTATGAGCCAGAGCAAGAGGAGCAGCACCAAGATTATGGGACAGTGAGACAGGGACAGGCCAGTTTCCTGGTGCAGGTGAGCAGAGGCTAAGAAGCCACATGCTGGCTGCCTGAGGGTAAGTGCTGTTGTAGACCAGGGTCCTCAAACTTTTTAAACAGGGGGCCAGTTCACTGTCCCTCAGACCTGTTGGGGGATCGGACTATAGTTAAAAAAAAACTATGAACAAATTCTTATGTACACTGCACATATCTTATTTTGAAGTAAAGAAACAAAACGGGGCAAAACCCCCAGCGGGCTGGATAAATGTCCTCGGAGGACCGCATATGACTCATGGGCCATAGTTTGAGGACGCCTGTTGTAGACCAATGACTTTATCTGTAAGGTTGGCTGATCCTCACCTATTTACTTCCCGAAGCACTCACGCACTCCCATGGAGTGGATGCAGACTCATAGTGATCCCTTAGGCCAGGGTAGAGCTGTTTTCTTTGAGTTTCTGAGACTAACTATTTTTGGGAGTAGAAAGTCCAGTCTCTTGAGATCACATCCCACTATGCCTCCAGGGCTCACGACTTCCCTGATAAGACCTCATAACTATGAGTATCGTCTGTGAGTTCTGTGTAGCTGTTGCAATTGATTATTGACTCCAGGATAGAGTAGTGTGGGAAGAGCAGACAGTCGCAGAGAAGGCTAGGAAGCATGAAGTGTGGAGGCTGGCTAACTCCTTCCTCCTGGCAACAAAGAAGCCAGAGGAAGTCAGAGAAGCCCCTCTGGACCCAATGCCACCGACTGCACTTACTTTCCTAGGGACTCACCGTGTTTCTCTCCGACTCGAATGTGAGTTCTGCAGGAACGAAGCCACACTGTGAACACTTGGAACAGCAGTTCTCAACCTGTGGGTTGTGACCCTTTTGGGGGTCGAACGACCCTTTCAGAGGAGTTGCCCGATTCATAACAGTAGCAAAATTACAGTTAAGAAGTAGCAACAAAAGTAATTTTATGGTTGGGGTGGGGGTAAATTGAGAAATTGTATTAAAGGGTCACGGCATTAGGAAGGTTGAGAACCACTGACCTAGAACAATGCTTGGTATATATAGTAGATACATACTAAATATTTATTCACTGAATAGTAATTGAAGTTATTGATATCATATTCAATAACCTTCTGAACAGCAATAAAACACATAATCAAATTATCCCAAGAAATACTGTTTAAATAATGCCAATTTAGAATATTAATTAAAACTAGGGGAAGCTTTGTAAAGAAAAGTTACTACCTACTAACCAACTGCCCTGACTCTATTCCAACTTATAACAATCCTAAAGGACGGCACAGAACTGCCTCACAGGGTTCCTAAGGCTGCGCTCCTTAGGGAGCAGATACCCGCTCCGTCCTGCAGCAGCTGCTGGGTGCCAACTGCTGACTGAGCTTTCAGAAAGCAGCCGAGAACTTTAACCTCTGTACTACTCCTAATAAAGAACTTAGGAGAGGAAATCACACTCAGACTTACTGCTCCAATTTTTAACGAATGTTTAAAACATAAGATAAAGAAATGGAGGAGAGAATGCATACAAAGCAGGGTACATCTACGGGGAGGTATTTTAATGAGTTACTACAGAGAGGGACCTGGCTGCTTTAGACTATCAGGGGGCTTCAGGGAAAAGGAGAGAGAGTTTAAAAAAATATATTTCATTTACAAAGATATCAGAGAAAAACATAAGCACAGACTGATATTCTTGTTTCAGTCTCTTCCATTCATTCACTCTGACTTTTGAAGATTAAAAAATTATAGTCTTTTGAAGCTAAAGGAGTCCTGATAGTACAGTGGGATACAACTGAGGCTTCTGACCATAAGATTAACAGTTCAAATCCGCCAGCCACTGTACAGGTGAAAGATGAGGATGCCTGCCCCTTGAAGGATTTACAGTCTCAGAAACCCTTAAGGAACGGTTCTACTTTGTCCTACATACAGGCCACTATGAGCAGGAATACACTTGTTGGTAGTGGGACCAGTTTGGTTTGGAGTTTGAACTTAACTTTCCTATAGCAACCAATAGTCAACTAAAGTGATCCTTAGCATTTATATATTTAATATTTATTGTTTTTGTTCTCTTTTCCCCCCAGGGTCACAACACAGTAATTTGTAGGTCTTTTGAAGAATAAATTGAATTACTCCAGCCTAGTAGATTGTAAGTAAGGCCAACACGTAATATTTAATTCTCAACTATTGATTATTTATGGGGTGAGAAAGTTATTATTAGTCTAAAAATCATTTCAATGGGGGTTCTTACAGCTCTTATCACAATCTATACATTCATCCATTGTGTCATGCATATTTGTACATATGTTGCCATCATCATTTTCAAAACATTTTTTTTTCTACTTGAGCCCTTGGTATCAGCTCATTTTCCCCCTCCCTCCTCCACCCTCCCTCTCTCACAAATCCTTGATAATTTATAAATTATTATATTTTTCATGTCTTACTCCGACTGCTATCTTCCTTCACCCACTTTTCTGTTGTTCGTCCCCCTGGGGGAGGGGGGATGTGTATATGTTGATCATTGTGATCTACATCCCCCTTTCTCTCCCCATCTCCTCCCTACCCTCCTGTTATTGCCATTCTCATAATTGGTCCTAATGGGTTTATCTGTCCTGGATTCCCTGTGTTGTAAGCTCTTATCTGTACCCATATATATGCTCTGGCCTAATCGGATTTATAAGGTCGAATTGGAGTCATGATAGTGGGGTGGGGGAGGAAGCATTAAAGAACTAGAGGAAAGTTGTATAGTTGTATGTTTCACTGGTGTTATATTGCACCATGACTGGCTCGTCTCTTCCTTGTGACCCTTGTGAAGGGATGTCCAATTGTCTACAGATGGGCTTTGGATCTCCACTCTGCCTTCTCCCTCATTCACATTGATATGATCTTTTGTTCTGGGTCCTTGATGCCTGATACCTGGTCCCATCAACATCTCATGATCACAAAGGTTAGTATGCTTTTTCCATGTGGTCTTTGTTGCTTCTCAGCTAGATGGCTGCTTGTTTATCTTCAAGGCTTTAAGACCCCAGACACTGTATCATTTGATAGCTGGTCAACATCAGCTTTCTTCACCACCTGTGTGTATGCACCCATTTTGTCTTCAGCATTTGTGTAGGGAAGGTGAGCCTCACAGAATGCGGGTTATTAGAACAAAGTGTTCTTGCATTGAGGGAGTACTTGAGTAGAGGTCCAATATCCATTTGCCACCTTAATACTTAACATCTAAATATATCATTTTATATATACTGTATATACTCGTGTATAAGCTGAGTTTTTCAGCACAAAAACATGTGCTGAAAAACTGGGGTTCGGCTTATACACAGGTCAGTGGTACCCCAGCGAGGTGTAACATCTCGCGGATGATTGCCGTTCCTCCACTGTTCATTCAAAGCCCCACTGACACTGCAGGGCTTTGAATATTTGTTTATTCACATCTAACCAATCAGACCTGTCCTATGACACGGACCGCTCCAATTTGCTGAAGCACCCATAGTGATTCACTTACGCCAGCAGCTGAACTGGTAAGGATATGACTGTGGCTGCGCTCCGTCTCTCCCCTTTGGTCTCTGTGTTAATTCACATCCTGCATTTTCCACCCTAGGCTTATACTCGAGTCAATCTGTTTTTCTGGTTTCCTAGGTAATAATTAGGTACCTCGGCTTATACTCGAGTCGGCTTATATTCGAGTATATATGGTAAGCATACTTTCATGTGTACATGCCTGTATTTAAACCTCTATAAATGTCCTTTCTCTTCTAGTTCTTTCCTCTATTGCCTTTATTTTCCTCTGAGACAGTTATTTTTATCTCACTTTTATAAATGAGAAACTGTGTTAAAAACACCATAGTAATATAAAAGAATTAGGAAATGTAAAAAGTGTCTTAAGATTTACCCTTCATAAATGTCAAACTAGCTTTTCATTTCTAAATCCATGTGACATACAGCAAAGCCACAAACATACTCTGACTACATTGGTCCACTTGCTTAATTGTCGCAACTCTTTAAAAACTCCATGATTGGTGCCAATTGTTAGGAGCTGTGCTGAACAAAGGCTGTTATTGATCGCTCATCATCACAGAGACTGGTCAGGAAAACTGCAGAAATCATTGAAACATACACGAAGCTGAGTCACTGTGGTTTCTGGCAAAGACAACAGAGGCTTCCACATTTAAAATAAAGATATCGTAATATTGCTGTTTAAAATGTCCTGCAGGCTTTAGATAACATACATGGCTATATCACTGTCAAGCATTTTAAGGAGGAGAAGAAATTAACAACATAAAACATTCAGAAACAGCTCTTAGTCCAGGTAGAGTTATAGAGGACTAGTTGAACCCAGAGACCCGGAGGAAAGAAAAATACTAAATTATCTATGTATACCATTACCTAGAACTGTGCTTGATGCTAAAAACCCTGGGGGTGTCGTGGTTATGCATTGGGCTGAGATCAGCAAGGTCAGCTGTTCAAAACCACCAGGCATCTCTGATGAAGAAGGATGGGGTTTTTGACTCCTGTGAACAGTTTCAGTGTCAGAAACTCATAGGGCCAGTTCTACTCTGCCTTGTGGGATCACGATGAGTCGGCATTCAATGTGATGGCAGTGAGAATGAGTAAGTGCTCAATGCTAGGTAAAATATGAAACTAGAAAACTCCATATGATGTAGTCCCCACTCCCAGCAGCATTCTAGACTCTAGCAGGGGTCCTCAAACTTTTTAAAAGCGGGCCAGTTCACAGTTCCTCAGACCCATTTGAGGGCCAGACTATAGTTTTAAAAAAACTATGAACAAATTGCTATGCACAGTGCACATATCTTATTTTGAAGTAAAAAAAACAAACGTGCAAAAACACCCGGTGGGCAGATAAGTGTCCTCGGTGGGCCGCCTGTGGCCCGCGGGCTGCAGTTTGAGGACCCCTGCTCTACGGCAAAGATGCAAAGACATTTTGTCCGCAAGGAGCCCAGGCTATTTGAGACGACATTAGACAGTAAACCATGGCCTAATTATTATTAAAATGGAACGCTAGAAGGAAGGCTGTAGAACAGGCAGGTAAATGTTACGAGGAAGACGATATTTTATGAAGAATTTAAGGGAAGAAGAGATTGATGGTAGAATGACGACTCAGAAAGCGTTCGTAATAAACCAAATGTGAGAAAATAAGAATCTAGATGGGAGTTGTTGCTATGGAAACAGTGAGCCTTGGTGGAATCTGAGCAGTGCTGCAAAGGCGAAACACCTTTTTGCGTCTGCCTAATTTTCCAAACTGCATATAATTTATTATGCCCTCCTTTGATGCAAGCAGCTTACCCTCCTGGCCTCCTAAAAGGTTGGTGGTGCAAACCACCAGTGTGCTCCGTAAGAAAGACCTGGAGATCTGCTTCTGCCATCACTGCAGCCGAGAAAGCCCGTGGGGCAGCTCTCCTCACTCACTCATGGGTCTCCATCCGCAGTCAGAATCGACTCAGCGGCACTGAGCTTGGTTTTACTGTATAGCACACGGATCCAGAATTGCCAGAGGGATAATATTCTTTATTAGTAGGAAGAGCGTGTGTGATAGATAGGTTTATGGTGTCAGTGCCATAGAGGAAATGGAACAGCCCTTAGTACATAAACAATGTGACTCTCTAAGAGTTCTTGACTTCTGGACAAAGCTGGTGAGAAGAGCAATTGCTTGGCCACTTTCTCAGAAAAGCTAATAAAAAATGGTGTTCAAACCACAACACACTAAGCTGAACCAAGCAGATGCTTTTGCAATGTTTTCCAATGTGGGTCCTACTGCTCCCTGGGGGGTGCTGGAATGACCCAGGGGGCTGCACAAGCAGATGCTTACCCTTTATCCTGCGTTATGGGATATGGAACACATGTTTTTAATTGCCAAAGGGTAGCAAGTAAGATTTTTTGTTTTGTTTTTCTGAAAAGGAGACAATAAGCCAAATATGTTTGGGAATATATTCTCCATTCAATAGTCAGGGGATGAATAGGTTATAAATGAGTAATTTTCAGTAAGACCTAGTAAGCTACCTTCTTTATAAAGAACACTTTCTAAGCAGTTCCTTAAAGAGGAGAAAAGACCATGACAAGGAAGTTTCTAGGAGGAGGAGAAAGAGACACAGAGAGAAGCAGAAATAGAATGGCAGTATCATTACCCTGCACATTCAATTTTTTCCTAAGCCCCCAATCTGCCCCTGTGAAGTACTGCTGAGCTTCCCATCCCAAAGGCATAGTCTTGGCTTAGAAACCTTCGTTACTTCTACCTTGGATTGTTCAATAATCTGCTAACTGTCCCCTCATTTATACCGGGCTCTTCACATTTTACTCTGTATCTCCCTCCCTCCAAAACTATTTAGCCCAAAGATTCAAAGGTTAGCACACAGGCCTAACCACAAATTATGTTTTGGACAAGCTAGCTCTATTCTAGCTTTCCAATTACATCTTAACATCTTGACTTCTCATGTTCAAGGTTAACATGAAACATCTCATCCTCTCCTGAAGATGCTTTATTTTATGTTGAGTCTACTGCTTACAGGTGCTGTTCTAATTGCCTGACACATAATTACTTATCTTTCAATATTTAAATGCCAAATGTCATTTCTCTCAAGTCATATCCTGTCATTATCTGCCTCTGGTAGTTACACAATTTCACGTCAACTTGATAAATAGAGTAAAGGGGTGGATTTAGCCTGTCAATCAGGGCACAGTCTGACTGTGCCACCTGGTGGGCATGAATTTTTCATGGGGATTCTGGGAACTTCATCTCTTCCTCCCTGGAGGCGGGACACACTCTCTCTCTGCTTGACCTTCCTGTTGAAGAGCCACATGGAGCCACATTGATGGCAGCCAGAGTTTTGAAGATTCTTCCACTGCACTGAATCCACAAGACTTTTCACCCACAGGCCTGTGATCTTCCTGCATTTGCCATCATTGCATGTGCTGCCCGAGTCTGAAGAGGTATTTATGAGGTAATATTGGACTTATGAGCTAATATAAACCTAATGGCCTGATCTGAAGTGAGTTGGGATGCTTTATTGATGCATAATTACTCTTTGATATAAACTTCTGTTACACACATATGAATGCCTCTGGATTTGTTTCTCTAATCAACCCAGACTACCACACTGCCAAAGCCTTTGCATCCTATCCTGCTTTGTTTATGACTCTACAACAGCTTTTCTATAATATTCATTAATATATCTGTATATCTACCTACTTCTGTTTACCTCTTGAGATTCACCAATAACCTACTTATTCAGCTCCCAATAGTGTTTCATCACTGTGGTCACAGTTCATTTAAATATTAAATGAATGAGTGAATGATGCTAGAATGAAGATTGAGTCATAAATGGAATTAAAATATGAGCTCACCTCTAAAAGGCTAGTTCTAAAGTAGGAGGTTGTAAATATATGCCTTTTTCACTTAATTAAAACAGCTTTCCTTTAATTTGAAAAATTTTTAAGGACAAAATTTCAAAATGCAAATAACTGCAATGACTATGAATTTTTTAAAGGAAGAAAAATACACAAGTAAAATAAAGGTCATAATAAGTAAATTAAATTCTATTTTACTTATCAAGACAAGGGTTCTTCACAATTTAGAGAACATATTATGTAAAAAGTATGCATGAATTTCATTTTATTTTTGCACCCAAATAAACCTATAGTACTTTGTTATAAAATGTCAATATAGCATCTGGTTTGAGCTATTGAGAAGAACCTGACATCATTTTGAAAAGCACCTTTATCAGAACAAAATTGAAGCAAGAAAACACATAAACTTCATGATGAAGCTTGGGTACAATAATGGCGAGATCCTTAATGCTTCATAAAAAGCTTATGGCAATAATGCCACAAAGATGTCATCAATTTACAAATGGATAGATATGTTGTTTTAAGAAGGGACCAGATGAAGTCAAGATGAAGCTTGCAGTACCAGATTATCAACATCAATTAGCTTTGTTAGTGATCAAATTGAAGAGAAAGGGTGATTAACAGTAGAAAGAATAGCCAACACTATAGACATATTAATTGGTTCAATTTATACAGTTCCGATGGAAAAATTAAAAGTAGAGAAAACTTTGTACTCGATAGATGCCAAAACTGTTTCACCCAGATCAGCTGCAGACAAGAGTAGAACTTTCCATAGAAGTTCTAAACAATTGAGATCAAGACCCTGAAGCATTTCTTGGAAGAAATGTAGCAAGAGATAAAACATGGATTTACCACTTTAATCCTAAAACAAAGCACAATCTAAGCAATGGCTCCCAACAAGAGGAAGTGGTCCAGCCAAAGCAAAAACAAACTAGTCAAGATCAAAGTTCAGGGCAAGGGTTTCTTGGATGCTCAAGGCATTTTGCTTGTTGACTTTCTGGAGGGATAAAGAATGATATTATCTGAGTGGGACAAGAGGAAAGTCAAAGGAAATAGAGGAAAGAGCTAGGAGGCAAAGGGTATTTTTAAAAAATCATTTTATTGGGGCTCATACAACTCTTATCACAATCCATACATACATCAACTGAGTAAAGCACCCTTATACATTCGTTGCTCTCATCATTCTCAAAATTCACCTTCTACTTGGGTTCCTGGAATCAGCTCATTTTCCTTTTTTCCCTCCCCCTCCCTCCCTGTTCCCCCCTCCATCATGAACCCTTAATAATTTATAAATTATTATTTTATCTTATGAGGTAAAGGGTATTTAGAGAGGCCTAAATATAGGCATGTACATATGTAAATATATTTATATATGATGATGGGGAAATAGATATATGTGCATATCTTTATAATTTAGTATTAAGGCAGCAGATGGACACTGGACCTCCACTCAAGTACTTACTCAATGCAAGAACACTTTGTTCTATTAAATTGGCATTCCAGGATGCTCACTTTCCCGACACGATCACTGAAGACAAATGTGTGCATAACCAAATGTGGTGAAGAAAGCTGATGGTACCCGGCTATCAAAAGATATAATGTCTGGGGTCTTAAAGACTTGAATATAAATAAGTGGCCATTTAGCTCAGAAGCAACAAAGCCCACAGGGAAGAAGCACACCAGCCTGTGTGACCATAAGCTGTAGAAAGGACCAGGCATCAGGCATCAAAGAACAAAAAATCATATCATTGTAAATGAGGGTGAGTACAGAGTGGAGACCCAAAGCCCATCTATAGACAACTGGACATTCCCTAATAGATGGGGAGGCGATGAGCCTGTTAGGGTGCAGGAAATCAATGATGAAACATACAACTTTGCTCTAGTTCTTAAATACTTCCTCCCCCACTATCATGATCCCAATTCTACCTTACAAATTTGGCTAGACTAGAAGATGTACATTGGTACATATAGAAACTGGAAACACAGGGAATCCAGGACAGATGATCCCTTCAGGACAAGTGGTGAGAATGGCAATACTGGGAGGGTACAGGGAGGGTGAGGTGGAAAGGGGGAACCGATTACAAGGATCCACATATAACCTCCTCCCTGGGGGACGGACAACAGAAAGGTGGGTGAAGGGAGACATCGGACAGTGTAAGACATGACAAAATAGTAATTTATAAATTATTAAGGGTTCACAAGGGAGTGGGGAGCAGAGAGGGAGGGGGAAAATGAGCTGATATCAAGGGCTCAAGTAGGAAGCAAATGTTTTGAGAATGATGATGGCAACAAATGTACAAATGTGCCTGACACAATGGATGGATGGATGGATTGTGATAAGAGTTGTATGAGTCCCCAATAAAATGATTTAAAAAAAAGAATGATGTCATCTGGCTATCATTCTGAGAGGTTTTTTTTTTTTAGAAAGTTAGCCAAAGCTTTAGTAGAAAAATTACTGGGAAAACTTTACCAGAGGGTCCTTCCCCACCATGACAACATTCCTGCTTACTCCTCTCAACAACCAAGGGCAATTTTGTGAAGGTTTCCTTGGGAAATGATCAGGTCTTCACCTTACAGTCCTGGTTTTGCTCCTTCTGACTTTTGATTTCCTATTGTCAAAAACACCTTTAAAGGGCACCTATTTTTCTGTAGTCAGTAATGTAAAAGAGAGATTTCATTTGCATGGCTACATTCTCAGGATGCTGGTACCATCACTTACAAAAGTGTGTTGATTTGATGGATCTTATTTTGAGAAATTAGGTTTATGTTTAAAAGTTTTATCTTTCCATTCCATTTTCCCACAAGTTTTTGAAGTCCTTTGGAATGCTTACTACCTACTATTTGATGTACCATTAGAAGTATGGAAAATATAGTTCCCTGGAAGTGGATTGATGGACAGAGACACATTAGTTAGAGGATAGACACACATGAGAGACTGGAACTCATAATTTTAGTGTCTAAAGTATTCTTATATTAGAAGATTATAAGCAGTATTTTCTATCTCATATGAATACAAATATAGGTACTGATGGAATAGTAATTTACTTGGCTCTCAGTAAAATTTTAAAACATATTTAAGAATTCAACAAAAATTGCTCCTAAGCAATGCCAACAAGTACCTACACTAATATTTTATGTTATGAATTTCTCAAGAAAGGGCTGAAATCCAACTTAAGAAAATGACACAGAAATGATTGTGGTGAAATGAAGCCTTTTCCATATCCCCCTACAATTATTCCATTTAGAGAATATAGAAACTGCCAGCAGTTTGTTGATCACAGTGGAACTAGTCAAGGTAGATTAAAAAAAAATTAAGTACAGATTTCCATTTGTTTACATGTGGTTGTTATTTCTTGCTTTCCTATTAATGATACCCCAGGTTATGATGTTCTACTCAGGGGCCACCAACACATTGAAATGAAAGTTGAAAAATAGCTCATCAGTACTCAAGACCTTAGAGTGATTACATGGAAGGCAATGGGGCTTAACAGCAGCTGTCTGCTGTCAGCGCTGTGAAGCTGTGGTCTGTACTCATTGTGGAGAAGCTGTGTGACAGAATGAGCCCTTGAACTAACTCTCTCTCACTCCCCCCCTCTGTCACAAGCTCCTGCAGGGCCCAAATGGTCTTGTTCTTACAAGAGGCACCACCCTTGAGCTCCCCAAACTCTAGTGTCAGCTTTGCTGTTTTTGTTCTGAAACAAGAACACCTCATTATTTTTCAGTAAGAATGTCTCAGCAGCAAGTGTGCTCGGTGGGAAGGTCTTTTATTTCTTTTTACTCAGAACTGCCTCAAGATAGCATGAAATGCCAAGTCAAGGTAACTGCAATTACATTTATAATTCATTTACTGAGACTATTTTATTAAAGTGCTAGCTGAGGAGAAATAAAAATAAACAAATAAAGTGCTAACTGAATGATGAAACAGCCATAGTCCAAGAGCAAGATGGAATCCATTATTTTAAAAGCACTTGAAACGTAAAATCACGTTGTTATCTTGAAGCATATCATCATCAAAAAAACACATAATGAGAGTAGCGATACCAGGAGGGTAAAGGGCAGGTTGGGGGAAAAGGGGGAACCGATCACAATGATCTACATATAACCCCTCTCTGGGGGATGGACAACAGAAAAGTAGTTGAAGGGAGACATCGGTTAGGGTAAGACTTGAAAAAAACATTAATTTATAAATTATCAAGGGTTCATGAGGGATGGGAGTTGGGGAGGGAGGGAAAAATGAGGAGCTGATACCAAGGGCTGAAGTAAAATGGAAATATTTTGAGAATGATGATGGCAACACTTATACAAATGTGCTTGACACAATGGATGCATGTACAGCTTGTGATAAGAGTTGTATGAGCCCCAATAAAAAGATTTTAAAAAGAAAAAAACAATTTCTAAGAAGAGCCCATTTAAATGTCACCAAAGACAAAATATAATCAGGGGGTGGGTGGTGGGGGTGGCTATAATTGAATAATTAGGAAGAATTTCATAGGTGGCTTCCTTCCTTGTGCTAACCCTTTTAACTACGCTAGCTCAAACATGCAATTCGAGCCTGCCCAAGAGCAGGCAAGCTACCCTCATCTCTACCTTCCACTCCTATGCACTTGTCTTAATTAGTTTTCCTGGAAGTTCCACCTAGTCTTGGTTTTGTCCTCAGATGTGATGCTCACCTCAGGTCATTTGAACTTGCTGGCCCATGTTTGTTTCAATCAGTACCTTCAGTGCGTCTGTCCAACTCTCACCCTTTACCTGCCTGCTATAATCAGTCTCTCTTGCTTCCCACAAGAAGAGTAAACTCAAACTGGTGATAGAAAGGAAAGATGCTAGTTTAAAGCTGAGGAATACCATAGTTCTGGATGTATTATTGTCACTTTATTTCAGTATCTCAAATACTAAGATTGAATTTGCACAATGGAGTCATTCTGTGGACTGACTCAGGAAGCAGGAAAGTATTTACATTCTTCATCAGGTACACCCTCAACCCCCCACCAAAAACATGCCAACCTAGATAGAGATGCAGAGTTGTCCCAGGGGAGAGTAAGAAGTGAGCCAAAAGAGCTTCCCTCCAGTTCTTTAAAGGGGATTGTGTTAGTCTGGGTAACTAGAAAAAAATTCATAGATACTCATAGGTGTATAAGAAAGAGCTTCATATACAAGAGCAACTGAATATTGAGAAAACATCCCAGCCCAGTCCAGATCACAGGGATTTAAATAAAGAAACGCAGGAGCTTAAAAGCATCTATCTCTATAGAGATAAATGGGTTGTACAAGCCTACATGCAGCTGAGCTCCACGGAATCATTTAGAGACCCACGTTCCCTTCATCATATTGTTCTAGACCTTGCTACCATTACACCAGATCATTTGTTTTGAGGGGCCATTCTGTGCTTTATAGATAGTAGCCACTGCCTGGATAGTCGTGATCCCTTAGTTGTGACCACCAGAAGTGTCTCTAAACATTGCTTCAAGTCCCCCCAAGGAAAGATCACCTCTGATTAGACCCATTTCTCTGTAGTCTCTTAGAATCGTATCTCACCCTCATGATTAAAGCCGCATCTCCACCACATCCATATTCCTACTCACTGGAGGAGGAAAAAGCAGAATAGAATATAAACAGGTGCCTTTGAACAAAAGCAGGGCATGTTTTACTTATTTACAATTAGGTGTTGTAAACGTTATCACGTGGTTACACCAGGCTGTAATAGAAACTGGAATATATTGTGCTTAACTGAAGGCATACATCCTGCTAAAACACTATTATTTGGAAGAAAGGGAAATAAAACTTAAGAGTTACATATAAGCCTGCTACAGACCCCGTTGACTGACAGAAGTGGAATTAAATATTTATTTAGGTGTTAAAAATAAATCCAGGAATATTGGTTCAATAAGAAGGACTTAACTCATAAAGAAGAACTGACCAGAATTTAAAGTATAAGATTATGACTGATTTTCTATATACTTTGTGTATGTGTGTGACTTTATCTAAGAAAGTAAAATGTGAAAAAAATTAATAGTCTTGCTGATAGAAATGATGAAATATTAACTATAAATTTGGGTTTTTTTGAAATAGCAGAGTGGTCTATTACCTTAAATTTTTATTTTGTTTCTTTAACATTTAACTTTAATATACATTAGAAGAAAAGGGACTCTCCATACATACCTTGATAGTTGATTTAGAGAATACTGTTCTGAAGGTTTTAGGAAAATGGAGATCACCTATATTTGGAGAACAGCTTTGCCTAGCTTTATCTCCAGGGCTCAGTCACCCTGGGTTACATGTTGGGCTTTCTGCTCCCATGAAGATTTACAGCTTCTGAAACGCAAAGGGGTAGCTCTCTTCGGTTGTAGAGGTTCACTCTGAGTCAGAATTGGCTATGCAGTGGGTATATCTTAGTCTACACATACAAAAATTCACTATGAGAATTTTTTTAAGCTCTGGAAAGTAAGCAAATTGCCTAAAGATAAAATTATGGTTTGCTTCCTATTGAAAAGTACATAGTACATGTATGTAGCAACTTTTGTTTCCAGCAAAGATGGAGTAACAGGGGCCAGATTTGCCCTTCTACTGGAAACAATAATAATATAGACAGAAGATATGATATTTTGGGTTCCAAGCATCAGACACAGAGCAGTAAGAAATGGTGATTCCCAAGAGAAGGTAACCCGATGAGATGGACGTCATGATTGCCCCAACTTACTGAATGAGACAGTTTCCAACTGGTACTGACTGCTGGGAGGAGGAGACCCAGCAGGAGTTATGAGTTCAGGAAATAGAACTAACAATCCGAAGGGACTGGACAGCTAGAGCTCACGGGACAGAGGACCAGAGAGAGGGGAGCTGCACACAGGGAAAATTCCAGAGTTCAGGAGAGAGCCCCTCAGCATACATTACAGGAAACTACCCAAAGATACCAGGCCATCTAAGAGGAGGAGAAGAAATACTGCTTGGTGCTTACTCCCACCAGCCAGAATGGAAAACTTTATAATTCACAAAAGTCTGTAGAAAATTCAGAATGGTCTTGCTTAATTCAGGGAAGTAATTAGTCATAGACTAAACATTGTTCTGATCTTGCCTGATATGTCTTAAACAAAGAGACCTAGAAGAATGAAACTGTTTCTAAGTAACTGCATTCTAAAGTGAAGCTCAAGAATATTTATAGGTACATTAAAAATATGCAGTCCCAGGATAAAATCTAAGGTTTATCTTTTGGTCAAATATTACCAGGTATGCAATGATCAGGAAGATGTATATCATCATGAATAAAAAATCAGCCATCTAAATTGACCCAGATACTAGAACTAGCCGAATCTGGGAAGGCTACCTCAAGGAGGTGCCACTCCAGACTGTGTCCTCTTCTATAAACAACAGCAAAACTCATTACTGCCCAGTCAATTCCAACTCACACTGGCCCTGTAGGACAAACTAGAGCTACTCCCTAAGGCTTTCAAGGTGGTAAATACTCCTCTCTCTCCTGCCTAGCGTGTATCTGCGTATTTATCTGAGTATATCTGGATACGTATCTAGTATATCCAGTTTAGCCTATAATATAAAACTTTGTACCCAGAAGCGAGGTGCTATCAACATTAAAATTTAATATACAAACCTTGGTTGAATGAAAGACAAAAGGAGACCAATGGAGAGGTCTGAGAAGCTGGCCCCAATCCCAACTACTTGGAAACATGCCCCTCCCCCCAGAAGAATTTCTCTCAGAGGATGGCACTGAATCTGCAGCTCAGGGAGAGGGACATGTCTGATCGGGAGCAGATGAAGGCAGAGGAGGAGAGAGTGCAGAGTACATCCTGGCCCACCAGGCCTTGAGGACAATGTTCCCATTCAGAGCAACCAGTCCACAGAGAAGATCACATGGCCGGCCCCACTATGAGATATGACGTCCCTCACTGATCCATAGCCCTACAGAAGACAACACTGGAAACATAGTGTGGGAATTGCACCTGATCTGATCCCACCACGCTGAGGCAAAACACTAAGAGGGTGCAACAGACAGCAAGGGAATGGAGCGGCGAGGTCCCCAGGGAATACCGAAGGTGGACTCAGGCCAGGGTGTGGTGCCCCGACAAACTGGACTAGAAAACATTCCTAAAGGCCAACAAACACTCCTTGAACTAACTACAAGCTTTTCTTTCTTGTTGTTGTGTTTTGTTTTGAATTTTTGTAATTAGTTTCTTATTGCTATTGTTTTGTTGTATATTGTTGCTTGGTTTTGCTCTGTCTTGATTTTATGCGTGTTATAATTTCCACAGATCTTTCTAAATAAAAAAGGCTGGATGAATAATCTAGAGGAGAAAACAATGGACCGACAGTTCCAGAGGGTCATGGGAGAGGGGGAAATGGGGGGAAAGGTAGTGGTGTTGACATACCCAGGGACAAGGGAATAAGAAGTGATCCAAATCCTGGTGAGGAGGGTGTAGGAGGCCTGGTAGGGCTTGATCAAGGGTAATGTAACCAATAGGAATTACTGAAACCCGAATGAAGACTGAGCATGATAGTGGGACAAGGGGAAAGTAAAAGGAAATAGAGGAAAGAGCTAGGAGGCACAGGGCATTTATAGAGGTCTAAAGAAAGGCATGCACATATGTAAATATATTTATATATGATAGGGAATATATATATGCATGTATATGTGCACATATATGTGCACGCATATATGTATGTGTGTGCATGTATATATATATTTAGTATTAAGGTAGCAGAAAGACATTGGACCTCCATTCAAGTACTCCCTCAATGCAAGAATGGTTTCTTCTATTAAATCGACATTCTATGATGCTCACCTTCCTGACACAACTGCTGAAGACAAAGCAGGTGATTAAACAAACGTTGTGAAGAAAGCTGATGGTTCCCGGCTACCAAAAGATATAGCATCTGGGGTCTTAAAAGCTTGAAGGTAAACAAGCGGCCATCTAGCTCAGAACCGAAGCACACCAGCCTGTGTGATCACAAGGTGCCAAAGGGATCAGTTATCAGGTATCAAAGAACAAAAAATCACTGTATTGTGTGCACACCTCCCTGATACAATTGCTGAAGGCATATGGGTGCATAAGCAAATGTGGCGAAGAAAGCTGATGGTGCCCGGCTATCAAAGGATATAGATCTGGGGTATTAAAGGCTTGAAGGTAAACAAGCGGCCATTTAGCTCAGAACCAACAAAGCCAACTTGGAAGAAGCACACCAGCTTGTATGATCACGAGGTGTCGAAGGGATCAGGTACTAGGCATCATCAGAACAAAACATTTTACCATAGATAATGAGGGGGGTAGTGCGGAGTGGAGACCCAAAGTCCATTTGTAGGCCACTGGACATCCCCTAACAGAAGGGTCTCAGGGAGGAGACAAGCCAGTCAAGGTGTGATGTAGCAACGATGAAACATAAAACTTTCCTCTTGTTACTAAATGCTTCCTCCCCTTCCACTATCATGATCCCAATTCTACCTTACAAATCTGACTAGACCAGAGGATGTACACTGGTACAGATAGGAACTGGAAACACAGAGATTCCAGGGTGGATGATCCCTTCAGGACCAGTGGTGTGAATGGCGATACTTGGATGGTAGAGGGAGGGTGGGTTTGAAAGGGGGAACCGATTATAAGGATCTACATATAACCTCCTCCCTGGGAGACAGAAAAGTGGGTTAAGGGAGACGTTGGACAGGGCAAGATATGACAAAACAATAATTTATAAATTATCAAGGGTTCATGAGGGAGAGGTAGTGGGGAGGGAGGGGAAAATGAGGAGTGGATGCCAGGGGCTTAGGTGGAGAGCAAATGTTTTGAGAATGATGAGGGCAATGAATGTACAAATGCACACAATTACAAATGTACACAATTATGCATGTATGGATTGTGATAAGAGTTGTTTGAGCCCCTGATAAAACAATTTTAAAAAGAAAGACAAAAGGAGATAACAAATACTGCAGACTGGAAAATTGGTGAACTTTTTTAGGTCATGTAACAATAATTGGTAAAAAATTATTACCTGTAGTAAGTTGAAACGTAGACCATGTGCCTGTGATACTGAAATCCCAGAGAGAGCGGCCAGAAAGCACCAGAAAGTTACTAAACTAGCTGGTCCCTCGACTGTAATACCATATTCCAAGAAAGAGATGAGTTTACAGACAAATAGAATATAGCTTTTCTAAGAGGTTATCCACCTGATTTTAATCCATAATATAAATTGATCAACTACAGCAATTCAAAGTCTCATAGGATTGGGAAATCCAACTTCTTTTCCCTCAAACACATGGATTAAAAAGTCTCTGTGGAGATTTTAAAAAACAAAAATATTCCACATTAAGACATGGCTTGTTCTATTTTCTTGGCCAGAAAATAGAGCAAGCCAAGAAGCACAGATCAACTTAAAGATGCTGCCTTTCCATTACAGCTTGTTTCAGATGGCCTCAGAGTACCTACCGACAAAATGGAGGGAAATGTAGGACTAGTCACAAGTATTAACAAGCAAGACCAGAAGAATGTAGAATTATATTTAGAAGGGATCCATGGTCATATGGAACTGACCTGAAGCAAATAAACAAAAGCAAATACAGTGTTAAGAGAATTGTTTTACAAAAGAAATAATTAAGCCTAGCAGTCAAAACTGGGAGCGTCGGGGAGGAAGGTCTGTGCTCATGTGATTGTTCAAATTACTCACAGCATTCTAAACTTGCACAAGTAGGACGCTGGCACTGTTTTCAAAAATCATGATACTCCCATGAAAGACACTCTCCACCACCGATTTCACATGCAGCCATGCAGGAAAATGTCTTTATTGCTACATGTACCATCCAGTGACACTGATGACATTCTTCCAGTTGTGCATCATTCTCACCCTCTTTTGTCAAACTGTCCTTCTATTATAACGAACTCACTGGTCTATAGCTTTCTACCTGGCCTTCTGCGTTGTAGCAGGCACTGGGATCACATAGAGATAGTTCCTCATGGGGCATGATGCTAAATGTTCTTTGGCCCTAACGTTCTGTTTGAAATTGTCCTCTTTGTTGTGGATTGAATTGTGTCCCCCTAAAATATTGTAACTCCTAACCCCTTTATCTGTGGTTACAATCCCATTTGGGAATGATTTTTCTTTGTTATGTTAATGAGGCAGTAGTCCCATAGGTTGTATCTTGTGTTAATCTTTGTTTGGAGTATTTTTTGAAGGTAGGGGGTTTACATTTCCATCAATTTTGTGTTCAACAGTTTAAGTTACTTGTCAAGTCCCACGCCCTGCCACTACAAGTAGCTTACCTACTTTCTGTCCTTAGAATTCTCTTCTCTCTGCTGTGGATTTTAAGATGTTTTTACCCAGATTGAGCCCTATCAGCTCTCTAAGTCTATTACTTCACCTTCCTTTCTTTGCCCTCCCTTTCTGCTAACCTCCAAAGTTTGTTTCCTGAGAATCTCCCCCTAGTCCTTTTTCCCTGGAAAAGTGGTCTCATGCAATAGTTGTCTTTTTTTTCTTTTTAAAATCATTTTTGGGGGCTCATATAGCCCTTATCATAATCCATACATACATCCATGTGTCAAGCACATTTGTATATTTGTTGCCATCATTATTCTCAAAACATTTTCTCTCTACTTGAACCCTTGGTATCAGCTACTCATTTTCCCCCCTCCCTACCCGCCCAATATTTGTCTTTTTGTGATTGCCTGGTTCCACTTAGCATACTGACCTATGGGACCATCCATGACATAAGATGCTTCATGGTTTCATGATTGTTTTTAGCAATGAGTAGTAGATTCCATTTTGTGTCTGACCAAAGTTTCTTTATCCATTCTTCTTCTGATGGGTTGTTTCCATCTTCTTGCTACTGCTAACTGTGCTGCGATGAACATGGGTATGCATATGTCTGTTTGCACTATGGCTCTTTCTTCTTTAGGCTATATTCTCAGCAGAGGGATTGCTGGGTCAGATGGGATTTCGATTGTCAGTAGTTTGAGGTAGCACCTTATTACTTTCTACAGGGGTTACACATATTTAGAATACCACCAGCAGTGAATGAGAATTCAAATCTCTCTTCACTCCACCAGCATTTGCTGTTTTCTGTTTTTAAAAGTTGGCTGTTGCTGTTGATGTAAGGTGGAATTTCTACTTTGATTTGCATCCCCCAGACAGCTAAGACACGTGAGCAACTTTCCATATGTTCTTAGTTATTTGGATGTCATCTTTGATGAACTGTCTGTTCATGTCCTTTGTTCATTTTCAAAACTGGGCTGTTGATGTTTTCTTATTGACATATTATAGATTTTAACAATTGGTTCCTTGTCCATTTTGTTGAAGCCAAGTTTTCCCCTAGTCCATAGGGTATCTTTCTATTGGGTCAATCTCTTTTGAGATATAAAGGATTGGACTAAGCGAGCACAGATGGAGAAAGATGGAGCCATTCGACAAGAAGACGATGCCAAGGAACAGAAACTGAAAAGGTGTAAGAACTCCCCGAGCCAACACAGAGAGAAAACCTTCCCCTCATGCCAGAAGCCAGACTTCCAGCCTCCTCAACTGTTAGAAAAGACTTTCTGGTCATTAAAGTCACCCAGTTGTGATATTTCTATTATAAGGATACTAGATAACTAATACATCCTCCCTGTGAATTTTAACATAAATATGCCGTTGATCTACTTTTAATCATGCAGATCAGTAGTTACCCATCAGTAAAATGGGTAATACTGCTCCCTGGGATGGGGGTGAGTCGGGATTGATCCAGGGTAGCTGCAAAGACAGATACCTACACCATGTCCTAGATTATGGGTTAGAGTGCAAACGTTTTTAATTGCTAGGGAGGTGCTGGGTAACTTTTTTCTGAAAAGGATATGGGAGGCCAAATAGCTTTGGGGACCTATGATGTAGATGAAGACATTACCTTCAGAGTCGGTGAAGAGGAAACATACAGAACCTGAGTCCTGACCGATTGCAGGAAGCTGCGCTGCCCTTCCTCTTTGGGAAGGCAGCTATACTGACCACTGCACTGCCATTGGTGCTCTTTCCATTTTGGGCCTGCGCACATTTCTCTGGACCGGAATGCCTGTGGTATCTAATTTAAACCATTTAAAAATGATTTCTCTTCCATGCAATTTTTCCTTTTAAATAGCAGTCTAGTTTGCACTGTAATTAATCAAGGTTACATAAATAACACATAAATGATTTGTTCTAAATTTGTTTTGCTTTTACCAAATTAAATTCCATTAGTCAAAAGGCATAACAAAGGAGAAAGAAGAGCAAGCCTATGGGATTTTGGGTTATTATATTTCAGGTAAAAAGATCACTGTATTTCAGTCTCCTCTCAATCTGGATAAACTAAAATATAAAATAATAGTTTATATGCCAGAGTTGCATTTCCTCTGGCTCTGTTATTGTGATAATAGCAGTCGATTCTTATAGCCCTGTCAGTACTTTAATGAATAAAATTAGTCTATTTCATGTTGAAAAGCAATACTAATAACTCTGGACAATAAAAAGGATCATAAAAACGTATTAGGCCAGGAGGTTAAGGGAAAGATGGGAGGGGGGGGAGAAAGAGGAACTGATCACAATGTTCTACATACAACCCTCTCCCAGGGTGACAGACAACAACAGAAAAATGGGTGATAATCTATAAATTATCAAGGGTTCAGGAGGGAGGGAGGGTGGGGGAGGAGGGAAATGAGCTGAAACCAAGGGCTCAAACAGAAAGAAAATGTTTTGAAAATGATCATGGCAACATGTGTACAAATGTGCTTGACACAATGGATGGATGTATGGATTTTGATAAGAACTGTGTGAGCTCCCAATAAAATGATTTTTAAAAAAGATTTCCGGCAGGGGCATCCTCTGACAAAAGTCTCCTGGTAATATCTCCCTATGTTCAACTTACACACTGTGGTTGGAAAGAGTAAAAGAGTTTGGCTAGGTAAACAGGATTAAGGGATGTCCAAAGTGTACAGGCTATGAAAGACTTTGTCAGAACTCAGGATTAAAACATGACCCTAGCCTATCAAAAGCAGAGCATATTTTTAATTTAAAAATAAATTTAAAAAATCATTTTCTTGGGGGCCCGTACCATGCGTCTCACAGTCCACACATGCCTCCATGGGGTCGAGCCCATTTGGACGTTTGTTGTCATCGCGATTCTCAGAACACCTGCTCTCCACCTGAGCCCCTGGCATCAGCGCCTCATTTCCCCTCCCTCTACTTTCCTGCCTCCCTCATGAACCCTTGAAAATTCACAAGTAATTATTATTGTGTAATATCTTACACCGTCCAACATCTCCCCTCACTCACTTTTCTGTTGACCGACCTCCAGAGAGGAGGTGATACGCAGGTCCCTGTAATTGGTTCCCCCTTTCTTCCCCTTCCCTCCACCCTCCTGGTATCACCCCTCTCACCACTGGACCTGAAGCATTCATCTGTACTGGATTCCCTGTGTTTTCAGTTCCCATCTGTACCAGTGTACATCCTCTGATCCAGCTGGATTTGTAAGGTAGAATTGGGATCATGATAGTTGGGGGGAGGAAGCATTTAAGAACTAGAGGAAAGTTGTATGTTTCATTGTTGCTACACTGCCCCCTGACTGGCTCGTCTCCTCCCCAAGACTCTTCTGTAAGGGGATGTCCAGTTGCCCACAAATGGCCTTTGGGTCCCCACACTGCACTCCCCCTCCCCATTCACAATGATGCGATTTTTGTTCCTGATGCTTGATACCTGATCCCTTCGACATCTCATGATCGCAGAGGCTGGTGTGCTTCTTCCATGTGGGCTTTGATGCTTCTGTGCTAGTTTATCCTCAAGCCTTTAAGACCCCAGATGCTATATCTTTTGATAGCCAGGCAACATCAGCTTTCTTCTCCACACTTGCTTATGCCACCATTTGTCCTCAGCAATTGTATCGGGAGGGCAAGCATACAATGATATGATTTTCCTTCTTTGATAACTAAAACCTGATCCCTTCGACACCCGGTGGTGTTCTTCCATGTAGGCTTGGTTAAAATCAATTTTTGACCACGAGTTTGTCTTCATTAACCGAATTTGAATCATTTTTAGACAAGGTCATGACTTCTCATTGTTTCGGTTTTGTCCCTGCCCTATTGTACCAGTAACATTTTAAAATCGGGATGATTATCTTTGGGTAGGCAATCTTTACCTGGCTTGGATAGAAAAAAAGTATTTTCATTCATAGTAGAACATAGCATAAATTTATAAATAGAAGCTGATATCATTATCACATAAGGGTTCCCTTTTATACAATGTAAAAAAAATAGCAGGATATTAAATGACAGTTACTGGGTTTTGGTATCAAGTAGAAATAATATCTTCTTCATAGGGTAATTGTAAAATTTAAAGTACCAACATCATAGCTAAGAGAGTGAGAACAATTGTTCTGTAGTAGCCATGCTCAGGCTTCTCTAAGGTGTGTTGTTCACTTAAAGGAATGGCTGCAGCCAAATTAATAAAAATTGGAGTAAATTAAAGGAACTCTGGTGGCACAGTGGGCTCAGTGTTGGACTGGTAACCTCAGTCAAGGTCATCAGTTCAGATCCACCTATCACTCTTCAAGAGAAAAATGAGACTGCCTGCTCCCGTAAAGGTTACAGTCATAGAAACGTCATGGAGCAGTTCTAGGGTCTCCATAGGGTCACTGTGAATCAGAAACAGAATCAATTATGGTCGGTTTCAACTTAAAGTTTAGTTTTATTATTTTCCAAACAAGGATACAACTAGTCCTAACCTTTACAGAATTACTGCTAAAATTAAAGGTCAAGATCAGTTTTAAAGTGTATAGCATAGCACCCAGACATGTTTTAAGCACTAAACAAAAGGCAGATGTGTTACAGTTATTTAAAAAATACATTTGACACAGAAGGGTCACAAGGAAGGGATGAGTCAACCAAGGCGCAGTACAGCACTGATGAAACACACCATATTCCACTGGTTCCTTGAGGCTTCCTCATCCCCCACTCTCATGAGCCCGGTCCTGTCTTCCACTGCGGGCTAGACCAGAGCATGTGCACAGGTACAGATAAGAGATAAGAGCTCATGACGAATGGAATCTAGGAACTGGAACTGGAATAGTGATACCAGGAAGGTAGGGCGAAGGTAGGAAGAGAAGGGGAGGAAGAGGGAATCTATAGCAATGATTGACACATAACCACGCCCCCCCCAGGGGGACGAACAACAGAAACCATGGGGGAAGGTAGGCAATAGTCAGTGTAAGATATGATAATAATAATAATTTGTCAAGGGGTCATGAGGATGGGGGGGGGAGGAGCTGATACCAAGGGCTCAAATAGAAAGTAAATGCTTAGAAAATAACGATGGCAACATATATACAAATATGCTTGATACAATATGTACAAATATGCTTGATGCAGGGTGTAAGTGAGTTATGTGTGTCTATCCATACATAAGTTGTTTTTAGGTGTTGTCAATCAGTTCTGACTCATGGCAACCAAATGAAACACTGCCATCCTGACAACTGTTGTTGTTTGAGATCATGGTTGCAGTGAAAAAACAGGAAGGTCTTCAATAAGAACTGACACAGTGGCTGCAACAATTCATACACACACACACACACATACAATGAACGTTTCAGTAATTGGGGAAAATGATTGTTCATATTCAGCTGTGATGCTAAAAGATTAAATGGGTTAGAAAACAATTGTGGAGCATAGATATTTAAGCAAAACAATTGGAATATTCTCTGGCTTTATATATATGCATATATCCACATATACATATATAGACACACATACATTTTTTTCCTGCAATAAAGGAAAGCTTTATCCAACCATTTAAGTCAGTGGTTTGCAACCTTCCTAATGCCGTGACCCTTTAATACAGCTCCTAATGTGTGGTGACTCTTCCAACCATAAAATTATTTTCATTGCTACTTCATCACTGTCATTTTGCTACTGTGATGAATTGGGCGACTCCTGGGAAAGGGCCGTTTGATCACCAAAGGGGTCATGACCCACAGGTTGAGAATTGCTGATATGAGCAATGAATGTGCTAATTACAAGATTATTTTCATCTATTCATTAAAGGACTGAGATGCCTGCATAAAGCAGTATAGCAGACACTTAGCCCAAAGGGTACAGCTTTAGAACCTTAGAAACTATACTTTCCTGTCCCTTATTTGATAAATAAGGAAATTAAGATTTAGAGAGGTTAAGTGGTTTGATTAAAACCCCACAGGAACTAGTAGCGGAAATGTAATGAAAAACCTACAGAACTTCATCCCATGCACCAACCTCAAATGTTCTGCAGTAAAGGACTTACCTCGGCATTCTTCATTGTTCCTCTTTGTACATGCTGTTCCCTGACCCTAAAAATACCCTTTTCTACTTTCTCTAAGACTCAGCTTAGGTGCCACCTTAGGAAAAAATTTCCTGATCTCACAGAATGAGTTTGTTTCTGGTTCCAAAAGCTCTTTAAAAAAACACAGCCAATCACACTGTATATTAATTGTCTTCTCCATTAGACCTAGGACAACTTGAGGACACAGATGTATCACCACCTCTTTATCCTTACACACAACCCATTAATAGTTAATACTCTCTAAATGTCTATTGAAAAGTAAGCGGGTCAACCATTATGTTTGTGTGAAAGGCCAGGACACAGTGAGAAAGGAAGAACATGTGACATCACTTGACAAACCTATTATCCTTGTCTCGTTTTATTGTTACTATTGTTTTTGTTAGGTCTGTCAAATGAATTACTATTTCTTAGGGTATCTTAAGGTCAAATTAATTACTGACTACTTGGAGCAAAGGTCTGTTGATTTACTAGCTGAATTTTTCATTAACTCACAAGAAGTCAGTGCAACAAAAGTAAGAAGTTATACAAAACATGCAGAACCCTCATCTAACCAGGAGGTCCTTTTTCAGAGACTGGTCTCTTCTGATGATAAGTCCAAAGCACATGAGATGATGTCACACCAATGTGTCTCTTAAGGAGCATCGTGGCTTTACTTCCTCCAAGACAGATTTGTTTGTTCTTCTGGCAGTCCGTGGTATTTTTTTATATTCTTCACCAGCACCATAATGCATCGATTCTTCTTCAGTCTTCCTTATTCAATGTCCAATTTTCTCATAATCACAAATATCCTTGTTCTTCAGCACTTAGAAGAGGCAAATTTCCCACAGCAATGCATCATTTGATTTATTCCTGGTTTTAAGTCTGTTCTTAGTCTAGGAGTGTTTCTGAAATCTGTTCATCATTGGTGGCCTTGCTAGTATTTGAGGTATTGGTGGCACAGCTTCCAGCGTCACAGTATGAGAAGCTGATACATGAGTGGATGATCTGCATAGAACAAATTTTTAATCCTCCTCCAATCTCAATACTGCATTTTTTATCATATAGTCCAGCTTCCTGATATTTTGCTCATAATACAGATTAAGTAGTGAGAAAGGATACAACCCTGACACACATCTTTCCTGACAGCGTTTCCTCATTCCATTATGGGATATACTCTTGATCTATGTCCAGATTCTATATATATATTCAATAAAATAAGGGAGCCGATTACAAGGATCTACATGTGACCTCCTCCCCGGGGGACAGATGACAGAAAAGGCGGAGAAGGGAGATGTCGGGCAGGGCAAGGTATGACAAGATAATAATTTGTCAATTATCGAGGGCTCATGAGGGAGGGGGGAGTGGGGAGAGAGGGGTAAAAAAGAGGACCTGATGCAAAGGGCTTAAGTGGAGAGCAAATGCTGTGAAAATGATGAGGGCAATGAATGTACAGATGTGCTTTAAACAATTGATGTATGTATAGATTGTTGTAAGAGTTGTATGAGCCCTAATAAAATATTTTTAAAAAGAAAGAAAAATATAATAAAGTATTCTGTAATTCTCATTCTTCACAATATTATCTATAATTTGTCATCCACAGAGTTGCATGTGTTTACACAGTTAATAAAGCACAAGGAAACATCTTTATGGTATTCTTGGTATGGTATGGTTTTCATTGACATCTATCCAAGTCAGCAATAATCTTCCTCCTCCATTCCATGGCCTCTTCTGAATTTAGCATGAATTACTGACAACTCTCTGTCATATACTGATGCAATTGTTTTGATAAAGAGGAGTGAGCATTGCCAGCATTGCATTTCATTTGTTGAAACATCTCAACTGGTTCCACCAATGCTGGGAGTGATGTTTTTCTCCAATGAGTAAGTAAGTTCCTTCAGGACAAGTGGGAAGGTCTCCTTCAACACAATCAGCTCTTGATCATATATTACCTACTGAAATGGTGACACTAATTCTTTTAGGCAATACCTCATTATGCACCAGCTGCCATTGTTAAATATGAAAAAATTGAAGATTTCTTTTTTTGAAATTGCCTTTTTTAAAAACTCATTTTTGGGTTCATACAACTCTTATCACAATCCAATATACATCAATTGTATAAAGCACACTTGTACATTTGCTACCCTCATCACTCTCAAAACATTTGCTCTCCACGTAAGCCCCTGGCATCAGCTAATTTTCCCCCCTCTCTCCCCACACCCTCTTCCCTCACGAACCCTTGATAATTGATAAATTATCATTTTGTCATATCTTACACTGTCCAACATCTCCCTTCACCCACTTTTCTGCTGTCCATCCCCCAGGGAGGAGGTTATATGTAGACCCTTGTAATCAGTTCCCCCTCTCTAGCCCACCCTCCCTCTACTCTCCCAGTATCACCATTCTCATTACTGGTCCTGAAGAGACCATCTATCCTGGATTCCCTATGTTTCCAGTTCCTATCTGTACCAGTGTACATCCTGTGGTACAGCCAGATTTGTAAAGTAGAATTGGGATCATGATAGTGGGTTGGGAGGAAGCAAGTGGGTTGGGAGGAAGCATTTAGAAACCAGAGGAAAGTTGTTTCATCATTGCTACACTACACCATTTCTTGTCTCCTCCCCATTACCCTTCTGTAAGGGGTTGTCTAGTTGCCTATAGATGGATTTTAGGACCCCACTCTCCACTCCCCTTCATTCATGATGATATGATTTTTTGTTCTTTGATGCCTGATACCGGATCTCTTTAACACCCCATTATTACACAGGCTGGCGTGCTTCTTCCATGTGGGCTTTGTTGCTTCTGAGCTAGATGGCCGCTTGTTTACCTTCAAACCTTTAAGACTCCAGACGCTAGCTCTTTTGATAGCTGGGCGCCATCAGCTTTCTTTACCACATTTGCTTATGCACCCATTTGTCTTCAGCGATCATATCTGGGAGGTGAACACACAATAATACGATTTCTTGTTCTCTGATGCCTGATAACTGATCCCTTTGGTACCTCGTGATCACACAGGCTGGTGTGCTTCTTCCATGTGGGCTTTGTTACTTTTGAGCTAGATACTCACTTGTTTACCTTCAAGTTATTAAGATCTTAGACAAGGAGTCCTCAAACTAAGGCCTGTGGGCCACATGCGGACTGCTGAGGACCTTTATCCAGCCCACCGGGTGTTTTTGCCCCATTTGCTTCTTTACTTCAAAATAAGATATGTGCAGTGTGCACAGGAATTTGTTAAGTTTTTTTTAAACTATAGTCTGGCCCTCCAACGGGTCTAAGGGACAGTGAACTAACCCCATGTTTAAAAAGCTTGAGGACCCCTGTCCTAGGTGCTATATCTTTTGATAGCCAGGCTCTATCAGCTTTCTAAAACTGAAGATTTCTTATCAACTTCTGCAGTCTGAAATTCATCAAACATTAAATCAAATTGGCATGATGATTGGCACGCAAAAGTTAGAAACAAAGAATTAAGACTGGTAGTTGGAAAATATAACCTTATTGATAAAAATTATGCTGGAGATTATTTGGCAGAATTTTAAAAGACCAGTGGCTTATTCATGGAATATACCTTTCTCCAACAACACAATGAACTACATATGTTGGGGTTCACATGATGGAATACACATGAATCAAACTCACCACATCTATGGGAAGAGATGATAAAGAAGCTTAAAATCATCAGACAAAACAAGGCCAAGGGTCAACAGTATACTAGACCATCAACTATATACAAGTTCAAGTTAAAGCTGAATAAAATGAAAATTAAATTTATTCAAGTATGACCTTCTATATATCCCATATGAATTTAGAGACCTCTTAAGGTGAATTGAAAAAGCGTGATTTAAAAAACAAAGTACTACGATGAATGTACAAAGAATTGGAGCTAGAAAATCAAAACAGAGGAACACAGTATTTCTCATGCTCAAGGAACCACAGGTACATAGAGCTTAGGGTTTATAATACATTTTTTAAAGGGATACAATTCAATTGATTGTGTTAATCTATCATAAAAACTGAAGATACACTAGGGAAAAGTAAACACACATAAACACACAGAACATTCAAACAATAAGTAATGTTGGGAAGGAAAACCAAGATAAAAGTATCAAAATCACACAATTCAAATAGCTTTCTTTTCAAAATGGAGAAGTAGTGTTTTACTGCCATCTAGAGGAAAATAGTTATTTTTTCATGCATGTTACAAATTTAACTATATATTCTATGCAGATCCTAATGAATGTTCCTGAATTCTTTTCTTTCTTTTGCCCTTTCTTTACTTAAAAAAATAGGTGGGGCGGGGGGTTCAGAGTTATTAGTAACCTGAAAAGCAATTACATAAATAACTATTCAGTCCTTACATTTGTCCCTATCTTCAAGCATAGAAATCAGAAAATTAATCTAACTTAGTGAATTAAAGACTACACAGAATGGAAAACCATTTTCCAATTTCAAGGTACTTTGCTCTTGAATTCTTGTCCTTTAAGCCTGGGTGGTATTCAAATATAGCCTTGCTGAAATAATTGACCCTGTCTAATGCCAATTGAACAGGAAAGAAGAAATAATAATTTTAAAGGTAAAAGAAACAACTAACCGGCACCTTGCTAGATAATAATTTTATAAAAATATCTTTCAAATAAATAGAACCTTTATGCATTTCCACCACTCATCTTTCAGTCCATCACACTGTGAAGGCTTGTATGTTGTAATGCTGGGAATTATTTCTACTACCATCAAGGCCACTCAGGGTGGACAGGTTTCAGTGGAGTTTCCAGACTAGGAAGATGGACTCTCAGTGTTTGACCAGTGAGAGCCTTATGAATAGCAATGGGACAATGGCTGGTGTAGTACAGAAAAATGAGCCCTCAGGCTGAAAGGCATTCAAAATACAGGTGCAGAAAAAGTTTTCTCAAAGTAGAGTCCACTGTAACAATGCAAAGGGAACAAAGCTCTTTGGATATTTGTTTACTGATGTGACATCACTCCAAGTAAGAAGAAACTGTTGCAAACATCCACTAACCATTGGCAAAGTAAGAATCTAAGAAAAAAGGAAGTGAAACACATAAAGATGGATATTCTAGAAATTCATAAATGGAAATAGACTGGTGCTGGCCATTTTTAATTGGGCAATCATATGGTCTACTTGCTGGGACTATCACCAGTCAGAACAAGGTCAGGGGCTGACTATGGAACAAACTATCAACTTCCCTTATACAAGTTCAAGTTAAAGCTGGAGAAAATTAAAACTCTCAAAAGTCCATTTATGAATTTGACTATATCTTACCTAAATTTAGAGACTATCTCAATAATAGATTTGATCATTGCAAGAGTAAAAGGCAATAGAAGTACACAATTCTTCAGTAATTTTGATTTGCAAGTAGACACTTTAATAGAAATGCAAACTCCACAGGTGTGAGAGGAAAGTGGGAGTGTACCCTTGAATATATCGATTTGATAGAGGATATTTGTATATGTAAGTGATACCTCAGAGTCGAATAGCTCCAATCTCCAACTTTCCACTACATGAACATCAAGTTTAGCAAAAAAAAAAACCCTGCTCAGTATTCTTAACTTTTCTCGATATCTGAACCAAAATTACGACTAAAAAAAACCCACTATGGACTGAGAGTGAATCATGCAACTTGTCTTGCTGTAGATACGCAGGGTGATGCTTCAGTCTACACGCCATCCACGCTCACACACATCTAGTGCTCATGTTAGTGAATTAAAATATTTGTTATAGGTTTTGGGGGGTATAAAATACTGTAAGCATGGCTCTAAAAAAAGTTAGTGGTATCAGCAGTAAAGCTACTGTGAGACTCACAATAGAGTTAACGAGATCATTGCAAAACCTGATTCAAGTCTCCGCTTGTCTGACTTGGTGTGTGAATACAACATGGCTAAGTTGACATTACTAACATTAAAAAAAAGTAGTCAACATGGCTAATGTATTAAAAGGTGAGAAATTGTTAACCATGAAACAAAGAAACCAGACCACTGAAGAGGTTGAAAAGTTACTGTTGATTTGGATAAATTACAAATAACTTGAAGGGGACAGCATAGCACAGTTAGATGCGCAAAGGTTAGACACCTCCGTGGTGATTTCATGAAAAGTGTTGTGGGAAAGAGTGTTGAGCATCCCAAAGTGTTCAAAGCCAGCTATGGCTCGTTTGAAACATGCAGAGAACAGGCACAGGGAAGGGATGAATGCCCTGGAAGAAGCTGACCGACGTGTGGCTGGATTTGCTTACTATGTGCAGGCTGAGGGCTTTGTTCCACAGCAAGTGTTCAACTGCGAAGAAAGTGGACATTTTTTTGGGGGGGGGGATGCCTAATCAGACCTTCATTATTAAAGAGGAAAAGATACTGCCAGGCCACAAGCCTATGAAAGACAGGTTCACTCTGTTGTTGTGAGGGAATCCTAGTGGAGATTTTAAAGTGAAGGCCTTGGTTAGTACACTATTCTGAAAAGCCACAGGTTTTTAAATAATAAAACATAATGGGAAATAACTTAATTTTATTTACTGTTGTGGTAGTTGCATAATCTAGTGTCAATTTGGGACTTGAGAGGATGAAGAGTGAAGGAGTGGAGTCTAGTCTGTCAATCAGGTCATAGCCACTGAGGCCTCTGTGTGGGTATGGACTTCCCCTAAGGATTCTGGGAGAGCTGGTTTTTCCTCCTTGGAGGTGAGAACACTGTTTTCTCTCTGCTCACTCCCTGGGAGATATTGTAACTGACAAGACACATGGAAATACTGTGGCCCCTCTGTGGGGGGGACTGTTCCATTGTCTACAGATGGGCTTTGGACATCTGCTCCAACCCCTTCGTTCTCAACAATATGTTTTTCCTTGTTTGTTTGTTATGTGTCTGCTGATGCCTATTACCGGGTCCCTATGACTCCTCATGATTGCACTAGTGGTGTGCTTCTTCCATGTGGACTTGATGCTTCTCTGCTGAATGGCAACTTGTGTAATTTCAAGCCTTTAAGACCCCAGACACTATATCTTTTAATAGCTGGACACCATCTGCCTTTTTCACCATATTTGCTTTTGCACCTATTTTCTCTTCAGCAATTTTGTTGGGAGGGTCTTACAGTTCTTATAACAATCAAAGTATCAAGCACATTTGTACATATGTTGCCATCATCATTTTCTAAACATTTAATTTCTATTTGAGCCCTTGGTATCAGCTCCTCTTTTTTCCTTCTCTCCCCACCTCCTACCTTCCTGACCCCTTGCTAAATTAGAAATTATGATTTATATATTTTACACTGACCATTATCTCCCTTCACCTACATTTCTGTTGTTTGTCCCCCCTGGGGGTGAGGGGTGGGTATTATGGGTTGATCATTGCAATTGGTTTCCCCTCCTTTCCTTTCTTCCTCTCCCATATCCTCCTAGTATCACTACACCCATTTCTGTTCCTGAGGGGATTATCTGACTTGGATTCCGTGTGTCATGAGCTCTTCTCTGTACCAGTGTACATGTTCCAGTTTAGGCAGAAATGAAAGGAGCCGATCTAGTTTGAACTGAAAGGCAGGACTAGAGTGAGGATAGTAGGGATCTGTAGCCACTGTAGAAATCCATCTGGTGATAATTAAACCAAATGGAAATTCAGTTGCCCGATAACCCAGCAATCCCTCTACTGGGCATATACCCAGTAGAGGTAAAAAATAGACCATGACCAGTCATCTGTGCTCCAATGTTTATTGAAGCACAATTCACAATTGCAAAGAACTGGAAACAACCTAAATTTCCATCAATAGATGAGTGGATTAGAAAACTTTGGCACATACACACAATGGAGTACTATGCATCACTAAAAAGCACTGATGATCGCACGAGGCACATTGTCTCATGCAAAAAGTTGGAGGAAATTATGCTGACTGAAGTTAGCTAATGACAAAAGGACAAGTACAACATGAATACACTGAGGTAAGTGCAATCAGCACAAGTCCCTATAAAAGAAAAGTCACTTATCCATTATTTCTTATGGGAAAGGAACATATTCAGTTCTCAAACTTCTCAGTGTTTGAAACTTATTGAGCTCAACAACCGAGGTATCACTGTATTTACTTTTGCTGTAGTTATAACCGTAAATATGGTGGGCATGCTGGGGTCAATGTTATCAAAACTTATACACAACCAAACCTTCAGAGAATGTGTTGCTGAGAAATCAGGACCGTAGTTTTGGAGGATAGCAAGGTCCACCGGCAAAACATAGTTCACAAAGACAATGTTCTACACATTCTATTTTGGTGAGTAGTGACTAGGGTCTTAAAAGCTTGTGACCAGTCATATAAGGTGTAGCTTGGGTCTCTCCCAATCTGGACAAAAGAAGAATGATGAAGATTGACAGGCATGTGCACACATTTAGTCCAATTGACTAATGTACCATGCAAACATCCATAGTGCTGAGACCAGAAGAACTAGATGGTGCCCAGCTACTACTACCAACTGCTCTGAAAAAGATCACATTAGAAGGTTCTGGCCCCAAATCCATTTGCAGAGTTACCATAGGGATTGAACTTCCATGGAATTCCCTTGAACCATTGATCAGGGATGTGAATAGGTTTGCCCTAAGATGAGAGTGCATTGGAAAGTGGATAACTGGATATAGTTGGGTTAAAATTTAGCATATTATCATTTATTTTACCTATTTTTAACTTGTTCTAGTTTATATTCTCTTCTGATTTCTATTGGATTGATGTTTTTCTGTTCTATTTTGTTGTCGTTGGTATTTTTTGTTATTATTTTCTTTATATGAAATCCAGGGTAGGTAATCCATAGATATAGTAACTTGATTAATAATTTTGTAGTCATGGGGCAGAGGACTTGGGGGAGAGGTTGGAAGTAATGGGAAGCTAATAATAATTGGTTCAACAATGAAGAACATGTCCTAAAATTGATTGTGGTGATGAATACATGACCCTTTTAAATATATTTAAACCAGTGAATTTTATGGTATATGAATTATGTCAATAAAACTTAAAAACATTTAACCATTGTCATATGTGCTTAGAATATTCTTTTTACAGGAGGAGTAAAAGAGATCAATTAAAGTATATTTCAATTCAATTCTATACAATCTGTCTATATGGGATCAGCTCCATGATTCATAGTAGAAAGGGATGTAAATAAAGGCCACTAGTGATAAGAAGCATGAACCCTCATGGAGCAATGGTTACATGCTCCGCTCCTAACCAAAAGGTTGGTGGTTTGAACCCACCAGCTGTTCTGTGAGAGAAAAATATGACAGTCTACTTCTATAAAGATTACAACCTTGGGCATCCTATGGGGCAATTCTATTCTGTCTAACAGGGTTGCTATGAGGTAGATTCAACTGAATGACAATGGGTTCCGTTATGAAAAAGAAGGTTTGGTGGCAAAATGGCTAAAGGCCATCAGTTTAAACTCACAAGAAATAAGACCTGGCAATGTATTTCTGTGAAGATTACAGCCTTGCAAACCCTACAAGGCCACTCTACTTTGTCCCATAGGGTTACTAAGAGATGAAATCAACTAGATAGCACGCATCGTGTTAAGAAGACCTTCTTTTTTGTCATCTTCGTCACATGCTCAAGATATTTAAAACCTTTCATGCCAGTAACCTGGTAAGGATTAACATGGCCAAAAATAATTGAAACTGCTAATCAGAAAAATAATTAACTACTAGTACAAACCATTAGAAAAAAATGGAAAATCTACTTAAGGGGAAAAAACCAAAAACTAAAATCAGCCATCAAATACACTATGGTGAGTTCTACTCTGACATAGGAAGTTGTCAGAAGTTTGGATCAACTGGACAGAGACTGTTTTTATTGGGTTGGATAGAGTATTAAGCTGAAACAACAAAATAGGATAGGAAACCAGAACTTTATTGGACTTCCTTATACCTTAAAGTTTTGTTTTGCTTTTAGACTAACTTACATACTGCCATTGCTCACCAAACACCAAACCACGCCTACAGCCACTGAGTTCATTCCAACTCATAACAACCCCATATGGAGTTTCCAAGACTAACTCACTCTTAGAGCACAGCTACCCCCATCCTTTCCCTGTGGAACAGCTGGTGCGAAAACCCAATCTTGTGGTTATCAGTCGGACATATAACCCCCTGCACTCCCAGGGCTCCTTAGAATTCAAGAGTTTTATTCCAGCCTTCCTCAGAAGACAAATTGTAAAGTTTCTTACTGTGATTTGTTTGAATGAAAAGGAAAAAGAAAAAAAATATGGCTCCGTTGACAGACACAAGCAAATACATTCTTTTATTAAAACTATTTTCAACATTTCCCTATCTTCCAAAGTAACTGGCATAACATTTATTTGAAAACACCCACACAAAAAAAGATGAACAATGTAAAGTATAAAACCCACTTCTTGAATTGCATCAAGTCAATACATTTTTGCCTTTGTTTTGAATAAAGGCAAGTGAATGGTTGAGCAAGGCTCCCCTGAGATATTCAGTCATCAGATACTGTCATTATTTTTTAGGGGTTGTAGGAAAGATGATTGGGGAATCAGAAGTACATCTAATTTATTCTGGAAATAGCAACAGTAATCATAATAATGGCCAAATCAAAACAAATTCCCTGCCCATCAAGGTGATTCTGACAGTGACCCTGTAAAGACAGGGTTGAACTGCTTTTTGGGTTTTTGAGGCTGAAAGTCTTTGTGAGTTTCTCTTATTTTTCTACTGCAGAGCAGCTGGTGGGTTTGGAATGTTGACCTTAAGGTTAGCAGCCCAGCTTGTGATTCAATGCCATTAGGGTACCCTATAATAATGTCACCTAAAATCTATTTGGTAATCAAATTTTCTAAATACTATGTTAAGTACTTTTATGCATTTAATTTAATTTTTATAAAAACTTCATAAATTCAAGCACGTGCTGCCACTGAGTCAATTCCAACTCACAGCAACCCTGTAGGACAGAGTAGAATCGCCCTGGGGGTTTCCAAGACTGTAAATCTTTATGGGAGTGGAAAGATTCATCTTTCTTGTGTTTAGAAGCCTAAGGTATAAAAACCATGCCACCTAATTAGTTTCTATCATGTTGAATCTCTGGCTGATTACTTAGAGTAACAAGCCAAGGTCATATACTAGAGCTCAAATTAGAACCCAAACCAAGTCTGGTGTCTACAGATTTAACCACCCTGTTGTACTGGGAAAAGGGTGAGCCTGTGTCTTTTTATAAATAAAGCAATTATCGCCTTCAATAACAGAATGTCATCTTTGACTGAAGGGCAAAAACCAGCTGAGTTATTTTCATTCACTCTGCAGCGCATGTCTTGCTGTTACCCCAATGCTAAAGCTGCATTGATATGTTGATATAAAACTCAGCAAAGTAATTATAATTGAATTCTAAAGTGTCTGATAAATTTCCATCTACCAGGGAAAGAACTGAAAATTGAAATGTGGTACTTTCTTTTTTAGTCATTGTATTAGAGAAGCTTTTTAGTAATTCCATCATATGTTTAGGTACCTCCAGGGATGTTATTCTGGGAAGAAATACTTTAAGAAACAAGTTGCCATAATTTGTACAGAAACCAGGCTTTTAACTTTTTCTCTTATAATTCTCAACACATCCAAGTGAAGACATCTCCAATTGGAACGGGAAGGGTGCTAGCATAGGAAGATTAAATTAGTGAAAAGAAAACCTAAAAAAAAAAAACAACCCCAAATAAACAACAATGTATCTATCCAGTGAGGTAGGGAGAAGAGGACTATCATCCTCATACAAGTTCTTTTGTTTCATTACTTCAGCAAGGTTGGAAGGCCAAACAAGTCAAAGGCTGTAATATGGAAGTTTTTCAGACTTGAGAGAGGTTAAGATGCTTTGGCAGTTTAACGACAGAGGCAGACTTACCTTCAGGAGAGCCAAGGCTACATGGAAGATTATGTTCAAACCCTGAAATAGAAAAACAAAGGAAAAATCAACACTACTACACTGATCACTGCTTTGTTAAGTGCTTACCAGAGACTGTCGTAATACAATCCTTTTAATAAAAAGTGCTTACTTCCATTTTCACTTACAATAGCTAAACCACGAGCTTAAGAAAAAGGCAATTGCCTTCTGTGAGAGGCTTATTTCAAAATTCAGTGCTCATAGATGAGCAATTGATGCTCATATAAAAATTACTCTACTTACAACAGATGAAGTTATTTTCTTTCAAACCATTTCTGCATTATACCCATGGGTCTGAGGCTTGTGAAAAGGGTCCCTACTGGCACTGGAGGGTACATGTTAGGCTGCTAATTACCAAGGTCAGTGGTTCAAACAAGCAAGTTGGTCCGAGGGTGAAAGATGAGACTCTCTGCTTCAGAAATATATATAGTTTAGGAATCTCTACACAAGGTCACTATGAATTAGAATTGATTTGATGGCAGTGGGTGGGACTTAAGACTTGTGGAAGTGAAGATTCTTGCTCAAGATGGCAGGGTGACATAGAAGTTTAAAACAAAGCAAAACAAACTCTCCTCGTCTAACATCTGGGTGATGATGTTAAATGTCAGTGGCCCACATATAAAGGCCACTCTAACCCTCCTAGTGGAGCCCGGTAGTGAGTGGGTACTAGCTGGGCGCTCTCCACAAGGTCACATTTAGAAAGCACAGATGCGCTGAGGGAGAAAGACTGGGCTTTCTGCTCCCATCCCGAGTTAGAGTCAAGGGCAGTTCTAGCCTGTCCTACAGGGTGGCTTGGAGTCAGCATCAACTGGATGGCAGTGAGAGTGACCATTCTGCTAGCATTCCACAATGGCTGTTATTGTTTCTTGTTTGTTTGTTTGTTTAATCATTTGTTTTTAAGAAGTAGTTATACAACTGAGGATGGTAATTAAGGGGTCTCTGCCAGACTTCCCTTTATTTTCTTCCTTTTCTTACTTCACTTTCTGGTAAGAAAAAGGTTGTCAGATTGTAATAAAAAATTTATAGAGAACCAGAGTAATATTTCCTTAGAAATAAATTAAACTGTTTCCTGAGAAACCATATTGGGCTGAATTTTAAATGCTGGGTTCAGTCCAAAGTCTCTGAAGAGATCCTGAAATATTAAGTTCAAGAGACAGGGAATGTTCCAGATAACAGAATCAGAAACAAAGTGGCTAATGAATGTGTTGTTTTCTTGTCTTTCAAGTCACTGTAAATGGGGAGAAAGACATTTCAACTATGAGGTGGGATCTCCCATAAATTCAAATATAATCTCTGCGTCTCATCGACTAAATAAATTATGTAAAAAAACTCCTAATAAAACATGGTCTTTGTTTCCAAAATCAGAAAAGAAGATTAGAACCAGATACTCAGCGTGCATTCCCATTATCCTTTGCTATGGCAACCTTTCATTTGCGCTCCCAAAACATGTCACAGAGGTAGCAGGATGAATCATAAATAAAAAATACTTAGTTTGAGGTTTTGGGTTTATGGAATTAATATTTTCAGGGGAAAAAATCAGCTATAGTTATAGTCAGACCAGAAGGCAAAAAGACAAATTACCATAGCTCTTCACTACACCAAGCAATGATCCTAGATTAGTTTTTTAAAAGGTAAAAAAATATATATAACACAATATTTTCCAAGTCAACATTGATCTTAAGCTAGTTTAATCACAATTTAGCAATTGGGAAACAGAGGAAATACTACATAGACCAAAGACTTGGGTGATAATTAAGTCAAATTAGCAACATTTAAATCTGGGAGCTCAACCATTAGCTGCTGCCTACTGCTGCCCAAACCTGCAGGCCAAGAGAAGCATAAGCTGCGCTGCTCGCTCACTCACTCGACACCCACTTCACCTGGGAGGCTCTGCTTTCAGGCAGCAGTCAATTCGCACAACCTTAGTGCCTATCAATCTGCTATTGGGGCTAAATCAACCATGCTTCTAGTTCTATTTTCCCTGCTACACCTCAAAATGTAAGCCCCTCCTTTCTCTCTAATCTCCATAATCTCAGGCTCTTTTTCCTAACCTCATTTCTCACTCCTTTCCTTCCCAAATCCTTTCACCGTGCTCTCAGAAATTTCCATTTCATGTCAACCAGCTGTGCTATATTCTAAATCTCCTTGCCATATACCGCGAACCCTTCTTTGCTTTCGCAGGAATAGTGAAATCTCATTGATTCTCCTAACAGCCTGTACTGTGCTCCCCATTTTATGCAGGGTAAAACGGGCCAGCTCAAGGCTATCTATATCCACCAATGCTGTTCGAGCCCATTGCTGAAGCCACTGGGTCAGTCATCTCATTGCGACTTGTACTCTTTTTCCTGGACCATCTACTTTACCAAGCACAATGTCTCTCCTGAGGACATGTTCCAAGTATATGAGACGGAGTCTTATCATCCTCACTTCCAAGAATCGTTCTGGCTGTTCTTCTTCCAACATAGATTTGCTCAATGAAATAAGTTTGATTTCTTGATTGCTGCTCCCATGGTGTTGGTTTATTATAGATTAAAACAAAATTAAATACCTGATACCTTCAATATTTTCTCCACGTACTAGGATGTTGCTTATTGGTCACATTGTGAATATTTTCGTTTTCTTTATCTAGTGAGATGTAATGAATACTGAAGGAAAATTTTTTTTAAAAATACTGATTTTCATTAGTGAAGTGTTCCAAGTCTTATTCACTTTTATCAAGCAAGGCTATGTCATCTGTATTATCATTTGTCATTAATAAGACATTTTTTCAAACCTGATGCCACAGAGTTCTTCATATAGCCCAACTTCTTGGATAATTTGTTTAGCATGTAGCCTAACTATTGTGAAAGAGTACAATTCTAATGCAGAACTTTCCCAATTTTAAAACCACACCGTATCCCCTTATTCTGTTTAAATGTCTCATTTTTTGTTATGTACACCTTTTGCATGAGCACAATTCAGAGTTCTTCCCCTTAACATATAAGACAAAGACCTTAACTTGGTCCAACTTCATCAAGAACAACAGCCCTGGCTCAGGTAGACTATGGCCAAGGTGTTAGGGTTCAACATGGTAATGCTGGAGAACTGAGTCCTTTCCACAGTCCCTTCCAGTTTGAGATGAGCTTTGAATGAGATGAGATCCTGGCAGTCTAGGACTTGGAGTTGAGGATCATTTATTGGCTCAGCTGAGAGTGGTGTTTGATAAGATCCTAAAACCGGTGCTGACCTGCTTGCTCTATACCAGGAGGGAGGCACATGTTGGACTTTCAAGTTAATGGCTCTAGTCCATCCCAAGATCCATGCTGTGGGTGTGGCTATCCCCTGTACCTACCATGGAGAGGGGTTTATCTACCATGGAGAGGGGTTGACTACCATGTCAACAACCAGTACTCTACCTCTGAGCTGTGGGAGACCCTATCCAAAAGCCAGCCTTCACTCATCTTTGGTATAACATTTTATCTTCAAACCCTGGGTGATCTGCTTCCACATCAACTGGGACAACAACACAGACAGGCTGGAGCCATCAACAACCAGGAATCTTAAAAAATCATCTTATTGGGAGGTCTTACAAATATCGTAATATTCCATAGTTCAGTGACATCAAGAAGTATTGCACACTTGTTACCACAATCAATTTCAAAACATTCTTCTTGACCTCCTTGATATCTGTTCACCTTTGTCCCCTCCCTCCCACGGGATCCTTATCGTTGTTATATATATATTTAAATTTTTTGACGTATCTTACACTAATATATCCATTCACCTACAATTCTGATTTGTGCTCCCCTCGAGTGGAGTTATACAGTCATCATTGCTATCAGCCCCCCTTCTCCCCACCTCCCCCATCTCTTCCCATATACTCAGGAAACCATTATTCAAATCACTTTATCGGGGGGGGGGTGTTACCTATATTGGCTTTCATGAATTGAATGGTTTTAATGTTACCAATAACCATATACAAGTCTAACAAGGTAATGAGGTAGAACTGAACCATTACAGTAGGGAAATATTGACTATTGGATAGTTATGTGTTTCATCAGTGCTATACCGTACCCTGGATATATCATCCCTTCCTTTTGGCCCTTCTGGGAGGGACTGTCTATCTATTATTTTACAGGTGGGTTTTGGGTCTCCACTATACCCACACTCCTTCACATAGATTTGTTCGCTTAATTCTGATCTTCTGATACCTATTCCCATCGAGACCTCATGATCACACAGGCCGGTGCGCTTCTTTCTATATGGGCTTTGTTGCTTCATATTATGTTCAAAACAATGCATGTACTTAACAAGGAGCTCTCTATCCAAACGAGACAGGAGTGATGAAGAAGTGAAAGACATATGGAAACAGTTCCATGGATAATGGACAATGTAAACACCAATCTCCACAACCCCGAGACCAAGCGCTAGATGTTTCCCAGTTAGTACTACCAACCTCTCTGAAAATCTGAAAGTCTTAGGTAGAGTGGGAGAGAAATGTGGAACAAAACTGAAAATCATAAGAAATCAGGTTTACTGGATGGATAGAAACAGGATCTGTATGGATTGTGATAAGAGATGTAGGAGCTCCCAAGAAAATGATTAAAAAAATTAACAGGATCCATACGATTATAACTTTTAGTCACCTTGCAGGTCTGAAACAGGAATACTGCTTGCTTTAAAATAAAAAAAGCTATGGATCAGGTATGCATTGTATTCTCTCACCATATACACTGAGAAAATTATTAGAGAAGGTGGATTATATGAAGATGATGTGGCATCTGAACTGGAGGGAGGCTTAATTAACAACTGGCTGTATGCAGATGACACGAGTTGCCTGCTGAAAGTGAAGAGGACTTGAAGTGCTTGCTGATGAAGATCAAGGATTTCAGGCTTTCAGTATGGGTTACAATGTAAAGAGAACCCAATCCTCACAATTGGACCAATAGGTAACATTATGATAAACGGAGAAATGGTTGAAGTTGTAAAGGATTTTTCTTGCTTGGATCCACAATTAATGCTTATGGAAGCAGCAGTCAAGAGATCAAATGACACATTGCTTTGGGTAAATCTGCTGCACAAGGTGTCTTTAACATGTTGAAAATCAAAGATATTACTTTGAAGAGTGAAGTACACCTGACCCTAGCCATGGTATTTTCAATCACCTCATATGCATGTGAAAGGTGGACGTTAAAAAATGAAGACTGAAGAAAAGTCAGTGAACTCGATTTATGGTGAAGGAATGTTGAAAGTACCATGGACAGCGAAAAGAAAAGGGGGTGAAGGGAGACACCGGATAGGGCAAGATATGACAAAATAATAATTTATAAATTATCAAGGGCTCATGAGGGAGCGGGGAGTGGGGAGGGAGGGGAAAAAAGAGGACCTTATGAAAGGGCTTAAGTGGAGAGCAAATGCTTTGAAAATGACTAGGGCAAAGAATGTATAGATGTGCTTTATACAATTGATGTATGTATATGTATGGATTGTGATAAAAGTTGTATGAGTCCCTAATAAAATGCTAAAAAAGGGAAAAATAATATTCTAAAAAAATTAAAACTTGATGTTAATGAGTTGTTTCAGTAACTAGAAATATGCAGCCATGTGCTCTTTCAACAAGTTCAGAATATATAATAAGGTGTCCCTGCTCATAAGAAGGCGCAGCTATCAGCCTTAAAAAGCCAGGAAAACAAAGCCTCCATGAGCCTTAAGTTAAACTGGGATAAAGTAGTCATACTGTGCAAACAATAATCAGGAAAAACTTGTTATTCCCGATTTCTACTAAGTTCTTTATTCTAGTAAAAGATGTATCTCAATTTCCTAAGGGGATACCTTTCTCCCTCAGACACCAGGCCCCATGACTCCCAGGGCTAACCCCTTCCGGGCCAAAGTCAGACAAGCTGCAGCTATACAGTCTACCAAGTGCTGGCACTTAACATCCACAAACCAGAAGGCCATCAACTGCCTCTGAGTGGGTGGTGACACCTCCCATGATCACAGTTTGGAATGTTTGTTATTGTTAAGGACCTGGTAGAGGCATAAAGATCTTTTTTTCTTTTTTCTTTCCACAGTTAACTGAGATGTGTATGTGTGTGTGTGTGTGTGTGTGTGTGTGTGTGTGTGTGTGTGTGTGTGTGTGGTATATACAGCAGTAGAAATTTTCACTTATTTATTCCATCAGTAGATATGGTTTATACAATGTGCAATGGTTCCATTTCAGAAAATAAAGTTTAACAACTAAACATAAGTTAATATTCCTAAAGGGAGAGGAAAAGAAGCAACCTCAATGGGATATTTTTTAAATATTTAATTTTTCTTTTTAATACGAGTTATTCTCCTTCATAAATATAATGAGTGGTATGATTAAGTATGAAAGAAACCTTGGAAGCACTGAGGGTTATGTGTTAGGCTGGTAGCCACAAGGTTGGCAGTTCCACCCTACCAGCTGTTTCACTGTCTGCTCTGTAAAGATTTACAGTCTCAGAAATCCTGTACTGGGATGCTATGAGTCAGGAACCGAAATGACATGATGACAGTGGCTAGGATTAAGTCATTGGAACCTTCCATAAGCCAGTTAATAAATAAATGATAGAAATAGCTTAGTTTTAAAATAATAGTTTTGATGTAAGCATTGGTTCTTAGCACAGCTCTCAAGCAAACAATTTTAACTTTCATTTTTATTCCTGTTCAGTTTTTCTTCAGTTGGGAGTTAATATACATATATCATATTGTTCCATATTTCAATCATGTCAATTGCTACCACAATCTGTTTCCAAACATTTTTTTCTACATGGACTCCCCGACATTGTCTCCCTTTACTCCCCCACCATTCCTTACCCTGTTTCCCCCAAACCCTTTATTCGAATTGTTGTCCTTATAGGTTCATTAATCTTGGGTTTCAGATACTGAAAAATGGAAAATCATGTAGCAGGGTGACTTCAACAGACATAAAACTTCTGAGAAATACTCTAATATAAACAAACAAAACCTGTACAAAACAACACAAACCAAAAATACAGAAAACTTTGGAAACCAGATCAGGTGCAGCCTGCATCATAGTGTGGATTTACTGACAAAGTTTTAACTCTTCACTTTCTATACTCTTCTCTCCCGAGCACACTGTTTAGTCACCACTTTCCTCCCATCCATCAATTTAGATATGGGGAGTTCTCCGGAGGTGTATTTCCTATGTAGTTCCACAAATTAATCTTGAGTTCCTGTTGCTATCCATCACCTTCTGCTCACCGGATTCTCACAATTTAGGCTCTCATACTGGTCCCCCCTTTGACTTCGGATTATATGGATTCCAATCCTTCAGTCACTGATGATGGTGTCCTTCTTCCATGTGGACTTCACTGACCTCTCACTTAGATGGCTGCTTGTTTTCAGACAAGCCTTTAAGACCCCAAATGCTATTTTATCTGATAGCTGAGCACCATCTAAAAGCTTTGCTACATTTTGCTGTAGTACCCATATGTTCTGGTTTACTTTCCTAACGGCAAGTATAGAGCAGGGCCATGATGTAAGAACTAACTGTTCTTAAGTTGGAGCTAGGATTTACTCCCAAATTATAGCAAATTAACCTTCACTTTTCTATAACAACCACTACTTTATTTTTCATCTATTCTTTCATGATTCAACATATGCTTAACTGAGCTGAAAAATACACGGACTACTCATTTATTGACTATCTTGTTATCCAATATTTCATTTGACAATAATAAAAAGACTACTGAATATTTTGTGCACTAATGATGTCTGTCTTGCAGTAACAAATGCTGAGCTGTGAGGCAAGAGAAATGCTGGCTGTGATGGTGAAAGGTACATGTCATCTTGGCTGGGCGCCATCCTCAGTGATTTGACAGTTATGTTATGATGCACTTTGGCAGTTAAGTAATGATGCATTTTTACATAGGCCCATTTTTGCACACAAACCTGGTCTCTGGAACCTAATTGTATCTGTAAGTGAGAAATGCGTATTTTTTTTTTGTCATCCACTTTTAAAAGGTAAAGAGGCCTCCTGCTTTCAGGAACATTAATTTTAAACAATTCATTTGTTGCTGAGAGGTAAATAAGTGGGCTTTGTAGAACTAAAAATGTTAAAAATTCTGAAGAATTATTAAGATTAAGAGTAATAGGTAAATGTGCGGCTATAGCTACTTGATATTCATTTGTTATAGGCATTTACTATTCATTTATTACACTGTTATAGTAGAGTTTAACTCCAAAAAAAAGCCAACACACAGAGAGTATTTTCTATGTGCCAACATCTGAATTATGTTAAAAGTGTGTCTTTATCAATCTTCACAACAACCTTAAATTCAACTTTACAGACAAGTACAACAAAATAAATACCCCAGATCACATAGCCATTTAATGGCAGATCCACAATTTTCATAAGTAGGCTAATTTTAGAAGCCCTACGTTTAGCCACTAGATGAGAGAAGATGGCTCGAAGAGTAAGTGGATGAATGCATAAATCTCTGACTTGGAGATTATGCCATGTGTTGCCAAATTTCTTTCTTTTTTTTTTTTTTGTCACCGAATTTCTAAGGGACGAAAGTGATGCCTTCTGTTTCATGGCAAGTAAACTATGGGAGCAGAGACAGCAAGGTAACAAAGGGGTCCCTGCCACCCAAGTCAAGTTCTGTTATTTGTCTTTATACTGAACACACACGTGCACGCGTGCACAAATGGCCGACTGCAGGATGTCAGGCAATGAAAGCCCAGCTTGCTGTGGAAAGGGCCACCACCTTTCCACAGTGATAGCACATGGAACTCAGTCTTGTGTGCATGAAGAAGTAGTTCCTTAACTGACTGGGACACTGCAGTTCCAAACTTCTGCCAGTCTTGCAGTTTCAAACTTTAGTCACAGTCTGGCAAACTTTAAAGAACACCTACGAGTAATTGCCCCAAATTAAATAATTGCTCCAAAGTGCAGCTCTAGGTGATCCGGGGTAGGCCAACAACAAAGCACCCACCTTCCTGCATAACGAAAGGCTGACAGCGGAGCACTCAGGGAAACAAAGACACGGAACATCCTGGCTCTGATGAGCAGACAATCAGGGCTCAGAGGGAGCTGACAGATTGCGGGAGACGCTGTCAAAAACGAAGCTGACAGCAGAGAGAACAAAGGCTGGAAAGGTGGTGTCAAAAAGTGCCAAATGCACATCAGCACCCGGTCCATAGAGAGCAAACTAAAAGAGGAAATGCAGACATGTAGGAATGGAAATGCTAGCAAGGCAGTGAGGGAGTATGGAGCCAAGACTAGGCCAAGTAAATGGGGCTGGACTGGAGACAGATACAGCTTGAGCCACTCCCTTTCTAACCCACCGCAAATAGGCCACGTCATCCCAGGAAGTGAAATACATGTTAAATCATATAAAGATCAAATGAGTACTTGGAAAGTGGTCAGTTAATGGTAGAAACTCCTACTAGGCCTATTTATTACCTACCATAGCCCAGAAGTTAATCTGCATCTTACAAATATTTTTCATTAATTGTATCCCTACTTATGTAGTCCATTATTTTAAAGATATGGAAACTGAGGTCCAGAGGCATAGCACTATTAAAAAGTGGTAAAGTCAGACTGGGGTGTAGTCCTTCTAGACAAAAACAAACGTTTTCTTTTTTTTTCTTTACTAATTCTAGCTCTATTGCTAATTCAGTGTGACTTTGTTCAAATCTCTCTCATTTTTTAAAAGGCGGAGGTTTTGCTGCTGATTTTATCAGGAGAATGTGGTGAAGTGATGTCCAGACCTTAACAGATTGGCAACTTGTATATATATTACCTCTTAGAGAACTCCATCTTGGAAGACTATGTAATAAAAATAAATACAAAAACAAAAAATGAGTTACACTTAGCTCCACATACTCTAAGAAGTCACATACGAAGGAGGGGGGTGCTGAGCTGGGGAGGGGAGGGAGACCAAGGAAGCAGGAATGTTATTGAAAGAGTTACATTAGAAATAAACTTCAGCTCTAGTTAGCCCCGCTAGTTCCATGTGGATCAGAGATGAAATGCTCTGTTGAGCCCTTCCCCAAGTCCTGGCCCATGAACAAAATAAATGTCTGTAACAAACTTCTAATCATAGCTCATACACTGAATTTATTTGCCATGTCTCTTTCGTCTCAGTTAATCTGAGATGGTTCCCAGTCTTTTTCTTTTTTTTTTTTATTTTAACAATTTATTGGGGCTGATACAATTCTTTTCACAGTTCATACATATACATACATCAATTGTATAAAGCACATCTGTACAGTCTTTGCCCTAATTATTTTTTTCTCTTTTCTTCTTTTACATTTTATTAGGGACTCAAACAACTCTTACCACAATCCATACATATACATACATCAATTGTATAAAGCACATCCATACATTCCCTGCCCCAATCACTTTTGAAGACGACCGGCCAGTTTTTTTGTAATGTTTCCTATTGGTTAAATTCAGATTTTGTATTTTGGGCACAAATATTTCAGAAGTGACGCTGTGCCCTTCTCCATATATCATAAGAGGGGTTGTAAGTGTAGCATCCATAAGCTTAATTATAAAACCATTGCTTCAAAGCCGTCTGGTTGTTTGTGTAGCCTGTTTTATACAATAAGCAGACAGGACACTATGCCTTTGGCTGCTCTTCAATTAATTCTTTACTTTTTTGGTCTGTGAAGTAATTTGTGTTTCTACAAAAAGAAAGTGAAAGTAATGCACACCATGTAAATATAAAGCAGCAAATGTCAACTGCACTTAAATATCAGAGGATTTTAAAAAGTTTTTTTTAAATTTAATTTTTTTTAACTTCAAAAAGTTTATGGGAAATTTTCATAATTTTAAATTCCAGTTTCCCATGAATTTTTTGAAGACCCCTTGTACAAGCAGTCCCTGTCCCTAGGACTTAAAGACAACTCCTCCTTACTCTGCTTAAATATTAACTAAAAATACTCTTACTTTGAAACGACTCAACCAACCCTTTGTACCAACAAATTCTTCATCACAATTACCTTTACTTGATGCATATGGCACCTTTTAAATCACCAGGAGAGACTTTCAGCCTCTTCTCACACTAGACTGGAGGAAAGCTAAATAAGAACCATATGGTCTGAATTAGCTGCAAATTCTCAAAGACATAGGGAAGGAATTTGTTTATATTCTGGATACTGCTCATACAGGTTCCATAGCAAAAATATCGAGACACAATAATCAATGCTCTTTTAAGTTATTCTGCCTCTTCGATGGTAGATGCTCTGAGGGTTCAGTTTCTTAAAAATGCTAAGGAGTGGTTTGAGGGAGTAACTAGGCCAATGCTGTGACATTCTGGCGTTTGAGTTCTGCTTCTGGTTGCTCACTAGAGGGCAGGATTGCAGCACTGAAAACCAAGCACAACTTTTTCGTTATTTTTTTTTAAAGATTTCCTGGAACTTCGCAACAGACTTCTATATAAATTCATTTAAGCAGAAATCCTCCTAGTTATGTGCTCCCTTATGTTCATTAATTCAAAAATATAATATAAACCATACAAAAAGTAAATGATTTCTTTTCAACCCAGTTTTATTATGTGCTCTTTTCTTAACCAATTCATGTCCATTTTTTTCATAAATAATAAATTACAATCGTGAATCTCACTGCCATAGAGTGAACTCACTCCTAGCGACCCTACAGGACAGGTATTAACTGGCCCATTGGGTTTCAGAGACTGCAAGTCTTTATGGGAGTAGAAAGCCCGTCTTTCTCTCAGTAGAGCAGCCGGTGGTTTTGACCTGCTGAACTTGTGGTTAGCAACCTGATATGTAACCTATGACATCACCAGACCTTCATCAATATTGAATTAAATGGGGTTAAAGAAGGGAGTTCCTCTATCTAGACATAAATGATTAAGTAAAATTTTTTTCACTGTTTACTGGGCTTGCATTGTTTTTACAAATAAAGTGCTGATGGAGGTACATATATAGAGAGTCTGGAGTTCTTAGATATTAGTCACATCTGAATGACATGAGCCTTTCAGAAATCGGAAGATAAAATGAGAGAAATACATTTGCATTTTAGATATGTATGAGGGGACTTCAAGTTTGTAGGAAAATTCCAGTATTCTTAAATTCCACTTTCCCATGAATCTTTTGCGGTCTTTTAGTAGTCATCAAATCTAAGTACAGGGCATTTTGAAGACTGCTTAGTATACACAAGCAAGAGCATATATGCTGCGTCTCAGTTATGAATGTCAGAAACATTGTTGGAATTACATTATTGGGGCCCTTTAAAGTTATGTAGATCTGCCCTGACTGAAACAATGGAACCAAAACCTGCTAGCAACAAGGTCAGATATCGCAATCGGTATTACTTGCAGTGCATGCAACTCTAACTCAATGAAAAGGTTTTGAGCATTTTCTTGCACTAAACCAAACCCGAATCACTGCCATGAAAGGCAAAGAAGGAGACAAAAGAACTCTAAGAACCTGTTCTGACTTACCTACCAATTTGACTTAAAGACACACCTAGGAATAGGTGTCATTCATAACTCAGGGACTAGATCTATTTAGAAAGATAGGCAAATCATCCCATAACCAAGACATTGGCAGGAGGTAAAATACAAGCGCATGATACCACACTTGTTAGTGGAAGAGAGAGGTGACCAGGATGCTAGAACCCAAACTGAGTCAGTGTTATAAAATTTCTAGAAGGCACTTTATAGTCCCTATAGGAGCCCTGGTGGGGTAGTAGTTACAAGTTGGGTTGAGAACTGCACGGTCGGTAGTTTGATACCAGCAGCAGCTCCAAAGAAGATACACTGGGCTTTCTACTCCTGTCAACAGTTACAGTCTTGGAAACTCACAGGGCACCACTATGAGTCAGCATTGACTCAATGGCAGTATTTTGGCAGCGATACACATGTAGATGCTCTTCTTGGGGAATTCCCTGGCTTAGACTATGTGCCCATATTTGGACTGATTTTTATTTCTTCACTTGGCTACTAGCTTTGTCCTCTTTTACTAGGCCCAAGTTTAAGTGCTAACTCCTCCTCTTTTTCTAGGTATAAGCTTCAGTAATTTCCCTCGTGCTTCTTAGAAGAACCCTGTAGCCCCACACCACCGTGTTCACCTCACTGCTCTTCATCTACATATCGCCCCGCCTCTCCCTGGGAGATGCATGAGGACAGAATTCTGCTCGTTTCTTTAGAGCAGTGGTTCTCAACCTTCCTAATGCTGCGATCCTTTAATACAGTTCCTCATGTTGTGGAGCCCCCAACCATAAAATTATTTTCGTTGCTACTTCATAACTGTGATTTTGCTACTGTTATGAATTGGGTGACTCCTGTGAAAGGGTAGTTTTGACCCCTAAAGGGTTCACGATCCACAGGTTGAGAACCGCTGCTTTAGAGTTATATTTCCCATCATTGAGGGCACTATCCCTGTTGGGTAAACGGTTTGAAATTAGTTGAATGAATGGATGAAATGAAGAGATGTTGGTCAATGAAAAAGGCCTTTAATATGAATTAATGGTAATGAAATGCTTCTCCAACTAATCTCTTCTTATAATTAGTGACATACTTTTTTTGGTTTGCTGTGGTTAAGCCTCCTTTCCAGGTTATTTGGAAATTATTCTGGATTCCCTTTTAAATACAGACAGTGAGCGCAGCGGACTGGCACTGAAATTCAGACATATGATCTTCCATTTTTTTCTGACTTAGAGGGGAAAGGTTCACTTCCATTTCCACATCTGAAAACTAGCGGTTTCAATCAGATGTGCTCTGGAAAACAAAGGCAACCACACAACAATAACGGTCTTCAGAAAGAAGTGGGAGCTGATTTCTTAAGAACTCACAAGACAAGGGACCAGGTATAAGGCATCATGCAAAAAAAAAAAAGATATAAGTGTGTGTATGTATGTGTATATGTATATATGCATATGTATATATGTATATATATACGATATTAAATGAAGGGGGGAAGTGCAGAGTGGAGACCCAAGGCCCAAGTGTCGGCCAATGGAGATCCCCTCATAGAGGGGTTTAGGAGAGGAGATGGGTTAATTAGGGTGCGAGGTAGTACCGATGAAGAACACAGCTTTCCCCCAGATCCTGGATGCTTCCTCCCCCCAACTACCATGATCCGAATTCTACCTTGCAGGGCTGGATAGGACAGAGGCTGTACACTGGTACATATGAGGGCTGGAGGCACAGGGAATCCAGGGTGGATGATACCTTCAGGACCAAGGGTGTGAGGGACGATGCTGGGAGAGTGGAGGGAGAGTGGGTTGGAAAGGGGGAACTGATTACAAGGATCCACATGTGACCTCCTCCCTGGGAGAAGGACGGCAGAGAAGGGGGGGGAAGGGAGGCTCCGGATAGGGCAAGATATGACAAAATAACGATGTATAAATTACCAAGGGCACATGAGGGAGGGGGGAATGGGGAGGGAGGAGGGGGAAAAAAAAGAGGACCTGATGCAAGGGGCTTAAGTGGAGAGCAAATGCCTTGAGAATGATTGGGGCAGGGAATGTATGGATGTGCTTTATACAATTGATGTATGTATATGTATGGATTGTGATAAGAGTTGTATGAGTCCCTAATAAAATGTAAAAAAAGAAACGAGGAGAAAAAAATGATTAGGGCAAAGACTGTACAGATGTGCTTTATACAATTGATGTATGTATATGTATGAACTGTGATAAGAATTGTATGAGCCCCAATAAATTGTTAAAAAAATAAAAATAAAATAAGGTTAATGATCTGAAAAAAAAAAAGAACTCACAAGAAGAAGAGATGAGCCAGTCAGGGTGCAGTATAGCACTGATGAAACATACAACTTTCTTATAGTTCTTTAATGCTTCCTTCTCCCCCACTATCACTACCTCCATTCTACCTCACAAATCTGACTAGACAAGAGCATATACATGGGTACAGATAAGAGGCCACAACACAATGAATCCAGGACAGATAACCCCCTCAGGACCAATAATGAGAATAGAGATACTGGGAGGGTAAGGGGAATGCGGGGGGGGGGGTGGAGGGGGAATTGATGACAAGGATTGATATAAAACCCCCTCCCAGGGGGATGAACAACAGAAAAGTGGGTAAAGGGAGACAGCGGACAATGTAAGATATGAAAATAATAATTTGTAATTTATCAAGGGTTCATGAGGGAGGAAGGGTGGGGGAGGGAGGAAAAATGAACTGATATCAAGGCTCAAGTAGAAAGAAAATGCTTTGAAAATGATGATGGCAACATATGTAGAAATGTGCTTGACATGATGGATGGACCTATGGATTGTGATAAGAGCTATAAGAGCCCCAAATGAAAATATTTAACTAAAAACAAAAGAAAACAAAATCACAAAGCAGAATCTTATGCAAAAAACCCCAAAAAACGAAACAAAAAACAAAACAAAACAAAAAAACCAGCCCTGTAGCTCACAGTCAAATCTCTAACTGGGAAGATTTGAAACTCTCAGAAAATAGCATGTAATTCTTTAAAAAATCACTCTACTGGGGGCTCATACAACTCTTACCACAATCCATACATATATCCATTATGTCAAGCACAGTTGTACATTTGTTGCCATCATCGTTTTAAAACAATTGGTTTTTACTTGAGCCCTTGGTATCAGCTCTTCATTTTTTCCCCTCCATCCCCACTCCCCCCTCCCTCATGAACCCTTGATAATTTATGGATTATTATTTTGTCGTATCTTACACTGTCTGACATCTCCCTTCACCCACTTTTCTGTTGTCCATCCCCCAGGGAGGAGGTTATGTGTAGATCCTTGTAATCAGTTCCCCCTTTTCACCCACCCTCCCGGTATTGCCACTCTCACCACTGGCCCTGACAGGATCATCTGTCCTGGATTACTTGTGTTTCCAGCTCCTGTCTGTATCAGTGTACATCCTCTGGTCTGGTCAGATTTGTAAGGTAGAATTGGGATCATGATAATGAGGGGGTGGAAGCATTTAAGGACTCAAGAAAGTTGAATGTTTCATGACTGGCTTGTCTCCTCACCGTGACCCTTCTGTAAGGGGATGTCCATTTGCCTACAGCTGAGCTTTGGTTCTCCAATCTGCACTCCCCCTTATTCACAATCATATGATTTTTTTGTTCTTTGATGACTGATACCTTCGACAGCTTGTGATCACACAGGCTGGTGTGCTTCTTCAAGGCGGGCATGGTTGCTTCTGAGCTAGATGGCTGCTTGTTTATCTTCAAGCCTTTTAGACCCCAAATGAATAGCATTTAAGTTTGTTTGGAAAAAAAGATGATGAATTTAATGAGAGGTTGAACCTAGAATAATATACCATGGAATACTCTAGAGCAGCGATTCTCAACCTGTGGGTCACAACCCCTTTGGGGGTCAAACACCCCTTTCATAGGGGTTTCCCAATTCATAATAGTAGCAAAATTAGTAATTTTACGGTTGGGAGTCATCACAACACGAGGAACTGTATTAAAGGGTCTCGGCATTAGAAAGGTTGAGAACCACTGCTCTAAAGAGTCAACTGACCCCTCCTCCCTCTACAGTTTGTGTTAGGCTGGGAAACCAGTTATGAATGTACTCATCTGTGGGGCCCTGTATTCTGAATTTACATGGTAAAATTAAATTAGGTAAACAACCCCACTGTTACCCACCATGCTTCTTTGAGCTATAAGAAGGCTGTAACTAATTATATGATCTCTCTCTCTCTCTCTCTCTCTCTCTCCCTATCACACACACACACACACACACACACACACACACACACACACACACACATGCATCAGCTGGACCAGCTCCACCTGGACCAGCTCCACCTTTTTCTTCCTGTCTTCCCCACCACAGTGATTCCTAGAATCACTAGCAGGTCACAATAAGGCCAATTCAAAGTTTAATAATCAGGATGACATAAACTGGAAATAGCGAAGGAGCCTAAATTTCCCTCTGACTCAAAGTTTCAACATATATCTGACAAGGACTAAAGAGGAGTTAGTGCCAAACTGAAAACCCACCGTAAAGAAGAGGTTAAAACATGGTAAATCGTAATTCCTACCAGGGCTATCAACAAACAGGCTCCTTCCAAATTGACTCTTGCTGAAAATTAGCATTTCCACCCCCAGATATATTGAGTCAGAATCTAAATTTTAACAAGATCAAAATTTAGAAGCCTCACTTTTGGGTTTTGTTAACATGTAGACTCTGCTTCAATATCTGAAGTGGAAATGAAAATTCTTGGCAGGGAGTCAACTCAAAGCCCTGATTCCGACCACCCCTATAGCACTTTTACTGCAAAGAACTTCTTGGTAAACTGTCTCATCTGGTCTGTCAGGTAAACAACCCCACTGAGTAGATAAATTATTATTATTTTCATCCTCATTTATTCTTTATTTTCCAGCAACAAACAAGTAGGAATAAAAAAGGAGACAAGAAAATTCAGGCTAAGGTCAAAACCAAAGATGATAATGTGAGTGTGTAAGCCATTATTAATGCCTCTATTTTATAACCAAATCAAACTTACTGCCATTGAGTCAATCCTAACTCTCAGTGACCCTCCGTACAGTTTCAAGGGTGTAAATCTGTATGGGAGCACATAGCCTTATCTTCCCCCAAAGAGCAGCTGGTGGCTGGAACCTTTGACACGGTAGCTAGCACTACAATACTTACCTGACAGTGTCACCAGTCCTCTTCCACCTTATAAAACCGAAAAACCAAACTCACCGCCATAGAGTTGACTCTGACTAATAACGAGTCGACAGACCAGCGTAGAATTGTCTCTGTGAGTTTCTGGGGCTGTAAATCTTTATCAGCGTAGAAAGCCTCATCTTCCTCCTGCAGAGTGGCTGGTGGCTTCCGATTGTTGACCATACAACCCTGGGTTAGCAGCCCAAGGCGCCACCCACTATGCCAACAGAGCTCCTTTCCACTGTATCAAGGACGCTAAAATATGCTCAGTAACGTACCTGAGCTACTTAGGATCAGAATCCCAATTTCCTGATTTTTATTCAGTTTGCTTTTAATTAGACCATTAATCCAAACCCTGGCTATTTATTAGAATCACTTGGGGAAGTTTTATAGTCTCAGATAAAATAAATAAAAATTTCCTGAGACAGGGCCCAACTATTTGCTTTAAGAACTTTGTAGAAGTCTCTAATGTGACTCTAAACTTTACCAAGAATTTTAAAGTCCAACTTCACATTAGAATCACCAGGAAGCTTGACGAGCACTGCAAAGGGGGACTTAATTGGCCTGGGCGGGGCCCAGGCTCTCCATGTGATAACAACATGCAGCCAAGTGTGGAAATCCCTGTACGGTGTCTCTAATGAGCACATTTTAACATTCTTTAACTTATAGACTCCTTATAATGATTCCTTAATATTTAAAACGTTTCAAAAGGTCGTGGGTGCAAAATTCTTAAGGTCAAATATCAAAGTTATATGTCATGAAAAATAATGTCAATTGCAGCATTAATTGAGTGGGATAAAATCTAACTGAAAATGGTGGGAATGGTAACAGCAAGAGCAGCAAGTTTTATTTAAAAAAATAAGACTGATGTGCATCTGCGATCAGAGTTACTAGGATGTAGTACAGGGGAATCTACTGAAGAGAGTAAGTCAGAGAGGGTTTGGCAAAATTAAATTAGGTAAACGACCCCACTGTTACCTGCCATGCCTCTTTGAGGTGTAAGAAGGCTGTTACAGATTATATGATCTCTCTCTCTCTCTCTCTCTCTCTCTCTCTCTCTCTCTCTCTCTCTCTCTCTTTCACACACACACACACACACACACACACACACACACACACACACACACACACACACACCACAAATGAAGATGTTAAGCCTTCCCTAAAATCTATTAGTGTAAATCATGCAACATTATCCAAAAAGAGTGTATCCAAACTCCTAACAGATCGTCCTTTCTGTATCTTCATGTAGACAAAAATACACAAAGAGAGTTGATTCACTCAGTACGACAAGCTATCAGATTTTACTTAAATTATTAAAAATTCTGATAATGTGCTTAAAATACCAAGATTATATCACACTTGACGCATTTAAAAATGAAGACACATCATGTATAAAATGATTAATACAAATATAAAATAGGGCTCACTGCAGGCTCAGTTTTATATCTCATTAGATAATTTGCCAGCAAAATTATATAATTAACCTTGAAAGTACTGAAAAATAGGTTATAATTTCACACTGTATTAAATTATTTCTGCTCCCAAAGGATTTATAGTGTCAGCCCTATGTAGGGGTGGCTATGAGTTAAAATCGATTTACTGACAGTTGATTTTGGGGTAAATGTGTATAAGGGTGCATCAAAAAGTTCATGGAAAAATAGAACTAAAAGATAATGGAATTTTGCATGAGTACTTTGAAGCCCCTTATACTTATTTTGATAAGAGGACTATTCTCTTTTAATAGGGTGCTGTGCAGACTAGGTCTTAAAAGCTGTGAGCAGCCATAAAAGCTGAAACTGTGGGTCTCTGTCCATCTGGAGCAGAGAAGAGTAAGGAAAATCAAAGATGCATATAAACAATTAGTCTAACGGAATAGCAAACCACATGGACCTTAGACTCCATGATCCGGGCCAGAGGAACTAGATGGTGATCCCTTTCAATGACTGAAAGGGATAGAGTGGGGAAAAAATGTGGAACAAAACCCAGGATCCTATAAAAAAAAAAAGACCATCGAGAGACTGGGAGAACCCCTGAGCCTATGACTTAGTCACCCTTCAGGCCTGGAATGGAACTTATCCTCACAGCACAGCTTGTAGTCAAACAACACCAAACCAACCCACAGCTGTCAAGTCTACTCTGACTCAGTGACCCTATAGGACAGAGGAGAACTACTCCCCACCCCCAAGGCTTCCTAGACTGTAAACCTTTACAGGAGTAGATAGTCTTTCTCTGAAGAAACAACCAGTGGGTTTGAACCACTGAGCTTGAGGTTAGCAGCTCAATATGTGATGACCTACACCACGAAGACTCCTACTCAAACGTTGAAGTAGACAATAACTTGAGAGGTACATACTCCTTAAAACAATCAATATTTGCGATCAAAAGGGCAGCATTTGCTCAAGAACAACTTTCAGAAGGTAGGGAGGGCTTTATTTATTTATTTATTTTTCGGCACGAAGTCAAATTCTTTACTTCCCCAAAGTCAAGACTAAAGGGAAGAAGGGCAGGGTGGGAGGAGGAGGCAGAGGCAGAGACGGGAGATGAGGTGGGAAGAGAGGGGCAGAGTAAACCACTGTTCTATCAAGTGCTCAAGGTAAAAAAAAAAAGAGTCCTGGAGAATCGTCCACGGCTGTGGGAAGCATTTTGGTTTCCTTTTGTGAATAAGTGGTAGGGAGGGTTTTATAACAAAAGATTCACTCACTACCACCAAGTGGATGCTGATATGTGCTGTGGGACAGTTTGCAACTTAATAAACTGTAGGTTTCTGAGACTGTAACTCTTTACAGGAGTAGAGAGCCTCATCTTCTTTCTGAGGAGCAGTTGGTGGTTTCGAACTATCGATCTTGTGGTTAGCAGCCCAACTCAAAAGCACTACAGCGCCAGAGCTTCTCATTAGGAAAGAAGGAGGAATGAAGACAGCAAACACAGAGACAAAGTGGGAAAGCGGATGTCGCAAGGACAGTGAATTACTTAATGTGGCTCTTCTAGCCAAAGTCTCTAATTCCCATCAAATGACCTTTCCCTGCATGGGTCTGGTAAGAAGATGGGGAAGATATTAAAAGGATTCATCTACAAGAAACTGTAAACAGGATTCTTGGAGTGCCATCCTGCTATGTATAAAATGAGCCCTCGGAGAAGCAGGAAGATTCTCATTGGTAACAAGAGCCAGGAGTGGAGCTCATCCTCTGGACCTGAGAACCCCCAACAGTAAACCTCTGAGTCAGAAGACAGGTATACCATGAGAAGAGCAGCAGCAGAACCAGGAGCCAGGGCATGGGACAGTGATGGACTTCAAAACCCACGGAGCAAGTAAAGCTGTGTGCTTCTGTGCAGGAGGCTGACTTGTGAGTGGGGAGCCTCTGATCACTTAATTCAGGGAGTTGAGTTGGCTGATCCACAATACTTCAGCTGAATGCCTTCGGTTGAAGCTTATAGCAGAGAGTGGTATGCCCCTTGAGTATTTGTTAACAGAAGTGACAAAACTTTGTAACATGTCCTGATGAACAATTCAAGCCTGAGCATTTCTCACTGGTATTATAATTTAATTTCCTTAATAAACCCTTTTATCATGGATTTGTCTGGGTTTTGTGTAGCCATGGCAGTGAACAGTGAACATGAATGAAAACCTAGAGATGCAATGGCGAAGTAAAATAGAGAACCTAAGCCTTTACAGATGTGGCACTGTGGAGAACATAATCAATGTCATGATGAAGCAAAATATGTATAAATTCTTGAATGTAAACCTGATTTGCTCTGTAAACCTTTATCCAATTAACAATAAGAAGTTAAAAAATATTGAGCTTTATCATTAACTATTCAAAAATCTAGAGGAAATATAATGAAATGAGTTAAATTTAATTGAAGTTGCAATACCATTATTTGAATGTGAAAATAATTTGACAAATTAATGGTGATAAAAGAGCAGCATATGATGAAAGAGAAGTAACATTTCAAGTTATCAGAACAATTTGATTCAATGGGTAATAGAAAAGATTTCAGTGAAAACAAGTTGTCAATATTGTTTAAAAAATTCTATTGAAAAGCAAATTTGCTTGTAAATTACAGACAAGTCCAATTCCTACATCAATATGTATTATTTAGTTCACCCAGAAAGTACATTCCTTGCTAGAAGTGTCAATGATATACATGGTTTTGAAATGAACAGTTATTCTTTATTAAAATCTGAAAATTTAAGCAAAAAATGGTTATAGAATACAATGGAAATGACAAACATTTAATCGTAAGAAAATGTGTTGACAAGCAATTGATTTTTCTTGAATACTACCGACAATTACACACTTGCAAAGGTCCTATTTCTGTAGCTTTAGGATGCTTCCACTGAGGTATAAAGTACCTCAGCCACAATAATTAACAGGATGCATTTCCGACTTCTGATTATCTACTCGTGCATCCGGGCCATGGAAAACTACAGCTTCTGACCAGGAAGCCCTAATAATTGTTCACTTCTTTAATTTTGGGGGAAGCAAAAGAGTAAATGAGTTTCTAGGAGACTGTGATTTATGCTGCAAATGTTTTCTATTAGCAATTAGCTATCATGGAACAAAATACCATGACCTCAAATCCATGAAGTATATTTAGTCATTGGATTGCTTCAGGATATAATTCAACTCCTTCACAATTCTATAAAGCGGTAAAGAAGAGTTTGTTCCTTTAGGAGGTGTTGACCACAAGAACGGTGTCTAGCTAAAAAGGCAGATAATTATACCACTCATATGTAAAGTTCTTTTCCAAGAAATCGCGGCTCACATCACGAAATTACAGTGAAAAAAAAATCACTGATCTGCCTACCACAGTGAGGAAATGCCCTCACTTAAGAAAAGATGGAACAGTTAGTTTAATTGGGTCTATGATCTACTAAATGACAGAAAGGGAAAAAAGTGAAAGCTGTAACAAAGCAGAAAGACCTAATTAGCACAGGACACTGCAGCAATAGAAATAAAACTGTTACTACAACATCTCTGTAATTACAGGGAAGAGCTCTGGAAACTGTGAAATTCCTTCTCATTCAAATGTAATAAATTAAATCTAATATTAAACACTTGGAAAATTCACTGTAGAAATTTAAGGAGACTATATATGTGCTTCAAATAAAAAGTTTTGAGAGTAGAAGCTAGAAAATGTGGATGACAGTTTTATCTCTGCTACCAACTGGCTAGGTTAAGTGAGCTAGATTCCTAGATAATAAAATGACTGGCACCAGTTAAGTAAAACGAGTAAAGTCTGTTAAAAGTTCTGATTCTTGGATCTCATCCTGGAAGATTCTAAGTCATTAAGTCCAGGGTGGGTACGAACATCTATTATATATTCAAGAATTTACCACACTTAAGATGCCAGATATTTAGTCCAAGTTCCTCAGTGCCTAGAGCAGTGCCGGTTACATAAGCCAATGCAAACCTGTGGCCACTGAGTCACTTCTGACTCACAGTGACTCTATAGGGTAGAGCACAACCTCTCTCAGGGTGTTTCCCTAGGCTGAAAAATTGTTTAGCAGCAGACGGTCAGATCTTTCACCTGTGAAGTGGTGGTAAACAATAGTATTACACTTGTCCAACAAATGAGCGGCAATATTAATAAAGAAGTATGCATATGATACACAGATAGGCAGATCCGTCCTTCTTGGGTAGATTGTGAAAGGCTTCACAAAGTAGTGAATGCTTGAATAGGTCTTTAAGAATGAACACCAATTGGTCAGGTTAAAGTGATGGGGGAAGGCAGTGAGGACCAAAAGTACAGTCTGAAGAGTCAGAGAATGAACAGCATTGTCTCTGAAGGAACTGCAGGTAACCTGGCGTTAGAGGACCAAAGGAGGAGGTCTGAAGCTGGAGAGGTAGGGAGATGCTCTATTGCTTCCTGGCTTTCCTTAACCACCTGAAACTCCCTATTCCTTGCTCCCAGATGTTATCAATTTTAGAGATGCATGGACAGAAAAAAATAAGTGTCATTCACCTTAAAATCATCATCTCATTTTCGGAGGCACAGGAGACTCTGATTGTTATATAACAGACCCTGGAACCAGATATTCTAGCCAGACACCATTTGTTCATCTCTTCCTACCTGTAAAGACTCAGAGCAAGTTCTTTAAACTCTCTTTTGCTTGGTCTCCTCATGAAGGATACTTGTATCACAGGGTTGTTCTGAGGATTAAGTGATCTGATGTATAGAATAGGAATTCACAGGTGGCACAAATGATGAAGCGCCAAACTACTAATCGAGAGGTGGGCAGAAATCCACCTGGAGGCACGTCAGATGATTGGCCTGGCAATGTGTTTCTGAAATGTCACAGGCTTCAAAGCACTGTGGAACTGCTGTGCTCTGTAGGCACGTGGTTACCATGAACTGGAATCAACTTGAAGGCAACTAACAACAGTATAAGTATATTAAGTAAAACCTGGCCTGAAAAATGTCTGGGCACTAAATGTGTAACTAGATTATTATGTCAGAGCTCCGAAACGGATTACCCTAGAATTTTTATTAGAAATTTATATTATTCAAGATCTCAAGGAATCTGCTTCATATTTTAATACAGGTTGACCTAAGTGGATCTTGTGTAACCTCTTAAAAATCAAGTTTTGGTTTCCTCCTCTAGACAACGTAGTCATATCAATGGCTCCAACTTAAAACGGAAAGTTTGGAATAGAAGCAACTTTAAGAGGAACAGATCAAAAGGCTAATGTTGTGCATTGTTTCCATAGCATGCTATATCAATATTTCTACATGTTGTTGACCTCCATTTCAGTGGATTTAATATTACCAAGATAAAATTGATCTCATAGAAACTGCAGCTACAGAAGTTGCACTAGGTTTTCCTATAACTCTTGTGCAACCAACCGCACACTGAACAGGCTTGATATGGAAATGGAGCACTATGCTGAAACCAGAGTTTAAATACACAGAGTGAGAAATTGGTAAGTTAGAAATGATTCTAGGTCGGACACTATAAGAATAGATACTTTTTATATCTTATTGGTCTTGTAAATCATAAATTAAAACAATTTTTGGTAATCTTTGAGATCAATAAACAAAAGTCACCAGAAGAAACTGTGTTTCCATATTATGTAAAATAGGCCTTTTATTTATTAATTCACTATTATCATCATTATCTTCCAACTCCCAGAACCCTTCAATGTCCCGAAGTTGCTGGCCTTCAGTGGTTCTAGTTCTCACATGAAGACCATTCCTTTTCAAGAAATGAGAAAGCTAAGTGAAATCTTCTTTGATCTGGGATTCCTCCATCATTTGCGAGAAGTTTCACTTGGATCTGAATTCTGACAGTAGAATCAGCTTGATTTTGTTTCTTTTAAGAAATCATCCTCCCTTTCAAGTGGTTTTCAAGTTGGGGAATTTTGTTGTGGACCCTTGATGTGGGTGTTTAGTGGATTTATTTTCCTCCTACTCATTTTTCTCTCCTCATACATTTCTCCTTTCATACATTCTCAAATGGATAATTCTCCAATCTTGGAACTCTCTGTTGCTTGTTTCTTCTGTACTCACAACTTTGTTTGCCATTAGTGGTTTAGGATTTCCATTTAATTCCTATTATGATCCTATAGGTTCTAACATTCAGATTTATAAGTCTGAAAACAATGTACACAATACAATCAATACATTGATAGTTTGAGTGAAGAGATCACTAACTTCAAACATGAGGTGTACAGTTGCAAGGATTTTTAAGTATAAGCATATGACTAAAATGACTCATGATGATTGATGGAAGACATTGATGCAATTAAGATATCACTAGACTATGACAGAAGCAGATAGTTTAATAGTTTCCACTTGACATGATCTCATTCAGTTGTTGAGTCAAGTGCAGTCATGTGTCAGTTTTGCTTTGTATACGCCTCCAACTGAATGTCAGAGCCAGAAGACGACCCAATTCTCATGTCTATTGGACTAAATGGAGATTCCTACTGGTAGCTGCTCAATGGCCTTTGTGCAAGTGTGTGCTTCTTTGTTTACAATTCCATTTGGTAGCACGTAATGTGTGGACAGGTTTCAGTAGGGTTAAGGTTCCAACTGATGACTCAGAAGTGACAGGATATAATTACCAATTAAATCAATAGAAAAAAATACATAGCTTCCACTGTTTACTTCTGAGTACCAGGGGACTACCAAACTTGACCAGTAACTTCTGAACCATAGCTGATACTGTTAGTTCACAAATATGGTCAAAAATAATATTTTCTGGCTATTAAATAAGGATAAATGAGGCTGAAGTAAACTTCTGGAAATATCATGAGAAATGTGTGGTACATGGATGTACACATTATGATAGAAAAATTTTAATCATTTTATTGGGAGCTCTTACAGCTCTTTATCACAATCCATACATCCATTGTGTCAGCACATTTGTACATATGTTACCATCATCATTTTCAAAACATTTTCTTTCTTCTTCAGCCCTTGGTATGTTTATTTTTTTCCTCCCTCTCCACCCTCCCTTCCTCATGAACCCTTGATAATTTGTAAATTATTATTTTTTTCATGTCTTACATCGACTGCTGTCTCCCTTCACCCACTTTTTTGTTGCCAATCTCCCTAAGAGGGGGTTATATGTGGATCATTGTGATTGGTCTCCCTTTTCTCCCCCACCTTCTCCTTCCCCTCCTGGTATTGCTACTCTCATTATTGGTCCTGAGGAGTTTATCTGTCCTAGATTCCGTGTGTTTCAAGCTCTTACCTGTACCACTGGATATTCTCTGGCCAGGCCGGATTTGCAATGTAGAATTGGGGTCATGATAGTGGTGGGGTTGTTAAAGAACTAAAGGAAAGTTGTATGTTTCTTTGGTGCTATACTGCACTCTGACTGGTTCATTTCTTCCTTGTGACCTTTCTGTAAGTGGATGTCCAATTCTCTACAGATGGGCTTTGGGTCACCACTCCACTTTCCCCCTCATTCACATCGATATGATTGTTTGTTCTGGGTCTCTGATGCCTGATACCTGATCCCATTAACATCCCATGATCACACAGGCTGGTGTGCTTCTTCCATGTGGGCTTTGTTGCTTCTCAGCTAGATGGCCTCTTGTTTATCTTTAAGCCTCTAAGACCCCAGATGCTGTATCTTTTGATAGCTGAGTACCATCAGCTTTCTTCACCACATTTGCTTATACACTTCAGTGATTGTGTCAGGGAAGGTTAGTATCACAGAATGCTGGGTTATTAAAACAACGTGTTCTTGCATTGAGGGAGTACTTGAGTAAAGGCCCAATGTCTGTCTGATACCTTAATATTTAACATATAAATATATGTACATGTATCTATTTCACTATCATTATATATAAATATATTTACATATGTACATGCCTGTATTTAGACCTCTATAAATGTCCTTTGCCTCCTTGTTCTTTCCTCTATGTCCTTTTACTTTCCTTTTGTCCCCCTATGATGTGTGGCCTTCATTCGGGTTTTCGTAATTCCTCTTGGACATCTTACCCTTGATTAAGCCCCACCAGACATCTTACACTCTCCTTGCCATCGATTTTAGGTTGTTTGTTGTTCCCTTTTCCCTGGGTTTGTTGGCACACCCCTTACTTTCCCCCACCTCTCCCTCTCACGTGTCCCCCCAGAACTGTCTGTCCCATTGTTTTCTCCTCTGGATTGTTTATCCCACCTATGTTATCTAGCTAGACATGCAGAGATAATAGGAAGAACAATAACAAGAGAAAGCAAAATAACAAAAACAAAACAACAACTAATAACCAACAACAACAAAAAGAAAAGCCTATAAATAGTTCCAGGGCTGTTTGTTGGCCTTTATGAGTGCTTTCCGGTCAAGGCTGATGGGGTGCCACATCCTGGTCCCAAAGTCTATTTTTGAAATTTCTCAGGAATTTCACAGCTTTGCTCCCCTTACTGTTCTGTTGCACACCCTTAGTGTTTCGCCTCAGTGTGGTGGGGTCAGATCGGGCACAATTCCTGCACTGTGTCTCCAGTGATGTCCCCTATAGTGCTATGGGTCAGTGAAGGATATCAAGTCTCGTGGTGGGGCTGGCCCTATGGTCATCTCTGCATTGGCTACTCTGATAAGGAATATTATCCTCGGGGTTTGGGGAGGCAGGATGTGTTCCACTCTCTCTCCGTCCCTCTTTGTTTGCTCCTGTGTGCTCTCATGAGATGCGTGCCCCTTTCCCTGAGCTGTAGCTTCAGTGCTGTCCTTTGGAGTGCATTCTTGCAGGGTGGGATGTGGGGGTGGGGGTGTCCACATAGTTGGGATTGGGGCCGGCCCAGTTTTAAAAGACTTTCTTCATTATTGATATTGAGACTGACATATAATCCTTCATATTCATATTGACATTATTGGGAAAAATGCAATAGTCTTTGGATTTATTCCTTCATTGCTAATTTGGAGTTTAAATTTCTGTCTCAATAAAGCAGAGTTTAGTGGTAATGATTGATGGCAAGAGTTTTCTATAGACAAACTGCTGATGGCCTCGAGCAGTCATAATTAGCCTGTGCAGGATCACCGAGCCGGAGCTGGGAAGAACCTCTAGAGGTGCCTCTACTCATCCCTTGAGATGTCAAGTTCCAACTATGGGAAACAGATATTGATAATAACCAGAGGATTTGAAGAAAATAAGCAGGAAGCCAAATGTCCCTCGGATGCAGTATTTACTGGCTTCACTGTTTGGCTCTGTCTCACATCTAACCCCTGGCCCATTTGCTAGTGTGTAAATTTGCTTCCTTTTGTTCAGTCCTCAAAGGAAACAGAGAACACCTGGTAGCAATTTTTCATGTCATTGAAAATGCTCTTGAGAACTGACCATGGAGATCTACATATAATCTCCTCTTTGGGGGATGGGCAACAGAAAAGTGGGTGAAGGGAGACGCTGGGCAGTGTAAGATAAGATAAAATAATAATTTATAAATTATTAAGGGTTCATGAGGGAGGAGGGAGTGGGGAGGGAGGTGGAGGGAAAAACGGAAAATGAGTAGCTGATTCCAGGAACTCAAGCAGAAGACAAATTTTGAGAATGATGAGGGCAACAAATGTGTACGTGTGCTTGACACAATGGATGTATGTGTGGATTGTGATAAGAGCTGTATGAGCCCCAAGGAAGTGATTAAAAAAGAGAAAATGCTCTTGAAGGTCCTCCTTTAGAAGTTAAATATTCCTAGTTCTTTTGACCTGTCCTCATAGGTACTGATTCTTTATTGTTCATACATGAACTTTCCCTAAGACCCACATAAATCTGTTAATCAAAATTAAAGAGGATGGCATATTGTAGCACAGGTTCCAAGTAGTATATATTACTAATAAAGAGTTACCTACTATCAGTCCAAGTGTTAAACTTAAGTCCTGATAGTAAACTGCGTAGCATTGCTTTGAGCTTGAGTTCAGCCATAAAAATCTTCCCATCTACCTTCTTACATATGATCCAGAACTAATGGTACTGAAGGAAAAGTCCAACTGCACTAAAAATATTAGCCCAAAATAAGCCTTCAGGAATTGATGGAATACCAATAGAAATGTTTCTACACGCTGTTGAAGCACTGCAAGCTCCTACTCATCTATGGCCTAAAATTTAGAAGACAGCTATTTGGCCAACTGACTGCAAGAGATACATATTTGTACCCATCCCAAAGAAAGATAACCCAACAGAATGTGCAATTGTAGATCAGTATCACTGATGTCACATGCAAGTGAAATTTGGCTGAGAATCATTCACCAATGGTTGCAGCAGTACACTGCCAGGGAGCTGCCAGAAATTTAAGTCAAATTCAGAAGAGGAGGTGGAACAAAGGATATCATTGCTCATGTCAAATGGATCTTGGATGAAAGCAGAGAATACCAGAAAGGTGTTTACTTGTGTTATATTGACTATTCAAAGGCATTCAACTGTGTGAACTATAACAAACTATAAACAGCATCGAGAAGAATGGAAATTCCAGAACATGTTATTGTGCTCATTTGGATCTTATGAGATGTATTAAGAGGCAGTTGAGCGAACAGAAAAAGGGAATTCTGCATTGTTTAAAATCAAGAAAAGTGTCCATCAATGTTGTATCCTCTTATCCTTACTTATTCACTGTATACTGAGCAAATCATTAGAGAAGTTGGATTGTATGAAGAAGAACATGGTGTCAGGATGAGAAAAAGGCTTATTAACCACCTGCTATATACAGATGGTACAATCTTGCTTGATGAAAGTGAGAAGGGCTGGAACAATTTGTGGATAAAGATCAAGGATCACAGCCTTTAGTATGGGGCAAGAAAACCAAAATTCTCATAACTGGACCAATAGGTTCCATCATAATAAACAGAGAAAAAGATTGAAGTTGTCAAGGGTTTTGTCTTGCTTGGACCCATAATCAATGCCCATGGAAGCAGCAGTGAGGATATCAAATGACATTGGGCAAATCTGCTACACAAGACCTCTTTAAAGCATTGAAAAGCAAGGAAGTTACTTTGAGGACTAAGGTACACCTGACTCTAGCCATGGTATTTTCAATTCCCTTATTTGCATTTGAAAGGTGAACACGGTATAGAGCAACCTAAAAAAGAATAGATTCATTTGAATTATGGTGCTGGTGAAGAATACTGAAAATACAATGGAAGAAGTGCAACCAGAAGGCTCATCAGAAGCAAGGATGGTGAGACTTTGCCTCACATACTTTGGACATTTTATTATAACTCTTGGTAAAGCAGAGGTGCAGAAAAAGAGGAAGGCCCTTGACAAGATGGATTGACATGGTGGTTGCAACAATGGGCTCAAACATCATCTTAACAGATGTGATGGCTTAGGACCAAGCAGTGTTTTGTTTTGTTTTGTTGCACATAGTGTCGCTATAGTCAGAACCAACTCCATGGCACTGGATAATAACAAGTCTTTGGAGTTACAGTGCTCAGGCAATAAATGGTTGGATCTTACAGGATATAATTATCCAAAGAATTTCTCTGAAGTTTATTGCTAAGAGTAATGATGCTAAATTAGTAGGAATGTCTCTTGGAGAGAATTTTTTCTTTTATCTACAGGGAGATGGAGCTGTGAAGATTGGTAGAAGAAAGTAAGTGTTTAACAAGAGAATCGGGATCTCCAGCACGTGCTTCTTGTCTGCTGTTGGCAGTGCTGGTTTGCTGACGCTTTGCTTCTACAGGTGTGGTTTGCACAGCTGCAGCAGGTACCAACAGCATCACCTAGCAGCTAGATATTCAAATGCTCAGAACCATTAATCTATCTAAAATGGCATTTAAAAAGCATCTACAGGTGATATGAATGCATATTAAATTTAAGGCAAATGACGGTTTCAAGAGATGGATAAAAACTGTTTTTTAAATTGAAGAACTAACCTCATTACCACCAAGAAAGACAAGCTGGGAGAAGAGCATGTCCTTGGGCATGGAGTCCCTGGACTGAGACAGAACCTTATATCATAACAGTGAGATTGATGCCACAATACCTGGAGATCTCCAAGGAATGCTGGCCCACAGATGTTGAAAGGTGACCAGGACCTTTCTCTAGAGTCAACAGAGAGCCAGCCATTCCCTAGCGTTAACACCCTGCATTTGGACTTCTAGCCTCCGAAAATGTGAGAATAAAAAATAATTTTCTTGTGATGACATATGTAACAAAACATATGGCATTCAACATTTTTATATGTACATTAATTACATTCACCGTGTAATGCCACAATCACCACTATTCCTTTTCAAAGAAGGTTATCACCTTTAAAAAGTATCTGCTTTTGAAGAATGGGGGGGGGGGGAGGAGAGAGTGAAGCACATCCTGGCCCAACAGGCCATGAGGATGATGTTCCCAATTAGAGTGGCCAGTCCACCACAGAGAAGACCACATGACCAGCCCCACTATGAGACATGATGCCCCTCGCTGACCCACAGCCCTACGGGGGATAGCACATGAGACACAGTGTGAGAATTGCACCTGATCTGATCCTGCCACACCGAGGCAAAATACTGGAGGGGTGCAACAGAACATCAAGGGAATGGAGTGGTGAGGTCCCCAGGGAATTCTGAAGGTGGACTTTTTTGGGACCAGGGCATGGTGCCCCAACAGACTGGACTGTAAAACACTCCTAAAGGTCAATGGGCAATCCTTGAACTAACTACAAGCTTTTCTTTCTTCTTGTGTTTTGTTTTTTTGGTGTGTGTCATGGGTATGTGGTTGCTGTTGTTTTGTTGTATATTGTTGCTTGCTTTTACTCTGTCTTGTCTGTGTGCATGTTATTATCTCCGCAGGTCTGTCTAAATAAGATAGGCTGGATGAACAGTCTGGAGGAGAAAACAACAGGACCGATGGTTCCGGGGGGACATGGGAGAGGAGGAGGTGGGGGTAAAGGAAGTGCTGTTAACAAACCCAGGGACAAGGGAACAACAAGTGATCCAAATCGGTGGTGAGGAGGGTGTGGGAGGGCTGGTAGGGCATGATCAAGGGTAATGTAACCAAGAGGAATTGCTGAAACCCTGGTGGGGACTGAGCATGATAGTGGGACAGGAAGAAAGTCAAGGGAAATAGAGGAAAGAGCTGGGAGGCAAAGGGCATTTATAGAGGTCTAGATAAAGACATGTACACATGCATATAAATTTATATATGAGGATAGGGAAATAGATCTATGTGCATATATTTATAGGCTTAGTATTAAGGTAGCAGAAGGATGTTGGGCCTCCACTCAAGTACTCCCTCAATGCAAGAATACTTTCTTCTATTAAATTGGCATTCTATGATACTCACCTTCCCGACACAACTGCTGAAGACAAAGCGGGTGAATAGACAAATGTGGTGAAGAAAGCTGATGGTGCCCAACTATCCAAAGATATAGCATCTGGGGTCTTAGAGGTTTGAAGGTAAATAAGCAGACATCTAGTTCAGAAGCAACAAAGCCCACATGGAAGAAGCACACCAGCCTGTGAGATCACGAGGTGTAGATAGGATCAGGTATCAGGTGTCATCAGAACAAAAAAAATCTTATCATAGTGAATGAGGAGGGAGTACGGAGTGGAGGCCCAAGGCCCATTTGTATGCCACTGGAGATCCCCTTACAGAAGCGTATTGTTGAGGAGAGGAGACAGTCAGGGTGCAATGTAGCAACGATGAAACATACAACTTTCCTCTAGTTCCTAAATGCTCCCCCCACCCCAACCCCGCCACTATCATGATCCCAATTCTACCTTGCAAGTCTGGCTAGACCAGAGGATGTACAGTACATATAGGAACTGGAAACACAGGGAATTCAGGACAGATGATCCCTTCAGGACCAGTGGTGTGAGTGGCGATACTGGGAGGGTAGAGGGAAGGTGGGTTAGAAAGGGGGAACCGATTACAAGGGCCTACATGTGACCTCCTCCCTGGGGGACAGACAACAGAAAAGGGGATGAAGGGAGACATGGGGCAGAGAAAAATAATAATTTATAAATTATCAAGGGTTCATGAGGGAGGGGGGAATGGGGAGGGAGGGGAAAACGAGGACCTGATGCCAGGAGCTTAAGTGGAGAGCAAATGTTTTGAGAATGATGTATGTATGGATTGTGATAAGAGTTGTATGTATGAGCCCCTAATAAAATGATTTTTTTTAAGTATCTGCTTTTTGCAAAAGAGGAAAAGAGGTGCTAAGAAGTAACATGACTCTCCTGAGCTTGCATAGCTGCAAGCACCAGTGCCTGGCTTCATAACCAGCCTTCCTCCACATTCTCCTTTGCTTCCATACCATTGAAAGGAGAAAGACTTCCGCAGAGCGTCCCGTTGCTGTCACCAAAATAACCCACACATGAAAACAAACACGAGACTTAAGTCAGTCCGACAACAAATAAATGTTTGTTGTTGGTTACTTTGACTCTAGGATTGTGCTTCTTTGAGAAAGAAGGTTAGATATATGGGCTAGAAAACAAAATTACAACAGAAAAAGAAAACCAAACTCACTGCCCTAGAAGGCAGGGTACAACAACTCCTGTGAATTCCTGAGTCTGTAACTCTTTCATGGGAATAGAGAGCCACATCTTTCTCCCTTGGAGCAGCTGGTGGTTTTGAACTGCTGAGTTTGTGGTTAGGAGCCCACCTTGTAACCCCTGCACCACTGTGGCTCCGAAGACAGAAGGTGAGGGGCTTCAAAAAGTGGTGGGAAGATTCTGCTATCTTTTAGTTTCATTTTTCAATAAATATTTGAAGTCCCTTTTGTACTAGGAGTACAAAATTTGGTTTACATAAATACTGAAAGAATCGAGTTTTACCAATTATTTTACAGATCCAAATAAGCTACAGACCACAAAGTTTCAAACAGGCTAAACTTCTGCTACTTTGCACTTCAATTATTTTTGTATTTCTCTATTAGATATTATATATCTATTTAGTCTAATAATTCAAAATATTCTCTCACAGCAGATGGCATTATGCCATCAGTGAAGGAATGACAAGAAGTCATAAAATCAATTTGTCAAAATTGTTATCTTTTAGAAAATTACTCACATTAAAAATTAGTTTAATAAAAGTGACAATATTTTTTAAGTAAAAGGGAAGAAATTTATTGGAGCCTATATGGGAAACACTAGAGGGGCCCAGCACACTCTACTGTGTAGGCATGCCCAGAAAAGGGTCACACCATTCACTGTGCCCCCATGTCCCAGAGGGACTCCCCTTGAGCCGAGTCCCAAAGCTCCAGTACTGGCTTGGGGTGGGGAAAAGTGAGAATTTATAAGACCTCGTTTGGTAATTTACTAGCGATGAAAAGGAGTCACTGGTACTTTAGACTCAACCTTGTTGATGAAAAATTTTGTAAGAAAATTCACTGCAATCGAGTCAACTCCAACACCAAGCAATGTGGTATAGGATTTCCGAGGCTATAAATCTTTGTGGGAGCACGGTTTCACCTTTCTCCCATGGAGCAACTGGTGGGCTTGAACCCCTACTTTGTGGTTAAGCAGTCCAGTGCTTACCCAACAGCGCCACCAGGGCACTTTTAAAAGAGGGAAAGAGCATGCTATGTTTCCAAAAATGGCTTGTTGGGGCTAATAAGGAAAGGGTTCACTTATATTCTGAATGTATGTGTTTTGAAAGAGCATGCCTCAGCCTTCAAGTACAACTTTTTAAAGGATGTATGAGCTCAAAAGTCCTAACGTGAAAACCGCAAACCAGCAAAAATTTCTAGAAAAATAAAAATTCAAAGTGCCTAATTATTAAAGAAACAAGCCTAATATATACATTAAGTATAAATAATTATTATAATCTCTAAGGCGGATTTTACTTAATAAAGACAATTCATGGAATTGAAGACAACTATTTGGGGGGAATAACATTTTTGCTATACAAAAACCTCTCAACTCTTTTTTGACTCCACACATTCCCAAGCACTGTCCCAGAGGATATTACAAACCTGAGGCACGTTAAATCAAAGCACTTTTACTTTTAGAATACAGTGAGGTCTTCCCTTGTTAGACCCAGCAAGCCGGCAGGAAAACAAACATGGCTTCAGAGGCCAGCTCATTCTTTTTGGAAGCAGACAGCTTCTATAACATCTTTCTTCAAATATAGAAGAGAAATTCTGTAGACATGGTTTCTTAGAAAGTGGTGGGAAAAATTAAGACTGAAAAGCAAAAATATAAAGTAAATCAGGGTAAAATGACTGGAAATCATTAATGCTTCAAATTTCTAAGTCTAACTTCCACGAAATTTCTTTTCCTAAAAAGAAAACTTGTTGGGGAGTGTCTTAGTCAATTAGTGCTGCCAATCCTAGAAATGCCGTTAGTGGCTTGAACCAATTCACGTTCTCATGGTGCAGGCACCCAGAAGCCCACTCTGAGGTACTGGCGCCAGGGGAACGCTTTCTGTGTCCGCTCTGGAAGAAGGTCCTTGTCTCTGCAAGTTCTGTCTCCTGGTTCCTTGGAGATCTCCATGTGGTTTGACATCTAGCTTTCGCCATACCTGCTTGCATGTATAATTTCTTTTACATTTTAAAAAGGACAGGAGCCCTGATGGCATAACAGTTACATGCTTGTTGCTAAAGTTCAAAACCACCAGCTGCTCCGTAGGCGAAAGACAGGCTTCTACTCGCATACAAAGCTAGTTTCGGGTCTTCTGATGCCTGTTACCCAGTCCCTGCGACATCTCATGATCACACAGGCTGGTGTGCTTCTTCCATGTGGGCTTATTGCTTCTCTGCTAGATGGCTGCTTGTTTAACTTCAAACCTTTAAGCCCCCAGACACTATATCTTTTGATACTCAGGTGTCATCTGCTTTCTTCACGCCACATTTGCTTGTGCACACATTTTGTCTTCAGTGATTGTGCCGGGAGGATGAACAACACAGAATGCTAGGTTGTTATAACAAAGTGTTCTTACATTGAGGAAAGGCATGAACAGAGGCCTGAAGTCCGTCCACAACGTCAGTGTATTGCCATATAAATATATGTGCACAGGCCAATACCTCTCTTTTTATGAACAAATAAACAAAAAAAAAACATATTGTTAAGAAAGGGGGGATTGGGACAGAGACCCAAAGCCCATCTGTTGAAAATGGGAATATCCCCTTGCACAGGGATCAAAGGGAAGGGATAAATCAATCAGGGTTCAGTAAAGCACCAATGAAACACACAATACTCCTTTGGTTCCTTAAATCTTCCTAATCCCCCACTATCATGACCCCAGTACTGCCTTTCACTGCGGCTAGATGGGAGCAGGTAAAGTGAAGAGATAAGAGCCCACGATACATGGAATCCAGGAACAGGAATGGGAGTATCAATACTATAAGGGTGCGAGGAAAGTGGGGAGAGAGGGGACGAAGGGGGAACCAATGGTGATGATCAACACATAACCACACACACACACATCCCTCCAGGGGGATTAACAGCAGAAACCACAGGGGAAGGGAGACAGCAGTTGGTGTAAGATATAAAAACAATAATAATTTATCAATGGATCATGAGGGTGGGGGTAGGGAGGGAGGGAAAAAAGAGTAGCTGATATCAAGGGCTCAATAGTAAGTAAGCATCTAAAAAATAATGGTGACAATATATGTACAAAAATGTTTGATACAATTGATATATGGATTGTTTTAAGAGCTGTAAGAGCCCCCAGTAAAATGATCTTTAAAAAAAAAAAAAAGAGTCTCGGAATCTACAGGGCCAGTTCCACACTGTCCTACACGGTTGCTATGAGTTGGAATCCACTGATGGCAGTGAGCTTGAGTTGCGTTTATTTCAAATGAAATGGACTCAAGTTACCCTACCCTAATTTGACCTCGTTAACATAAAAGACTACTCATTCCTGAAAGGGACTGCAACCACATGTTTGGAAGTTAAGATTTACAACACACAGTTTTTTGGAGGAAAGTAGTTCAGGTGCCAGGTTCCACAAATGTGTGAGCTATTTCCTTGAAATAAACCTCCCTCTATATATACTCATTCATATGCGTCACTGGTTTTACTTCTTTAAAGAACCCAGCCTAAGATAGGGAGAAATAAGAATATCATGTTTTCAGAAGTATAAAAACAAGCAAACACCAAAATCTTCTGGACATATATTGCTCTTTCTCAGTCCTTAAACTATGTAGTACTTTGAGAAAACGTAATGTTCCAATGTCCCAGGAAGGTTTGTGTGTGTGTGTGTGTGTGTGTGTGTGTGTGTGTGCTTTGATGTAGAATTCAATTTAAAAGTTATATTTACCCTCAGTAAATAAATCCCTAAATCAATAAAGGAACGATGGGAATTCATTTAACACAATGCTCCAAGATCTAGGTTGGTGCTCTTTTCAACGGCTCAGTTATCTCTAGCCCACACTTCAGCCACTCCCACTATGTTCCAAGCCATCAAAGAGACCCCCAACCTTTAAACGCTCCCTCAAGAACAAGCTAGGCCTCTACTTCCCAATGCAACTAGTCAACCACCATTGGCCTTCACTGCTGACACGTTCCTCCAGTCACCATCAATTTCCACATGGCAGTGGTTCCTCACTGGTCCCTAGTCACTTTATGCCTCTCAAATCTGTTCACAGTAGTTATTGAAAGCTTAAATTTACCTCTGAAAAACCTAAATCAAGCCATGACATTCCATGCTTAAACATGTTCAATAACTTCTTGGCGCACTTAGGATAAGATTCCATGTTCTCAACAGGGCTATGATGCTCCTACAGAATTGGGCTTCTACATACTTTTGTTCTCTGCGCTCTAGAAGTTCAGCCTTCTTTGGTTCTTTTCCCCCAAGGTTCACACTTCCCTCATTCATCTCTCAGATCTCTACTTTAAATGTCACTTACTCAGACAATTCTTGAAAGCTTAACCTACAGTAAGTTTTCTTGTTACACAATTTTGAAGTAGTTTGTATGTCCCCTTTATAGCAATAATTATAACAATATAACTTTCATATATTTATCTGTCTTTCCATTAGCCCGTGGCTTCATGTATGCAATGATAATATCTGTTTTATTAACCAGGGTATCTAATAGACCTTGTTCAGTGTTAATCAATATTAGATACTCAATATTTATGACATAAATGAATGACTGGATGGACCAATAGGGGCACATTCCCAAATGTGTATCTTTAGTCCCCTGGATGTTAAACTGATAAATTATCATTTTTCTAGAGACAGAAGACAAAATCCCACTTGCAGACAATTTGGAACCATCTGCTGTTCTTATTTGGTGCTCCCTGGCATACTGCTAACTGCTAGAAGCAATGATCTGGCTCATGCTGATGTCTGGAAGTCATCCACTTTTTCACTCCTCCTCAATGCATTTCAAAGTAACGTATTTGTGATTTCTTTTCAATTCCCAGATAAGACTTTAGTAACCCAACCTTTAAAAATCTAGTCATCATGTTAACTTTCAGCAATACAGTAATGTACTCTATGAATTCTTTTTTCCCATTTATAAAGAAATCATATCAGAGAAAGTAAACAGAAGGAAATCTAATCTGGTGAAAATTCTGCACGCATAGTGTGTTCCCACCCCACAATTCTAAACATGTATAGTACTTTTTAACAATTTTGTATTGTACTACAAAATCATTTTTTCTTTTAATAAATCATTTTATTTGGGGTTTGTACAGCTCTTAACAATCCATACATCAATTGTATCAAGCACACTGTATATATGTTGCCACTATTATTTTCAAAACATTTTCCTTCTACTTGAGCCCTTGGTATCAGCTCCTCTTTTTCCCCTCCCTCCCCCACCCTCCCACACTCAGGAAGCCTTAATAAATTATAAATTATTATTTTCATATCCACATCCACGTTTCTGTTGTTCATCCCCTTGGGGGGTGGGGTGGCTAGACGTCAATCCTTATTCCCTCTCCTCACCTTCTCCCTACCCTCATTGTATTGCTACTCCCATTACTGTTCTTGAGGGGTTCATCTGTCCTGGATTCCGTGTGGCAAGAGCTCCTATCTCTACCAGTGTACATGCTCCAATCTAGCCAGACTACAAAATCTTAAATGTATAAAACTATAAAATGCATACGTACTAAACAATAAGCTTATAAAAGTCACAGACAATTCACAATATCATCATTCATTCTTTTTTTTGAAATCATTTTATTGGGGGCTTGTACAACTCTTATCACAATCCATACATACATCCATTGTGTGAAGCACATATTTCCATTTGGTGCCATCATCATTCTCAAAACATTTGCTTTCTACTTGAGCCCTTAAGTAGAAAAGCTGCTAATTTTCCCTCTCCCTCCCTACTCCTCCCTACCTCATGAACCCTTAATAATTCATAAATTATTATTATTTTGTCTGACATCTCCCCCCACCCTCTTCTCTGCTGTCCATTCCCCAGGGAGGAGGCTATATGTAGATTCTTGTAATCAGTTCCCCCTTTCGACCCCACATTCCCTCCACTCTCCAGGCAAAGCCACTCTCACCACTGGTCCTGAAGGAGCCATCTGTCCTGGATTCCTATGTTTCCAGTTGCTATCTATACCAATGTACACCCTCTGGTCTAGCCAGATTTGTAAGGTAGAATTAGGATCATGATAGTGGGGAGTGGGGGAGAGGAAGCATTTAAGAACTAGAGGAAAGTTATATGTTTCATCATTGCTCCCCTGAACCCTGACTGACTCATTTCCTCCCCACAACCCTTCAGCAAGGGGGTTTCCAATGGGCTATTGATGGGCTTTGAGTCTCCACTCTGCACTCACCCACATTTACAATGATATAATTTTTTATTCCTTGATGCTTGATACCTGATCCCTTCGACAGCTCATGGTCACATAGGCTGGTGTGTTTCTTCCATGTGGGCTTTGTTGCTTCTGAACTAGATGGCCACTTGTTTTTTATCTTCGAGCCTTTAAGATCCCCCAACACTATATCTTTTGATAGCCGGGCACCATCAGCTTTCTTCACCACATTTGCTTATGCACACGTTTGTCTTCATTGATCTTATCAGGAAGTTGGGCACCCATTGATAGGATTTTTAGTTCTTTGGTGTCTGATAACTGGTCCCTTCTACACCTCGTGGTCAGACAGACTGGTGTGCCTCTTCCATGTGGGCTTTGATGTTTCTCAGCTAAATGGCCACTTGTTTATCTTCAAGACTTTAAGACCCCAGATGCTATACCTTTTGATAGCTGGGCACTGCCAGCTTTCTTCATCACATTTGCTTATGCACACATTTTTCTTCAGCAATTGTGTGGGAAGGTGTGCATCCTGGAATGCCAATTTATTAGAACAACGTGTTCTTGCATTGAGTAAGTGCTTGAGTGGAGGCCCAATGTCCATCTGCAGCCTTAATACTAAGCCTATAAATATATGCACATAGATCTGTTTTCCCACACTCTTATATAAATATATTTACATATGTACATTCCAGTCTTTAGACCGCTATAAATACGCTTTGTCACCTAGTTCTTTCCTCTATTTCCTTTTACTTTCCTCTTGTCCCACTATCATGCTGAGCCTTCATTTGGGTTTCAGTAATTTCTCTCGGTTACCTTGCCCTTGCTGAATCTCTACCAGGCCTCTCGCACCCTCCTTGCCACTGATTTTGGATCACTTGTTGCTCCCCTGTCCCTGGGTTGGTCAACACCACCTCCTCACCCCTTCCTCCCCATCTCCTGTGTCCCCCTAGTACCATTGGTCCTGTTACTTTTCTCCTCCAGACTATTCATCCAGTCTATCTTATCTAGATAGATCTGTAGAGATAATAATATGCACCCAAAATCAAGTCACTGCAAGATAGGTGATGAGTGAGAACACAGCGATGACAACAAAAAAGGAAACCAATTACCCATAGAAGAATAAATTACTTAAAAGACAAAAAAATTTTAAAGAAAGAAAAACCTGTAAATAGACCTGTTTTAGATCTCTAGGTGTGTCCTTCAGTCAGGTCCGATAGGGTACCATGCTTTGGCCCAGAGTCTGTCCTTTGTACTCTGTCGGGGACTCCCTGCTCTGCTCCCACGGTTACTCTGCTGCACACTTTTAGTGGGTTGCCTCGGTGTCACAGTCAGTCTGGGCCAGTCCCGACACTGACTCTCCAGTGTTGTGCCCTTTAGGGCCCTGGGCCATCAAGGGACAGCATCTCGTAGTGGGATCAGCTATATTGTCCACTCTGTCCATTGGCTGTTCAGAGTGGGGATAGCATCCTCCAGGCCTGATGGGCCAAGATGTGCTCCACTCTCTCTTCCTCCCCCTTCATTTGCTCCCATTTGCTCTGATCAGACATGCCTCTCTCCGCTAGCGGCAAATTCAGTGCGGTCCTCTCAGTAAATTCTTCTGGGGTGAGGGAAAGTTGTCCACATAGCTGGTATGGGGGCCAAGCCCTTAGGCCCTTCCACTGGCTCCCCACTCCAGTCATTCTTAATGCTTGATTCTCCCTGGATATATATGGCAGCTGAAGTTAAAACACAACACCACTATTTTTGTGTCTCTCAGAGTTACTATGTAAAAAAAAAATCAATTTCACGATGTCATTATTCTGATTTAAATTTGCACTGGCTTCCACTTTTATAACTATGCTTCTGAAATTAGAATATGCCAAACCTCATAAGTATAGAGACGTGTGTGTTATGAGTGGAAAAGACAAGTAAATCTGCTACATCTCCTTAGGTCAATCTAACTGGGCTATTTGATAAAAGATATTTACACTAAGACAACTATGGCTCCACTATAGAGCAAAATGTAAACAGACTTTTAATATTGGATATGCAGCTCTAAAGAAGCTTTGAGCTTGGGAGGCTTTTTACTAGGTTCATAACATATGTTCAATAAATATGTCAACAAGATGTCACAGAGAGCATCCATTCACCAAATAAATAGTGACCATGCAATGGTGGGACTGAATACTGTACTTGGATATAGTTCTTCCAATCATAGAATTATAGAGATTGGAAGATACAGACACAATAAGGTAAGTAATATATACAGACTTAGGTGGAAAGATAAGGAAAAGGCATCAGCTCAAACTTTGGAGAGATCAGGGAAAACTTCCACAGGAAGGTAATGTCTAAACTAATTCCATAAAGTTAAGAAGGGTTATTTGTTCATTGTTTTTGAATGAGCTCCACCTGACGACGATGTTCTTTAAAAAAGAATGAGAAGATCTACAACTCTGTGCTATCTTCATGATCCTTGGTATGATTAAACCCACTGTTGCAGCTATTTCCGGTGCCTGACAACCTAAGAGGCTGATCAGTCAGCATTATGTAGGACAGCATTCCAGTATGAGGCCTATGGTTTTCATTGGCTGATATTAAAAAGAGATTTCCTTGCTTTTCTTCCTACTCTTTTGAAGATCCGGTTGCACCCATATCCGTAAGTGAATCTTCTGATATTTGAAATACCAGTGGCAGAGTTTTCAGCATAATAGCAACATGCAAGCCACTAAAGGATGACCAGTTGACAGGTGATAGAAGGAGGGTTAATAGAATAGATCGGAGTCTGGGCAGGGAGTATGAAGAAAGGGTCTGGGTGAGGAAACAGGGCTCTAGGTCACAGTAAATTGCTAATTAATTTGTGAAATCTCTAGAAATCTTTACCCAAATACAAGAATAGCATGGATTTCAAACCATGCAATTAATATGTAAAAGTAAATGGAAAAACAGAGGACATGGAGCCCTAAAGAAATAGGTTCTATGAAATTGCTAAGGCAGAGAACATGAAAAGCTTTACAATCTCAATTATCTTTTTCAAACATTCATTCATTCATTCATTCATTCCCTATTTGCTTGTAAATGTATTTTGAAATTTTACTCTGCCAACATTTAGGAACACGACCCAAAGAAACAATGTCTACCCTCATGAAACTTTGCTAGTGAGAGGTTAAACTCCAAACACCAAGCCAGTTGACATCGATTCTATTGCAATTCATGGCAACAAGGTCTCTCCAAATCTAAATTATCTTCAAGCTTCAAATCATTAAATGAAGTAAGTCAAGAGTTTAATTTCAAACGAATTTTAAGTTTTGTACTAAAATGATTTTACATGCAGGTGTATTTCGCTTTATGTAAGAAAAGTGTTTCGAAAAGCAAATCCTCTTTTGCATTCACATTATAGTATCAGAAAATTTTTATTCATACATTAGTAATGACTTTATTTGTCAACAGCTGTGTTTCAATCTGATAATCATGCAGTCAAGTAACTACGATTAGTCAGAAAATGTTTATGTTTTTGTTGGGTGCCATCGAGTTGATTTTCAACTTACTGCCACCTCACACAGCACAGAAAAGTGCCTCACAGGGCTTTCTAGGCTGTAAACAAAGAGCTCTGATGGTGCTCTCAGGTAAGTGTTGGCTTGCTCACTACAAAATCAGCAGTTCAAATCCATCAGCTTCTTTGCAAGAGAAAACTGAGGGCACCTGCCCCTGTGAAGATCTCCAGCCTTACAATGCCTACACAGGGTCGCTATGAGTTGGTATTGACATTGAGTTGATGGCAGTGGGTTTGATATGGTTTGGTTTTTGAACCTTTATGGGAGCAGAATACCAGATCTTAAAAAAATTTTTTTTGCATCATTTTAATGTGTCTGATAGATTTAATAGCATATATTAAGAAATATCAAGCAATTTGTCCTATACAAAGACAATAAAAAACAAAATTTACTTGATACATAAATGAAAACTTTGTTAAATATTAATATTTCCATTATTTTATATGTTTGCTATGTTAGTATTACACTAAATTATAGCCCACATTTGTATTTATTAAGTGCATGCTATTTACAGGGTCTCTGGTGAGTCCCATCTGACTATTGGCCATGGATGCGAACACCTTTGTTATCAGACAGAGGGCACTGAAAGCAGACTAATACAGAGGCAGTCAGGTGAAAATGTAACACCTTATCATTTGTTCTCCCTTTTGACCCATTTTAAATTTGTTCTAGTTTTAGTTTTCTGCTTTCTTTTTTTAAATCATTTTATTAGGGGCTCATACAACTATTATCACAATCCATACATACATCAATTGTGTAAAGCACATTTGTGCATTCATTGCCCTCATCATTCTCAAAACATTTGCTCTCCACTTAAGCCCCTGTCATCAGTTCCTCAATTTTTCCCCTCCCTCCCCACTCCCACCTCTCTCAGGAACCCTTGATAATTTATAAATTATTATTTTGTCATATCTTGGCCTATCCAACACATCCCTTCACCCAATTTTCTATTGTCCATCCCCCAGGGAAAAGGTCACATGTAGATACTTGTAATCGGTTCCCCCTTTCCAACACACCCTCCCTATACCCTCCCAGTATTGCCACTCACACCAACTGGTCCTCAGGGGATCATCCGTCCTGGATTCCCTGTATTTCCAGTTTCCATCTGTACCAGTGTACATCCTCTGGTCTAGCCAGATTTGTAAGGTAGAATTCGGATCATGATAGTAGGGGGAGGAGTAAACATTTAAGAACTAGAGGAAAGTTGTATGTTTCATCGTTTCTACATTGCACCCTGACTGACTTCTCTCCTCCCCGAGATCCTTCTGTAAGAGGATGTCCAGTGGCCGACAAATGGACTTTGGGTCTCCATTCCACCCTCCCCTCCTCATTCACTATGATAAGATTTTTTTGTTCTGGTGATGCCTTATACCTGATCCTATCGACACCTCGTGATCTCACAGGCTGGTGTGCTTTTTCCATGTGGGCTTTGTTGCTTCTTATCTAGATGGCCGCTTGTTTACCTTCAAGCCTTTAAGACCCCAGATGCCATATCTTTTGATAGCCGCACACCATCAGCTTTCTTCACCACATTTGCTATGTACCCATTTGTCTTCAGTGATCATATCATGGAGGTGAGCACACAATGATGTTTTATTTTGTTCTTTACTAGATCTGTCTTCCATGAAATTGTTGGATGGATTCCAGGTGCCAACCTTTCAGTTAGCAGCCAACCACTAAAACTTAACTGTTTGTAACTCCAAGACTTCTTAAGTAAATGCTACCTAAATTTTATCAATACCTTATGTAAAGCAAAACAATTAAAAATTATTATGTAATTCTCAAACATATGAAGTATAATATATCCCTATGACCCCATCACCTAGCTTTAAAAAGATGCAATAATCAAAGTTTTTTCCTGTTTAAGATGCAATAATCAAAGTTTTTTCCTGGAGTAGGGCTGGAATATTTGAAAGAAAATCCTATATATAATTTTGTTTTATTCACTTGTAAGCTATTTCATATGTATCTCTAGCAGATAATGCAAAAGAAGACAACCATAACCATACTATTTCCCCAACCAATAAAATCGGCATTAATTCCTTAATTCTATCTAATAGCCACCTGATGTTTAGTTTTTTTCCTGCAAAACGTCTTTTCTTAGAGTAAGAAAGCACTTGCTGTAATCATGATCAAAACAAAGTCCTAACTTTGCATAGGTGGAGAGAGCGCCTTTTCAATGTAGCATTTTGCTTCCCCCACACGTCAACTTTCTTTAAAACGCAACTTACTTGTTGAAAAAATAAACTGGATCGTTTGTAAGTGTTCTTGCCTTCTGGGCTTGGGACAATGTATCTCATGGTATCTTAGGACAGGACCACCACGAGCGTTTTCTATATTTAGGACCCTTATGATCTATCAGGCTCCTCAAACTATGGCCCGCAGGCCCGAGGGCATTTATCCGGCCCGAGGGCATTTATCCGGCCCGCCGGGTGTTTTTGCCAAATTTGTCTTTTACTTCAAAATAAGATATGTGCAGTGTGCATAGGAATCTGTTCATAGTTTTGTTTTAAACTACAGTCGGGCCCTCCAACGGGTCTGAGGAACAGTGAACTGGCCCCCTGTTTAATAAGTTTGACGACCCCTGATCTATTGTGTCAACATACTCAGAAAAGAGAGCTAATGCATTAGAAATGTAAATGTATACTGTCTATTGAAGATCCAGGCTTTATTGATGTTGCTAGTTTCCCCTGAGTGAGTCCAACTCCTGGTGCCATGTGTGTGCAGAGCAGGACGGCTCCACATAGTTCTCAAGGCTGGACTTTTTGGAGGCCAATTGTCAAGCCTATCTTTTGTGTGGGTTTGAACTGCCAAGCTTTCAGCTAGAAGTGGGATGCTTTAAAGTTTCCAAAGGGTAAGGATTTTATCCCTTTCAAGAATATTTTAAGGTGGTGCTATGAACTTTCTTTCGTATCAACTAAGGAGGCAAACACTGTCCAGTTATTTATTTCATTTATGTTATGATCATCAGTGGGTTCAGGTGTTGCCAGCCCAGTCTATCAGTTTTGCTCTGAATACCTTAGGGACCATTGATGATGATGGCTTACCCACTTATTCTCTCATTTGAGGTCTAAAATGAAGTTTTCCTATTCTAGCATTCCTTCTGCACTGGTTCACCAGTCTTAGACAAACAAGAACTTTTTTCTTCATCAACTTTGGTTACCATGAAATACAGATCTCACTGGAAAGACAGATGTTTGGGTCTTAGAGACACATTTTAAAAGGAAGTCATCACTCCAAATCTAGTTTAGAGTTTTGAGGGGAAAAAAAGTAACAAACATTTAAGAATACTTCCCAAAGCCAAAGTCTCTGCTACTGCGTAAAAATAGTGAACACTACACAGAACTGACCCTGTGGGTTTACGAGACTGTAACTTTTTATGGGAACAAAACCCTTTGTCTTTCTTCCACAGAGCAGTTAGTGGTTTCAAACTGCTGACCTAATGGTTAGCAGCCCAACGTGCAACCACTACACCATCACAGCTCCTTATGGAGAGCCTTCTAGAACCCTTACAGGCTATCGTGTCAGCATACTTGGAAAGAGAGCTAAGGTCATACAAATGTGAGTAATCCTGGCAGGACTTAGGTTGACTAGGTGAATTACAAAGGTTAACTAATTGGTGCCCTTTCTCCAATATCTCAACAAATTTCTCAAATATTTTCTAATGGGCTAGTTATCTTGCTGACTCTAAATCTGTGTAAAAATGAAAGATTCTCCTGAAAATAGGAAATAGACCTTGAAAGACACTGGCTAAAAGATGAAATATTTGTTAAAATATGAACATTCAATGCATTGGCAGTAAGTATAATAACACTTTAACATTTAATATATGGGAAAATACAAAACAGAATAGGCTATCTCCCGGTTATCGGAGTGCTGAAGCAAAGTGTGCACACCAAGTATCTGGATACCAGGTCTCGAGCTGAACCCTTTAATGAAAAGTAGGCAGACAGGCAGGCAGGCTACAGGAAAAAGAACCGAAGGAAGAAAAACCCAACTGGAGCATTTATGGAGTGCCTTTCCTAGGGCAGTCGCTGGGTACAGCACAGTCCTGGACAAAACACTGCAGAGCTTTGCTGATGCTTCCCAAGCAAGTCTTTTTGAAAACAAATATATTTCTAGCATACACTCTTTTATTGGATTTCTCTCTGTCTGAAACACAAGAATATTTAATCATGACAAAAGGATTATATATATATAAATCTCACCACCCTTTACCTCCTATTCCATCTACCAGTTAGAGTTCCCCAAATCATGCATGACACCATAGCTTCTGACAGGTTATGCTGCCTGTCCTTACTACTTTACCTCTTTTTTGTTTAGATATAAATCCTATGGGTAAAAATTTAAGTATTTCTGGGACACCTTCTTTGGTTTCCCCTTCCCTATCCCTCTCCGTGCACCCACACCCGCACTCTGCCAGTTTAGATCGGTTATTCTTTCTGTGAATTTCTCTCCAACATATCATTAAAAAAACACCAAAACTCACTGCCAAAAGGTCAATTCAGACTCAGCAACCCTCAGGGACAGGATGAGAACAGCCCCTGTGGGTTTCCAAGACCATAACTCTTTCTATTTTAAAAGATTGTAATTCTTTAAAAGAGTAGAGACCCTCATCTTTCTCTATCACTACGCTCAGTATATTAGGTTGAACCAAAGGAAACTAGATATTCATTAATTTTTTACCTTAAAATATGGAAAGGTCCTAGAGTCAATCTAATACTGAGGTCTTATATTTTATTTATATCAATCCAACTTGCCTCCTTGCAAAAATGTCTGGTAGTTCTACGTCTCTTTCATCAAGTATTGGGACTGACCTACAATGCATCACAATACATATTGGCTGAGGACTCAGCCTGGGTCAGGTTGCACACAGTGAGTATAAGCGTATTATCTGGAGCTTCATAGTTTGGAAGAAAGGCAACAGAACCCCTTTCCTTCATGTTAGGCACAGGAGCCTCCTGTTAACTATTTACCAGCATGCCAGGATCCCAAATTAAAATGTGGAAGTTGGGAAATCTAGAGGCATTGATGATCAGTCACACAGTTAGATGTGCATATAAAATCAGCATCATAATAAGCCAGGAAAATAAATGTAGAGTCATTTAATCTTGATAAACTAGTTTGTTGTTAAAGCAGAAACAAAATAGATTAGTTGACTGATATCAATCCCAAAGAATTTCTAGAGCATCAAGTCAGACTTCTCTTTTAAAATAAGACATTTGTGTATCTGATTTTTTAAGATCTTTGATATTTTAGGAAAAGGCGTAGTTTTAGATTTAAAAATATGCTTTGTTTTTCATTTTATTTATACGATACTATTATTGGTCATAAAGGAGCCCTGGTGGTATAGCTGGTTACATACTGAGCTGTTCACCACAAGGTCAGCAGCTGAAGCCATCAGCTGCGCTGAGGGGGAAGGATGCAACTGCTGAGCCCCATAAGATTTGCAGTTCCACCCACTCTAAGCCGCAGCTCTAACCTACCCTGAAAGTTGCTCTAATTTCGAATTGGCTGAGTGGTGAGACATTTGGCTTTGTTTGGGTTTATTAATGATCACACACTGCTTTCTTATTTAGTGAAAATAAGTATTGGAAAAAGCCCCCACATAATTTATACTAGAAAAATGCATATTCATCTTTATCCCCTAATTTAGCAATGGCTCAAAAGGTTCCACCTTGTTCTTTTCTTAATTTTCATAACAGACAATAATATTTGACCACTTTCAATTATAATTTGTTTGTCTTGTGACAGCATTGCTGAGGCAAATCTTATCCAGATACTGTTCTTCAGGAAGTTTAGCTGTAAAAACAACTCATCTGCTCTCTGTCAACTTGGCTTTGTTGATAGGCTTACAGTGACATCGGACTCAAATAGACTCAGAGATAGACCAATGTTTTTACCCAAAAAATTCAACATTAAGAACATATCAACATCAAAAACACTGCTAGATATTTCCCTTAGGTTTTGTATATCTCCAATTTATTACCTTTAACTATTATTTTACTTCCTATACTTTGCCAAAGTAGTGAATTAAAAAAAAATGTGGGGGATAGTGGGAAGCACTACTTCCTTCCTCTCCATTTCCCTCTTTTAACTCCTTCAGAGAAAAGACCCTGCCTACAGAGATCGATGAAGGAAGGACAGAAAGGCGTCCCCAGGAACTCTGCTGCTATGGCTACTGATGGTTAAAAATAACCCAAGAGCACACATCCCTTCATAAAAACTCAGTTCAGTGTGTAAGTTCAACTAACAGCTAAATCAACATTGCTTAAACCATACACTTTTAAAACTTGGGGGCATTTGTTAAATGTGAAGATTCTTGAGTTTAAAAGGGTCTTTGGATGTTATGTGTTTAGCAATCACTTGTTGCAAGTTATCAATTTTTAAATTGGGCTCTAATTCTCACATCATAAGAGTCACCCTGGGGAAAGTAAGTGGTTAACAACCCCAGGGAAAAGGGAACAAGTGACCCAAAATCAATGGCGAGGAGGGTGTAGGAGGCCTGGTAGGGCTTGGTCAAGGGCAATGTAACCGAGAGGAGTTACTGAGACTCAAAAGAAGGCTGAACTTGATAGCGGAACAAACAGAAAGTAAAAGGGAAAAGAGGATAGAACTAGGAGGCAAAGGGCATTTATACAGGTCTGAATACAGGCATATACATATGTAAATATGTTTGTATATGACAGTGAGGAAATAGATCTGTGTGCATATATTTATAGGTTTAGTCCATTTAGAAGATGGACATTGGACCTCTACTCAAGTACTCTGTCAACGCAACACTTTGTTTTGTTAACCTGCATTCCAAGTTGCTCACCTTCCCAAAAGGATCGCTGAAGCCAAAGCAGGTGCATAAGCAAATGTGGTGAAGAAAGCTGATTGAAATACAGTTGTCATTCAGAACTTGAACTTACTTCACTACTGGTAGCGTATCCTTGTCAATGTTTTTGAATGTTCCAGAATTTTTTAGAGCAGCATCATGAATGTGTCTTTACATGTCCTGAAACGGTCATTAACTTCGCTGCTTTGTGGACATAGGTGAGTTCTGGAATCCTTTCCCAAAACAAGCCAGTTTCGTTCATGTTGAAACTATGCTTCGGTGCATAACACTTCTTCCTGCAGTACCTTGTCCATCCTCACTGGGTTTCCTGGCAGCTTCCACGTTGGCACTTCCCGCTTCTCCAGCTGGATGCATGGTATGTAAGCCAATTACGAACGTGAGGCAATAAAACTAGCGCTTGCTGGCATTAAAATACTTATATCGTACTCATCTCCTCGCTGTTCCTTCGAAATGGGTTTCAAAATAGTATGTGCTTTTGTTTACATCGTCAGTAAATTCATAGAAAGTTTTTTCTGGATTTGTGTTCTATCTAAGTCATCAACAGTGTCTCCATTTCATGGATAGGCTCTTGCCGCATCGTTCTCAAAATTGTTGGTTTTATGCTAATCTCCTCTTTAAGTATTTCCAAAATTCTTATCTTCAAAAATTGTTGAAATAGTTGAATAAGACTGTCCTCCCTCACATGCTATTTCAATTATTTCCTTTCCATTATCGAATGACTTACTGATCTTCACCTTTGTATCCATGTCTAGACTCTCCATCACCTTCCTTTTTGGATGAGAACTGTCACTGGCTTCACTCTTTGGATAGACATATTGTTGGGGGTGTACATAGTACAGGTGATACATGATGAAGAACTTGACCAACTTGGATTCAGATTAATAAATAAGATCACACTATAAGCCTGGTCTAAAATGACACCAATCAGTGAAGGCTGGTCTAACATGACAGCAATCAGTGTTGTAACAGTGAAGTTGGAGACATAATGGCTGTTGGGTGCATAAATTTTCATATGTCATTAGAGTTTAAAATTGCCCACATATCTACTATAATTCCTACACCAATTTAATTATAGCAGCCTAATCCTGCTCTATGGCAAGTCATAGCATTTAATAGTAAATCACAACATTGAATATATATGAGTGGACATTCTAGAATAACAACATCAGCCAATTATGTGCTATAACAATCTTTGTAGCATTTATTACTCAAAATGAACAGTACCAAAACCAAAACAAGAGTATAACCAAACACCAACTACCCTCAAAAAAAAAAAAAAGGATGGCTGAGAGTGTGATTCATCAGAATTTGAATATGTCACAAAGCAGGGATTACTTGTATATAATGAAAAATGATATCAATGGTCTCAGAAATGAATGAGATTATTAAGTTTTAGGAACTGGGTAAAATTCAATTCAGTTATCCGATGAGACAGAAAATTTTCTCCTCTTTCATCAACTCACTGTTATCACATGTACACATTTGTGGCCTGGACACACACAGGGAAACAATCACAACATTTTCTGTAATACCATTCTGTGGGAACTCTCCGAAAGAGTTATGCCAAGACATGGTCATCTGGGCTGAGGAAAATGTCTGATTAACTCATAGATAATGAACCCTGTGAGCCAGTTCCAGCTGTTTTCTTTCCGTTTATTTTCCAACCTGGCTGGACCTGGAATGCTGTCCAGGGTAACACTCAGTGAGACCACATACCCGAAGCCTGGGTCCAAGGAGAAGAGGGCGGCCTCCAAGGTGAAAGAATGAAAACACGAGGGAAGGAGACGCTAGAGATAAGTAAAGAGAGGAAGCTCCAGTGAGAGGGTGATGGAAAGACTCAGAAAGGCAGTGAAATAGGTAGAAAAGAACAGTGGAACCCTATTCACTCCTTTTCCCACCCAGTGTGCATTCTGTACAGAATACAAGTGGTTTAAAGTTGGAGAAAAGAATTGTTCTACACCAAGGTACATCAAAAAGGATTGCTACAAAAGCATAGACCCTGTCAAATATGAATATCCAAATGTAAAGCTATTGTTCACTGATGTTATTGTCTATATACTTCAGAAGGCGGTTTTCCATCTCTAACACTTCTTTGAAGAATTCTGGCCTCTTCTATTTATAACCCCGCAAAACAGTAGTTTTGACATCTCTGATGGACTCAAATCATGTTCCTTTAAAATACCATTTGAGTATGGGGGATAAAAGGAAATCTGAAGGAGCACATTTATATTGTAAAGTAGATGGGGTAAGATTTCCCAACAAAATTCTTGTAGGACAACCGTGACTCCCATAAAGAATGAGCTGGTGTGTTTTCCTGATGGGAAAAGAGAGATTCCTTGGCAGAACTTTCCTGACCTTCTCACCAATACAGTTTTCAGTATACTCAAACTCCTTCCCAATAAGTCCCCGTGGTTGCCCTGTATTCAATGAAAAAGAATCTATCTAGATGATGCCTTTGTAATCACAAAAATAATTGTCCTAACTTTCTGAGCTGACCTATTTGAGATATTTTGACCTCCCATAATACACGTAGTCTAATCTAAAAAACTGTTGCTTTATGTGAGACAGCATTATTGTATAACGATTGCAGAAAATTAATGATTTGGGGGATATATACTTGAGTTTTATTTTAAAACTTATATAAGCCTTTACCTCAAAATCATTTTTTGTAAGTACACAAAAAGTAACCCCTTTTGGGAGTGGGTGGGAGACCTATGAGACAGACAAATGTATTACTGAGAGAACTTTTCTGAAATTATCCATTAACCACAGAAACTGCTGAAACATGTCTTGTTTGGAATGCATTCCTGCATTTATAAACTGGAACCCTAGAACCAAATTTTTAAAAATTATCCCTGTATACCAATTGGCTAACAATGTGCCTTCTTGTTTTCTCAGGCCTTCTGAGATGAAAATAAATACTCTGAGAAAAAGAAGCCTCAGGAAGATTCCAGTGTGATATACAACTGGATGAAAACCCAAAGTAGCTGCATATATTTTAAAATCTAGGAATAGAGTCATACTTCTAGACAGGTGAATAGGCAGAATGATACCTGCCTCCTAAAGGGCTGATTATACAGTGTGCTGCAAGGCTGACTCATATCTGAATCTGTTCTGCACTGCTAGCTCTAAGTCACAGGCACTTATTTGAATATTTGTATCTTTTAAGTTGAAAGCTTGTTATTAGATAAAATACACTTTGATTGCTCTTTTAGCCTATTATAAGTCATATATTAGTATGAATAAAGCATATTTTAAATAGATTTTTCAGAGTAACCGATTCTGAACCCTAAGGATACACTAATTTTTCTCTGTATTAAGGATTCTCATGGACAAAATGAGCTTCTGGTTGATTGGTGATTAATGATACCAAGCGAGCTGGCTGGAAGGAGTGTGTACCTACATCACTGGGGTATTAGAAGTAGATCAGGACCACTACATGTCTTAATTCAGAAACAAGCAGCAGACTGTGAGATGACCCAAACCACAACCCAACAGGTCAACAAGCCAATGTTCTATTGAGCTATGTATCATTGTCTGGCATTATTCCTCAGCCAAGAAGAACAAAACAGGCTATACTGCCAGGGCAAGACAACAAGCAAACTGGCAAGTGGATTTCTAAAACACTAGAGCTCTGAAAGCCCCAGTCAGACAACCTGGAAAGTAGGAGACCAGAAGGTTCTATTTTGTATCTTTTTTAAACTATGCAATCAGCAGTTCTAGTCCTGGTACCTGGATGTTGTCTGTCTGGATGTAATTATGAGGGCTTGGGCAAAAGATAACAGGTCAAATCATTGTTTCGTTAAAAACGCCAACTAATGGATGCTGATGGTAAAGTCCCTGAAAAGGGGAGTGGACGAAGGAGCGTGAGGAGAAGCAATTTAAGATGAAGAAACCCTGCTGGATCAAACAGAAGGAGCACTTGGGACATCAGGCCAACAAACATATTCATATTGTTGACAGAGCAAAACTGATGTAGAAAACTGATAGAACTTCACCCTTCAAATGAGTGTAGATAGTGGAAACTTCCTAGAAGTAAAGACCATTTCTCTATGTCCTGCGGAGATGAAGAACAAAGACAACCAAACTGTCATGTAAATTAAAAACAACACTATTACTTCTGAGCTTACCTAATCACATGGGAAAATGGTGGAGAGAAATCTGTCTGTAGAAAGTAAGAACAGGTGGGGTAACACACATACCAGTCTGTCTGAGATGTGGCCCAGAAACACTCTGACAGCCAGTATGATGCACTTAAATATCTTAGATTTCAAAAAAGAATTTTACAACAAGGTGGCAAAGGGAATGAACTACAGCTCAATACAAGGACTCACTGGTGCTGTATTCCATTCCTATAGATTGCACAATCTAAATGACTTAAAAACTGGGAGAAAATTGTTCCTACTAATGCAAGGGAGCTCTTTAAATAAATATTTATGAGAACATACTTTCACACCCTCAATTCCAAAGAAAAGGAAACATTCAATACTTCTTTTAGCTTTAAGGTATCATTAAAATAATTTACATAGTCAAAGTGACATGACATCAAAACCCTATGTGTAAAGCACATACATGAAAATGATTTGGGACATTGTTCTACTTCAACCACGAGGACCATCATTTTTATATTCTTTATGTAGAAGAGTTAGGAGCCAGATGACTGAAAAGGTAGAACATGTTTGGTATTTCTCAAGAGGAAAAAGCTCCAGGCTCACGTTGACATATTGAAGGATTCTACAAGCAAAATAATGACACATACAGGAAGCATCACAAGAGGATGGAAAGGAATATACTAAGTTACTACAGCAGAAACTGGCCAACACTTAGCCACTTACTTTTATTATAATAAATCATTTTATTGGGCTCTTACAACAATCCGTCCGTCAAGTGTATCAAGCACATTTGTACATATGTTGCCACCATCATTTTCAAAGCGTTTTCTTTCTACTTGAGCCTTGGGCTCAGCTCTTCTTTCCCCTTCCCTCTCCCTCCTTCTACCCTCATGAACCCTTGATAAAGGATAAATTATGATTATTTTCATATATTACACCATCCACTGTCTCCCTTCACCCACATTTCTGTTGTTTGTCCCCTTGGGGGGACAGGGTGGTGGTGGTGGTGGTTATATGTCAATCTTTGTGATTGGTTCCCCTTTTCTCTCCCCACCTTCCCCCTACCCTGTATTCCGTCTTATCTGTACATGCTCTGGTCTAGCCGGATATGTAAGGTAGAACTGGGGTCTTCATAGTGGGAGTGGGGAGAGGAAGCATTAAAGAACTAGAGGAATGTTGCATGTTTTGTCGGTGTTATTCTGCACCCTGGCTGACTTGCACCTTCTTTGTGACCTTTCTTTGAGAGGATGTCCAATTGTCTACAGATGGGTTTGGGGTCTCCACTCCAACCATTTAGCCATGTTAGGAGGTAGCATTATAATAAAGAACCATGGTACTAAAGAAAGAGGTCCAAGCAGCATTGAAGATATCGGTGGGAAACAAGGCTCCAGGAATGGACAAAAGATCAATTAAGATATCTCAACAAGCTGATGTAGTGCTGGAAATGTCCACTTTTGAGGAGGAGGATGGCAACAAATGTGTGAATGTGCTGGACACAGTGGATGTATGTCTGGATTGTGAGAAGTGTTGTACGAGCCCTCAATGGAATGATTAAAAGCAAATAAACAGGAATATAGTCTGTTCAGCCTTATTGAATCAAAAAGAAAGAAAGAGAAGAAATATGGAGACAATTACCTGTCAACCCCCTGGAAGCAGTTTCTATTTTCAAGCCTATTCCATAGAAAGGCGATCTAACGTTGCAGAAATGCTCACACATTATTATCACACTTTAAAACAGCCTTGCAGCAGTACCTGAAAGTGATTCCAAGCTAGATTTAAAAGAGGATGGGACATGGAGACTGTTGTTAAGTGCCTTCCAGCGGGCTCCAACTGACCCTACGTACAACATGAGGGAACCCGCCTGGTCCTGTGCCATCCTCACCATTGTGCTTATGATTGAGCCCGTTGTTGAAGTCACTGTCTCAAACCACCTCTCGGAGAGCTTTTTTCTTGTTCATCATTCCTCTACCTGACCAAGCATGCAGTCTTTTTCCAGGGACTCGTCTGATAACATATCCAAAGTATGCGAGATGAACTCTTGTCAGCCTTGCCTTTAAAGAACATTCTGGCCGCACTTCATTCAAGACAGATCTGTGTGTTCTTCTGGTGGTCCATGGCACTTTCAAAATTCTCTGCCAGCACCACTTTTCATTTCTTCTACCAACTGCAGTATCAATGTCCAACTTTTACATGTGTCCAAGGCAACTGAAAATATGTGGCTTAGGTCAGGTCAACCTTAGTCTGCAAAGTAACTTCTTTAGTTCTCAAAGTAAAGCCAGATTCCAAAGAGGTAAATGAGGAACATCATTGCTAATGTCAGATGGATCTTGGCTGAAGGTAGAGAATACCAGAAAGATGTTTGTCTTGGGTTGACTGACTATGCAAGGGCACCTGACTGTATGGATCATAACAAATTATAGACAATATTTCAAAGAATTAAAATTCTATAACACTCAATTGCGTTTATGTGGAACCTATACACAGACCAAAAGCCTTGTGTTTGAACAAAAGAGTATCGAGTTGTTTAAAACATAAAAATGGTTTGTGTCAATGAGCTTTATACAATTGATGAATGTATGTATTGTGATAAGAGGTGTATGATCCCCCAATGAAATGATTTTTAAAAAGAGGTGTGTGTCAAGGTTATATCCTTTCACCATACTTATTCAAACTGTATGCCGAGCAAACAGTGTGTGAAGAAGACTGGCATCAGGTGTGTCAGGGAAAGTGGTTGCACATCTGTTGGTAGGTAAACCAGGCAGGGCAACAGGACATTGGGAAAAATACTTAATATTACTTAAATATATCTTAAGGGGAGATTACACCTGATATCATGTTCCTAATTGGACACTTTTGACCTAGTTTCTGTCGAGACCTTGGTGATGCAGGCTGTGTGCTGTAGACAACTGGGGCTTTAGACTTTGCCCTTTGAAGGGGCACAGAATCCTTTACAGGCCAGAGGATCCAATTTGGAAATGCCACTAAGCGAACTGGACTTTATCATAATCTCACCTGTAGCATATTAAGACTTTATTTTAAACCTAACTGCAGCTCAAACTGAAATGCTCCCTTGGACTCATTGAGAGAATGATGACCACCATCACAAGTTTAAGAAATTGGTAGTTGTTAGATTTTGTTTCAGATCTCTTCTTTGAGGGTGCCCAATGTATGGTGGCAAGAGACCACCATATGTTACCACTTTCCATATATTATTACTTTCATACTATTTTTGCCTTTTTATGACGTGTTAGTCTAGGAGGCATGGTTTGGCCTTTGTGAATGAGTGTTAAAGTTTTGCCCTATCCTCAGCCTTCACTGTGTAAATAGGGTCTAGTCACTAAAACTTTAATCTGTCCAAGTTAAAAATATATGTAATGCAGTCTAAAAGGCTGGGTTATATATGTGTAATTTCCTTTTCTCAACAATGTTTACATTCTATACTACTGGCTAAATTGCTGATACCACCAACAGATTTACCTAATGCCCATGGGGATTTATAATGTTCTCCAACAAAATGATAATGCTGTCTCTCAAGGGAACCAAAGACATAGCTAAACCGTAGATAATATGAATGGAGTTTTTGCTCCCACTTAATGCTAGCCCTAATCTAAGAACAGTTAGTTCTTTCCGCATGGTTCTACCTGTTACCCTCATGAGGAGATCACTGTAAATATGCACGTGATAGCACAGCGTAGTGAGGAAATCAAATGGTGCCAGTCTATCAGAAAGAATAATCCCTGGGGTTTTACAGGCTTGTAAAATAAGCGTCCATTCAAGTGAGGCATCCACATGGAAGAAGCACAATAGCCTGTGTGATCCGAGGATTATATATAATAAAATCCAAATCCAGAGGAGGGAACAGTATCACAGCTTAAATTCTGAACACTGGGTTGACAATAGAAGCTCCAAATCACCACCAAGTTTAAACCTCTGACCACAGTGCAGAGCTATGAATAGTCTTGCTATCAGACAGAAAACATTGTAAAGTTCATTATGACAGATGCAATTATGTCAAATGGTACCACCTTATCATTTGATTTCCTTTTTGACCCATCTTTAATTTGTTCCACTTTTTAGTATGTTATGCTTTCTTTTCAACCTAGGTTTATCTCTGTTTTACTTTGTCAGTGTTGTTAGGTTTTTTTGGTTTTTGTTTGCTACCTGCATTTGTTTTGTGTGATTTTCTATATTTGAGTCCAGAATAGGTAAATCTATAGCACCAGTGACTTGAATAATAATTCCCTAAGGGCATGGCAGAAAAGGTGGGGAGTGATTGTGGTGATGACTGCACAACAGTGCTTAATAGGACTGGAATTTTGAATTGCATGATATGTGAATTATATGCCAATAAAATTAATATAATAAAGAATGTGACAGCAGGAATAGAAGACGACTCATGAATAATGTGCATAATGGAAATAATACAACCTTGCTTGCTGAAGCCAAGACGACAGCCTTCAGTATGGATTACACCTCAACATAAAGGAAGCAAAAATCCTCACAACTGAACCAGTAGACATCACGATAAAGAGAGAAATGCCTGGAGCTGTCAATCTTCTGTTTTACTTGGATTCACAATCAATACTTATGAAGTAACAGTCGGGAAATAAAACAATGTATTGCATTGGGAAACTCTGTGGCAAAAGACCTGTTACAGATGTCACTTTGAGGGACTAAGGTGCACCTGTGTATTATCAATTGCCTCCCATATATGTAAAAGGTGGACAATGAATAAAGAAGACTCAAGACACATTGATGCATGTTGAGTATGGTGGTGGCGAATATTGACTATACTGTATTGAGTTCCAGAAGAACAAACAGATCTGTCTTCAAAGAAGTACAGTGAGAATGCTCCTTAGAAGCAAGGATGGCATGATTTCATCTCACTTGCTTTTGACATGTTTTCAGGAAGGGGACATCCCAGGAGAAGGTAATCATGCTTGGTAAAATAGATGATGTCAAGGAGTGCATGTAGAAAAAGAATGTTTGGAAACTGATTGTGGTAGCAATTATACAATTCTACTTGACGAGATTGAAATATGGAATGGTATGATATACAAGGGGGTACCCCACCCCCCAAAAGCAGAATTGCACTGGGCAGAATGGATCTTTCATAGTATGCATACCAGGCGGCCATCAAGCAACTTGCTCTGAGTTAGTGCACCCTGTGGTGTCTCCTGGGAAGGTTTTCTCTAGTCACAGGGACTTTTTTTGGAGAGCAGTTTTGCTCAACCTCAGTTTTTGTGATAGCAAATTTAAAAGAACAGCATGTGGCTGTGAAATTTGTGTCCTGCTGAGGAAACACACCACAGAAACTGTTGTGAGGTTGAATACAGCTTGCAAGGTCAGTGCTATGGGAAAAACTGTACTATAGGAAAAAGTATGAGTGGTTTTCTTGTTTCACAAAAGGAGAAATGTTGATTGATAACAAACCTCATTCTGGACATCTGTCAACTACCCAAATGGATGAAAATGTCAAATCACAGTGTATTTGGAGTTCATTCCACTAGGTGAGGCTGTTAATCAAGCTTTCTATTTAGAGGTTCTGAAAAGATTGCTAACAATGTGCAACCAGAAAGGCCTGATTTGTGGCAGATGGGGGACTGTTTTTGCCACCACGACAATGCACCTGCTCACGTAGCCATCTCAGTGTGCCAGGTTATGACAGAAAAACCCAGCATGCCTCTCTTGCCCCATGCACCTGACTCACCTGATCTTGCTCTGTGTGACTTCTTTTTGTTTCCACAAATGAAGAGGGGCATGAAAGGACAACAATTTGAAGACATAAAAAAGGTGAAAAAAATCAAAGGACGTGCTGTCAGCCATCAAACAAATGAGTTTTTAAAATGTTTCCAAGGATGGAATTGCAGATTTGACAAAAGTATTAAGGATAATGGAGAGTACTTTGAAGGCAATAAGGTTGTTTTGTAAAAAAAAAAATTAATACATATCTTTGGGGGAAAATTCTGCTTTTTTATCTCCTCGTATGTATTGAATCCCAACTAATTAAAAATGCTTTGTTCTGTTGTACATACAGTTGTGTTTAAGTTAGAACCAAACTGATGACATCTGAAAACATAAAAACAAACAAAAGACCCTTACTGCCATCAGGTTAATTATGACTCATAGTGATCCAATAGATCAGACACTACCAAAACTCCTAAAAATATAAAAAGAAGATATTATTAAGATCCTCCTCATTCTAATTAAAAACACTCATGAGTGAATAGTTTATTTTGAGATTTATTAAAGTAAAATATAATAAATTAAACATTTATCAGATACTTACTGAAAAATGTAGTTACTACTAAGAATTCTGGCCCATGACCTGTGTGCACACTAGAAATGTTTTGTGTCAGTTCAGCCAATAATCTTATAGAAAATTTGCCTATGTGTTATGTGACCCACCATCCTCCAAATGACTCATTGTCACAGCATTTAAAGAGATTTGAGGAAAAAAACTAAAAATCTAGCCGAGAGTGACCAACGGGTAGCCCTGTGATCTCTAACTGTGAACTTATTTTAAAATATGAATTGAGTCAATCATGTTCTCTGGAATTTTCGTTTTAAAAAGCATATATAGAGAGCACCGTCTTTTAGTAGAGTTACAATGTTAAGCAAACTTGGAAATGGGATATTTTAGGCCTTGTGTAAAAGAGGGCTACAGTGGAGAAGGTCAAGGAAGATGCAAGGACATCTGCTACATAGAGAGGGTGGAGAGGAATAAAAAGAAAGAGCAGCCAATATTTTGGAAGTTACTTTGGCATCTGTTGTTCCTTTGGCCTATGAGCATGTCTTTTCCTGGACTCCCAGCATATTTACAATAAAGCACTACTGTACTTGAGCTACTATGACTGTTTATGTTTCTTAAAATAGCCTAGCCCAAACAGAAGAAATTCCTAAAGATATTAAATTATTTTTCTCTTCTTAAAATTTGAGGGCAAAGTTATTTTCAGCCTGTGCCTTGGAGTTCATAAAACACTTTTCAATGAATAATAAAGTTATTTTTTAAAGTATTTTTTCTCCCTCAACGCATTAATACTTTTTTCAATTGGATTGGCATTCTATGATGCTCGCCCTCCCGACACAACTGCTGAAGCCAAAGTGGGTGAACAAGTAAATGTGGTGAAGAGGGCTGATGGTTCCCAGCTATCAAAAAAGATGGCATCTGGGGTCTTGAAAGCTTGAAGATGGATGGGCGGCCATCTACCTCGGAGGCAACAAAGCCCACATGGAAGAACACACCAGCCTGTGTGATCACGTGGTCCCGAAGGGATTGGTTATCAGGCATCAAAGAACAAAAATCATATCATTGGCTGCACACCTCCATGATACGATCACTGAGGACAAACGGGTGCATAAGCAAATGTGGCGAAGAAAGTTGATGGTGCCTGGCTATCAAAAGAGATAGTGTCAGGGGTTTTAAAGGCTTGAAGGTAACAAGCAGCCATCTAGCTCAGAAGCAACAAAGCCCACATGGAAGAAGCACACCAGCCTGTGCGATCATGAGGTGTCAAAGGGATCAGGTATAAGGCATCATCAAAAAAAAATTTTTTACCATAGTGAATGAAGGGGGAAGTGCAGAGTGGAGACCCAAAGCCCATTTGTCGGCCACTGGAGATCCCCTCACAGAGGGGTCTAGAGGAGGAGATGTGTCAGTCAGGGTGCGATGTAGCACCGATGAAGAATACAGCTTTCCCCCAGTTCCTAAATGCTTCCTCCCCACCAACTACCATGATCCAAATTCTACCTTGAAAGTCTGGATAGAGCAGAGGTTGTACACTGGTGCAGATAGGAGTTGGAGGCACAGGGAATCCAGGGTGGATGATACCTTCAGGACCAGGGGTTTGAGGGGAGATACTGGGAGTGTAGAGAGTGAGTGGGTGGGAAAGGGGGAACCAATTACAAGGATCTACATGTGACCTCTTCCCTGGGGGATGGACAACAGAAAAGGGGGTGAAGGGAGACTCTGGATAGGGCAAGATATGAGAAAATAATAATTTATAAATTATCTAGGGATCACGAGAGAGGGGGGAGCGGGGAGGGAGGGGAAAAAAGAGGACCTGATGCAAAGGGCTTAAGTGGAGAGCAAATGCTTTGAAAATGATGAGGGCAAAGAATGTACAGATGTGCTTGACACAATTGATGTATGTATATGTATGGATTGTGATAAGAAAAGTATGAGCCCCTAATAAAATGTTAAAAAATAATAATAAAAAAAGAAAAAAAAGTAATTTTTCATTCTTATTTTCCTTCAACAAATATTTCTTAGGAGTTTATCAGGTGCCATTATTAGGTGCTAGGTATGTAGAAGTATACAAGGGACCTGGTTCTTCCTGTTGGAAATACATTTTCAATAAGGGAACAGGCAGTTAAAACACAGTAGTAAGTAAATCAATGAATAACCCAATCACATCATGCTATCAGAAAGTAAAAAGAGGGATAAACAAAATAATGGGTGTTTAGGTAAAATGAAAAGAGCATTTAATAACCTGAGACCTTAAGGGCCAGTCAAGTAAAAAGTAAAGAATATATTCTAATCATGAATGAAAGAATATGAAACATTCTCGAACAGAAAAATAATTCTATTGTTCAGAAACCAGAAGAAGGTCAGTGTTGAAGTAAGAGAAAAAGTTGGGTGGGTGGGGGTGCTGCCTCTAGGGTGCCACTGGGATGCAGAGGAATGGCTAGATCTGTCAAGTGAAACAGTATGAATTCTATTCAGTGGAAAGCCACCTGGGGATTTTCAGCAGGAGAATGACATGATCTGGTATGTGTTAAAAAACAAAACAAAACAAAAAACCTCTCAGGATGCAGTGAAAAATAATAGAGTAGAAGGAACAGTAGGAGGAATGGGGAGACCAGCTAGGAGGTTATTGAGTAGGAGGTGATGCTGATTGGGAAACAGATGTAGAAGATCAGTTCAAGACCAATATTGGCGGTTGAATTGATAAACCAATGTGCACAAAAATATTATCCAAATATGTTCAATTATAAATTTCTCAGAGATACATATGTAGTGAAAATATAAGCATGCATAGGAATGACAAACATTGAATTCTATGTAATGGTTCCTTTTAAGGCAGTAAAAGAAGAGATGTGGTCAAGGAAAAGTATATACAAAACTTCTAATCAGAATGACTTTTTTTTTTTTACTCAATGGCAGTTTTTCCCCCCAAAACCATTTTATTGAGAGACAATAAAGATAGCATATCATTCCATAGTTCAAACACATTGATCAATATTGTACACTTGCTGCCACCATCAGTTTCACAACATTCTCTTCCTTCTTGAACTCCTTGATATCAGTTCCCCTTTACCTTCACAATCCTCCACCGCCCAGGAATCCTGTAGGTTCACCAATCCTAGGTTCCATATACCACAAAATCCCAGGTTCCATATATGTTCAAGAAAAAACATATAACAAATTCAAGAGGGCTACCCCTAATGACAAATACATCAGAAACAAGCTCCATTTTGGGGGAAACAAACAAACAGACAGACAACGTTGAAAACCAGATCAGGCCCAACATGTTTCAGAGGTGCGATCAACTGACAAAGATTTAACTGTTCAAGTCAGGTTTATCTTTTTGATCTCCTATAGTCATTTCTCTACAGTACTGTTTGGTCACAAGCTTATTTTCATCCCTTTATTATGGCTATAGGGAAACCACCAGAGGCTTATTTCCTATGTAGATCTCACAAATGTATTTTGGGCTTTCACTGTGATCCAAACCTCCTGAAAACTAGAATCTAACAATTTAGGCTCTGTGTACTATTCTGAATTATATAATTTACAATCTTTTGGTTACAGATGTTGGTGTGCGTCTTCCATGAGGCCTTGGTTGACATCTCACTTAGGTAGCTACTTGTTTTGAGACAAGCCTTTTAGGCCCTAGATGCTACTTTAGATGCTAGGCAGGCACCGTCTAAATTCTTCACCACATTTTGCTATAGCAGCCAGGAGCAATATTATTTTATCTCAGTCAAAAAATTTGTCCAAGAACTCATTGTATATCTTAATGTTTTTCTGTGCTTTAAATATTCTATCACAAATATAAAGTTATTTATGATTTAATCATAAACTTATTATTTAAATGAATGTTTAAAGTCATGATAAATATGAAAAACATTAAATATTGAGTACTTATATTTAATATAATACTTATTGTATTCAATTCATGTATATACAGTTTTAACTGATAGATTTTATTCGACGTCATTAGGTGCTAGTCATTATCTGTTACACTATAACTTTAAGTCAGTGATATTTAATCTGGTCTTCAGAGAAAACACAAACCAAATCAATATAAATTATGGTAGAGGCTACTAAAAGTCATATAGTCTTTGAAAGTTTACAAAGCAATGTGGCCTTGGACTTATTATCAAAATATCATTTCTATTTTAAACAACAAAAATCTCACAAATGTATCTTTATTTTAAAGAACTAGGTTTCACATACTTATATGGTCATCTCTCTTAATTCTTCAGCCCTCTAAATTTCTTATTTAAAGTTAGAGACTGACATAAAATGTTCCCAAGGGTTATCAAAGATTGTTTTTAGAGCAAACATTGTCAGAAAATTACAATCTTGGCACTGCCAGAAAAAAAAATGTAGCAATAACCTTCCCCAGGCACTCAGCAGCATCATTTGCTTCCAGGATGCCCCTGAAAGGGAGAGGCTGTAAGGACAGCCATCCTTCATCTCACTGCTACATCACCAGAGTACATATAGTCAATAAAACATATCTCCAGTTGAATTCATCAGCATAATCTACACTCGACTGTCTAAAACTTTCAACTACTTGCCCCATTGCCATTCTTTTGGCCAGAGCAGCCACTATCTCCCTCAGATTATTGCAATTGTCTCCCACATTGTCTCCTTTTGAGCACCCCAACAATCTTTTCTCAAAAGTATAATGTCAGTAATCTCTCTAAAATACTTATCAGCTCATGCCACTCCTTTACTCAAAACTCTCCTGTGGTTTCTCTGTCACAATTCAATAAACTTATATTATCAAAAGATCTTCCCCCCCAATAAAATGATAAACAAATTTAAAAAAATAAATTATGGAAAATGAAACAAAAAGGTGTTTGTTTTTTTTTTTATAAAGTCAGACTTGCGTTACTGGACTTTAACACCTATTATACACCCACAGTGGTCAAAACAGAGTGATACTGCTATAAGGACAGATACTCAGACCAATAGGAAAGAACAGAAAACCCAGAAATAAAACCATCAGTATACAGAAAACGGACCTTCAATAAAGGCCCCAAACACATCAAACGGGAAGTGGACGCCCTCTTCAACAAGTGGTGCTGGGAAAAAAATGGCTATCTGCCTGCAGAAAAATGAAGCAAGACCCTTCCCTCACCCCATGCACAAGAGAAAACTCAAGGTGGATCACAGACCTCGAACCCCAAACTATTTGGGCCGTAAATGAGGGAATCGGGACAAACCTAAGAACCTTGGCCCAAGGAATACATAGGCTAACTGAAATAGGGAAGGATGAACACAGAGAAGAAACAAACTGACAAGTGGGATATTCTAAGGATAAAAACACATGTGTACATTGAAAGACTTCACCAGGAGAGTAGTAAGGGAACCCACAGACTGGGAGAAGATTTTTAGCAATGACAAACCAAAGGGCTTATTAATAAAATCTGCAATATCTTATTAATGTCAAAAAAAACCCAAACAAACAGAGAGCCCTCTGAGGAGATAGGCAAAAAGACCTGAACAGCGGTTTCACTAGGGAAAAAATGACCAAAAAGCATATGAGAAAATGTTTCCGATTATTAGCCATCAGAGAAATGCAAATTAAAAGAACTGAGATACTACCTAACATCCTTGAGGATAGCCCAGCTCAAAAATTCAAAGAGCAATAAATGTTGGAGGGGTTATGATGAGTTGGGAACTCTCATCCACCGCTGGTGGTCTTGTAGCTATGTACAGCCTCTGTGGAAAGCGATCTGGCAATCTCTAAAGCAAATGGAAATTGAGTTACCCCATGACCCAGCAATCCCCCTCCTGGGCACAGAGAACTCAGAAACAGAACACGACCACTCATTTGTGCTCCTGTGTTCCTTGCAGCTCAATTCACTTTCGCGAAAAATAGGAAACAACCTAAATGTCCATCGATAGATGAGTGGATTAGAAAACTCTGGCACATACACACAAATGGAGTACTATGCATCCCTAAAAAGCAGTGATGAACAGTGATGAACGTATGAAGCAGACTGTCTTGTGGGAACAGTTGGAGGAAATTATGCTAAGTGAAGTTAGCCAAGCCTAAAAGGACAAGTCAGAAGAACTACATGAGCCCACTGAGGTAAGATCAAGTAGCACATGGGTTGAGGTACAGGCGCCTGGGCAGGGTGGGCGTCATCCCAAAGAAAAGAAGGGGAGAGGGAAAAAAAGGAAACAAAACAGAACGATGGTGCCGGGGGAGTAGGACACTAACTGATCCACCCAAGAGGAGGGTGCTGTTTGTGTCTCCACAGGAAAGGGAGCATGAGTGCAGGCCTCCACACGCGCGCCATGCCTGGAGGGCAACCATTCACAGAGAAGGCTACAGGGCCAGGCCCAATCTGGTCTATGAAGAATGTGCTAGAGGACAACCCTGAAGTCACAGATTAAAAAACTATTTGCCATGGAGTTGATGCTGACTCACAGTGATCCTCTAGGACAATGTAGAACTGGCCCTTTGCGTTTTCAAGATTGTAACGCTTTCCAGGATTAGAAAGCCCCTTCTTTCTCCTGAGGAGGAGCTGGTGATTTCAAACTGCCAACCTTGAGGACTGCAGCCCAATTCTTTTCTTTTTTAAACCATTTTATTGGGGACTCTTAAAGCTCTTATCACAACCCATACATAAATGCATTATGTCAAACACATTTGTACATTTATTTCCATCATCATTTTCAAAACATTTTCTTTCTACTTGAGCCCTTGGTATCAAGTCCTCATTTTCCCCCTCCACTCTCCCTCCTTCATGAACCCTTGATTATATATATTTCATGTTTTACAATGACCGCTGTCTCCCTCACCCACTTTTCTGTTGTCCATCCCCCTGGGAAGGGGTTATATATAGATCATTGTGATCGGTACCCCCTCTTTCCCCCCCCAATCTTTCCCTTCCCCTCCTGGTATCACTACTATCATTATTGGTCCTGAGGGGTTTATCTGTCCTGCATTCCCTGTGTACATGCTTTAGTCTAGCCGAATCTGTACAGTAGAATTGAGGTCATGATAGTGGGGGGGTGAGGAAGCATTAAGTAAGTAGAGGAAAGTTTTATGCTTCATCAGTACTATACTGCGTCCTGACTGGCTCGTCTCTTCCTTGTGACCCTTCTGAAAGGGGAAGCCCAATTGTCTACACATGGGCTTTAGGTCTTCACTCTGCACTCCCCCACATTAATAGGATTTTTTTGTTCTGCATTTTTGATACCTGATACCTGATCCCACTTATACCTCATGATCACACAGGCCAGTGTGCTTCCTCCATATGGGCTTAATTGCTTCTCAGCTAGATGGCCGCTTGACCTCAGATGCTATATCTTTTGAAAGCCTAGCAAGATCAGCTTTCTTCACCACATTTGATTATGCACCCATTTTGTCTTCAGCCACCATGTTGGGAAGGTGAGTATCACAGAATGCCAGGTTATTAGTACATAGTTTTCTTGAATTGAGGGAGTACTTGAGTAGAGACCCAATGTCTCTCTGATACCTTAATACTTAACATATAAATATATGTACATAGATCTATTTCCCCATCATTATATAAAAATATATTTATATATGTGCATGCCTGTATTTAGACCTCTATAAATGTCCTTTTCCTCCTAGTTCTTACCTCTATTTCCTTTTAGTTTCTTCTTGTCCCACTATCATGTTTGAACTTCAATTGGATTTCAGTAATTCCTCTCGGCTACACTGCCCTTGATTAAGTCCTATCAGGCATCCTACACCCTCCTCATCATCAATTTTAGATCACTTGTTGTTTCCTCATCCCTGGGTTTGTTAACACCCACTTCCTTTCCCCTGTTTCCCCTTCTCCTGTGTCCCCCGCCCCGAGAACCATTGGTCGCATTCCTCTGGATTGTTTACCCCACCGATCTTATCTAGATAGACATTCAGAGACAGAAACACAAAAACAAGACAAAGCAAAAGAAAACAAAAAAGGAACCCAAAACAACAATTTTTTTAAATGACACAAAAAAAAGCCTATAAATAGTTCCAGGGTGTTTGTTGACCTTTAGCAGTGTTTTCCAGTCGAGTCTGATGGGGTGCCATGTCCTGGCCCCTAAGTCTCCCAGGAGACTTCATTGCTTTGCTCCCTTTGCTGCTCTATGGCACGCCCTTTGTGTTTCACCCAGTGTGATGGGGTCAGAGCAGGCACAATTCCCTGTCTCCAGCGTTGTCCCCCAGCAGTGCTATGGATCAGTGCGGAATGTCATGTCTGTGGGGTCGGCCCTCTGGTTTTCTCTGTGCATTGGCTGCTCTGATCAGAAATACTGTCCTTGGGGTGTGGCGGGCCAGGATGTGTTCCATTCTCTCTCCTTCCCTCTCCGTTTGTTTGTTCTCCTGTGCTCTGATCAGATGTGGCCCTCTCCCTGAGCTGGAGCTTCAGTGGTGTCCTTTGAAGTGCATTCTTCTGGTGGTGGCTGGGGAGGGGGAGCAGCCCAGTTCTTAACCACTATGCCACCAGGGGTCTTAAAATGGAATACAGTGTTACACATTTAGTAGGAGTTCAAGAACATGTTTGCTGAATAAATGAATATTGCTCTGAAAGTGCCAGGAGGCAAAGACAATGATTCTATCATTTTAACAAAGAACACTTTTTAGGGATTCCTGCCTCCTTCTCTAACTTCATATACAAATGTAAGGAAGGTCTTGGAGGCAATTGATAGACGAACCACTAAGACCCTTGTCGTGGTGATCTGCTTCTGTAAAGATTATAGCCCAGAAAACTCGGTGGGACAGTTCTTCTCGGAGACACCGGGCCACAGTGAGTGGAACATGACTCCAAAGCACTTAATCGCACCACAAAATAGGAAAGGCAGTGAGGCTCAGATAAATGATTTTAGAGAGTTTCATCTTTTTTCTATTCCTGGTCATTTTTGTTGAAAGTAAAATTTAAAAATAATCTGCAAATATTTTATTCCCCTTAGTCAAAGAAAAATTTTTTTTCACTGTTTTTGTGGCCAGTTACTATCTTAAATGTTTTCAGAAGCATTTGTTGATTGATGAGTCTTAACCATTCTGAGCAAATAATGAGAGAAACCGGCTTATGAAGAATATGGGATCAGGATTGGAGGAAGGCTTAATAGCACCTTGCAATAAGCAGGTGACACAATCCTGATTGCTGAACATGAGAACTTGAAGCACTTGCCGATGGAAGAAAGGTGGAAGGCAAGGATTTTTGTCTTGCTTGGATTCACACTTGATGCTCATAGAAGCAGTGGGCAAGAGATCAAAAGATGAATTGCATTAGGGAAATCTGCTGCACAGACCTTTTGAAAGTATGGAAAAGCAAGGATGTTACTTTAAGGCCTGAGCTACTCCTTGCCAAGTCAAGGTAATTTTCATTACCTCTTATCTACGTGAAAGGTGGACATTGAGTTAGGAAGATGTAAGAATTGATGCATTTGAATTGCAGTGCTGGAGAAGAACAGTGAACGTGCCATGGACTGCTTTGGATGAAGTACAGCCAGACTGCTCCTTAGAGGCAAGGATGGCAACACTTGGTCTTACCTACTTTGGCCATCTTGTCAGGAGAGACCCGTCTTTGGAGAATGACATAATGCTTTGCAAAGTGGAGGGCCGTGCAGAGAAAGGCTCCCTCGAGGAGATGGACGGACACTGTGGCTATAACAACGGTTCGGGCATGGGGACAATTTGCAGGATGGTGCAGTGTGGTGCCTGCTTCTCCGGTGTTCACAGGGTTACTGTGGGTTGGAACCGACTCGAGGGCACCTAACAACAACCATCCTTAGAAAAGGGCCTGGATGTGAGGTGAAATTGACTGGATGACAATGGACTTGACGTTTTGGTGGTAAGATCGGGGATTTGGACCCCTCAATCATTCCATGGAGAAGAGATCTCGAGGTTAAATCCAAGAAAGATTAGATGTAGAGAGCCCTATGGAACAGTGTTACTTTGCCAGATCGGGCCAGTATGAGTCGGAATTGATGTGGCAGCAAACAACACACACACAATCTTTCTAATATCAGCCTAGTTTCATGAGTTCTAAATTCAGCATAGTATCATTTGAGGATGGGGAGGGGATGGAACAAGCAGAATATTACACAATTAACCCACTCTTTAGATAAAAGCTTCAGAAAACTAATTTGAAAGGGAATTATACCTTGTGGTATTTAATCAAGCAACTGCCATTTTTATTTCATTATCCTTGCGACAGAAAAGTAGGAGCTAAATTCTAATTTGAAGGGTCAATGATTTGCTTAAATTTAATAAAATACCAAGTTACTATAAAAAGCTGAATATATTAGATACTCTAAAAATTGAACTGGCTGGAAAGAGTCAGCTTCAAACACCCGCTGTCAGTTACCCTGTCAGGAAATATTGGAGTTTTCCTTATATCTTTTGAGAGAAGGTAGAGAGAAGAAAAAAAATCCATTTTCGAGAACTACTTGCTGCAAAAGGAAATAGAATTAAGTTTCTACTAAGGCCATTAGCTAAAAGACTTGCATTTACAAGAGAAGCATCCTAGTTAGGAACAGCAACACAGAAATGGTCAGGAGAGTAATAAAGAATCAAAAGCTAGTTAACTCTTTCTTTAGAATGTCTGATATCAGCTAGTTAATTGATGAAACTGAGAAGCAACAAAGGGCTATGGCTATACAGGTAGCTTGAACAAAATGGGGAGTTGTATTTTCATTATATATTTGTTATGTATCAAGAAGTGCTAAGATAGATAATCTTATTAAGATAATATGTATCTTAAAGCATACATATGCCCTTTCAGTTTTTCAGTGTATGAAGCCAAGGATGGATGAACCTATAGGGACAGCAAGTAGAATAAGGGGTTCTATTGCTATTGTAAACTGTTTTGTGATGAATATGGGGGAGCAAACATCTGTTCGTGATGTTTCTTATTTCTCTTGGGTATATTTCCAGCAATGGTATTGCAGGATCATATGGTACTTCAATTGCCATCTGTGTCAGGAATCACCATATCATCTTCCACAGTGGCTGTATGGTTTTTTGTTTGTTTTCATTTTATTGGGGGCTCTTGCAACTCTTGTTACAAACCATACATCAATTGTATCTGACATATTAGTACATATATTCCATCATTCTTTTCTAGGCATTTACTTTCCATTGAGCCCTTGGGATCAGTTCCTCCTTTTTTCCCTCCCTCCCTGTCCCCCAATCCTCATGACACCTGATAGATTGTAGATTGTTAATTATTTTCAAATCTTACTCCAACTGCCGTCTCCCGTCCCCTCTGGTTTCTGCTGTTCTTCCCCGACTTAGTGTATGTAGTTATGAGCTACTCATTGTGATCGGTGCCCACCTGCCTCTCCACTTTTCCCCACCTTCCCCCTACCCTTTAGGTATCTTTATTCCTCTTCCTGGGTTCCATGTGTTCTGAGTTTTATCTCTTGCCTATACCTATGTACATGCTCCCGTCTAGTCTAGATTAGAAGGCGGCATTGAGGTCCTGATAGAAGGGGGGTGAGGAGGCCTCCAGGAAAGAGGTACATTGCGTGACCCATTAGTGCACTACTGCACCCTGATGGACCCATCCCCTCCCTGCAACCCCTCTGTGGGGGGATGCTCTATTGCCCATAGATGGGCTTTGGTTCTCCACTCCAACCCCTCTCCATTCTCACCAATGAATTTTTGCTCGTTTGTTTACTGTTTATTGTGAATCTTCTGATGCCCGTTGCCCAGTCTCAACACCTCATGATCACACCAGCTGGTGTGATTCTTCACTTGTGGATGGTTGCTTGTTTAACTTTAAACCTTTAAGACCCCAGACACTGTAGCTTTTAATAGCTGGGTGCCATCCTCTGTATTCACCATGTCTGCTTATGTACCGTTTGGTCTTCAGCGATTGTGTAGGGTGGGGGTGAGCATCACAAAGTGCCAATTTATTAGAACAATGTGTTCTTGTATTGAGGGGATGTAAGAGCCAAGGCCCAAGGTCCATCTGCAGCTTCAGTGTATTGCCTTATAAATATACGTACATAGGCCCATACCACCATTGTTATGGATTAATGTATTTGCATAAGTGCACACCTCTGTTAATCTCCCTATCTATGCTTTTGCTTCCTAGAGCTTGCCTCTGTTTCCTTTTGCCTCCTCCTCGCCCGCCATCACCATCTCCCTTCTTCCACCTCTTAGTGCTTCCTCTCCACTAGCTTGGTGTTGCTCTAATACTCACAGGATCTCTAACCTCTCCTAGATGCTGGTTCCGCTTCCCTAATTGTTCCCCTGTTCATGACACCATCGACTCACCACCCTCTTCTCCCACACCTTCCAGGGTCATTGGTCCCATTGTCTTCTCCCTGGCCTTCCCTCCCATGGTCCAACCCATATAATTAGACAACCCATCCATGTCCTAGTCCAAACAATAAGCAAACCTGTGGTTGAAGAAAGAAAAGGGAAGAGAAAAAGATGAGAGAAAAGAAAAAGGACCCTAGCTAGGTCCAGTCTGTTTGCTGCTCCCCATGGCCGTACATATTTACAAGTCTACCTGTAGCGGATAATAGTTTCTATTTCACCATGCCCTCTCCAACATTTGTTCTTCAGTTTTTAAAAAACCCTGTGCTCAAGTTATGGGCATTAGGTGGTATCACATTATTGTTTTGACTTGCATTTCCCGGATGGCTAGTGACCAGGAATATTTCTTCATGTGTTTATTAACCATTTGAGTGTCATCCTTTGTGAGTCATCTGTTCAGGTCTTTTGCCGCTTTCTTAAAGGATTATTAGTTGGGTTTTCTTTGATTGTTTTAAGCTTGTAAAATTCTGTAGATTTTAATAATCAGTCACTTGTCTGTTATGTCATTACTAAATATCTTTTCCTAGTCTGTGGGCTCTCTTTTTACTCTTTTAATGAAGTATTTTGGTGTATAAAAAGCTTCTATTGTTGATAGGTCTGACTCATCTATTTTATCCATGGAGTGTGATTCCTTTGTTATTTCTGATAGCCCATGTATTTCCTGCACTAGGGTTCCCAGATTTGTTCTAATTTTCTAATTGATGATCCCAAAGTCTTTGATCAACCTTGACTTTGTTTTTGTGTATGGGGTGAGATATGGGTCTTGTTTTATTCTTCTACATATGGATATCTAGATTTTCTAACACCATTTATTGAAGAAGGCATCTGCTTCTCATTTAATGTTACTTGGGCCTTTGTCAAAAATCAGTTGCCTGAATGCAGATGTTTTTATTTCTGGGTTTTCTGTCCTGATCCATTGCTCTGAGTATCTATAATTATATCAGTACCAGGCTGTTTTGACAGCTGTAGCAAGACCACCTATTTTTCTATTCTTCTTGAGGAGTTCTTGGCCAATCATGGGTTTCTTCCCTTTCTATATGAAGTTGGTACCATATATAAGCGAGTCGACCTGAATATCAGCTGAGGCACCTGATTTTACCACAAAACTGCACAGAAAATGTGCTGAAAAAACTTGGCTTATACACGAGTATATACGGTAATCATTTTTTCCATTTCTTTGAAGAATGATGCTGAAATTTGGATAGGATTGCATTGAATTTGTAGATTGCCTTAGGTATTGAGTCTTCCAATCCATGTCATAGAATATACTTCCATTTGTGTAGATCCCTTTTGGTTTCTGGTAGCAATATTCTGTTGTTTTCTTCATGCAGATGTTTTTTCATTTAGTGCCCTGGTTTATTCCTAGATATTTCGCTTTTGCATACAGCTATTGTAAATGGTACTGATATCTTTTCCTGTATTTCCACCACTGAAATATAAGAATCCAATTGATTTCTGCTTGTTATGCTTGTATCCTGTTATTTTATTAAACTCTATTAGTTTCCAGCTACTGTGGTCCTGTTAGGATTATCAATATATGAAATCAAATTGTCGGCAAATAACAAAAGTTTCCCTTCTTTATCCAATTGCACACCCTTGGTATTTGTCATTGTCTTGTGGTATGGGCTAGGACTTCCAGTACAATGTTGAATAGAAGTGAGGATAATACTTGTTTGGTTCCCTTAGTCAGTGGGACTGTTTTCAATTTTTGTCCACTGAGTATAATATTTGCTATTGGCTTTTCCTATATGATTTTTATTATATTGAGGATTTTGCCTTCTAATCCTATCTTCCTGAGAATCTTCATTAGGAATGAGTATTGGATGTTATAAAATGCTTTTTATGCATCAATTGATAATGTCCTTTTTTTGTTGATGTGGTGACAATGTTAATTGTTTTTTTAATGTTGGACCATCACTGGTGTGAATCCCATTTGGTCATGATGTATTTTTTTTTGATAGGTTGTTGGATTCCATTGGTCAAGATGTTGCTGAGGATTTTTACATCTATGTTTATGAGGGATATCAGTCTGTGGTTCTCCATCCTTGAGGGGTCTTTGCCTGGTTTTGTATCAGGGTTATGGGGGCTTCATAGAATGAGTCTGAGAGTTTGCTGTCCCTTTCTATGTTCTGGAAGAGTTTGTGTAGGATTGGTGGCAGTTCTTCTCTGAATGCTTCGTAGAATTCTCCTGGGAAGTCAACTGGACCAGAGCTTTTTTCAGTTGGAAGTTTCTTCATGACTTTGCCTATTTCTTCTTTTGCTATGGTTCTGTTCAAGTTGTTAATGTCCATATGTGTTAATTTGTAGAGTGATTTTCTAAGTATTTTTCCATGTCTTCCAAATTATTGAACTTGTTGGAATACATTTTTTTGTAGTACTGTGTTAGCAATCTTTTATTTCATTAGGGTCTGTGGTGACGTTCGCTGTTTCATCCCTAATTCAAGATATTGCTGTTTGGTCCTTCTTTTCCGTTGTTAAGTTTGCTAGCAGTTTGTCAATTTTGCTGATCCTTTCAAGTACCGACTTCCAGTTAATTTATTTCTGTCCAATGCTTATGATTTGCCTTTTGCTGTTGGAGGTTTATGCTGTTGACTTTGTTCTAACTGCTGGAGGCGCTGGGTTAAGGTGCTGACCCTAATTCTCTCCTCATTCTTCATGTGTGCATTTATTGCAATAAAATGACCTCTGAGAACTCCCTTTTCTGTGTCCCATAGATTTCGGTATGCTGTATTGCCATTCTCATTGGTTTCTAGGAACTTCCTAATTTCCTCTATAGCTTTTAATCATTTTATTGGGGGCTCATACAGCTCTTATCGCAATCTATATACATATATCCACTGTGTCAAGCACTTTTGTACATATGTTGCCATCATCATTTTCAAAACATTTGCTTTCTGCCTCTGCCCTTGGTATCAGCTCCTCGTTTTCTTTATTTTTTTGTGTTGTTTGATTGTTTTTCTTGTTTGCTGAATTCTGCTTGGTTATCTTTGAGATCACTGGTTTGATTTTCCATTTCTTCTATTATTTTGGTGAGTTTCCTAATCTTTTTTCTTTATTTCTCCTACGTCATCCCTTGACTCCTAGATTTCCCTTTGGTGTGAGGATTCTAGTATCTCAAATTATTTTTATTAGTTTTCAGTATTGACCCCTATTTTCTTGTACAGCCCTAACCAGAATTCTCATGTCTCCTTCTCTGGCGATTCAAGAACTGCTTCTTTTGTGTAAACTGTTGGATTTGGGTCATCCTCAGTAAATGACTTTTGTTTCTCTAGATCGTTTACAGTAGCTGCTGGTGTTCTCTGTTTTGTGTCACATCTTGTTGAGCTGACAGTGGTACAGAATCTTCTGGGATGTGTAGGGGGTGGAAAAGCTGGCTCTTTAAGTTAGGGGAGAATCAGATAGGTGTTGTAAAAAGTATGTGTGGAGACGAGGAGGAAGTATTAGTTGGGTGAGTAGGAGGAATAGGTTGTAAGTGCCTGGGAGTAGGTTTTTAGTGGTGGTATTCATCATAGGAAGCCTTCCTGTTAAGGACAGTAATTTTCAATGAGTTGGAGAAGATTGTTATTGAAGATGTGATTATATTTAGTAAGTTAAAGGAGAGTGAGTGTTACTGAGGTAGAAGGAACAGGCTCCAGAGATTATGGTGGATGGGGTAAGTGAGGCTTATTTTGAACCTACCAGAGTCTCTTACCAACCCTGTATATTATGTAAAGAGTACAGTTGTGTTGTTATTGTGCTTTAACAGAGGAATCTTGCACAACTCAAAACTATTCACTCCCCACAACTCAAAAATGGGCTATTGCTGCGGATGCCCCAGGAAAGAGTGGCTTCTGATAAGAGAGTGATCTGGCTAAGGTCCATGGACTTCCAGTCCACAGGCGGGAAAGCTGCTGCAAAACCCAGAAATATTGGGCCCCATTTACTCTGGCAGGATAAGGGGTTTTGTGTTTCCTTTTTTGAAAGAAAATTGGAACCTATCTAACAACTTCCTGGAGCTTACTACACTGCCCACCTGTACCATCGGTGCCAGGCCCCACTACAGATAGCTGGGACCATCTATCTACAGAGCCCAGTCATTCCCCTGCCACCATTGGAGGGAGCTGGCCATTGGCTAGGGACTATCCCCAATTGGAACTCTCTACTCTGCAGGCCACTACACCTTCCAGCATCCAGGGCCTCCAAGAGTCCACCGGCGTCCATGGGATGCCCCTGTGGAGTACACCATCCTGGGCCACCTCCCCATGCTGGTGAGCTACCCAAGTTGCCTCCCCACCCACAGAGAGACAAGGTGCGAGTGGGTGCTGTGAAGAAGAGCAGGTTTCATGTAAAGGGAACATGCATGTTGGCTGCGCTCTTCATGGGAGACCTGACAATATAATGCTGGGGAGCTGTGAGACCAGGTCTCACATGCCAGTCCCCCAACCAGGCCTCCTCACCCATAAATCTGGCGATTACACAGTGAACTCTTCATATGGGTGATCTTTTCTCCCTTCCTTTTTATAACTCTTTATTGGGAGCTCTTACAGCTCTTTTAACAATATATACATCAATTGTATCAAGTACATTTGTGCATAAGTTGTCATTATCATTTAAAAAATATTTTCTTTCTACTTCGGCCCTTGGTATTAGCTCCTCGTTTTGCCCCTCCGTCCCATCCCCTTGAGCCCTTGATAAATTATAGATTATTATTATTGTCATATCTTACTCCATCCATGTTGGTGATCCTATATTGACTATCATGCCCAAAGTTGGCCCAAACATCTTCATGATGTTATTGCACACTTAATAGAGTACAGTATAGTATAAACATAGCTTTTTATATGCACTAGAAATCCCCCAAATTTGTGTGACTTTTTTAATTGTGGTACTTCTTTTGCTGCAGTGTCTAGAAGGAAATCCACAATATCTCTGAGGTATGGTCACTTTGTGAACTAGTATCAGCTCATATGCTAATTTGTACACTCTTCCCTTATTCTATTATACGTCAATAAAAATTATTTAAAAAGCAGGATTCTGTTCATGGTAGGCGAATAGCATAATATTTACACTGTGTTAATACTTTTTATCTGTACACAAAGACAGAGGAAGCCATAAATTATAGAAGCTTTTGTTTCTTTTATAAAAATATATTATTTCAATTATTGGCTAAATTACCATCTACTATAAGCTCCATTCATCTCCATATAATGAAATGTATTTTTAAACCCTGTTTCAAATCCTGTTACCATTCATCTTCAACTACAGAGTAGAATTAACTCATCACTATAAATTCTTCTTTAAGTAAACATGTTAAACAAAACAACAAACTACTAGGAGTTTTTTGTCAAAATCTACTAAAATTTCCCCCATTCTGCTACTAAATTAACTTCCTATTCTTAATCTGAGAATGAATGCAGAAACCTTTAAAAGCATACAGCTTAGGAAAATGAGGTGTGATGATGCACTTTCTAAATAAAATTCCACACTCATTATCTTTCTTTTTCACTTTGCTATAAGATCTTTGACAAAATTACTTTGCACACTAATAAAATTTTACTTTTTTTTGATAAAAAAAATCTTTGAAAAATCAACAGTTTTCCATATGAGAAGTTTTTACTCTTCCATTTGGAACTAGACATTAATTATTCATCACCATGTTTTGAATTTTCTTAGAAAAAGAAAATGTCAAAAGTGAATATCTATGGATGTTCTATTCAAGCCCATGTTATCATTTTCTTCTCTTAGAATATTTTATCGCATATGAAAGAATAGCTTTGGTATAAATATTTGATTAAGTGCAAGAGAGGGGCAAAGAGAAAACACAGAAATGAAGGAAGTAAAAGTTTATCCAAAAATTTCCTTTACAGAATAATGTTTTGACACAGATGAGTTAGTGGAAAGAATGAATATCCTGAAGTGCATTATAATACTGTTCCCAATAAAGTTTATTTTGAAAGCCTACTGTATTCTGTCAAGGGATGTCATTGTTTATTTCCATAGATTACAAATTTAATGAATATTATGATCTTTCTGACCCTTTGAAACACAGTTCAAAAGTGATGATGAGACTTATAAATTTGCTTTTCTTTACCCCATCATAAATGTTGCTAATTTTTTTAACTTGCTGCTAGAAATTCATATATCTTTAAAATGAAATTTCCTGAGAAATTGCGATAGCAAGATCTAGAAGACCCAAGGCTCTGATTTCACGTGTGATACCACAAACAGAGACAATTTAAGAAAGTCACCATTCCAGTCTACTAAAGGACAAGGCTGCAACCCTACCCAAAGTGATGGAACACTCTCATTTAACTGGTATGATTATGAATATCAATTCCCTTTTCTATAATGAACACCCAAGGACCAATCTGGGATAAAATTAGATAATCTACTTCAGAAAAAAAAGAAGCAATGATAAACATTTGCAAGCTCCTATATTTACATCTTTCTATTTACATACAAAACTGCTAAGATGTTATAGCAGCCCTACTTCCGTAGCTTCAATGGAATACTAAACCCCGATCATTATGCCATAATATGAGGCCTATGAATCTTTAGGATCCCCTGACTCAGAAAAGAACCCAATGGCTAGCTTTCAACCCCACTTAGCAAGAGCATTAGTGGAAACACCTGGTAGTCTGCTTCTGAAAGGTCCAAAACCGCAAAGCCAAGTTCACTGCTATGAAATCTATTGTGAGTTGTAGTGACTCTGTATGACAGAGAATTTCCCCCTGCATATTTCTGACACTGTAAATCTTTATGAGTGCAGATAGCTTCATCTTTCATTCATGGAGGGACTGGTGGTTTTGGTAAGCAACACAATGTGTAACCTACTATGCCATCAGTGCTCCTTTGGAAAGGTCATAACCATGAAAACCTTAAACCTTATCGTGCACAGTTCAACTCAGAACACATGGGATCATCATGAATTGAAGACCCAATGTCAGCTGGTTATTTAAATTTGTTATGAATATTTATCAAAACTAACTCTCAGTATATTAACTTTTTCGTAAGATTATGCAATAAGATGTGCATTTGGTTTGTACACTGGTACTTCACTAAATTAGAGAAATCAGAACTGTTTGCCACACTGATTTAGATAATCAGGCAAAGGAAAGTCTTCAGTACAAATGCCCAAGATTGCTTTATGTGTATTATATGCACACTATTTTGATTCTGAACAAGTTTTTAGCTCATGAGTCTGCATTATTCCTTAGGTTAAATTTAGAAAAGCATTTTAGAAATGCATATGTAATCGAATTGGATAGAATTAATATGCCATCAATCAGATTCTCCGGTTTTTACATGTTTAGGATATGTATTTATGTATTTAGGGTTACTTGGTAACCCCCAGGAAGCCAACGTATGATTACAATTGTTTGAAACGCTTGCACACTGATGCAGTGCTCTGAGAGCACCCGTCCTGCCGACTAGCGTAGCTGAAGGGCAGAAATGCAGCTGCACTTGCACATTAGGTGGTCAGTGTTACATAGCTGGTGGGAATCACACTGTTATGCTTTATACTGCTTAATGATCTACTTTTTTGTTTTTAGAAAGTTGTTTTTATCCTTAAACTTCAGATTCTTAAGGTGATTAAAATGGTTAAAGACTTAAGAAATAGAAATCTTTATGTAAAAAATAATGTATCATAGTCCAAAACAACTGCCAAGGGTGTGTTAGGTTTATAACCATGTGTATAGTGTAGTCTTAAGTACACCAGGTTTTATTTTAAGACAGCTCAAGTTTTCTGAAGAAGCCCTAGTGGTACAATGGATAAGTGTTTGGTTGCTAATTGAAAGGTTGGTGGTTTGAATCCACATAAAGACCTAGCCATTTGCTACTGTAGAGTACAGCCTAGAAATCTTTTAGGGTAATTCTACTCTGCAGCATGGGGTTCCTGTGTGTTGAAAATGGAATTAGTGATAAACAATAAACATTAATTTTATATAAATTTATATTCCCACAATAAAATACACACTTCTAACCTAACAACTTATCCCTTCTAAGGGTATTAAACATTTTGATGGGACCAGGAGGGTGGGGTAGAAAGCAGGAACCAATTACAGGGATCTACATATAACCTCCTCCCTGGGGGATGGACAACAGAAAAGTGGGTGAAGGAAGACATCTGACAGTGTAAGATATGACAAAATAATAATTTATAAATTATCAAGGGTTCATGAGGGAGCGGGGAATGGAGAGGGAGGGTGAAAAATGAGGAGCTGATGCCAGGGGCTTACGTGGAGAGCACATGTTTTGAGAATAATGAGGGTAAAGAATGTACAAATGTGCTTTATACAATTGATGCATGTATGCATTGTGGTAAGTGTTGTATGAGCCCCCAATAAAATGATTAAAAAACATTTTGATGGGCAAGATAAGATATAATATCATTACTTTATGTAATGTTACTCACTTCTTTTAAAAAGTGAAGTAGAAAGTACAGCCCCATAAGAGCCTTAAAAGGGTAAAAAAATTAGTGTATATATCTATAAAATTCTGCAGTTAAAAAACACTACTGTTTTAAAATATAATTAAATGATATAAAAGCCTTATTACTTTTTTATTATCTGATAAGAACTTCAACCACCATTGAGAGAGAGATATTTGATGAACGAAAGATTCAATTACTGTGAAAATGTAATTTTTATTTACTCTTGGAGCATAGTATATTGATATTAAGAGACATGATTCTAAATTCTTTTTTTTTCCCTTTAACTTTAAAGGTCCTATATGTAGTTAGCACCTGACTTACAATATTTTTGAGCTACATTTTGGGTACATTTTATCGTTCATTAATACAAGTACTGTCTACATAATGTGCTGGTTTTATCATTCTCAGATGTTTACTCACAGAGATTCAATCTTAGGATTTACTTTGAAAACACTGCCTGATCTACAGTGATGGCACTTATGAAAGACACATGCATTAAAATGTATCCATAGGTTTATATGTCATGTTTTCAACCCCCAAAGACAATAAAGATTAGTTTTGTAAGGATACTGAAAATTCAAAGGAAGTAATAAGCAAAACTAAAAGAAAAAATGAAATGCTTGATTCATGTCAGACCAAACTTATGAGGAAGTTGTCTGAACAGAATTCCATCATCAATTGCAGGCTACTTAGATTGGTAGTAATTTATTGTACAGTTATAGGCTTATTGTGAATTTATTCAAATTTAATAGTCTCCTTTTACCAAGAATATGGTGCCTTGCATTTTAATTCTTAATATATAATAAATATGCAATGAAAAGTATGCTTACTAAATATTCATATAGAATCTTTGATCAGTGAGTACTCATGACCAAATGCCACAGGAACAAAGGAAAAGTGTAATTACACTACCTCACAGAGCAGCAAGTCAATGATGTGGAAGACCATGCAGAGAGGAAACTTGGCAGTGAAGAGCGTGAGAAACCACTGGGATGCGTACATATGAGCTTCCAGGTTCAGGTCACAAAAATGACTGTGCAGGTCCGGTAATTGCTCCTAAAGTCACAGTTAAAAATTTAAAGAGAAAAACATGTCAATGTATTTCCTGCCACATCTGCAATTTATACCAAGATTTCTATATGATCACTCTTTCACTTTATCCTAGTATTCACTGAATTTTCTGCATCTATACCAGAGTGATGATAGGAAATTGGGGATTGACAAATAATTCAAGAAGATGAAAACGGACATATTATAAACAAATAACAAAGTTCACCCTTTGCTCATTTGATTATGCTTGTTTCTCTGACAGTTACCTGCAGTCTATGCTATTAAACTTCTATGGCACCAGGGAGACACTGAAGTGTCAACTTAAGAATTTTCTAAGAAAGAATTGAAACTTCTTTTTGGAAACCATTGAATAACAATAACAACTGGGCTCTGTGAAATCATTTCTGTATATTTTGGGGGTAATTGGATAAAACAACAAAAGACAAGTGAACTTTTAGAAACATATTGTTGGCACATTAAAAATGGAAAAGCATTGGAATAGTGCAAGCGTGTTGCTGTTTGGTTTTTTAAAGAATACTATCGAGTCGGCTCTGACCCATAGCTCCCTTATGCACAACAGAACAAAACAGCGCCCAGTCCTGGACCATCCTCACGAGTCTTCCCAGGCTTGACCCCATTGTACAGCCACTGTGTCAAACCATCCAGTGAGAGCCTTCCTCTCTTTCACGGCTCCTCTACTCCCCCCAAAATGCTGTCCTTCTCCAGGAACTGGTTTCTCCTGACAGTCTGTAAGACAGTCTGGCCCTCCTTGCCTCTAAAGGGACCCATGGCCTCACTTCCCGGACACAGTGTGACCTTGAGCAGTCCGTGGTACTTTCAATATTAGTCGCCAGCACCACAACTCAAATGTGTCAACTCCTTTCCAATCTTTAGTCAACGCTCGACTTGCAAACTCATATGAGGCAATTGAAAATACCATGGTTTGGGTCAGGCACACTTTAATCTCAAAGTCTTGTGTAGCAGATTTACCTTTTGCAAGTGGTTGTGTGTTAAATTAAATGCTTCCTAAATGCCTTTATGTTGGCATTAAATATCTTCTCTTCAAGTTACATAAGCAAATGCTTTTTTAAAAGCATAAAAGGACAAGTAGAACGTATTAGCATACTTAGCGCCATATCTGAGAAACAAAGGCAAGATCTGTAAAAGCTCAATCCAGTTCTGTTTATATAAACAGACCACACACACACACACACACACACACACACACACACACACACACAAAATATTTCTTTTGCAGGTGTTCCCTTAGAAAGATACCTAAATGTGCCCACTAGGTATCTGGTTGTTCATTTATAAGATAAAAATGTGGTTGTGTTTATTCATAGAAACAGATAGTTCCTCTTAATTTAGCAGGTATATTTATTTAGCTCTCAAAGTCCTTCACAACACAGACATTTGAAGAAATGGGAACTTTTATGCAGGTGTGAATGACCCTACTTATTTATTAAGTAGATTTAAAAAAAATTTAAAGCCCATTCCTCTTAACATCTGTTGTTGCCAGGGTCATCTATTCATTTTTTAATTGTTTTATTGGAGGATCGTACAAGTCTTATCATAATCCATCCATCCAAGCATTGTACATTTGTTTCCCTCATCATTCTCAAAACATTTGCTTTCTACTTGAGCCCTTGGTATCAACTCATTTTTATCCCTCCCTCCTGTTCCTTCTTCCCAATGAACCCTTGATAATTTATAAATTATTATTATTTTGTCATATCTTACACTGTCCATCCGACATCTCCCTTAACCCACTTCTCCGCTGTCTGTCCCCTAGGGAGTAGGTTATATGTAGATCCTTGTAATCTGCTTCCCCTTTCTATCTCACCTTCCCTCCACCCTCCCAGTATCGCCATTTTCACCACTGGTCCTGAGGTGTTCATCTGTCCTGGATTCCCTGTGTTTCCAGTTCCTATCTGTACCAGTGTACATCCTCCGGTCCAGCCAGATTTGTAAGGTAGAATTGGGATCATGATAGTGCGGGTGAAGAAGCATTTAAGAACCAGAGGAAAATCATATGTTTCATCATTGCTACACTGCACCCTGACTGGCTCCTCTCCTCCCCGTGGCCCTTCTGCAAGGGGATGTCCAGTTGCCCACATATGGGCCCTGGGTCCACATTCCACACTCCCCCTCATTCACAATGATATGACTTTTTTTTTTTTTTGGTCTTTGATGCTGATACTCGATCCCTTCAACACCTCATGATCACACAGGCTGGTGTGCTCGTCCATTGGGCTTTGTTGTTTCTCATTTAGATGGCCGCTTGTTTATTTATTCAGTTTTTTACCCCTCTATGCCGCTCTTGTTTACCAGTTTACTGTCCAGAGCCATGAGGCCCGGCCATTACTTGGAATTTATTAGCCTGAGCCAGCCTACAGCACTACAGCTGTGTTTGACATACTTATCTTGCCAGACATAGATAAGGAAGTCTCTGTCTGCAAGATTCTGTTCTGCGGTCACTATTCCTGGTATGAACTCTGCTCCAACCTTGGGTAAACGTGTATAATGATTATATATATATACATCTGCATTTTGTTTCCCCCACTATTGTTCTCAGGGAAACATTTGTGGCTTGTTTCCCTTTCCCTGGCCTATATAAGCTATAACTTTCCACTCAATAAACAGGACTTGATCAGGCTATTGTCTTGTCCTCATTCTCCGTGCCTCTTGTACCCCCCCCACCCCCCCAATTCCCACTCTCTCCTCCAGGACCCACGGTGAATGTCCCGCGGGACGGGACAGTTTACCTGCCATTGTCCTACCAGTTTACCTGCCATTTCTCTTTTTCTTCTCCATTTAAAGGTCTTCTATTTTCATTCATTCCTTTCTCCTAATAAAGCTACTTCTTGACCTACCTGTGACCTCAAAGTCCCTGACTCCTGTTCTAGTTTTGTTGTTCTACCAGCTTCACACTTCTCTTGTGCTTCCTATGTCCCCCCGACAGGTCCTACTGGTGAGCTCCTACCCGTGTCGTATACTCCCCTTTCCACTGATGTTCCTCTCAAACGGTTTTACCTTTCCTCAATATAGGATCAGTTGCTTTATATGTTCCCTTCACATTTCTCTTCGGTTTCTAACATCCCTTGCAGATAAAGTTGTACAAGCAGAAAAGACCCCTTATAAATTTAAGATATCCAACCTCAGCTGGAACGTCAAAACTACTCAATAAACTCTTTTGTTAGTCTGATCCAGTAAGATTTCCATGCTTACATTTTAAATTGTGTGATATTTGGTATCTAGGAAAGAATATTTCTTGCATGTGTATACATATGCCTACACATAGATATGGTAAGCACACACATTTTGGGGACCAGAAAATTATAAGGAAAATTTTTAAAAATATGGCTACATATTATAAGGCTTTTAGACATTTTTAATTCTCTTATTAATTTTTGTCTTTTCATGTATTCTCTACATATTAACTCATATATGTAATAGTGTTAACATATAAAATATAACATATTTTTATTCAGTTGTTTCACGTCTATAGATATGGCCATTACACTACTAGTTCCATGCCAATGTCCTCTTTGACATAACATATTACACTCTCACTTCAAAGAGTATTATAACTGAATATTCAAACTGTTAAATTATTTAACAGAATGATCAAATTACTATTTAAATATATTATGATATTAGAGTCAATATAAATAATGTGGTCAGAAACAAAATCTATGTACATTTTTATAACATTCTACTAAACTTTATAATGCATCGACACTAGATTTTTTTTTTCACAACTCATCAGACCCAAGTGATAAAAGTTCTTACCTGCATTAGTTTCTCCAACTGATAAAATTTGCAATGAAGATCCTCAAAGTTATTTTTGTAGAGGTCTCGCAAACCATAGTCATACATGATTTTCACCAAAACACAGAATGCCTGTTCCTCTGGCATCTGTAGAAAACATACATACAGAGCATGACTGCATTGAACAATGTTGATATGGAACAAGGGTGGCGGGAAAGTCCCTTCAGGGCACTGTTCTTGGTAGAAATGGCTGACGCCCACGAGTGAATGAACTATTTCCAGAGTGCATTATACACATAATCTGTGTTCAGACCTTCCATTCTACTTGGGAGTGAATCGTCTTTGCTAATTTTAATCACCTGTCCTACATTCATTAGCTATCTTAAATAACAGGTTATACAAACGCTGGGTCTGGGTCAAAAATCAAAACAGTATAACAGGATATAAAGGTAAGTTTTACTAATCCTCTTTATACTAGTCTGTGCCTGCCCTATCCCCTGAAGCCCCCTATTCCATTTGAATAGTCTCTTAACTACTTTTAATAATTTTCATGTATTTTTCCCATTTTCTTATGCAAACAGACATACTTTATTTTCCCCCTTTCCTACATAAAAATAGCATTCCATATACATTATTCTATCTTTTTTCCTTTCTGAACAATATCAGTTGGAAATATTTTCATCTCAGTGCCCAGCTTTATTATTATTTTGTGACAGCTAAACATGATCGGTAGTCAGTAAAACAGAGGAGGACCCTCACTGAGAGGGACTGACACAGTGACGTCAGCAATGGGCTCAAACACAGCAATGACTGTGAGGGATGGAACAGACCAGGCCGTTCTTCATCATCCAATTGTACGTCATAGGGTCACGCTGAAACAACTACATTTAACAACAAACAAAATTCTATTATGTGGGTGAATCACAGCTTGGGGACTCTAAGACTGGAAATCCTTACACGAGTAGGCAGTTTCCTCTGTTTCCTGCTGACCTTATGGTTAACAGTCCAGTGTTACACGATGGAACCACCGGGGTTCCTAGAGGTAGCAGACCTTCCCCAAAGAGGGGCTGCTGGGGCAAAGGGCAAATGCATTTTATTTTGATAGCTAGTGCTGGATAGCTCGCCTGGTGCTTTCTGGCTATTGATAGTTTTCTTTCTACAAAAACAACAAAAGTTTTCAGGGCAGTGTCTCATGAGTTCCTGTCATTAAGATTTAAGTGAGCAATGAAATCTAATTTGTCTGAAGTAGGAATTAAGCTTGGGGTCAACAGAACAAATCTCTAAGCAGTGATGTCAATATGCTAAAAGAATTTGGAGAAAAGACATATTCAATACCCTAGATACTCTACCAAGCAGACAGAAAAACCATGTCCTACCCAGTAACCTGGGATCCACCTTTAGCCAATATCTACTTTAAATGTCACTTTGCTGAAAGTGTGGACTTGACTGGTTGTGGTATTGGATGCTTTTGCTGTTTTTTTTATCCTTTGGTTAGACAAACTGTATGCTTGGAAAGTGAATCCAATAGCGTTCTAGTTACCCACTTAGAAATTTCATAACTAAAACTTAATTTTTAAAATAAACTGGCCACTTCTATTTTCTACTTAGAGCCCATGGAATACCTAAATTAGTTAAAAACAATCTCCTATAGCCAAACACTTAATTGATATATTTGGATTTTCAAAATATTTTTAAATTTTCTTTTTATCAAGCAATTATTTTCATCTATGAACCCTTGGAAACCTTTGGTCTTTGACCTGAGTTGTTCAAGTGAGCAATCATGCTTTATCATCTGTGAACAGTAATTTAGAATGCAGATACATTGTGTTCATTATGGAGCCCTGGTGGTACAGTTTGGTTACTAATTGAAAGGTCCTTTTGTGCCCACCAGTCATTCCTTAGGAAAATGATATGACAGGATGCTTCTGAAAAGATATATAGACTTGGAAACCATGTGGGGCAGATCGACTCTGTCCTAGACGGTCCCTATGAATCAGAGTCAACTCAGCAGCTGTCTATGTTGCTGACGCCAGACATAAAGAACACTAACTCTCAGACTATCACTCACACTATAGTTATAGTTTGAAGACGCATACAGTATGAGGTAGAGTAGACTATCACTCGCACTATAGTTATAGTTTGAAGACACATACAGTATGAGGTAGAGTAGACTATCACTCGTACTATAGTTATAGTTTGAAGACGCACACAGTATGAGGTAGAGTTGTCAGCTAGTGCTCACAAGCTTTTGTTTTTCTCGGGGTCTATTTCAGACTTTCAAATGGTTTTGCTTTTGAAGAAAATTTATTAAACACACACTCACTATAGTGCGAGTAATAGTCTGTGAGTTTGTATTCTTTATGTCTAGCGTCAGCAACATAGATAGTTTTGAATTTTCAGTTCATTTATGTGGCCCATGAAAACAAACAGTAAAATAAACCTATAAAATACCAGTTCAGCAAGGGGGGTGGAAATCAATACTGTTTCACCACAAAGATTGAGGTCAAATATAATGAGCTCGTAGATCAAATCAGATCTAATTGATATGTAAGTTTCTCTTTTATCAGTTAATATATTTTTAATCACTAGTACCAAGCTTTTGATGCTTCCTGCATCATTCAATATTTTTTCCCTAAGAATCTTTCCATTTGTTTTAGCTACTCTATGATTAAGAGAAAGTTTCAGAGTCTCTTCTGACATACTTTTTTTCCCCTCCATTTTATTGCGAGCTCTTACAGACTTTATAACAATCCACAGTTCAAATGATTCTAGCACGATTGTACAATTGCTGCCACCAACTTTTCTTTTTTTAACATTTTATTAGGGGCTCATATATCTCTTATCACAATCGATACATATACATACATCAATTGCATAAAGCACATCTGTACATTCTTTGCTCTAATCATTTTTTTTTCTTTTCTTTTTTTACATTTTATTAGGGGCTCATAAAACTCTTATCACAATCCACACATATACATACATCAATTGTATAAAGCACATCCATACATTCTTTGCCCTAATCACTCTCAAAGCATTTGCTCTCCACTTAAGCCCTCTGCATCAGGTCCTCTTTTTTTCCCCCTCCCTCCCCGCTCCCCCCTCCCTCATGAGCCCTTGATAATCCACAGATTGTTATTTTGTCATATCTTGCCCTATCCGGAGTCTCCTTTGCCCCCTTCTCTGCTGTCCATCTTCTAGGGAGGAGGTCACATGTGGATCCTTGTAATCAGTTTCCCCTTTCCAACCCACTCTCCCAGCATCGCCCCTCACACCCCTGGTCCTGAAGGTATCGTCCACCCTGGATTCCCTGTGCCTCCAGCTCCCATATGCACCAGTGTACAATCTCTGCCCTATCCAGTCCTGCAAGGTAGAATTCGGATCATGGTAGTTGGGGGGAGGAAGCATCCAGGATCTGGGGGAAAGCTGTGTTCTTCATAGGTACTACATCGCAACCTGACTGACCCATCTTCTCTCCTAAAACCCTCTATGAGGGGATCTCCAGTGGTCGACACTTGGGCCTCGGGTCTCCACTCTGCAATTCCCCCTTCATTCACTATGGTATATACACATATATACATACATACACACACATATATATATTCTTTTTTTTTTTCATGATGCCTTATACCTGGTCCCTTTGGCACCTCGTGACCGCACCGGCTGGTGTGCTTCTTCCATGTGGGCTTTATTGCTTCTGAGCTAGATGGCTGCTTGTTCACCTTCAAGCCTTTCAGACCCTAGACACTATCTCTTTTGATAGCCAGGCACCATCAGCTTTCTTCACCACATTTGCTTATGCACCCATTTGTCTTCGGCAATCGTATCATGGAGGTATGCAGCCAATAATATGATTTTTTGTTCTTTGATGCCTGATAACTGATCCCTTCGGTACCATGCGATCACACAGTTTGGTGTGTTCTTCTATGTGGGCTTTGTTGCTTCTGAGCTAGATGGCCGCTTGTTTATCTTCAAGCCTTTAAGACCCCAGTCACTATCTCTTTTGATAGCCGGGCACCATCAGCTTTCTTCACCACATTTACTTGTTCACCCAGTTTGGCTTCAGCAGCCACCATCTTTTCAAAACATTTTCTTTCTTATCTGACATCTCTTTGATCTTTTCTCTCTTTCCTGTCTTTTTAATGATCTTTTGTTTTCTTCATGAAGGAGGTTCTTGATGTCCTCCCACAGCTCATCAGGACTTCTGTCATTAGTATTCAATGAGTAAAATCTGCTCGTTAAAAAAAATCATTTTACTGGGATAAAATCTGCTCTTAAGATGTTCTCAGAATTAAAGATGGGGAGACTTGGATTGTATTTTGGATCTCATGGATTTGTTAGAATTTTCTTCAGCTTCAACCTGAACTTACATATGAGCAATTAGTGGTGTGTTAATCAGTTGGCTGCTAGCCTGGTTTTAGCTGTGGATAATGAGCATCTCCTCCATCTCTTCCCACAGATGTAGGCCACTTTATTACTGTGTACTCCATCTGGAGAAGCCAAGGGCTGTCTTGTGTTGCTGAGAAAAGGGGTTTCTGAAGAAGAAGTCATTGGTCTTGCAAAAACTCAATCATGCGATCTCCAGCTTCATCTCTACCATCAAGGTCATATTTTCCAACTATTGTTGCTTCCTCTTTGTTTCCACTTTTGCATTCCAATTGCCAACACTTAACACTCCATCTTGATTGCATGTTCAATCAATTTCAGACTGAAGTCACTGGTAGAATTCTTCAACCTCTTCATCACTAGTTTTAGTGGTTGATGCATAGATTTGACAAGTAGCTGTATTGAAGGGTGTCCTTGTATATGCATAGATATTATCTTATCAGAGAAAGCATTGCATTTCGAGATAAGTCTTGAAATGTTCTTTTTGACGATGACTAAGGTGTCATTCCTCTTGAGCGAATCTGTTATTCCCATCATACTCCCATGGTTTTCCGATTTACAATGGCCAATGCTAGTCCATTTCTACTCACTAACACCCAGGATATCTGCTTTTAAGCGTTCCATTTCATTACAATGACTTTTAATTTTCTCTTATTCTTATTTTGTACATTTCAATTCCAAGAATTAGTAGATGTTTGCAGCTGTTTCTTCTCATTTTGAGCTGTTCTGCATCAGCTAATGAAGGTCTAGAAGGCTTTAATCCCTGAAGCTTTACTCCATCCACCTCATTATGGTTGACGACTTTGAGAAGGAAGCTCTTTCTCAGTCACATTTTGAGTGTTTTATGACCGGAGGGATTCATCTTCTGGCACTATCGCTGACAGCGTCCTGCTTGGATTTCTGAGTTTTCAATATATGCCAATATCCTGCTACTATCTGTAAGGTTTTCAGTGGATAACTCCTCCTAAGTGAACAGCTAGTTTTTCTTGGTAGTCTGTTCTCAGTCTGAAAGCTCTGCTAAAATCTGCTCACTTTAGGCAACCCTGCTAGTATTTGAAATACCAGTGACATAGCTTCCAGCATGACAGCCACATACAAGCCACCAGAGTATTTGAAATACCAGTGACACAGCTTCCAGCCTGACAGAAAAATATTACAGAGTCTGAATATTTACAGTCTGTAAATCATGGGGTTCCAGCTCTAGGGACAAGCTTTCTCCTTCAGTCTGCTCTAAAAGAATCCCCTCGTCTCTGTGAGATTCTGCCTCTGAGATTCTGTCTCTGCTTCTTCAATTTATCTAAAAAGAGACTCAAGATATACTCTACAGTGTTTCCCTAAAAGGGTGGTATCACTGGAGGATGCGGCAACAATACAGCAGGGCTACAAAAGCAGACACCGATACTTTCTGCTACAGCACAAAAGTTTTGAATTGCTAGGGGGATGCTGAGTAACTTTTTTTTTCTGAAAAGGGAATGACAGGCCAAATAAATTTGGGAATTTATGCTCTACACTAATCTTGCCCCATAAACATGAGGACAATCCATTTCTCAATGGGATTATAAACAGAGACATAGAAACAAACAGAGACAAAGCATAATTTTGGGGGGCACAACTCAATTTATAATAGTAGCCATGAGTTGGAATCAACTTAATAGCAATGGGTTTGTTTGTTTACGTGTTTGTTTCACAACTGGCTCCAAAATTCCTGAAAATCATCGGTTCTTATAAACTATTACAAATAGCTGCCGCACACCACTGATATATTAGAAATATAGTCTGAAAAATGTGCAGTGGGAATCTATTGGAAAGTTTTAGATGATTAGATTTGATTTTTATTTTATTAAGATTACTATATTATAACGAGGGAAAACAATTCAGAAAATGAGGGTGACATTTAAAAGCTATTTCAGTTTAAAAAAAAGTAAAGAAGAAATTCATGCAGATTAAGCCTCTGAAGACTCTCTGCTGAGCCCACACTAGGGATGCGATCATGCAGAGTGCACTGGACAGTGGACTGCTGCAGAGTCATTACGTTAAACTTTAACACATTACCATTTGATTTCCCTTCTGATCCATTTTAAATTTGTTCTAGTTCTTAATATTTTCTGCTTTATTTTTTATTGAGATTTTTATCTGTTTTACTTTGTTATTTTTTTTAGTTGGGCTGTTTTAAAAAATATTTTTCTACATATGCTATCCAGGAAAGGTAAATCAATTGAGACGGAGAGGAAGTGGTAGAATAATAATAATGAGTACAAGAATGAAGAACATGTTTTAAAACTAATTGTGGTGGTGATAGCACAACTCTTCTTGATAGGATTCAACTACTGAATTATATGATATGTGAAACATAAGCCAATAAAACTACTTAAAAAAACAGCAATAGGGTGATATTGTTTGCACAACTCAAAGAAAATAATCAATGTCACTGAAATTGTACTTGGTGTAAAAACTGATGAATGGCTGTATATACTACTGTATATAGTCTCAAAACAAAAAGAAAGTAATTCTAGACGATTAATGCTAAGATTTGAGAAGTACATAGCATACTGAAAAGGTAAAAGAGTAGAATGAATAAAAAGGGAAGCCAGATTATAAAAATATCAGATTGGTGAGCTTCAAACAAATCTCTCAATACTAATCTGTTAGAGAAACTGAAGAACAAAAATCGGAGGCACGTCTAAGACGTATTTGGGACACCCTCATTAGGAAGAGCTTATATAGGTTTGGAATTTCAGAATAGGAAGACACCAAAAGAAGAAAATGGATCACGATATTAGCTACTCTATGGAGATGGATTACACAGAAGTGATTAAAATATGCTGGTTTAATAAGGCTCTGTCAATTTTGTTTTATATAAAAGGTAATATACAAGAATCCATATTCAAACATTTGACTAACAGAGCTGTCCAAAATAGTTGGTGAATATAAAGAATGTGATTTAGTAGAAAGAAGACAAATTTGGATAATATTGACAGGTGTCAATTTCCAGACAAGGTTTTACTTATTAGCTAAGTGGTTATCTATTATGTTTTATGTTTTAAGTTCTAAAATAAGCCAGAAGTAAGAATACCTGTATCATAAAGAAGAAGCCCAAAAGGGACAGTGGTTAAGTGTTCAGCAACTTCAAACTCACCATCTATTCCACGGGAGAAAGATGGGTCCATCTGCTTCCGTAAGATATCAGCCCTGGAAATACTATGGGGCAGCCCTACTCTCCCTTACAGGGTCGCTATGTGTCAGAATCAACTGGAAGGCAGTTTTTGTTTCCTGTTTGTGTCATAGGGGTGTTGTATCAATTAAAGAAGGTAATGTAAGTAAGCGACATGTACACTGTAGATAATAAATGTAGATTTTCCTTCTCTTTCTCTCCTCAACCTGTGGCAAATGCGGCTATCCTGGCCTAGTGCATGAGAAAACTTGAAAGGAAAGCCAAGGCGAAAAGATGAACTACTGGTGCTGGTCCAATGAGCCCCCTAAAAATCACCTACTGTCGCGTCAGGCCTGGCTTCCATAAAGGAGCAACACATCCGGAGGGTGGCAGTCCCAGCATCCAGTGCCTCTTGAGATGTCAACAGTGGGTTGTGCAATACATGCTCTCAAATTGAAAAACAAATTACAAAAGTAATTTTCTACAATAGGGCCTTTTTAAATGTTAAAATAATTACTAAGGATATGTGTGTGACATGAGCCAGCAAAAGCTACTTTTCATAGCATTAATGACAATTTTTTTGGTGTATCACTGTGAAGACTCCTTTTGAAATTTAGGTTTCAGGTTTTCCTTGTAATTCCGGTACTCACGTGCAGGGTGGACGGCTGACCTGGAGGTACGCTGTGTACCCATTACTCTGCATTTGAAACCGTGCCAGGCTACTACAGCTTACCCCAGATAAGCCAAGTCATGAAAGCTTTACCATTCCTTCTTACGTGATGGCATCTTTGTTTTCTCTGAGTCCCAACACTCTCTGTGACATGAATTAAAGTTGTGAGTGTGTCCTTCTCTCTCAGTGAACAACAGACACAACAATGGGCTCAAACTTGACAGAGTCAATGAAGGTGGCTCGGATAACGCAATATTTCATTCTGTTATATCTAAGGTCTCTCTGAGTCAGAGCTCTCTAGACAGCATTCAGCAACTAGCGTCTGGCCACTGATTCAACTTAATATCTATAAAAACCAATAAATGTAGGGCACCTTTATAACTCTTATATTTTGTATTAGCTCTTAACCTTGTACCCTTAATTACTATGAAGAAATCAATCAATTCCTGGGGACCAACAGCTGGCTGTCGGTTAAGCTTTATCTAACGACATGTGGTATCCTCTTAAGATAGTACTCTGTTATCTGCCAACTTAAAAGAGGAAGAAATGACTATTTGACCTGTTATATTTTACTGTCAGGAAAAGCCAATTTGTTATTGATATAGAATTGATTGAAAGTATAATAAAAATAATTGAACAACATGTTTTAAAATACAATAGCAATATTCTGTTTCAAGTATTGTGGGTTTCTAATATTGAATATCCATTTCTGCTGTGTCTAGGAACTTCATAATGAAATTAAATCCATTCACTGCCATTGAGTCAATTTTAACTCATAGAAACCCTATGTCAGATTTCTAAGACTAAAAATCTTGAAAGTAACAGCCACGCTCAACTTTTTCTAGATTGGGTTTGGACCGCTGACCTTGCAGTCAGCAGGTCAATGACGGACCAATAGTGTCACAAAGCTCCTAAAATTAGTGCTGCTTAAAGGAAGTGCTGTGACAATTCTGTAGTTTAAGGTATCAAAACATTATCCAGTATCTGTGCAGTACAAAACTAAGTACCTGCCTCATCTGTGGAGTAGTGTGATGTAATTACTATTTGGTAACAAATGCCGATAATGATCAGCCATCTATACTAATGGAGATGCTCACGGAACGGACCACTGCCTCTTTTCATAATGAACCATAAAACAAAGCAGCAGCTCTAAGTATATCAAATCTATATCACAATATTTTAAAGTTAAATTACTTATAGTAATTTAATAGTAGTCCCCATATTTAGAATAAAACTAAATTTCCTACTCCACATGACAGTGTCTCACATATTTTTGGAATGATCCATCTTTATCCATGAAGGCAATGCACACGCCACGGGTTTTCTGAATTTTCTTCAACAAAGACGGATGCTAGTGGCTATTTTGAAAAGCATAAGCTCAGGAGTCATCATTTTCTGTTTACACATCATAAAGTCAACAGAATAAATACTGCTAGCAGTTCATTCTCGCTCTAAATCAAACATATATGCTAAAATGTTTTTAAAAACGGAACATCTATTTATTTATAAGCCATAAGGCACAGACATTGTCAAGATACTTGTCTCCTAGGTGAATTCAATTTAAACAAGTAGGGCCAGGGCAGCAAACGAACAAGCAAATAAAAAAGGCCAGTCTGCAGTAAATGATTACTGGTCTCAGAAATAATAGATGTAGCTACCAATATTTGATTCATTCATTTATTCATTCATTCATGTGCTCATTATTACCCCTCTCCAATTTTTTCCTCACAAAATTCTGCTGAGTATGTATAACTTTTATGTATCAATGTGAAACTACTGAAGTTCACTGAAATTAAGTGATTGCCATAACTACAAATCTCAAGTGAAGCCTGGATTTAATTGCAGGGTTGCACTGATTTTGGTGCCAGGAATGAAGTATGTAAGACTCGATACTAAAAATCTAAGATACCTAATACCCATATAAATCCTGTTAAGGGTGAAATATTATTTCAATTTTATAGAACAAGAAACTGAAGCTCAGAGAGAGATTTGGCAACTTGCTTATGGTTCTATAACTTGTATGATACTTAAACCGCAATTCAAATTCATAGTCATGCTTTTTACTGTCCTTTGAAAGGATTTGGCTTTAAAAAGGCATAGAGACATATTAGTTGAACTATGGGACATGGGTTAGGGGTAAAGATCAAGAAAGAATATTTTTTCTTAAGGTAAAATATCTGGACTATATTGACAGGACGTGGAATATATTAGAAAATGACTCAAAAGCATTGATGTAAGAGTTTATTCAGAGCAAAAACATCTATGCATGTTTATCTTAGATTGTAAGAGAGAAAGGGATTTGGTCATAGAAAAGGATTATTTTTAAAATTCACGAAAACCCTGGTAGTAAAGACATCACTACAAGAACTCCAGGATGCATCTACCTAACATCCTTACCTCCTATCTTGCATGAACAAAATTCCTTTTCCTATAGGGAAAATTTGTATTATTCAAGAGGCATCTAGAGTTCAGAAGGACCCTTCCAGTCCAGACCTGTGTCCTGCCAACATCATGCACTACCCTTGTGACCCCAGGAATTAATTGAGAAATGGCAGGTGACATATAGTAGAGAATATCACATACACACATTTATATATAAAGGCAGGTGCGATAGCTAAAGGAGGTCTCTTTGAAATACAGTTGTGAAACTGGAGAGATATAAAACTGTGCCAGTCAGCACACGTTACCCACTCTGCTCATAAAATTAAGGCAAAAAAGAGCAAGCAGAGTAGAGATGATACAAAGATACAGCTCTGGGATGACAAAAAAAAGAACTTTAGAATCCAACCATGTTAAATATCACGTCTGCCCTGGATCTGCAAGCTGTGAGCCAATTATAATCGCTCCATTATAAGTTAAGCTTCTTTGAGTCAGATATCCTTCACATGGAGCAGAAAGAATGCTGAATACAATAGGGTACCCCCAGAACCCCAGAACTGCGCTGGCTGGACCAGAGTTTTCTTTTTCTTTTTTGCAGTTCTACCCTTAAAAAATGATTTTATTAGGGGCTCATACAGCTCTTATCACAATCCATACATACACCAATTGTGTAAAGCACATTTGTACATTCATTGCCCTCATCATTTTCAAAACATTGCTCTCCACCTAAGCCCCTGGCATCAGCTCTACATTTCTCCCTCTTTCCCCGCTCTTCCTCCCTCATGAACCCTTAGTAATTTATAAATTATTATTTTGTCATATCTTGCCCTGTCCGATGTTTCCCTTCACCCACTTTTCTGCTGTCCGTCCCCCAGGGAGGAGGTCACATGTAGATCTTTGTAATAGGTTCCCCCTTTCCAACCCACCCTCCCTCTACACTCCCAGTATCTCCACTCACACCACTGGTCCTGAAGGGAAAATCCACACAGGATCCCCTGTGTTTCCAGTTCCCATCTATACCAGTGTACATCCTCTGGTCCAGCCAGATTTGTAAGGTAGAACTGGGATCATGATAGTGGGGAAGAGGAAGCATTTAGCAACTAGAGGAAAGTTGTATGTTTCATCTTGGCTACATCGCACCCTGACTGGCTCATCTGCTCCCCGAGAGAGACCCTCTGTAAGGGCAGAGCTTTCACAGTGTGCATTTCTCCGGCTAGGTGAGCAGCCAACAGCTCACTCTGAGTGAGTGTACCCAGTGGCGTTTCCTGGGAAGGTTCCACCTGGTTACAGTGAATTTTTTCACTAAAGCAGTTTTGCTCAAACCTTGTTTTTTGTGATGGCTGATTAAAAATAACTTTGTGTGCCTGTGAAATTTTGTTTTCTACTCAGGAAAAATGTTGCATAAACTGTTGTGATGTTGAACACAACTTTTACAAGGGCAGCACTATGGGAAAAACTCAAGTGTATGAGTGGTTTTGTTTAAAAAAAGGTGAAATGCCGATGGATGACAAACTTCAATCTAGATGTCCGTCAACTTCCCAAACAGACAGAAATGTCTACTTGTGGTGCAGTTGGAGTTTATTCCACCAGGTCAGACTGCTAATCAAGCTTTCTATTTAGAGGTTTTGAAAAGGTTGCATAACAATGTGCAACCAAAAAAAAAAAAAAAGGCCTGACTTGTGGCAGACGGGAGGCTGGTTTTTCCACGACAACAATGCACTTGCTCATGCAGCCATCTTAGTCTGCCAATTTTCACCAAAAATCATCATTCCTCTCTTGTCACACACTGACCTCTCTCCCTGAGACTTCTTTTTGTTTCCTTAAGTGAAGAGGGACATGAAAGGACACCTATTTGATGACATGGGAGAGGTTAAGAAAAAAATGAGAAAGGTTAAAAAAAAACAAACAAGAAAGGTGCTGTCAGTTATCTAGACAGATGAGTTTGAACAATGTTTCCCAGAATGGAATTACATATTTGACAAAAGTATTAAGTGTAATGGAGAGTACTTTTAAGGTGATGAGGTTGTTTTGCAAAAATAATTAAATACATAGCTTTGGAAGGAGAAAAAAACAAAAATAAAATTCTGTTTTTTGGGGGCAGCCCCTTGTATAAATTGCCACAAATAGTTTTAACATCTCTTGCTAACTTGCTAGATAGATGCTTGGAAGGCTTTATTTGGAAGAGCTTGGCCTTGTAATATTTTTCTTTTCATGAAAAATAATACGTAGTTGGTCTATCATATCTAAATCCACTGGCTAAATTCTATCCTAAACCTATCGCTTTGGGGGTCTAATAAAGAATTCAGAATTTTAAAATCTTACTTTCTATTGAAATATAGTATATAAAAATGCATACAAATTAAAAATTTCTCCTTAGGAATAAAATGAAATCAAATTAAAATCCCAAAGTACTCAACCACCACTCAGGCTAATATATAAAATACTTGCAATTCTCCTAAAAATCCCCATGTGCCTCTTCAAAACAATGAACCCTCTGACCCCCCAGAGAACCACTAGCTTGACTCATTAGCGTTTGTTAATAGTTTCTTCTTAAGTTTATGTAATGTCTTTAACATAGAATTTAGCTTTGTCTATTTTTGAACTTTATATTAAGTAGAATATGAAACATCACTATACGTCAAAATCAGCAGTTGGAATCTTCCAGTCCTTCCGTAGGAGAAAGAGAAGCTTTCTGTTCTTGTAAATGTATACAGCCTCTAAAACCCACAGGGGCAGTTACACTTGGTCCTTAGGGTTGCTCACAGTCAGAATTGACTTGATGGCAGCGAGAAACACTGTAAGATTGATATTACTGGTTATTACCATACTGCACAATTTTGAAGGTAGTTGAACACTATAATGGCTGTAGAGAGCCAGGGCTGTAATATTCTTCTCCAACCATAAGTGATACATTTCTCATAATTTTATTATGGCATATAACAGCCTAGAGCACAAAAGATTTGCTCTCAGCAGTGGTTCCAATCCCTTCGACAGTTTCATGGAATAAAGGCCTAGAGATCTACTTTTGTAAGATCACAGCCCTGAAAACCCTTTGAAGTGCCGCTTTCCTCCAAAATGCATGAAGTCACCAGGATTCTGAACTGATTCGAAATAACGGGGTGGTTTTTTGGTTACTGTGGTGAACACTCAGTTCTTCCATTACTCACTCCATGTGAAAAAGTTGTCAGAGCCTCTGAAAATTTCCCAAAATCAGGAGAGTCTATTTCTTTCTTAAAATGACTTAGACATGAAAAAGGTGTAAAAGTCCAAAACTGTTTTTAACATACTTTCATCTTTGGTCTCCCCGCCCCCCTCCCCTTAGGCAGTGCATGTGAAATATAAATGACCATGAGTTGAGGAAAGGACAGCATCCCCAGAGAAGCAGGCGCTGACAATGATTAATATGGAGCTGCCAAAGGATGTCTGGCAGAATAGAGGCAATAGCTTATGTAACTGATAAGAAATTAGGAAGTAGCACCCTAATAACGTAGCTCCCTGAAACCTGAGATAGTGTATCTGCTGAATTGTTTAGGCTAAGGCTAACCTGTATTTTTCTTAAGACCTGGAGGTAAAAATATGAAAAATAACAAAGAAGGGAAAATCAACAAGAACAACCAAAAACCCTGCAGCTAATGCCTGCTATTCAAATTGGTTGAGGTACAGGTTGTTTAGTTCATAGAATATGCTGACAAACTGAAAATCATCACAATTACAAATTAGAATATATTTTATTAAAATTATACTAAATACCATTTAATTTTCCTTAAAGATTCTGAATGTACTTCTACATTTCATGTTATTTTTTATAAACCATGGTTAACAACAGCTGCAGAATTCTATGAACATACTACTCAGAGAACTCTTCTGAATTTATTTACAGCCTGCTTTGTTGAATAAGTACCTTGGAAACCCTATGGAGTAGTTCTACTCTGTCATATAGCATCACTCTGTAGAATCTCAGACTTCTCACTGAGATAATTTTTTACATTGATCCTTATCAATATTAGGAATCTTCAAAAAGTTAACTGAAAATGCATATTATGGGAAAAAAAACCTATGTATAGATTTCATAATTGTTTTGCACCAACATGAACTCCCACTAATTTGTTATATTATACCTGACCATAATCTAGTTTGAGGTTCTAAGAAGAATAAGACATCAACTTCATAAGAGGAACATGAATTCTACTTTTAGAAAGAACAAACGCCATACTTATGGTCATGCGTGCATGCAAGAATAGTGAAATCACTGATGTTTTACAAAGAGTTTATGAGAACAATGTCTCCAAGAAATCAGCAATTTATAAGTAGATAACCCACTTTAAGAATGGATCAGTGTTTAAGATGAAGCCAGCAACTGCAGCCCATCCAAATCAATTTGCAAAGAAAAAATTAGTCATGTGTGTGCCTTAATTGAAGAGGCACAGCAGCTGAAATAATAATCAATTTTATGGACATCTCAAATATTTCTGCATAAACAATTCTACCTGAAAAGTTAAATCTGGGCAAATGTTTCACTTGATGGATTTCAAAATAGTCATGCCCAGATTGGATGGAGATAAGAGTAGGGCTTTCAATAGCAATGTTTAACAAACAGTAACAATGTTTAACAAATCAAGATCCTGTAGCATTCTTGGAACAATTTTAACAGAAGAAACATGGCTGTGATAATTAGGTATATCATGCCAACCTGGCCAATCGGAGCACGTGGGATTAATCAGGTCACAGTGTGAATGGAGGTTAGAGATAAATGGCTCTGCAAGGTCCACTGTCTCTCTTGCTCTCTGGTGACTGGACCAGCATACTGCTGCTGTAGGAAGTTCTCTGCCTCAACTTGTGTGCTATACTACTTGTGGGCCAAGCCAACCCATTACTCATGTCACTAGAGCTTGAGGCTCCTTCCAGACCCTCTTTGCTATGCTGCTGGTGCGTATAATGCTTGAGCTTGAGGCTGTTGGATCCTGTCCACTTGCATTGCTTGAGTTCAATATCTTATCCAGGCTGCTTCACTATGATCCTGAGCAACTGACTCTTGCTGACCCACCCTGCTGTTTGCTGCCTGTGGGCAGACTCTGCCCGCCTTGCCCTCGAGAGCTCTCCGTTATCTGCTTCTTAGACCTTGGATCTGGAAGCCCATGTGAGTTGAAGGACTTCCAGTACATTAACTGTTCCATGAAGGTGAGTTGAACTGAGCCCTCTATTCTGCTGTGGGTACTAATTAGCTGTAGTATTCCTTCTCACTGTATAAACCTGTCCTCTTATAAATATTTAAGTGATCATAAGTGTCCTGGGTTTTTTCCTTTAGAGAACCTTGCCTAACACAATGGCTTTTTTGTACTCTTCTGAAGACAATGCACAATCAAAGCAATGGCTAGTAAGAGATGGAAGTGGTCCAATGAAAGCAAAAATGGGTCAGTCAAGAGCAAAGGTCAAGTCAATAGTTTTTTGGCACGCTCAAGGCATTTTGCTGTTGACATTCTGGAGAGCAAAGGAGGATAACATCTGCTCATTGTGAGAGTGTTTAAAGAACGTTTTAAGAACGTATTGGCCAACACTTCAGCAGAAAAATGCCTCGGAAAGCTTCACCAGAGTCCTTCTGCAGCTCAACAGTGCCCATATCCATTCCTCTCTTCAAACAAGAACAGTTTCAATAGAAACTTTCAATAGAAAATCATTAGGCATCAACCTTACGGTCTGATTTGGCTCCTTCTGACTTTTATTTCCTTTTCTTAATTACAATAAATCTCTAAAGGATACACATTTTTCTTCAGTTAGCAATATAGAAAAGAGTGAATTGACATAGTCAAATTATCAAGACCTGGCTGCTACCATCGCTTACAAAATTATTTAAAACTTGATCATGCTTAGGCTGAGACAGAAAGCTTATATTTTTAATTTTTCTTCTTTAATCCCATTCATTTATTCATACGCTTCTGAATTTCTCTTGTACCATACTTTAATCTTGAAGTATGATGAAGACTTAAGTGCTGAAAATATGAAAAACAATGGTTTTCTATGTGTTCAGCAGTTATTTTTCCACTATTAAAAGCTAAGTTTAAGGGCCCTCTCCTTTTTTACAATGGCCTAGTGAAAAAAGATCTACAGGTAAAAAATGCTGCACTGTAGTATATTTCAAGATTACTTTGTAGAACAAAAAAACCTATCAGTCATGGCTCTAAATGTTACCTTTAGATGATAGTTTGATGAACAAACCTGTATCACTGTTCAGCCCCCACCCCACCCCCAGTACCTTGGAAAAGAGATCTCTTTCTCTTAAATACTAGGTAAGCTTAGTAGTGTAAACAGGGGCCTTGAAAGTCTGTGGTCATAAAGGGCTTGCTCATCAAAGGCCTACCAAGAAGCTGGAATGTGTAGATATGAAATAAATAAGGTTAAAAGGGGTGTGTGTGTGAAGGTTATATATGGATGATAAAGCAACAGAGGAAGAAATTAACCTCAAAGTGAAATGAAGTGATGAATCACCATGGAACCAGTGTGTATCATTATTATCGTTAGAATCATTGGCACTATCAATCTATTGTAACTGTTCTCCATTTTCAAAATGTCAAACCCAGAGGAACTGTTTTAGTTTAACTTGGTGAGTCTCTCCACTGAAATTGCTATTATCCTTTGCTTCCATCCAATGGAAAGTCTGAATCTTATCAAGGGTTCTATTTTTTCAATAGTCTTGGTGTTCCCACATTCTATCTTGTTCTCCCTACTCTATGCATTCTTCTTTGGTGTTATGATTCACTCTTAAAATGCCAGCTTTGATTTCCTCCTCAACATTAGTCTCCAGTATCCAAATGGTCACTAAAGAGCTCAATTTAGATGTTCTATAGATAAACCAAACTCAATGAATTCAAAATAATTCATAATTAACTCATAAATTTTTTCTTTCATTTAGTCTTAAAGGAAAAAATTTTCTATCTCTTCTTTTAAAACCATACTGAATCTAATCACTTAAGCTAGAAAACTATACATGTTACCTTTGAACTTTCCTTCACTAACCCATCATAAACAAACTACCATGTTTGTGTCCCAAGGGCTCCTTTAATTCTGTCCTCCTCCAACTCCCAGTCTCGACATCTCTCATTTAGCTCCATATTTCCAAACTGGCCTCTCTGTTGCTAGGCTTGTTCCCTTCAGTTTTGCTCTCCACACAGCTACACTATTAATTGGTCCAGAATGCACATCTGATTATGTCATTTCCCTCAATGGCTGGCTCCTCATTAGGTTTAAAATAAAGTCCACGTTTTTAGACATGAATACAGAGTCTTCATCATTTTTTCTCTCTCCATGTTGCCATTTTTACATCAGATCACTCTCTACGTACAATTCCTATTTAAAAATTATCAAGACAAAACCCATTGCCATTGAGCCCATTCTGAGTCATAACGACCTTAGAAAACAGAGTACACCCACCCCATAGTATTTCCAAGGCTGAAATCTTCTCAGAAGCAGAATGCTTCATTTTTCTCCCACAGAGCAGTTGTGGGGTTGAACTGCACACTTTTGAGTTAACCGTAGTGTTTTAACTATTGCACCACCAGGGAACATTGCTATTCCTACACCAAAAACCCACTGCTATTGAGTCCATTCAAACTCATAGCAACCCGATGTAGGGCATCTGAAACTGTAAGTCTTCATGAGAGTGGACAGTTTCAGCTTTCTCCTGAGTAGTGGAGGTATATTTGAACTGCCAACCTTCTGGTTAGCAGCCCAATGACTAACCTGTAACACCACCAGGGTTCCTGTACAATTATTATGGTAACATATAATTTCAGACTATCTCTTCATATGCTGTGGCCTTTCCTGTCTACATACATTTTCTCATGTTGTCTGTTTCACTACAATTCTTCACTCTCTTCCTTTTATTTCCTGCCCCCGCCCCCTCGATTATCTGTCTTAACAAAGCGGCAACATCCTTCAGAAGAAAGCCTTCCTAAAAGTCTTACAGAGCTGGGTTAAGTAGTTCTTGCTATTGTCTTACCCCATGTAGCTCTTTCTCTAAGCACATTATAAATTCTTTAGGGATCATGTATAGTTTTGTCATAAGAAAAATCAACAAAGACTCATAAAGAGAACACAAATAAGTATGTGCTGACATTTCTGAGCCTTTTCCTGGACTGTGAGGTCTTTGAGAACATGCACAATAAATTATTCATTATCTTTGTAATCCCACTGTGTAGCCCAGGGCCTAGAAATTGATGCTCAATAAATGTTTCATTAAAATAAAGTGAAAGGCAGGAAAAGAGGGAATATAAAAATAAATCACACACACACAATAAATAAACAAATCACTGAAAAGACTTCCTTGTCACAGCATAGTGGTTTACAATGGCTATGGCCCTCCTCCTGTTTAGGCATCTACATTGGCTATTTGAGTTCTAATAGGTTCTAGTTAAAAATAACTCCAAATAAGTAGTCTAGTTCCTAAAAAATTAATTTTGTTGAGAAACTGCCCCATTTTTGACATCAGATCTCTTACTCCACCATACAAGTGTGTTTTTTTAAAAGAATATGCCACATATAATCTCCAACAGGTAAATGAACAATAAGATGGAAGAACAAAACCAAGAAGGGCATAATATAAACAGCATGATGTGTGGCAGTTCCATAACCTCCTGTCAATTTGAGTGACGGGATGCAGCCTGTCAATCAGGTCATAGCCAATGGTGACTCTGTGTGATCATGGCTTTCTCCTGAAGATTCTGGGAACTCCTGTCTTCCTCCCTGGAGGCGGGACACACACTCTCTCTGCTTGACATTCCTGTTGACAAGTCAGATGGAGCTACACTGATGGAGCCAGAGCCTTGGAGCTAGAGGAGCCACGTGGAGACACATGTCAGCGCTGAGATGCGTCAACTGCCACTGGATCCACAAGACCTTCCACCCACTAGCCTGTTATCTTCCTGCATTTAGATTCATTGACGTGCTGTGTGAGTCTGAGAGGAATTTATAGACTGGTATCTGACATAAGAGCTAATATTAGATTTATGGACTTGATCTAGACTGGACTTGGATGTTTTATCAATATACAATTGCTCTTTTACATAAAGCTCTTTCTTTCTTTTTTTAAATTTTTTTTAGCATTTTATTTATTTATTTATTTGTAACAATTTATTAGGGGCTCATACAACTCTTATCACAGTTCATACATATACATACATCAATGAGTGTCTATGAATTTGACTCTCTAGTCCACCCAGACTAACACACCATGTCAGTTGTTAGGTGGAAAATTACTCACATGAAGCAGCAATACAGCAGCAAGAAAAGACTGTCCTTGACAGTATCCAATATCTTCATCATACACAGAGTAAGCCTATGGAAAAGGCAGAGAGAAATAAATAAATACTGTAAATATTCATAGAGCTTTACGTAAATGTCACCACACAGCAGGTGCTGCTCCTTCCTGCCCACAATATCACCCGTCCTCAACTTCAATATGTGTGTCATTCACACAGTGTGGTCCTCACAGAGAGACTGCACTTTCCCACAGCTATTCTTGACACTCTTTTACGAATATGGAATAATGAGATGCTCAGAGAATTAAAATGAGTTTTTAAAAATCCACTATAATTTGTGGTCGGGTGCATGAGGCCAAGGGGAGTGAGTGGGAGGATAGGAAGGTTTGGGCTGCGGTGGGGGTTCTGAAGCACTACATGGAGGACATCTTGAGGCTGCTGAGAATGCAGTGTAGACCCTCTAATGTGGCCCACAAAAAGATAAACATCCTCCACAAAGAGCTCTAGAAATTCTTGAATTCTTCACAAGCAGAAGCTGTAGGGTAGAAATTGCTCCTGCCATCTACATCACTGGGGAAACCAGAGACACTGTCTGCCCTGGGTTTTCTGCACGGTGGCCAAGTGAGCCTGGTACCACAAGCAAACTCTGCTGACAGGTGTTCTGGGCTACTCAACACCTTTAACACCATCCTAACTAGGACAGTTGGTATGTGCATTGTCAAAGAGGTCAATTCATGGCAAATACTGCACTCCCTGGGAAGCAGCTATCATACCATTCAACTTAACATTTACCTCTGTGTCTCTGGAGGGAAGGAAATGTGATGGTCTGTTTAATGTGTACCAACCAGTATGCCATGTTCTCTCTCTCCCTCTCTCTGTATATACATGTGTGTATATAAATTTCATATACATATATATGAAAATTTTTGGAGCATCAATCATCAGTTACAGTACATTGTTAATGAAGGAGCAAAGACAAGTGGTCAACAAGCTTTTTCTCGGTAAAGGAGCAGATAGAAAATATTTGAGATTTCTAAGACAGTATCTGTTGCGTAGGTTTTTTATTGTTAATTTTTAACAATCCTCTAAACTGCAAAAACCTTAATTAGTTCACAAGCAGAGCAAAAAAAATAAGCCATATGGATTAGTTCGCCAAGTCTGACTCAGGATAAGAAATTGTTCCGATGTTCTGACATTTGTTTTCAAAAAGTAAGCACATCAATTATGCTGCTTCAATCTTTGATATGTATCCCAGTCCATGGGCCACAGCAATGTGCTGCTCTTCATTTTAGTAAGGAAATTCCCATTTAATTTACATAATATGATGCATATGATTTTAAGATTATAAGTTAAATGAGAATGTCCTTATTAAAATGAATGTTCATCACAGGCATGGTAAATGTGTTATCTATCACATGCCATGGTAGTCAGAATATAGGGCCTGGAATTCTTATTTTTTACTTATTAAATATATTTGATGTACAGTTCACCATCTATTAAATGCATACATTTTAACTATACAATTCCTTGATTTTTAAAAAATCATTTTATTGGGGGCTCATACAACTCTCTCTTTTTAAAATCGTTCTATTGGGAACTCACACGACTCTTATCACAATCCATACATACACCCACTTGTGCATTTGTTGCCATCATCATTCTCAAAACATTTGCTTCCTACTTGAGCCCTTGGTATCAGCTCATTTTTTGCCCTCTCTCCCTGCTCCTCCCTCCCTCATGAACTCTTCATCATTTATAAATTATTATTATTTTGTCATATCTTACAGTGTCCGACGTCTACATTCACTGAATTTTCTGTTGTCCATCCCCCAGGGAGGAGGTTATATGTACATCCTTGTAATCGGTTCCTCCTTTCTACCCCACTTTCCCTCAACCCTCCCGGAATTGCCACTCTTACCACTGGTCCTAAAGGGATCATCTGTCCTGGATTCCCTGTGTTTCCAGTTCCTATCTGTACCTGTGTATATCCTCTGGCTACCTGGATTTGTAAGGTAGAATTGGGATCATGATGGTGGGGGGCTGGGGGGGAGGAAGCATTTAAGAACTAGAGAAAAGTTGTATGTTTCATCGTTGCTAGACTGCACCCTGACTGGCTCATTTCCTCCCCATGACCCTTCTGTAAGGGGGTGTCCAGTTGCCTACAGATGGGCTTTGGGTCTCCACTCTGCACTCCCCCTCATTTACAATGATATGATTTCTTGTTCTTTGATGCCTGATAACTGATCCCTTCAACACCTCGTGATCACACAGGCTGATATGCTTCTTCCATGTGGGCTTTGTTGCTTCTGAGTTGGATGGCCGCTTGTTTACTTTCAAGCCATTAAGACCCCAGATGCTATGTCTTTTGATAGCCAGGAACCATCAGCTTTCTTCACCACATTTGCTTATGCACCCATTTGTCTTCAGTGATCATATCAGGAAGGTGGGCACACACTGATATGATTTCTTATTCTTTGATGCCTGATACCTGGTCCCTTGCACACCTCGTGGTCACAGGCTGGTGTGCTTCTTTCACTATACTTTGTGGTCGGGGGCATGAGGCCAAAGGGAGTGAGTGGGAGGATAGGAAAGTTGGGGTTGCTGTGGGGGTTCTGAAGCACTACATGGAGGACACCTTGAGGTGTGCATCATGGAATGTCAATTTAATAGAACAAAGTGTTCTCGCATTAAGCACTTCAGTGGAGGTCTAATGTCCATCTGCTGCCTTAATACTAAACCTATAAATATATGCATGTGGATCTATTTCCCCACACTCCTGTATAAATATATTTACATATGTACATGCCTGTATTTAGACCTCTATAAATGCCCTTTGCCTCCTAGTTCTTTCCTCTATGTCCTTTTACTTTCCTCTTGTCCCACTATCATGCACTGAAGCTGCAGCTAGGGGAGAAGGACATGTCTGATGAGAGCACACAGGAGCAAATGTGTGGGGAGGAAGAGAGAGTGGAACACACGCTGGCCCACCAGGCCTGGAGGACGATATCCCTGCTCCGAATAGACAATGCATAGAGTGAACCATATTGCTAATCCCACTATGAGACATGATCATTTTATTGGGGGCTCATACAACTCTTATCACAATCCATCCATCCATCCATTGTGTCAAGCACATTTGTGCATTTGTTGCTATCATCATTCTCAAAACATTTGCTTTCTACTTGATCCTTGGTATCAGGTCCTCATGTTTCCCCTCCCTCCCCACCCCTCTCCCTCATGAACCCTTGATAATTTATAAATTATCATTATTTTGTAATGTCTTACACTCTCTGACGTGTCCTTTTGCCCACTTTTCTGTTGTCCACCCCCCTTTGGGGGGTTATGTGTAGATCCTTGTAATTGTTTCCCCTTCTACCCCACCTTTGCTCCACCCTCCCAGTATCACCACTCTCACCACTGGTCCTGAAGGGATCATCTGTCCTGGATTCCCTGTGTTTCTAGTTCCTATCTGTACCAGTGTACATCCTCTGGCCTAGCCAGATTTGTAAGGTAGGATTGGGATCATGACAGTGGGGGAGAGGAAGCATTTATGAACTAGAGGAAAGTTGTATGTTTCATCGTTGCACCCCGACTGGTTTGTCTCCTCCCTATGACCCTTCTGTAAGGGGATGTTCAGTTCAGTACATTTTTTGTGCAGTATTTGTGGTAAAATTAGGTGCCTTGGCTGATATTCAGGTCGGCTTATACTCAAGGATATGCGGTAGTTCTTTTATTATACTGCTGCCTTCAATTTGCTATTATCTTTCTCATACTCTTCTCCCTCACCCCCAAAACGCTTTCCAGTTTATTGATAGCAATAATTGTCCATTAAGATGTGCCTTTAAAATAAATTTGGAAATATTCTCTCTCACTTTGATTTCTGAAAGAATTTATGTAGTAAATGCATTATTAGTGTTGGCATCAATACTTTCTTAGGTGTCTGAAATGAATCACAATTGAACCTAGGATATTGTAAAAACAAGTCCCGTGCAAAAATGTTTTCATTATTAATTAAATAAATTATTTAATAATCTTATTTCCTCTTTCATATTGAATCAGTGAAAGTAACTTGTGATTTACAAGGAATGTGACTATTTTATCTAAGTTATTAATATATTGCCAAAAAGTTGTCCATAGCCAGATGCAACTGTCAATTGTGACTCATGGCAGCCCATGTGTTTCAGAGTAGAACTGTGTTCTATGAAACTTTCAACAGCTAGGAGCTTTTGGAAGTAGATCGCCAGGTCTTATCCATTTGTGTCACCCAGGGACTGGTAAAGTTATTCATTATAGTCACTTACATCTTTTTAAAGTCTGCATGTATTTGGTTTACCCTATTTCATTCATGATATTTTTAATCTGTACCTTTCTGTTTGCTCTTTCATTAGTCTCGCTAACAGGTTTATTAAATTTTATTAATCTTTAAAAAATTCCTAGTTTGTCATTTTATCAGTTCTTAAATCTATTTTCTTTTTTAATGATTTCTGTTATCCTAATTTTTAAGGTTTATTTGTTCTTCAATTTTTTAAAATTTTAAATATTTTTTAATAATTTAATTGTTTATTTCTTTTTTTAACAATTTATTAGGGGTTCATACAACTCTTATCACAGTCCATACATACACATACATCAATTGTATAAAGCACATCTGTACATTCTTCGCCCTAATCATTTTCTTTTTTTCTCCTCTTTTCTTTTTTTACATTTTATTAGGGGCTCATACAACTCTTATCACAATCCATACATATACATACATCAATTGTATAAAGCACATCCATACATTCCCTGCCCCAATCATTCTCAAAGTATTTGCTCTCCACTTAGGCCCCTTGCATTAGGTCCCCTTTTTTTCCCCTCTCCCTCCCCTCTCCCCCCTCCCTCATGTGCCCTTGGTAATTTATACATCGTTATTTTGTCATATCTTGCCCTATCCGGAGTCTCCCCTCCACCCCTTCTCTGCTGTCCCTCTCCCAGGGAAGAGGTCACATGTGGATCCTTGTAATCAGTTCCCCCTTTCCAACCCACTCACCCTACACTCTCCCAGCATCACCCCTCACACCCTTGGTCCTGAAGGTATCATCCACCCTGGATTCCCTGTACCTCCAGCCCTCATATGTACCAGTGTACAACCTCTGCCCTATCCAGCCCTGCAAGGTAGAATTCGGATATGGTAGTTGGGGGGAGGAAGCATCCAGGATCTGGGGGAAAGCTGTGTTCTTCATCGGTACTACCTCGCACCCTAATTAACCTATCTCCTCTCCTAAACCCCTCTATGAGGGGATCTCCATTGGCCGACACTTGGGCCTTGGGTCTCTACTCTGCACTTCCCCCTTCATTTAATATGGTGTGTATATATATATATATATACATATATATACATACATATACACATATATACACATACATACACACACATATATCTTTTTTTTTTTTTGCATGATGCCTTTTACCTGGTCCCTTGGCACCTCGTGATCGCACTGGCCGGTGTGCTTCTTCCATGTGGGCTTTTTTGCTTCTGAGCTAGATGGCCGCTTGTTCACCTTCAAGCCTTTAAGACCCCAGACACTATCTCTTTTGATAGCCGGGCACCATCAGCTTTCTTCACCACATTTGCTTATGCACCCATTTGTCTTCAGAGATCCCATCATGGAGGTGTGCAGCCAATGATATGATTTTTTGTTCTTTGATGCCTGGTAACTGATCCCTTCGGGACCACTCGATCACAGAGGCTGGTTTGTTCTTCCATGTGGACTTTGTTGCTTCTGAGCTAGATGGCTGCTTGTTTATCTTCAAGCCTTTATGACCCCAGTCACTATCTCTTTTGATAGCGGGGCACCATCAGCTTTCTTCACCACATTTACTTGTTCACCCAATTTTGTTTTGTTAAGAGATGAACTTAGGTGTTCTTTTTCAATGAGGGATTTCAAGCTGTCCATGCCCTTCTGCTTTACAGAAACTTTTCAAAAACCTTAAACCTTGGCGACTGTCCTCAGCCCTAAACACAGGAGGGTTGACAGAGTGCTAAAGGTCTGACTCCACCTTAGTCCAATGGAATTCACCACAATTTTTTTTTAGATGATCTGGGAAACTCCTACTGCAAAGCCATTGCCTCAGATAACTGACGACCTCCCTTGAAAGCAAAGTTCTAAAAATGGAGGTCTCCAGGAATCAGAATAAATGCAATTAAATTAGCCCGATGGCAAGCTTTGCACTAAGGAATGAGCTGCGGTGACAAAGTAAGGGCACTCCAGTTTCCTTTTCATGTCTTTTTTCTCATATGAAATGCACTAGGGTAATTCAAAATTACTCCAATGACTCCAAACAAAGGAATAGGTTTCATCTCTGATTCCACTGACACGAGGGGGGCAATTTGGAAATTAATAAATCTGTCTGGTCTTTTCCCCCGTGGAGCCGCAGATGGGTGCAAACTGTTAGTTGGGCATTTAACCACTGAACCATTAGGTAATCTTTCTCTGCTAATAAAATAAATGAGATCCTGATATATTCTGCAACGTAGATGAACCCTGAGAATATTGTGTTGAGTGAAGTAAGTGCCAAAGGGGTGAATAGTGAATGATCCAACTTAAATGATATACTTAGAAGAGATATATTTGGCAGGACTATCTTCACCAGCAACACTCAGCATTCCTTTTCAAAAGCCTTTTTAAAAGAATAGTCTAAATCACAAGATTCAGTTTTCTAAAATCAGACATTCTGTGGTGTTAATGAAAATCAGTTTCCATAGAATAACCAAAACTTTTATGAACAGGAGCATCATTTCATCCCATGCAGTACTTTTTTCTTTATTTGTTTGCTTGTAAATTGTATTCATTTCTTTCAGGCACACAAGTATCAAAATTTGGTATTCCATTGTCATGGGCTGAATTACGTGTTCCAAAATATGTTTTTGCAAATCCTAACCTCTAATTGTGTGGTTATTTGCCATTTGAGTGTGGCAATTCTTGTTAGGTTGGTGAAAGATTAGTCTAGGTTGTATCTTGAGTCAATATCTTTTGAGATATACAGGAGATTAAGTAAGCAAACAAGGAGAATTAGGGGGGAAAAGATGCCAAGCCATACACAGACTTCCCGGGAGCAGAAGCCCCAAAGAGGCAAACTCCTTCCTCCAGAGTTGACACCTGGAATTCAGACTTCAACCTTCTCAATGGAGAAAAATAAATTTCTATTTGTTAAAGCCACCTATTTGTGGTAATTGTGTTTTAGCAGAACTAGATAAGCCAGACACTCAAGACATTATTTCTGGAAGTGCTAGGAATAACTCAAAGCTTCCTTTTCTTTGTGAAGAACAAAATTGGTTTAACTTGTGGGTACCACTGCTAATTATTAAGTGTGCTGAAGAGATTTGTGTACCATTAAGATGGATACAAATCTCACTTTTATATTTCCACAAGAGAATAATAAAAGTATACATTTCATTTTACCAAAAGCATACACTAGGAGCATCATGGGTGTTATCCACTGCCATCAAGTCAATTCTGACTTAAAGCACACCCTATACGACATGGCAGAACTGTCCCTGTGGGTTTCTGAGACTAACTATGGCAAGGAGCAGCTGGTGGTTATGAACCTCTAGCCTTGAGGTTAGTACGAGCTTATAAATGCCACTATTTTGGTTATAATTCAGTGTATACTAGAACATCTGATATCTAAGATCTAGTTGCTAGATACATTGCCTTTCAGCTATAAGTATTGTATGTGTTTTAAACATTGGTTTAGTTAACTTTCAAAATTATGTTTACCTGAGTATGATTTATAGATAGTGAAATTAACATTTTCCAATATTTTTAAAAGAAGACATGGTGCTAGATATTTCTATTGTAAAAATTTGCGATCTAAACTTTATCCTTGTGTGAGGCTGCATAATGAGAACGCAGTGTATCTTATTTGACAAAATACTTTTACTTATTTAATATCCAACTTTATATATTCAACCTTTTTACTCTAAAACCTCAGTATACATAAGGATTATCCATTTATGCATCCTTAAAAAAATTAAAGTTATTGCCTGCTATATTGCCCAAAGTTTAGGATGACCCTGTATCGCTGTTGTTCCAGCATAAGTATCAACAGTATCCTCTTTGGAAGGTCCTGATTTGCTATCAGACAGAGCGCACTGTAAAGTCTATCGTGGCAGATGTATTTAGGTTGACATACAACACCTTATCATTTGACCTCCCTTTTGACCCATTTTAAAGTTATTTCCATTTTTTATTAATTTCTTCTTTCTTTTCAATTGATGTTTTTGTTCTGTTTGTCATAGGTGTTGTTGCTTGCTTCCTTCCTGTTTGTGTTTTATATGATTTTCTGTATGTGAAATCCAGAATAGTAAATCTACAGAGACAGTAACTGGATTAATATTACCTGAGAGCATGGAAGGGGAGGTTGGGGGGAAAGGGGAGTTAACAAAAGAGTACAAGAAGAAAATGCTCTGAAATTGATTGTAATGATGATTGCCAAACTCTTTTTAATATGATAGACAAATTAAATTGCATGATATATGATGTATATGCCACTAAAACTATTATAAAAATAAACATCACCGATAACGAGTTGATTCCAACACATAGTGAGCCAAGGCCAGAGTGGAACTGCTCTTGTGGGTTGTTGAGAGTTTAATTCTTTACAGAAGCAGGAAGTCTCATCTTTCTCTTTCAGAGTGGCTGGTGGTTTCAAACTGCTGACCTGTGGTTAGCAACTGAAAACATAACCCACTATGCTTCAGGGCACCTTGGATAGAGTGGGAGGACAATCTAGAACAGAACTTAAAATTGGAAAAAAAAAAAAAAAAGACCAGGCATACTGATCAGATAGAGACTCTGGAATCAAGACGATGGCCCTCAGTCACCATGCAGACCCATAAGTGAACTCACCCATAAGTTCAAGTTTTAGCCAAGCAATAAGAGGGTCTTTAAAGGGAGCAAAAGCACTAGAGAGGTATGCATATCTTACAAAAATTAAACAATGAAGATAAGGACAGTATTTATCTAAGGACAACGTTCAGAAGGGGAGGGAAGGAAGGAGGAATGTGAACAGAAAACAGGAAGAGTGGGATAACTGATGGTGCAATCAGGAGATGGCAAACAGTGAGGCGAAACAAACGTGTATGAATTGTTTAATGTAAAATTATAAACCTTCACTCAGTTTACAACAAAACTTTAAAAAAAGTATCTCATTCACCTTCAAATATTTCTTAGTTAAGATGCTAAATAATAAATTACCTAATCCATACTAACATCTATGTGATAAATTAAATTTCATGATGAAATATCTGTGCATTTGCTTTTAAAAGTCTATGCTAATAATATATTAAAATTTTATTATTCAGCATTTTATTGTTATTTTAATTGCCATGAATCAATAATAAAATGAAGTACCAAGTCTAGAAAATAGACTTTCTCTGGTACCTGATAATATCTACTCCTTTTGGTCAGTGTACTGTTTCTTATCGATTTCACGTGAGTTCTGATTTTGTAAACTCATTTAGACTTTTCAGAAAGTACAGAGCAATTATTCAATCACAAAATCAATCGTGTTATGGGACTACCCTCATTTAACCTTCGTGTGCTAATGATGGTACCATCACACTCTTCTAACGAAAGCAAAATCAATCATTGAAATCATTACTCCACAAACCCGAAAGAAACTTTTGTTCACTGTCACCAGTTTCGAGAACTCTTTAATTTAAAAAATTAAAGAATCAATTTGCATCCTTTTATTTATTTAATTTTATTTAGAAAACTTTATTTTTGATTGTTTAATTTATACTTTGAGTCAGAACTCATGGATGTGTGTGTATGCACATGCGTGTGTGTGTGTGTGTGTGTGTGTGATGTTGAAAGGATTACAAAGACACCCACCAGAGGAGACACAAATGGCAAGAAAAAATGGGAATGTCCTAATCCTATGAAAGAGCAAATAGTGTTAATGACAGCAAAAAAACCCAACAAACAAACAAAAAACCCTGAGTTCATTTTCAAGATACATGATGCTGCAATATCACAATTACTTCCTTGGTCTTATTATGCTTCAGATTCACTCAAATTGGTCCATGCATCTATTCTCAAGCACTTCTGAGTTAGGCTAATAGATAAAAATGAATTTTTCAAAGGTGGGGTGGAAAGGGGGAACCGATTACATATAACTCCTCCCTGGGGGGCGGACAATAGAAAAGTGGGTGAAGGGAGATGTTGGACAGTGTAAGATATGACAAAATAATAATAATTTATAAATGATCAAGGGTTAATGAGGGAGGGGAATACAGGGAGGGAGGGAGGGGGAAAATGAGGAGCTGATACCAAGGGCTCAAGCAGAAATCAAATTTTTTGAGAATGATGATGGCAACAAATATACAAATGTGCATGACACAATGGATGGATGTATGGAGTGTGGTAAGAGTTGTATGAGCCTCCAATAAAATAATTTTTAAATGACTTTTAAGAGGCCCGCTATGAAATTTATTGTATGAGCCATTAATGAATGATATAGTCTGTGTTCTAGCAATTTTGGTCTCTCAGAATTCTTTCAAATGTTATTCTGATATCTATCCATTCTCTAACTGAACTAAACAGAATCATTCCCTCCATTAAAAAGTTGTCTCTTGTTCTTTACTGCTTACCATCCCTAGATCAGTTAGCTGCCAGGTCAACCTTACCTACTTACATTATTGTGGCAACAAAGGAGTACTCTTCGTTACCAGCCTCCCACCTTCACTAACAAATTTAGACTGAAAAATAGATTATAGGTTGGAGAAACACTTATGCATGGCTCAAAACTGACAAATTAAACTACTGTCTACTAAGCTAGTAAAATATATCAATTATTTAACAGTGCTTAGAAGCTGAATGTGAATCTCTTTTATATGCTTAACCTGTTCATGACCACCAATATAGCAGTATCTCTAGCCTGCTAAAGAATATCTTATGGATTTCTCTCTTATACTCCTTAAGAATCTGAGTTTCTCTTACCTTTACCTATTAAGTGTGCTTTTCTAATACATGAGACTAACCACATGTTGCTTATTTCCTGTACCAAACACTCAAAGGTTTTTGTATGAGGCAGTGTTTGTTACAAAAGGGGGTGAGAGACGTAGGGCATCTTCAGTTCTGATTTCATTTCAAGGTTACACATGTCAAAAATATTTTCAGATAATTCAAGGGCAGCAGTGATTGTTGTGTGCCTTGAATTGGCAAAGACAGTCCTCCTGACATGTAAAATTTCTTTTAAAAGTTAGCATCCTGATGATGGTTACCAGTTATTCACAGGCAAACAACTATTTTATCAAAGAGACTCAAAATTGTATATTTATTACAGAAATATACAAGTATACATGTAAAACAAATTATGTTAATAATGTTGTAAACTATCTCACACTTCAAATTTTTCCTTCATGCTTACTGGCTGGCAATGTTTGAGTGTCTAAGTTTTAGCATGTTTATAAATAGATATAAAAACATTAAGATTTATTTTTTCCCTGGGCCCAGAAGAAATAAAATAGAAAGAATTAAGCTGCCTTTACAAACTGTCATATCTCCAGACCATAGAATTTCTATCCTCTACTCTGTTGAGCTTCTATTTTGGGCACGTTGGAAGTTAACCTGCCTCCCCCCCATCTTCCATGGACAAAAATCAAAGTTGTGCCTGAGAAGAATAATTCTGAATAGAGTCCAAGTGACGTAACAAAGACATTACAGCACAGGCTCCATATTCCAGCAGATCAGAGTTCAAGTTCTGGCTCTTACCAATGCTGGCGACATACTATTGCTCTCTCTGAAGCTCTGTTGTCTAACCTCACAGGGCTTTGTGACAATTAAATGAGAACATGGAAAACACTCAACACGCTGTCTGGAGCATAATGAATGGGTCTAGCTCTTCCATGCTGCTGTATGCATGTGTCCTCCTACTGTTGAATGCCTGGAAATCCTCCACATTCTTCACTCCAGAGTCTAAAGTCAACCATGTAGAAATTTTGATCATACCTTCTTCTGTGAGATTATGATAATCTAACCTGTCTAATGTGCTTTCCTTGTATCTAATTCAGCTCCATGTACTATGACTTTATCAGTTAGTCTTTTTCTCCAGGCTTTTACTCACATAGCTATCAGTACTTTTCCCACTGGACAGTTTTTCATTCCACATGCTGATCTCTTCCACAAGAGTCTGAGATAAAGAGCAAAGGCCATGTCTCCTTTATCTTCTTTGTATCCCTTTCTCTCTAAACTACAGAGCCTGATGTGTATTAGGTGCTCAGTAAATGTTAGACTACTTACTGAATACATAAAAACTCCAGGGAAGCTGGCCACAAACGTAATCTATAGTCCAGCACAGAGGGGAGGCACCAGATGATTCCTTAAAAATTCATTGCCAAATAAGCCCCCCAGGACCAATAAGGAGAAAAGCGATGCTAGGAGGGTAAGGGGAGGGGGAAGAGTAAGGAGAAACTGATCACAATGATGATGCATGGCCTCCATCCCAGGGGGGCGGACAGCAGAAAAGTGGGTGATATGAGATAGAAGTCGATGTAAGTCATGAAAAAAAAGAATAATTTATGAATTATCAAGGGGGCATGGGGGAGGAAGGGAAAGTAGGAGAGGGAAGGAGGAAGGGGAAAAATGAGGAGCTGATGTCCTGGGCTTGAGTAGAAAGAAAATGTTTTGAAAAAGATGATGACAACATATGTAAAGATGTGTTTGACAAAATGGATATATATAATATATATATATATATGGATTGTGATAAGACTTATAAGAGGCCCCAATAAAATAAAAAATTTTAATTGTTTTTTAAAAAATCTCATTGCCATCAAGTCTATTCTGACTCATCTTGACTCTCTATAGGAAAGGTAGAGCTGTTCTTGTAGGTTTCCGAAAGTTTAACACTTTACAGGAGGAGGCAAGCTCATCTCTCTCCCAAGGAGTGGCTGGTGGATTTGAACAGCTGACTTTGTGGTCAGCGGCCAAAGACTTAACCCACTACACCAACAGGGCTACTAGATGAATCCTTAGAAATCCTACAAAGAGTCACCATAACCTTCTGAGCTGAGCTCTCTGGCTTGACTTGAACTGGTTTGGAAAATGCTCTAATGCAGCTGCTTTGATTGGACCTTGGTTTTGAAGGTACCCAAGTATGACATAAACAAGAGTATTTCTGAAACAAAATGTCTACAATTCTTTACTGATAAGAGGCATATTTAAGTATAATTTATTTGAATTAAACCCATGTATTTATGAAATAGAACCCTAAGAGTAATATTTTTGACACAACCTTGGACAATATGTTGAAATACTGATAATCTTACACCACCATCAAAAACATTGGTATGTTTATGTCTGTTGTTGCAGCCACCGGGTCAGTACACTTCATCTATGGTCTTCTTTTTTGTTAATCTTCTACTTTACTAGGCATGATGTCTTTTTCTTAGATTTGTCTAACAAGTATGAGACAAAGTCTCACCAATCTGGCTTTAAAGGAGCATTCAGGATTTACTTCTTCTAAGATTTGATTTGGTGCTAGAAAGGAAGCTGAAGATTGGACGACAGAAATTTGCCAGACCAGTGACGTTTCATAGCAAATACCTGGATTTCCTCAGATGGAATACACAGAAATCAAATTGACTACATCTGTTGGAAGACACAATGGAAAAGCTCAATATCAGTAGCTAAAACAAGGCCATGGGTTGGAAACCAGTCCATTTCTCACATATACATACAGGATACAGCTGAAGGGAATTAAAACAAGTCCACCGGAAGCAAAATAGGACCATTAGTCTATCTTATCTGAATTTGAAGAATATCTAATGAAGTGATTTGACACACTAAACTCTAATGACAGAAGACCTGATGAGCTGTGGGAGAATAACAAGACCATCACTCATTAAGAAAACAAAAGGTCGCCAAAAGATGGGACAGAAAGAAAAGATCAAAGTGGATAGGAGAAGAAACTCTGAAATTTATTGTTACTCATAGAGTAGCTAAAGCACATGGAAAGAAGGATGAAGTCAAAGAGCTAAACAGAACATTTCAAAGGGCAGCTCAAGAAGACAAAGCCAAATATTATAACAAAAAGTGCAAGAACCTGGAATTAGAAAACCAAAAGAGAGCATACTCAGCATATCTGAAACAGAAAGAACTCAAGAAACATTATGAGCCTTGAATTGCAATTTTGAGGGTTTCTATAGGCAAAATATTGAATGATACAAGAATTATCAATAGAAGATGTTAAGAATATACAGAATCACTGTACCATAACAGTCTACCATTTTAGGAACAAGAACTAATAGCCCTGAAGGAAGAAGTTCAAATTGTACTGAATGCATTAGCCAAAAACAAGGCTCCAAGAATTGACAGAATCATTGGAATCTCCGCAGGTCTGTCTAAATAAGATAGGCTGGACGAACAATCTGGAGGAGAAAACAACAGGACCAACAGTTCCAGGGGGACATGGGAGAGGGGGAGGTGGGGGAAAAGGAAGTGGTGTTAACAAACCCAGGGGCAAGGGTACAACAAGTGATCCAAATCGGTGGTGAGGAGGGTGTGGGAGGCCTGGTACGGTAAGACCACAGGTATTGTAACCAAGAGGAATTACTGAAACCCAAATGAAGACTGAGCATGATAGTGGGAGAAGAGGAAAGTCAAGGAAATAGAGGAAAGAACTAGGAGGCAAAGGGCATTTTTGCAGGTCTAAATAAAGGCATGTACATGTCAAATATATTTAAATAAGAGGATGGGGAAATAGATCTATGTGCATATATGTATAGGTTTAGTATTAAGGCAGCAGATGGACATTGGGCCTCTAATCAAGTACTCCCTCAATGCAAGAATACTTTATTCTATTAAAATGGCGTTCTATCATGCTCACCTTCCTGACACAATCGCCGAAGACAAAGCGGGTGCATAAGCAAAAGTGGCAAAGAAAGCTGAAGGTGCCCGGCTATCAAAAGATATAGCATCTGGGATCTTAAAAACTTGAAGAGAAACAAGAGACCATTTAGCTCAGAAGCAACAAAGCCCACATGGAAGAAGCACACCAGCCTGTGCGATCACAAGGTGTCGAAGGGATTTTATCATTGTGAATAAGGAGGAGTGCGGAGTGGGGACCTAAAGCCCAGCTGTAGGCCACTGGACATCCCCTTATGGAAGGGTCGTGGGGAGGAGATGAGCCAGTCAGGGTGCAGTATAGCAACAATAAAACACAACTTTCTTTTAGTTCCTAAATGTCTCCTCTCCCACCTCCCCACTATCATGATCCCAACTCTACTTTACAAATCTGTCTAGACCAGAGGATGTACACTGGTACAGATAGGAATTGGAAACACAGGGAATCCAGGATGGATGATCCCTTTAGAATCAGTAATGAGAGTGGCAATACCGGGAGGGTGGAGGGAAAGTGGTGTGGAAAGGGGGAATGGATTACAAGGATCTACATATAACTTCCTCCCTGGGGGACGGACAACAGAAAAGTGGGTAAAGGGTGACGTTGGACAATGTAAGATATGACAAAATAATAATTTATAAATTATCATGGGTTCATGAGGGAGGGCGGATCAGGGAGGGAGGGGAAAAATGAGAAGCTGCTGCCAGGGGCTTAAGTGGAGAGCAAATGTTTTGAGAATGATGAGGGCAATGAATGTGCAAATGTGCTTTACACAATTGATGTATGTATGGATTGTGATAAGAGTTGTATGAGCCCCTGATAAAATTATTTTTAAACATAAAATAAAATCTGGGGAAAAAAGAACAATTGAATTGCTCAGAAAGCTGAAGAAGCACTAGAAGAATTCACTCATTATGCCAGGAAATTCGGAAGATAGCTACTTGGTGAACTGACTGGAAGAGTTCCATATTTGTGCCCCTTCCAAAGAAAGATGACCCAACAGATTTCTCAAACTACAGAATGATATCATTGATATTGTACACAAGTAAAATTTTGCTTAAGACCATCCAACAACAGTTGCAGCAACACATTGCCAGAAGTTCAGGCTGGATGCAGAAAAGGAGGTTGAACAAGGGATATCACTGCTGATGACAGATGGATTGTGGATTAAAGCTGAGAACGCCACAAAGATGCTATTTTGTTTCGCTGACTGTGAACAGGCATTTGACTGCGTCGGCCATAAGAAACTGTGAATGGCCTTGAGAAGAATACGAACCATTGAACAGTTAAGTGTGCTCATACGGAACTTAAATACAGATCAAGAAACAGTTGTGAGAACAGAAAATGGAATACTGCCCGGTTTAAAGTGAAGAAACATAAGCATTGTGGTTGTACTCTTTTCCCATACACGTTCAATCTTTATGCTGAGCAAATGACTAGAGATGAAAGGAAACCAGAGATATGACAGCTACATGAAACATGTGATTCTGTACTGATTCAATACCATAAAGAATTTTATTTGGACACTTAGTTGAAACCTAATGAAGTCTGATGCTTAATTCACAGTGATATATAAATGTTAACTTCTTTATTTGGAAAATTGTACTATATTTATGTAGAAGGATATTATTGGTTATAAGACACTCCAAAGTATTTAGGGGTCATGGGGCACCATTTTGACACTAACTCTCAAATAGCTTCAAAAAACTAAATTTATGACTTTCCTCTAAGTTTGAGATGGCTTAAATGTGTGTGTGTATGTGTGTGTGTTAAGGAAATTTGAAAGATTCATTTGTCCATGAAGTCTAATAAAAATTTCCAGTACCAAGTGTTATTAAGTTTGTCCTATATGCTGGAGAAATTGTGAGTATAAATCTACTTTCCCAAAATAGATTCACTGATATAAAATCATCTAAATACTGGAGACCAAAAATGCAGGTGGCTAGATGTACTCACAAATATTCACTCACAAAGCAATTTTCTTATCGAGCATAGCTGGCAAAATTCCTAGCTCTAAGTTTCCTTTTATATAACAGGTTTGTTTTGTTTTTTATAAAGGCCCTTGGAAACAATTTAAAAGTAAACTGATACACTTTCTAAAAAGCATATAAATGTAAAATCACTGTGTTAGTCTAGAAAATGTCATATTCTAAAATAATAATATTCCATCACAAGGTATTATAAGTTTATACTTTTGTAATTTCATTAAAATAATATATGCACATATGTATGTAAGTATTTATGCAGAGGCCACCACCACCAAGGAACTCAACAATGTAAAGGAAAAGGTAATAGCTCTGACCTCAAAAAGCTTAACCTGAAAATCTTTTACAAATAAAAACAATCCACAAAAGGAGGGAAGCAGAAGAAACAAAAATCCCCTTTAGAGTTTATATACATTAATTTTTCATCTAACATATCAGCATGGCAACCTTAAGACCGTGCCTCTCAGTCTACAGCAAGGACTGTAACCCACTGCAGACCCAGCTGCTTTTTCTAAAATCCTCGCACGAGATTCCCGAGCTGCTCGCACCCAAAGATGGAGCCCAGCGAGTAGGAAGGTAAACCAGCTCTGGGACAAGACTGTACCAACAATTGTGGCTTGAGGATTGGCTCATAGTATTACCAAACTTGTCTTAGAATTGAATCACCTTCAGAGACACTCCTACACAATTTCTCCCCCCTTCCTTATTTTCTTGGGGGTCACCCTTGCATGTGGATGCTGGCTGCCTCTACCTCTCCGACTTCCACTCCCTTTCATTTTGTAAGCACTTAGCTCCACACATCTCTTACACATCTAATCCAGGCGTGGAGATGCCTCTTGCAGGACATAGCTAGCACAGTGACATCCAGTCGAGTCGACAGAGTTGAGGACGCTGGCACAGTCTGACAGGACTGAGCACAGTCCTCTGAAACAAGGACGAAAATGAAGACCTCTTCTCTGAGACAGAGGGGACTGCAAACACAACTTAAACGAAACGAACCAGATAATGTTTAAACGACGAGCCTTAACAACCATCGAAATTTTATTTGTAAATCACTATGGGGATTGATGCATGTATGGATTGTGATAAGAGTTGTATGAGCCCTACTAAATGATTTTTTAAAAAGTCGCTATGAGGAGACGTGAATAAAACAAGGAACTAAAATTTGGCAGATGGGATTGTCTATGTCATTTAAGGTGTATCAATCTAATACAGCAATAGATATCAATTTTGGGATTCCATACAAATTCAAGCATCACTTTATTTAAAGAATCCATATGTTTTGTCCTTAAAGGTTAATTTTTTCCCCTTTCCTCTCTGTGCTGGATAAGTAAACTTACTTTTGTTCTTTTCCTCAAAAACGAATACAATTTTATAAAAATAGTGGATACAATCAAACCTCAAGATTAACACCAATCCCTTTATTCTAATTTTACCCATTTTTATCACCCTCATAATCCCTCTTTCTTCTCTTCTTTATCCTAGTAATGGTGGGATGGCTTCAATTGTCTTTCAGTTGAAAGACTACAGGCTCCACAGAAACCATAAAGCTATTTCAAGACAAGTTTTATGAGAATAAGCACATGAAAAAAAATTTTAAATCTCCTCAGGCACTCTCCTCAAGAGCATTGCAAATCACTCATTCTCTTTCCAGGTCTCCAGCTTCACAGACCTGACCTTTTCATTGCTACAGTCTCAGAAGAAAAAATGCCTATTTGAAACTCACATTGTACCTTCTTAGTTGAGCTCTGATTCAGAAATTCTATTCTATTAATATGTATATTAAAGAGGAGACGCACACAAGGAAAAAAAAACATCCAAAATAACCCCTCTTAGCAAACACACACACTCTCTCTCTCTGAAACATTCCAACTTTGGTTTGCTACCCTGTGTGTGTGTGTGTGTATGTGTGTGTGTGTGTGCGCGCGCGCGTGTGTGTATGTGTATAAAATGTAAATTTTAATGCTGTGGATGATGACAAACATAATTGTACTTAGCAATGAAATAGATTTGGATATTTCTTCCAAAATGGATTATGTGAAATGAGTGATTAAGAGGAAAAAAAATAAAGAAAACTCTTACTTTTAGAGCTTAAAATTTATCACTATGCCAAATTGGTATCCTCTCTCCCAATATAAACAAGATGACCATTCTCTCTCCTGTCCAGAATATGTGAGACCATTAAGTAAAACTTTTCGACTAGAAAGTTTGATAGGTAGACTGTAAAAGTGTGTTCTTTCATTCCTCACTATGCCTAAGTCACATTATCTTATAGGTTGGGAACTTTGGGAGATGAAAATATCTTGTAAGCATGCTAAGATTAATTAAGTAGATTTAGTAACTTCATAGAACATGGGACACAAAATTAGTACATGTAGAGATGACTACAGTCTGTGTATGTGTGCATGCGTGTGTGCATGTATATAATAAGCCTCAGGACTCGAGCAAGAAACAAATCAGTGAAAAGTGGGTAAAAACAATCTGTCCTACTCTATCTTCCTACAAACAAATAAATAATTATCTTTGAAAAAAAAACAACAATATCCAGAGCCTTAGGAAAAATTCATGCAAAAGATCTAGCACTCAAAATAACATAAAAAAACTCTCTCTGACAACAAGATCACTATGATCCAGAATCAACTCGGTGGCAATGGGCTTGATTCTGAGTTTGTTCTCAGGAAGATACCAGTCAGAGAGTAAAGAAGCAAGCCAGAGAGAAGATATTTGTAATACATGTTTCTCAACAGGAAGAGAAAAAGAAGTTCATACAAGAGAAAAGCCAACTTTCCAGATGAACAAATGACAAACACAAAATCCACATGAAAACCGCAATTATATAACATACACTCCTTCAAAATGGTTAAAACTGAAAAGTTTACCAAATGTTGACAAGAATGCAAAGTAACTGGAATTTTCATATATTTTTGGTTGAAATGCAAATTGGTAAAACGATACAAAATCCTTTGGTAATATCCACTAAAGCTTAGCATGCTTCTTATAATCCTTTGACCCAGAAATTCCATGGATAGTACTGCATCTAGTAAATATGTAAATACAACAAAAATCCTTAATATAAAAGTATACACAGAAGAGATGTTCACATATTATATAGCCATGAATATGATATAGAGACATACTATACACCACTGGAAAATAGTAAGTTACATGTAATAACATGGATGAATCACATAAACAATGGGAACAAAGAAACCAAACACAACAGAATCTATATTGCATGGTTTCAATTTTGTCCTAAAGTTCAAAAAGAAGTAAAACTAATCTGTGATAACAGATGTCAGAATGGTGATTACTGGTGAGGAAGCATTAAATGGGAGGTGGGAAAGAGGCTTCTCTGAGTGCTAGTAAAATCTTATACTTTTACCCTGGAATGTTCACCTAATGACAATTCACTCACCCCAGGGGGATGAATTACAGAAAGGTGGGTGAAAGGAGACAACGGACATGAAATAACAATATTAATATGAATAACTGATCAGGAGTCACAAGGGTGGGAGGGTGGAGAAGGGAGGGGTCAAAAAAGTGGGGCTGATACCAATGGAACAAGTAGAAAGAAACTACTTTGGAAATGTTGATGACAATATATGTACAAGTGTGCTCAATACTTTTAAAAGATGGATTGTTACAAGATTTTTAAGGGTCCCCCAATTAAATGATTACTTAAAAAATTTCACTCACCAATATCTGTAATACTTGTGCACTTTACAATGTGTATCTTATATGTTACAATCTATTTAATAAAAAGTTTTGTTTATATGACGTCTTAAGGACAGTTTTTGAAGAAAAAATGTTTTTTGTAGAAATGAAAGTCTTAGTTCAAAACAGATTCGACTTTAGGATCTAGAGCTGTCACTATTTAGAACAGAACTGTCACTACTCTGATGCCGTTGGTATGCAACTATGTTTGCTTTTCTTCGTATGTAGGATAGTTCAAAAATAAAAGATATAAAACAATAATTAATCAATTTTAAATTAGATATATAGAATGAGAGAGAAGGGTCAGAGCCTTGAAGACCCTCCAGTTTCTGTAACCATCAGGTCTAAACACTGGTCTGAGTGGTTCTAAAACAAGGAAAAGTAAAATAAAGTAAAATTGAAACCAACCTCAATTGTGTTGTGACATACAAGCTTGTTTTAAACAAGTACAACAGAATTGGTACAAGAAAACCATATTTTGTAAGTAGGTTATCAAATTATGATATTGTTTTTAGAAGCTCCATGAATTTATGAAAACCTTTAAGGGTCCTAAGTACTTCAAGAGATCTTGACCAATGTCGTCTGCGATATTCAAAATAACTTTGACAAAAGGAATAAAGGTTTATAGGCAAGCTGAAATAAATAAGCTTTCTAGAATTTCAGATTATAAAATTCTGAATGAAATAATCAAGAAAAACCCAATTTCTTTTGTAGTGTCCGTAACTATGTCCCTGGATAATCTTTAGAGCAACCTTGCAATGGCTGTCCCAGCCAAAAATAATTGAAACTTTCTCTTTGCCTAGGAGTCTAAATAACTTCAAGTACTTTGCTAAAGAGTTTCGTGAAGCCCCTGACCTTCCCATTTTTATTAGCTTTTTAGTATTATATATATATATATATATATATATGGCATTATATTAGTATTTATATTATATTAGTATTTTATATTTATATATATAGTATTTTATATTTATAGTATTATATTATATTAGTATTTTAGTATTATATATATATATATATATGGCATAGGAGATCTTTCTACTTTGAATTTTCATTTTTAGATTGACAGAAAATGATTTTCCAGTACTCCGGATTTCATTTATGGTGATGTGGACATCCATTTGCTATGTAAATACTGTCGCTCTGATCTAAGGCAGTGGTTCTCAACCTGTGGGTCGTGACCCATGGGGGGGGGTTAAGCGATCCTTTCACAGGGGTCACCTGATTCATAACAGTAATAAAATTAAAGTTATGAAGTAGCAACGGAAATAATTTTGTGGTTTGGGGTCCACCACAACAGAGGAACTGTATGAAAGGGTTGCGACATTAGGAAGGTTGAGAACCACTGAGAGAGTCACTATATTGCAAAGATGCAAAAACATGAAACTCCAGAGTTAGACCTAGATCGCAACACCAATTTCATAGTTCTTATCTATGTGATATGGGAAAATTCCTACCTTCTTCAGAGTTCATAGTTTAAGTTTAAGAACAGAGATATAGTTTCTATTTCTAGAACATCTGTCAAGACTAACATGGTTCATATAAAAGTTCTTAGCACAGTTAATAAGTCATTTTGTCTTCTTCAGTGAAAATACAAAATTGCCTATTAAGATGGAAATATTGCCTAATTTTAGCCAAAAGATCCATGTTTGGCATTTTAGGCCAATAATGTAATTTCTCAAGGTTTCATAAAATGTGGACAATCCTGCCTGTCCTACATGAAGTTCAACTAACAACACACACAGAAGTGTTTTAAAACCACTGGTCACTCATACTTTCAGAAGATGCTCAAAGACAGCTGGTCATTGGTTACTTTTACTGTTGTGATTTTGGAACATGGTTAAGATAGTTCACCAAGTCTTTTTGTGTGGTCTGAAGAACTAGTTTTACCTTAGGGAATTAATTAGTCTTGAAAACACTCTGCTGTCCCTGAAGGCCTGTAGAAATCCCTTAATTCACTACTCATTGGGTGTCAAAGCAGGGTGGGCCCAGTGGCTCATGGTTTCTTCAGCAGCCTCCTCAGAGGGCTAAATTCATTCAAGGAAGCATGCCAGAACCTCAAGGGAGGAAAAAGAAGCACAGGGTAACTAGAAGGGCCTGCTTTATTCTCTATAGGTTCCCCTCGAGGCACTGCTCCAGACTACACCCTCTGGGTCCAGTTTGATGCAGGAACCCCTACCATACCACACCAAAGGGCCTGCATGGGGTTGGATTGCAAGGACGTAAGTAGGAGTCCACGGTGTTAGCCAGATTGGGTTATGTGGAGCAAAGAGTAAAGAAACATCATGTTTTAATAAAAGCTGCCATTACAACTAGGGTTCCTTCAGGCACCTTCAGGAAGAGAGCTGTGTTTATGAAGTCAAGCAGCTAGAAAATGGCACTGAATAACCACAAACACTCTGAAAATCTAGAAAATACAAGTAATGTATGACATGTAATTCGAAGACAATGATCAGTTGAACTCTTAAAAATATTCAACAGATCATTTATTATCAGTATAAAAACTACCCTACATTCTTGTATGTTTTTAAATTGAGGTAAAATTCACATAACAAAACTACTCAATAACCATTTTAAGGTATACAATATTCAGTGGCATTTAGCACATTCACTGTGCTCTGTAACCATCATCCTATTTATTCTAAGACATGTTTAACACTTCAAAAATAATCCCCATGTACATTAGGAGGCACTGCCTATTGTCCACCTTGCCTCCTCCTCCCTGTACCATCTCTCCTACAGAGGCTGCTTTCTGTAACATGGAGTTACTTACTCAGAATTCTTGAATGTTACAGTTTTAATAATAAATTCAATTTTCTTTTGAAAAAAATATTTCATAAGACAGAGGTTAAGTTTATTTTCATCCTTCCACAAACATTATACCATCTGATTATTAACCCAGGTGAACAAAGGTCTTAATCTTGCTGTAATTTATTCAATCCCTGTTAAATCAACAGCAGTAACCTCTTTTATCAGAAAGCAGTATCTCTAATAAAATCTTAGAAAAAGCATTATGATTCAAATTAAATTATACAATGGTCACTTCAATCCATACTGTTGTGAACAATATTTCAGCTGATTACTATGATTGTATGGCTCTAGATTTTATAAAGAGGTATATACTTAAATCAATAATTATACTTTATTTAATGTAGCAGATACAAACCCAATAGGAAGCCAAGTTATGTATTTAAAGTTAAAATAGCTCTGGTATTGAGAGACAGAATTAATACCTGATTTAGGAATTAACTATTAAATTGCATAAACAAACATTGCATTTTAGGGATTGAAATACACACACACACCCCAGAATCGTAGCAAATTTGAATGGAAAAACCTTAGCAGACCCTCCCCATACAGAGGATAAAATACAGTAAATGATTTTCTCAGAGTCTTAGAGCTGATTAGTGGATGAATTTAGATCAGAATCAGATCTCCTGTCAATCTGTCTCTCAACTTAAAAAAAGACTTTACATGAGGTGCAAATTGGAAAACTGCTAGAGAAATTTTGGCTGGTGGTATATTCTTTCTCATCTAAAAGACGTTTTTAAGAGTGTTACTAATCTAACAGAAAAGAGGGAGCGAGAGAGAGGGAGGAAAGAAGGAAGGAATCAAGCGAGCAAACTAGATTGGTGCCAATTTTTTCATATGCAGAATCCAATCAAATTACAATTCCACTGTTAGTTTAACCTCCGTATATGAATTTGTGACAAAAGAAACATCTGTGAACCAGTTTGATTTCCTGCTACTCTGAAGAAGATGTTAGGAGGCGAAACTGGAGTTGACAGGACCATTAAAACCTGACAGCAAGTTTTTAGCGGTCTTCCTTCTCATCGCCAAGTGCAGATCACTTCTCAGTTCACTGGAGCCAAAGAAGACTTCTCAACTACAACATCCGACATTTCTGTCCTTGAAAGCAGAGATGATTCCTTGATTTATTGTAATAAAATTCTCTTAATGCTTCCTGTTTAAACTTAAGAGCACAGCACATTGTGTCTCTGATTAGCTTCCCCTGAGGAGGGATTACTAGAAATCACTGAAAGTGCTTTGCAAATTTGAAATTCTCATTCCTAATGGAAAGGATATGTATAAAAATGGTCTATGAGTGTATTGTTGATGTGAGAAAAGATGAACCGTTGTTCATCATAAGGCATTAGATGCATTTCCTTTAAAATTAGGAGCAAGCGGAAAATGAATGCCTACTAACATTGCTTCAAATTAGCATTGTACTGAAGATTCTGTCCAGTGCAATAAGGAAAAACAAAAAATAACGAAAAGTTGGTACAGAAAAAACAAACAAAACAGTCCTTACTTTGAGATTATAAAACCATATGCTAGATATGAGATCATGGTATTATTCATGTTTACTTTAATTTGGTGTAGAGTATACATAATGGAAATGCAAAGGCATACAGCAGAGCATGCAGGGTAATATGCTAGAACATATTCTACAGATAAAAATGGCAGAATAGTTAGATCACACTCAGTGGCATTTAAAATCACATGTAAACAGCTTTGGAAACTGGAATTAAGTGATGGGGTGAGGGGAGTAATAGGAAAGACTATGGCTCAAATTGGGCAGATAAAGCAAAGGAGGTGATAAAGTCTGAAGATGATATTAATTTATAAATTTTTTATAAGTATACCATCTTTTATTGTGGGTTATCACAACCAATTGAGGTTTCTCTGCATGAGTATTAGACTACTAAAAATCAGAAAATCAAGACGGAAGGAATTGAGTTAATATTTCCAATGGCCTATAGTGGGAGGATCTCAACAAATGTTGGCTTCTCCACATTTTCTAATACATGTATCTCTATTAAAGACTATTGTGAAATTATTTTGACGTGATATACTTTATCTTACTACTATTCATAAATTTATATGGCATAAATATTGATATTTTAATTATAATATTACAAGCCTTATTACTTATATTTACTATCTTGAATTTTTTCATTAAACATTTTATTAGGGGCTAATGCAACTCTTATCACAATCCATACATATAAATACATCAATTATATAAAGCACATCTGTACATTCTTTACCCTAATCATTTTCAAAGCATTTGCTCTCCACTTAAGCCCTTTGCATCAGGTCCTCTTTTTTCCCTCCTCCCCACTCTCCTCTCCCTCATGAGCCCTTGATAATTTATAAATTATTATTTTGTCATATCTTGCCATAACAGGTGTCTCCCTTCACCCCCTTTTCTGTTCTTTTGTCTGTTTTCAACATTTTCACAAAATCTAGTAAAATCTATTTGAGAATAATGACTTCTTATATTTACATTTTAATACTATTCTCCATTCCTAAAGAGCTGTATAACTGCCTAGTTATGGTTTGAAATGTACAGTGATGATTTAATATGGCTTCATGATGGCATCAACAATTCCAAAGCAAGGAATACATATTATTTAAATGTGAAAAGGATTTAACTTGTTTCTTGTCTTTAGTAATGTTTCAATTATTTTTCCTCCTTGTATTATGTAATCAGGCAAATAATGTTTTTATAACAACAGAGCAAAATTACGTCACAGAAGCTACAGGCACATAGTTTTAGTTGTATGAACAAAATGCCCAGTATCAATTAGGGAGAAGAGGAAGAGTGTCACTGATTGCTGAAATTATATGTAGGGGAGGAAAATGCTCCACATGCCACAAGCCAGAATTTCCAAGCTTGTAGAAAAAAGTCTCTTTTCAAAACACCTACTCTTCACTTATCAAATACCTCATTATCCAACATTTTGCATTTATGGCAACTTTGGAAATATTTTCAGTGTTCCTTCGATGATCTAGCCCTATAAGGGGCTGCAGTTGAGTTGAGGGCACCCTCTGTGGGCCATCCCCAGTGATCCACTGGAGGGCTGGTGAGGCACCTTCTCCTACTTACCCACGATGCCTCAGTCTGGTCAAGGAGCTTGTGAGGAAACGGTGGGACGCTGAGGAAAGTATAACTGGAGAGGCTCACAGGACCCGCAGAGGTCAGTGAGGAAGAGGGAAGGAGGCTGCATGAGGCGATGAGGTTGGAACAGTGGAGGACAAAAAGGGTGCTTACCCAGGGGGTGTTGGGAGGCAGCAGGCAAAGGGCAGCACCCAACTACCATCACCACCACTATTCAACTCAGTGGGCTCCTCAGTGATGGGAAATCGTGGAAGGGTAAAGGGGGGCCCACCACCACATGCTCATCTTGAGACATGCCTGGAGCACCAAAGGGGGGCAAATGGACAGCTAGGGGAACACTGGCACTGAAAACAGGGCTTGGCCCCTGACTCTTGAATGCTTGTTTTGCATAACAACCTAGTCTTTGGAATCTAGCCATGTCAATTAAGTGAGAAGTGGGTATAATTATTTCTGCCTTTTATAAGCATATAATGCACATAGTGTCTATTTTTCTCCATGTCAACTAATAGCTCGGGTATTTTTCAGACTAGATGAAATATTACTTTCCGGAGATCAGTGTGCTCTAAAACTTGGAGCCACTTATGTTTTTCTAGCTTTAAATGATGCATCCATATAAAATTATATTTCTGATCAGTGTGTATTTTTACTCCTCTAAAATGACTAGACAAGAGGAAAAAGACAGGAGTGGGCAGAGGGCAAAACCACTACCATGTAAGAAGGACTTTAATGAACGCAGTGCCATTTGCAGAATTAAACATCAACCCTCCTTGATTAACACATGTAGGCGAGTGCTTTCATGGGTAACTTAAAATATATATTAAAGGAAATAGATTTGTGGGTATACTTCGGCCTGCCTACTGCCTAATCTGTGCTATTCACTAAGAAGGCTAAGTTTGATTATTCAGAAACTGATGACCTTACTTGCAAATTAGCCATGGGTTTTGCCTTTCTTCACTTTATTACCAGATTTTTGCGTAGTTTACTATTTGTTAACAATCCATACTAAAATGGCTTGTAAGGGTAATAATGTGTGAGTCTACCTACCACTTCCAGAAAGGATCAGTGGTAAAATTTTGTTTAACGAATCTTTGGCCTCAGCACGGATAAAATGAGCATGGATTCACAGTACATAATGATTTCAAAATAATTCTGTATCTCCTTTAGAAGCTTGAGAAATTAGTAACTTTTTAAGGCCATTCTTCATAGCCAATGACAGAAATCTTTTTGTTTTCAAAGGAGAACAGGGAAACAAAAAGCTTTCTTTCAAGCCTGCTATTAATGAGGGCGAAGAAAGGATTCAAATTGAGACATAAAAATGCACACACATGTACAATGTGCTATAAGTCGGGGTAAAACAGCAATATCAGAGCACTTGTCAGATTTCAAAAATGAGCAGCAGAATGAATCTTGCTTTTTCTCTCACTTACTGTCAAAAAACAATAAAGATGGCAAGACATCATATGGTCAAAAGGGCAGAGTCAGCCTGAGCCTTCTCAGCAGGACCCTGAGAACACCTTCTGTTCCTGACTGCAGGAGCCCAAGCTGTGGGCACACTGCTTCTTCCCTCCTGAAAAGGTATGGGACACCCCACCTAACGATCACCATTTAGCTCCATCTTGAGGACCTAGTAAAGCAAGTGTAAGGCAAACAATATGGCACACACACAAAAAATCAAGGCAGAGCAAACCTAAATGTCTCAGATAGGATTCAGAGGACCGAAGTTCAAAAAAGGTGAAGAGGCCTACCTTGCAGATCTTGTAGAGAGACTCCTGACCATCTCCTCCAGAATCTTTAAAGTACTCATGTGCAGGAAATGTGCGATGGATATCTCGAGTAATAACACTCTCCTGAGCTGAGTCCTAAAAAGGAAATCAAAGTATGATAATTCATTTAAAAAATTTTAATGATAAAAATACCATACATAGATGGTCAAATTTTTCAAACAATGTTGAAAAGAGTATACCTTTCCCTAAAAAAAAAAGCTCCCTTCTGTCCCAGATCTAAAGCCCCATTCTCTAAAGATAAGCATTTCCAATAGTTTCTTTTGTATCTTCTCATTCATTTATCTCTAGGTTGTGTGTGTGAGTGTGTGTGCGTGTGCGCTCAGCGCACACATGTATATTGGAGAGGGGAAGGAGAGTAGGAAAATAGCAAGGGAGGGAAGCTGTATATACATGTTCTTATCAATCCATAGACATGTATTTCATTCTTTTCAATGGCAGCTAAGAAGAATGATGTATACTTGCATATGGGCATACATTACCATGGATACTCAAAAATAAGCTGACTCGAATATCAGCCAAAGCACCTACTTTTACCACAAAAACTGCATAAAAAAACATGCTGAAAAACTCAGCTTATACACAAGTATATATGGTAATTTATTTAACATTCTCCCACTACTGACCATATATATTTTGAAAGTCTCCCTTGTTGCTACCACCATTTATATTAAAAACAGTATCACAGGAATATTCTAAAATATATGTCTTGTAGACATGTAAGAATAGATTCTTTGAGGTAACACTGCTAATTTAAAGGTGATATATAACTGGACAGTCCTAAAGGCCAACAAACAGTCCTTGAACTAACGACAAGCTTTTCTTTCTTGTGTTTTGTTTCATTTTTTGTTATTGGTTTGTTGTTTTGTTTGTATATTATTGCTTGGTTTTTCTGTCTTGTTTTTGTGCATGTTATTATCTCCCCAGGGCTGTCTAAATAAGATAGGCTGGATGAACAATCTGGAGGAAAAAAAAACGGGACCAACAGTTCCGGGTGGACATGGAAGAGGGCAAGGTGGGGGGAAAGGTAGTGGTGTCAACAAACCCAGGGACAAGTGATTCAGTGAGGTGGTGAGGAGGGCATAGGAGGCCTGGTAGGGTGTGCTCAAGGGTAATGTAACCAAAAGGAATTACTGATAGTGGGACAAGAGGAAAGTCAAAGAAAATAGAGGAAAGAGCTAGGAGGCAAGGGCATTAATTGAGGTCTAAATAAAGGCATATATATGCAAATATACTTATATATGAGGATGGGGAAATAGATCTATGTACATATAAATTATAGGTTTAGTATTAAGGTAGCAGAAAGACATGGGGCCTCCACTCAAGCATTCCCTCAATTAAAGAATACTTTCTTCTATTAAATTGCCATTCTATGATGCTCACCTTCCCAACACAACCGCTGAAGACAAAATGAGTGCATCAGCAAATGTGGAGTCTTAAAGGCTTGAAGGTAAACAAGAGGCCATCTAGCTCAGAAGCAACAAAGCCCACAGGGAAGAAGCACACCAGCCTGTGTGATCATGAGGTGTCGACAGGATCAGGTATCAGGCATCATCAGAACAAAAAATCATATCATAGTGAATGATAGGGGGAGTGCGGAGTGGAGACCCAAAGCCCATTTGTAGGCCATTGGACATCCCCTTACAGAAGGGTCGCGGGCCAGTCAGGGTGCGATGTAGCAACAATGAAACATACAACTTTCCTCTAGTTCCTAAATGCTTCCTCCCTACCCACTATCATGATCCCAATTCTACCTTACAAATCTCGCTAGACCAGAGCATGTACACTGGTACAGACAGGAACTGGAAATACAGGGAATTCAGGGTGGATGATAGGGTGGAGGGAGGGAGGGCTGGAAAGGGGGAACCGATTACAAGGATCTACATGTGACCTCCTTCCTGGGGGATGGACAACAGAAAAGTGGGTGAAGGGAGACATCGGACAGGGCAAGATATGGTAAAATAATACTTTATATGTTATCAAGGGTTCATGAGGGAGGGGGAAGTTGGGAGGGAGTGGAAAAATGAGGATCTGATGCCAGGGGCTTAGGTGGAGAGTGCATGTTTCGGGAATGATGGGGGCAAAGAATGTACAGATGTGCTTTACACAATTGATGTATGTATGGATTGCGATAAGAGTTTTATGAGCCCCTAATAAAACGATTGAAAAAAAAGGGTGACATGTTTAAAATCTTGGATAACAGCAGTTTCCCTCCAGAGTTGTACCCACAAATATTCACAATAATGCGAGACTGTATGTCTCTACAACCTCCCAATGTTACATCTATATAGCATTTTATTATATATATGTAGCATTTTAATCAGTGGCAACCTACAAAGTGACAAATTAAGTAATAATTTAAACAGTAAAAAACACAACTCTCCCCCTGGCAGGCCAATTACCCTATTCGCCCACTCCACTAAACAGAAGGCCACAACTTGCACTGCCATCGAGTAATGCCGACCCAGAGAGAGCCGGCAGGACAGATGGAACCGCCCCACAGCTTTCCAAGCCTGTAATGCTTACAGGAGTAGAAAGCCCTGTCTTTCTTTCACGCTGCAGCTGGTGGTGTCAAACTGCCAGCCTTTAGGATCGAAGCCCAACACATAACTACTGTGCCACTAGGACTGAATAAAAAGGCCTAAGTGCTACTATATTAAGATTTTATATCCACAAGATCTTTTTTTTATATAGCTTAAAGTGGAGTACAATTCTAAGCATTATTAGAAACAATTAACTAGTCATTTGATTTGATTTCAATCCTGGGACTGATTGTTTTATTTGTTTAAATGTCAAGAAAATAGGATTGAACTCCATCTGGCAATTCTGATGATGAAAATATTTTGTGCAATTCAAAGAAGCATCAAAGACTACTAATTGCAAATTAAAAGCATTGTTTAATGTCTTCCTTCCAAAAAAGATTTAAACAAATCCTTTGAGTCTCAAATTGAGAAAGAAAAAAAAAAGTTTAATATACATGAGTTACTTTAAAGTGTTCTTTCTCATTCTCCTTCAGGCTGATAAGTGTATAGGAAGAATGTCCAATAGCTATGTATCTTCCAAGGTATCCGGCTGTTTTTAATTTTATCAATAGGCTTATTCGAGAAAGAGAAACAGACAAAAATTTTCTAGAAAGGCACTTTGCCTAATGATCCCCGGTGGTTGAATGGTTAAAGAACTCAGCTCCAAACTGAAAGTCAGTGGTTCTAATCCATCAGCCTTATGGGGCAGTTCTACTCTGCCCTGTAGGGTTGCTATGAGTTAGAATTACTTGTTGAACAATGGGTATACTGTTTTGTTTGTTTAAAATAATTTTCTATACATATTTGAATACTTCTTGTTTATTTAGCAAAAGTAGGCAACGATCTGATGAAAAGCAAATTTTAAACCACACTTTACCTACTAAATTTTACCTTTCCAGGAGTATTCCCTGGAAGATGCAAATAGTTAATGCCCTTGGCTACTACCTGTAAGCCTGGAGTTCCAGTCCAGCCGAGGGACCTTGAAGAAAGGTCGATGCTCTGCTTCAGAGCAATCAATGACAGAACCAGGTATGTGCTGCACACACGTAGTTATCAGAGCTGGAATCGACTGGATGGGAACTGGCTCTATTTTTTCAGAGTAATTTTAGGTTTACAGAAAATAGAGTTGTCAAATGTATTTTAAAGATTTTCTGCATGTTTTCTTTTCCTTTACATGACAAGGGATTTCAAACGTTCATGGGAAATTTCCATTACCTTTCAATTTTATTTTTTTAAACCATTTTCCATACATGCATCAGTTGTATAAAGCACATTTGTACATTTGTTAACCTCATTGTTCTCAAAACATTTGCTCTCCACGTAAGCCCCTGGCATCAGCTCATTTTCCTCCTCCCTCCCAGTTCTCCCCTCCCTCATGAAGTCTTGATAATTTATAAATTATTATTATTTTTTCATGTCTTAGACTGTCTGATTTTATCCCTTCACCCACTTTTCTGTTGTCTGCCCCCCAGAGAGGAAGTTATATGTAGATCTTTGTAATCAGTTCCCTCTCTCTACCCCACGCTCCCTCCTCCCTCCTGGTATCACCACTCTCACCACTGGTCCTGAAGGGATCATCTACCCTCCATTCCCTGTGTTTCCAGTTCCTATCTGTACCAGTGTACATGCTCTCGTCTAGCCAGATTTGTAAGGCAGAACTGGGATCATGATAGAGGGTAGGGAGGAAGCATTTAGGAACTAGAGGAAAGTTGCAATGTTTCATTGACGCTACATTACACCCTGACTGGCTCATCTCCTCCCCGCAACCCTTCTGTAAGGGGATGTCCAGTGGCCTACAAATGGGCTTTGGGTCTCCACTCTGCACTCCCCCTCGTTCACAATGATATGATGTTTTTGTTCTTTGATGCCTGATACCTCATCCATTCGACATCTCATGATCACATAAGGTGGTGTGTTTTTTTATGCCAACTTTTGAAGCATCTCAACTTTTCTACACATTCAATTTATGAAAATTTGTACACAGTGGTATAAAGGAATAACTTCTGAAACTACATTAAAATTAGAATAAGCATATTTTAAATATTTGTCTTTCCTGGTTTTAATTTCATAAGACAAAGCTATTTTGCTACTCTGCTGACTCTTTATTGTAAGTGAAGGTCAAGAGATTCAATAGACTCAAAAACAGACTAACAGAAACTAAAATATATACTGAACTAGTGAAAATAAAGAGAAAATAATCATGTTTTTGAAGTGAAAGCTAAAGCTAGGCCACATCTCAATGACCTATAACCACTGAACGTAGAACAGTACATATTCCAGGAATTCAACATCTTTCTCAAACCCACTCGCTTATTTTACATATGTGTGTAAGTACATAGGAGGGGCTTCAAAATGTTTGTGGAAAATTGGATTTTTCAATGAACTTTTTTGAACTACTTTGTGTGTGTGTGTGATTGTGTGTGTGTGTGTGTCTGTCTTGTCTCTGGGGGTCTCACTACATCTAAAATTTTATAAAAGATAGAAAAACAATATTCCTCTTTATAAGCGCACTCTCATTGTAGTTGTGAATTTTTAAAAGCAATAACACTAACCAGGAAGAAAGCCTCAAAAGAAAAAAAGAGGGCAAATATCTGAATAATTATTCACCGACTGAATAATCTGGAGTTCAAGCGCTTAAGAGATTTTTTTGTTTTTATTTTTATTTCTGTGTGGTTAAAATATGTTATAGCACAGTAGGATTGATAGAAGATCATTTGGGGAAGTTGCTATAAACAGAAACAGCTCTGCCAAGTATCTTCAAAAAAGAAAAGGCAGTAAAAGTCACTCCTTCAGGGACAGCAACTTCACCAAGCTCCAGAAGCTTACAACTCAATTTAACCATTTGACTCAGAATTTGTATCACCAGAATTTAATCACTGGTTATATATGTCTTCCCCGACTTAATTCTAATTGAAACTCAAATATGTTACCTAATCTTGGTAAACTCAGTTTCCTCATGGTAAAATGGAATGTAATACTTAATGCACAATGTTATGTAAGAAAAATGATGCATTAGTATGTACAGTGCTTAACACTTGCCTAGTATAAACTGAATATTTATTAAATGGTAATAATAACAATAGCAATTTTTCTTAGTAGTTGTTGCATTCACCCTTTCCTTAAGAATTACTTTTAGCTGTTTAACTATATTGGTAAATTATACATATTAAACACTCTTCTATATTTATATAGCTTATTTAATATAAACAAGGATTTTTTTCTGCTAGGGTATCATAATATGATTACAAAATTAACTCTTAGAGATTAGAGCATGATGTAAATAATGTAAAGAGGGTCATTGCAAGTGTAAGCACATTAGAAAGAGTTTATAACCGATTCAGATGGAGTCCTAGTCCAATGACTAGGTCCTCAGGAGAAGAGAAAACAGAGGCAAAGACCCAGAGAGGAGAAAAGGGGATGAAGATAGAGGTAGGGACTGGAGTTATGCTGTTGCAGCCAATTGGATTTCAAAGACTGCCAGCCCCCACCTAGAGCCAGGGGAGCAAAGTGGGGCAGATTCTCCTCAAAGGTCTCCAAAGAGAATCAACCCTACCAATACCTTGATTGGGGTATTCTGTCCTCCAGAACTGTCAGAGAATAAATTTCTGCTGCTTTGAGCCACCCAACTTGTCATTTGTTGTGTGGCAGCCACAGAAAACGCATACATATGTTGCATTCATACTCATTCTGAATTTGCTACCAATGTATCTTAAAAGGAAACTAAAATAAACTCCCTGCCATCGAGTCGATGCTGACTCCTGGTGACCTGTATGATAGGGTAGACGTGTGCTGGTGAGTTTCTAAGGCCCTAACATTTTACAGGAGTAGAAAGTCCCATCTTTTCCCCAAGGAGAGACTGGTGGTTTCAGACTGCTGGTCTTATGGATTACGGCCCAACATGTAACCACTGTGCCACCAGGTCTCTAATGTATCTTATGATCCTTGTTTATATCAATCTAGTAGTAAAGGCAAAAGTAAGCAACTGTTATTCAGTCAATTAATACACACTCTGACCCCAGCCTTGCCTATAGCCCTGCAATAGAGAAGGGTGCACAGAAATCTCCCTAGAGGGAAAATGGAAGGGAAAGCATAGAATAGAAGCTAAAATTGGAAGAGCAGCGACAAATTCCCTCATTACTTTAGAATTTAGCTTCTGAGGATCAGAGAAAGGTTAAAGTCATGGTTATAGAAATGGCAAATTCCACTGTCACAATTGCATTCAACCCTTCTGGGCCACCATCACCAAGAATGTAATTGGAAGGCAAGGTCCCTGAGGTCATTCTCTGTGGCTGGAGTGTCAGGCTGGCCACACACAAAAACTGCCCCAGACCAGCAACAATGAGTAGTGATGAAAAGATCGGAAGACAGTCTTGAAAACGGAGTTCCACCCACAGTTCTCCACCCTATGCCCCAAAATCATCACATAGAAAACAAATCTAACTTTCAGAGATGCTCTTTAGTTTTCTTAAATTGCTAAACCTTAAGTTATAAGATTAAATTTACCCTTAAATAAAGACATCACTATAGTGTGATAAAATCCACAGTGCAATATAGACACAGCTCATTTAATTTAAAACCAAGTCTAAGTCAGCAATTTGATGAACTTTTGGTCATTTTAAAAGTTGGGTCCCAATATTCAGCCTTATATTGAGAGTACTACAGGAACCGTTGTTCCAGGTCTAACTTGTTTGTAATCTTCTTAATTCCTATTCCAACTGTATCACCATTTACTTGTATGTTGTGAAAAAGAGATGAGTAGCATATTCAAGTGCCAACAAGTATTAGGGGGACAAGTCTGGCACAGCTGATGATTTTTTATAAAACAATTTCTCTACTGTCAACACTAGAAAGGCATTTTTGAGATGACTGCTTTCACATGTGTCCTGAGCAGCAGATGAAGTACAAAAGCTTTGTCCTGACAAATGACCACCTTTTCTGCACCTTGGTTTGCCACATTTTAAAAACCATGACATCTTTCCTTATTAATGCCTATTGTCAAATCCAAAATATAAACTACATTTTCACTTTACATCTACCATGTTATTTTTCAACTTTGTAAGGGCTATGACAATCTGTTTGCTGTCAAAAATACCAAGGTCGACAGCTTCTGACCACAATCAGTCAGCAGGAAAAAGATTCAAAGCTTTAAAGAAATGTGACCTTAGATACACTCCCAAATATATTCTATGAAACTAGCATAACACTGATACCCAAACCGGGCAAGGATGTTACAAAAATAGAGAACTACAAGCCAATATCTCTAATGAACATTGATGCAAAAATCCTTAACAAAATTCTGACCAATCGAATCAAAAGTATTTAACACAAATAAATTCATCATGAACAAGTGGGATTCATACCTGGGATGCAGGAGTGGTTCAACATCAAATAATCCATCAACATTACCCGCCATACTGACCAAAAAAAGGGCAAAAAATACACGTGATAATATAAATAGATGCATAAAAAGCATTTGACAACATTCAAACCCATTCCTAAATAAGACACTCAAGAAGATTGGAAGGAAATTACCTCAATATAATACAAGCTATATATGAAAAACCAATAGCCATTGTTAGAATCAATGGAGAAGAGGTGAAAATGTTCTCACTGAAAAAGGTGATCAGACAAGGATGTCCCTTGTCCCTACTTTTATTCAACATTGTCCTGGATGTCCTAACTAATAACATAGGCAAAAGAAAGACATCAAAGATATTTGTCTGTGGAAAGAGGAAATGAAACTATCTTTATTTGCAGATTATATGATTTTATATATTGAGAACCTCAGAGATTCCACAATAGGATGGCTGGAAGCAAACGAGGAATATGGTAGAGTGACAGGATATAAGATCAAGAAGCAGAAGTCAATAGGATTGCTATATAAAACTGATTGGAGTACAAAAGAGATCGAGAAAGCAGTACCCATTCACGATAGCCAAACATAAATTGAGATATCTAGAGATATACCTAACCACCACCACCACCACCACCCCAACCCCCCAAAAAAGGATCTGTACGAGGAAAACTACAGAACAGAATATCCCTTGGTCATGGATTGGAAGACTCAATATTGTAAAGATGTCAATTCTACCTAAGACACTATACAAGTTAACTGCAATCCCGATTCAAATACCAGCATCATTTTTCATAGTAATGAAAATACTGATACCAACTTCATATGTAATGGAAAGAAGCTCAGAACTGGCAAAGAACTCTTCAAGAAGAAAAATAAAATGGGAGGCTTGTATTACCTGACTTTAAAACTTATTATACAGCACAGTTGTCAACTGTGGTACTGGTATAATGATAGATACACAGACCAATGAATAGGAACAGAAACTCCAGCTATGAAAACAGCAGCATACAAACAACCGATCTTCAATAAGAGCCTCAAAAGTGACAAATGGGAAGTGGATGCCCTCGTTAACAAATGGTGCTGGACAAACTGGATAACTACCTGCAGAAAAATGTAGTAAGACCCTTACCTCACTCCATGCACAAGAACAAATTCAAGGTGGATCACAGACCTCAAGGTAAAACTCCAAACTATCAGGATCATCAATGAGAAAATGGGAACAAAGCTAAAAACCTTAGAACTGTGAACACATGGGCTAATAAGAAATAAGAAATAAGAAAGGATGCACACTTAGAAGATAAAATAGCTAATTCCTTGACACCTTGCGATCACAGAGTCTGGTGTGCTTCTTCCATGTATTGCTTCTGAGCTAATGGCTGCTTGTTTACCTTCAAGCCTTTAAGACTCCAGACGCTATATCCTTTGATAGCTGGGCACCATCAGCTTTCTTCGCCACATTTGCTTATGCACCCATTTGTCTTCAGCGGTCATATCAGGGAGGTGAACACACAATGATATGATTTTTTTGTCCTTTGATGCCTGTTAACGGATCCCTTCAACACCTCGTGGTCACACAGGCTGGTGTGTTTTTTCCATGTGGGATTTATTGCTTCTGAGCCAGATGGCCACTTGTTTACCTTCAAGCCTTTAAGACCCCAGACGCTATATCTTTTGATAGCCTGGCACCATCAGCTTTCTTCACCACATTTAGTTTTCACCCACTTTGTCTCCAGTGGTTGTGTTGGGAAGGTGAGCATCCAAGAATGGCTATTTAATACCAGTGAATGAGCAGGGGAGTGCAGAGTGGAGACCCAAACACATTTGTAGGCCACTGGACATCCCCTTCCAGAAGGGTCTTGGGGAAGAGACAAGACAGTCAGGGTGCGATGTAGCAACGATGAAAAATACACCTTTCCTCTGGTTCCTAATGCTTCCTCCCGCCCCTCCCACTGTCATGATCCTAATCCTACCTTGGAAGTCTGACTAGACCAGAGGATGTACACTGGTACAGATGGGAACTGGAAACACAGGGAAGCCAGGGTGGGTGATCCCCTCAGGACCAGTGGTGTGAGTGGCGATACTGGGAGAGCATAGGGAGAGTGGGTTGGAAAGGGGGAACCTATTTCAAGGATCTACATGTGACCTCCTCCTTGGGGGACATACAACAGAAAAATTGGGGAAGGGAGACGTGGGACAGAGCAAGATATGACAAAATAATAATTTATAAATTATCAAGGGTTCATAAGGGAGGGGGCAGTGGGGAGGGAGGGGAAAAATGAGGACCTGATGCTAGGGGCTTGGGTAGAGAGCAAATGTTTTGAGAATGATGAGGGCAACAAATGTACAAATGTGCTTCACACGATTGATGTATGTATGGATTGTGATGACCTGTATGAGCTCCTAATAAAATGATTTTTTTAATGGAGAAGAGAACAAAAAATGTTAAAAGAAAGAAAAGAAGATAAAATAGACAATTAGGGCATTCTAAAGATAAAACACTTGTGTACATCAAAAGACTTCCTCAAGAGAGTAGTAAGAGAGCCCACAGACTGGGAAAAAGTCTTTAGCTATGACATATCAGACAAAGAGTTTATCACTAGCATCGAAACAATCCTTAAAGCTTACAATAAGCAGGAAAAAAAAAAGCAACTGCCCACTGAGGAGGTGGGCAAAAGACTTGAACAGAAGATTCACATGGAGAAAACTCAAATGGTCAATAAACATATAAGAAAATGTTACTGATCATTAGTCATCTGGGAAATACTAATTAAAACAAGCCACCTAACACACATAAAGATAGCCAAAGTCAAAGAAATCAGAAAGCAACAAATGCTGGATGGGTGTACTGAGATAGGAACTCTCATTTACTGCTGCTGGTCTTGTATAGCCACTGTGAAAAGTGATTTGGCAATACCTAAAACAGATGGAAATCGAGTTACTTTACAACCCAGCAATTCCACTATTGGGCATATACCCAGAAGAAATAAGAAACAGATCATGACCAGACATCTGTACTTCAAATTTCAGTGCTGTGTAATTCATGATCAAAAGAATTGGAAGCAATCTAAATGTGCATCAATAGATGAATGGATTAAAAAACTCTGGTATATACACACAATGGAATAATATGTATCCCAAAAAAATAGTGATTAAAAGATGAAGCTCCTTGGCTTGTGGAAATAGGTGGAGGATATTATGCTAAGTGAAGTTAGCCAAGCACAATAAGGACAAGTACAACATGAGTCCACTGAGGTAAATTCATACAGCAGAATGGGCATAGAGGAATATGTACATAACACACAGTTCCCAGGCTGAGAATCAGATACTCTGGCATGAGCCAGACCTAATCAAATGATGCATATGTCATCAAAAAATAAATAAAGGCAAAATAAAATTATGCAGATAGCACGTGTGCTGCAAGACTTTTTCTGTGGTAGTTACATAATATGGTGTCAATATGGGACTTGAGAGGATTAAGAATGAAGGGGTGGAGTCTAGTCTGTCAATTGGATCATAGCCAATGAGACCTCTGTGTGGACATGGCTTTCTCCTGAGAATTCTGGGAAATCAGGTTTTTCCTCATTGAGGGCGGGAGAGACTCTTTGCTCACACCCTGTGAGACATTTTCTGAGGAGAAGCCACATGATGCTATCCTGAGGGAGTCAGAGTTTCCAAACTGAAGGAACCACATAGAGACCCCTGCCAGCACCGAGATGCTTACAACGCCACTGGATCCAGAAGACTTCCAACCCACTGGCCTGTCATCTTCCTGAATTCGGAGTCCTTGTATGTGTTTCGTGAGTCAGAAGAGGACTTTGTAGATTGGTATGAGACATATGGACTAATATCAAACTTATGGACTTGATCTGGACTGGGCTGGGATGTTTTCTCAATATTCAACTGCTTTTTTATATAAAATTATTTCTTTTTCACATATGTGTGTTTATGAATTTGTTTCTCTAGTCTATCCGGACTAACACACATCTTTCCTCCGTTCTTATATGGCTTTAAGGCCCACAGAGGGGTGGGGGAAGAACAAAGATGGAAATGGGGGACCAGGGCACTAATCCACCCAAGGGGAGAATATTGACTATGTCTCCACAGGAAAAGAGAGAGTAGACCTCATTGCAGGGTGCCAACCCTTGAGGACAATGTTCCTCTTCAGAGCAGCTTTTTCACAGAGAGGACTGCAGAGTCAGCCTCAGCTGGAAACATGACCTCCTCTCCCTAGTCAGATGACAGTGCTACAGAGCACAGCACAGTTGGGGAGAACAATTGGTCTGACCTGCCCACGCTGTGGAAAACCAACAGGGGAGTGCAACAGACCAGCAATGGGAGCAAAGCCATTAAGTCCTTGAGGAATCCCAGTTGTAGACTTCTGACTCTGGTGGCAGGACTCTGTACCTCATCTGAACTGGTTAGGGATACTCAAAATGGGGCCAGACTGAAAGTCTGAAGGTATAACAGGATGGATGGGGGCACTAGACCATTTCATCCCTGACTGCAGGAAGAGTACTGTGGGCGTGCAGGAGGCATGTCTCTGAGTAACAGATGCTGAGGAATAAAAGGGTATAAGTGCTGTTAGGTAAGCGGGTCCCTGGATATAGAAAGCACTGGGAATTGTACTGATGGTTTATAAGAGGCCTGGCTTGCTATTTAACAGAGAGATATCCATCTACTCCGAGTTAGAATAACAGTTACGCATGGAACTATTTAGATATCTGGTTTTGGGGGTATGATTTCCATTTCTCTCTCTCTCTCTCTCTCTCTCTCTCTCTCTCTCTCTCTCTCTCTCTCTCCCTCTTTCTTTGTCTATCTATATAAGATAGGCAGGATAAGAAATCCCAAGGAGACAGGAAAGGGACCAACGGTTGGAGGGAGAAAGGAAGTGCGGGGGCAGGCTAAGTGTACAGTGAGCTAATAAAAACAGGGGCAGGGAAATAGCTCTGCTTCTAAAATTGACGGTGAGGAGGGTGGAGTGTTCCTGGACGTGTTTGATCAATTCAAATGTATCCAGATGAATTACTGAGAGGTGAACGATGGGTGAACATGATAGTGGTGCAGAAGGAAAGAAAAAAAAGAGGAAAGAAGAAGAAAGTAAAAATTATATATAGGTGTAAATATAGATATGTACATATGTAAATATATAAATATAGGTGTATTTCTCTATGAATGTATGTTTGTATGTATGAACAACAAGAAAGCAGATGGACTTTGGCCTCTACTAAAATCTTACCTCAATACAAGAACAGTTTGTTCGAATAATGTGGCACTGTATGATACTCACCTTCACAACATGGTTACTGAAGACAAAATGGGTGCCTAAACAAATGGGGTGAACAAAGCTGATGGTGCCTGGTTGCTAAAAGATACCGCAGCTGGGGTCTTAAAGGTTTGAAATTAAACAAGCGGGCATGTAGCAGAGAAGCAACAAATCCCACATGGAAGAAGCACACTAGCCTGAGTGATCATGAGATGTCGACAGGGATAGGTATCAGAAGTTCAAAAGTAAGCAATCAAATTAGTGAAGGAGCTTGGACGACGTGGAGAGCCCAAACTCACCTGTATGATAATTGGACAGTCTCTCACAGAAGGGCAACACAGAAAGCATTATAAATCTAGGAAGTGATATAGCATTGATGGGACACATAATTATCCTCTAGTTCTTTAAAATGTCCTCCCCTTACTTTTAAGGTCTTTGCTTTACCTCATTAATCTTGTTAGACCTGTGAATGTTCATTTATATAATTAAGAGCATTTGATACATAAAACCCAATATAGATAACCCTCCAGAAACAGTAAAGGAAGTAATAATTCCCTGAGGGTACAGAAAGAGAAGGGGGAAATGGGGAGTGGGTGGAGCTGATAGCAATGATGACTGAATAACCCCACTCAAGGGGAATGAATAACAGAATTGCAGGTGAATGGATACATTGGATGGTGTAAGATACATCAAATACTAACATATAATATAATAAAAAGGGTTCCTGGGGGGTAGGATGGGGATAAAGGAAAGTTAATATCAAAGAGTACAAGAAAAAAGAAAATGTTTTGAGACTGATGGTAATACAATTATAAAATTATGCATGATCTAACTGAATTATGGATTGTTATAATATCTGTAAGACCTCTCAATAAAATGATTAATAAGAAACCCCCCAAACATGTGACCTTAAAGCATGCTTTTTATTCTACTCCACAGGGATCCTCCTTTAGTTCCAAGTTGGAGGTCCATTCATGGTAAAACATCAAAAACTGGTCTGCTTACATGTCCTTGAAAACAGATGGGCTTGCAGTGGTGAGTCTGATTTGTTTTCCTTGATGTTTGCCAAAAATCCAAAGAAGCAGAGATGAAAGGAGAAAATGTAAAGGTGCATCCTAGTTTTAACTGTGCTGCTAAAATCATGAGCTGGGAACAGTAACAATAAAAAGGTTGGATCATAGTTAGCCTTTGCCCCTTGCATACAAGGGGAGGTACTAAATAAGCAGGATAATATGAAGGAAATAATCCTCAACCAAATAAAATTGTGAGCATGGTGTTTCCTAGGCACTGCCCACTCATGCTGTCAAATGCATACAAATCAAAGCCACACACAAAGGTCAAATATATAAGCTATATTCTGGCTTCAGTTAGAAAGAAATCTGAGGAGAGTAGCAACAATGAGAAATAAACAGAGAGGAGAAGAGGAAGTGTATTAAAAAACTTTTCAATAGTTATCATAGGTTCCTTTGGCCTAAAAAAAGTATAAGGAGTATGAGGGGGAAATAAATAGTTGAATAGTATAAAGCATCTTTTTGAGACCAAAAGTCTAGGAGGCACTTCAGTTGTTTAGCATAATCTTGATTTCCCAGAAATCCTAAACAACCCTATGATAAATATCTGGGACTACAGTACACATAGGAATCAAATGACTCTCTGATCACATTTGAGTCTGCCTTCATTCCAAGGATTGCCAACCACTGATTTTCCCAAAATAAAGGTGCAAGTGGGACCCTTGACAGTTTACAGAAACTTACAGAAACCGTGGAGCAGCCCTTAGAATGAAGCACAATCACTGAGCTACATGTTACTATTTTCCAGAGTTAGACATACATCTGGTTTTGTACTAATTTCAAATAATGATGCTTTTGCCATAACTATTCTATAAAGCCTTTGATAGGAGGCCTGGTGGCTTAGTAGTTATGTGTTGGCTTGCGATTTGTATACACCAGCAGCTCCTCCTGAGGAAAAAAAGTGGGTTTTTTTGCTTTATTTTTTAAAAGCCTTTTGAAATTAAACATTTGGAGATATATTCTATATTTGTTATCTTTTGTGTATAAAAACAAATTATTTACTTAAAAAAACCTTTAAGAAATTCTCTGACAAAACCAGGATTTGGTAAATACTTACAATTTCGCTTATCCAATCATCACATTATTGATTTTTATTAACTTTGACCATGTACATGGCCAGGATTGTTTTCTTACAGACTCAATATTTTCCCCCATTTTATTTGGAAATATATGGATATTATAACAATCCACAGTTCAATTAGATGAAACATGATTGTAATATTATTGCTATCATCATTTTCAAAGCATTTTCTTTATTCTTGCATTCTTTGGTATCAGCTCCCCTTTATGACCCCCCTCCCCAACCCTAGCCCCAAAGAACCCGTTATTATATTATTACTATATTGTAATTACCTCCCACCCACCATATGTTACACTATCCAATGTTTCTGATCACCTGCCTTTCTGTTATTCATTCTTCTTGAGTGGGGTTATATGGTCATCATTGCTATCAGCCCTCCCTCCCCCCTTTCTGTACACTCAGAGAATCATTACTCCCATTACAATTCCCAAAAGGTTTATCTATCTTGAATTTCATGCATTAAACCATCTTATTTAGACACATGAACATATGCAGTTCTAACAGGATTAAGGGTGACTAACTTTTAATGCATTAGAAAATTCTATCACTTCTCCAATCACTTCAGGTGATATTTTTGAAACTCAATCACATTTTCCTGAACTGAATGACCAAAAAATGAATATGTAAGTTAAGCTTTCCATTTGGTGTCCTATACAGATCCATTCAATTATTCAAAAACTACACTTCAGAGTTTTTATTGGGAGTCATGACCACTCATCTATCAGTTTGCCATGTGGTGGAAGCTTATGTGTTCTTTGATGCTGGAAGCTATGTCACTGGTATTTGAAATAACCTGGGGGTGAACAGGTTTCAGTAGAACTTCCAGACTAAGAAGAAATAACCTGTCCACTTCTGAGGAATTAGCCAATGAAAACACGAATACTCAAGAAATCATACAATTATTACATTTGGAAGACCTTTTTAAAAGAGCAAGGATGTCACATTGAGGCCCAAGGTGTGTACTTTGGACATGTTATCAGGAAAGATCAGTCCCTGGAAAAGAACATCTTGCTTGGTAAAGTGGAAGACCAGTGAAAAAGAGGAAGACAACCCACCCACCCACCCTACCTCCCATCCCCACCCCACCCCACCTCACCTCAAGCAGATGGATTGGCCACCCCTGCATTCCCTATATCCCCTTGTATCAGTTACTATCATTATGCATCTACCCCTCCTGTGCTTCACAGCCAGGAGACCCAACAGAAAACAATAAGAAAATTGCACTAAGGTGGGAAGGTTAAAAACATAGTAGTATACAGACAAAAATACAAACAATGCCTAAGAAGGAAAAGACCACCATGAACATTTAATAAGCTAGGAAAGAACTTTCTATCATGATGTAAGAGATACTCGCACCAGAGCAAATTCAGGTCAAGTGTATAGGGTGGTCAAACAGTCAAGAATAGAGTTCGATCCAGCATAATCAAGATTACAATGGTCTCTGCCTGATAGGCTGTTCAAGACTCTGTGGCTGGAGAGGATCTGCCAGTGGCTAACTCTGACTACATACCCCGCAGATGGGGACTTTTCATTATATTTTTCCAGAAACTTCATCTGAAGCTCCCTTGTACACAATAGGTGCCGAGCAAGTAATTGTCTAATAAATGATTCTATGAAAGAAGAAACTGGTGAACCAAACAGAAAGGCAGAGGATAAGGAGAGTTTGTCTTGCTCCTTACATTGAGGGAGGGCTATGCCCTCACTGAGCTACAAATGAAAGGTAGGGCAGGGCAAACGTCCTATGGTGGGCATGCAAGTCTGCTTCAGGAAGCGCTGGTAGATGGCACCATGGGGAATGAGTTACAAAGCCATCCTCAGGCAGCACAGCATTTGACAGGTCTCCTTCTACAGCTAATGCCATGACTCAACATTTTCGCCCACAAGAAACAGATAGTCTCATTGTTCCTAATCTTGCGATACCAGGACTTCAAAGGAACTTTGAAACCAATTATTATAGCTCAGTTCAAAACGATAACTTTCTTCTTTCCCTTTTTAAATTTTGTATTGTGAAACACATGAAGATTTATGTAGCAGATCATCAATTTTACATTCAACAATCCATACACATTTTGTTTCAATTGATCCACTGCAATCTCCTCAATGCACCATCACTTATCCAACTCCTGCCTGGGTTTCCTACCCCCATTCTTCCTTCTTTCCTAACTCTCTAACTGTGTCCTTGGATAAATGCTTGCCTTTTGACCTTAAATGACTGATTATCAAAATGATAACTATCTGATATGTATGAAAGAATCAAAAGCCTTCGCCAAGGTAATTTGCTTTAATCTACAATCCAGTATATGCTAAACTGCTTCAAAACATTAAATTGCAAGAATATTGAAAGTATCATGGACTACTGCTAGAAGAAAAAATAAATTTCTCTTCTGACATGTTATCAGGAGAGACCAGTCCCTAAAGGATAACACTACACTTGGGAAAGAGAGGGTCAGCAAAAAAATGGATGCCATCAACTATATGAACTGACAAAGTGACTGCAAATATTTCCTCAAGCCCAACAAATATAAACATATTGCAGGACCGGACAGTGTCTCACTGCTGTACATGGGGATGTTATGAGTTGGTACAAACTCTAAGGGACCAACTGTGAACAATAAAATATAAATTATGTATGTGTGTGTATTCAACCCCAATATCTATATCTTGAAAAATAATCATCAAAGTAAGCTGTGAGATGTTATCAATAGTACATGTAAAAAATAGGAATTATAAAGAAATTACAGCTACTGTAAGTACAAGATAGCCAAATATACAACTAAATCTCAGGGGGAAAAACAGCTGGAAATAATTATCTTTAATAAATGTCTTTTAATGATTGAGACTAAAAGAATAGGATGTTATTGCATGCAACATAATGATAAAAACTGTTTCAATATTATAATATTTATCTTTTACTTGGACTATTTACTGCTTTTAATTATTTATTTCAATGGGATTGATTAAAATTTATTGTTTTGTTAAAAAAACATTAAATTGCATAGAAGTTAATAATATACTAAAAAAATCAGTCCTTATTGGAATTCAAATATAACTTGGAATGTTGTATTTTTACTTGCTAAATCTGGCAACCCTACACAGATTGCTAATACCCTACCCAGATGCCAAAAAGCAATCTTCCATTTTTCATACATCATCTTATTCTTGTTTCAGATGTTTCTAAGTACTTTGGTCAGAACGGCATCATATTTGATGATACAAACTAGCCACATTTCTCAATCAGGCTGCATTAAAATTTCTCAATATGAATAAGCAAATATTGGTTAAAAGCTATGGATAATGACTGTGAATAGAATCAGAAAGATCTAGTCTAAACTACAAAATGCAAGGAAACAATGAGGACATCTAGATAACAATGGACAGACAAGACACTCTCATTAATGAGAATACCCAGTCTGTAAGGCATAAAAACCACAATTGATGGCCTAGAAAGTAAGATCAAATTAAGATATAGCTGACTAGTCTGAGATCCCCAAAGACATGAGGGCAGGAAGTAGATAAAGATTCTTTTTTTGTGGATAAAAGACAAAGATGCTGAGAATGATTACTTAGTCAACACTGTATCTCGACTGTTAAAAATACCAGAGATAGATGAATTAATTAACATCTTGAAAAACATTTCTGGTCACAGGAGAAAGTGACTTTGAAATCAGCATAATAACCTGCAAGGGCATGGAAAAGGAGAGGATTGGGGTGGGTCTGGTGGATGGGGGCCAGGCAACATTGATATTTAACTGCCAATAAGAAAAAAAAAGCTTGATTGGATACATATTTTAATAAATTAATTTTACAAATTGAGAAATAAGTGTAGCACTTATACTTAAACATTCCAAATTATTTTTTCCATCACCGGAGGTTTTTTTTCCACTTTTTATTATTTAATCATTTTAAAATAATTAAATCATTTTATTGGGGACTTGTAAAACTCTTATCACAATCCATACATACATCCATTGTGTAAAGCACATTTGTACATTTATTACCATCATCATTCTCAAAACATTTGCTTTCTACTTGAGCCCTTGGTATCAGCTCCTCATTTTTCCCCTCCCTCCCTGCTCCCCACTCCCTCATAAACCCTTGATAATTTATAAATTATCATTTTGTCATATCTTACACTGCCCGATGTCTCCCTTTACCCACTTTTCTGTTATCCATCTCCCAGGGAGGAGGTTATGGGTAGATCCTTGTAATCGGTTTCCCCTTTCCACCCTGCCTTCCCAGTGTTGCCACTCTCACCACTGGTCCTAAAGGGATCATCAGTCCTGGATTCCCTGTGTTTTCAGTTCCTATCTGTCCCAGTGTACATCTTCTGGTATAGCCAGATTTGTAAGGTAGAATTGGGATCATGATAGTGGGGAGGAAGCATTTAAGAACTAGAGGAAAGTTGTATGGTTCATCGTTGCTACCCAGCACCCTGACTGGCTCATCTCCTCCCCATGACCATTCTGTAAGGGGATTTTCAGTTGCCTACAGATGGGTCCTGGGTCCCCAATCTGCACCCCCCTCATTCACAGTAATTTGATATTTTGTTCTTGTTCTTTGAAACCTGATCCCTGATCCCTTTGGCACCTTGTGATCACACAGGTTGGTGTGCTTCTTCCAGGAAGGCTTTGTTGCTTCTAAGCTAGATTGCTGCTTGTTTACCTTCAAGTCTTTAAAACCCTAGGTTTAGATGATATATCTTTTGATAGCCAGCTCCATTAGCTTTCTTCACCACATTTGCTTATGCATCTGCGTTGTCTTCAGCAATGGTGTCGGGAAGGTGAGCATCATGGAATGCCAGATTAATAGAACAAAGTATTCTTGCAGTGAGGGAGTACGTGAATGGAGGCCCAATGTCCATCTGCTATTAATACTAAACCTGTAAATATATGGACATAGATCTATTTCCCCATCCTCATATATAAATATATCACTGGAGTGTTTAAAGTTTGTGTTGAAATTTCACCAAGTAAATGGCCACTATAACTCATTGCCGTAGAATCAATTCTGACGCATTGCCACCCTGCAGAACACAGTAGAACTGGCCCCGTGGGTTTCTGAGGTGTTAGGAGTAGAAAGCCTTGTCTTTCTCCCTCAGAGCAGCTGGTGGATTTGGACAGCTGACCTTGAGGTTATCAGCCTAATATAGTACGCAGTATGCTACCAGGATTCCTAAATAGACACACTAGTAATAATGTATATTTGGACAAATTATTAGGCATGCCTTTCTTTAGGAGCTTATTGAAAATTAACGGAAACATTTGTTCTTTTCTTTTTCACATTGTATTCTTTAAAAGACAGATTTTTCATGCAAAATAATTTGAACAGTAAGTTTTTTCATATACACACACAATTGATCATCTATGTTCTTTTAAACAATTTTAATCAGTAACTTTTGTCATTTTGCAGCAACTGACCAACCACAGAAGCAACTTAGCTCTCAAAGAAGCAGCTGAGCTCGCAGAGGTCAGAGTTTGAATCTGCCTTCCATCTCTCAGGACTGGATTCACCAATGATCTAGCGAGTGGTCTCTGAGGGTAAACCACACACTGTGACTAAACACATGCTTAGAAAACCAGCAAAACATACCTGATGTTATCTTCAAAATACTTGATATTTCAAAGAAAGCAAGAACCACTGAAATCACTATCATGGAAAAAATCTGAACTTTGCTAAACATCCTTAACCTTGCTTCACGGAAAAATCTATTACCTCAGAAAATCTCATGCCTTGAGACCCCACCAGCCTGGTATCTCTACCCCACCAACCAATCAATCTAGTCCCACCACCAATTGGGGTCAAGTAACTGTTTTCCTTTAATGTGCCCTTCCTAACCAATGAAACACCAAATACTCATTTCAAGCGAGGTTAGAGGGGAGGACAGGGCTCAGAAGAAAACACTGAGTAAAATCTGGTGTTCTTTGAGGTGGAAGCGTTGAACTAGACAACAGAACATATTCCAAAGCTAGACTGAATGGGATGCTACATTATTGATCTATATTCAACACTGCACCACAGAAATATAATGTGAGCCATGTATATAATTTTGAATTTTCTTGTGGTGGTGGTGCGTGCTACTGTGTTGATCCTACTGCACAGAGTGCGATTGCCCCTCTAGGCTTTCTCAGGTTATAATCTTTATGGGAACAGATCTGGATGAAAAGAAGCCAACACGCCACTCCAAACGATTTAATCTTAAATAAGTTCGTTAATGTCCCTAAACTTGGATTTCTTCATTGTCTCTTCCACCTGCCAAACAATATAGTGGTGTTCATTTTAATCTCCAAAAAAATGTTTTAAGATTAGATACTGTGTACACCAATCATAAAGCTTGACACTGAGTAAGCATTTAACTCAGGGAGGATTGTTGCCTGGAATTCTTTTGCTTTTTCTCTATAGCATAGTAGCAATAATTCTGACACATGGAAGTTGGGCAACTCCTGAAGTTTTCTCAAATAGGCAGATCACATCTGACACTTGTAGGACTGTGAACTGATGGAGAGTTAGGGAACACACGATTGTCTTTGGAGCTCCTGTAGGAGCTTTTGAGAAATATCAGAGAATTATGTGCTAAAATGTTTGCTTATACAAGCAAACAAATGTATGTATGAGTAAGTAGTCAAACAAGTTTGATTACCACTGCTTGAGAGCACATTAAGAAGAATTTCAGGCAGCCCTGTCTGAAGCTTCTCATTCTAGGGAATGCAGGTAGGCAGGAAAGAAGTGCCCATCCCTGGGATTCCCTTGGAAAGGAATTTTTTGGACAATGATAACAGAAAATTGTCAAAAATGAGCTCTAAAACACAGAGATTAATGGTGCAATGTTCTAACAATGCAGCATTCGTATATTAATGATGCAGTGATTCTGACATTGCTCATTTGGTCGTGTTATTGCCAATTATCCCCAAATGACTGTAGGACAATATTGGCAAGATAATATGGCAGACATAATTTTAGAGTGAAAAACAGTCTTTTACCCCATTAATTACTATTTTATTTCTTTATAAAAGTACTTGGGAAATAAAAGAATTTAGTCTTTGATAAAGAAATTTTCTTGACTTTATAAACAAAATCTGACATAAAACCTTTTTGGCAGGTGCAGTTAAAGATTTACATAATTTGAGAATTCTAATGTGTATAATAACACAGATGCTATAATTCCTATGCTATTTTTGGTTATGAAGAGAAAAAAATTAATCTGGATTAAAGCACATGTGATATAAAAAGAAAATAAAGCATCAACGTTTGGAAATGCATGAATTAAAGAAAAGAGTATTTAAGGTATAAGAGAAAACAAGTTACCTCTACCTTCTCTTCTAAAGTAACCCTCCTTTGAACTTCTTATGGTTTCCACCCTCAGTATGTCTCAGAACTGTTCTTTCAAGTGACTCTGACCTCTGAACTATCAAGCACAGAGAATACTCTTCAGCACTCAGTGCTGTGAAGTGGACTCTCCTTCGTGAACCTTCCTGGGGGCTCATCAAAACCTCGTTTGATTGTTCTCTCACCTTCCTGGCAGCTTTTTCTCGGTCTTCCTTGTCAGCAAATCCTGTAAAATTCTTACATGTCCTTGAGCCCTCTTTTTCTTGACCAATACACATTTTGCCCATTTTTGCACAAACCCAAAGCCTCATGTTTAATTCACTATGAACTCCCAACTTAATGATTACAGGTGATGGACACATTTCAAATTACCATATACACTTGAGTATAAGCCGAGTTTTTCAGCACATTTTTAATGCGGTTTTTGTGGTAAAATTAGGTGCCTCAGCTGATATTTGGGTCAGCTTATACTCGAGTATATACAGTACCTGCTGAGCAGCTCCTCCTGGTTGTCTTACCCACCCCCCCACCCCAGTCCCACACCCCTCCAAAAGAAAGAACACACGATTGCCATAGAGTGAATTCTGAACCACTGTAAGCCTAGAGGGCCGTGTAGAACTGTGTCATAGGGATTCCCAGGCTACATCTTCATAGAAGCTGGCTGCCTCATCATTCTATTTTAGATTGGCTGGGGGGTTGAACTTCTGATCCTGCAGTTAGCAGTACAAATCTAAACCCACCCAAGAAGTACCTCAAACTCAAGCAAAACAAAACACTCATGATTTTTCTCTCAAACCACTATGACCTTCCATATTCCTGCTCCATTGTGGTGAACTGAATTGTCCTCTATTTACCTGCTCTCCCCCAATCCAGAAACCTGGGAGCACCCACAAAGGCATCTTCTTCCAGCAGTTCTCTACTGTGGGTGGCGACCACTTTGGGGGTTGAACAACCCTTTCACAGGGGTCACCCAATTCATAACAGCAGCAGAGTTACAGTGATAAAGTAACAACTAAAATCATTTGATGGTTGGGGGCGTCACTACAACATGAGGAACTGTTGTAAAGGGTCACGGCGTGAGGAAGGTTGAGAGTCACTGCTGCCAGCCATTCATAATCACCTCAATTACAGTCCTACTTGTTCTTCCTCATCACTGACTTTCAAGAGACCCATCATCATTTCCCATCCCCATTGTCACCACATTATTTCAGGGTCGATACTTCCTCTGCCTGCATAATTATATCCACTCCCTCTTTTTTTTTGGGGGTGGTGGTGGTGGTAGCAGTTTTATTGACATATAATCCTTGTATCATACAAGTCAATGGTTTGAATGTGTTAAAAAGAGTTGTGCAATCATCACTGCAATCAATTTTGGAACCCTTTCTTCATCTTTGTACTCCTTGTTATTAAACTCCCCATCTCCCCCCACCTGCCAGTCCCCACCCCCTCCACCAATCTTCCCCTAAGACACTATTGATCTAGTTACTGTCTGTATAGATTTCCCCATCCGGGCTACCATATAAAGAAAAACAACAGCAATAAAATAAAACACAGAAAAACCTCAATCCAAAAGACAGCAGAATAAAGGTTGTTCATATTAAGGTTACCCTGACCTTTGAATTTAAAAATGGGTCATACAGAATACAAACTATAAGATATCAAAGTTGACCCTAAGCATGCCTGCATTGATTCACTTTCAAATGAATGCTGCCGGAGGGGAAAGCTAGCTACATCCCCACTCAATTGATCAAGGGAATTCATTGGAGTCTTATGGTAATTCTTGTGAGGACCCTGCATATCCTCCTAAGGACTTTGGGTTTTGCTGTCACCCATACTCTTCTTTAAATCACCACCTCCTCTTTTCAATAGATTTGCTGATATCTAATCCATGCCCCTCCCAAGCCCCACATTCATTTAGAGTTTATAAGTCAATAGTTTCAAGTATATCCAGAGAACTTCACAATTAATATCTTGGTTCAGAACATTTTCATCACTCCATAAAACACAAACAAACCATAACCATCATTCTCTCATCACTTCCCAGGCTACATCACTCTCAACCCTAGGCAAACACGGATATAGGTTTCTAACTGTATAGATTTTCCAATCATGAATATTTCATTGAAATGGAATCATAGTATGTGGTTTTTTATGACTAGCTTCTGTCACATATCACATTGTTTTTAAAGTTCATCACTTATAGTATGCATCAATACTTCATTTCCTTTTATTGCTAAATAATATTCCATTACATAGACATGCCATATTTTATTTATCCATCAGCATTTGATGTGTATCTGGCTTATTTCCAGTGTTAGGCTACTATAAATAATTCTGCTGTGAACATTTGTATAAAAGTTTTGGGTAGACAGATGTTTCCAGTTCTCCTGAGTATTTATCTAGGTCTTATGGCAACTTGCTGCCTAATCTTCTGAGGCACTGCCAGACTGCTTCCAAAGCAGTTGTGCCACTTTATATTACTGGAAGTAATTGTTGAGGGCTCTGATTTCTCCATATCAAGTACTCAACACTAAACTTTTTTATGTTAATGGTTCTGAGGTAGCACTTCATTGTGTAATGATACTGAACATCTTTTCATGTCCTATTAGCCAGTTGTGTATTTTCTTTGGAGAAATGGCTATTTAATTCCTTTGCCTTTTTAAAAATTAGGTTGTCTTGAGTTGTAATGGCTGTTCATACATTCTACATACAAGTCTTTTCTGAGCTATTATTTGCAAGTATTTCTGAGATATGATTTGCAAGTATTTCTCCCATCCAATCAATTGTCTTTTTAGTTTTGGATCTCAGACCTCAACCACAGTTTTGTTTTATTTATTATTATTATTACTTTTTAACAACAGGGATTCAAAAGGGTCATAAGAAACAATTAGATCACCTCTCCCAACCCTACCCCACTCCAGCCGGCCTTTTGTTTTAACTTTCTGATTCTATAATTTAAAAAAATCTATCTACCTATGCAAATATCTACTTTTGTTATTGTCTGTGTATTTACCTACGCTACTACCTATGTGTGTGACTATCTATGTAGCCTTTGATATCTTTTCTTCACTGGCCCCCCCACTCTCCTGCCCCCTCTTGCCCTAGCTTCTCTGTAACCATCAAAACCTGTTTCTTTTGGTATGAAAATAATTTTTCTTTTATTTATTTCATCTATTTTTTAATTTCTTCTTTTCTTACTTGTGCTTTTAGTTTCAAAGCTAAGATTGTCCATTTCAAATCCAAGGACATTAAAATATACCCTCACCTTTTATTGTAAGAGTCTCATAGTTTTAGCTCTTACATTTAAGCCTTTGATTTTCTTAAAGTTTTGCATATGGTATAAGATAGGATTCTTATAACAATCACCTCTGATCTCATGTCATTTTTCTTGGATCCATACTCAATGCCCATGAAGAAGCACTGGGAAATCAAAGAATATTTTGCACTTGGCAAATCTGCTGTAAAAGACTTGTTAAAAAGCAAAGATGTCACATAGAGGACTAAGTTGCAGTTGACCTGAGCCATGGTATTTCCAACTGTCTATGTATGTAAAAGTTGGAAATGAATAAGAAAGACTGAAAAATAATTGATGCATTCAAAATATGGTATTAGTGAAGAAAACAAAATATGTAAGGGTGACCAAAAGAATGAACAATCTGTCTTAGAAGAAGTACATGCAGAATGCTGCTTAAAAGTGAGGGTAGTAACGACGTTGCCTCAAGTCTTTGGACACCCTGTCAAGAGAGCCTACTCCCTGGAGAAGGACATGATGCTCGGTAAAGCAGAGAGCAGCAGAGAAAAAGAGGAAGACCCTTGATGAGAAGGACTGACATAGCTACTGAAACAATGAACTCAACATAACAACGACTGAGAAGATGTCCCAGGAGCAGGCTGAACCAACCACCAGCAGTACCACCACCACCTGACCTCAGTGCTTTTCTGCCAAAGTATGTTTATCTAAAGAGCAGAAAGAAAGCCCACCACACACCAAAGCACAAATAATTTAGCTCCCATCCTTCCATAATTAATATTTATAAATGACTTTTGTTTTACATCTAATATAGAGTCCTAACCTTTACGGGATTGCAGGAATCCTCAAACTATGACCCGCAGGCCACATGCGGCCCACCAAGGACATTTATCTGGCCTGCCGGGTGTTTTTGCCCCATTTCTTTTTTTAACTTCAAAATAAGATATGTGGAGTGTGCATATGAATTTGTTCATAGATTTTTTTAAAAAACTATAGTCCAGCCCTCCAATGGGTCTGAGGGTCAGTGAACTGGCCTCCTGTTTAAAAAGTTTGAGGACCCCTAGATTAGAGAATCTCATGAAAAATATGGATCCTTTCCTTAGGAAATATATGTGTATGTATCTCCACCCTCCACCCGACCCCCCACCCCACCAAATCAGGGAATGAATTTTTTTTTCAGGGAATGAATTTTTAAGATGTTCACAAATGCCCTGAAGCACATTCAAGAATCTCAGGCCCGATGAGTAAGTTCCAAATTCCTTTGGGCTCTTTTGGCAATGAATACCCCATACCCCATATCCCTATGGTACCTTTCATTCCTTAATCTAGGCTAATCCTCCTTTCCCCAAATTGGTTTACCACAGTAAAACAGTAAGACTTCCTTGGCTTTATTCTATATGCTATCCTACATTTTAACAGCATGCTTGTGTGCAAAATATCCCTTTTAATGGAAATTCTCATTTTATGGTCTTATGATTTCCTTTGATATTGTTGTTGCTGCTCAGACTATACATAGAACAATATATATATATATATATATATATATATACCAATTCAACAAATTCTACATGTACAATTGTACTCCACCACTCTCATCCTACTTTCTGAGCTGTTCCTCCTCCATCAGCATAAACTCACTGACTTGCTTCTTATCTAACTTTTCAAGTTGCTCTTGTCAGTTTGACCCCATGTAGGCAGTTCTTAAAAGGGAGCACCTACCCAAGGAAGACATTCTTTCACAGTTAAGCTAAATTATTGATTAGTTTTAAAGAGATCCATAGGATAATTTTTGTTTAAGGTTTAAAGGTTATGTTAGAAAAATAGTTTGGGGACTTCATTCAACTTCCATATTTCCAGAAATATGGATTCCATGAGAATTTCACATTCTAGTTTGTATTTCCCCTGTTTCATCAGGATTATTTCATAGGAACTTTGGTAAAAACATTCAGCAATAGAAGCCAGACATCAAATTGCTCCACTGGCCTCATGAGAAAAGAGGCAGCTTGTTCTGGGAGGCAACCAACCATATGATCTATTTCCTTCTATTCCTGACTCTCTTCCTCCATTTCACTATATTGCTTTAAAAATAAACATAAACATTATGCATATGTGTCTAGTTCATAGAAGGCAAAATGTTTACTCAAATTTTTAAAATATTTAGGAAATATTGGGAAATCTAGAAATGTGACTTGAGTAGAGTGATTTAAGTCACTCTGCATATATTTCCTTTAATAATCATTATTGGAAAGTATAAAGTCCTGGAAATTATATAATGCAAGTAAGACTATTTCAAAGTCAATATTCTCTGTTTGAAGGAAGGCACACTGATAGCAAAATATTTTATAAATTCATAAAAATCACACTGGCTCCCAATTCTATCTTGCGGACCTGGTTATACCAGAGGATGTATAGCAGTGCAGTAGGGATCTGGAAACACAGGGAATCTAGGACAGACGAACCCCTCAACACCCGCGGTAGGAGTGGCGACACCAGGAGGGAAGGGGGTGTAGAAAGGGAGAACCAATCTCGGAGAGCTATGTGTAACCTCCTCTCTGGAGATGGGCAATGGGGAGGTGGATGAGGGGAGATGCCGGAGAGTGTAAGATATAATAATTATTTATAAACTATCAAGGGACCAGGGGGGAGGGGGGAGCGGGGAGGGAGGGGGAAAAAAAGGGAACAGAGCTGATTCCAGGAACCCAAGTGGAAAGTGAATTATGAGAATGACGAGTGCAACAAATGTATAAGGGTGCTTTGCTCAATTGATGTATGTACAGAGTGTGATAAGAGCTGTATGAGCCTCAATAAAAATATTTATTAATTAAAAAAATCCTCAGTATTCAGATATTGTGAATATTCAGAATTTCTGAGGTTGATCTAGATTTGAATAAAATATATTTGTGTAACTAAAAAAAAAAAAGAAGTGTGACAAGAATGCTGATGACATTGGCTGCAAAGAGGCGAGTCATTAAAGGCTTATAAGCTATCTATTACTTAAAATTATTCTCCTGTAGGCTCTGCTTTTTGGTGAATCTCATCTGCTTGGAATGGAGAACTTGTGTTAATTTGAATACTGACCCATTTTCTTATTAAATACATTTAAAATGACATGAAAAAAAATAACACTGGCTTCAGTACCCATTTGAAGAAGGACATAACACAAAAACTATATAATTTGATGTCCCTGTGAGATATGCAATTAAAAGAACTGGTAAATTTTCACCTGTGAGTATTTCAATCCCACCACATCAATTATGTTTTCTTATAATGCATCAATTTATTTAGTTTGTTAGAAGTTAAAATTTCTTTTAAAAATACTGCTTCAATCATGACTTTGCATATAATATAATGGTACTCCGAAAGTCATTTTGTTAGTAATATCAGTATAGATACAAAACATCCTATGTTCCTTTATACTCATTTCTGATTTTACAAACATTGTCACAGTTTAGCACTGAACTTTTTCAAAAAAGAGCATTGGGCAAATAAAAACATTCAAACAAGGAAATGCAACAAACATGTTTTTAAATTTTCTTTTGGTTTTTTTTTTCATTTTATGATTATGGTAATTTTTTTCCTTTTTATGATTATGGGATTGGTTCGAGGGCCCCCACTAATATCAAAATAGGCACACGTTTTAGCATCAAAAATATCTTGTGGCATTTGCATATAACATACACACATTCTCCCATAAAGTTTAAGTCATCTTAGACTAATTTTAATAACTAATGTACTGCAAATGGTATCTAAGTAACATGTTATGCTCCGCTTAGGTTTTTGATGGATTGCTCTGATCATTTAATTATTTCCGCTATACCCCTAAATATGTTTGATTTGAGGTTGGTGGAATCCTAGATTGTGGAACCTGCGGCTATAGAGAGCCAACTGCGTACATATCTCAACATAAAAGAACGGTGCTCCCATTATTTAAAGGATTTCCATCTGGACAGTATTTTCTTCAGCACTTAACCAAGTGTAGGCAATTGAAAGAAGAGAAGATCAGTGTGATTGGTTAATTAAGATTTCAAAGAACCTGCTGCTCCCTAGAGGGGTGGCTAATTTCTCATTTATAAGCCCATTTATAACCCAGTGCTGAGAAATGGCCCTAATAAAATTCACAGTTAAATAGGCCTTCAAATGCATAGCAGCCATTAACATTTGGGCTGCCTGCTGCTAGCAAAATATTAATATTTGATGCTACAGCATTTTCATTTTCTAGAACTATTTAGCATAAACCTGTTTCGGAGTCTTAGGAAACAGCTTTCTTTCTGTGTTAAACAGATTAAGCTCAGGTTGTAATGGTTGGCTTTAGGATGAATTCAAAATATATGAACTTATAGCCACCAGGAAATGATTGGATAATTGCTATTTTCCCTCAAATAACTTCAGAAAAATGCTTTTTTAGGATGAAAATAATTTTTTGTAGGGTATTCTCTGCTGACTCCACAGAGATGTTGATGGTGGTGACAGCAAGAACTTAACAGTGTTGCCAGGCAATTATAACTCAATCACATGTCTAAAAAATTACCAGAGCAAGATTAGAACCCAGATTTTGTGATAAAATATTTGTATATGAGCTATGTTCTTCAATCTTCACATACAGTGCTTCAAAGGGTATGTGCATGTGAGTGTTTGAGAGAGAGAATGAATCACCCCAGGCACACTTACTAACATGGATGGACGCTTGACACCGTTCACTAGTCTCTCTGTCCGTAATCATGATCTCTTTGAGGGCAGGGAGTGTGCCTGTGTTCATCACCATAATCTGAAGGAACTTGCAGGAAGCTTGTTAAATAGGTGCACAAATGACTGAGAGAAGAAAACCAGTACCAGAAAAAGATAATGATCAAGGGCATCAGAGGAGGAGGAAATGGCAAGAACCTGCGCTCAACAGGGTGCACCATGTGTGTCACAGACATACCTACTTATCAATTAAAATACCTCCTCTGCCTATGGCAAGAAGAGAGATGCTTCACTTTCTCATCTATAAGCCGAGTTTTTCAGTACTTTTTTCATACAGTCGTGGTAAAATTAGGTGCCTCGGCTGATATTTGGGTTGGCTTATACTCGAGTATATATGGTACATTATTATACTCATGGAGTGAAGCAGAGACAATCAATGTTCTAAAATATGAATCCTGCATTACTTTTTTGTGGTTGTATTAGCAAGACAACTTAAGAGTTGGAAAGTGTTTTCTGGGTATAAAATATATGTACATATATACAGATGATAGATAGATGATAGATAGATATAGATATATATTGTTAGGTTCTGACATTAGAATAATAGAGAAAGGGGGAGTGAGTAATTTAAAGACCAAATATGAGTACATTAGACAGCTAAGGAGATATCCCATCCAGATTAAACCCTTAAAAAGAAAGGCAGAATATTCATGCCCAAGAGACAATACATTCCACCCTTCCTTCCATCAACTAAAAAGAATGGATGAGTTTCTTAGGTTCAAACAATGAAGCCTGAACCATATGCTATTTTCATCTATGCTTAATGCTATTATGAAAAATCAAACATGACCAAAATTTAAGTGGCATAGCTACCAATAAATTGTTTAGTACTGACAATGCCTGAGCAAAGTATTTCAATAGTTAAAAAGAAGCTACAAAAAAAAGAAGCTACATCAATACCTATATAATAATGCCTACATAATGAGTCTTCTTCTAAGTAACAAAAATAACATACCATTTAAATATCTGATTGTTCTCTTGATAGAATAACAAAACTGGTACAATTTAAATATGGGCTATATTCTCTGAAAAATGTAATTGCTGATATCTCCTTTCTGTAAGGCTGTAATCTTCACATCAATAGAACAGGCACATTTGCTTATTCCTTGCTCCATCAAAGAATAAAATGAACAGCCTTGAATCTAAGAAGGCTGTGACATCCATTAAGTAAATAACAGAGATCAATATGAGCCTTCAGGCATGATCAATAAATAAAAATACACGTAAAAGAGATTTCGAACTTTCTCATCAAAATGATAGTGTGGAGGAGGAGGAGACCCTAGATAGTATGATGCTAACAAACACAGACACCATCTTTCTTTTTCATACATCAGGAACTATCTACTTTACACGTGAGAAAATGTAGTTATTTGATTTCAGTCAATTGTTCAATAAGACCAACATCATTAGAAAGTGAATTAAATTTGTGGAATTCTTAATTACGGAATAATTGTAAAGAAAAGCAAGTTTCCCACAGTAACCAAAATGCCCTGGGGAACCTGCTGTAGTGACCAGATAAGGCAGTGTGTAATTAGCATGCCTCTTATGAGTATGTTAATCATCATTGCCCACCACTGACTGCTGCTCGAGAACATTTTGTTCCTTTAACCATTTAAAACATTTCCTTTCCAATCTTGCTCATATTATTAGTTTGCATAGAAAATGAAGTAAGAATTCAGGAAGCAAAACTAAATTTGAGTTCCAGTACTATTCATAATCCTTACTTAATAGAGTTTAAATTAATGAGATTTTTATTGGGCTTGGTTTTTCCTTTTTCTAAACTTTTTTCTGTTAAGTACTTAGGATTCCCAGCTACCTTTAGAATAGCATCGTTTTTGAAGTTGAATTTAGTTTCATGAGGGCTCTTGCCATTAAAAGATGACCTTAAAAGTTTTAAATCTATGGAGACTGGGAAGAAGATGGCAGACCAGGGGAGCCGCACACTCTGAGGGATCATTCGAACATGGCAGGTTTAGTGTCCAGATAGCTGAGTGGAAGGAGTCTGGTGAGTGAAAGATCCCCCTGGGACAGCACCCCACCCCCACCCCACGCATTTGTCCTGAACCGGGGCCTCAGTGGTCCAGGATCCAATTCTTGGGACATCTTGATTCATCAGGTTGAGCGACCCCAGCATGTGCAGCCACCGCTGCCGCAATCAGAGATAGACCCCTTCCACCCTCAGACTGGCCCCCTCGACAGGAGTCGCTTGGCTGCTCTGCTGAGACACACACAGCTGTGGCGGGACCCCCTGCAACAGCTGCCCACTCGTGGGACCCCAGTAGGAGAGAAGTTTTCCTTTCTCACAGTTCCCCTCTCCCCACGTGGCAGCAATCTGCCCTTGGTCTCAGATCTCTTCCTCCATTCACCCAGGGACCCCATAACTGACCTGTAATCTACCGGTGGCTGGCTGGGTGACCTGCACAGGGGACGATCCACCCCCACTGCTCCCTGGGACCTCCACCGGCACCCCCGTTTGCCCACCCACTGCCGTCAGCTCCGCTCCCTGCCTGGGAGGCTGTACTACAGCACACTCTCAGCCACCAGTACTGCACACTTCCCGGGGCGCAAGGCCTCTGCCGGGGCCCATCCCGCTTTTACCCTCTGCCCTGCATTTCTGCCAGAGTCACTTCAGGCTGGTGGGTGCCTCCGTGGAGTCCTGTGCCCGTGGCCCTGAGCACTAAGCCTGCCTTCCCCAGCACGCTCCTCCCAGTGCAGTGGGCTGCTGCCACAGCCCGGACCCAGCACCACTCACATCGCCGGCCGGCAGCCCAAACAATGAGCGTTCCTGCATACGAAGGCTACGGACACGGCTTTGCGTTTCCACCAGAGCAATCCCTGTGCGCTCTGGTGCACTGCGGGGCATCCAGCGCCAGCAGCTCTGAGCGCTTCGTGCCCCAGCACGTTCCTCCCAGTGTGGAGGGCCGGCCCCATTGTCCTTTTTCCCCTCCCCAGAACCGCGCTGTCCGTTCCAGGATCGTCCCATGTCACTGCAGAGCAAGCACCCTTCACAGGGCCCGCGGCTCAAAAGATAAGTGTTCCCACCTGCAAAGGAGCCTAACGATATGGCTTTGTGATCCCTGCCAGAGCCATCCCTGTTCACTCCGGCTGGGCCATGCCTCTCACATAGCCTGGCTCCAGAGCACTAGATAAGTATCACTTCCTGTAGCAGTGGGGCCTCACACACCTCCGCCTTCTATTAGGGCTGCTAAGGGTGCCCTGACATACAAGGTCAAAGCAGCCTAGGGGCACTTACTGAGGCTACAGACCCCACTCCAGTCACTGAAACTTCTCACCACTGTTGGCCACTAAGCCATCAGAGAACTCTGCCTACACGGCAGTCTGACCCATCTCTATAGTAGGTTATAGGCAACCCTCTGAAAGCATCCTTAATAGTAACACAGATAAGGGCCCTCTGGTCTCCCAAAAAGGTGGGGCCTAAGAAAGGATCGAGGAAAAATCAACAGACCACATCACTCCCAACAAAAAAACAAGACAGACAAAACATAATAGCAGAGCTACCGTCTCTCATAGAAGAATCAGTTATACAGATATGACACAGAAGGAAATCTTTAGAAGTCTGCTTGGAGTAATACAGGAGCTGAAGGAAGCAACCCAGAATAAGGATGCAATGATAGAGGAGATGAAGTCCACAACAGAGGAGATGAAGTCCACAGGAGCTAACAGAGGAGGTCCTAGAAGCCACAAACAAGGTCACAGAATTTGCAATTAAGCTTGAGGAGGCAGAGAACCATATCTGTGATCTCGAGGACACTCAAACAGACCTAAGCAAATTTTAAAAGCAGAAGATAACTTGAGATCAATTACAGATGCTATGAAGAGGAATAATGTTCAAATAATTGGTTTACCTGAGCACAACACACCACACAAGTTGACAGCCAAGAGAGCAAAGGAATTTCTGGAAGAAAACTTTCCCATCATAACAAGTGAGAATCAAGTGCTCATACAGGAAGCAGAAAGGACAGTAGCTAGATGAGACCCCAAGAAGAACACTCCAAGACACATAATAGTAAAAATATACAACTTCGAGGAAAAAGAGAAAATTCTAAGAGCAGCAAGAGAAAGGAAGACAGTCACACACAAAGGAATGCAGGTGAAAGTATGCTCAGCCCTATCAACAGATACCATGAAGAGGAGGAGAGAGTGGAGCAAAATCTTCCAAAAGCTGAAAGAAAAATACGCCTCCCCCATAATCCTTTACCCTGCCAAGTTATCCATTAAGATAGATGGTGAGATAAGGGTCTTCCAGGACAAGGAAAGACTCAAAGAATATGGTGCAAGACACCCGACCCTGAAGAAGATACTGGCTGACTTACTGTGGCCAGAGGATCAACTTCCACCAAGAACAAACATGAGACTATCATATAGCCCTTTTCCATTTAGAAGCCAACATGTTGGCACCAATTAACAGGACAGCAGAGTCTCAGAGGGAAAAAAAAGACAAGAGAGAAACTCTCCACTGAAACACAACACACTGAGAAGAAGAGAGATAGGAAAACACCCAAAACACAAGACAGGGTATGACAACTATGTATCCCAGAGATTGTGATAATAACTCTGAATTCCAATGGATTCAATTCATACATTAAAAGAAAAAAGCTGGAGGACTGGCTCAGAAAATATAATCCATCAATCTGTTGCCTGCAAGAGACACATCTTAAGTGAACAGACAAAAACATGCTAAGAGTAAAACACTGGTCAAAAGTATGCCAAGCAAATGGCAACTTAAAAAAGCAGGGGTGGCTATCTTAATCTCCAACAAATGGACCTGAAGGTTCAAACCATAAAAAGAGACAAGGAGGGACACTACATAATGCTCAAAGGTTCAGTAAACCAGGAACCAGTTAGTATATTGAATATTTATGCACCCAATAAAGGGGCATCGAATTTTCGTCAAACTTAAAAAGATGAAAAAGAAATCACAAAATCAACAATCATAGTAGGTGACTTTAACTCCGCTATCAGAGAAAGACAGATCACTGGGAAAGAAGCTCAGCAAAGAGGCCATAGAGCTAAACAATGTAAATAGGCAACAAGGCCTGATAGACATTTATAGAGCTTTCCATCAAATGCAATTGATTCACATTCTTCTCAAGTACACATGGATCATTTTCAAGAACGGACCACATGCTGGTACACAAGTCAAGCCTGAGTAAATTCAAACACATAGATATTATTCAGATGTCTTTCTCAGATCACCATGCCATAAAACTGGAGATTAATCAGAGGACGTCCAGAAAAGTAAGGGCAACCAATTGGAGGAAGAACAACGATCTCCTGAAACATGAATGGGTAGAGGCCCAGATTAGAGGATATTAGGAAGTTTCTAGAAAGTAACAAGATGAGAATACAATGTATCAAAACTTATGGTATACTGGGAAGGCAATTATCAGAGGTAGCTTGATATCATTAAATGCATATATGAAAAAAGAAGAGAGGCTTATGACAGATACGTTAACACAAAATCTCCTGCAACTAGAACAGAGTCAGCAGAATAACTCCTCCAATGGCAAGAGAAAAGAAATAATAAAAATTAGGGCACAGTTAAACCAGTGGGAAGACAAGAGAATGATACGAAAGATAAATGCAGCTAAAAGCTGGTTCTATGAAAGGATCAACTAAATAGATAGTCCGCTGACAAATCTGACCAAGGATAGAAAGGTGCAAACATCAATAACCAGGATAAGGAATGAAATCAAGGAAATTACAACAGACCCCAATGAGATTCAAAGGATTATCACAAAGTACTATGAAGGTCTGTATTCTAATGAATTCCTAAACATGGAAGACATGGATAGATACTTGTAAAAACAGTCCCTTCCTAGATTATCTCAGACAGAGGTCATGAACCTCAGCAAACCCATAGCGAAAGAAGAAATAGAGAGGGTCATCAAGAAGCTACCAACAAAAAAACCCCTGGGCCTGATGGCTTCAAGCAGAATTCTACCAAGCATCCAGGGAAGGGTTGTCACCGATCCTCCCCAAGTATTCCATAACATAGAAAGGATGGAAAACTCCCAAACTCGGTCTACAAAGCCAGCCTAATTTTGATACCCAAGCAGAGCAAAAACTCCACATGTATAGAGAATTACAGACCAATATCTCTAATGAACATAGATGCAAAGATCCCAAACGAAATATTGGCCAATAGAATACAAAATTCTATAAAACATATCATCCACCACGACCAGGTAGGTTTCATCCCAGGGATGCAGGGATGGTTTAACATCCAAAAATCCATCAATATTATATACCACATTGAGAAGAAAAAGGATAAAAACCATATGATAATATCTATAGATGCATAAAAAGCATTTAACAACATCTAACACCCATTCCTCATCAAGACACTCATGAAGAAAGGATTGGAAGTTAAATTCCTCAAGCTGATACAAGCTACCTATGAAAGGACAAGGGTCAACATTATAGTGAATGGAGAAAAGACAAAAAACAATCCCACTGAAAAAGGTTACGAGACAAGGCTGCCTGCTGTTCCCACTTCTATCAAATATCGTCTGGAGATTCTGGCTAAGAACATAAGACAGCGGAAGGACATCAAAGGGATCCAAATGGGAGAGAAGGAGGTGAAACTATCACTATTTGCAGATGACATGATCCTGTACAATGAAAACCCCAAAAGCTCCACAACAGAAGTACTTACAGTGATGAAGGAATATGGAGGAGTGGCAGGATACAAAATCAATAAACAGAAGTTGGTAGGTTTTCTATACACATTAGACAGGTCCATGGAAGAGGAAATCAAGAAGGAAATACCTTCACAGTAGCTAAGCACAAACTGAAATACCTCGGGATATATTAAGCAACAACAACAAAAATACCCTAAAGACCTCTACAAGGAAAACTATAAGGCCCTATTACAGGAAACCAAAAGCGACCTCCACAAATGGAAGAATATCCCCTGCTCGTAGAGTGGAAGGCTTAACATAGTAAAGATAACACTCTTACCTAACGCACTTCAATGCTATTCCGATTCAAATACCAACAACCTTCTTCAAAGAATTGGAAAAGCTGATCACCAATTTCATATGAAGAGGGAAGAAACCCAGAATTAGCAGAGAACAGCTCAAGAAGAGAAATTGGATGACTCGCCGTACCCGATTTTCATGCCTATTACATGGACACAGTGGTATAACCAGCGTGGTACTGGCACAATGACTCAGACTTGAGGAAAAGAGTTGAAAGCCCAGGAATAAAACCATCAGCATATAGACAACTGGTCTTTGACAAGGGTCCCCAAACCATCAAGTGGGAAGCAGATGCCCTTTTTAACAAGTGGTGCTGGAAACAATAGATATTCACATGTAGAAAAATGAAACAAGACATTTACCTCATGCAATGCACAAGAATAAACTCAAGGTAGATCACAGACCTAGAAGTCAAACCCCAAACCTTCAGGACCATTGGGAATTGGGACAAACCTCAGAGCACTGGCCCAGGGAATTCATAGGCTCACTGCAATAGGGAAGGGTGCACACACAGGTGAACTGGACATTGACAAATAGGATTTAATAAGAACAATATACATGTGCACCTCGAACGACTTGACCAAGAGGGTGACAAGACAACCCACAGACTAGGAGAGGATTTTTAGTAATAACACATCGGACTTATTACTAAAATCTACAACACCTTCATCACTTGCAAAGAGAGGAAAACAGCTAACCCCCTAAGAAAGTGGGCAAAAGAAATTAAAAGAAATTTCACTAGCGAGGAGATCCCTATGGCCAACAAGCATATGAGAATCTGTTCCCGGTCATTAGCCTTAAAAGAAATGCAAATTAAAACAACCATTAGAAACCACCTAATACCCCTGAGGCTAGCGGAAATCAGTAAATCAGAGAGCAACAAGTGTTGGAGGGGTTGTGTTGATGTAGGAACCCTCCTCCACTGCTGGTGGTCATATAGATTTGTACAGCCACTGTGGAAAACAATCTGGAGATACTTACAGAAAATGGAAATTGATCTACCTTATGACCCTGTCATCCCTCTACTGGGCACATACCCAGAAGAGGTAACACCAACAACAACAAAGCCCGACCAGTCATCTGTGCTCCAATGTTTACTGCGGCTCAATTCACAATCGCAAAGACTTGGAAACAGCCTAAGTTTCCACAGATAGACGAGTGGACTAGTAAACTCTGGCACATACACACAATGGAGTACTATGCAGCACTGAAAAACACGGATGATAACATGAAATATGTCATTTCGTGGGAAGAGTTGGAAGGAATCATATTAAGTGAGATAAGCCAATCTCAAAAGGACAAGTATAACATGAGTCCCCTGAGCTAAGTACAATCAGCACGGCAGGAATAGAAGAATAGACACTTATCTCGCAATAAATGGGTGAAAGTGTAGGTAGTCGGAGGGTGGGCAGACCATACCAGGTAAGTACATGTGAGTCCAACATACAGAAAGGGAAAAGGGGAGGGAGGAGGGAGAAACAGGGTGGGGAGAAACTGACATGATGACATTGGGGGCCAGGGCACTAATCCACCCATGGGGAGAGTATTGGTTGTGTCCCCACAGAACTGGAATGTGCATACAGACCACACAATGATGCGCCAAACCAGGAGAGCAACATAATGCGCGGAGCAATCCATAAAGAGACTGGACTATATGCCTGGCCCCAACCAGAATCAGCCTGATCACCACCATGGAAGGGAGTAGCACAGAAAATGAAAATAGACCATCTGGTGAGGGAAAGGAACCGACCTACCATACCCAGAAGGAAGCTGAAGCAAATGAAGGGGGAAGAAGGGAGTGGAGTACACCAGAGCCCACCAAGCTCAGAGGATAATAGGCCTGCACGGAGCGGTCAATGCACAGAGAGGACCATAAGGCCAGCCCCACTGTAAGATGCAACATCCTGCACTGACCCATGGCCCTACATGGGACCGCACTGGAGACAAAGCATGTCTGTGTCCAGCTGACCCCACCACACTGAGGAAAAACACTAAAGGCATGCAATAGAGCGGTGGGGGGAGCAGAGCAAGGAAGTCCCAAGGGAGTATCAAAAATAAACTTTGGGACCAGGGCGTGGCACCCCATCAGACTCATCCGGAAAACACTCTTAAAGGTCAACAAACAGACCTTGAACTATGAACAGGCTTTTCTTTCTTTCTTTTTTCCTTTTAGAGTTTGTTTTCCTTTTGTGTTTGTTAGTTTGTTGTTGTTGCTGCTGTCATTGCCTTGTTTTTATGTGCCACTTTGTTTGGTGCTGTGGAGTCCATCACAATTTTACGTGCATATTATTATCTCGGCAGGTCTATCTTGATATGATAGGCTGAATGAACAATGTGGAGAAGAAAACAACAGGAACGATGGTTCCAGGGAGACATGGGAGAGTGGGAGGTGGGAGAAGGAAAGAGGTGTTAACCAACCCAGGGACAAGGGAACAACGAGTGATTCAAAACCAGTGGCAAAGAGAGGGTGGGAGGACTGGTAGGGAGTGATCAAGGGCAATGTAATCGAGAGGAATTACTGAAACCCAAATGAAGGCTGAGCATGGTAGTGGGACAAGAGAAAAGTAAAAGGAAATATAAGAAAGAAGTAGGAGGCAAAGGGCATACATATAGGCCTAAATACAGCATGTACATATATAAATATATTCATGATTATGGGAGAAATAGATCTATGTGCATATATTTATAGGTTTAGTAATAGGGTAGCAGATAGACATTGGGCCTCCACTCACGTACTTCCTCAACTAAACAGGCATTCTATGATACCCACCTTCTCAACACAATCGCCGAAGACAAACGTGTGCATAAACAAATGTGGTAAAGTAAGTTGATGGTGCCTGGCTGTCAAAAGATATAGCATCTGGGGTCTTAAAGGCTTGAAGGTAAACAAGCAGCCATCTAGCTCGGAAGCAACAAAGCCCACAAAGAAGCACACCAGACTGTGTGATCACAAGGGGTCGAAGGGACCAGGTATCAAGCACCAAAGAACAAAATATCATATCGTGATGAATGAGGGGGAGTGCAGGATGTAGACCCAATGCCCACCTGTAAACAACTGGACATCCCTTGCAGAGGGGTAGTAGGGAGGAGATGAGTCACTCAGGGTTCAGTGTAGCATCAACAAAACACACACCATTCCTCTAGTTCTTAAACGCCCCCCCCCCCAATCAATATCCCAATTCTACCTTACAACCCTGGTTAGACCAGAGGATTTACAGTGGTGAAGATGGGAACTGGAAACACAGGGAATCCAGGACAGATGAACCCCTCAAGACCAGTGGTGACAGTGGTGATACCGGGAGAGAAGAGGAAAAGGTGGGTAGAAAGGAGGACCTGACTACAAGGATCTACATATATCCTCCTCCCTGAGGGAAGGACAACAGCAAAGTGGGTGAAAGGGAAACATCGGGCAGTGTAAGATATGACAAAATAATAATTTATAAATTATCAAGAGTTCCTGAGGAAAGGGGGAGGAGGGAGCAGGGAGGAGGGAGGAAGAAAAATGAGGAGTTGATTCCAGGAGGGGGGAAATACATAATAGAATTTCAAATGTAATGGATTTTTTTGGATGCATGAAGACTGGCCAACCCCTGAAATTATTGCCCTGAGATATTATTCAAGCCTTAAACAAACAAAAAAGTCCCCAGAAGTCATCATAAAACCAAATAATGCCCACTGATGCCATTCAGTCAATTCTGACTCATAGTGACTGTAGAACAGAGTAGATTGCCCCTTTGGGTTTTCTGAGGCTGTAAATCTTTATGGGAGATGAAAGCCTCAACTTCTTCCTGTGGAGCAACTTGTAGTTTGAACTGTTGACCTGGCAGTTAGCAACCCAAATGGTAGCTTTCTATGCCATCAGCCTGCTCTTAATCACATGGTGGTTTGGTTTCACTAGTTTGAGTATTGGAATCTCTTAAAGCACTGTCTACATGGGATCAAATGGTTAACAGCAACTTGAAAGATGAGATAGGAAACCTAGGAAGCAGTGAGTTTATGTTAATGGAAGAAGACAGCTTGGAAAATTATTGTGAGAATGGCATAACTCAAAGCTAATGTCACTGAATTGTACATGTAGAAATTGTTGATTCCGTTTATGTTCTGCTATGTATGTTCTCAATGACAATCTCAAAAATACAGTATCTAAAATAAGGGGCCATCTAACTGAGAAACAACAAAGCCCACATGGAAGAAGCACACCAGCCTATGAGATCATAAGGCGTCAAAGGGATCACATATCAAAAAATCATAGCATTGTGAATGAGGGGGAGTGTGGAGTGGGGACCCAAGGCCCATCTGTGGGAAATTGGACATCCCCTTGAAGAAGGGCTGAGGGAAGGCGACGAGCTAGTCAGGGTGCAGTGTAGCAACAATGAAATATATAATTTCCCTCTAGTTCTTGAATGCTTTCTCCTCCACACCCCCCATTACCATGATCTCAATTCTACCTTACATATCCGGATGGACCAGAGGATGTTCACAGGCACAGATAGGAACTGGAAATACAGGGAATCCAGAACAGATGAACCCCTCAGGACCAGTAGAAAGAGTGGCGACATCGGGAGGGTGGAGGGAAGGTGAGGGAGAAAGGGGGAACAGATTACAAGGTCTACATATAACCTCCTCCCCGGGGGACGGAAAGCGAGAAGTGGGTGAGGGAGACGTCAGATGGTGTGAGATAAGACAAAATAATAATAATTTATAAATTATTAAGGGCTGGGGGGAGGGGGGAGGGAGGGGAAAAATGAGGAGCTGATGCCAAGGGCTTAAGTAGACAGCAGGTATTGTGAGAATAATGATGGCAACATATGTACGAATGTGCTGGACACAATTGATGTATGGATTGTTATAAGAGTTGTATGAGCCCCTAATAAAATGATTTAAAAAATACAGTATCTAGAGGCTTAACAAAAACCAGGAAACCTTTCGGATGTTACATAAAAAAGACCAAGTATTAATAATGGCTAACGTTTGTAGGATTCTTTGAGGTTTATGAGAATCTTCTACATCACTGCTTTTAGTCTTCTTAACCCGATGGAGAATTGCTATATTTCTCTTTTTATAAAGAACTGAACGTCTTCTTACTCCATAGTCCAGTCTCTGTCCATTATACCACAAGACGACAATGCTCATGGCTCCCCTAGATCTCAGTCTGTTTTAACAGAGTAATTTGAGAATATTCCATTGAAAATTGTTCTAGTCTCATTTGATTAGAAGAGCAGAGAAATAAGCCTTACTCAAAGTACAAAAATCAAAATGTCTTAAACTGTGAGTTCGCCTTTAAAATTTACACACTGTTTCTAAAGAAAGATTTAGGATAGCTCAGTAACTTAAATGATTGACGCTAATATTGAAGAAAAAAACCCCAAGTATTTATTTCTGTTCGCATTGAAAATAAGGTCACGATGTTGAAGCCAGGTATAATAATTCATGTGGCTCACAGAATCTAAATAATATGATTCTTAATTAACTGAGAAACATTTGTATTCAAAATTGCATTGTCCATTAAGATTCTGCACTATATGAGGTGCTCTTGTCTAAAGAACTCTGGTTTTGAACATGGCTTAGAAAAACTATACAATCTTGACATAGTCTAGGAACAAGCATCACATGCAAATGCCACTAATTCTTAAGTAACAGATCTTTATCCATTGGTCACTAAAATACAATGCTCCATGGCCATTCAATCTGTCCAAAGTAGAAGCAAGATAAATCCCCATTTATCTGAAAATCTTCTTTAAAGACCTATTAAGTCATGATGATAATTAAATTCTATGTTTTATAAAATATTTCAGGCTGAGGCTTTCTTCAAGCATACAATGAAGCTTCAGAAGGTTCATGGAAAAATTCCATTATCTTTGAATTCCAATTTTCATGAACGTTTTGAAGGTCCCCTTCATCTAACACAGCTAATCACTTAACAGTTCTACCTCACCCCGGGACTGACTGTCAACAACTGATCTGACTTAACAGTTCTACTTCCCCCCAGGACTGACTGTCAACTACTGATCTGACTTAACAATTCTACTTCACCCCAGAACTGACTGTCAACAACTGATCTGACTTAACAGTTCTACTTCACCCCAGGACTGACTGTCAACAACTGATCTGACTTAACAGTTCTACTTCCCCCCAGGACTGACTGTCAACAACTGATCTGACTTAACAATTCTACTTCACCCCAGAACTGACTGTCAACAACTGATCTGACTTAACAGTTCTACTTCAACCCAGGACTGACTGTCAACAACTGATCTGACTTAACAGTTCTACTTCCCCCCGGGACTGACTGTCAACAACCGATCTGACTTAACAGTTCTACTTCACCCCAGGACTGACTGTCAACAACTGATCTGACTTAACAGTTCTACTTCCCCCCAGGACTGACTGTCAACAACTGATCTGACTTAACAGTTCTACTTCACCCCAGAACTGACTGTCAACAACTGATCAGCTGATTAATGAAAAATGTTTTAATTATTGTTCAAAAAAAGCATCAGAAGATAACAGCTCTGCAACCTCTGTTAGCAAACTTATCTTCTGCCAGACCTTTCCAGGATTTACGTTTTATTTGTAATAATGACTTCCAAGATCCTTGATTTATTTAAAGCAGTTCTCCTTTCACCAAAAGTCATTTATAAATCACATCTCTAAATAATGGAAAACAAAACAAATAAATAAAATTCATGAAACTGCACTTGGATTTCATTATTTATGTGGCATGGAACATTCTTAAGATCTGTAACTTTTTTTTTCATTATAAATTTTATTGGCTCAAAGCATCACCGATAGATCTAAGGAATCACCTGGCTAGTAGCTGGACATTTCTTAGATTTCATTCATCAGCCTGTTGAACTGTTCTTTTATTCAGAAATACAGATACCACCCCAAATTTTGCAGATATCCTTGTTTTTAACTGTAGCTTGCTGAATATTAAAGCAGTTGATTGGTACAAGTTCAAAATCATTTCTTTCAAGAATGAACTTATCTTTCTGGGCTTGAGACGTGGATAAGCAACACCTGTATTTATGCAACCCCTAACATATACTTTTTCATCCAAGCAAGTCCAGATTTCAACAAGAGATCCATTCTCCTGAATAATGACATTGATGTGGAAATGAACATCCACAGACCTCATCTTGTATTGGAGGCCAGTGGATCATGTTCTGTACATGACTAGAGTGTTAGGACTATACCCAGTTCCTTGTTATTGCTCCAGCCTTTGTCAACACAAAGCCTCTTCTTTTTCTTTTCAAGGATACTGAGTTCTATATTGATGTGATTGAAGTCCCTCCGCAAGTCAGTTCTGGGGTCCTTCACAGTTAACTGTGTGCCCCGTAGGGCGATGTCACTGTCTAGAACATCACCAGTTTGGCTGCCGAAAATGGCCTTTATTATCGAAGAAAAGGTGGAAACATCCATTTATAGAATCAGTAACATTTTTGCAACAGTAAAATAAATGCAAAAACAATCTCCTCTAGCAGAAGGTGGAAGCAGCTGGGCTTTCATGCTTAGTTGGTTATTTACTTCAAGAATAGTACAGAGAATCCATCACTGGATTCTGGAATTGTCTCTCCACTTGTTCTTAACCTCAAGTACATTTGATTCTCTGGTTGAAACACCATAGTTATTTTTAAAAAAAATTTTTTTAACAATGGTGGGCATCTGAGGACTTCCAAGATAAAGAATCCGATGAGATGGTACACACAGTAGTTGAGATGGTATACACCAGCAGTTCTCAACCTGTGGGTCGTGACCCCTTTGGGGGTTCAAATGACTCTTTTACAGGGGTCGCTCAATTTATAATAGCAAAATGATGGTTATGAAGTAGCAACGAAAACAATTTTATGGTTGGGGGTGATCACCACAACACGAGGAACTGTATTAAAGGGTCCCGGTATTAGGAAGGTTGGGAACCACTGGTGTACACAGTAGTTGCTATGATTCAAAAGAAAGGGTCAAAATCCAACTCTTAGTTCTTCCTTTAGTTATGCTTGTTAATAAAAACTAGGAATTTTGAAAAACCCCAGACGGTTTATGATTCTCTCTTATTTCTTGACCAACAGCTGGCAATCGAAGGCTAGTGTGGAGGCGCTGCTCCCCTAAGCCTGCAAGTAGCAAGCGCCTTCCATTTTCTGCTTTATCATCTCCTCTGCGTAGACTTGAGACAAACTTCATATGTCTGTGAAAAACTATGTGACAAAAATTAATAATAATAATAAAAATATAAAAGGGATAAAAGGGGCAGAGGGTTCAAGCACATTCTCTCTAAAGAAAGACCCTAAATGTTACCCTCAGCATCCTCAGAACACAAGTTAGTCACACTTAGGAAGGAAGTCATGTGGTATTTATTCTGAGCAGTCCTATGTCTAACTGAATATCTTATTATAATGCGGGAAATTAAGAACAGATATTGGGGACAAGCTGTCTCTACCACATGCTCAGTGACACCTTGTCATTTACAGTAACCACTTTATGCCACTGATTGCTCATCTGTAAAATAAAAACAATGATAGGGTCTCCCATCATAAGTTTACTGTGAACAGAAACTGATAGTAACCAATATGAAAGATTTAGCATAAAGTGTCTGATACATAATAAATATCCAACAAATATAAGAATATTTTCTTCAGGTCCTTCTTTCTCTTACTCATTTCCTTCCAATTGTTCAAAAAATGTATAAACAGTTTTAGTTCTTTAAAAACTGTAAAACCTATTTTGTTTCCTTATGCTTCTCTATTCTTTTCCAGTCCCAAATTATCTGCACAGTGTAAACAGATCGATTTCAAATCAAATCACTGCTTCCTGCAAGGTCCCTTTGTCACATCATTGTCAACACACACACACGCCCCCCCATGCACTTTCCCTTTCTCTCAAGAAGACGTTAGACACCCCGCTGCAAAAAGTTCACGTCCAATCTCCGTTCAAAGCTGTGGCAATCTCTACAACAGCAGCATAGGCTGTCCAAGGCTGCCTATCTTCACATTTTTCTCCCATGGACCAGCGAGTGGGTTCAAACTGACCATCTCTTGGTTAGCAGACAAGCATGTAACCACTGCACACCAGGGTCTCTCTCTCGCTTTCTCTTTTCTTTTCCAGGTAATGTACTAAAGTATATAAACTCTCTCTTTTAATCTTTATAATAATCCTATAATGTTACAATCATCATTATCTCCATATTAGAGATTACAACGAAAACTTACAAAGATTATACCCAAAGTTGCATAGTGATTACATGGCAAGGTTGTGATTTGAACAGAACCCCATTGAAAGCTAAATTTACGTGTATAACTGCTGTGTGACATTTGTTTTCTTGCTCAAACATGCCAACTGCATTCCCTCTACATATACCTGAGCATCTTTAGAATTTTTCGTCTAGTAAAATCCTGCAGAATTTCATTAAGGTCCAGTTCATTTCTGAACTCTCTCTCCTATGGGGTCCTCATCAATTAACAGCAATAGTGATAGAAAATAGCAAAATGGTGCTACACAAGGCAAAATTTTAAGCACTTTAGAAATCCTAAGCCATTGTCTGCATAAAAATTCCTGAATTGGACCATATTGATCACCATTTTATATTAAGGAAACTGAGCTTTGAGAGATTATGGAACGAGCCATGACAATTATATTGCCACTCATTTATCTTCCAAAACTAATCTGTTAACTAAATAGATCTTTTCTATATTCTGTAGTTTGACATTAAATCACATATATCCTTTTATAATATAACTCTTACACATATTAAAGTAGCAGGCACATTTTATTATAGGGACATTTCATAAACTATAGATAAGGCTAATGAAACCATTATGAGAACAGAAGATGCTGTGAAAATTCTCCACATAAATGATTTATACTCTTACAACTTGTGGCAGACAGCAGGTGAAAGATACACTTTCTACCAGACACCTAAACAATAAATCCAAAGCCATGGTTTGTCTACTCCACATGATCAATAACGCCTTGAGAAAAAAGTTTCACACAAAACGGAGAGTCAATAAAGTCTTACTTAATTAAATGAAATATTCAAAGCCTCCCAGTAACACAAATGCACACATCTTTGCAATTGTTTTAACAGGTACTCAAAGAAAATTTTATAATCACTGTTTTTAAAATGGAGACTACAAAACACAAAGCGAATGAGTGATGCTGTTTGAATTACTCTGTACATCTGACATCAGAAGCTTTGGATCTTTGCCTAGAATTTGGTAAGTTACTGGATCATACATTCTTGGAAAATGCCATCAAACATCATCAATTTTGATAGATGTATAAAAAATGAAAGGAGAGCAGGTGAATACTTGTGGTAGTTACATAATCATTTGACAACTTGAGAGGATTAAGAGTGAAAGGGTGGAGTCTAGCCTGTCAATCAGGTCAGAGTCAGTGATTCTCCTGAGGATTCTGGGAACCCCCGTATTGCTCCTTGGAGACGGGAGACACACACTCTCTCTGCTCACTCCCAGGGAGACGTAGCAAGCTGACAAGACACCTGGAACTATGCTAGTGCCCTGTGCTGGAAGAGAAACGTGGAGACCCTGCCAGCACTGAGATGCCTACAATGTCACTGGATCCACAAGATTTTCCACCTACTGGCCTGTGATCTTTCTGCATTTGGTGTCATTGCATGGGTTTTGTGAGACTGAAGAGGATTTTATATATTGGTATCAGACATATGGGCTAATATTGGACTTATGGACTTGATCTGGACTGGGCTGTATCTCAATGTGTAATTGTATATATATATATAGCTTTTTGTTATACACACGTGAGTGTCTATGAATTTGTTTCTTTAGTCAAACCAGACGATCACAATACTGATGACCACCTGAAACCCTCCTTTATCCACATAGCACCCAGTCTCTTCTACAAATTAAAAGGAGAGTGTTTCAAGACTCTAACTCAGATGAGAGAACCAATTATAAGTGACCATGATTGAGGGAAAAAACAAAAGTGATATCTCTCCTAGCCAGAAACTCAAAACCAAACTCACTGCCAGTGGGTTATTTCCAACATATCTCAACTAAAGTAAGTACTGTTATATAGACAAGCCGACAATAAGAGTGATCTAAGAGTAGATGAATGGATAGACACTCAGGTTGCACAGGTATGGGAGGGAATGTGGGAAGATACTCACAAGGATGTATAAGCCTGATAGAGGACATCTGTTGTAGGTATGTACCTTTGCTGCCACTATATCCAGGGATGTGGTGGAGCATATGGGCGGAAAGTTATGAAAATTTCTTAGTTATAAAGAAACACCGTGGGGGAATGAGTTGCTGAATCTGGGGCTTAAAACCACACTCTCAGGGAGACCAGGATCAACTGGAATAACATAGCTCACAAAGACAATGTTTTACACCCCACTTTGGTACGCAGAAACTGAGTGCTTAAAAGGGCATGAGCAACCATTTAAAGTGTAACTACTGTTCCCTCTCTATGGAAAAGGAACAAGAGTAATGAAAATAGAATACAGATGGAAACAATTGAATAGACTAATGGCCCACAGGAGCAGTCAGCTTCCAAGACTCAGACCAGAAAAAAGAAATGGTGCCAGATACCAACTGCTGTGAAAAGGAGTCACACTAGAAGGTCCAGGATAGAGTAGAAGAAAAATGTGAAAGAAAACTCAAAATCATAACAAAATGATCAGGCTTACTAGTTGAATAGGGATCAAGGGAATTATAACCCTAAGTCAACCTTCAGATCTGGAAATTGACAGCCCCCCAAGCTCAATTTTCAGCTAAACAATAGGCCTATAAGGGGAACAGTATAACTAGCAAGGTATGTTTACTTTAGAATAATCAATCATTTGAGATCAAAAGAGCAGCATTTATCCAAGGACAAACTTAGGAAAGAAGAATGGAAAGGAAATGGTATAAATGATATTACATTATAATGGGACAAAATATGTATGAAATGTTGAATGTAAAACTGATAATAAACTCTGTAAACCTTCACCCATTTAATGTCCTCTGTGCCATTTTTTCAGCTTCCTAAATCATCCCTTTCCCCTTTTTATTTTCAACTGTAGTACCTTCTCTAATTTATTACAGACTGTATCCAAGTTTCTAAAGCATACTATAGAGAAATAAGCCTTAAGTAGAGTTTCCTTGGCTTATGACTCTTGTTTAAGCTATAGTGCAGTACAGTTTTTCCAGTATTAGAAATTTAGATAAACTAGGAAAATCCCAAGTTTAGATAATAAATTCCTTTTAAGTGTATGATGATAAGTTTAATATTAACATACACAAAGTTATTCATGGGAGATCAATGAATGAGAGGAAGGAAAAAATAACTAGTCTAAAATAAAAAGGGAAGTGAAAGCAATTAGCTGGAAACCAAGAAAGCAGCAAATTCTGCAAAGAGGTTGGTGATAATTAAAACCTAAGGAAGCTAAGCCCTAAAGCAAGGTAGTACAACAACACACAGCTGAACACATAGACGAAAGTGGAGGGAAAGTAAGGATATACCGGACAAAGCCATGTTTCACTCAAGAGTGGAATAAATCTACTGGTTGAAATATTAACTGATTCTAACCTCAGTGTTTTTATGTCCCATTTGTCCCACTGTGAACACAGGTGCTCCATGCTATCTATCAAACTCATCCTTGTCTACTTCCTTTACGTTAGAATTCTTCAACTTGTTATGAAAGTTGTTGGGTATTCTAGGAGAAACTGGCTACAATTATCAAGATTTTAATAACATGACCCTACAAAATAACTTGTGGGGACGAGTAAAAGTTGTTTTGTGTAAACTAGAAAGCATGTTTTCAAGGTGACTCCCTCCCATCTATTTCATGTGTACCACTTTTAAAACATTTCAACCCATCTCTTAGGACCTATGGAGCTATACATATACAAGTAATTGAGTAAGCACTGACTCGGGACATCTTATCTATAATGGGGGAGGGGAAACGCTGTATGTTCTGCTCATCTGCATGATTATTGGCATATTTAACCCATGCTGCAATAGCTGCCATTGGGTAGGTCTACCTCATTGCAGTTTCCTTGGGGCTTTTCTAATGCTCTCTCTTACCTAACATGAAAATATCTTTATTAAACAGTTTGTCTTTCCCGATGATGTGTCCCAAACAAGCTAAAGTCTCCCATATATATCCCATATATAATCTCTGAGGTTGATAGTTTTAACACAGTAAAGAATCCCAAGGACTTGAGTTGACTGAAATTCAGGCACAGACTCACGGGCAGAAGAAAAGACATGTTAGAAGAAAACTGAACCATGACAGTGAGTGACATGAGGAAAAGAGCATGGGAGAATCTGTAGATCCCTGTTTATGACAGATTTCACAACCCTTTCTATTAGGAATGGAGTACAAGGAAATCTAAGTTCCAGAACTGCAGCCTCAGTAAGGAGCTTGCTCATAATTGGAGAATTTGAGACAGAGAGACCCAAATTGCTGCTACTGAAGGTTCTTATTATTTGAAAGTGCTTCCATTTCACAAAACTACCTGCCTTTGAGTTGCTACTGACTCACAGAGACTGTACGTGTTTATGGCAGTATAAAGCATCATCTTTCTTCCGCAGAGCCACTGAAGGTTTCTGAACTACTGACCTTTCAGATTGCAGCCCAATGCAAAACCACTATGCCACCAGGGTTCTCTTCAAGTTCTTCCACAGGACTGAGAAAGTACCAGACTAAGGCAACACTACACCCACTTTCAGAAGAAAGGGTCTTTTCCTATGGAAGTGCTTCCCATAGTAGAGTGTACAGAAGATCTAGGTAAAGAATTCCAGAATGTCTTTCTCAATAACTGTACAGTGATGATAACAATAGCATTAGCTTACAGGGCCCTTGTGAGGGTTAAATAAGGTCAACACAAATCAAGCACCTGTTGGGATGGCTGAGTCAACCCAAACAGCCAATAAATAAATGTGAACAGCTGCTGCACAGAAAAAGCCTACAACAACAAAAAGAGCAGTAGCTCGAGGGTTAGGAAACCTGGGCTTTACATCTCTCAGCACCAACGTGCTTCTGGGACCCAACTCTCTGAGCCTCAGTTTCCTCATCTGGAAAATGGAGATGAAGTTAATTGCCTGATTAACTGTGAAGAGTGTGGACCAAAAAAGATTATATGTGTGAAAGTACAAAAAAATGGTATGGATTAGTGAGTTTTGTAACATGGAGCACTGTAATTTTTATTTTGTAATAATCTATTTGTCTAATGATAGCAAATAGTTAATATAGGTATACATGCATATGTACACAATATTTTAAGGTTGAAAGTTCTCTTTAAAAATAGATTTTTTGTTTTTTTTAAACATTTTATTAGGGGCTCATACAACTCTTATCACAATCCATGCATGTACATACATCAATTGTATAAAGCACATCTGTACATTCTTTGCCCTAATCATCTTTTTTTTCTTTTCTTTTTTTACATTTTATTAGGGGCTCATACAACTCTTATCACAATCCACACATATACATACATCAATTGTATAAAGCACATCCGTACATTCTTTGCCCTAATCACTCTCAAAGCATTTGCTCTCCACTTAAGCCCTCTGCATCAGGTCCTCTTTTTTTCCCCCTCCCTCCCCGCTTCCCCATCCCTCATGAGCCCTTGATAATCCACAGATTGTTATTTTGTCATATCTTGCCCTATCCAGAGTCTCCCTTCACCCCCTTCTCTGCCGTCCATCTCCCAGGGAGGAGGTCACATGTGGATCCTTGTAATCAGTTCCCCCTTTCCAAACCACTCACCCTCCACCCTACCAGCCTCGCCCCTCACACCCCTGGTCCTGAGGTATCGTCCACCCTGGATTCCCTGTGCCTCCAGCTCCCATATGCACCAGTGTACAACCTCTGCCCTATCCAGTCCTGCAAGGTAGAATTCGGATCATGGTAGTTGGGGGGAGGAAGCATCCAGGATCTGGGGGAAAGCTGTGTTCTTCATCGGTACTACATCGCACCCTGACTGACCCGTCTCCTCTCCTAAACCTCTCAATGAGGGGATCTCCAGTGGCCGACACTTGGGCCTCAGGTCTCCACTCTGCAATTCCCCCTTCATTAACTATGGTATATATATATATATATGTATATATATATATACATATATATATATAAATTCTTTTTTGTTGCATGATGTCTTCTTATACCTGGTCCCTTTGGCACCTCGTGATCACACCGGCTGGTGTGCTTCTTCCATGTGGGCTTTATTGCTTCTGAGCTAGATGGCCGCTTGCTCACCTTCAAACCTTTAAGACCCCAGACACTATCTCTTTTGATAGCCGGGCACCATCAGCTTTCTTCACCACATTTGCTTATGTACCCCTTTGTCTTCGGCGATCGTATCATGGAGGTGTGTAGCCAATGATATGATTTTTTGTTCTTTGATGCCTGATAACTGATCCCTTTGGGACCACGCGATCACGCAGGTTGGTGTGTTCTTCCATGTGGGCTTTGTTGCTTCTGAGCTAGATGGCCGCTTGTTTATCTTCAAGCCTTTAAGACCCCAGTCATTTTATCTTTTGATAGCCGGGCACCATCAGCTTTCTTCACCACATTTACTTGTTCACCTGCTTTGGCTTCAGCAGTTTTGTCGGAGAGTGAGTATCATAGAGTGCAAATTTAATAAAAGAAAGTATTCATGCATTGAGGGAGTGCTTGAGTAGAGGCCCAAGGTCCTTCCGCCACCTTAATACTAAACCTATAAATATAGACACATAGATCTAAAAATTAGATTTTTAAAATAAACATCCTGCACACCAAGTTATTTAAGTTGGGTGGGTGGGGATGGAAGATTAAGACTTAAAAAAAAAACTACACATAAAGGTATTCTTATTCCTCCCACACAAAAAATTATTCTCTATCCTTCAGCATTCCCATAATCCCTTTATAAAATCATTCAATATACCCTGCCTATAGTTAAAAATTCTCCTTTTCACCAAATTATAAGGTTCCAGGAGGCTGTTGCTGCCTTGTTTATGCCCACAATGTTTAACATAGTGCAAGACACTGTGATAATGCAAAATGTTTGTGGAATTCAGGACAAAGACAGTCATTCACAATCTCTTCTCTGGGCATACAATGCTCATTATTGTCTCAAAAACTCACTTGATAATGATTTTGTTCAAAATTGTGTCAAATATCTTGACATACTTTTAGAATATTTAATTTTTTATGTTGCTGCTTAAACATATGTAAAATGTGTTGGGGGTTACTATGCGACCCCCTTGAATACAAAGTCAATTTCTTGTATATTATTTCTAATTCTAAATTACTTAATATCAGAATCCACACATATAGGAGTTCAATAACCCTAGTTGCTAGGGTTAATCATAATATACATGGCAGGCCTAACTAACATATCTAGTATTTCCTATGGGCAAAAAAGTAGGAATAAAAGTTTTATCTTGGTACTTACTGACTTTATTTTTAGGTTTCTAACAACAACAAACCCCAAACAGATAAAAAAAATTGTTCAATATCACAGGATAAATTAGTGAAATGATTGATAACAATCTTTGTATTTCAAGGCAAAATGATATTCCAGGAGTGAAAACCATATTAAAATATATTACGTATATTAAATATGTTTAATTTAAAAATATGCATCTCTAAGCAGCCAGGGGAAACCTGTGCCTATGGTTCTTAAAATCCGATGGCTACTGCTCATTACCACAAGGCAAGACTTAACAGGAGCTAGAGAGCAAGTCTCCCAGGAAGGACACTAGACAGGATGAACAGTTCCTAAAAACCATGGTAATTTTAGAGATTGTTTGTTTTCAACTGGTGGTAAGTTTGGAATAACAGCATTATTTTCCTGTGAGCCTTACAACTAAGCTCTGGCTTAAGTTAAATATGTACCTGGCTAAGGGTCAGTTTGTCAGTCCCTGTCCCACACCCTCACCCTCATCATTCATTCAAAAATTCTTGTACAATTTAGTAGAACAAAACAAGTACTGTGTGTGGAACTGAGGGTGGTAGCATCAGATGAACAAACAAATTAAAAGAAATTATTTGCCCATGTTTTATGGAACTACTACTAAACATTGACCACACCTGCACACTGCCCTGCGATGAAATGAACTGCAGAGGCCGACTATCAATGCAGCTGACCACAGAAACCCTTTGGCTGGAAGAGTAGTAACTATAGTTCTTATCACATGGAATTTTATAATAGTAATGATGATAGTACTATAATTCACAAAGTCATTATATATTCCAGGTTCTTCTATTCCTGTACGGAGGGACAGTCTCAGAAGCTCACAGGGTTAGTTCTACCTTCCCCTATAGGTTCACTATGAATCAGTATCGACTTGACGACAGTGAGTTTAGTTTTGGCTTATTACATATTCCAAAGCTTATTACATGTTTTGTACACATTAACTTATTTGATTCTCACATTATCCTCATTTCAAAGATGAAGCAATCATACCACTGAGATGTGAAATGACTTGCCCAAGATCACTGAGGCGTTGAGCCAGAATTGGAAGTAAAGCAGTCCAACTCCAAAGTTTATGCTCTTATTATGTGTTAGCCTGTATGGTCCTATAGCAGACAACACAATGTATGCTGTAGCTGTTCATTCAATTTAGTGGTATATCTTACTTATGTACTTGTGAAAATTGAAATTCTGTTACACCAAGACCATCACATATTAATTTTAAGGCTTAACACTCATTATATAGTTCATGGCTCAGCACACATAAAATGACATTCTGCCAAAACACCCTACATGACCGTAAATCAGAGGTCAACAAAACTTTTCTGTCAAGACTGAAAAAGAGTAGCTTGTGGGCTATCCAGCTTCTGCTGCAATGACTCATCTCTGTGTTGGTACCCAAAGGAAGTAGCTATAGACAATACAAACATCACAAATTTTTATTACAAAACAAATAGCAGGTTAAATTTTCCCATTGGGTTATAGTTTTCTAACCATGGTTTAATATAAAAATAACATATCTATATATATATAAACACAGAGCATTGCTGTAGTGAAAATGAACTAGTTGCATGATTAGAAGCACATTGCTGTAAATGATGTATTCCGTTTAAAGCAGAGGTTCTAAATCTAAACCAATGCGAATGTTGCCTACCTTGAACATTGTCTGGAGACGTTTGGTTGTCACAATTCAGAAGTGCTGCTGACATCCTTGGGTGCCAATTTTCATTGTAGAATTGCTGCTAAATTTTCTACCATGCACTGACAGTCAACTACAAACGTCAACAGTACCAATGTTCAAACCGTAGTTTAAAGAATGACACTGAGGGACCAACCCAAATCCCAACTATGTGGCCAGCCCTCCCGCTCCCCAGAAGAATTCACTTCAAAGGACAGCACTGAAGCTACAGCTAAGGGAGAGGGACATGTCTGTTCAAAGCACACAGCAGCAAATAAAGGCAGAGGGAGAGAGAGTGGAGCACATCCTGGCCCACCAATCCCTAAAGACAATTTCCTGCTCAGAGCAGTCAATGCACAGAAAGGACCATAGGGCCAGCTCTGCTAAGACACAACATCCCTCACTGGCCCATAGCACTACAGGGACAAAACTGTAGACACACAGTGGTGAAACACTAAGGGTGTGCAACAGAACAGCAATGGGAGCAGAGCAACGAAGTCCCCAGGGAATACCAAAAATAGATTTGGGGGCAATGGTGTGGTACCCCACCAGACTGGACCAGAAAAAACTCCTAAAGGTCAACAAACAGACCTTGAACTACTTATAGGATTTTTTTTGTCATTGGCTTCTTTTGTTGCTGTTTTGCTTTGTCTTGGTTTTGTGCATATTATTATCTTTACATGTCTATCTAGATATGATAGGCAGGATAAACTCTGGAGGAGGTAACAACAGGACCGATGGTTCTGGAGTCAAATGGGAGAGGGGGAGCTGGGGAAAAGTAAGTGGGTGTTAACACACCCAGGGACAAGGGGACAACATGTGATCTAAAATCAAAGGCAAGGAGGGTGTAGGAGGCCTGGTAGGCTTGATCAAAGACAATGTAACTGAGAGGAATCACTGAAACCCAAAGGAAACCTGAATATGATAGTGGGACAAAAGGAAAGTAAAAGAAGTAGAGGAAAGAATTAGAAGGCAAAGGGCATTTATAGAGATCCAAATACAGGCATGTACATATATAAATATGTACAACTTATATATGACAATGGGGAAATAGATCTATGTCCATATATTTATAGGTTAGGTATTAAGGTAGCAGATGGACATTGGGCGTCTACCCAAGTACTTCCTCAATGCAAGAACACTTTGTTCTGTTAACCTGGCATTCCATGATGCTCACCTTCCCGACACCATCGCTGAAGACAAAGCGAGTGCATAAGAAAATGTGGTGAAGAAAGCTGATGGAGCCTGGCTGTCAAAAGATATAGTCTGGGGTCATCATAAAGGCTTGAGGATAAACAAGTGGTCTTCTAGTTGAGAAGAAACAAAGCCTACATGGAAGAAGCATACCAGTCTGTATGATCACGGAGTGTTGATAGGATCAGGTATCAGGCATCAAAAACAAAAAAAAATCATATCATTGAGAATGAGGGAGAGTGCAGAGTGGAGACACAAAGCCCATTTGTAGGCAACTGGACATCTCCTTACAGAAGGGACTTGGGGAGGAGGCAAGCAAGTCAGGGTTCAGTATAGCACCAATGAAACATACAATGTTCCTCTAGTTCTTTAATGCTTCCTCCCCTTTCCCCAACTATCATGATCCCAATTCTACCTTACGAATCTGGCTAGACCAGAGCGTGTACACTGGTACAGATAAGACCTGGAAACATAGGTAATCCAGAACAGATAAAACTCCTCAGAACCAATAATGAGAGTAGCAATACCGGGTGTGTGTGTGTGTGTGTGTGTGTGTGTAAGGGAATGATGGGGTAGAAAGGGGGAACCAATCACAATATTCTACATATAGTCCCCTCCCTGGGGGATGGACAACAGAAAAGTGGTTGAAGGGAGACGTCGGACAGTGTAAGACATGGCAAAATAATAATAATTTATAAATTATCAAGGATTTGTGAGGGAGTGGGGAGGAGATGGAGGGGTAAAATAAGGAGCTGATACCAGGGATCGAGTAGAAAGAAAACATTTTGAGAATGATGATGACAACATATGTACCAAGTTGCTTGACACAATGACTGTATGTATGAATTGTGATGAGTTGTACGAGCCCCCAATAAAATGATTTATATAAATAAATAAAATAACCCTACAGGGAACTGAAAGCGGGTATGTTTATCTCATTTTCTGGAGAAGAAAATGAAATTCAGAGAAGTTGAATGACACACAAAGGTTTAGAAAGATTACGAAACAAGAGTCAAAACTCAAATGTCTGTCCTAACGTTTACAAACTCATTCTCACCTCCTCACATCTCATAAGATTTCAAACTATGTGTAATATCTAGACTGGACAAGGTGATTTTGAAATCAGATTTTCAAAATATAAAGCTTTAAAACATTGAATGTTATATTTTAGATTTTCTGCTGATCTACCTGAAGATTTCATTTAAAAAGGCAGAAAGGAGATTATATAAATCTAGATTTAATCCTGGGAGACAGAAAAAAAATTGTTAAATATTGTCGTGGAAGAGACTCATCACAATTAACACATAACTTAGGGGGTAGATCCACTTCCCCTGCTGTTGCTGCTTACTCATGGGCAGAGTCCATGAGTATGTACAGTATTCAAATGAATAAATACTCTATATACACATATATTGCATTAGTTTATATTGTATCATATTATATATAGAATGTGTGTGTGGTGGTAATATATATATATATATAATTTAATTTCCTTAGGATTAATAAACATGAAGGAAAAAGTCCTCTAAAAGCTCAGAGAACTTTTCCCATTAAACTCAAACACTTTAATGTCCAATTCTGAAATAAAGCTTCCATAAAAGGAAACCTTTTGAATATGCATGCCAATTCCACAGTGCCAGGGCCCTCTGGTATATTTTGACTTTTGGCAGAATCAGAAGTTTCCAGGTCTTGCTTTAGGCCCCATCAAATCGAATTCTCATCAAGATAATTTCATTAGAACCAGAATCAGAAATATTGACCATTTAAAAAAGATACGAAATAGAGTGGCTCAAATGGAATTATTTTTCCATTTAGATCTTGAGTCTTATCTTCAATCTCATTCAACAGTGCAAGTAAACGGTCTTCATCTTAAAATTAGAGATATCTACACTGAGAAGCAGAATTCTATTCAGATAGTGTTTTAAGTATGGTACATTCTTAGTGTGTTATCAATCCATGGCAGCTTGATCTTCAACAGAGAGGAAGTTTATTTAGTGATACTCCAATCTGATCATCAAATATTTGGATGACTTCTTTGACAATACAATGATTTCAAGTCCCTATCTTTTACACTCAATATTAGATCATTTCAATTTGAAGTTTCTACCAATCACTTTTTAGATGGAGTGAATGTTCTTATAATCTCTATATATTTATACGGATCATCCCTAAATTAATATGAGGTTTAATTCTGATTATTCTGTCATAAATAAGTCAGTTATGATAACTCAAATACCTCATTAATTTTTTCATGATTGTTTTGAAGTACTAGTAGCTTTATAAATTCAATCTCTCTTTATCATTTTGGGTTGGAAACATCAAATATAATTTACAGATAGGATTTAATACATAAACATATTAAAATACATATAAATCATAACAATTGACTCTAAAGATAAAGAAGAGCTATATAACTTTGGCATCTTGCCAGTTGTGGTAACGACTCCACTTGTGGAAGGCTGTGAATATTTAGATTACCTGGCTGAATGAAGATGATGTTCTAGTAAAAAATTAGTGAAAGCTGTATGCCTGGCCGAATTCTTATTTCTTCACATCCTTCACGTTAACCTCTGTTTCCTAAATCTATCAACTTTAGAGAAGTGATTAGAGTTTGACTCTGTGTTTTTAAGCAAGTGAAGCCTATGATATGTTTTAGAAAACTAAATTTATACAGCAGTGTTTTGACCAAAAAATCATAAAATTGAACATTTTTGAGTGAACATCTGAGAAGGATTACATCAGCAATTAACATACTACCAATACTGTATGTTGTACATTTTACTAACAATAAATTGTACCAAATCAAACAAAAATTTGACAGTCACAATTGTATTTAATTGTAACTCAAAGGCACTGTAAATTGGAGACTACCTGTGCCTGTATCAACCACCACCACCACACATACATTCTCTTCAGTATACTTTGAAAGGTTTTGGAAAAATACCATTATTTTTTCTAAAAAATCATTTTATTGGGAGATAATACAGCTCTTATGACAATATATACATCCATCCATGTGTCAAGCACATTTGTACAAATGCTGCCATCATCATTTTCAAAATATGTTCTTTCTACTTGTGCCTGTGGTATCAGCTTCTCAATTTTTACCCCTTCTTTTTCCACCCTCCTCTCTCATGAACCTTTTATAATTTATCTTTTTTTTTTTTTCATGTCTTAAACTGACCAGTCTCCCTTCACCCACATTTCTGTTGTCCATCCCTCTGGGAAGGGATTATATGTATATCATTGTGGTAAGTTCCCCCTTCCACCCCGCACTTTCCCCTCATCCCCCTCGTATTGCTACTCTAATTATTGGTCCTGAGAGGTTTAATATGTCCTGGATTCCCTGTGTTTCCAGCTCTTATCTGTACCAGTGTACATGCTCTGGTCAGATTTGTAAGGTAGAACTGGGGTCATGATAGTGGGGGAGAAGGGAGGAAGCATTAAAGAGCTAGAGGAATGCTGTACATTTCATTGGTGCTGTACTGCACCTGACTGGCTCGTCTCGACCATCATCTTTTCATTCTGATTTCCCATAAACTTCCGGAAGCATCCCTGCACAGTGACGTCTAAAGTACTAGCACCTGGCTTTATTTTCTCTTGTCTCTCAACTGAGACCCACCGAGGCTGTGGTTTTCATTACCTGGAAATATATAAGTCAATGTTCTAAAACTACCACTTATGAATAATGAGTAATATAAATGACAATATCTTTTTTTCAAGACACATTCAATGAAATACTACTACTTTCAGAGGCTAAGGTATGTTCAAGCATTTGTTTTATAAAAGTTCAGTGAAAAATTAATAAAGGCATAGTTTGAAAAGAATGACCTGTAGAGCCATTTCCGGTGTCCTTTCATCATTTTCTCTGAGAGAAATGCATCCATATTTGTCTGAAATTTGAGACTTATAATGTTGAGAAATATGGGTGGGACTCTGGGGAGAAAACACTTGCCTAAACCACAAATCAATATATTTTGTATTTCAGGAATTTTGTTTTCTCAACATAGCCTCATATACTACCCACAGGAATTTGGCTCCCAACATCATGTTCCCAGAACTTTCCTCTACCAGAAATAATAAGTATAAGGTATGACCTAGCATATTATAGGTGAATATATACCTCCTGCCAAATTAACAAAATAAAAGATATCAAAATTTATTCCATACTGTAGTTGTGTCCCCAACTCCCACCTCAGATCTAAACTTGTATGTGACAAGAAGGTAAGTGAGAGTAGGGGCAGAATAAATTAAAACAATCATCAATGTAACTGGAGAATTGAATACAGTTATATTCATCCATCTTTACCCTAAACATAGTTCTCCTTTATCCAAAAATCAGCTAAATAACTGTGGAAATCGGTAGAATGATAGATGCTACAATCAAAAGTTCTGTATTTTTAGCATAACTCTTGGCAAATGTTGAAAGTGAGGCAAGGTTAAACTGGGGAAAGCAGCAAACTCATTAAGCTGTAGATATTTGATTCAGTGGAAATTTTACTTCCTCTGGCAGTAAAACTATTAAATAGCATAAGGAGCTCCCTTAGGCCGGACAAAACACCATGGCCTTTATAGAAGGCACCCACGTGGCTGGCATGCAGCTCCAGGCTAGACCTTCTATGTGGAAAAGGAGGTCACTACAACTGAACTGTGAGAAGACTCACGTCTATATTGAATTAGACATACCATGGCCTTAAAGAGTAGTAGGGATGGATTGCCCTTGCCTTTATCTGAGGTCTTAAAAAATTCTCCCCTTCTGTTTTTGGAAAAACTGTAAGAGGAAAAGGCAATGTGTTTCTTACTCGCTTTTCCTTTGAGATGATGATGACGATATTGTTGGCCAAGGGCAGCAATTTAACTTTGAGCTAGAAATAGTTCAAATGAAATTTTAAATTGGAATTTTTTGGCCTCCTTCCTTTCCCCTGACTCCCCAATCCGCTGAATGCTGGGTTCGCAGCACTGTGGCTGCCTATCTTCTGATCCCAAATAGCTGTGGTCCATTTGTTTTCAATGGCCACAGCCTTTTCCTCAGTCAGAAAAGAGGCTGTTCCCCTAGCTTAAGAAAAAAAAAAAATCCTCCTTTTCCAATATGTTTCTTGAAAGAAGTATAATTCTAACCCTTAAGGATAGCACTATTCTTCTAGAGAGAAATGTGAGTCAGTTCAGGTTCAGAGGCTTAGAATTCTCAGGGGATGTCTCCAGTCCTGTGTTGATAAAAATCTCAAGGAATGACTGGAATCCCACCTTAGGTTGGCCATAAGGGCAGTACCAGTGTTGTTGAGTTGAATGCAATTCATGATGACCCCATGTGTGTTGGAGTAGAAATGTACTCCCCATGCAGCTTTCAGTGGTTGATTGGAGGGGAAGCAGATCACCAGAACTTTCTCCGATGAAGGTACTCAAGTTGATCGTGCGAGTTGATCACTCATAGTGATCCTATATATCAGTGGTTCTCAACCTTCCTAATGCCGCGACCCTTTAATACAGTTTCTCATGTTGAAGTGACCTCAACCATAAAATTATTTCCGTTGCTACTTCATAACTGTGATTCTGCATTGTTATGAATTATAATGCAAATATCTGATATGCAGGATGTATTCTTATAATTACAATCCAAAGGGATTGTAACTCCCAGGTTGAGAACCGCTGCTATATATGGTTTCTAAGGCTTTATAAATCTTTACAGGAGCAGATAACCTCATCTTTTTTCTATAGAGTGGATGGTGGTGTTGAACCACTAACCTTACAGTTCTCAGTCCAATATTAACTCAGAAGTGTCACCAAGGCTCCTTCCTGAAGGAAGTAGGGTGATGTATTTCAGATAAGCCTCTGATCTGATTTAGCTAGGAACTATTCAGTAGGGTGTCAGTATCTAGTCTGACATCAAGGTACAGCTCCCTAAAGTGGTAGAAGTGGAATGAAAATGAGGAACAGTAACCACCCAAGTGCGAAGAGGAACCCTCAGTGGATAGCTTTGGGGTATAAAGCATCTCATCAGCTCAGACCGAAACTGGTATATAAGCAAGAAATATACATGGCCATCCAACTGACAAGAATGGTCTTTGTATCCAGCAGATGGACACTGCTTCCATCAACTTCAACCAACATATCTACAAAGCAATCAATGATGTCCATAACCCTGAAGACTTCACTGGAGAGTCTCAAGCTTAAGCCAAGGCAGAACTTCCATCATATAATTAATGAAATAACAGCCAACTCACAGTAAGTCAGCAGCAATGGCAAAAGTTGCTACATAGACAGTCAAGATGGTCTTTCCAAACACAGATTAAGATGTGGATGCAATTTTAGTCTCTGTATTAGTCATTTAGTTGCCAATTCATTTATGTCATTCAAGAATGTGTACAGATGAGAGGAGATCCTTTGTAGATGTATCTGGTATTAAGGGATGGCAAAATCTATAGCTTACTGTCAGCCGAAAGATTCCTTGCCATGTTCAATTCTGGGTGGTTGAAGTACTTAGAGATGTGTGATTAAAACCACTGCTAATGTATTCATGTACAACTCCAGATTCCTTCTTCATACCATCAATATGCTCCTACAGGCTTGTACTTAACTAAACATATAATCATCAACTAGTAGGAAGTAACTTTTAAGAATAGGTTCTCTTCACCCATCTCCAAACACTTCCCAATTAAGTGAGCCATTAATAACTTCCTTAAGTCCCATTAGAGAAAAATAATGAGCAATATCTACTCTGATCCAAACATTATTATGCAGCAACTTTATCTTGATTCTGAATCTTCCAGTTTGAAGCTCTGTCACTATAATGGCCAGAAGAATATGGAATGAGGGGAAGGAGAAAGAGAAAAACCATAACCAGTTGTTCTTTGACTGGCCCGTCTGCCCTCTACCATTCATTTCCTTATTTCATCTACCCTCTATACTGCCAAATGAGTAATTCTAAAAACTTTCATGTCATATTCCTTTTTAAAAGTATGCTATTTTTTGTTAATTATTTTTTCTTGGTGAATTGGTAAAATTCATCATTTACTTAAATTTTGATTTATACTTTTGCTACAGTTTGCTGTTAGATGCCACTGAGTAGGTTCTAAATAAATGTATAACAATGTGAAAGACTGCCTGGTCCTGCACCATCCTAACCATCATTGTTATGCTTGAGCACATTGTTGCAGCCCTTCTGTCAATCCATCTCACTGAGTGTCTGCCTCTTTTTTTTGCCGCCCTTAGCAGTAGTTAGTTGCCATGAAGTTGGCCCCCAACTTATGCCAACCTCACATGGTACAGAATTTAAACTGACTCATGGGGGTTTCTGATCTATAGTCTCTTTTTCAACATGTATTATGATTTTGGTGACAGTTTAAGTATCAAATCAAATTAGTTTTCCAATCAATAGTTCAGATGATTCCAAGACATTGGACACAATCCCCACTGCTGTCAGCATTCTCCCTATTGCATCTCCAGGTTCCCTGTTTCCATTCACCTGGTTACCCTGTACCTCCCTGGCTTTTGATCTTTGGTTTGGGTAAATATCATTGATTGGTCCAAGGATCACATTGCTTTACAAATCCCTCTCCTCTTTGGCTGAAAGGCGGCCTCTGGGGTCGTCTTCAGTCTACAGTCATTAGGTTGTCTAAAGGCAATTGTCTCAGGGGTTTCTCTAGTCTCTTTCAGACTAGATAGTCTGGTCTTTTCTTCTTCTTCTAATTTGAATTTTCTTCTATATTTTTAACCCATTCTAACTTGTACTGTGGATTTGGTCAAAGTGGTCAGCAGTGGTGGCCCCATATAATCTCATGCTCCCAGGCTCAGGCTCAAGGTGGCAGTGGTGTATGTGGACTATTAGTCATGTGGACTAACTGCTTCCTTGAGTCTTCATTTTTTATTTTCATTTGCTCCAAGTGGGAAGAGATCAATAATACCTACTCACTTTACAACGACAGAGAGCAATAATGAATCTGTGAAACACCAACAACATGGATGAATTTTGTCTGAGGAACATTATGCTGAGTGAAATGTGTCAGACACGAGATGACAAATAATGTATAAAAATTACTATTTTTAAAAGGCAGCAACAGGTTTACACACAGAAAGAAAGCTATTTTGATGGTTACCAGAGAGAAAAGGGAGACGGCAAGAGAATCACTACCTAGCGAGTAGACAGTATTAATTCTGGTAAATGTAAACGAAATACACAAGATGAAGGAAGACAGCACAATATGACCAAGAAAAAGGAAGACACTGTAAGGATAAACAATAGCTGTGGTAAGTTCCGTAACACATACAACCCTGAAACAGCACTAATAACTACCACGGGTCTGTGAGTAGGTACATAGGGAAATACATATACTAAATAAGTGAGGGAGGTCCTCCAGAACTATACCTGCATGCATATATAGGTATAGTGGTGGATATTTCTACCTACATATTTATAAATGCTGCACATATACTCATGTTGAATGAACAGAGCATATATAGCAGAACACAGAGGGGGTACAGTTATAGAAACGATGCAGACATCAGGACAGAATCATGGAACTTAAAGGGAAAGGACGATAGTCTCACTGACATCTAGGTCGACATTTCATAAAGATCATATTCTGATAAGTAGCATCTGGGTCTTAAAAGCTTGCAAGCAGCCATCTAAAAAGCAACTATTGATCTCTTCCCACTTGAAGCAAGGGAGAATGAAGAAAAACAGACTCATGGAAGCTATTAGTTCACATGAATCATAGCCTATCTTAAACTTAAACTGAAAAATTAGATGGTGCCCAGCTACCAAGACTGACCACTCTGACTAGAACTAAAATTGAAGCTCTGGGTTAGAATCATTAAAAAATGTGGAACAAAATTCAAATAATAAAAAAAGACCAGACTGTTTTCTGATCTGAAAGAAATAGGAGGAAGCCTTAAATCCATGTTTTTCTCATGTTTGCACATTTGACTTTTTCCAAAATGGATATCTATACACAAATATGTATAAGAAAAAATCATTTCTATAAGACAAAAAGAAAACGGAGTTCATTATTTCACTCCCACAATAATATCCAAATACATAGCTCTCCACTTCCCAGGCCTCAATGCTTTTCTCCTTTCACCTTTCATTAATTTTCTACAGTGCACACCACACTACAAACAAGCTATTTTATGTACATCTGCAGAATTCTTGTTGTCTTCTTACCTATGCTACTCTACCACAATGCCAGCTCTTTATCATTCTTTATGAAATTCATCTTCACCCACGAAAAATGCCATCACCTTTGAGGCAATTTATATGTACTGCTAACCAAAACACCTCCTCCTTCTTGAATTCTCTAAATTCAGAGCCATAACTGATACTTAGCAATCATGGATTTCTCTAACCAACACACATTTCGGTACCTCAAATGAAAGATTCATTTCTGATTATGTGCAACCTGCGATTCCAAAAACGCCACCAGTTTTCTCCTCTCAGCTCTAGTTTTGAGACATACCATTCTTCACTCTGTTCGCCCATAAACAAAATCGGGATATTGCATGCTGGCTTTATTCAAAGTCACTTGTGTTGCACTACATATTTAGGCCAGGTTATGCTTTACATGGTGTCCTTTGATACACCGAACACTGCAAAGTACATGAACTTGGAACTTCCCCCAAGCATCTCTTCATCTTTATTAGGAACTGAATAGCAGGCAGTTTCAATTTGTTATCTTAGAAAGGGGCCAGAAATAAAAGTGACGGTACAATAAATAAGGAGCCCTGATGACATAGTGGCTCATGTATTTGACTGCTAAGCACAAGGTCAGCTTCCATTCGAAGTCTCTTAATACCTATTTTTTTTCAAGTAATTTTTACCTTTTGGGGGACTTATTCTGTAATTTGTGATTCTGAATTATCCTTATATTTAAAACTAGGATAACATATTAATAAATTAGTATAACTTAATAGCTGAAAATATAGTGGAACCGTATCTAAGAAACTAGAGCTGGCATGATCTTGTCAATGCAGTTTTCTGAATCAGCATTCCAAATAACCATAGAAATATGCATAAAAACAGATATCAAGAAAAAAACTTGGGAGGTGTGTGTGTGTGTGTGTGTGTGTATTCCCTGATAATACGAAACACTAAGGAAAAGAAAGATTTTTTTTTAGCTCATAATAGGTGCTCAACAAATGTATGTTCAATAAATTCTGCAACATACTTGACAAAATGCTCTGCACATAATAAACCAAGTGTATAGTGATTGTTTGGTGCTTATGGTATTTACGAAAGGAAATTATTACCAGGTTTTAGCTATAAAGCTATTGATGTGTATCCTATCTATGGGTATCCTATCTATATTTTGTAACACATTAACAAAGATTTTCAAGCCTTAAAATGCTAATTTTGTAAACACATTAGATTAAAAAATTATGCCTAACAGTTGTAATCGAGTACAAAGGATAATTTGTACCTAGAAGTACCTGTAGTCCTTTTTAAGGGTTATAAATATGTATTTTATGGTGATGGTAACATATGTACGAATGTGCTGGACACAAATGATGTCTGTATGGAAAAGAGTTGTATGAGCCCCTAATAAAAAAATATTTTTTAAATATGTATTTTATTATTTCATTGTATGTTATTACTTTCAACGTTTAACTCTAGGCAAAGAGTTCTCAGTTATAGAAAACCATTCTTGTAAAAGAGTGCTTGATTTTATTTAATTTAATCAAGACCAAGGAAAGCTCATAAAGACATACTACGAATGCCATAAGCCAAGCGCCTTCTTGCTTATTCGGCCCGTTGGAAACCTAATTAAGGGGCTATAAACAATTCCTTGTATGCTAGCCTAGGAAACTACAAGTATAAGCAAAAGAGCAACAATGCACACACAAAAGTTATGCAACCATTTATTATTATAAGTAGAGCTGTTAAACCCAAGACCACAAATGGAACTTGTCATGTTAGTTAACCTTAAAGAACACCTTTATTCCCTTAAGACAGATGTAATCTATGTTTAGATAGGTGACTCCAGATAAACATTTTATTTTCACAGAGAATCATTTCTTCAACTATAGGAAAAGTGTGCATTTTAAGCTTCCAGAAAGGTATCTTGCCTGATGCTGAGAGACACTGTTTCACACAGGCACACGATGTCTTTTAAAAGACGGGAACATGACATGGAATTACAACTAAATCCAAACAAACACCTAATTTTATGATCCATAGCATGCCATATTTTGCTTAGAAGTTAAAGTGATGCTTTTAAAAAAAATTTACCATCACAAAAATTTCAAGGAGTTCACTTATTTATAAGTGTCAAGGAAACATAGTAGATGACTTTAACTCAAGCTGATTCTAGTTGTAGAGTTAACAAGTCAGAAAGAGGGCATTTTAACCTACTCATGAACACGCAACAAGAAAAATTTTAGATATGTCCTTTATAACAGAGGCAAATTTCAGATTTCAGATGCAATGCTCTAAAACAGAAAATTAAAGAAAAGACACACAGCCTTTGTCAAAAACAAGGCAACGTCCGACTTTTAAAAACCGTACCCAGGATTTGACCCAATTTTCGAAAATAATTCTCTTATATTTGAAAAATATAAATGAAGTTATTTCTGAAAAATATAAATATAATGGATATAAATGAAGAGACCAAAATGAAGTTACAAAACCTGCTGAATTTTACTAAAAATCAATTTTTTGGAGATTATAAACAGAATAACAAAAAGAAATTTAAATTCAGGCTGGCATTAAATTTAAATTCAGACTGGACGTCTTTAATCATTAGTCTCTAAGATGAAGAATACTAGGAGCCCTGGTAGAATTATGATTACCAGTTGTGCTGTGATTCACATGGTCTGCAGCTGAAAACCACCAGCAGCAATGCAGGAACTTTCAACTCCTGTCAACAGTTACAGCCTTGGAAACCCACATGGGGTCACTAGGAGCCAGCAAATACTCCAAGGCAGTGAAAGAGAGCAAGGTGAAGAACATTGATTGCAATTCCTTTCTGCTCTGTTAGGTGCCCTGGTGGTGCTGTTGGGTAATGAATGGCTGATCTGTTCTCCCAAGCCCGGTGCTTCAAATCAACCTAACGCTTCAGAGAAGGATGAGATTTTCGTCCTACAACGATTTAGTCTCAAAAGCCTGACAAAGGATGCTATGATTCAAACTGAACTGGCAGTAGTGTATGGTTCATTCATTCTTTTTCTAAAAATCACGTTACTGCAGTCTCGTACAACTCTTATCACAATCCATACATCAATTGAATCAGGCATGTTTGTGCATAAGTTGCCCCAATTCTTTTCTAGACATTTACTTTCTATTGAGCCCTTGGTATCAGCTCTTTCCACCACCACCTGATAGATTGTACACTGTTATTATTTCCATCTCTCACACCGACCGCTGTCTCCCTTCCCCCATGGTTTCTGTTGTTCTTCCCCCTGGAGAGGGGTGCATGGTTATGTGTTGATCGCTGCGATCAGTTTGCCCTTTCTCCCTTCCTTTCCCCCTCTTCGTCCTGCCCTTCTGGTATCACTATTCCCACTCCTGTTCCTGGAGTCTGTGTGTCGTGAGCTCCCATCCCTTTCTATACCTGTGTACATGTTCTGGTCTAGTCTGAGTTGAGAAAAAGCACTGGAGTCATGGTAGTTTGGGGTGAGGAAGCCTCAAGGAACCAGAGGAATAATTCTTGTGGACAGTTTCTGCATCTAAGTAGTTGCAAGATATTGCTCTGATTTTCTTTTCTTTTTCTCACTTGTATTTGTCTTTGGTACCACAGTAATATTAGTTTCATAAAATAAACCAGGAGATGTTCTCTCTTCTCTTCTGTGGAATTTAGATGAATTCTTTATATTTGGTATATTTCTCCAGTGGAAGAGTTAGGCCTGGAAGTTGCTCATTCAAAAGCTTTAAACTTACTATTTTATTTTATTCTATGACTAAGAGAATATTCAAGTTGCCTATATTTATTTAGTTTAGTTTTGATAGTTTCCAAGGAACTGATTTCTTCTAAGTATCAAATGCATATGCATAGAGTTGTTATTAACAGTATTCCTTTACTGTGTCTTATAGTAGGAGCAGTAGTGTTAAGTCTAATCCCTACTTCATTTCTGCTATTGATGATTTGTGTATTCTCTCTTTACCCATTTGACAATTTTTAAAAGAGAATCAGCTTTTATTTGATTGATTCTATTTTATTATTTGAATTTCACTGATGTCCATTCATATACACAAGCCTTCATTTGATTTTCTTTGGACTTATTTTCTCTCCTCAGGTAGAAGAATAGGTGACTGATTTGAGACCATTGCTTATTTCTAATATAAGCATTTAGCGCTGGATACTTCGCAGACACCAGTGCTTTAGCTGTCACTTGCATATGTTTATGTTTTCAATTTCATTCAGTCTTTTGTTTTATTTATTTATTTACCTTCCATGAGCCCTCTCTTTGGCTATGCTATGGATCTCCTCACCCCAATCCTGATTTCTACTGTGAATTTATTAAGGAAAGGTGAGGATCTTTACTCCCATAATGAGTTACAAGCAGGGAATCCCACAGGAACAGTTATATCCTGTCCTATAGGGTCGTTACGGATTGACAGCAATGCTATGGCAGTAAGCAACGTGAGTAAACAGTTGAAGGACATACTCAATGGCTCTGATTCTTTCAGATTTGCTGCAGTTTGCTTTATGACCCAGGATAGAGTCTATATTGTCAAATGATCTCCATGGATCCTTGGGGAAAAACATTCTGGATAGAGTATATTTTATATATGCCTATTAGAGTTACGTGGTTGATTATGCTATTCAGATCTTCTATATCCTTGCTGATTTTCTGGCTAGTTCTTATCAAGTGCTGAGAGGTAGAGGTTCGCTTACAGGTTGACAATAGGCTCTATAGTAGCCACATGTAGCTGATTGGTTTCTTTGTCCACTGAACATTCATTAGCTTCAATATACAGGTTGTCACTGATTGGATGACTTTCAGAGCCTGGGGTTATCAGTTATTTGTATTTTACAGAAATCTAATTACTGTGAGTGAGACTGTCATTGATTGGTTGATTTATAGAGCATGGTCATTGGAATGAGGTTGTTATTGATTGGCTGATTGCACAGCATGTATACTGATGAAAAGTTATTTCTAACTGATATGGTAACTTATTTATGACTTTTGGAAAGAACTATTTTTTTCTTGAATATAACACAAACAGTCATGTGCCACATGACATCTAGTTAGGTAATGTCCAGTCACATATATGTCCATGATCCCAACCCTCATAAAGTTATGAATATTAAAATGTTGAAGTACATACTGAGCTTCATAACAACAAACTAGTGGTAGGCATTACAATATTATTATATTACAGATGTTCTAGAATATCTGAAAATGGCTTTTAATGATTTTTAGGTATACAAAGATACACTATATAATAGTAAAAACATTTGACTACCTGATATTAGTTATGGACAGTACCTAGCAGTTGCAATTTAAAGATAAAATCAACTTAAGGCAGATTTAGGAGCAGAAATTGTTCATAATCCTGGATTGTTTACATGTAACATGATGTTCACATGATGTCTTATTCACATTGAGGAAGGGCCTCAATGAAATGGATTGACACAATGGCTTCAACAGTGGACTCAAGTGACACATGACTGTACTTTTAATTCTCCATGACTCTTTTGGTTTAACGTTAGATAATAAACCTGCAGGAGAGACATAAGGGATGGCTGAGATGTCGATCTGTATAAATAACTTTTTCAGCTAGTGTTGTCATTTAAGTTATTTAAGTGTGAATTATTGTGGTAGAAAATTAGCTCCAATTGCTGGGATTTGGTAATTTTTTAAATTTTTAGTAAAATACATTTAGAGGAGCATTACAGAGTTAATACACAACTTAGAACAACATCAATAAATATAGAAAATAAAGAAATCCTAATTGTATGAAAATACATTCTTATACAGTAAAGACAAGCTCACTTCCCTCAAATTGATTCTGACTCTCAGCGACCCTAAAGGATAGAGTAGAACTACCCCCAGGGGTAGTTCAGTAACTCTTTACAGGAATAAAAGCCTTAGCTTCCTCCCTTGGAGTGGCTGGTGGTTTGAACTGATGACCATATGGTTAAAAGTCCAGTGTGTAATCCATTATGTTACTAAGGCTCTCCTTGATAAATAAAAAAGAACCATAGAATCTTTTTCAAAAATGAGAAAGATAAGATTAAATTACATTGTAGGCAAGGCACGCAGGGTGGTCTGGAGAGGTCGACTAATGGAAGGAAATGCACTTAAATATCAGAGGGATGTAGTAAAAGTGAGAGTCCTTAACTATTATGAGGATATTTCTTTAACCTACAGGAAGATAAAGGAATGAGTTATAAACTAAAATAGAAATTGGCCTCAGGCTAGTTTTAGCCTGGGGCTTTAGACTGGTATCGTGGTTAATTGCTAGTTAATGGAAATCTGCTCTTATTTCTATTGCTTCATATGCATGTGAAAGGCAGACAATAAATAAGAAAGAGTTAAGAAGAACTGATTCATTTGAATGATGGTATTGATGAAGAATACTGATAATAACATGGATTTCCAGGGAAAAAAAGAACAAATCTATCTTGGAAGAAGTATAAACAGAATGCTCTTTAACAATGAGGCTGGGCTAGGTTGCACTTCATGTACTTTGGGCATGTAAATGGGAGAGATCAATCCCTAGAGAAGAGCATCATGCTTGTAAAAGTAGAACATCAGTGAAAGAGAGGAAAAACCTCAACAAGAGGATTTGAGAGTAGCTACATCAGGGGACTCAAACATAGGAAAGATTGTCAGGATGGCATAGGACCAGGCAGCTTTTTTATTCTGCTGTATACAAGGTTGCTCTGAGTTGAAATGAATAAAATGGCATTAAACAACAGCACCATCAACAACACCTTGCTTGCTCAAAGTGAGGAAGACTTGAAGCATTTGCTGAAGATCAAGGTCGTCAGCCTTTAGTATGGATTACAACTCAATGTAAAGAAAATCAAATCCTTACAACTGGAACGATACGTAACATCATGATAAATGGAAAAAGATTGAAGTTGTCAAGGATTTTGTCTTGCTAAGATCCACAACTGATGCACATGGAAGCAGCAGTCAAGAGCAGATATTAACATCAGGAAAGGTGTGCAACAGAGTTATACTCTCTCACCATATTTATTCAATCAGTATGCTGAACAAATAGATTATTTGGGTTATATGAATAAGTGGCATCAGGATGGGAGGAAGGCTTAGTAACAACCTGTGATATGCAGATGACACAACCTTGCTTGATGAAAGCAAGGAAGATTTAAAGCACTTGCTGATGAAGATCAAGGATTGCCTCCCGTGGTATGGATTACAACTCAGTGTAAAGAAGACGGAAATACCCCCAACAGGACCAATAGTAACATCGTGATAAACTGAGGAAAGGTTGAAGCTGTCCAGGATTTTGTCTTCCTTGAACCCACAATCAGTGATCAAGGAAGCAGCAGTCAAGAGATCAAAAGATGCATTGCTTTGGGTAAATTCGTTGCACAAGAAACCTATTTAGAGTTTTGAAAAACAAGGATTTTACTTTGAGCACCAAGGTGCACCTGACTGAAGCCATGGTATTTTCAATCACTTAAGATGCATGTGAAAATTGGATATTGAATAAAGAAAACCAAAGAAGAGTTGACTCATTTGAACTGTGTGTTAGAGAAGAAAAATGAAAGAGCCATGGGCTGTTAAAAGGGCAAGCAAATCTGATTCGAAAGAAGTAGGGCCAGAGTGCTCCTTAGAGGCAAGGATGGCATGTACTTTAGGAATTTTGTCAGGAAAGGCTAGTCCAGGGAGAAGGACATCATGTTTGGTAAAGTAGAGAGGTACTTAGAGGAAGGACCTTAATGAAATGGATTGACACAATGGATTCAACAGTGAACTCAAGGAAAGAAACAATTGTAAGGATGGTATGGGACTGGGAAATGTTTTATTCTGTTGTGCGCAGGGTTGGTATGGGACAAAACTGACTCCGTGGCACCTAACAAGAAGAGCAATAACAACCAACAACATCAAAAATAAACCTGTTTCCAAAATTATTCTCCGACTAAGTACCTCAGGAACAAGCTGACTTAACCTTTTTAGTTGTTTCACTTCTTTAGCCCATTTCATTTCTTGATATTTCTAGAGCTATTGATAGTGGTCTACAACTTTCGTTTAATTTTTCCATGTTTCCAAATTTTAGCTTAGGATGGCAACTGAATTTGTACAAACTCAAAGTGCTCTTTTGTTCCTCAGAGTTCTATGTTTGTACACCTACACAGGATTGACAAAGCAACTTCAGAAAGTTTGTGGAAAAATGGAATTAAAAGATAAGAGAATTCTTCCACACATTTTGGAAGGCCCCTGATATAGAAAGTACATCACTGTTTATAACCCAGTCTTCTAGAATACGTTTTTAAAAATATATAGCCTACCTGTCAAAATCCACAGCAGTCACTTTTCTCTTAGCCTTAGCAAAAAAATTTTTTCTTGAGTTTCACTTTCTATAATTTGTATTATGAAGAACATACCGGTGAGTTGCCATTGAGTTGATTCCAACTCATGATAGTCTGTCTATGTGTCAGAGCAGAACGGGGCTCTCAATGTCTAATTTTTCAAAGTAAATCACTGTCTTCTGAGACTCCTGTGGATGGACTAATCTTTCAATTAGCAACAAGCACATTAATCATGTGCTCTCCCAGAGACTTCACAATGGAAATAGGGATGTAAATAGTCCCTGGCTTGTATAGTTCTATTCCAATGACTCCTTTCTAAGTCACTTTTCCCCCCTAAGTCACTTTTGATGTAAGTACAATGCTTTTTAAAAAAAATCATTTTATTGGGGGCTCTTATAACTCTTATCCATTGTGTCAGGCACATTTGTACTTACGTTGTCATCATCATTTTCAAAACATTTTCTTTCTACTTGAGCCCTTGGTATCAACTCATATTTTCTCCTCCCTGATAATTTATCTTTTTTTTTTTTTTTTTTCATGTTTTACACTGACCGATGTCTCCCTTCACCCACATTTCTGTTGTCATCCCTCTGGGAGAGGGTTACATGTCAATCATCGTGATGTGTTTCCCCTTTTTCCCCTACCATCCTCTTACCCTCCTGGGTCACTGCACTCATGATTGGTCCTGAGGGGTTTATCAGTCCTGGATTCCTGTGCTTCCAGCTCTGATCTGTACCTGTGCACAGGCTCGGGTATAGCTAGATTTGTAAGGTAGAGTTGGGGTCATGATAGTGGGGGAAGAAGCATTAAAGAATTAGAAGAAAGTTGTGTTTTATCGGTGCTATACTGCACACTTATTGCCTCATCTCTTCCTGTGACCCTTCTATAAGGATATGTCCAATTGTGTACAGATGGGCTTTGGGTCTCCACTCCGCACTCCCCCTCATTCACACTGCCATTGTTTTTGTTCTGTGTCTGATGCCTGATACATGATCCCATCAACATCTCATGATCGCACAGGCTGGTGTGCTTCTTCTATGTGGAATTTGTTGCTTAGTTGAATACATTTGTTTAGATTTCATTATTATTGACTTTTATTATCAGAACCTCTTTATGTAAAATTTTACTCATTTTTTAAGGTTAGAAACATTATAGATAAACTTATAGATAAGATGACATAAGCAAATTTCTTGGCGCAAGTCTGTATATGGCACATTCTACTAAAAATAATATGTTCCAGAAAAATAAGGGCAGCCAAAAGTCCTAACTCAAGTACTTCATAAGTCAGAGACAACCCTTACTACAAATCATAGATATGCTACCCTGATGAGAGAAGTCCTTCTCTTTTATATTCTCTTGAAAACTACTGGTATGCTAAACATTAGTGTCTATTTCAGAGTGATGTAAAGCATACCAAAAGATGCTAGTAGAAAACTTTTTGCTTCTATACCATTCTATACTGGAGATAACCTAACAGATGGATGATGGCAATCATCTGGTGCTCAGTACTACACTTAACTGCTCACAAGGGATTGAAGGATCGAGGCTCAGGGATATTAGCAAATGACTTAATACAGGCTGCACAACATCTGCCTCAAGTACTTCAGGCATCAGTCATTGAATATTTATACTTACATAGGCTATGAAAAGTAATGGGGGAATTTATAGTTGTAAGATTTTCTTTTCAATTCTAGATCAAAGCTCTACCTTAGCCGTTTGTTGTATTTTAAGTTTTCTTTTGTCACTTCTAACTAAACATAAAAATATATTAACTGGAGATACAGGTACACTGTCATGCTATTTAGATGCAAGTAATTAAAATAAAAGCAAAGAAGTTAGTGAAAATCACATACAAAGGGTTAGAAATAAGTGGTAAGGAGACAGACTGTGAAGCGTAAGTAACAGTTAAACTTTCAAGCCAAGATGAATTAGGTGAGCAGAATGAGGAAAGCCTAGACAAGAGTAATACTGGAAGGCAGATGATATGCAGATATCCTCTAATTTCTGTAGGGACGAACACAGTATACCTCAAAAATGAAAGAAAAGTGGAGGTTTTACCCTTCTGAACAACAAAGAGCAACAGTATCGTGATGTAAAATATCATGAGAAAATATACTCTTATTATTGTCTGTAACACTAAGCATATGAGGGAGGTTTTAAAAAGGGAAAACAGTCCCTAGGAGGACCTTTCATAGTATGCATTTTTCCCACTAAGTAAGCACCTTGCACATGCTCCCTGGTGTAAGTGCACCCAGCGGTGTTGTCGAGGTTCTCGCTAGTCATGTGAATTTTTTTCATAAATGCAGTTTTGAATGAATCTCATTTTTTTTGTTTGTGATTGCCAATTTAGGGAATCAGCATGCAGCTGTGAAATTTTGTTTCCTACTTGGCAAAAATGCCACAGAAATTTGTGATGTTGAAAACAGCTCACAACGGCAGCACTATGGGGAAAACTTAAGTGTATGAGTTTTCTCATTTTTTTAAAAATTAAAATATCTATTGATGACAAACCTCATTCTGGACATCCTTCAACATCCCAAATTGGCAAAAAAAATCAACAAAATTCATGCACTTATGCTCGAAGACTGATGACGGGTCATTGAAGAGATGGGGAAGTTATTTGGACTATCTTGGAGCTCGGTTCAGCTAATTTTACTGGAAGAGTTGGGAATGTGAAGTGTGGCTGTGAAATTTGTGCCTGTGGTCTGACTGACCAGGAAAAAAAGAGTATCCATGCTTTGAAAGAACGGTTCCAAAGGGACCCAGAGTTTTGTTCCAAGGTCATTACTGGTGTGGAGACAGGGTGCTATTCTTATTACCCAAAAGCAAACACCAATCAAGCCAGTGGATGACCCTATCATCACCTCACCCCCCAAAAAGCTCGTCAAGTGAAATGAAAGATCAAAATTATGCTCATTTGTTTGTTATTTTTATGTAGAGGGATAATGCATTTGGAGTTCATTCCACCAGGGCAGGCTGTTAATCAAGCTTTCTATTCAGAGGTTCTGAAATGATTACATAACAGTGAGCAAGAATAAAGGGCTCATTTGGCTTCAAGGTTCCCTCACTTGGCTGCCCCTGGACCTGAGGCTACACTGTCAGCCCTCCCGGACTAACACCAAAGTGGCCTATCTGCAACACAAAACCACCATGGCTTCTCAACCAATCAGCCAACACAGTGATAACCTCAAAGCCTGCAATTGTCCAGCCAGAGTCCCCTGAGAGGGCCATCAAGCAAACCTCCAAACAATGGAATCTAGGTAGGCTAGGATAAGAGGGAAAACCCAGTGATATTAAACCACCAGCATAGTTGAATACCAGCACCCTGCAGAAGCATTCCTACCAGCCTCCCAAAGAGAGAGCCCATGCTCTTGATAGCCTGGAAAATGGCGCTGAGCTCCTCCAAAATAACAAGCAGTCATCAATGCGCCACAACAGCCTCAACAAGAAAACAGGAGAAACAACAGGCAATTTTGGAGGATGTCTTGAACTTAGTATGGTACAAAGAAGCAAGAGTTGATCTACCACAGAAAGAAATCTTCAGAATGCTGCTTGGAGTCATACAGTATATGAAGAAAGCAATACATAAAAAGGATGAAACAATACAAGAGATAAAGGCCACACACCAAAAGGGAAGTACAAGATTTAAGGGACAAGATAACAAAAGGATATAACAAGTTAACATACTTAACCAACAGACGAGAAGTGGAAAGCCATACCAGTGACCAAGGATAACCACGCAGACTTGAACAAACAGGAAAGACAGTCACACAAGATAATCAGGGAAGCTGAAGAAAACTTGAGAACAATGTCTGATGATATGAAGAGGAACAACATTTGAATAATTAGATTACCAGAACGAAGCACAATTAAGAACTAAATGACAAAAATAGGGAGAGGATTCCTAGAGGAAAATGTCCCCAGGGTAATAAATAAGAAAAAACAACCCCTCAGAAAGCAGAGAGGATACCAGCTAGACTGAATCCCAGGACAAATTTTCCAAGTCATATAGTAGTCAAACTATCTACCCTTGATGAAAAGGGAAAAATCATGAGAGCAGCTAGGGAAACAGAGGAAGTCACCTATAAGGATAGCCAAATAATAATTGGCTTAGACCTTTCAGCAGACAATGAAGAAGATGAGAGAGTGGAGTAATATCTTCCAAAATTTGAAAGAAAACAATGCAAACCCAATAATCCCCTACCTGGCCAATTTATCTATCTAGATAGACAGAGAAGTAAGAGTTTCCCTGAAAAAACTCAAAGAACGCATTAAAAGAAACCCAACTCTATAAAAAATCCTTGCTGGACACACACACAACACACTGAAGAGAGGTAGGGAAATACCAAATACAAAAGGTATGAAATGACATCACAGAAACCACAGATCGATGTTCTAAATCTGAAATCAATGGACTGATGTCACCCATTAAAAGACAGAGACTAATGGACGGACTTAGAAAACAACCCATCCATTTTTTGCCTACAAGAGACACATCTCAAGCTCTCAGACAAAAATAGGCTGAGAATCAAAGGAAATGACCATTAAATAAAAGCAGGGGTTGCAATCCTAATACTTGACTAAACCAATCTCAAGGTGCAAGCCATAACAAGAGATACGGAGGGTGCCTATATACTGCTCAAAGGATCAGTAGACCAAGAACCAGTGAACATAATAAATATATATGCGCCAACGAACACATCAATGAAAACATGAAAAAATAAATCACAGGCTCAATTATCATAGTGAGTGACTTCAAAACACCAAACTCTGATAAAGATATATATATCTTTATCATATATATATCTCACAGGGAAAGAAACTTGACAAGGAAAATACAAAATAACACTTTTCAAATACAAAAATTGACATTCTTCTCAATTCCACATGGCACATACTCAAAGATAGACCACATGCTGGGACTCAAGTCAAGCCTGTGTAAATTCAAGCACGTAGAGGTCACTCAGACTTCCCGCTAAGATAACTATGCCATAAGGCTAGAAATCAACAAACGATGATTAAGAAAGCAAGTGGAAACAACTGGTGGATGAATAACTCCCTACTGAAAAATTAGTTGTTAGTTGCACTGATCACAGACTGAATTAGGAAATTTTTAGAAGGCAACGAGAATGAGACTATGATATATGAAAACCTTTGGAACATGGCAAAAGCAGTTATCAGATGAAATTTTATAGTGATAAATGCAGACATGAAAAAGCATGGGAGACTTATGATTGATATACTGGCACAAAACCTCCAGCAATTAGAGTAGAGTCAACAGAACAATACTACTAATAGCAAAAGAAAGGAAATAATAAACATCAGGGTTGAGATAAATGAGAGGGAAAACAGAAATACTGCAATCAATGCAGCAAAAAATGCTGGTTTGTTGAAAGCATTAACAGAATTGATAGACCATTGGCTAACCTAATCAAAAACAGGAAGGAACAAATATCAATAGACAGGATGAAGGACGAAACAGGAGATACTACAACGGATCCTAGTGAAATCAAAAGGCTAACTATACAGTACTACAAAGGCCTGTACTTCAAGAAATTCAACAATTTGAAAGACAAGGATAAATACTTTCAGAAATAATCCTTTCCTATATTATCCCAGATGGATGTCAATAACCTCAAAAGACCCATAGCAATAGAAGAAATAGGTTATCAAGGAAATACCAACTGAAAAATCCCCCGGGCCAGATGGTTTTAAAGGAGAATTTAATCAAGCATTCAGGAAAAAACTAACATCAATCCTACAAACTGCCATAGCATAGATAAAGACAGCAGACTTCCAAACTCTTTCTATAAAGCTAGAATAGCACTGATACCTAAAGCAGGAAAGGATCCCACAAGAATTCAAGAATTGAAAACTACAGACCAATATCTCTAATGAACATCAATGCAAAAATTCGTAATACTTGCCAATAGTATACGAAATATATGAAATGAATAATTTGTCATGACCAAGTGGGATTCATTCCTGAAAAGCAGGGACGTTTTAGCATCTGAAAGTTTATCAACATTATTCGCTACCTTGACAACAAAAAGGACATGAACCACATGATAATATTGACAGATACAGAAAAAGCATTCCGCAACATCCAACACCTATTCCTTTTTAAGACACTAAAAAAGACACTACGATACTAAAAAAAAGGGAATGGAAGGAAATTTCTCAATATTATACAAGTTATATATGAAATATCAATAGCCAGTATGATAGTCCATAGAGAGAAGACTAAAACAATCCCACTGCAAAAAGAGGACCAGACAAGGTTACCCCTTGTGCCCACTTTCATTTAATGTCATAATTGAGGTCCTAGCTAACAACATAAGGCAAAAGAAAGACATCAAATGTATTCATCTGGGGAAAAAATAGGTGAACCTATCATTATTCAAAGATAATATGATTTTATATATGGAAAGCCCCAAAAGTTTGACAAGAGTGATGCTGGAAATGATAAAGGAATGTGGCAGAGTAGGATACAAGATCAATAAACATTAGTCTGTTGAATTGCTATATATGTCATGCAAGACCATGGAAGAGGCATCAAAAAGGTAGTACCATTACAATACTCAAGAACAAATTGAAACACCTACCCCAAATCCAAGAGATTTACACAAGGAAAACTATAGAACATTGCTACCAGAAACCAAAAGTGACCTCCACAATGGAAGAACATCCCACACTCATGGATCGAAAGACTCAATATAATAAAGCTGTCAGTCTTACCCAAGGCACTATATAAATTTAATGCTATCCTGATGCAAATACCAACATCGAAAAATTAAAAAAACTGACTACCAACTTCATATGGACAGGGAAGAAGCCCCAAATTAGCATAGCACTCCTCAAGAAGGACAAAGTCAGAAGGCTTGCTTTACCTAACTTTAGCACCTATTATACAGCCACAGTGGTCAAAATAGCCTGGTACAAGTATAATGACATATTCAGACCATTGGAAAAGAACAGAAAATCCAGAAATAAAAACATCAGCATACAGACAACTGATCTTTGATAAGGACCCAAAAAATATCACATGGGAAGTAGATGTCCTCTTCAACAAATGGTGCTGGAAAAAATGGATATCTAACTGTAGAAAAATGAAGCAAGACCCTTACCTCTCACTTCATGCATGAGAATAAATTTATGGTCACAGACGTCTAGGTAAAACCCTAAACTTTTAGGGCCATAAATCAATGAGGATATTGGAACAAACCTAAGAACTTTGATGCAGGGAAGGCCACAGCACAGAGAAGGCACAAATTGACAAGTGGAATATATTCAAGATAAAACACCTGTGTACACTGAAAGACTTCACCAAGAAAGGAAAAGGAGAGCCCACAGACTGGGAAAACATCTTTAGCAATGTCACATCAGACAGAGGCCTTATTACTAAAATTTATAATACTCTGCTAGCCTACAATAAGAAATAAACAAATAGCCCACCGAAATACCTAAATAGAAGTTTCACAAAGGCAAAAATCAGAATGGCCAATAAACATATGAGAAAATGTTCCTGATCATTCGCCATAAAGGAAATGAAATTAAAATGACTATGAGATACCACTGAACACCCTCAAAGATAGGCCAATTCAAAAATCAGAAAGCAGCTAGTGTTGGAGGGGTTATGGTAAGATATGAACTCTCATCAATTGTTGGTGGTACTGTAGATATGTACAACCATTATAGAAACCGATTTGGCAATACCTAAAACAAATGGAAATCGTGGTACCGTATGACCCAGCAATCCCCTTACGGGAATATACCCAGAAGAAATATGAAATAGACTACCACCAGACTGCTGCACTCCAATGTTCATCGCAGCACAGTTCACAATTGTAAAGAGTTGGGAACAACCTAAATTTCCTCACTTCATGCACAAGAATAAATTCATGGTGGATCACAGACCTCGAAGTAAACCCCCAAAGTATTAGGGTCATCAATGAGAAGAATGCTCTATATAGAACAGTACTAAAGATAATAGCCCAGAGAGAGTAAGAGGTCTTCCCAGACCACATGGGAATAAGCTAAGAGGGAGGAAGGGAGGGAGGGAGGGAGAAAGGGAGAGCAAGAGCGAGAGCAAGAGAGAATGAACCGCATCTTAGGCCAACATTCCTGCTCGGAGCAGCCAATGCACACAGAGGACCATATTGCCAGCCAAATCAAGAGACATGACATACCCTCACTGATCACCAGTGCTATGGAGAACAACACTGCAGGAATTGTGCCCCATCTGACACCCCCACATTGGGGCAAAACACAAAGGGAGCACAACAGAGCAGCAAGGGGAGCAAAGCAATGAAGTCCTGGATGAATCAAAAAAATATACTTCTGATTCCAGGTCAGGGCTTGGCACCTAATCAGACCCAATCTGAAAACATTCAAAAGGGTCAGCAGACACACTTGGAACTATTTATCGGCTGCCAAATAGCCCCCATCTATCTATATCTGATTGGCAGGATTGTTTACAATCCCAAGGAGAAAACAATGGGACCAAAAGGTCCTGGGGCAAGGTGTGGCATTGGAGAGAAGGAGGTGGGTAAAATGGAGTGGGGAGCCAGCAAACCCTGGGAAATCTAAAATTGATGGTGAGGATGGCATAGAATGCCTGGAGGGGGTTAATCAAGTACAATAGAGCCGAGAGGAATTACAGAGAGTGGAATGAAGGTCAAACATGATAGTGGAACAGGAGGAAAGTAAAAGGAAATAGAGGAAAGAGCTAGGAGGTAAAATATATTTATAGGAGTATAAATATAAGCATGTATATATGTAAATATGGATGATAGGATATAGATATATGTACATATATATTAAGTATTAAGGTATATAGATCTATGTGCATATATATTAACTATTAAGGTAGCAGATGCACATTTGGCCTCTACTGAAGTCTTCCTTCAATGTAAGAACACTTTGCCCTAATAACCTTGCATTCTGTGATGCTCACCTTCCTGACACAATCGCCGAAGACAAAATGGGAGCATAAGCAAATGTGTTGAAGAAATATAGCATCTGGGATCTTAACGATTTGAAGTTAAACAAGCAGCCATCTAGCAGGGAAGTAACAATGCCCACATGGAAGAAGTACACCAACCTGTGTGATCACAAGGTGTCGATGGGACCAGGTATTGGGCATTAGAAGACCCAGAAAAATCATTATGATGAACACGACAGGTGTCAGAGTGGAGACCCACAGCCCATCTGTAGACAATTGGACATCCCCTCACAGAATGGTTACAAGAAAGGGGCAAGTCAGCCAGAAGGCAATATAACACCAATAAAACACAACATTTCTCTAGTTCTTTAATGTTCTCCCCCACTCCCACCCCCACTATCATGGCCCCAGTTCTATCTTACAAATCTGGCTGGACTGAAGCATGTACACTGGGACAGATAAGAGCCCTGGGAAGATAAGATCTCTTGACAAACAGAATACAGAACAGATAAAAGCCTGAGGAACTATAATGAAATAGTGATACCATGAAGGTAGAGGAAGGTACGGGGTGAAGGGGGAAAGCGACAGAAATTATGGAAGTATTAACCCTCCCCTGAGGAGGACAAACAACAGAAACATGGGTGAAGGGAGAGAGCGGGCAGTGTAAAATATGAAAATAATAATAATTTATCATTTGTCAAGAGTTCACAAGGGTGGATAAAAGAGGAGCTGATACCAAGGACTCAAGTAGAAAGAAAATGTTTTGAAAATGATGATGGCAACATATATACAAATGTGTTTGGTACAACTGATGTATGGGTTGTTATAAGAACTGCAAGAGCCCCCAATAAAATGAGTTATAAAAAAACAAAACTTAATAAAAAAGGCCTGATTTGTGGCAGAACACGGACTGGTTTTGCTATCATGACAATACACTTGCTCACACAGCCATCTCAGTGTGGCAGTTATTGGCAAAAAAACAGAATGCCTCTTTTGTCCCACACACCTGATTCATCTAACCTTGCTCCGTGAAAATTCTTTTTGTTTCTGCAAATGCAGAGGATATAATAGGACAGTGATTTGAAGACTTAGAAGAGATGAAGAAAAAAAGGAGGGAGGTGCTGTTAAGTCTCCAAACAGATGAGTTTGAAAAATTATTCCAAGAATTAAATTGCAGATTTGAAAAATGTGTTAAGTATAATGGAGAGTATTTTGAAGATGATAATGTTATTTTGTAAAAAAAAAATCGAATACATAGCTTTGGGGAAGGAGCGATTCTAGTTATTTTTGGGTACCCCCTCTCAAATCCATATTCATAGATATTCATGTTCAGGTTTTTTCGCTACTTCTATTCAAAGTCTTACAAATCCATATAGATAGGACTGTTAAAGTCTAGAGAGCTCTTTAAGAACAGAAACGATCATTTTACAGATGAATAAATTATGCAGATAAAATTTTAGAGTTATATAAAAAAGTTTGGGAACAGAACCTTAGATCATCTGGATCATTCCACAGATCATGCTTTCTCTTAATTACTTTGACCCAGAAATATTGTTCATAAAAGTTTTAAAGCAACCACGTGTGACATGAACTTGGGAAGTGATGGAGAACATTGCTTCAGACTCTGTAGTTCCCCAGGCATAATCAGAAGCACTCATGTCAAGCCATCCAGAAGCACTGATAAACTGAACAGGCAGTAAGCTTCCTAACAAGGTGGTATTTTTGGACATACCTAAACAATTAAGATTCATGAAAGAGGCCAGAACAACAGCGAGAAACTAGAACACCTAGTCTAAAGTCAAATTATAGCGGGTGACAGGATGCCATAGAAACTTTCATGGAACCTAAACTGTATTTGAAGGTGACCTTTCACTAAGTAAATAGTTTCAATGCAAGGCTAATGAGACAAAATAAATATGCTCACTTTCAAACAAAATATTGTAGGTAATAAACTGAAGCATGTGGAGGTCAATTTAAAGACTAATACTCTGACTGCCTATCCAAACTTTGCAGAGAATTCCTCCATTCCTAAAAGGGCTGAGGGTTACTATGACTTTACATTCATTAAACTAGGTCAAGCTCTCCATCATTTAAAAACTTGCTCTTTTCCTTACTCCCACTACATAACAATAATAATTGCCAAAGTTCCCTGTGAGACCGTTTACTGTGTGCAAGGAACTGTGCTGGGACTTCCTGCAATGAACGTATGAGGAGACTACTGGTATTAGCCTCACTTTTTACCCACAAAGAAATATCACTGACAGTAAAATCCAGAATGAAAGTTAGAACGGTAACACTTACTTCTTTGAAGAAAAAAAAAAAAACAACTTAATGAAATTCCTACTGCTTTTGTCTTATTTAACTGCTTTATCTTACTTCAACGGTTGCAGTTTAAGAAAATAACCAACAAGAAAATTGGCTCTATAATCTCCTTCTTAAATTTGTACAAAGGTATTTTAGTGGTTCTAACTGTAGGATCAAAAGAGGTATCTTTAAAACAGCCTACTATTGAAAAGAGCTCAAAACACAAGTCCTATCCTCCCATCACCTGTGGCACGTTATAGGAAAGCCACACTGACAAACTTCTATAACTGAGTGATCACCAGTAAATGACTAGACTCTGTTTATGCTAAAAGTTCTACTTCCTATAGCCATTCTCCACAGCAGTGGTCTATAATGTGTTTTAAAATCTACATTCTATAATAAACCTATATTATATTCACACCCTGAGAGCTAGTTATATGTACTACTGTCGACCTATATATGAAATGTTTTAGATAAAAATAAGCACAAATAGATGTTCTACTACTTCCCCTCACCTACTGGATTGTAGTACAGCCTTCATTTGGGAAATCACTCACCTAGAGATACAGAATTTTTCCGACCCCCTTTTTCCCCCAGGATTGTCTCTAGACCAGTGGTTCTCAACCTTCCTAATGCCACGACCGCAGCCCTTTAATACAGTTCCTCAACCGTAAAATTATTTTCATTGATACTTCATCACTGTAATTTTGCTACTGTTGTGAATCAGGTGACCCCTATAAAAGGGTCGTCAACCCCACAAGTTGAGAACTGCTGCTCTAGACCCAAGTGCAAAGGTTGAACATTTTCTTAATCTTCAAGAGAGGCCAAATGAATATCCAATCTGAGATAGACTGTTTTTTTATGAGAGAATTCCTTTCTACTTTAAACTTTCTAAAGGTTAAAATAAATGCCACATAGAACTGATGCAGTTCTGTGTAAAGATAAAGGAAAAAGATCATAAATATAGATTACTGTTAATATTTATCTAATATTACCATGCACCAAGTAATATGCATTATATAATTCAAACCCCAACTAATCCAACTAAAGCTTGGAAACTATTAGGTTATGTTCTCAAAATTATATATGTAGCTATAAAAAGAGAGAGAACTAGTTGATTTGATACTAAGCTCTTAACTACTAACTTTAACATCCAGCGAAATCCAAGTACTATATGTACTCGGGTATAAGCAGACCCAAATATCCACCCAGGCACCTAATTTTACCACATAAACTGCATTAAAAATGTACTGGATAAACGCGGCTTATACTCAAGTATATATGATATGTAGAGTTTCTCCATAAAATGGTTATAATATTATAGCTAACATTTATTGAACACTTAGTATGTGCTAGTTTAGAGCATTCTTTTAGTATTAACCTACAGGAGGAGGAAAAGGCTGCCTGCTTCTGTAAAGATTTACAATCCTGAAAACCTGATATAGAGTCTCTATGAGTTGGAACAGACTTGATGGTAGTAATTTTAGTTTAGTATTAGTTTAAAATCCCTGAATTGCACAAAGCATTTCCAGCTATGAACTAAAAGTTTATGTTAGTCCAGGTTGACTAGAGAAACAAATCCAGGGAAACTTACATGTGTATAAGAAAGAGCTTTATATCAAAGAGTAATTGTATATTAAGAAAACAGCCTAGATCAAGTCTATAAGTCCAATATTACCCATATGCTGATACTAAGCCATAAATTCCTCTCTAGACCCACACAGCCATGCAATGATGCTGAATGCAGGAAGATCACAGGCCAGTGGGTGGAAAGTCTTGTGGACCAGATGGGAGTGGAAGCATCTCAGCACCTGCGTGGGTTTCCACATGAGTCCTCAGCTCCAGGGCTCTGGCTCCATCAGTACAGCTCTATGTGGCTTGTCATCAAGAATACAAAGCAGAGAGCAAGTAGATCTGGCCTTTAGTGGACTACTTATCTCCATAGGGCCTCCAAAGGAGGTCATCAAGCTATGACCTGCTTGACAGGCTAAACTCTACCCTTTCACTCTTAATAGTCTCAAGTTGACACCAGATTATTTAACTGACACACTGCCCCATGTTATTGCAGAAAAACACAAACAAATCGATAGCAATGGTATTATAGTATTAACCTACTTGTTCTTGATAACAATACTTTTTCATGAAAGCTTAAACCAGACTTTTATGTACTACATTGAAATTATTTGTTTTCATTTTTTTTCTATAATGAATTTGGCCTCCTAAAAACCTCACAAGCAAACTTACCATGGCTTATTATTATAAAATGTGGCTATAAAATGAAAGATTATGCAGTATATTACAAGCTTATAACAAGAAAAAAAACTAATAACCTTCTGAGAAGGTGGGCAAACAACCTGAACAGATGATTTACAAAGGATGTCACTTGAATGGCTGATAAACACATGAGGGAAATGCTTCCGGTCACTAGCCATCTGTCAAATGCAAGTCAAAACTACCATGAATACCATCTAACACCCTTAACTGTAGCCAATTTTTAACAAAATGAGAACAACAAATTCTGGAGACAGGGTTGTGAAATGGGAATGCTTATCCACTGCTGGTGGGCTTGTAAATACATGCAGCCACTGTGGGAGGCAATATGGTGATTCCTAAAACAGATGTAATTTTAATACCATATGATGCCCAAAAGACATAAGACACAGATCACAAGCAGATGCTTATGCTTATGTCCTTATGTTCATCACAGCACAGTTCACAATAGCAAGAAGCTGAAACAACCTAAATTCACATCCGCAGAAGAGAGGATTAAAAAATATTCTGGTACATCCACACAATGGAATACTATGCATTCCAAACAACAGCAATGAACTCATGAAGCACTTCAACTCCTGGAGGCATCTGGAAGATGTTATGCTGAATGTAGTTAAGTACAAAAGGACAAACATCATATGAATCCCCTGGAGTAGGAACAGGCAGCAGAATGAGCACAGGTCAGGCTTGTAGAACCTGAGCAGTGTCAATGAACCACACATAACTTGCAGAGGGAGCCTCACGTCAGCTGGGATCAAATGGCTAAGGGAAGAGAAGTGGATGTTGTCTACGGAGTGGCTGCCATGTAAATCTATGGTGAGGTCCCCCACGGATACTGATGAGAACAACAAGTCAGGAGAAGGGAAAGGGAGCAAACACTTCTCGGGGAACAGGGAGGACTGACCCCCAGCTGGAGGATTAAATGACTGTAAATGCATTTAGGGACTTTAGGACGGGAGAGTCTTTGGGGATATGCACCAAATGTATCACATTAACCCAGGCTTTTGGGTGTATCCTGGAGACCCAGGCTGGTTGCCATGGAATTCTGGGACACTGAATCCTGTATCTTCAAGGGGCACAGCATGGTCCAGAGGCTGCATCAGAGAGATCTGATGTAGGAACTCCAATGGGTGAACTGGACTTTACCTCAGACACATGTGTCTTATGATTTAAGCCAGAAAATATATGGTGTCTGAGAAGTAGAAGACAAGCTGTATCAAGATTGTTGAACTGTTGGTAGGTGGACAAACATGGTCTCACTTTATCAAAGCCCAATATGCTATATTAAGATATGCATTATTCCAGCAAACCTGTGATGGACATGCTCAGTGATTATTATTGTAAATTTTCCTGACAATTAACCCCCATTGCTTGTGTAACTAGCCTCCAACTACAAAAGGGTTGATTCTGTAAAAGTGAATAATTCAGGTACTGTGATATGGCCCACTATCCCTCTCTAAACAGGGTTTTAAAAAATTAATACCAAAGGCTAATCAAAGACAATATTAATGGAAGGTCAATATGCCCCCAGGGAGGATGATCAATAAGACTCTACCATAAATTAACAGGGAGGGTTTGAAGGGAGCCAGAGGCAAATAAAAACAAACAAAAAAAACATAGGTCCAGGAATGCGTTTTGGGCTTGTACTAAATCCTAGCTCCAATTTAAGAATAATTAGTTCTTCCATCATAACCTTGCTGGATACTTGCCCTCTGGAAGGAAACAGAAGACATGGTGCTACAGCACAATGTTGTGAAGAAATTGGTGCATATGAGGGTTGGAGGTACAGGGAATCCAGGGTGGATGATACCTTCAGGACCAAGGATGTGAGGGACAATGCTGGGAGAGTGGAGGGTGAGTGGGTTGGAAAGGGGGAACTGATTACAAGGATCCACATGTGACCTCTTCCCTGGGAGAGCGACAGCAGAGAAGGGGGGAAGGGAGACCCCGGATAGGGCAAGATATGACAAAATAACGAGGTATAAATTACCAAGGGCATATGAGGGAAGGGGGAAAGGGGAGGGAGGGAAAAAAAAAAAAGAGGACCTGATGCAAGGGGCTTAAGTGGAGAGCAAATGCCTTGAGAATGATTGGGGCAGGGAATGTATGGATGTGCTTTATACAATTGATGTATGTATATGTATGGATTGTGGTAAGAGTTGTTTGAGTCCCTAATAAAATGTAAAAGAAGAAAAGAGAAAAAAATGATTAGGGCAAAGACTGTACAGATGTGCTTTATATAATTGATGTATGTATATGTATGAACTGTGAAAAGAATTGTATCAGCCCCAATAAATTGTTAAAATTAAAAAAAAAAGAAATTAGATGGTGCCTGGCTATCAGATAAAATAGCATATGCAGTCTTAAAGGCTTGTCTCCAAACAAGCAGCCATCTAAGTGAGCTGTCAACAAAGTCCACATAGAAGAGGCACACTATCTATCATCAGTTACTGAAGGACTGAAAATTGTATAATCTGAAGTTGAAGGAAGGATTAATATAAGAGCCTAAATTGTGAGAATCCAGTTTGCAGAAGGCTATGGATGACAGTGGGAGCCCAAGATACATTTGTGGGATCCACACAGGAAATAAGCCTCCAGTGATTTTCCTTGATCTATAATTGAGGGATGGGAGGAAAGTGGTTACTAAACAGAGTGCATTGGAGAGAAGAGTATAGAAGATCCAAGGGACAGACCTGGCTTGAACAGTTAAAACTTTGCCAATTGATCCTCCCTCTGATGCATGCTGGACCCTACCAAGTTTTCAACCTTTTCTGTGTTTTTATTTGTTCTTATGAGGGTTTATCTCAGAGGTGTTATGTCATTGGGGGGGTCACTCTCTTGAAGTTGTGTTGTATGCCTATCTTTCGGTATATGAAACCAAGGCTGGCTGGACATATAGGGGCAGTCAGTAGAATAAGGGTTTCAGTGGGGGGAGAGGAGTACATTGGTGGTGATGGGGGGGGGGAGGGGGGGCGTAAAAGTGAGACAATGTCAAGGAGTCCAGAAAGTAAAAGAATGTTTAGAAACTGTGATAGTAATTGTACAATACTGCTTGATTTGCATGGGACTATGGAATTAGAGATATATTAACTCCCAATTAATAACAAATTAAAAGACATATAAAAACTGAAAGACTATAGACATATACAGGTATCAATGTTAGAGTAAGTAAAAAAGTATAGATACAAAATCAGTTTTTAAAAAGTGAAGCTGTTTATCAACATATCGTCCATCTAGGTCTAGCCTCTCTTAGGTGCCATCAAGTCGGCCTGACCCTAAATGACCCATACACTTATTTAGAGGGTATTTTTATTTCTCCAATCCTTCCCGGAATAAGTCTTAACTCTTCAATACACACCACATCAAAACAGCACTTTTGGCATCCTTGAGAAATACAAATCATTTTTCCTTTTCAATGTTCTTTGAGTATGAGGAACAACAGCAAAAAAAAAAAGTCTGATGGGGCAGGGACAGACTGCAAGGTAGATGGGAGAAGGTTTGAGAAAGAAATTCTCTCTAGACAAACTTTACACTGCTCTTGAAAAATGAGCAGGTGCACTGTGATGATATACAACATGCCCTTGGTGCACTCTTCCCGGCCTCTTCTCGTTAGTGCCCTTTCCATTTTCTTACAACATCTTCATAATAAGCCTCAGTGGTCCTCTCGTGTCTTGCTAAAAGCTGTGAAGATTACCCCTTTGGGATCTCAATACACAGTCGCCATAACCTTCTGAGCTGACTTCTCTGCTTTGAATTTAACTGACCTAGCAGATCCTCTCAGAATTCACTGTTACACCTTTTTTTTTCAGGCACTTCTTTTAAAGGCAAGTGTTAATGCTGAAAGACTTGTCTGAAGCCATTCCATTGGTAACATTGGTTAAAGTATGTTTAAGCATATTTGGTTTGAGTTAAACTGGAACCCTAGTAGCAATATTTTAAAAATTACCATCATATATGCTTTCTTCAAAATCTGATTTTTTGAAATATCCAAATGAATTTTATTTGCCACCTCCTCATAAAAACAAAGCTTTAAAAACACAAAATTTCAATCGTTTTATTATTCTCTTTCTCAATTGTAATTGTTAGTGTTCTATAAATGTATATACTCTCTTAATATAAAAACTAGTTTAAATGCTGTTTGCTTTCCTGACTAATGTCTAAACTAATACCCAATGGAAAATTACTAATGGAAAAGATTCTCTTACTTTACACAAAGATGCATTTTGTAAGACTCTAAATTGTATTTAAGAAATCCAAAGTACAGAAAATGACAAAATCAGATTTAGTAAACAGTTTCTTTTCAGAAACAGAAAACAGAAGAATGGGATCATTCCTAACCTTTCAGAAGACCAAGGAGACAGCCAAACAGATATTTGACTTTCTTTCCCCACTATCTTTTGTCCATATCCACAAATTGGGGGGAAGCATGTTCTTTGGAAAGATGAGTTCTTACTAAGTTCAACGCTACAGACCCAAACGATTCCCCTAAGTAGCCTTTTTGTTTTCAGAGAGGCATGTCTCCTTACCCACCCACCCTCTGCCCCAGGTTAAAAGAGGGTAATAATTATACTGATATAGCTCTGTATTTCTTAGATCTTGTTAAGCTACTCTGCACTTGGTTCAACCTCATAATATGAACTGTCATAGCAACTCATTCAATTGCCTCCCACATACAATTAAATCTATTTTTAATTGAAACTTCATCTAAATGATAGAAAAAAACAGGCAAGCTACAAAAACAGCTGAAAAAATATTTATGAAATTATCTTTATAGTTTGGTGAGAGGGAGGAAAGGCAATTTATTGCTTCAACTAAACCACTAAATGAAAGTATTGGCTCTTTAAGTCAAGAGACCATCGCTTCAAAAGTAGTAAGATGACTTTTCAATGTCTATTTATATTCTGGAACTTAAAAATCTCCTTAGTTTTATACTTATTCGTTTTCCTAATATCGCCAAATAAAATTGCCTTTAACACATTGTGAGTATGCATCTACATATACATTCATTCACTGTTGATTCAGTTTTATAGTAACCCTTAAAAGACAGTGAAATTGCCGCTGTGAGTTTCCAAGACCGTGTATCCTTACAGGAGCAAGTGCCATCTTTCTCCTGAGGAGCACCTGGTGCTTTTGAACGGCTGACCTTGTAGATAGCAGTCCAAGTTGTCTAACTTACTATACCACTGAGGCTACATACATTAACCAAACTCACTGCCATCTAGTCCACACTGACTCACAGTGACCTTTATAGGGCAGGGTAGACTTACCTCTGTGACTTTCTGAAACTAATTCTTTTTTTCTGCTGCCTCTGTCCTCACCCAATCCCCACTAGCTTCCCAAACTGCAATTCTTTACAGGACTAGAAAGCCCCATCTTTCTCCAGCAGAGTGTCTGGAGACTTTGAACAGCTGATCTATAGATAGCAGCCCAATTCATAACCACGACACCAGCAGAGATCATGGACTGTATATATACTGAATATACTCACACATATATATACATATATGAGAAAGGCTCATACATTAGGTAACAATTCACATATTTCATTTTCTACACAGAAGAAATATATTTCTCATATATAAATATATATACAAACATACATATAATCTAAATATGACCTTTCCCTATTAAAAGAAAAAAATGAGTTATTTAAAAGGTCCACTCCATTGCTCTCTTCTTTTATTTTTGCTACCTTCTTACTCATAGTTACCCTATAAAGGGTTTCTGAGGGTTGTAATCTTTACAGGAACAGATAGTCTGATCTTTCTTCCACTGAGTAGCTGTTGGGTTTGAACCACTGACCTTGCAGTAAAAAATATTAGACAATAATTCATATATGCTATGTGCTACACAAATGTTTTTCACTAAATGTTAAAAATTTAATCAAAGTATGCATGAATTTTTGAAATTTTAATTTGATATATACTCTCTCCAAAAGATCCTTCACCCCGCTGGTCAATGATTTAAAAAATAGTATCTAAAAGCTGCTGTGCTGATTTAAAAGTTACCATTTTAAAACCTACTACTGCTTATTTTTGAGGAAAATAAACTTTTTGAAAAAGAATAATTTTCCCACATAAACCAGAATTACTTATTTTTCTTAATTCACTATTCTTGTGATTCCATAGATGTGCCAAAATTTCACAGAAGACATGCATTTTCTTTCTCTCCCTCACCCAATCGCTCCTCTACCGTTATTTTCCCCCCATCTTTCAACCTTCTTTCAACAAAACACTCGCATACATACCATTACAGGAAGCTAAAATTATTTTTTCTTTGCAGTTTTACATCCCCCAACAGCCTCTTTAAGGGAAGTGACTACTCACTGTAAAAGTCAAAAATTAAATTCTGAGTGTCTTTTTTCTCCTAACATTGATATTATTCATTTTGAATAAATTCTTCAAGTACAGAACTTATCAATAATTAAAATACTGATGAAGAAAAAAAATGCTATGGTAGGAAACTTGAGGTGAAATAAGGACAAGCTTTCCTAAAGACAATGCACATCCATGTTATTTTAGGATTTATGGATCCACTAACATAATGCTATCATATTCATTTAACAAGTATTCATCAAGAACCTGCTCAGCATAGGTACTGTTCCATAACACAGTTGAAGAAAATATGCATTTCTCAAGGTCCGTCTTTTTGGATCTTTTAAATTGATGCTCATTTAACTTATTGCTTAAGTTTGCTCAATTTTTCTATAAAATTCATGAAACCTTAAAATTTCCCCATTTCAATGACAAACTGACAAGCAGTTCTGAAAAATGAAAGCCTTTGTCAGAATCATAATGAGTTTTCTTTTCAATAAAATCATAGTCCCTTAGGAATTACATGTTATACAAAAATAATTAATCATTTGTTGCCAGGTCAATTCAAACTCATGGCTACCCCAAGTGTGTCAGAGTAAAATTGTCCTTCAGAGAATGAAACTAATTATTCTCCTAGACTATGTGAACCTGACATTCAGGAAGTAGGATTGAAGAAAATAGGAAATGGAGGGCCGTAACTCTAGAACCTGGAAGCTCAAAGATGCACCCACTGAGCTACCCCCCCCCCCTAGATCTTCCAAAAGGATTCTGAACTCCTAATGAGCACCAATCATATCTAAGGGCCTCTCAGAATAGTACTATCCAGGCTGAAGGCAAACTTGCTCTGGCAAATGAATCACCGTCTAATCGAGTGTCTTTGCATGCTGCCTACTATGTTGTAGTTCCTGCAGTTTATGCCACAAGCAACCACTGCTGGTTGAGTGCCTATAATGTGCTGAGCACACAGTTCTCAAGAGATCCTAATAGTCTAGCCCAACACAATTCCGGACCTCTCAGAGACACCCGGAAGCCCTAAATATGATTAGTAGACTTTTCAGAGCTTGATTGTGCATGTTTGTGAGAAACCTAGAAAGTTGAACAGAATAAGTTAGCAATAGAAATTTTGATTTTGTTAGTTTTGGCATCATGCGATAGAGAGGAGTGGTTGACAGCACACAATTATTAATTTAGTCAATTCATGAACTAGAAAACTAGAACAATGCTAGCTACATAAAATTGTGTAGTAGCTTGGAAAATGTAATAGTAAAGAGGTAAGGAAGTACCTGTTTACAGCAAATGATTACTGTTTCAGAAAATAAAATGCCTATTTAATGTAAAAAAAGTCCTCGCGAAGAAAAAAGATGTTAATGTGATCGAGTTGTTACTTTCTCCTGTGTGAGGTATGTGCTTGAAATAAACAAGATATTGTACTTTATAATTTACATCTAATAATCCTTATAATATTTAATATTCATAACAACCCTAGTAGGTATGACTACTACATTTTATAGAGGAAGACATTGAGATAAAGAGAGGTTAAGTAACCTATGTTCACACAGCTAGAAAGAGAGAAAGCCATGCCAGAACCCATGAAGTTCCTAAGCACTAGTTTATTTTGTTGCAATAAGAAAAGCTGTATGGAAAGTTAATGTTTAGAAAATGATGAAGGCAAGGCAACATATGTACAAATGTGCTTGATTCAATTAATGTATGGATTGTTACAAGAGATGTAAGAGCCTTCAATAAAATGATCTTTAAAAAAAAGAAGAGCTGTATTTAAAGCAAACTGCCTTAAATCAACTGCACTGAGTTCATTTTGGCTCAAAAGGACTGTCAAATTAGGACCTAAACCATATTAGTCACAACCGTGAGAGTTTACATATAATTTCAATTGTAATACAGTTTAGCATCTAATAATACTACAAACATTTTATATCATTACTTCATGACAAGGCTAATATTTACTATTCACCAGACAGTTGAAAGCTGTCTTATAAATGATGTATGAATATTATTTTGACAATTCAATGTTAAAAATATCCTAACTAGGCACAAGCTGGTGAGAGGCAGACAAATTTTCACCATTGGTTCTCAAAGTGGTTCCCTGGCTGTCAGCATCAACAGCACAGGGGGAGTTAATCAAATGGAAAAATCTCAGACATTGCCAACTCAATTTCTAAACTCTGGTGAGGGATCTAGCAACCTTCTGTTTAACAAACCCTCCAGGTGATTCTGATGTTTCAAAGTCACTGCTCTCTGGGAACTTCCCCTCTTTCTCTGGTGAAGATGATCACTAGTGCCATCTTGGGTTATTTCCCATGAGCACTCAGGGAGCAATGAGGAATCACCATAGACAGCTCAGAAAATTCAGAAGGAAATAATCTAAGGTTATTTCTGCTCCCTTTAACTACCAGGCTTCCCAAAAGTCTGCTCTAATTTATAAGTTCCTATATCTTAATTACTTTAATAACTAAGAAAACTGTTTTTAATTTACATAGTAATATCCTGACTAATCAAATTTCAAAGGAGAAACTGTCTACAGCTATACCTAAAAGTTGGGTGTGAATTGTTCTAAACATAACAAACCAAGAAAATAAAACAATATTCATCCACATAGTGTCAAATTTGATAGTGCCATTCAAAAACCTATGGGGCACTTTCTGAAGACAAAGTCAGCTCCCTATCACAATGTGAGCTTGACTCTGAATCCATGTGCAGTGACTAGTACTAAGGCACTGAGTAAAAAACAGACAATCTGAAAATTATTATCAAGAAATGAGAAAACTAATGTCAGAAGTTAATGCAGTCATTCTTAACACACTACCAGAAATAAACTTTTAAAAATAAACATTTCTAAGAGATGAATGCAACAAGTTATATTATTTAAAATGTTCACAAAAGGAAGCTGCACATTATTGAGATTTGTCTAAGTCAACAGCTTTTGTTTAACTGGTGTGGCCATTATATGAATATTCTACAATTTTATTAATGTTAAGGTGGGGAAGACTGCCCAAGAATAAATACAGTATACTACTACAGCTTGAAGGTACAAGAAAATAAAAAATCTGTCCCAAACAAGAGAAATTAGTCAATATTCTATGATGTACAATAACTTGCTTTAACTTTATTATGTCTTTTGAATGTTTAGTGGAGCCATGTTGGCACAATGGTTGAGATATTGCCTGCTAACTGAAAAGTCAGCAGTTCGAACTCACTGGCTGCTTTAGGGAATAGAGACGTGGCAGTTTGTTTTCCTAAAGATTGATAGCCTTGAAAACCACTCTGGGGAGTTCTTCTCGGGGTCCACTAGGAGGGAGGACTGGCTAGATAGCAACAGTCTTTCATTCATCTTGACGGGACTTTTCTAGTGGAACCATGTGACAAAGTGTCACTACTTTTTTAATTCTTTCCCATGTGGTTTCCATGACTGCCCGGGTCCACAATTTTCTTGTTTGGGATTCTCTAAACCTAAAATATTCTCCCAGATTTGCAAATGTCCTCTCAAAAGATCTGCATACTTTCAATGTTGCTGTTTGGTGCCAATGAGTCTTACTTATCATGACCTAATACAAAATACTGCCTGGAATTCTGACTATACTTCTTCCAAGACAGAATAGTTTGTTCTTTTGGTAATCTATGGTATATTCAATATTCTTTGACTACACCATAATAAAAATGCATCACTTCTTTGGTTTTCCTATTCATTGGCAAATATTATCAATTTCATCTTCTTAAAAATACCCATAGATCTTTCACACCTCTGATCGCAACTAATTACTCAATAGGCTCCTTATTCAGCTGTCAGGTTAAGATTTTCCTTTTATTCATCCTGAGAGTCCCAATCATAGTTCTCTCGGGGTATATTTCCTATTTTCGGTACTTTGTCTTTTTCTCTTTTTGTTTTCTCCCTCATTTTGTTGGTGAACATCCTAGGATACCTTCCGGGAAAAAGAGTAAAGGGAGACATAGTTTGTCATTTAAATGTCTTTATTATGCTCTAAAATTGGTAATTTTGTTTGGTATAAATACTAGGTTGGAAATAATTTTCCTCAGATTTTGAAAGTTCTGCTCCATTATCTTCTAGTTTCTAGTTTGAAGAAAATAAAACCTATTTTTTTCTTTCTGGAATCTTACGGAATCTTTTGTTTGCAGAATACCACAATTGTTGCCTTCGTTTCCTAGTGCTACTGGAATAGAAATATCAAAAGTGACTTTGGAGAACTGAAATTTATTCTCTCCAGTCTACAGGCTAAAAGTTCAAGTGAAAGTCTTGATCACTTCCTAGTTGGCAGCCCAGGATGATTCTTCCTTCCTTGGCTTTTAGATGATCCCGTCTTCCTCACTGTGTGCTTGTATCTCTCAGATTATGCGACTCTTTATATAGCTCAGAAATGTTTTTGTTTAGGACCTACCCTACAAAGGTATCCCTTCAACTGACTATTGTACGTGTACTGAGTACTGAATGATTACATTATATTATATTGCATCATGGAAAGCAATTACATTAGATTATATCCACAGGTATAGGATTTATGATTCATATATATACAAGAATTAGTATATATATGAGGGGCCACAATTGAATCCATAAAAATTACCAATATATTCTGGTGTCTATTTTTATTCAATATGCTGAATGTATTTCTCAAACTCTCACTAATATTGAGTAGAGAACAATTCATAGCAACCCTACAGGACAGGGTAGAATTGCCCCTTTAGGTTTCTAAGATTTTAAATCTTTATGGGTGCAGACAGCCTTATTTTTCTTTCTCAGAGTGACTAATGGGCTCCCACTGCTGACTCTGTGGTTAGTAGCTCAAGGTGTGGCCTATGATGGCACCACAGCTCCTTTAGATAAGTGGTAGGCCTTTTATTTGAGAAAGTCAGTGCCAAGAAACATCCTTAAATTATTTCCCTTATTGGGAGGTTGGGGAAGAAAGGGGAAATCAATCACAAGACCAACATATAACTGCCTCCCAGGGGGAAGAACAGCAGAAAAGTGGGTGAAGGGCAACAAAGGATGATGTAAGATATGAAAATAATAATCTATAACTTATCAAGGGACATGAGGGAAGCCGGGCGGGTGGGGTGTGGGGAGCAAGTGTGAAAATGAGGAACTGATATCACGGGTTCAAGTAGAAAGAAAATGCTTTGAAAATGATGATAGCAGCATATATACAAATGTGCTTGACACGATGGATGAATGTATGGATTCTGATAAGAGATATAAAAGCTCCCAATAAAATTATTTAATAAAAATATTATTTCCCTTATTTCCTGCCCACTACTTTTACTGCCTTCATAGTTCTTATTGTTGTTAAGTGTGGACCTTTGGGATTGATTATCTAATTTTCTTTTCTTTTTTTGGTAATGATTTAACTTACCCAGTAAAGTGGATAAATCTTAAGTATACAGCTCAAATAATTTCTACATAAGAAATATATATGTATATATATATGGTAAACAACCCCATATCAATAATCTACCCTGTCAATGTTGTTGCTGTTAATTGCTGTTAAGTAAGCTCTGGCTCAGTGGCACCCCTATGTCTAACAGAACAAAACATTGCCCAGCCTTGTATCATACTCATAATCACTGGCATGTTTGAGCCCCTTGTTGCAGCCACCACGTCAATCCTGCTCATGCAGGGTTCCCTTCATTTTCGCTGACTCCCCAAAAATAATGAGCTTTTCCAATGATTAGTCTTTTTTTCCTGGTCAATACTCAGTCCCAATAGATAGCCACTATTTTGACTGAGTAAAAGAGTTGTATCTGCTCTTAAACTTTATATAAGTGGAATCATACTATAATGTAATGCATAATTATGCAATATATTGTTTCATTGAGTCAACAAACACAGTTTTCAGGTTCACTCATATTGCTATGTATAGCAACTGCTTGTTTTATTGCTGTGATTGCTACTGGTTTTGTGTGCCATCAGGCCACTTCAGATGCACAATGATATCCTATGGGAGTGAGCAGAACTAACAGTCCCATAGACTTTTCTTGACTGTAGGCAGATCTTTTCACCTGCGGAGCCACTGGTTGGAATTTCAGTGTTTAACCACTGTAACACCAGGATTTCTCAAGGGCTATGAATACTCTAATTTTAACTTGTATATTCTATGTCCTATTTTTCTTTTTGGGGGGATAGCACAAACTCAGTCCCCCACTACCACAAATTGTGCAGTTGAGTCAGGTCAGCACATCCGGAGCACAATGGATCAGCTTCACCCTGGGAAAACCACCTTCTTGATCATGGTATCTCCCCTGCCAGGTAAGTATTGTCCTAACTTTCTGTAGTCTTTATTTTGGGAGTGATTTCCTCAATTTCATTTCTTTCATATTTTACTTAATTCTTTTTTTATTTAAAAATGTTTTACCACTCTCATTCTATTTCATTGTGCCTATTTACAGTAAAACATGTGCGAGCATAACATTTTTGCTTTTGTTTCACAGATGTGACATACCTTTTTCTCTTAAAGTCTTTTATTTGATCATTTTAGATATTTTCATCCAGTGCCAAGTGATCCTTACCTAGCTGCACAAATGTGAAATTTGACTGGAAGATCAATGACATCTATGGGACTTGTTGACAGTAGGGTTCACTGAAGGATGATTTGAATGAGTAATTTCCTTGGGGAACACCCATCATGGCATCTATAATTTTTATTTCTTTGTATATTTAGAATCTCTACAGAAAATTCAGTTTTAAATTTTGGCCAGAAGACATATGTCTGATTACCAACATACCGAGTACTCATGGAAGACTATAAATCTTAAGCCTAATTTCCAAAATGTTCATTGAATCATCATACTTGTAACATAGTATCCACTTCCTATCAACGATCAGATATCCTTATTTCGCTCACTATAAAAGATATGCCTTTAGTCTTCTGACAGGTAGAAGCATATAGTCCAGTTACATGGAAAAGAGGATAGGATCTCACGTCCTAAATATTCACAACCATCAAGCTGATTCCAATTCATAGGGGCAGTATAGAGTACAGAGTAGAGTAGAATTTCTCTTTGGGGTGTCTAAGCCATTACATATTTATAGGAGTAGAGTGTCTCATCTTTTTCCCACAGAGTAGCTTATGGGTTTGAACTGTCAGCCATGCAGTTAAGTAACCAAGTGCTTAATCCACTGTGCCAGTAAGGATCCTTATTTCCTAAACAGATTTTTAAAAACAATGATCTTGTTTGAAACAATTCTCCCAATTTCCACTCTCATTTCTGGAGATCTTCAGTGTTTCCAATTCTCAGTATTTGTGATTCTGGGATATAAATAAGATTTCAATTTTCCCCCTACTTTCAACATAATTGAGCTTTCTTGGGTCAGCCTATGAGCTAGCATTTATACACCTGCTTTCCAGGTTTCAAATTTTTGTAACATATCTCTTTCATTCTCTTTGTGCATGGGGTTTATTAAAAAGCCCTGTGCTGTCACAGAGATCATTTTAAAATAGGTAAACGATACGAAATATCTGCATGTATATAATATGCGATGTTTGTTTACTGTATTTCAAGATTCACAAAGCAAGTCCCTAAATTTAGGTTGTAGCTGCTCTATTCCACGTCAGGTTTGTGCAGGCTTCCTTTTATCTAGCAGAGTACAAGTCATGGACCAGTAAAGAATCAAATTACCTGGATTCTTCACCGAGACAAAATGAATAACCTGATATAATAGATATTTTATCATGATATAAAAGTTTGGCATAATTCAGAATATATTTAAAGAAACTGCTAAATTCCAGTACGTTTAATCGAATGTACATCCATGTACAAGCTACAACCCTATGTACAATAAAACAAAACACTTCCTATTCTGTGTCATCCTCACAATTGCTCTGACATTTGAACCATAGTAGTTTTATTTAACAGTTTTATTGGCAGGTAAGCCACATATCACACAATTCAAAACTTCAATCATGTCAAGAAGAATTGTACAATCAGTACCACAATCAATTTCAGAACATTTTCTCTTTTCACACATGAATGATATTAGATGTATATGTCTAAGTGTATATATACATATAATTATATATGTATAGAATATGCATATAAGCTATATTAAATATAAGTAGATAATGTGTGTATTATATTTATATGAATACATGGATAACTACCATAATTAGACTTCAGTGTACAACATAGAATTCTTTATTTTTCTCAGGAAATAAGGAGTGATGGAAAGAGGCAACTCAGAGAGGAAGTGGGGTAATGAATGCTACACTGAGGGGACTGCACTAAGTTAAATGCATATGATTTGTGGAATGTAATGCTGGGGCTCCTCTCTGTATACAGCACCTAATTCACAATAAAAAGCTTAAAAGGAGATAAATAAAGAAATAAAGAAAATTAAACAGAAAAAAATCCTAATTTTCCACGGACTATAGATTTTAATAAGGACATTATTAACTCAGTATTACAGCCCTGATTTCCTGGACCACCCAAACACTTTACATGTCAACTCATTATGTTCTTGAGAATAAAGCACATAAAATCGGATACCTAACAAATAAAAAAGCCTTTATAATTCACGTCATATTAATTTTGAATAAAAAGAATATTTCCACATACTAATTACTAATATACAACATTGAGCAATGTTTTGAATAGTAAATCACTTTAAAAGCAATATAATGAATCAAACCTTAAGTACTTATTTGTATGCTTTCTATTGGAGTAAAAAAATTAGTGAGAAAATGAAAACTATTCATAGTTTGAAAAATGTTTGATATCATTAAATAATTAGAAACCTATTTTGTTCCTAATAATTAAAATTCACTATATCAGTCACTATGGCAGCACCACTTCAGCAAACAATAACACATTCCTCAAGTTCTGCTGTGAAAAATGCTGTCTACCTGAAGTCTTTATTTTGTGGATAGGAAGAAAAATGATACCGTTTTCCAGTTTTAAAAAGTCTAATCAATACTGGGTATTGCTTTTCAATCTATAGGAAAGTTCTGATCTCAAACTTATGGGGACTGAGGTTTTCTGTTTAGTTTTCATTTCCGTATACCTTTTAATAAATGAAAACATTCTTGGTAAGAGCTATTTAAACAGGGCTCACCTCAGGTAGATGGGTTCCAACTATAAATAGCAAAATCTGCCATCTGCCTTTCTATTCTTGAGCTGAACGTAGTGCTGGCTGAACGTAGTGTTCACGCCTCACTGGTGCCAGGCCCGACGCTATGCAGCCAGCAGCAACAGAAAATAATAGTGCAAGACAGAGATAATGAGGCGAAGAACAGAAATGGTACTACTATAATTAACTGCTGCTTTGATATGTGCCACAATAAAGCATGCGCAATGGTTCTGGGAGAACCTACAGCCCTATTTCGCCTTTGCCCCATAAATGGGTTTGAAATAAAACTGCTGTCAGAATCCCGAGACTTTACATCACTGAAGATTAGTTAAAAGGTAAAGGACTTCAGCACACTTTGCAGTATGTTTGTCATGTCTGTAAGACCCACCACAGAGACAGACCATGCATTCTTTATTCTAATGGAACTTAATGAAGCATTTCTTTCTATAATCGTGGCTATTTTCCTGTTTTGTTTTAAAGAGATAAGCGTGCTGTAACACGTACATAATCAGCATTAATGAAAAAGCCTTTTTTCTATACCTGACCCTTTCCCAATCAGATCTGAAACCCCATGCAACTTTGAATTTCATACAAAGCTCCCATTACCTCTCTTGGGACTTTTTGAGGCCTCAGCTACTGTGAGATACAGATAGGTTTTAGAGTCACACCATTAGGTACATGTGGCCCATTTTCAATAGAGTGGCTGTCGAGGCAGCCATGTGTAGGTTTCAACTGAAGATGAGTATATATCAGGTCACTGTCATATTACATAGTCCTCTATTAGTAATCTTGTTATTCCTGTGTCAGCAATGACTAAACCCATTGTCTTATTGACACAACCAACTCCAGGAGTCAAATAGTCAAATTCAGTTCTGTCAGAAGTGCCATTCACTTAGAACACAATTTGAATGGTGTTCCCTTGAGTTTAGTTTATACGGCAGTACTAAATGTATATTAATGCCTAAAATGAGATAAGTACAGAGACTATAGACCAACCCAATACTGTAGCTCTCCACTATGGCCATATATTAGAATCATCTGGAAAATTATTTTAAAATACTGGTGCCTACACACACCCTAGCCCCTTTAAATCAGAATCTCTGGGCTGGAATCCTGGCTGAATGTAATGTATATGGCCTTGTCTGTTTGCTTTTATGTTTTTAACTTTCCACACATGATTTTAGTGCCAAATATGAGTTTAAAACTGCTGATCTAATGATGATTGATACCAGATTCAGAGTCTTTCAAAAACAAAAATAAATGATTTAATCTTTTGTATTCAATGTCACATTAAATATTTTTACCTAGAATGTCTACTTTGGTTTAATATATATTTTTAAATCACAATATTTTTAACTGACAGAAGAATGCTCAAGAACATCAAACACAAAGTATTATGACAATGCAAAATTGCCATTTTAAACAATGCCTTTGAAAAGGTATACATAAAGAAAACAAAGATAACTTCAATGTGATGCATCACAGACTATGAGACATTCTTTGGGAGTGAAAGATTCTTTCATAAGAGCAATGAGTTTACTGAGATGAGCAGTCTACTACTCTGGAAAGATCTATGTGATCAACTAGCATTTACAGGCAATAGCTATACCTGATCTTTTTCTTCAAAATAAGAAGGAATTCCATGGAAAGAGCACTGACTAGCTTCTATCAGACATATATCTGGTACCAATTTCTATGGATACTGATGGTTTAAAAAGCTTGCTTTTAGAAGACTGCATCAATAACCACCTTAAATACTGTGGTATAACTTTTCATCTCATCACCTGTCTATTTATTTGCCAGTAGAATTTTTGTCTTTCTTAGATTTTTCAATAGCTTGTTAGGTTGTTTGGTCTTTTTTTTGGTTGTTGTTGTTTTAAAGTATAACAAATCAATAAACTATTGCCATTAAGTCCATTCTAATTCATAGCACTTTATAGTACAGAGTAGTACTGGCTAATAGGATTTCAAAGCTGCATTCTTTTTTTTTTTCTTCTTCATAATCTTTTTTTAAATTTTTTTTATTTTAACAATTTATTGGGGCTCATACAATTCTTTTCACAGTTCATACATATACATACATCAATTGTATAAAGCACATCTGTACAGTCTTTGCCCTAATCATTTTTTCTCTTTTCTTCTTTTACATTTTATTAGGGACTCATACAACTCTTACCACAATCCATACATATACATACATCAATTGTATAAAGCACATCTATACATTCCCTGCCCCAATCATTCTCAAGGCATTTGCTCTCCACTTAAGCCCCTTGCATCAGGTCCTCTTTCCCCCCCCCCTCCCTCCCCATTCCCCCCTCCCTCATATGCCCTTGGTAATTTATACATCGTTATTTTGTCATATCTTGCCCTATCCAGAGTCTCCCTTCCCCCCTTCTCTGCTGTCCCTCTCCCAAGGAAGAGGTCACATGTGGATCCTTGTAATCAGTTCCCCCTTTCCAACCCACTCACCCTCCACTCTCCCAGCATCGTCCCTCACACCCTTGGTCCTGAAGGTATCATCCACCCTGGATTCCCTGTACCTCCAACCCTCATATGCACCAGTGTACAGCCTCTGTCCTATCCAGCCCTGCAAGGTAGAATTCGGATCATGGTAGTTGGGGGGAGGAAGCATCCAGGATCTGGGGGAAAGCTGTGCTTCAAAGCTGCATTCTTTATGGAAGCAGAAGACCACATTTTGGGGAGAGAAAAGAGCTTGTGGGTTCAAACCAGGTCCTTCCAGTTCAGCTCTTAAAGGTTGTACTACCAAGTAATCCTTGTTGAAAAATTATTCATATCTTTAGCTGAATAATTTAAAAGCCCTTAGTAAAATTGCAAAAACATTCCATAGCTTTATTTTGGAACAATTCATTAGTTCTTAACTTAAAAGCAAGCAAAGAAAAACTATGAGCTGACAACTTGACCACATGAATTATATTTGCTAATAGATTTCTGACAGCTATTAACCAAAACGTTACTGATTTGAAGCTACCAGCTACTCCAAAGAAGAAAATGGAGGCTTTCTATCCCTGTAAAGATACATAGCCTCAGAAACCCACAGGGGCAGTTCTACTCTGTCCTAGAGTGGTTATGAGTCAGAATTGACGAGATAGCAGTAAGTTTTATACTACAGTGAACCACAGTCTAAATCCCTAAGTTCAAGTCACAGCTCTGCCAGTACCTATGCAGAGCTGTTTCCAGAGCATTACACTAATGGAGGATGGGTACAATACCTACTTCATAAGATTGATTTGAGAATTAAATTATATAATGCTCGAACATTTAACACAGACCCTGGCTCAGCATGTACACTGAATAAATTTTAGTGAACATAACTTAATTATAATAAGCTGATCTAAATTTGACTTTTACATTATAATAGCAGCTATGGTTCTAAGTGTTGTCTCCACATTAACATAATAAACATGTTTTAGCCTTAGTCTCTAGACTTTAAAATTATATTGTCAATAAGAATAATTCAAAATGTTTTTGTACTTAAAAATTTAGACTTCATTTACCAAGAACTATTATTCTTATTTTATTAAGAAAGATTAAGGAAGACATGCCCTTAAACTACTGGAAACATGAATTGCTATAGATGTTTCCAGAGTTAAACAACAAAAATCAGATCAGAATCTAAACTCAAAACTCAGTTTTTGCTGCATTGTCCTTAAATGTATATAAACAATTTCTAGTGATATGCTTATAACAGTATTATCTTTACAATTGGATCAATAACTACATCATGACAAATGGAGAAAAGATGGAAGTTGTCGAGGATTTTATCTTGCTTGGATCCACAATCAATGCCATGGAAGCAGCAGTCAAGAGGGCTACTGATGTGTTGCACTGAGAAATTCTCCTTCACAAAACCTCTTTATTTTCAAGCAAAGATTTAACTTGGAGGACTACCGGTAAGGTGAACCTGGAGTCCCAAACAGTATATTCAATCATCCCATAAACTAGAAAATTAAGAAGGACGGTCAAAGGTTTCTAAGGTTGTAATTTTCATGAAAGCAAATTTCTACATCTTGGTCACACAGACTGGATGGTGAGTTTAAACCATTAACATTTTGGCTAATAAACAAATTACTCAACCACTGTGCCATCAGGTTTGCTTATCACCTCATAAACAATCACTTATTTACTGGCCATTTAAATATAATCCTTCCTTTATTCATCCCTTTTTTGTGATCCATCCCATCAGATTTTTGCATCATTTACTCCCTACATATATTCTTCCCCTAGCAAACAGGCAAAAAAACTAAATAATTTCCCTTTACCTTTGGAGTCCCTCTTAAGATACCATTTCCTCATTCCTTTACATTGTAATTTAAGTCACACCAACTGAGTCTCCAAAGTGAGCTATGTAGCATAACCCTGTGGTATGTACCAGAAATTCACTTTGGTGAGAGAAAAAAATTTTGTAACTTTTCAAATTTGTTTTAATGTCATCTATTTTTAATTTGTATTTTTGTGTAGTTTATAACATGAATGCAATACAAATATTATGACTCCCATACATATGCATATAGACCCAAAACTCATAAACATATCTTAGTACATATATGAGTGCAGACTATGGATATATAACATAAGCATTTTTAAAAATTGAGGCTATTAAGAGTATACATTATTTCAAGCCTTTAAGACCCTAGATGTTATATCTCTCGATACCCAGGCACCATCAGCCTTCTTCACCACACTTACTTGTGCACACATTCGTCTTCAGCGTTTATGTGGGGAAGGTGATCACACGGTGATGGTTTTTGCTCTTTGGTGTCTGCTACCTGATCCTTTCAACACCTCGTGTTCACACAGGCATGTATGCTTCTTCTCTGTGGGCTTTGTTGCTTCCGAGCTAGATGGCCACTTGTTCACCTTCAAGCCTTTAAGACCCCAGACACTGTATCTTTTGATAGCCAGGCACCATCAGCTTTCTTCACCTTGTTTGTTTATGCACACGTCTGTCTTCAGCGATCATGTCGGGAAGGTGGGTATCATGAAACAGATACACCCTAAGTCTGGCACAAAGTAAGGCTGGTGTACTTTGTACACTGCTCCTTAGATGGTGTCTGGAGAATGCAGCAGGCAAATGCTTCAAAACTGAATGTGGAAGTACTGAAAGTCTTTCCAGAGCATCCTCAAGGTCAAAAGTATTTTCTTGATATAATTCAGGCCCCTTCCACTCTCTTTCTCTCATGAGTGTGCAACAGACAAGTAATATTGCAACACAGTGATGAGATACGCAGGTTAGAGATTATAGCTCTCTTATATTAAACCTGGCATTGGAGATTTGAAAAAAAAAAAGGTAAAACAATGCCACTCTTCTCATTGAATTATTTGGCGTGGGAAAATACAGTTATATTTTTTAAAGAAAAATTTTATTTTTGTTAACACAATATTTTGATGAAAGCTGACTATAGTTCCCTATACCACAATGTAAAAACACTAAAATTGTCCTCAATGCTGTAAAAATTTAAAGCAGCCTCTAGAACAAAATGTTAGCGAACAGTTCCACAGACACATAAATTAGATGCCCAGGGCCCACAATGCAACTTTGGATACAATAAAAAATCTGTCAGAAAGAATTATAATATAAAGAGTAGTGAGATTGGAAATGCCTCATGAAATCAAAAAAAGAAAAACCATCACGTTGATCAAAAAACTGAAAGTAGTCAACATAAAATGACCAGGAAAAGCAAAATTTCTCTGAGGAAAAAAAGAACTCCATAGTGAAACTTGGGGACTACTGAGCCTTTACGTTCAGCATCATCTTCTTCTATACAGACTTTTCCACTTATGCATGTACGTAAGTGGGAACTAGAAGTATAATGCTTGAACCAGTGAATATACTTAACGTGTGATTAAAAATAAACAGGCAAGCCAAACAAGTTAAGGAGCCCTGGTAACGCTCTTTAGTAAGCAATGTAGTGCTAGCTGCCAGGTCAGTGGACAATTCAAACCCACCAGACAGGTGGGCTTTCTCTATGGGAGACAGAGGAGATTTCCTACTCTTGTAATGATTTGCTATCTATGAGCTAGAAATGACTCGAGGACTGTGGATGTTTTTGTACTAGTTATAAGTAATAGCTACTAGTCACAATTGTACAGTTTAATCATGAATTACTGATTGTTAACCACAAGGTTGGCAGTTCAAACCCATCAGCCATTCTGTGGGAGAAATATGAAACTGTCTCCTCCTATAAATATTGACAGTCTCAGAAACCTTCTATTAGGTTGCTATGAGTAGGGATCAACTCATTGGCAATGTTCTTGTTTTGTTTTGTTTAAATCTATGAATAAAATGAGCTCTGGAAACATAGTGGTTAAAGCACTTGGGCACAAACTACCAGTAAGCACCAGTCACTTCCTGTAAGAAAACTGCCTTTTTGCTTTTGTTAAAATTGTGTGTGTGTGTGTGTGTGTGCGTACGTCCTTGGAAACCCTATGGGACAGTTCTACACTGTCATACAGGGTCACCATGAGTCAGAATTGGTTTTGTTCACATATGTACTTTAACTAAGAAGCCCGAGTGGTGGTTTCTGATAATGCTGGACTGCTAATCAAAAACCTCACCACCAGTTCAAATCCACAAACAGCACCAGGAAAGAGAAATAAGGCTATCTGCTCCCATAAAGATTCATAGCTATGGAAAACCTCTCCAGAATTGTTTTGCATTTGAATCAACTCAATAACAGAACTTTTTGTTTTAGGTTTTATTTAAACTATGCGTGTCCTGAATAACATATATTTTAGATATGTTCTTGTTTAAAAATCATTCTTCTCTGAGCAGAGAAGTTCAGCCACAAGCAACGTCTTCAACATTTTGGTTTTGCTAAAAAAAGAATACATTTACCACCGCTAGTGACAGAAATCTTCTAATTCACCAGGTGACCAGTAGAGATACAGGTAACTGACGCTCAGATTTATCTGTCTAATCTATTCTGAATTCTTGGCCTCCTAACCAGGAGAAACATTTGAGGATTGGAAAATACTGAAGGCTTACATCGTGGTTACGGTGCTCTGAAAGCATGATCTTTTATTCATGGCAGGATAATGAATTTCAGTTGTCCCTTGCACTTTCCATAAAGAGATAATGTTAGAGAAGAAGATGTAAATTCTAGAATGAGCTTAAGAACTGACTTTTTAATATGTGCTTTTATTGCCTTTATGTAGCTATCTTACAGTAAAATGGGCAAAAACACCTGCTACCACACATCAGAAATCATTTGACATGTTAGTTAGAAAATATATACCAAGAACAAGATTTTCAGAAACCAGCGACTAGAGAAAAAGCAGTAATGTGACAATAACAGCACTATCCCGAAGAATTCCAGCTAGTAACTACCATCGCGTGCAAAATACTAGCCCAGAAAAGTTGTGTCCCAAATGATATATCTTCTCTTCTCTTGAGTGTTCTTGTGCTGAACATAAACATAATGAAGAAATTCTTTGTTTTTTTCTAATTAGAATTAAGATGGGTTATTTTTCATTAAAAATAATCTAAAACCCTTCATAACATGATTAGTTGTATAAAGAAGTCACATGCTATTAAAGAGCATCAGGAGAGAAATTAACTAGAGAACCTGGAGAGTCAAGAAATTTAATCCCATAGCAAAAGCAGGCTCATTGTGCCTACAAACATTCCAGTAGGAATGAAAACCACATGCAACTTATATTTCTCTTAGGAAGAAATATTGTTTAATTCATTTTTATTTCAGTGTTCTAAATCTGTGCTTTTTAGAACAGGCTTATTTAATAGTAAGCATTTAGCAACACATATGCATCTCCAATATTATTTGCAGCAGATTTCCCCTGTTCAACACATCATTTGAATTCTTGCTTGATTGTAGATTCAAGTAAAATGAAATTCTTTACAATTTCAATATTTGCTGGATTTATCATTTAGTTGGCTTATTGATCCAGTTGTGAGGAATTTTGTTTACACATGTGATCAGTTTGAGACTTCAGAAAACCTTTCTAAACAACAAAACCCATGGCTATTGATTGAATCAATTCTGATTCATAGCAACTCTGCAAAAGAGAATAGAATTGTCTCTTTGGATTTCTAAGACTGTAACTCTTTATAGGAACGTAAAGCCTCACCTTTTCCCACTGAGTAGCTGGTGATTTGAACTGTTGACCTTACAGGTGGCAGCACAACACATAACCCACTATTGCACCACTGCTCCTTTCAGATTATTGTTGCTGTTAGGTGCTGTCGAGTTGGTTTGGACACGGAGGTACCCTAAGTACAATATAAGGAAACATTGCCCAGTCCTGCGCCTTCCTCATGATAGTTGCTATGTTTGAGTTCATAGTTACAGCTACTGTGTCAATCCATTTCCTTGAGGTCTGTAAAAACTGGTAAAAATCTTCATTCTCCTCATCTTTGACGAACCATTACCAATGGCTGGTGCATAAATTTGAACAATAATCATATTAATTGGTCCTCCGTGTAGCTTTAAGGATAGATCAGTGGTTCTCAACCTGTGGGTCACGACCCATTTGGGGGTCTAACAACCCTTTCACAGTAGCAAAATTACAGTTATGAAGTAGCAATGAAAATAATTTTATGGTTGGGGCTCACCAACATGAGGAACTGTATTAAAGGGTCTCAGCATTAGAAAGATTGAGAACCACTGAGATAGATATTGAGATGTTCTTTTTTTTTAACATTTTATTAGGGGCTCATACAACTCTTATCACAATCCATACATGCACATGCATCAATTGTATAAAGCACATCCATACATTCTTTGCCCTCATCATTTTCAAAGCATTTGCTCTCCACTTAAGCCCTCTGTATCAGGTCCTCTTTTTTACCCCCCCTCCCTCCCCGCTCTCTCATGAGCCCTTGATAATTTATAGATTGTTATTTTGTCATATCTTGCCCTATCCGGAGTCTCCCTTTACCCCCTTCTCTGCCGTCCCTCTCCCAGGGAAGAGGTCACATGTGGATCCTTGTAATCAGTTCCCCCTTTCCAAACCACTCACCCTACACTCTCCCAGCATCGCCCCTCACACCACTGGTCCTGAAGGTATCATCCACCCTGGATTCCCTGTGCCTCGATCTCCCATATGCACCAGTGTACAACCTCTGCCCTATCCAGTCCTGCAAGGTAGAATTCGGATCATGGTAGTTGGCGGGAGGAAGCATCCAGGACCTTGGGGAAAGCTGTGTTCTTCATCGGTACTACCTCGCACCCTGACTGACCCATCCCCTCTCCTAAACCCCTCTATGAGGGGATCAATATAGAGATGTTCTTTTAGATGATTAATGTAATGCCATTCCTCCTCAATTTGTCATTCCCTGCACATTAGACCATATATGATTGTCTGAATCAAAATGGTCACTGCCAGTCCATTGAAACTCATTACTGTCTAGAATATTAGTCTGTACATATTCCATTTCATTTTGACCACTTTAAATTTTCCCAAACTCATACCTGATACATTCTATGTTCATCTCTAATAAGCTTTGATAATCAATACAAAGGTTTCTTAATAAATTTCTTTGTTCACATGAAACAAAAATTATGGTCTTTTAGTCTCATGGATAGAATCCATTTAGAAGGCAGTACCATTGAAATCTGGGTTTTCCTCTTTCATATGAAGACTCCCTTATTTGGGGGGTAGGAAATCTGAATTTAGAGGTGGGTATTTATACTTTGTGAAAGATAAAGTAAGATCAAGAGGCGCTACTAGGAACCCTTCCTAAACAGATCTCTAATACCCATTTCTTTATTCAATTTTTTAAAGGATTCTTACTGTAGAGTGGAAAAAACAGATTTTTAAAAAGCACTGTCTTCATGTAGGTTGTGTACTACAATGTAAAGGCACCCATAGGAAAAGAAAATGGATGCTTTTGAAGAAAAAAATGTCAATTCCTTTTGCCTGGAGTATAGCTTATATGTAATGGAGGTTTAAAGGATAGAGGGAATAGGCCTTGCAAATGAGGATAATCCTTATAGAGTAAGAAGTTATGTGTAGTGAAAGCTTTTACACAGAATAATTACATGACCAGTCCTGTGCTTACGGAAGCTGATTTTATGAAGCTGCATGGGATTGACTGGGCTAGCAGGACATAAAATTTATAACCACGATGAATTTATTTCTAGTTAGAGCAACTCGAGTCTGAAATTTAGCAGTGGGCAGTCAGAAAGAAATGGAGTACCCAAGTATGGTGACTACTACATGAGAAAAATGGACACATCTTTGGTTGGATGTATATAACAAGAGAAATTGTGTTACGGGAGTATTTAAGTCAAGGCCCAATGTCCATCTGCAGCCTTAATTCTTAACATATAGAGATGAGTACATAGTTCTAGTCCCCTCTTTAACAATCTGGCATATGCTCACTTTCCCAACACAATCGCTGAAGACAAAATGGTTGATTAAGCAAATGTGGTGAAGAAAGCTGATGGTCCATGGCTATCAAAATATACTATATCTGGGATCTTAAAGGCTTGAAAATAAACAAGCAGCCATCTAGCTCAGAAGCACCAAAGCCCACATGGAAGAAGCACTCCAGCCTGTGTGATCATGAGGTGATAATGGGATCAGGTATCAAAAACCCAGAATAAAACCATATCCAAGGTGAGTGGGGGTGGGAGACATGGAGTGGAGACCCAATGCCCATCTGTAGACAATTGGACATTTCCTCACAGAGGGGTCACAGGGAAGAGATGAGCCAGTCAGGGTGCAGTACAGCACCAATGAAACACACAACTTTCCTCTAGTTCTTTGGTGCTTCCTTTAGCCCACTACCATGACCTCAATTCTACCTTATCAATCGGATTAGACCAGCGCATACACACTGCCACAGATAAGAGCCAGCAACACAGGGAATCCAGGATATATGAGCCCCTCAGAGCCAACAAGGAGAGGAGAGATGCCAGAAGGATTAGGGGAGGATGGGGGGAGAAAAGTGGAACCAATCATAACGATCAATCTAGAAGCCCCTCCCAGGGAGAAAAATACCAAAATAGTGGGTGAGGGGTGACAGAGGACAATATAAGATATGGAAAAATAATCTATAACTTATCAAGGGTTTGTGAAGGAAGGTGTGTGGGGGAGGGAGAGGGAAGAAATGGGTAGTGGATATCAGGGGCTCAAGTTGGAAGAGACTGCTTTGAAAATTATAATGGCGGCATATGTGTAAATGTGCTTGACACACTGGAGGAATGTATGGATTGTGATAAGAGATGTAAGAGCACCCAATAAAAGTATTTTTTGTAAATGAGTAAGTTGTCTGATGAAGTCATAAACTGAATTAGAGATAAATGTGTTCACATGTCGGAAAGCCTACAGAGCTAACAGTAGTAGAGTGACTCCTGACTTAAAATATTTACCTTGCGATATTGTTACACTTCAGATATAGGTATACAGAAAATATTGAAGATGAAGATCAGTGGTATTTGGCATCATCTCATAGAGTATAATGGTAGAGATAAAAGATTCCCAAGGGATGGATTAGGGGGGAAAAAAGAGAAAGATGCTGTAGATATTCATTAGAGGATACCTGTAGACTCACTCCTCACTTATCTTCATGTAAGTAAAAAAGACGAGGCCATTTTCAAAGATCAGTGTCATAGGTAAATGAAGGATGGCTTTATCAGATTACAAAATGCACTGTGACTACCTTGTTACTTAGGCTGTCAAATTGCATCCTTACATAACTGCCAGAACACGGAGAATGTGGGCCTTGACAAGTCGACATCACAGTTACTATCACCATGTTAATATTCCCTTCAACCTCAGCATTTGTTACAAGTTGTACATATTTAAATAGTTGGATGGTAGATGCCTTACAATTACTGTCAATGGAAATGTTGGACAGCAAGATGATCAGGAAGTGAGAAAAGCAAAAAGCCAAACTCATTCTGTCTCACAGCAACCCTACAGAGCAGGGTAGAACTGCCTCTGTGGGTTTCTGAGACTGGAATTCTTTATAGGCCTACAAAGTCTTATCTTTCTTCTGTGCGTGAGAATTAGGTATATTTAAATGAATCATAAAAAAGAGAGAGATAATAAAGGACTTGTCAGAGAATTAAGAACAGCATTAACAATCTAGCAATCTTAATTCTTAAACAGTGAAGACTGAAGAATGTGAAGGGGGTATAAAATTATGTATACAGGTATATATAACAGTTGAACTAGGAAAAGAGAGGCAATACCAGTATTTATACTTTATAACCTTTTATGTTGCTGGACCACATCCATTCCTCTTCTTCAACGAGAATTACGAAGAAGATAATATGATTTCTCATTCAGTAGTACCCACTGGGCTAATTTTGATTGCATGGAGATACCTAAGCTAGAGTTCACAATTTTGAATGTAAGATATTACACCTAAACTAAAAGGTATCCGAGTAGGCTTTCATCATTATTCTTCAGGCCTTAATTACCTTTTTCTAACACTATCTGAGACTAGCTATTTTTACCCAGAGATCTTCTATCCAAAGATGCTCTAATTACCTTGCCCTGAATAGACTCTGCTCATCCCTATTTATATAGCTCTGAACATTCAAAATTTGCCAGTATTTTTTAAAAGATGATATAATACTATATCACTCCAATTTAATTAACACAAAATGCAAATGCATTCTTTTTTTCATTCCTAGCAAAATGAACACAACTAAATAAGACTTGCATATTACTTAGAAATAATGAAACATATTTTATTTGTATATTAGGTCCAGACTTTTTTAGAGTCATAGAATGTACTTATGTAATTTTCAGGATGAGAAAAAAAATAAGCTTTCAGTGTCCAGAAAGGACAATAATTTTCATGAGATATCCTCAGTCTAGATGTGTCTCATAGATACATTACTATGAATAACATTCCTGAGGGATCTATTCCTCCAGCACTCCCAGGAGAAATCACCTCTCAACAAGAGAATGCGGTTATTGGGCAGAACACACATCGCAAATGACATGCCAAATCATCATGTCTTGACCACATTTTCTATGGCTGTGGTTTCAATTAGCTAAAGAAGCAATTAAGACTCTTCCATACCCAAGGTGAATGGGGGGGAGTCATGGAGTGGAGACAATTGGACATCCTCCCACACAGAGGTCACAGGGAAGATATGAGCCAATCAGGGTGCAGTATAGCATTGATGAAACACACATCTTTTTCTCTAGCTGTTTGGTGCTTCCTTCACCCCAATAACATGACCTCAATTCTACCTTACAAATCAGATCAGAACAGAGCATACACACTGCTACAGATAAGAGCCCACAACACAAGGTATCCAGGATAGATGAATCCCTCATGGCCAACAAGCAGAGTAGAGATACCAGGAGGATTATGGGAGGGTGGGGGGAGAAAAGGGGAACCAATCACAAGGATCAACTAGAACCACCTCCCAGGTGGACTAATAACAGAAAAGTGGGTGAGGGGTGATGGAGGACAATGTAAGATATGGAAAAAATAATCCATAACTTATCACAGGTTCATGAGGGAGGGTGGGCGAGGAAGGGAGGGGAGCTGATATCAGGGGCTCAAGTGGGAGGAGAATGCTTTGAAAACAATGATGGCGGCATATGTGCAAATGTGCCTGACGCATTGGAGGAGTGTATAGATTGTGATAAGAGATGTAAGAGCCCCCAATCAGAATATTAAAAAAAAAAACTCTTCCAAAGAAAGCATGGCAGAAATGATGAAAAACTGTATTAATAAGTAAGATAGTACCCCGACTTTCAACAGCAAACTATATTGGTCCAGAAAAACTGCAAAAGATTGAGAAACAAAAAGACATGCCCCACTCTACTGAACACATAGGAAAGGCATATTGAAAGTTCCCTCTAAAGTGTGTGTGTGTGTGTGTGTGTTTTCTCTCTCTGCCGGGCTGTTGTGGTTTAGAAAAAATTAAATAAAGAAAAAATGGGGATCTAGCTTTGGTTTAACATCACTGTGTGTGCGTGTGTGTGTGTATGTGGGGGGGGGGGGAATACAAGCTCACCTTTCAGCAATGCTGAGTGGCAGGATCTTTATTATTACTAGCAAAAAACACAGATAGTGAGATCAGCAATGAGAAACACCTCTATTCAATGGATGGTTATTCACTTATGAATTTAAGTATTTTTTATCAGTACCTTTAACATTTATTGCCTTATATTTGTTTTTAAAGTTAATGTTATTGAGGGCTCTTACAGCTCTTATAACAATCCATACATCAATTATATCAGGCACATTTGTACATATGCTGCCATTATTAGTTTATAAACATTTAATTTCTATTTGAGCCCTGGATATCAGCTCCTCCTTTTTCTCTCTCTCCTCACTGCCCCCATCATGACCCCTCAATAAACTATAAATTATTTTTATTTTCATATTTTACACTGACTGCTGTCTCTCTTTCCCCAAAGTTTCTGCTGTTCGTCCACCTGGGGTGGTGTGGATTATTGTGATCAGTTCCCCTCCCTTCCTTCCTCCCCACACCCTTCTGGTATTGCTAGTCCCATTTCTGTTCCTGAGGGGTTTATCAGACCTAGATTTTGTGTGTCATGAGCTCTTAACTGTACCAGTGCACATGCTCTGGTTCAGCCAGAACAGAAAGGCAGGACTGGGATGATGATGCTGGTGGGTGAGGAAGTCTCAAGGAACCAGGGGAATATTGTGTTTCATTGGTGCTATAACTGTACCTGGATTGACTCATCCCTTCCTTGTGACCCTTCTGTGAGGGGATGTCCCGTTGTCTACAGACGGGTTTGGGGTCTCTGCTCTGATACTTCTCATTTTCAGCAATGCGTTTGTTTCTTTTGGGTCTTCTGACGCCTGTTGCCCGATCCCAAGAATACTTCATGATTGCACAGGGTGGTGTGTTTCTTCCATGTGGGTTTGTTGCTTCTCTGCTAGATGGCCGCTTGTTTAACTTCAAACCTTTAAGACTCAAGACACTATATCTTTTGATAGCTGAAACCATCAGCTTTTTAAGAGTTTTTTGAACTGCAGCCATAACATGCCATTTCCTCAATAGTGAAAAATCCATTCGTATATATTTCGATACACTTATTAGGTATACAGAGCCCTGGTGGTATAGTGATTAACCATTGGGATGCTAACTGCAAGGTCAGCAGTTTGAAACCCCCAGGTGTTCGAAAGGAAAAAGATGCTTTCTACCCCTATACAAAGTTACTGTCTTGGAAACTCACAGGGAGAAGTTCTATTCTGTCCTATAGGGTCACGATGAGTTGGCATTTACTCAATGGCAATGAGTTTAGTTTTTTGTTTGGTGCCACAGTGGACCACATATTTGGGCCACACAAGGTCAGGAGTTCAAATCCACCAACCACTCCTCCAGAGAAAGATGAGGTTAGCTCTATCAAATGAAAACATGGTACATTTAAGATATTTAATATTAAATAATAAATTCAATACTTTTTACTTTCTACCATGAGAGATTAAAAACATGAAGAGAAAACTGTAAGTGTTAAATGCATACTATTCTATATTTCCGTTTGATTGGGTTTCCTCACTAAGCCACACTACAACTGCTGTCACCTCTATATTCACAGCAACTACTACCTAAGAAACACTGCTCCACATCTCAGAATTCAGTACTTTTAAAATCATCACCCTAAGGGCAACTGCTGAATTCTTTTTGGACCAATTCGCAAAGTACGCATTATCAGAGCCATTGCATCTCTTCTCCATGTGACCTACTTTCTGCTGTTTTTACCCTTATCAGTTCTACAACAGTTGCCACAATAGTAAACCAGTTGCAGTTTCTGGTACCTCCACCCTTTGTTAACAACTGTGCTAAAAAGGAAATGGATGTTTACAAGTTGTGAGCTTATGTTAATATTAAAGAAGTTGTCAATTGATTCCTACTATAGCTGCACCCCAACAGCATACATTAAAATTTTGCTGAGGATCATACAACAGTTGCAGCAGTACATTGACAGGGAGCTGACAGAGGTTCAGGACACATTTTAAGAGGGCATGGAACAAAGGCTATCATTGCTGTGACGGATCTTACCTGAAATCAGAAAATACAGAAAAGACATTTACTTGTGTTTTATTGACTATGAAAAGGCATTCAACTACATGGATCATAGTAGGTAATGGGTAGCCTTGAGAAGAATGGGAATTCTAGAATACTTCATTGTGGATTAAGAGGCAGTTATGCAAACAGAACATGGTAATACTGCATGGTTTACAATCAGGAAAGGTGTGTGTCAGGGATATACCCTCTCACTATACCTATTCTAGCTCTATGATCAGCAAATAATGAGAAGCTGGATAAATCATGCATTGGGTTAGGTAAATGAAAAGCAAGGATTTACTTTGAAGTCTAAGGTGCACTTTTGCAATCCCCTCATATGCATGTGAGAGTTGAACATTGAACAAGGAAAATTGAAAAAAAATGGATTTATTTGAATTATTGTGCTGTTGAAGAATACATAAAGTCTGATGGACTTTAGAAAGAACAAGCAAATCTGGTAGAAACAAACATGGTAGAAATACATCCAGAATGCTCCTCACAGGCAAGAGTGGTGAGACTTTGTCTCATGTACCTTGGTCATGTTGTTAGGAGAGACCAGTTCCTGGAAAAGACATTATGCTTCATAGAGCAGAGGGTTTAAAAAGAAAAACTCTTGGCAAATGGATTAACACAAGGCTTCAAAAATGACGTCAAGCATAAGAACAATTGTGAGAATGGCACAGGACTGGAGCGTGTTTTGTTCTGCTGTACTTAGGGTCTCTAAGTGCTGGAACTGACTTGACAATACCCAACTAGTACAAGAACAAAAGCACATATCTGAACATGTAATTGTTATACTCATTTATTTGAAACGCAGAATTCTACATTATAAATCACATTCTCTCTCAATTGCAAAGTTAATGCTCATTTTCTTCTGTTCAGAGTTGCTGTTGAGAGGTCTTGGTACCATTGTAGTACTGAACCTTCATATGCAATCTGGGTTATCTTCCCTCTAAGCTTCTAAGATCTCCTTTTAATTCTTGTTATGCTAAAATTTCATGATAATGTACCTTGATACAGGCAACATTTCATTTATTTTGTTGAGCACCTGATAAGATCTTTTGATCTGGAATATTGTTCTTTGGAAAATTGTGTTGTGTGGATTCTTTGATAAACTCTTTCTCATCTTCTCTATGCTTTTTGTGGAAATTTTATTTTTCAGACGGGTCCTCTAGTTTTTTCCATGCATTCTTTTGGTTGTTGTTCTACTATCTTGGGGATACCTCACTATATTTTCAATTATTTTGTTTTTTAACTCCCATCAGGTCTTTAACTTCCAAGATGTTTGTTTTCCTTTGTTTTGATCATGTGTGCTTTAAAATATTTTTCTTTTATTAATATAAGATCATTTTTATCAGAGATCTTATAGTTCTTATAAAAATCTATACAATAATTGTAACAAACACATTAGTACATATGTTGCCGTCATCATTTTCAAAATATTTTCTTTCTACTTGAGTCCTTGGTATCAGCTTCCTTGGTATCAGCTCCTCTTTTTTCCCTTCCTCCCCCTTCTACCCTCATGAACCCTTGATAAATTATAAATTATTATTATATTCATATCTTACACCATTCTCTGTCTCCATTCACCCATGTTTCCGTTGTTCATTTCCCCCCCAGGGGGTGTTATACATCGATCAATGTAATGGTTCCCCATTTTCCCCCTTCTCCTCCCCCTTCCCCTACCTTTTGGTATTGCTATTCCCAATACTGTTCCTGAGGGGTTTGTTGCTTTAAAATATTTTTTATTGATTGATTTTTAATGCATGAATTATCCATTTTTCTCCTAAGTTCCTATTTTTTGTTTGTTTCTTCTGGTCATTTTCACTAACAAGAGGCGTTCCTTGAACATGTATTGATTCTATGCTGGGTTTTTTTCCAATTCATATTTATTAATAAAGAACTAAAAAGCTTTTACATGGAGAGCAAATGTTTTGAAAATGATGAGGGTAACGAATGTACAAATGTGCTTTATACAATTGATGTCTCTATGGATTGTGATGGGAGTTGTATGAGCCCCTAATAAAATGAATGACAGCAACAAAAAAGAAGTGAGAAGCTTATGGACTTGAATGAAGTTTGTTGAATGGTGAGTCTCACTGTATGATGACAGGGCAGTGGCTTGAGGGGAATGGCAAGCTAAAAATGAGTACAAGAAGGAAATATGTTAAGAATTCCTGGGTGTGGTGATTGCACAGCTCTATTGGTGTGCATTATATGCCAATTAAACTATCTATTAAAAAAGAGACCATACATACTATACTACACATTTTCTAAATGGATATATTTTCCTCCCATTGGAAAACAATTTTTATAGCAGAATGTCGAAGTGTTTTAGAAAGACAAAAGGCAACTCTTAAACAACAAAATTATTTTTTAAGTATCCTGATTGTCAGTACACAACCAGTCTTACCAAAAAAGTATTAATAATCAATAATAACAATGTAAATATGCTATTGATATACTTTTGTAGAACTAAATCTTATTAGAGAACTTTAAGTACCCACTAGGGGGGTCACAAGTTCTATATGCAAACAGGAGGAAACAAGTGATGAAAGTAAATGATGTGGGAACACCAAGTCACATTTAGAAATGTAGAAAGTTTAGAAAATATTGAACGTGGAAGTATTTGCCCCGTCCTAGATTTTGACTTAAAAAATATTAAGAAACCCAAGCGAAATACATTTTCAATAGGAAATGCTTAGTCTTCATTTTAGACCACTAAGGTTCTGATCTTAAGAAATATGACAATTTTTAGTCTCTTTTATTCAATTGAGGGAAAGGACTTATATAAATGAAAAATTTGAAAACAGCAATCTGGTGTTAATTTCAGCTTCAGGAAAAAAAGTAGAGTCTCAATTAGTCATCATTTACATTCAACCATTAATCGCTAGCTAATAAAACCTTTGGTAGAAGCCCCAAGTCCTGATATGGATAGATTTCACTAAAATTCCTGAGTATTGGGTTTCCTCTCCATCTAAATCGGGCTGTAAGTTGCCAACACATGAAACAATAGAGAGTTATATCTATACCCAAGGATTATATACACTCAATGACAGTCCATGGACATTACGTGTCACATAGGCTCTTGATCTTTATTGTTATCCCTCCTTTTCCATTACATTTACTACATCCCATTTTTATAATACTCACCATACAGCAGTGATTGTGAATCATTTCCTTTCATTTTCACTTGCTTCCACTACACTATGAATGTATGCATACTAGAAACTGTATAGTTTTCACATTTACATTCTAGGAAATTTTTTTTGGTGGTCTTTTCTTCTTTTTTTAAAATCATTTTATTGGGGGCTCATACAACTCTTATCACAATCCATACATACATCAATTGTATAAAGCACATCTGTACATTCTTTGCCCTAATCACCTTCAAAGCATTTGCTCTCCACTTAAGCCCTTTGCATCAAGTCCTCTTATTCCCCTTCCCTCATGAGTCCTTGATAATTTATAAATTATTATTTTGTCATATCTTGCCCTGTAGTATGTAAAAGGGGCTGAAAACAACCAATCAAACTGACAGGGCCTGTTGATACCTTGCATTGAATGGAGTGTTCCATAGAAGGACAAGATATATGGGGCGGGGAATTTATGGATGTGCTTTATACAATTGATGTATGTATATGTATGGATTGTGATAAGAGTTGTATGAGTCCCTAATAAAATGTAAAAAAAGAAAAGGGAAAAAAAAGAAAGAAAAGAAAATGATTAGGGCAAAGAATGTACAGATGTGCTTTATACAATTGATGTATGTATATGTATGGACTGTGATAAGAGTTGTATGAGCCCCTAATAAACCGTTTAAAACAAAACAAAAAAAAAAGAAGGACAAGATATAATAGTAAATGGACATTTTGCTCCAAGAAGAAACCAGGAAGTAATTTACATTGGATAAATCACTTTACTTCTTTAGATGTCATTTTTTTTCACTTACAAAATGAGAAATTTTGGTTAAATTGCCTCAAAACTCCCTTTAAAATCTAAAATTTCATGATTATATGACTCTGATGCTACAGAGTCAAGAATTTAGTAGGATATAAAATTTTAAATTTTACATATATACTTAAAGATGGGTCCTAGAAACAGATTAAAAAGAGAAAGTCATGAAGGAGTTCGATGGATACTACTGTAGGTTTCGTGTTTCATTTGGTTTCTTCACTAAGCCATACAACTGCTGCCACATCCACTCTGAGCAGCAATGAGCACTAATGAAAAAGCCCGTGGCCTACCAGTTCAGCACTTAGCTGTTAACTGAATCATAGTAACTAATCTGACGCAAACATAGGCATGTTTTAATTACTGAGTTCTATTTTCCATGTTGTATTTTGGTATATTCAAAATATATGTACCAAATACATTGGATATATTTTTAATAAAGAAAAGTTATGTGGGGAAAATAAACAGAGATCTGTTGCAATACAATTTATCACACATAAACTAATATTGGCTAGAGGATTGTTTCTCTGTAAAAAGAATTGATAAAACGTAGAAATCAATTAAAACCATTTTTCCACATTTATTTCATGATCTGGCATTAGATAACATACGAAGAAGTTAAATTTTACCTTTTATGAGCAGAAAGTAATGCTGAATTAACCTAAGTAATATGTTATTTAATATTTCCCGTAGCAATAATCATCAAAGGTATTGTTACTGATTAAATTTACCATGAACTCAACAGAGTAAAGAGAAACCACTAAAAGGAAAATTATATAAAATTAAACTTCAGCAGTTCTTTTTATCAAAGAACACACTTAACCAACATTACATACATATGCAATACATATAGACATAATATGTAAATACCATTGACTTTGGACATGTCATCAGAAAAAATCCAGTAGTTAGGATAACTATCAGATTTCCTAAAGAAGAGGGTCTGCAAAACAAGGGAAACTCCCAAGACAAGGGCCTACAAGATAGCCACCACGATGAGCTAAACCACATCGGCAACAAGAGGCTATGTTTCATTCTATTGTACAGAAACAGACATTTCTATAAACGTACACAATTAGATTTATATTCCATCATCTACCATTCCTTAACTGGATCATTATGTTCTTAATGTTCCATTATCATATTTAAATACTAAGCAAAAAATACAAATCAAGCAATTCAAAGCCAAAAAAGATAGAAAATAGAGTGGAGGGAGGGTGGGGTGGAAAGAGGGAATCAATTACAAGGATCTACACATAACTCCTCCCTGGTGGATGGACAACAGAAAAGTGGGTAAAGGGAGATGTCGGACAGTGTAAGATATGACAAAATCATAACTTATAAATTATCAAGGGTTCATGAGGAAGGGAGGAAGGGGAGGGAGGGGCAAAAATGAGGTGCTGATGCCAGGGCCTTAAATGTTTAGACAATAATGAGGGTAACGAATGTACAAATGTGCTTTACACAATTGATGTATGTATGGATTGTGGTAAGAGTTGTATGAGCCCTTAATAAAATGATTTTTTAAAACAGAAAGAAAGAAAGAAAATAGAGATCTAAATCCTAATCTCTTTTCCAGGTATGATGCAGAATTATAAAGTGCAAAGTAAAAAATATAAAACTGACTTTTTAAGTGTGATGAAAGTAATATTCATGAAACTAACAAGAGCTTTAAATGAATCAGGGCTATAACATAAGGAGCTTTCAGGGGTTTTGTCTTCTTTTATGGAAAGACGGCAAAATAGTAATAGATAGAACCTCCGAGCTAGAAATCAGTAAATAAAATTAATAATGCTAAACCATTCATGTAGAATGCCTCCCTGACATTAGCAGATATACTCAATCACTGATAAAGAGGCACAGACTTACGGGTATATTGTTTTCTGATCACTTTGTTCCCCCCTTCAGTTAAGCAAATCAACTATTTAAAACAAAATGGAGTTTCTTAAACTAAGCTGGGTTACTACTCTAAAAAGAACTGAAACAATTATATTTTACATTAATCCAATTTTGCATCTCAGAAGGAGGCGAGTTTTCATCAAAAACAGAGTTGAAAGAGTCTAAGGGCTAGGACATACACTCAGCAAAGTACTTACAACCCAGGCTGGAAAACAGCATTTGTTTCCAGGGAGTAGGGGGAGTTTCCTAGAACAATTTAGTTCTTCCAACAGGAGGGTGCGGGTGGAATGGAATGATACCTGCTCAAAGCTAAACTATTTCCTTACTAACAGTGTTTCCCTGCAGAAACTGAGCACCCCTCAGAGGACCAGACTTCTCAAAGTGTCACATATGATCCACCCAAGTCTCTGCTACCTTATCTGTATACCCACCAAAACTCTTTCATCACATCCTTTTTTCAGAGAGGAAGGGAGTGTGCAGGAATGGATGAAGGCCCCAAGTGTTGCTCACTGCCCCTAGTACTCTGTCCCAGGTAAATGAAACCCATAGTGAGACGGGAACAGTAAATATGCTCTAAGGAAAATGGAAATGTCAAATATTTTGGCTGCAAAAAATTCTTTCTACTGGCCAACTTAATATTTCATATTAACATGAAACAGGGGAAAAATTCATTTTATTAGCTTTAATATTCAAGTGGAGGCAGAACAATCTAGTGAAGATGAACTTCTGGGCTAAGATATAAATAGGCCCAAATCTCTGAAGATGTTTATATCAGGTGCAAAACTATGAAGCCTCTTGTAAATTTTAACTGCTCTGTAGACTTTATCTTTGAGGAAATTTTCCCCTCTAATAAGACAACAATAAAAATTCAACTGAAAATGAGAACGGTGTCAAAATCTATGAACCAGCTCCATGATGCTTAAATAGCAGAGGAAAAATGTACAAGTTTCCTTACTTAGCCTATTCTTATCAGAAATAGCACCTAATGGCCCAAGAGGAAACCCTAAATGAACACACATGCAGTGTGGCTAAAGATGACCGTGACTGTATTTGCAGGAGTCCCTCAAAAGATATAAGCCCAGTTCATTCTATGGCAGTCCTTCCAAGCCACCAACAGAGCTTTCTTTTGAAAAGTCAGAAACAGAGCAATGCTATTTTCTCTCTAAAAAATGTATATAAAATCAATGTTCTAAATATATGCTCCCCAAATACTAGACCAATGAAGATAAGTCACAGAAAAAATATTTTCTTGAAAAATGGCATCATCAAGAAATACTTAAATTCACATATAGAGGTGAAATAGATTAATCCTTGGGAATTCATGCCAAGTTTTAAATTTATTCCATCTTCAAATACTTGAAACATAGAAGTATAATTTGGTATTAGAAGTAAGAAGAATTTTTTCTTAGTAAGTTTGATACTGCCCTAAAGAGTAAAAACACAAATTACCATAGATAAAGAAATGGAAAACAATACCTTATACCTATTAAGATTGTACTATTTTTATCATGTTTCAGATTGTTGCTATATTTCATGAACGTTATTTAATAACTATTTATTAAATATCCATTATATCAGGGACTGGGAATGTAATGGTTGGCACAGAATATGTAGTCTCTACCTAGAGGGAAAGACAATTAATTAAGTAAGCAGTGATACTGCAGTGTATTAAGGTTAACATGGAAGTACATGTGCTCTGGGAACACAAGTGGGAATACCTGACTAGCCTAGAAGACAGCGTAATAGTGAAGGGAAGTAGAACTTTCACCTTCAGTATGAACTTTTAAACCAAGTAATTCAAAGGCAAAGAATAAAAGCATCTCCACAGAAAGAAAGCCTTATTTGCATGAGGGGGAAATAGCAAAGTATATGGTATGGAGAACAGAGCACAGTGCATTTGATCTAAAAGAAGCTCCTCTCTAAAAAAAAAAAAAAAAAAAGTAGTAAAATTTCCCCTGCATCAGTCAATTCTACAATCATTCATTTCATTAGAATTTATTGTGGTGCTGCTATGTAATAGTCCGATGCAGCAATGGAGCAGTCTTTCTCTTTTTCAAATCATGAGGTCCAAACAAAATAAATATGAGCCTATCAGAGTTTCTTCCTCATCGGGATGACATCAAAACACAGTTACTTTACAAAACAAACAGGCAGGAAAACAAAAAATGTCTACTGTAAATTTAAATAGATTTCCTATGGAGAGAATTTAAATTATTTTGGAACATTTCTTCTCTTTCTCATCCCATCAATTCTGAAACCTCAGAATAGGGATATATGGTAACATTGCTAGGTAAATGCTACTAATCACGGGCTGGTGGTTCAAAACCACCACCTGGTCTGCAGGAACAAGATGAGGCTGCCTGCTCCCACAAATTTACAGCCTCGGAAAGTAGAGAGGGTCATGATGAATCAGAATCAACTTGACAGCAGTGGATTGGGATATCTTAAATGTCACTGAGTAAAAAGTTGGACTCAATCTCACTGGCTTACACTGGATGTCTCAGCAGGACTTAATTTCTTCTGGCAACCTTATATCTGCTTTCTTGCCTTCTCTAACTTCTAAGGACCATCCACATTCCTACGTGTATAGTCCCCAATTTTCCAAGTCAACAGAGGTTAATGGAGTCCTTCTTACACTGCATCACTGACTCTATCTTCTGCTCTTTCTTCATTTAAAAGATTCTTGGGCCCATTAATAATAATTTATCCATCTTAAAACCAAATGATTAGCAACTTCAATCTGCCGGTTTAGTTCTGTTTTCCCAGGTAAAGTAATGTGTTCAGAAGCTACATGGATTGAGCCATGGATTCTTTGTGTGTTTTTCAGGCATTAGTCTGCCTACCAAAATATATGAGCAAATACTTAAAGGTCAAATATGTACATCATTAAGGCTCTCTCTTCCTGTGATTTTATTATCAACGGGGGTAGACAAGAAGTATATGTAAAATCATACTACCAAGGGGTAAAACATATTCAATAAGTGCTCCACATAAGAATTATACGACCACCCAAGGCATATTAAACAGTCCACAGAGGACAGGAAGGACATATGACAGACAGAGATGGTATTTCAGGTGGGGGGCGGTTTTCTGACAAAATGGAATGAAGAGAGAAAAGCAAGAACTATTTAATAAGCAGTGGCAGCTAACAATTTCAAGGGGAACGTGGAAAACCGTTCCAGTGTGGCAAAAACTGAGAAGTCACTGAAGTTTTATTTAGTGATCACTATGCACTTGTAGCCAAGAGCTGGCACTGAGAGCCAGATTGCTGCTATTAGAGTGGGTTGGCAACAAGTGTAAATGACTGTTAATAAGCTCGCAGTTGAAGAAAGTAAAACAAACAGAAATATAAGAGTAATGTAAAAGTCTGTTTGGTAGAACTAAATAGCCTGCCAGAGAACAGAGGATAATGAAAGTGCAAATGAAGAAAAATGAAAGTAATAATCGGGTCAAAGATGCATATTGCAACCCTCAAGTGAATAACTAAGGATAAAGATCTTTTTAATCAAATTGTTGACAATATTGAATAAGAATCTATGTTCTAAATTTTAGCTTTGGGACAAATGATGAAGTACAATCCATCTCTCAACTCTATTATTAAAATAGATTATTGGGTTATGTCCTTGAATATTGTCTATCAAATCTGGAGGAGAAAACAATGGGACTGACAGTGCCAGGTGGGGAGAGGGGGCAGGAAATGAAGCAGGGGATAGGAAGTGGGTGTTAACAAACTCAGGGACAATGGAATGACAAGTAATCCTAAATCAATGGCGAAGAGGGTATAGGAGGCCTGTTAAGGCTTGATCAAGGGCAATGTAAACTACAGAATTAATGAAACCCAGATGAAGGCTGAGCATGATAATGGGACAAGAGGAAAGTAAAAGGAAATGGTGGAAAAAACTAGGAGGCAAAGGGTATTCATAGAGGGGTAAATACAGGCAGGTACATATGTAAATACATTAATATATGATGATGGGGAGATAGATCTATGTGCATATATGTATAGGTTTAGTATTAAGGTAGCAGATGGACATTGGGCCTCTACTCAAGTACTCCCTCAATGCGAGAACACTTCATTCTATTAAACTGGCATTCCATGATGCTCACCTTTCCAACAAGGTAACTGAAGACATATGTGCATAAACAAATGTGGTGAAGAAAGCTGATGGTGCCTGGCTATCAAAAGATTTAGTGTCTGGGGTCTTAAAGGCTTAAGGATAAACAAGCAGCCTTCTAGCTAAGAAGCAACAAAGCCCATATGGAAGAAGCACACCAGCCTATGTGATCATGAGGTGTCAATGGGACAGGTATGAGGCATCAAAGAACAAAAAAATCCTATCATTATGAATGAGGGGGAGTGAGGAGTGGAGACTCAAAATCCATCTGTAGGCAACTGAACATCCCCTTACAGAAGGGTCATGAGGAGGAGGCAAGCTAGGCAGAGTGAAATCTAGCATCAATGAAACATACAACTTTCCTCTAGTTCTTTAATGCTTCCTCATCTCCACTATTATGATCCCAATTCTACCTTATAAATCTGGCTAGACCAGAGCACGTGCCCGGGTACAGATAAGAGATGTAAACACAGGAAATCCAGGACAGATAAACCACTCAAGACCAATAATGAGAGTAGCAACCCAGGAGGGGAAGGGGAAGGTGGGGGAGAAAGGGAGAATCGATCACAAGGATCGACATATAACCTCCTCCCTAGTGGATGTACAGCAGAAAAGTGGGTGAAGGGAGATGTCAGACAGTGTAGGACATGACAACATAATAATAATTAAAAATTTATCAAGGGTCCGTGGAGGGGGGCTAGAGGGGAGGGGAATGAGGAGCTGATACCAAGGACTCAAGTAGAAATAAAATGTTTTGAGAATGATGATAGTAATAAATGTGCAAATGTGCTTGACAGAATGGATGTATGTATAGATTGTGATAAGAGTTGTAAGAGCTCCCAATGATTTTTAAAAGAAAAAAAAGGGAAATTATTTATCTTCACTCAGCAGATGCTAATTTCTTCAGAAATTCCACAAGCAAAGTTATATAAGCAGAATAAGAACTCCAAAAGAAAACTTATATTTATAATAATCATCACCCATCATGTAAGAAACTGTTGGCTCAGTTTTTCCTTAACATTTCATTGATAGTTCCCTTTAATAGAAAAAAAATGCATTAACTTCTTGGAGTCTTCAAATTATGATCTTTCTAAAATCTTCCTAAATTTAGGACAAGAAACACATTCAAGATTAGATTTAAAAATATAACTTATTAAATAGGAATCACAAGCCATGAAATCAAAGGCTGAGATAAATTTTATTAAAAAATGCTTTTCCTAAGTATAATTAGGTAGTTGTGTTGATGTGAAATTACTTACTTATGGCTCTTGTACCCATGTTTTTGTAATAATCCTTTGATAGGACCATGCAAATAGGGTGTATGAAACACTAATAAAAATAATTAGTTTTTTTATTTTTATTTCTCATTCATCTAGGCATAGGGGCACCATCTCAGGAGAGAAAGAATTCCATGACCATCAAGAAAGAAGCCACCATGGAGTAAGGTCAAGATCCCTGCCTGAAGTAGCAAAAACCATGGAGGCATGGGAATCAGGGGGAGTGCGGAGTAGAGTCCCAAAGCCCATCTGTAAACAATTGGACATCCTCAGAGAAGAGTCACAAGGAAGAGATGAGCCCTCAGCCAGGGTGCAGTATAGCACGATGAAACATACAACTTTCCTCTAGCTCTTTAACCTCCCCCCAATATCATAACCCAATTCTACCTTACATATCCAGCTAGACCAGAGCATGGACACTGGTACAGATAAGAACTGGAAACACAGGGAATCCAGGGCAGATAAACCCCTCAGGATCAACAATGAGAGTAGTGACACCAGTAGGTAAGGGTAAGTTTGGGGGAAGAAACGGTATCGCTACTCTCATTATTGTTCCTGAGGGGTTTATCTGTCCTGGATCTGTACCAGTGTACATCATCAGGTCTAGACGAATTTGTAAGTTAGAACTGGTATCATGGTACTGGGGGTGAGGAAGCATTAAAGAACTAGAGGAAAGTTGTATGTTTCATTGGTACTATACTGCACCTGACTGGTTCATTTCCTCCCCATGACCCTTGTGTAAAGGGATGTACAGTTGCTAATATGAATTTTTATTCTTTGATGCCTGATAACTGATCCTACCAACACCTCCTGATCATTCAGGCTGGTGTGCTTCTTCCATCTGGGCTTTGTTGCTTCTCAGCTAAATGGCCTCTTGTTTACCTTCAAGCCTTTAAGACCCCAGATGCTATTATCTTTTGAAAGCTGGACACCATCAGCTTTCTTCACCACATTTGCTTATGCACGCACTTTGTCTTCAGTGATAGTGTTGGGAAGATGAGCATCATGGAATGCCAGTTTAATAGATTGAAGTGTTCTTGCATTGAGGGAGTATTTGAGTAGAGGTCCAATGTCCATCTGCTACCTTAATACTAAACCTATACATATATGCACATAGATCTATTTCCCCATAGTTATATATAAGTATATTTACATATGTATGTGCCTGGATTTAGACATTTATAAATGCCCTTTTACACAGTTTGCTGAATGAAGTAATCCAAATGGCACTGGTTGTTATGAGGTAAGAGCATTTAGTAACTGTAACCCTTGTATAATCTTTGTTTTCAATGTTTCTATAGAAACTTCTAGATAATATATAAAGATAAATTGCATCCTGAAAACAGAAAGAATTGAGCAGATGAAGGAATTTCTTTAAATACTGAATGAAACACTCTTAGACTTTATCTTAAAGCTAAATAATAATTCATTGTTATCTGAATTCTTAATATTTTTAGTCTCAGAACTTTGCCTATTTTATAGCTGAAACAACCTAAGCTTTGACACTTGATAAGTACAAATATAAGGAGATGTAAATGATTTCCAGAGAGAGAATGTGTGTAAATAACCAGGCCAGATTATCTAATAGAAGAATTAATAATGATCAATCATTCAACTACTATCAATGTACATACTTACCTAGTACTTCCAAGTAATTATCCATTTAAGAATCCTAGAGGGGTAATTACTGAATGAATGAAGTAATAGCCATCATTGATATATTGCATTATAATCAATTATGCACGCTCTGCCTGAGGCAATGGGATAGAACAGAAAAACACACAAAATTGTACGACTACTTGAGCATTAAGTACATTGGCAATAAGATGGGGGTTTCACTGTATCCTTGACTTTTAAAAACTGTCATCTCAGAAAGAACCACACATTCTATAGCAATTTCAATGCCAAACTTAAAGTACTGTTTTTCAAAGTGTGATCTGCAAGCCTTCTACATCAAAATCTGAAGTTTTGAAAAATGCATATTCCTTGGCATCACAACCATACCCAAGGAGACTCTGGATATTGAAACCTAGGCATGTATATTTTTAGCACTCATTCACTCACATGCTCTTGGTGCACACTTAAGTTTGAGAACTGCTACCTAAGATCAAGCTAGTCTTCTTACCTTTAGTAAACGCTAAGTCATATAGACGTAGTCCATAGTTTCTACTCAAGCTGTGGTCCTTAGACTAGGAGCAGTGGCAATATCTTGTTTGAAATTGAGAATTTTACATCTCTGCTGAATCAGAATATGAGTCTCAGCAATATTCCTAGGTAGGAGCCTTGCCGGTGCTATCAGGTAAGCAATGAACTGCTAAACCGAAGGCCTGTGGTTCACACCCACAAGCTGCTGTGAGGGAGAACGCTGGACTATTTGCTCTTGTAAAGATGTATAGCCTCTGGAACACTATGCAGGGCTGCTATGACTAGAAACCAATACAATGGGAGTGGGGCATTGGTGGCTTGTTTTACATTAAAGCCTGAGAAGCATGGGCATAGAGCAGTTGTTCTTGGAGCAGTGTCCCTGGGGCATGGCCTTACATGAGTCAACCAGAAAAGTGTCTTAGGGTTTGTGGGAAATGCTTGAAATACACATTATAGTATGATAGGTAATCAGAATCAAGGACTTGTTGAAATGTAGACAGATTCTGAATTTCTTTTGGTAAACTTAAAACCACTTATGGTAATATCCTTTCGATTCCACTCTACCAAGTACTGCATTAATGTTGGCAGAGAGAAATCATTCAAAATACAACTTAGATCGGACAAATGCTGAAAAAGAGAAGTTAAAGTAGCAATGGTTTCTGAGTTACTTTAGTTGTTCAAATTAAGGCACACTTAAGATCCTAGACAATAACCAGGACCTTACTCATTTAAGCAAATGCAGCACATTGTTAAAGCTAAATTTTTTCATTTGCCAATGTACTTGAGGTTGGCAAATAGTTTCTTATCAAAAGATTTGTTGAAAAGAAGCAGAAAAAAAATCCAGAAAAGCATGAGATAATCTATTTTGAACATTTTTAAAACAATGTTTATATAAATTTCAATTATAATAGACCTATTCCAAGCTCCTGCTATGGAGTCAATTCTGATTCATAATCCCTGTATGGCGTTTTCTAGGCTGCAACTTTTTCCAGTGGTTTGAACCACTGACCTTTCAGCTAGTAATCCAACCAAATCTTATCCAACATCACCACCAGGCCTCCTTTATGAGAGCACTGACAGAGGGGAAAATAAAAACAACACTATACAGATGTCCAGTACCGGTCTCCCCAAACAAGGATCTTGAGGACTGAATTTGAAAACAATGTTACAGGAAGCAAATACCAGAAAGTCATGTGAAATGGCTCTGGTAACCCTGAATAAGCATTAAAGTAAAAACATCCCAATAGCTCTTTTCTACTTCCAAATTGAAAATAAAATACAACTCTTAGTTCATTTGTCAAAAGTCCCAAATGTTAAATAATGATTGTGCCATGTGAGCATCACAAGACTATAAGTAAGATGCTTAGAAGCACCAAAAAACCCCCAAAAAAACAACAAACTGATGCCATTGACAGGATTTCAACTCATAAAGATCCTAGAATATAGACTAGAACTGGTCAATAGGATTTCTAAGGTTCTCATCTTAGGAAAGCAGACTGCCACAGCTTTCTGTCCAATGTGGGTCTGATCCGCTAGCCTTTTGGTTCATAGCTAAGGACTTAATTATTGTGCTACCAGGGATATTTTTGTTTTGTTTAAATGCACAGCAAAAAGTATTTGCTTATGAATTGCATACATTTAGCTTGCAGTGTGTGTCCATGTATTTTAGCAGTCTAGCTGTCATTCGTCAAACACATAGATTAGCTGTAGAGACATGTGAGCACAGCCTACTCAGTAATCATTTTTAGCACTTTATCCAGTCCCCAAGATAATACTTTGGTTACCATAATCCAGCTGAGGCCATACGCACAGTTTTAATATCTCAGCACACCAAGTTCTGCTCCTGAAACTATGGCATTCACGTAGCACTACCCTACATTCATGCAAGAAAGGACCCTGGTGGGTCCTGTGGTTCATAGGGCTCCAGGTAACAAATACCCCATGTTAAATGTATTAAAGATTGCATGCTACCTTCTGCCACTCAGGTCTGGTACTCAGATAAGACACTGTGACCCTAAACATCCACTCTCTGGAGCAACACTCTTCAGGTCCTGGGGAGATGTTTCTTTATATCTTTTCTTGCCCTCAAAATAAAAGAGGATGGCATCAGAATACCCAGGTAGTTTGTAGACAGTGCTGCAGCTGAAGACAGAGAAATGCTGTTTAGGAGCTCTAGGACAATTGGAGGCAATGAAAGTCCTTAGCTAAGAGGAAAGAGAGATTAATTAACATGTCAAATCCTTCTTCCAAGATATAAATGCAATCAATCCCTGCTGAACCAAGTAACCGTTCCCAGTAGTACCAAGCATCCATTTTCTTGCTTCAGGTTTTAATCTGAGATTTTTAAGGTACTCACAAATTAGCACAGTGTTTGCAAGAGCTCAAGTGCCACCTTAGATTTACTAAATTTGAACCGAATCTTAACAAAGCCTCGATGATTCTTAGTTCCACTAAAGTTGAACTATCACTGGTTTAGCAGGTTCACGATACCTGTTTGTAGATAATAAGAACTAATATATACTATTTATTAAGCTTGACTCACATTGTGTTATTAGGCACTTCGCATGTCATTTAGTTTACTTATCACTATCAAGTAGGTGCTACTTTCCCTGATTTAGGATGAGGCATTAGGTTTAGAAAGATTAAATAACATGACCATGGTCAAAAGCTAGTAAATTACACATCTTGGAAACAAACACTCTTTCAGAAATACACTGCTTCTTTACTGACTGGCCAAATAAAAAAAAGAAGGCCTCTTAGTGGCTTTTTGTAAACACCAGGAATATTTAAGAAGGGAGTAATGATCCAGTATTACTATATATTCCAATAGTTTTGTAATTAACTAAAGTGCTTCTCCAATTATGGTGACTCAAAGTGAACCTAAAGGGTGGGGAACGACCACCATCGGCATCCTATGCGTAGATCTTTATGGCAGGCAGGCCACTGGGTCTCACCGCTTTGGGTTAGCAGATGAGTGTTAAATAGTGTGCCAGCTGAGAATAATGAGGGAAATGAATGTACAAATGTGCTTTACACAATTGATGTGTGTATGGATTGTGGTGGGAGTTGTGTGAGCACCGAATAAAATGATTTAAAAAAAATATAGTGTGCCAGGAAGGTTGCTGGGTTTAGACATAGAAGGTTTTGAAAGACCTGATAATATAATTGAAAAAAGAAAGCTAGTTCATACAAAGAGGGAAAACACTGAAAGTTAAAATGACAACATGTGCAAAATGGCACTTTACAAAGGGATGACATAATTTCTCAGAAAGGTATTAAATATATTTATTCACTTTATTTAATTTACTCACTTCAATGCAGCATTGATTAACTACCTGATATATTCTGGAATTGCACTTGGCATTGAGACTATTTGGTATGAAGGCCTATAATGATGGCAGCAGAAACATTTAAGCATAGAACCAAATGATAAGCCTTATAATAGATGTTTACACAAAACTCCATGAGCATAACCAATTCTGCCATGCTTCACAAAGGAGAACGTAATACTAGTCAAAGAAGGTCAATATAGAAGGTGGAAAGCACCTAAAAACTTGATGAATAGGGATTAATTCCCAAGGCATTTACTTTCTCATCTCAACAGAAAGGGTGTTAAGTGACCAGCAGTCAGGATGAACCTGCAGCTTTCTCTGCAGGAGCCATAGGGCGGATGATGGCGAGACTCCTCACCTGCTTCAATCACAGCAACTCAGCCATGAAATGTTCTGCACATGCAGAGCCCAAAGGAGATTTTGCTAGCGTTAAAAGAAAGTCTGACAATGGCTTACATTCTAGCATTAAATAATACGTGCTTAATTGTGCTTACTCTTAAAGCATATCAAGGGATGCCTGACTCGCCAGGAGAATCTTTATTAATTAACTGGCAAAGAGTCTGGGGTAAGAAATCATCTTAAGGAAATAAAATGGCACCAGAAAGGCAATCATCATCATGAACGGCATTCATCCAGTTCTCTTAATGCCCTAGCACCTACTCTGGTTCTACATAACCCCTTCCAAGTTCTAATTGCGCCTTGTCCCCAAGCTCTGGACTGCAGAGGCTATTCCAAAAATAATAAAATAAGATGTTACTCTAAAAAATCTCTGTAAGACTTTTGCTATATAAGGGAATAGAGCTTTGGGATAACGTACTAGATTATACAAATGGAGGTCGGCATGGGAAGAGCTAGACTGCCACGAGAGTAGCCTAGAGTGCACCGTGGCTCCCGCAGATGAGGGAGTCCGGCCTATGAGCAGTTCTGCAGACTAGCATAGTCCACACAGTCAGCACAGACATCGAACACTGCTGGTTCTGTAAGAGCAACAGAGGAAGAACAAAAGAGAAAGAAAGGTAAGCTGAGTTCTTGTGTATAAGAGATGTAGGAGAATTCTGATATGTGCAGAGACAGAAAATCACCAAGTATCACCCCATACTCCTGGACTATTGCTTGGGCCCTGATGTGCCTGGGAAACACAATTTGAGAATTGGCAGGTAATAGAGGAAAATATGTTTTTATATACAACAATAAAAATGAAGCTTGACTAGCTAAAAATTTCTTCTTTTTTATTGAAGAACTAGGGTATAGGGAAGAAATGTTTCTAATTTTATTTTGATTGGAAAGAGTTCAGTTCTTAGCACCATTTTAAAGCTGATTAAAAATTCCCTGTGGATACATATGGTAGCCAACTCTAAAGGAGGTGGGGAAAGGGGGTAAAAAAAAGAATGGGTAGCAGCGGCACAGGGCACTAACCCACCCAAGGGGAGGGTATTGTTGATGTCTCCACAGGGAAAGAGGGACCAGACTTCAACCCAGTGCTCCAAGATGTGAATGCAACATGTAGGCATGGAGTAGGGAACCAGTGGAGAGGTCTGAGGGGTCGGCTCCAATCCCAACTATGTGGACACCTGCCCCTCCCCCAAGAAGAATTTATTACAGAAGACAGCACTGAATCTGCAGCTGTGGGAGAGGGACATGTCTGATCAGAGCACACGGGAGCAAATGAAGGTGGAGGAAGAGAGAGTGGAACACATACTGGCCCACCAAGCCTTGAGGACGACAGTCCACTCAGAGCAGCCAATCCACAGAGAAGACCACATGGCCGGCCCCACTATGAGACACGACATTCCTCACTGATCCATAGCCCTACAGGGGACAACACTGGAGACACAGTGTGGGAATTCCACCCGACCCGATCCCACCACAACGAGGCAAAACACTATGGGCGGGGAACAGAACAGCAAGGGGAACAGAGCAACCAAGTCTCCAGGTAATACAGAAAACAAACATTGGGGCCAGGGCTTGGCGCCCCAACAGTCTCGACTGGAAAACCCTCCTAAAGGCCAACAAACAGTCCCCGAACTCTTCTTTCTTGTTGTGTTTTGTTTTGGTTTTTGGCATTGGCTTGTTGTTTTATTTTGTTGCTTGGTTTTGCTTTGTCTTGTTTTTGTGCATGTTATTATCTCTGCAGCTCTGTCTAACTAAAATAGGCTGGATGAACAATCTGGAGGAGAAAATAATGGGACCGACAGTTCTGGGGGGACATGGGAGAGGGAGAGGTGGGGGCAAAGGTAGTGGTGTTAACAAACCCAGGGTCAAAGGAACAACAAGTGATCCAAATCAGTGATGAGGAGGATGTAGGAAGCCTGGTAGCGCATGACCAAGGGTAATGTAACCAAGCGGAATTACTGAAACCCAAATGAAGACTGAGCATGACAGTGGGACAAGAGGAAAGTCGAAGGAAATAGAGGAAAGAGCTAGGAGGCAAAGAGTATTTATAGAGGTCTAAATAAAGGCATGTACATATGTAAATATATTTATATGTGAGGGTGGGGAAATAGATCTATGTGCGTATATTTATAGGTTTAGTATAAAGTTAGCAGATGGACATTGGGCCTCCACTCAAGTACTCCCTCAATGCAAGAACACTGTTCTATTAAACTGGCATTCTATGATGCTCACCTTCCTGACATAATTGCTGAAGACAAAGTGGGTGAACAAGCAAACGTGGTGAAGAAAGCTGATGGTACAGGGCTATCAAAAGATATAGCATCTGGAGTCTTAAAGGCTTGAAGGTAAACAAGTGGCCATCTAGCTCAGAAGCAACAAAGACCACATGGAAGAAGCACACCAGTCCCGTGCGATCACGAGGTATTGAAGGGATCAGGTATCATCAGAACAAAAAATCATATCATTGTGAATGAGGGAGGGAGTGCGGAGTGGAGACCCAGAGCCCATTTGTAGGCCACTGGACATGCCCTTTCAGAAGGGTCTTGGGGAGGAGACAAGCCATTCAGGGTGTAATGTAGCAACGATGAAACATACAATTTTCCTCTAGTTCCTAAATGCTTCCTCCTCCCCCACTATCATGATCCCAATTCTACCTTACAAATCAGACTAGACCAGAGGATGTACACTGGTAGAGATAGGAACTGGAAACACAGGGAATCCAAGGTGGATGATCCCTTCAGGACCAGTATTGCAAGTGGCAATACCAGGAGGGTGGAAGGAGGGTGTGTTGGAAAGGGGGAACCGACTACAAGGATCTACATGTGACCTCCTCCCTGGGAGACGGACAATAGAAAAGTGAGTGAAGGGAAACGTTGGACAGTGAAAGATATGACAAAATAATAATTCAAAATAATAATTATCAAGGGTTCATGAGGGAGGGGGAAATGGGGAGAGAGGAGGGGAAAATGAGGACCTGAGGCCAGGGGCTTAGGTGGAGAGCAAATGTTTTGAGAATGTTGAGGGCAATGAATGTACAAATGTGCTTTACACAATTGATGTATGGATGGATGTGATAAGAGTTGTATGAGCCCCTAATAAAATGATCTAAAAAATAAATAAATAAAAATTCCCTGTGTCCAATTATTTGAAAAAAATTCACAAAAGGAAACAGAGCATGGTCGCACTCATTTAACTTCATAATATAATCAGGTGTTTAATGTAATAATATGTTTTCTTCTTTCCCCATCATAATCTTCAGATTATGCTGACTGATATTGCTGTCTTTTCTTTTTTTGCATTATCTGGTTTAACAACAAGAACTGAATAGCCAGGCACAGGACACAGTTATGTCATAAAATCAAGATGTTAATCTCCATTTTCACAAACTGTTATTCTGGAATTGATGCTAAATTGTTCAGAATCATCTAATGGACTAGCTCACGGTTTATTTCTTATGAAAAAGTTAAAAATCTATTTAAAGTGGTGGTGAATTTTCACAAACACTAAATTGCTCAAATGCCTTTAATGTAAATTAAATTAACACCATCCTTTTTTAAATTTTAGCATGCTCAAATTTTAGTTATGGCTATATTTTCCAGCAACCACAAAAACTCAATGTCATGGTTAAATCATATCTTATTTCAAAATAAAAATTCAAAATTTTATTTTAATAACATTCTGAAGGAGGCGTGTATAAGGTAATAGCACACTATATATTTTTAACGGGGGCTAACATTCCTAATCTCTACTTGATATCAAATGATAAGGAAATAATGTAGTAGGAAACTAGATAAAGAACACAGACATTTACTACTATCATATGTAGTAGGTTCTTTTGTTAAAAGTTTACTATACAATTGGTCATGTGTTTTTAATCTGTTTATTACTAAAAGTGCTGTGCAGCTAATATACCTGTATAAGAGAATGCAACCGAAAATGATTTTCCATGGCTTGACCTCAATATGCAAGGCAGCATTTCATTGTATTTGGAATTGCGTTCTCTGCCAACACACCACCATTGAACGGATTCTGACTCAGAGCAGTCACATACGAGATTGCAGAGACTTTCAATCTTTACAGGCACAGATACTCTCATGTGACTCCTGCAAGTGGGTGGTAGATTCAAACTGGCAAACTTGAGATTAGCAGCCTAATACCTAATCCACAATGCCACCAGCGATCCTTTGATCTCTTTCTAAAACTCATAAAAGGTGGCTTGGTGACATAGTGGGTTATTTATTAGGCTGCTAAGCTTAGGGTCAGTAGTTTGAACTCACCAGTTGCTCCAAAGAAGAAAGATGAGGTTGTTTGCTTTCGGGAAGATTTACAACCTCGGAAAACAAAAGGGGAAGTTCTAAGTTGTCCTATAGAGTCACTATGAATCAGAACTGACAATAATAGTGAGTTAATTTTATTTTAGTTCATTGTTTTGAGCACTTATAAAAAGTATCTGCTCTGTAAGATGGACTGATTCTGACCAACAGCATTTAGATAAATAACAACATTCAGGTACTGGCGACCCTTTTCAAATAGTGGAAGAATCATGATGGTTCAAGGTTCTAGAAAGCACTTGAGTCTGGAAGTGATCGATCTCAGTAGGCATATTTGGGCTTAGGTTTTCACAATACTTACTAAACCAAGCTCTGCTGTGGTAGACCTACCACAACTGTACCTTTTCCCCCTCTTTAGGCAGTGCAGTTCTAGGTGTTAAAGGGGTGAAGTCAGTTTGACAGCCAGAATGACCAAGGAAGGTAGTTGGGACATTTTCCTAGGATGTCAGAAACTGGAAGTGAGTAAAATTTTGTTCCTTTTCAGTACTGACCTACGAGCAATTTGATGTTCTCATTAATTTGAATTGTCATTATCAAGTGTCTTAAGACTGAATAGTTTGGGACTTAAGTGGGATAGAAAGCTACACCAGGGAGAGATTCTGTCTGCAGTGCCTCCAGTGTCTAGCTCCCCAAGGCTGACACTTCCAGCAAGGTTTAATAGCAGGATACACAAACTTCAGAAATCACCTGCAGAGCTTTTCAAAGACTCGGGTTCCAGATCTGCACATTCCAGACATTCTGATTTAATGGGTCTGATAAGGTGGTTAAGAATCTGCAATTTGAATACAAACTACCAGTGAATCTCACTTAAATTGTCCACAGCTTGAACTTCTGAGAAAGGCTTCATTAGTGGCTTTGAAACAGAAACAGCACAGAGAGAGAAAAAACTCAGTTAACAGAAAGCAATAACTTTGCTGACAGAAATATATAAGTATCAAAAACATCATCCTGATCCATGGTAATTGAAATCATTTACCTTCACAAGCAAAATAAACAATTTCACACAGACACAGACACACACACACATATTTGGGTCATTTATCCTGGACAATAAATGAAAGCAGTATTTATGTGACATCTAGCAATTTATGGAAGGTTGTTAGGCAGTCACAGCCGTATTTCTCTGATACCAATTTTAAAATATCAAATGCTTATATTCAAGCCAAATTCCAGAATAATTAACTTTCTGGTCTCCTCAAAGATGCCCTCTCATTTATAGAATAAAACATAGAGGTTGTCTACAAAAATGTGTTGAACACATGTCATGTGTGGGTACTCCTCTAGTACTCTGAAGAGACAGAAGAGAATGTGACAAAGTGCTTGCTCTAATGAGACTTATATGTAAAAGGTAAGAATTGGATATATATATATATCCAATATATATACATAGACTTCAAAAAATTCATATAAAAATTAAAAGATAATGAACATTTTCCCCAGAATTTTTACAGTCCCTTTATAATCTCAGTATTAATTATTTTTCTATTTAAACTTGAATTAGATAATAACTATGTTTTATGCTGTAACACTATCAAGGTCACAAAACCTATATAGACTATCCATCCAACAATGAACAGTGATCAAAGTGGGTTAACATGAAAAATAAAAAGATTTGCTTAGTACAGAGATCAACCTATGTGTACTTACTGTTGCATGCAAATACTCTTTTTCTAGTCATTTAGGATTAGTATTAGGACTCCTCTGTGATGAACTGGAGCACTACTGCATATCACCATGTGTACAAAGAATCATACAATTTCCGTTCACTTATCCTTCTTCACATATATCCAGTTTGTGCTAGCTAAGGCACTCCGGCTGTGCTTGGGGATGAGCACTGGGCTGCTAAATACTAGGTCAGTGTTTCATACATACCAGCAGCTGTGCAGGATAAAGACGAAGCTATCTGTCCCCACAAAGGTTTACATTTTCACATATCTTATATAATGTTATTAATCATAATTGACTAGACAGCATTGGGTTTGGTTTTATAATTCAGAATACATTATATACTATATATAATTTAATTATATACTAAATGATATAAATATAAAAGTAAAAATTTAAATATAATGTGCTATAAAGAGTATTATACAGAAAGGCAAGAGTTACCTAAACCTTAACCTAAACCAAAATATTTCTAAGAGATATTCTAAAATGACCTCTCATAATGTAATCTTACATGCCTGACTGTTATATAACCAGAAAAGAAAACTCATGATGGCAAAAAATCCTCCTAACCCTAAGATTCTACTTAATTTATATGAGGGGTTGCCCACCCAATTCGAATTGTGCTGGGTAGAGAAAAGCTATTGTAGAACACATTTTTCCTGATAAGCAAGCAACTCACTCTGAGTCAGTGCACCAGTGGTGTCGCCTGGGAAGGTTCTCTCTGGTCTCAGTGGATTTTTTTCATAAAAGCAGTTTCACTTGAACCTCATTTTCTGTGATGGCCAATTTAAGAGAACAGTGTGTGACTCTGAAATTTTGTTTCCTGCTTGGGAAAAATGCTGCAGAAACTGTTAAGTACAGAGCTTACAAGGGGAATGCTGTGGGAAAAATTCAAGCGTACAAGTGGTTTTCTTGTTTAAAAAAGGTGAAATGTCAATTGATAACAAATCTCGTTCTAGACATCCATCAACATCCCTAACGGATGAAAATGTTGACTCCAGGTGCATTTCGACCAGGTCAGACTGTTAATCAAGCTTTAGAGGTTCTGAACAGATTGCAGAACTGTATGCAACCAAAAAAGGTCCTGACTTGTGGCAGATAGTGGGCTGCTTTTGTCACCCCATCAATGTACCTGCTTATGCAGCCATCTCAGTGCTCCAGTTTTTGGCAAAAAAAAAAAAAAAAAACCAACAAAAAACCCAACAACAAAATAAAACCAAAAAAAAGCATAGCTCTCCTGCCTCATGTACCTGACTCACCTGACTTCACTCCACGAAACTTCTTTTTGCTTTCACGAATGAAGAGGGACAGGAAAGGACAGTGATTTGCTGATGTAGAAGAGGTGAAGATAAAAACGAGAAAGGTGCTGTTGGCCATCCAACAGATGACTTTGAAAAAATGTTTCCAAAAATGAAATCTCAGATTTGACAAATGTATTGTGTAATGGAGAGTACAGTGAAGGTAATATGGTTAGTTTGTAAAACAATTTAGATACATGCTTTGAAAAAAAATTGTTTTTTGGGGGGGTACCCTCTCATATTTCTAAAATAATAAAGCTTTCCTATCTAGAGAAATCTGTAAACTTTAGTCATAATCCTTGTAAATTCTCTCACTTTCAAGACCTTTTCTACGGCAAAACTTATTAATTTCTTCAGTGAGAGAAACTATTTAATGCACATGTCGGAATCACGCCCATTACCAGATAGCATAGAGAAGAGGAGACAACACACATTGGAGTAGAACACACCTCATTTTGGTGACACCTAAAACTGGATCCAGATTCTGTAGATTCCACTATGTAATAGACTACTGATGATTAAGACTTAAAAAATAAAGTTTTCATCATGTCCATCCCTAACAATAAATTGACAAAAAAACTTACTGTGTATAGATTTGAGTGTGTGCTCACACATTTAGATTATCTTAAACCAGGAAAGCTATAGACAGACTATATATAACTTATATAGGGTCAATAGCATCACAACTGTTGTTGCTAATATTTATTATGCCAGGTACTGTGATAAAGGATTTATATTTATTATTTCATGTATTATCATGAAGCAGACACAATTGTTAACCCCAGTTCACAAAGGATGAAATCAAGTCACAAATATCCAGTAATAGGCCTGGTATTGATACAAGTAATGAAATGGAATAAAAAATTAAAACCGCAATCATTCCTGATTCTAGAGGGTAGGCTTAACTCTATGCTTCATTTTCTTTGCCAATAATCTCAGGAAAGAGTTACAAATAAAAGGAAAAAAGGGAAATTTGACATAATAAACATCTTTGACTGTACTAAAACATTCACTAAATATTTTTTTGCTAAGTTCTGTTCCTGATGTTTTTTGGTTCTAGGTTATCACTACTGATTTGAAAGACAATTAAAAAGGTAAACATTTCAAGGCAGGGAAGCTGAAACAACAGAGGGTTAAAAGGTAGTAACTGGGTGAAATATAAGCTAGTTATCTACAGGAGAAAAAAGAAAAATCAACATTTTAAAATCAGAAGTCTCTCTCTGGTTACTTAAAAATTGCCAAAGAAGCCATGGATGTTGTAGTGGAAGGCAACCAAAATGATGAGAGGTGTAGAAATCAAAAGACATGGAGAAGTGATCTCCCATCTTCATGCCCTCTTTTTATTATTGCCCCATTTTATATTCTTTGTAGCATTTATCAACATTTGAAATTATCTTACTTTTTTCTTACTTAAAGCTCCATTATAAATAAACCAAAGGGAAATGGTGTAATAATGGCCCCGCTTTTCTCTGTGCATCAAAAAAGTAATCACTGCACATCAAAACGATGTTATTCAAGGATCAGTTTAAGACGTGAGACGTATTTTTTTCTATATAATGGCAATGAGTAGATTTCCACAGGGTATTTATTTCAACCGACTATAAACAGAAACTATCTAAAAGTGAGAAATACCTCAAAATGTATCCATCTTCCTTTAAGTTACTCATGCGAGTATAGTCTATAACCATCTCTCTGAGTTAATGTAAACAGATCTAGAATGAAAATAATCAGAATGTGGATACACTGTGGAGAATGTACCCATGCCACTGAATAATATGTACAGAAATTCTTGAACAACGGCCTGTTTTGCTATTTAAATTGCCACAGAAAATACAATCAAATATTATTAAAAATACGTCCTACAATTCCATTGAGTGTGGTGCTTGGAAAGAAAAATTCAATTATAGTTGACAGTTATATTCAACAATACCTCCATTAAATCACCTTTTAATTCTCCCAAAGTATTTTTTACCATAGTATACCTATTTATGCTATATCAGAAATAGAAGAGCAAAATATCTTAGTATGATCTTCAGTTTAAATACAGCTTCAGCTGAATTAGGGGAAAAGACTATTGAGAAGAAACTAAAGAAATACTGCTTATCTTGATAAATCCAATTTAACTCAACAAAAAAGTGACTTACTACAAAGAGAATACCTTTTATACTCGAGTATAAGCCAACCCGAATATCAGTCAAGGCACATAATTTACCACAAAAGCTGCATTAGAAATGTTCTGGAAGATGGCTGGAAAACGAATGTTTACAGTACCTTGCACCCAGCTTCACAACTTAGTAGCCATTATGTACAAGCACTATGCATATAAACGATGATGAAAAGTGAAGTTACAGATCTGTAAGCTTCCTTGGCTCCATAGACATCCCACACCAGATAAGACTTTTCCAGAGTAATAAAGACCCTCATGATGCTTAGTTGAAGTAGGCTGCATTGCACATACATGTTAGGAATCATTCTTTCTTAAGAGATCCTATGGCACTAGTAAAGGTACAATGAATATCACAGAACGGACATTTATAACCAGGACTTAGAAAGCTACTATAAAAAGCTATAGATAGCAAATGTATTTTATCTCTGCAGTTCATAAAGTATTTGTCACAACAACTCACCACTGTCATTACAGCATGAAAGAAGTCATGCTAACACATAAATAAGTCAGTGTGGCTATGTTCTAATAGAACTCTATTTCCAATTAAATAGGGTGTGGACTGGATTTCTTCCATGAGCTATAATTTGTCTGCTCCTGTTTCATAGTGTTGGTGTTGTGGTTTAGGCATTGGGTTGCTAGCTACAAGGTCAGAAGCTCAAAATTACCAGGCAGGCCATGGAAGAAATATGAGGCTTGTCTGCACACATAAAGATTTATTTCCAGTCTCAGAAACCATTTATATGGTTCCTGTGAGTTGGAATCCACTCAATGGCAGGAGATTTGGGTATTTTTTTATACTGTGGTTCTCAATATAAACTTCAGCTATTTCCTGTAAGTCTATATATTCTTAGAAAACTGAAAATCTACTTTATTTATAAATCTCATTATCTTCAAAAAATTAGTATAGTCCCTGGCGCAAGTAACAACCTGCTAAGCATCTAAAGGATGGACAAGTGAATGCTTCTCCATCAATTGCAAAATGTCCATCAAAACGTGCTACAGACATATACTGGAATATCACTCTGCAATACAGAGAAATGAAGCTCTGATACATGCTACTCTGTGGAGGAACTTTAAAACATTATACTGAGTGAAATAAGTCAATCACAAAAAGATACAGGATATTTATTACCTATGTGAAATATCTAAAGTAGTCAAATATAGACAAAGCAAAGTGATTACAAGAGACAGGAGGGAAAAGCAAAGAAAGACTCATTGTTCAGGAAATATTGAGTTTCAGTTTTTGGTCATGGAAAAATTGGCAATGGATACTGATGATGGCTGTACAACATGATTAATGATAACTGATGTCACTAAATTGAACATGTAAAAACATGAAGTTGATAAATGTCATTATTTATATATATATATTTACAACCAAAGTAACTGGCATAGCCAAGTTGTGCTAAATAAATACTACATTTCATGTCCCCCCACCCGCATACACAGGCACACCTGATCTTTATCACAAGCTTAGTTCCAGATTCACAGCAGATAAATTAAAATTTGCGTGCCATAAAAATTGTCGACACATAGTAAAATTCACCTGTAATTGGGTTGTAAATACCAGAAAAAAAACTGTAAGAAAATCATTCAGAATGATGCCTAAGTTGGTGGATGTGTCCTATATTCAGCCCCTCAAGCTGCTTCTGCTCATGTTATTTTTGTTCCAGTCTCAAAGCTTGTAATTTAAACTAAGGCAATTATTTTATTTTAATCAGGTTTAATCGACATAAATATCTTCTTTTTATTTCCTCCATCCCCAAGTGATTGTATATTTCTCTCCACAACACATTTGTAGAATGCTGACTATTTCAAATTTCCTCTCCTTTCATTTTATTAACTTCTCAAAGCGTCCTAGCACATCCTTTCAGATTACAGCATACACAGGCATGGCTAAATATTTAGGTCACTTTTTCTTTTGAAATGCATCAATCTTTCTATGCATTGTTAGTAAGACTTTTCTGCAGCTTCTCAAGTTCTAGAATTAATGACTTTCCCCACAACTTAATATAAGGACTCAAGAGTACTACAGAGCCATAATTTGTTCCCAAGACAATATAACACAATTAATAAGTACTTATTATTTAATTTGTTGGTTTGAAATGAACAAAAAATATGATCAATTCGGGCTTAAATAATTTGGTCTTTGCAATGATCAATTTTGCAAACCTTTTAAGTATGTAGCATAATCTCAGTAGCTATAATAAAACCGGCAGTGAAATGGTCTAATGTTTGAGATACTAAACTTTTAAAATTCAGTAGAATTAATATATATTTACTTGGTGTACTTACTAGGGACTTTATAAATAGAGGTTTCTTTTAAGGGCATTTATAAGGCAATGCATTCCAACATAAGGCTAGTTTGAAATCCTTGAATTTTTCTGCAGCTGTATTAATTCATTGAAATAAAGCTGAATTGTGTATTAAAAAGATTTCATTTAAAATATCACTAATTCTGGCTGACCTGGTTACTTGAATTTTTAAAGCCTATATGAGGTTGGTGTTCAAATTACAGAAGTCATTATAGCACCCATTTGATAACACTACTCTCAATGTAGAACTTTTAAAATGCAGATGCCTAGATTTATAGTGAAATAAAGATGATACCCCCAAATTTAGTAAAATGATAAGATCCTGGGATTATAAAATATTTTAAATAAAATTCTCTTAGGGCATTGGGATTAGAGAGAGTAAAAAACCTAATTTTTGTATATCAACTACTTCCCCAAAATCTATTTTAAAAAAAGGAAAAAAAGAATGTTCATTTTTTTAACTTCAACATATTTTAAAATCTGACCTTTGTCTAGAAGAACATTTCATACAGACACAAACAAAGCCAAGATAATCACTATAAACAAGCTAATTTCTTACATATAACAACTATGCTCTTTTTTGAAAATGATACCATCCTTAAATTCTAAAAATAATATTTTATTTGTCAAAATAAGAAAAATTCAAACTTATATTTAGCTGTATAAAATAATAGATAGGACTATGAGAAGCTTGGTTTTTATATTTTCCTTTACACCTGTTTCTCTCCCAAATTATATTTTAATCCTGATATATCAACTATAACATTACCTTGCCAATTTATTGTTTAATAGTGTAATTACTTAAAAGGTAAATGAGATCATTGTGAGCATGCTTCTTGTATAAAATATTATTTTAAACTTTATAATTATTCTTAACTTCAAACTTTATCAGGTACATACATTTAAGGGGCCTCTGAATAATTTGTTGAAAAATGGAATAAAAGATATGGACATTTTCCCATGACGGTTTTGAAGCCCCTCTTACAGAAACACTTGTGTGAGGCATAGCCTAAGGCAAATACACTGCCATCTTTATTTGCTCCAGTTTGTAACTGATTCGAAATACAACTTGAAATTTAAAGAACAAGTTATACAATTTGTTGCACTTGCCTCACAATAAAATAACATTTTCCATTTGAATTTATAAAGTATATTTTGGAAATTTTAACTGGCATCAATCTTATTAAACTTGCTTAAGTAGAAAGACCACGGTGAGTCAGTTTCTTGTTCTGTGGTGGCGTGTGGGTGGCTGTGATAGTAAGTAGAGGCCATGTCACTGGTATTTCAAATGCCAAATGGTCACCCAAAGAGAACAAGTGTCACTGGAGCTTCCCGACTAAGAACAGACAGTAGAGAAGAACTTGGATTTCCAGTTCAGGGCAAAAAAAACTTATTCAGAGCATCAAAACATTTGCAAATACTGCTGGCAACATATGTACAAATGTGCTTGACACAATAGATCTATGTCTGAATTGTGGTAAGAGTTGTAAGAGCCTCCAATAAAATGATTTTAAAAAGAAAAAAAACCTTGAAAAATAATTGGGGGAATACGGAAGCAGAGCTATTAAAAGAAAGTCAGCTATTACAGTAATAAAGACAATTTACTCAGTATCAATTATTTTAAAAGAAAGAAAAGCAATGGAACATTGTTGAAGAGACTGCCAGGAGAGGGCCCTCTCAAGTCCAACAGCACTAAACTGTGATTGAAGAGGAGATGATTTTGGAGAGGAGCCGACCATGTTGACATGAGTCTGGTACAGTCTGTGGAAGTGGCCCTTCAGGGTCTTCATTTGTTGATGGGGCAGGAATCCAGGTAAAAAGAAATAGCTGCAAAAATCTTTTAATGACTGGAACTTGAAATATGCAAAGTATGAATTAAGAAAAATTAGAAGCGGTCAAAAATGAAATGCAACACATGAAGATTGATATCCTTGGCATTAGTAAGTTGAAATGAATTGGTATTGGCCACTTTGAATCAGAAACTCTCATGATTTACTATTCCAGGAATAACACAACCAAGGGGAATGGCATGGCATTCAATGTCAGAATGGACTTGCTAAAGCCATCATGAAGTACAAGGTTATCTGTGATCGAATTACAGCTGTTGGCCAACAGGGAAATCACATCAATACAATTATTCAATTTGTGCACCAACCACAAAAGTTTGTGATGAAGCAAGGGAATGCTACCAACAACTTCAGTCAGAAATTGATTAAACAGGCAATCAAGATGCACTACTAGTTATTGGTGACTGGAATGCAAAAGTTGGAAACAAAGAGGAACAGTAGTTAGAAAATATGGATGTGGTGATAGAAAGGAAGCTGGATATTCCATGATAGAATTTTGCAAAACAAATGACTTGCTCATTTTTTTCAACAACACAAAAGGCAACTTCCCAAGATGGAATACGCAGAACTACACAGAAATCTAATGTGCTATGGGAAGGCATGATGAAGAAGTTTAATAGCTGGTAGCAGCTAAAACCAGACTAGGGGCTGATTGTGAACAGACCATCAATTGCTAGCATGTTAGTTTAGGATAAAACTAAAGAAAATTAAAACAAGTCCACAGGAGCAAAAATAGAACTTGGAGTCTATCCCATCTGAATTTCGAGAACATCTCAAGAATAGATTTAATGCATTGCTGACTAATGATAAAAGATCTGATGAGCTATGGGAAGACATCAAGACTATCAGTATGAAGAAAGCAAAGAATCATCAAAAAGACAGGAAAGAAAAGATCAAAGTAGGCATCATAAGAGACTGAAACTTTCTAATGATCATAGAGTAGTCAAACCAAATAAAGAATGAAGTCAAGAGCTGAACAGAAAATTTCAAAGAACACATGGAGAAGACAAAGTAAAATATTATTATGAAATGTGCAAAGACCTGGAATTAGAAAATCAAAAGGGAATAACATGCTTAGCATATCTGAAACTCAAAGAACTTAAGCAACAATTCAAGTCTCAAACTGCAATTCTGAAAGATTCTAAAGACAGACTATTGAATGATGCAGGAAGTGTTAAAGGAAGATGGAAAGAATACAAAGAGTAACTCTACCACAAATTGAATCAACATTCCACCACTTTATGTTTGCATATGAGAAAGAACCAATGGTGCTGAAGAAAGAATTTCAAGTAGCACTTAATCCATTAGCCAAAAATCACGGTTCCGAGAATTGACAGAATACCCACTGTATGTTTCAGAATGCTGAAGAAAACTGGAAGCACTCACTCGTCTATGTCAGGAAAGTTGGAAGACAGCTACCTGACCAACTGATTGGCAGAGATCCATATATGTGTCCATTCCAAAGAAAGGTAACCCAACAGAATCTTCAAACTATAGAAGGATACCATTGATACTGTACACAAGTAAAATTTAACTTAAGATCATCCAACAATGGTTACAGTAGCATATTGCTATAGGGAATTGCCAGACGTTCAGGTTGAACTCAGAAGAGGACAAGCTGATATCAGAGGGATCTTGGCACAAATCAAAGACTAGAAGATTTTTCCTTGTGCTTCATTAATTAAAAAAAGGCATTCTACTGTGTGGACCATAATAGACTGTGGAAAACTTTGAGAAGAATGAGAGTTCCGGAAAACTCCATTGTGCTCATTTGGAACTTATACAAGGATCAGAAGCAGTTGTGGGAACAGAAAAAGGGAGTGCTGCTTAGTGTAAAAGCAGGAAAAGTGTACAAAAAGGTTGTATCCTCTCACCATTCTTGTTCAATCTATATACTGAGCAAATCATCAGAGAAGAATTACATGAAGAAGTGTGAGGCATGATGATTGGAGGAAGCCTAATTAACAACCTGCAGTATGCAGATTACACAACCTTGCTTGCTGAATGTGAGGACAGATTTAAACACTTGCTGATGAAGATCAAGGATTATAGCCTCAGTATGAATTACAACTCAATGTAAGGAAGACCACAAAATTCTCACAACATGGGCCAATTGGTAACATCATATTAAATGGAGAAAAGGTTGAAGTTGTCAATAATATTGTTTTACTTGGATCTACAATAGATGTACATGTAAGCAGCAATCAAGAGATCAAAAGACCCATTGTATTAGGCTAATCTGCTACACAAGACTGCTTTAGAGTATTGAAGAGGAATGTTACTTTGAGGACTAAGGTGCTCTTGACCCAAGCCATGGTATTTTCCATTGCATCATATGCATATGAAAGTTGGAAACTGAATAAGAAAGACTGTTGGAAGAGATAACATTTCAATGTTCAGAGTACCATGAACTACTGAAAGGGCAAGCAGCTCTGTATTGGAAGAGGTAAGGCCAGAGTGCTCCTTAGTGGCAACGATGAAAAGACTTCATCATACATACTTTGGACATATTGTCAGGAGACACCAGGCCCTACAGAAGAAATCGTGTTTGGTAAATGGAGGGGCAGCAAAAAAAAGAGTAAAGCCCTCAACAAGAAGGACTGACACAGTGACTACATCAATGGGCTCAAGGCATAGGAACAATTTGTGAGCATGGCACAGAACAACACAGTGTTTCATTATGTTGCAAATAGGGTTTCTATGGGTAGAGCCAACTCAATGGCATCTAACAATACAACACCAAGTACAAAACACCAAATAAAAATGAGAAAACCTGATTTCTCTCTAATGAAATTATCATTTGAAGACTTTTCAGAATTTCAGAAAACACTATCAATAAATTTAGGTGTTCTGTTAGCACCTAAAAAGTTAAGTTTAGAACTAAAAATCTACTTTAGTCTCACTGGTCAAAGTAAGGTATCAATCTCAAATATGCCTTTATATTAATCATCTATCAGTTATAATGGAATCATGGTGAATTTAATATTGTGATTATTTTCCAGCTGCAAGGAAAATTAATATAGTAATTAAATAAAAACTTTCATTAAAACATTATGAATATGGTCTTCAGAATTAGGGAAATGAGAGTAAAATCTTGCTATTTATGAAGTGCAGTTAATACACCAGCAGGATCTCTTTCTCTACTCCAAGATTACCCTTATGTTATAGAGACTTGAAAAATATTGGAAGATGCCATTAATGGGATATTAAAATATCATATAGTGATTGAGATCTAGTTCAGATTCAGCAAATAAGACTTAAAAACTGAAGCAAATGTCAGTCAAAGACACCTAATATTGCAACTGTGAGGCCATTAAGTTTCTCCAGAAAATCTACCTGAGAAAACAGTATTAAAGAAGTTTGAAAACTATATAAATGGTCTACATAAGAAGAAAAACCTTGAGACATTATCAGATTGCATTATGTAGATCTATATGTCAGATAAAGCTGTTTTGTGACATGTCAAAATATTTTTAAAAAATAAGAATTATTTTTACAAATTAAATTGCTGGACCTGATCATAAAAGACATACATGTTCATTGTAAAAGTAACTTTTTGAGAGAACAAAAAATTAAATCCTAATCACATCACTTGTAATATATTTTAAAAGACATCTATTTTCACTATTAAAGAAAAGGTTGCACCTAATTTAAATCATGGAGCAAAACTAGTATTGGATAAAATTTCCATTTTTTGAGAAATACTGAAAAGAGACTTTTTTATTGTTCTCTGTTTTCATCTTTATATGAAAAATTGGTCATATAATATGATACCGTCTATGTATTCAACTTAATCTTAAAGTTAAACATGTTCATAAAAAGTGCAATAGGTCTAAATACAGGTGTGTATCTATGTAAATATATTTATACATAATGATAGGAAAAAGATCTACGCACATATATTTGTATGTTAAGTATTAAGGTAGCAGTCAGACATTGGGTCTCTACCCAAGTACACCTCAATGCAAGAAAACTTTTTTCTAATAACCTGTCATCCCATGATGCTCCCCTTCCTGATACAATGATCACTGAAGACAAAATAGGTGCATAAGCAACTGTGGTGAAGAAAGCTGATGGTGCTGTATATCAAAAGATATAGCATCTGGAGTCTTAAAGGCTTGAAGATAAACAAGTGACCATCTAGCTGAGAAGCAGTAAAGTCCACATGAAGGAAGCACACCAGCCTGTGAGATTATGAGGTGTTGATGGGATCAGGCATCAGGCATCAAAGACTCAGAACAAAAACCTATATGGATGTGAATGAGGGGGATTGTGGAGTGGAGACCCAAAGCCCATCTGTAGGCAATTGGACATCCCCCCACAGAAGGGTCACAAGGAAGAGACAAGCCAGTCAGGGTGCAGTATAGCACCAATGAAACACAACTTTCCTCTTCTTCTTTAATGCTTCCTCCCTCCCACTATCATGACCCCAATTCTACCTTACAAATCCAGCTAGACCAGAGCAAGTACACGTGTATAGATAAGAGCTGGAAACACAGGGAATCCAGGACAGATAAACCTTCAGGACCAATAATGAGAGTAGAAATACCAGGAGGGGAAGGGAAAGCTGTGGGAGAAAGGGGGAACCAATCACAATGATCGACATATAACCCCTTTCCAGGGAGACAGACCACAGACAGGTGGGTGAAGGGAGACATCAGTCAGTGTAAGACATGCATGTAAAAAATATTTTGTAAATTATCACGGTTTCATGAGGGAGGGAGTGAGGGTGTACGGGGAAGGGAACAAAATGAGCTGATACCAAGGGCTTAAGTAGAAAGAAAATGATTTGAGAATGATGATGGCAACAAATGTACAAATGTGCTTGACATAATGGATAAATGGATGGATTGTGATAAAAGCTATATGAGCCCCCAGTAAAATGAAAAGGGGGGGGAGATAACAGTTAGAATTGCATATTGGAATACAGCACTGACACTAAGGAAATGCACTCCTGCACACTGCAATGTCCCTGCCGGCAGTAGGCGGTGCTCTACCGAGTAGGTGATACCACTACATTCCTCCCATCTACATCTAAGTTTATCATGAAATTACATCTCTTTAAATATAATAATTAGGTCTCACAGGGAGGAGAGCAAAGAAAAGTCTTTGAAAGCAATGACTTCATTTATTTCTAAGTGAACTGACATTTGTAGGGCAAATCTGCTGACCAATCTTTGTTTTATCCAGTTCATTAATTTAAGAAAATTAAAATATAAAGGCAAACATGAAAGTCAACATGAAAAGCTATTTCTGATCAATCCTTATCTACTGTTGGCTCCCTGGAGAGAAATGACTGCTAGAAGCACATTTAACACAAAGAGTAAGGAGATAGTTTGACCTCAGACAGTCTCATCTCATCATTTATTTCTTGGATATCATAACTCTAAAATTATGTCATCAAAATAATTTTTCCTGGGAGATGAGCTTTCAAAAGTTATAGTGCATTTCCATATTAAAAACATCTTGTTTTAAGCCAAAATCTGCATAAGTAGATTTGAAGAGGAAAAAAAAATAAAATCTTAGGAAAACAGTGATGAATTCTCTTTTTAAAAATCTAATACAGTGTGATTCCCCCCACCCTGCCTCTTCCCTTATCCAAGCTCTCCACAGGCCTATAACCATAGGTAGCAGTGAATTGTATACCGGGCAGCAATCTCTTGGCAGACACTGGCAGGCTGCGGTGCAGTACAGCCAAGTGTGCTTTGCGGGCTGGAGTCCAGCAGAGGAATGGGAAGGTGGGTCCAGGATGAAGTGAGAAGCGCAAGATTTCACGATGCTACTCAAAGCAGTAGCAATTTAAATCTTTTTGGACTGAGGTTCACCCAGTAATTATAACTACAGGGAGCAAATGGGGGTGGGTATTGCTACCACATTATTAAATTGGAATGTGATCATTAAAGTTGGATAATAATGAATATGCTAACCATAAAGATAATAAAACAGCAGCACCACATTCTGGATAATCTTTAGGTGCTAGGGTCTGTGGTAAGTACATCACTCAAGCTCAACTGGCATCTAGTGACTTCTGGCTCATAGTAACCCCCCAGCACAGTAGAAATTCCTCTGTGGGTTTTGAGGCTCATCTTTCTCCTGCACAGCACAGGGGTGAGTTGGGGTAGCAGCTCATCTCATAACCCAGTACTCCACTAGGGCTCCTGTGCAAAGCATACATAATCCATTATTTCATTAAGTCCTCAAAACCACCTAATGCAGAGCAATCACTGGGAGATATTATCACAAGTTATTTAATGCAAAAATGATGATCTTATCCAAAATTATTCTTCTTATTTTTTAAATAAGCCTAACCTAAACACATTACCATTAAAACCTTATGTAGAGTCCCAGGGGCTGTAAATCCTTACTACAGCAGACAGCTTCATCTTTCTCCCAAAGAGCAGCTGGTGGGTTTGTACCACGAACCTTGCAGTTAGCAGTCCTTAGCAGCCCAGCCTTACAGGACAGCACCCACCTCCCATCATGGGGCATTGCACTCTGGATTTCAGTGACAGGAAAACGGAGATTTGTAGCACATCAGTGTCTTATCTATGGCCTAACAGCTTATGAAGGCCATGGTTTCAGTCTCGGTTTCAAAAACTAGTAAGCTGTTAGAGCCTTTCAATCCAGTATCACTCCAGGGAAAATGCCGCTGATGCCGGGACCCTCAGGCAATAGAGAGCATTATATTCTGAGTGCCATTTATATTTAAATTGGATAATTACCACAAAATACAATGGGAATTCGGCTATGTGTTTTCTATTCTTAAAACACATTAATCTGAAAAAGGTCATTACAAAATAAGTATTGTCCTATTAAATAAATGTTTTAAAATATGTCAAGCAGAAGTGATGTTGCCTTAGAGCTGTAACCGAAACATAAAATGGTGAGCCTAATCTAGCGCTCACCTGTCAGAGTACCCCTCCTGTTGTCTGATACGGCCTTTCATCTACCTCTTTGAAAGCAGTTTAAAAATAAATTTATAGATAACTTTAAAAGCTCTTTAAGAAAAATTTAACAGAACTGACAAAAGTTGAGTCAAGGAAATGTCATGCCCAGGTTTTCGTATGATTATAAGCTAAATTGACAAGTTTGTGCTTCTCAGATTATAGTTTTAATAAAAGAGACTTGAAAGCCCACAAAACAAGATATTACAAGTTAGGGAAATTTAAGAAGTAAAAATGTATGGGGATGGGAGGGTAGAATAACACCCAGAGAATCTGGGAAGAGGTACAATAATTGAAATGATTTTGAAAAGAAAAAAAGAGCTGGTTAGCTAAGTGGTTGAGCATAGATATAGGTGCTGGCCTCATACAGACAGGAAGCTCAGCTATTTACTAGTTGAGTGACCTTAGAAAAATCACCTTTCCATTGTTTCTACAGAATGGTAATAACAGCAGCACCTACTTCCAAATATTGGAACTGAGGGTTAAATGTGGTCATATGAAAGGGTTTCAAAAAGTTCATGAAAAAAATTTAATTAACAAATAATGGAAGATCTCTATGAACTTTAAAAATAAATAATTAATTGGGGGCTCTTACAGGTCTTATAACAATCTATAAATCAATTGTGTCAAGCACATTTGTACATATATTGTCATCATCCTTTTCAAAACATTTTCTTTCTATTTGAGCCCTTGTTATCAGCTCCATGAGCTTTTGGAAGTCCCCTTGTATATGTAAAACTTAATACAGTGCCTAGCACAAAGTTTATTAATTAGCATGAAGGAAAGTTCGACAAGGACTATACAAAGGGCATGAAGTCAGGTTATCTGTCCAGAGGATCTACTGGATCGTCTAACTATACTTATATTCCAAATCAAGGACACAAAATCTGACTCCCAAATCAGAGGTATAAGGCAAAAGTTTCTATTTATGACTGTTGAAAAGTTAGCATTACTATTATTTCTTGAACTGGCGTGAACTTCCCAGAAGCTCTTTCAGTTATCTAAGATGCCAGTGACAAAAAGGCAACAAGAATAAATATAAACAAACTAAACCACAAGAAATAGAAAACAAATTTGATTTTCAAACAATTGAACTCTTATTCTAAGTAAGCCTTTTTTTTTGCCCAGTGAGCCTTTCATTAAGCTGAAGCAAAGTCTGATTTTTGATATATATAGAATACCATTTTATTCTTTATTTTAAACCTTTCTTACATGTTTAAAAATATACAGGGATTCCAAACAACCTCAATAAAACATCATCCAATTCTACAAAAGACTCTCTGAAGTCCAACCACCAGAGCACAAGCCCGGTTGGCTTCCAATTTGAAGGGTCATAGGCACGTTTCATTAAATGCATTTCATAAAACAAAAAGTCCAAAAGTATTGAGAAGAAAAATCCTCAGCAGTTGGATAAATTTTAAAATATCACTGTCAGGAAACTACGTAAAAAAGTAAGATTTAGATGTAAGCAGCCCACTTGGCTGCATCTAAATTCTTCACAATTTATCACATAATCCCATGTAGCACACTAAAATATAAGTTCATTTGATTGCTGAATCTGAAAACTGATTATTACAAAAGAAAATACTGACAGTTCTCACTTCCATTTCATAATTAAGTATATTGTATTCTCAGCAGCACTAATAATGCAGCTTAGTCTAATATAAATATTTAAATAACTACACAACGTATTTTTCTCTTAAAGAACGTTTTGTACATATTTTCTTTCCAATTTGACAGGTTAAACAACATGGATCTATTTATTGTGCTAGGAAAACAATAGGCACATAATATAATACCACATAATATAATTTACATTTTCTTTGTGTAAAAAATATGGTATGTACAAACACATATCCCATAAATGACTGGTGGACACAATAATAAGTTATTATAGACATAACATAAGATGGTTAATATTTTACTTAAAACAAAACAAATAAAAGATAGCCCAAGAAGCAGTAAAAGTGAAATCTCACTGATTGACGAGTATCACGCACTTGTATTAGAATTATTTTGGGGTTTTCGTAAAGAAAAACAACAAAAAAGAAACAATAACAATTTTTAAAAGCTAGCAAAAAGACACTATTCTAGGCACATGAACAAATTTTTTAAAAACTAGATAAAAATGTTTCCCAGTGCCATTAAAAATGTTTAATACAACCTCCCAAATAGGCTCCTAGATTGCTTTATCAGAAGGAGCAAATTATTTAACACTATGAATGCTTTATACAGTGCATTCCTTCATTAACTAAGACACTTTTTTTTTGGATTAAAGTACCAAAGGATGCAAATCAAGAAAAATGGACAGAAAAAAAATCAGGCTTTTAGGAAGAAAGGAAATGGATATATGTAATTTCATCCAGAAGAAAAAATAATACTGTTTCTTTTTGTTTGTATCAACAACAACAACAAAAATGTGACACAGAGAACATTATAAAAATACAATCAAAAGGTCCCTGAAGCAAGAAAGAAAATACAACATGTACTACACACCCTTCATGGAGAGTCCATCTAAAGACAGATTAGTGTGTTTAAAAGTACACTTTGTTGCAAAAGATATTTTGCCACATATGTAACATATATGTAACAGTTTTCTAGGAAGGGAAATGCATGTAAGTAATAGCTTCTACAAAACACAAGGAACAGGGTGACAGAGACAGAGAGAGACACAAAGGCAGGAAAAGTTCACTCAGAGATATAGAAATGCACTGGCTTGGTCTGATGTGTCAATTATTTCATGTCCTGTGGAACATTTTAGATACTTTTTTCATCCTCAGAATTTAATTTTTCTTCTTATTGCACAACTTATGCTCACATACTATAATTACCTCATGAGATTAACCTCTACACAGCTTTTCCTTTAGTTGTTTTCTTTCCCCACCAGGGAAAAGAGGGTGGGGGGAAAGAAACTTTTAGCTTCATCCCTCATTTCATAGTCAATTACTCAAGTAAATATTTCTCTGGTGGCAAAATTCCAGATGAAATGAAGAATATGATTCAAAACCATTGTCAGATGACACTTGATTTAGCTTGTAGTTCTCAAATGGAACAGGAATTAGCCCGTTTCCTAGGTTTGGGATCTCGTGCTTCCTGATCCTTCACACACATGCAAGATGTGCACATTGTCTCGGACAGTCTTCTTAGGCCCAGCCGGAAAACACTGTTGGAAAGGCTATATATTACACAGTTACAAAAACTATTACTTATAGCAAGCCAGGTTGTGAGGAAGGATAGTGTCGGGTTGTCTAAGACCCGGGAGCTTTCTAGAAGAAAATAAATGATATAGGGCAGCCACAGGATGTAAAAGACACTGGTTATCCGAAACAAAACCATGGCATAGCGACGGTCTGGGCTGTGTCCAGTCTCTCCAGAGGCATCCACTTCATGGCTTGGGAATCGGGCCCTTCGGTCACTTATTTCTTTGGTATGCTGCCGGCAAATTTTGAAAATGTGGAAATAAGTGAAGCAGACCACAAAGGCAGCTGGAGCGTAAAGTAAACAAACAATGAAGCCAGTAAAGTAAGCACTGGTGAGCCAAGAGGTGGCACACCATTCAAAAATGTCACCGTGGTAACCAGGCTTCCCCCAGCCGAAAAAGGAAGGCAAGAAAATTAAGCAAGAGTAGATCCAGATCAAAATAATGCAAATTCTCAGGCGGCAAGGAGTGACCAGCTGATTGTAGGAAAGAGGCTTGGTTATTGCAAGGTAGCGATCCACACTGATGCAAGCAAGACAGGCCATAGAAACACTTTTTAGAACTGAAATGATATATCCAAAAACTTGGCAAGTTAATGACTCGTGGACACCTGTGGAGTAGTGGAGAAGTGAGAGAGTAGGAACCAAGCAGGTAACTCCAACGAAGAGATCAGCATATGCCATCGTCTGAATGAAATAGCTGGTAGTATAATGGTGCAAGAGAGGAGCACAATGGAAGACAAAAATGACCGTTAAATTTCCAGCAATGATTAGGACGGTTAGCAGGACAATGACAACTGTCTCAAAGATGCAGACATCCACTGCACTGTATTGGCCAAATCCAAGTGGGCAGGAGTGATGCTCAGATACATTCACGATGCCACTGCTCATGTTCAGGATCCTCTGTTCAGTCCCCCTGGATTCATTCATGGTTTGGGATTAAGGAAACCTGCCGCTTTGGCTATAGCAAGCAGGTGCCTGGCCCAGCATCAGGTACACTCTGCACACGAGTGTCTCAGAATCTGCTTCAGTAGACAGCGTCAGTGCTTCTATCACAGCTGAGCGTTCCAGAGAGCTGCCCAAGGAAGTCTCTTCATCAGCCTCAGCGCAGCAGTGACACGCCTCAGCTTTGAGGGGGGAAGGAGGGGAGAAGCTAGAAAGGAGGTGAAAAAGGTCACTGATTAGCTCCTTCCAGTGCTCTCAAACTACTTTTTGAAAAGATAAAGCACTTCTAGAGAAAACAGATTTCTTATTACCTTGTACTGCATACAAAGTAAATCTGTAAAAAGGGGGAGCAATATTGACTGACATGGGAGCTTCTGTGGCTGTTTGTTTCCCAGAAAAGACATGTCTTAGGGATAAACTAGAAAGAATGAGGGAAAAGAGAGGTTTAAATTGTTTTGGTTTTGGTGTTTTATCAATGACAAGAACTGTTAATATATATTTCAAAATTTAAATAATCAAGATAACAGATTTGGGTGGAAACCTATGACAAAATCCATTGTGGCCAACAGTATCTTTGGGCTCAGTTTAGAGTTTGATGCTGGTGAGTGATCTTTATAATCTAGTTCTAATTTTTTAGGAGCTAAGGAAAACACCCCTATCAAGGTTAATTCCAAAAGAAGCCCCTCTGCAGGGCACAAAGGAGCAGGACAGGGTTAACAAACAGACCCAGATTGCCCTGCAACTCTCGTGAGAAATAAAAGGATGAATTTCAGGAAGGGAAGATAATAAACAATTGTTAATACCACTTAAAATAAGATGAACTTTTGGAGTTTTAAGTCTATAAGGATTTTTCTAAGCATTTAGATTCAAACCATTTTAGTTTGCTGTAGCTAGTGGTGCTACCAGCAGCAATACATATTATAATTTATGCCTTTCTTTTCCAAAAGAAAAATATCTTTTGTAATTATTTTCAGCATTAATAGCAGGAGGAACTTTATCTTATATGCCACCTTCCTTAAAAATGAGGCATGATAAAATGTATAAAGTTAGATCTCTCCTTTTCAACTACATCTACATCTCATATATTTAAATATATACAATTCAATTAACAATGGAAAGTTTCCTATACTCCAGTTTACTTGACTAGAAATACTGTCGTTGCTTTTCAGGTATTTATAGTAGACATTCTACTTTATGTTATATCGTTTCTATGCTCATTAGATGATTAACACATTAAATCATTACTTCAACTAAATTTTCTGAAAGTGGAAAATTACCTTGTTTGTTATATTTGCAGTTATGTAGCAGCCATATGTTAAGAAAATGCTTCTATTTCTGCATTCTATTTTGAGCAAGTGCTCAATTAACACAGGGGCCATTAGGTAGGTTACGAGATGATCTTGTTTTAAAATGTCTCTAAAGCATCAAGATGAGCTTAAATCCTAGAGTTTGGAACACTGAAAAGCTGGCAGAATAGAATGAAGCAATCCGTCAAAAAGGCTTCCAAGGTCATTTTGACAGCAGGTTGACATTTGCCAAAAGTCTTTTTTTTTTCTTCAAGTACAGGCATTTCAGAGTCTCTTGTCAGTCTTTGCTGTTAAACCTTCTGAAGAAATAATGTGCACGAGAAATAAAAGCATTTCCTTCAGGAACAATGCAGCAGCTTAATAGAAAGCATTCTTCTGAAAGTTATTTTCTTGCGCACCACCAAGTCATTCAGGGAAGTCCTTCTTCCTTTATAATATCTATAGGACATTCCTCCTTGTACGTTCCAGTTTCACTGATCACAAAATAGCTCTCTTGCTGCAAGAATAAGGTAATGTTTCTCACCTACATTCACTCTTATCAGCTGCTAGGCTGGGCTGCTTGATTTAGAAGTCCGATTTACAGTGATGCAGTTACAAGGATGCCATCAGTCTATTCTTCACAGTCTCTTAGTATCACTGTTTCCTTCCACCTGAGCCTGAGTCTGAGCCCAGCTCCTCCTACTCCTTTCATCCTGACTGATGCAGAAGAACTCACCATCAGAAAGGTGACTCGGCTTCCTGCCCCAATCAACAGCACAGCCAATGGCTACTGCAGCTGAAACTGTCACTAGGTAACAGTTGCCAGGCACATGCAGGCTTATAGACTTCCTCAGCAAGCTCTGATCGAGACGGACAAAATAAGACAATGGAACTGACCGCTCCTCATAAAATCTTAATGACACACATGAACTTCTGGAGACATTCTCCTTATACCACCTGCAAACATTATATCGGCAGATGGGGATAAAAATCCAGAACTAGGCATATACCTTTAAACCCTTTAAACCCTATACAGAAACTATCACAGGTACTTTAACACTAAAAAGTCAGCAGTAATCTAATGCTTATTGGCAGAAAAACTTATTAATTATTAAATATAAGTCAACTCTTCATAAACTCAAGTGATAAACCTATTTTTTAATATTTTGCCATGCCCACAGAGAGTTTTAGAGTTTGATGTATTTAACTATACAATATACCTGCACTAGCACCACTAAACTAGAATGTACTTAAGAAGAAATTTAAGGTCGATCGTGATCTCAGAAGAATATAGGCTTTATACACAGAGGGAATGATTATAAAATCTACTTTTTTCCTAAAATAAAGAACGATCAAAGGATCAAAGAAATCAGTCATACAATGCCTGACCCACACATGACCAGGTTAGAGAAAGTAAACTATACTGAAATATTTGATAGAAGTGATAAGCATTTCTATTTGTTTTGACTTATTGCAGGCAAACTTTCAGTATCTTAAACATACTTCTTATCGGGTCAGCATTTTTCTTAAAAGTGATTTAGACTTACTTAAAACAAATGATTAAAATAAGCAGGAAAATTAAGGTAAAACTGAAGGCAAGTAACGTCTGGTGAGCACATTCAATGTGCCAAGCAGTGTGCACATTGCTTTATATAATTTTTTCACTATAAAACCTTAAGTATCTATGAACTAAGAATCATCATGAGAACTTTTCTAGTGAGAAAAGCGAGTACACTAGGGGAAGTAATAATAACGTGCCTATGGTAACAGAGTTGTAGAACTAGGCTTCAAATGGGTTAAAGTTCTCATTCTTCACCTTAGTGATGAACACCTTCCTCTCCTTTCCGTTGTTGGCTGCCAGTCAAGAAATGTCTAAGAAAAAATATTTTGGATTTCATAAAAAGTATTTCTAAAAAAGTAGAAATCCCTATTCTTTCCTCCACGTTGAAATGCCTTTCAGAAAACCATGGTTTTGTTCAGCTCTTTGGAGGTTTAGGTGAAATATAGAATGCCGATTGTATTTCTTCACAATGATTTTTATTTATTGTGTGTGTGTGTGTGCATACCACGGATCACCAGAAATACTTATAAAGCCAGTTAAAATAACAATCTTAGAATTATTGTTATGTTTGAATTTGGAAGTCAATATTTAAATTTAAGGAATAAAGACTAAAAAATCCTTACAGAAAACAGTGTTAGTAAGCAGCACCTAAACACAAGGTCCACAGTTCAAAACCATCAGCCGCTACACAGGAGAAAGACGCAGCTTTCTACTCCTATAAAGAATTACAGTCTCAGATACCTGCAGGGGCAGAGCAGTTCTACCCTATCCTATAAGGTTGTGATGAATCAGAATCTCCTCAATGACAGTAAAGTATTGATTTGGTATAAGTGTTAAAAAAATAAAAGAGGTTTGAATTGTAGTATTTCTCAAATCAGAACAAGGACACCAAAAAATCGCATAAAGAGAAATCACACCCAGTCTATGCAATCATGAGGTGTCGAAGGGATCAGGTACCAGGCATCAAAGAACAAAAATCTTATCATAGTGAATGAGGTGGGAATGCGGACTGGAGACCCAAAGCCCATTTGTAGGCCACTAGACATCCCCTTACAGAAGGGTCTTGGGGAGGAGACGAGCCAGTCAGGGTGCGATGTAACAACGATGAAAAATACAACTTTCCTCTAATTCCTAAATGCTTCCTCCTCTACTTCCTAAATGCTTCCCCCACCACCACCACCCCGCCAATATCATGATCCCAATTCTACCTTACAAGTCTGGCTAAACCAGAGGATGTACACTGGTACAGAGAGCAACTGGAAACACAGGGAATCCAAGGAGGATGATCCTTTCAGGACCAGTGGTGTGAGTGGCAATACTGGGAGGGTGGTGGGAGGGTGGGTTGGAAAGGGGGAACTGATTACAAGGAGCTACATGTGACCTCCTGCCTGGGGTACAGACAACAGAAGAGTAGGGGAGGGAGACGTCGGACCGGGCAAGATATGATAAAATAATAATTTATAAATTATCAAGGGTTCGTGAGGGAGGGGGCCATGGGGAGGGAGGGGGAAAATGAGGAGCTGATGCCAGGGGCTTAAGTGGGGAGTGGGTGTTCTGAGAATGATGAGGGTAACAAATGTACAAATGTGCTTTATATAATTGATGTATATATGGATTATGATAAGTGTTGTATGCACCCTCAATAAAATGATTTTTTTAAAGAGAGAAATCATACCAAAAATAAAAGAGAAATCACACCATGGATTGCTTTAGTATGACCTTTTATTTAAAAAAAATAAAAGGGATTTGAGTCTAAAAATAGTATAGATAAGTCACACTTGTATATGCTTCTAAAGATAGAAAATAAGCCTCTTTTATTCTCACCAATAGTAATAAAAAACCTGTAATAGCTCTAACAAGGTAATTTATTCTTTTTCGTGACTTTTTCTACTAGCCTCTCACTGTTCTTCTTTTCTAATAATCTTTCCTGATCTGTTTATAATAAGAACTAATTTATACTGTGAAGTTCTAATAATAAAAAAACATATTTATAAAACTAATTCTAGAAATCATTCTCTACTTTTCTAATATGTGTAATTCTCTATTCAATTTAAGGTGCCCCAAAGTAGTTTATTAATGCCATTCTTATAACTATCATTATGAACCACTTGTTCTTCATTCCACTGGTGTTAGGAAGTGTTCAAAAATCATTATTGGAATTCTTCATTATTTTAAAATGAAATTGTTTAAAAATGATTTTTTCCAGGATACACAGAAACACATAGAAAGTAACTGCATAATGGATTCTTTAGAGTATGGCAAGAGAGGTGCTGGGGAAGGGGGATAGGGGAATCTGGTAATGATGAGTACAAGAAGCAAGAAAATGTTCTAAAACTGACTATGATGATGACTATACAACTCTTCTTGATGTGACTGAACTATTCAATTCTATGATACATGAATTATATGCCAATAAAAATGTTGGGCAAAATGGAAATGATTTCTAACATCTAAATCTATATAATTTTATGGGATAATTAAAATGCACCACAGGAAATTTACATACACAATTTTAAATTTATAATTGGATTTTAAATAATAACTTAGATGTATTACATATATTCCTTTATATATTTATATTTCATTATTTAATATCCATGAACACATAACTATGGGACCTAGAGAGCAAAGCAAGAGAAAGACAATATTCATTGTGGGTAAATAGAATAAATAATGAAAGAAATTCTGGTGATTAAGTGCTTAAGTGCCAATAGAAAAGCTATTAGTTTAAACCTATCAACCATTCCATGGGAGAAAGTAGTGACAATCAACTCCTCTAAAGATTAAAGCCCTTGTTTTAAAATAAGCAGCTATCTAAAGGAGGTATCAGGTACATTCACAAAGAAGCAACACACCAGCCCATGTGATCCCAGGATTATAAATAATAAAATCCAAGATCAGAGGAGAAAACTGTATTTGAATTTAATTCTGAGGATCTGGTTTGCAGAAGTGATAGATGACAGTAAAAGCTCAAAATCCATTTGCAGGGGCCCCATGGGAATGAAATTTCCATTGAACTCCCTCACACCATTGTGAATACTCTTGCCCTCAGACAGAATGCATTGCAAAGTTGATTATTACAGATAGAGTTAGGTTAACATTTAACATTATCCTTTGTTTTCCCTTTGACTCATTATTTATTATAGTATCTATTATCTTTTGTCTTCTTTTAGATTGAAGTTTTCTGTTTTAATTTGTTGTCATTGTTGGAAGTTTTGTATGTTTTTCTTTATATAAAACACCAAACAAAAAACAATCTCACTGCTATCAAGTTGATGTTGCCTCATAGGCAAATATATATATATATACACACAAACACGTATACTAGATTATATATAGGCAAATATACATATATATATTTACTAGATTAATAGTTCCTTAAGGTTATGGTACAGGAATTTGGGGGTAATAGGTAGCTAATAATAATGGACACAAAGACAAAGAAAACGTTCTAAAATTGATCATGGTGATGATTGTGTAACTTTTTAATATAGTTAAACCACTGATTTAGATGGTTTGTGAATTATATTCCAGTAAAACAGCTTTAACAAAGTAATAAAAGAAAGATTATAGCCTTGGAAACCCTATAGGGCAGTTCTAAGAACGTTGTGAGCTGGACTCAACAGCACACAGCAATAGTACGTACTGACTATCAAAAGGAATGACATAAGCAATATGGTATTGTAAATAAAAATAAAGTAAACGTTGTTGTTTTAATATATTAAAATAGATGCCAGAAGGTGTAAGCATTCGAAAATCTTATGTTTCCTCAACTTTTTTTCTCCTCTTCCAATGTCAGTATCCTAGGCAAGGTAGCATCATTTTGTGTACACCTACTACAGTGCCTCCCTTCCTACTGTGCGTAGTCCCCTGGCGTGTCCCCCTCATGTTATGTGTATGCCTCTTGTACAACCCCTTCCTGTCACCTAAGTGCTTACCGGGGCATGCATGCCCGAGAGTATATAAAATGATGATAAGAATACAATCTAAAAAAAACAAAGAAACGCATGTAAAAATCCCTAAAGAAATTAATAAAAAAGCTGAAAATACAATCTTTCTCTCTGTACGGACCTATTTCCTGAAATAATGGTGGAGGTGAGTTCTTGCACGCTTTACCTTGTCTGATGTCTCTTTAATTTACCCTTCAATTACACAACCACCTCTTTGGTCCAATTCAGTTGTAGTAGCTGGTCCCCCATAATATAACCAAAATTGGTTTTATGACAATGCTGCCAAGCTACCCAGGCTTTTTAAAGGCACGCTATCACATATTTTAAAGTGAAACACATATACCATTTTTATGCAGTGCAGTCCTAGAATCTTACACTAAGATTCTAGATACCTTAGAAAATATTGCTAAAAGGAGATACCAATAGAGACGTAGAGAGAATTACCAACAAAATACAAACACTAGAGTGTGCATTTATATTGATTACGTGGAATAATATATTGTAGAACTTTTATTTGTCCAGTAAAGCGCTCCAAGATCAGAAGGCAGAGACATACAGAGATCTCTAATAGCCTTTCGCAAGATATTTACAAATTTAAGAGAAAAATGTTTAAGGTTTTACATACACAACAAAACAGATACTGCCATATACAATTATCAAGCACTTTGTTGTCATACCAGCATTGAAAATAACCAAGAGTTGCAGAAGTATTGAGTGCCAGAGATTAATTGAGTGTAACCACATACTACATCATTGACACACTGAAATCTTGCATTGAATTGATTCTGACTCATAGTGACCCTATCTAGGATTTATGAGGTTATAAATCTTGAAAGGAGCAGAAAAGAAGGGTAAAAGTCTGTTTAGTTCTTTCAAAAAGATTTTCCTTCTTAACAAAGTGACTATCCCTGAGAAATATGTGAAGATATCTAAGAAATTTGTTTAGATTTATCTCCATGACTTAAATACAAAGCTTAAGATTCAGGAAAGACAAGCCCTGGTGGTGTAGTGCTTATGCATCAGCAACTAAATGCAAGGTCAGCAGTTTGAAATCACCAGCTGCTCTGTGGGGAAAAGATGAGGGTTTCTACTCCCTTAAAGAGTTGCAGTCTCAGAAAATTACGGGGGCAGAACCTATAACAGTGGTTCTCAACCTTCCTAATGCCATGACCCTTTAATATAGTTCCTCATGTTGTGATGACACCCCCAACCATAAAATTATTTTTGTTGCTACTTTATCACTGCAAGTTTGCTACTGTTATGAATCCGGCCACCCCTGTGAAAGGGTCCTTCGACACCTTAAGGGGTGGCGACCCACAGGTTGTAAACCACTGACCTATAGGTTCTCTATGTGTCAGTTTCTTCTGGGTGGCAGTGAGTGAGTGAGTGCGTGAGAGGCATGTAAACAGGAGTCCTAGTGGCAGTGCGGAGTAAGCTTGGGCTACTAACTCTCAGGTTAGTTCAGGCCCGCCAAACTCTCCACTAGAGAAAGTTGAGGCTGTCTGCTACCATAAAGATTTACAGTCCTTGAAAACCGGCATTTGGTCTCTATGAGTTGGAAACAACTGGATGGCAGTGGGTAGGCATGTAAATTCCAAAATAGATGATAAAATACAATGTGTATTTAGCTTTAATGATCTCAAACTGCAATAACAGAGCGCTGATTTTCATCCCTAAAGTGACTCAAAAGCACTCAGTTCAACAACAATTCAAAACAGACTTAATTCACATCAAAGAACAAAAAATCATATCATTATAAATGACAGTGAGTGCAGAGTGGGGACCAAAAGCCCATCTGCAAGCAACTGGACACCCCTTTACTGAAGGGTTGCAGGGAGGAGATGAACCAGCCACCTTGCAGGGTAGCAATAATGAAACATACAACTTTCCTCTACCTCTTAAATGCCTCCTCCCCCCACTATCATGAATCCAATTCTACTTTACAAATCTAGCTAGACCAGAGAATGTACATTGGTACAGATAGGAACTGGAAACACAGGGAATCCAAGACAGATGACCCCTTTAGGTGAGAGTGGTGATACCTGGAGGGTCGATGGAAGGTGGGGTGGATAGGGGGAACCAATTACAAGGATCTACATATAACCTCCCACCTGGGGGATGGGCAACAGAAAAGTGGGTGAAGGGAGATGTCGGGAACTGTAAGATATGACAAAATAAAAATAACTTGTAAATTATCATGGCTCCATAAGGGAGGGGGAAAATGAGGAGGTGATATTAAGGGCTCAAGTAAAAAGCAAATGTTTTGAGAATGATGATGGCACAAATGTACAATGGATGGATGTATGGACTGATGCAATGGATGGATGCATGGGTTGTGATAAGAATTGCATGAGTCCCCAATAAAATGATATATTTTTAAACCAGACTTAATTCATTATCCTTATTATGTATGGAAGTAGGTAATGTGCAGCAGCTTAATAGTGATGAAACCATTGAAGAATTTGTAAGAGCAAAAAATAGAGAGGAATGTCTTCTCATTATATGTTAGAGATGAAAGATCTGTCTAAAAATAAAATATAGTAATTTATTGTATTACTTGTTTTCTGAAAATTTTCTTTTATGACATATTTTATTTGTTCATTTGTAATGATAATATTTATTATGAAACAAGCATAAAGACTGAAATATGAGCTATTTAAAGCAAAATTGGTGAAAGCCAATCTTTCATTGTAGAAGAACAATAGACTTTTACATTGATAGTTGAAACAACTAAGTTGACTGACTCATTTTCTTTGTTGTAAAACATTGGGAAATATTCTTTTGTAGGAAATAGATATTATGGTAGTTACGTAATCTGCTGTCAACTTGAGACTATTAAGAGTGAAGGGGTGCGGGTTTAGCCTGTCAATAAGGTCACAGCTTGATGACCCCATTTAGCACTACAGTGATAAATAGCTCACTGGAGGCCAGACCCACACTCACTCTTTGCTTCATCTTCCTGGTGACAAGACACATGGGGCTACGCTGATGGAGCTATTGACCTAGAGCTGGCGGAGCCACATGGAGACCCTGCCAGCACTGAGATGCATTTACTGTCACTGGATCTACAAGACTTTCCACCCAGTGGCCTGTGATTTTCCTGCATAAGGCATCATTGCATGTGCTTTGTTAGGCTTAAGAGGAATTTATAGACTGGTATTGGAATATGGGCTAATAGCAGACTTATAAACTTGATCTGAACAAGGCTGGAGTGTTTTCTCAATATACATTTTCTCTTTTATATAAAGCTCTTTCTTATACACATGAGTGTCTATGAATATGTTTCTCTAGTCAACCTGGACTAACACATATATGACAGAGTACATAGTAAAAATCTTTGAGCTCCACATCCCCTAGAAAACCTAAAATTAAGATCATCTCAGTCCACTAAAATAGCATACTTCACTTTTGCCATCAATTACATCATGGATCCATCTCTCTCTCTCTCTCTCTCTCTCTCTCTCTCTCTCTCTCTCTCTCTCTCTCTCTCTCTCTCACACACACACACACACACACACACACACACACACACAGTCACATTTCTCATTAGAATTCATGAGTAAGCAGAACAGGGGGTCCTAGAGCTTCTCAATATTTGGGATCCTTATATGTTTTAATGTATGTTATCAAATATGTTATGATATTTAAGGAGAAATCTATATATTATATAAAGAGCTCTGGTGGTGCAGTGGTTCCATATTGAGCTGCTAGCCAGAAGATCCACAACTTGAAATCGCTAGCTGCTCTGTGGAAGAAAGGTGGGGTTTTCTACTCCTGTAAAGACTGACAGTCAGAGAGGCACAAGAGCAGTCTACCGTATCCAGTAGGGTTAATAAAAAAATGTATCAACTCAAAGGCAGTGAGCTGTTTTGTATCTACTATCTAGGATTTATCTAAAATGGTTCCTCTCATACACCCATATATGCCTGCTTTGTTCTCTAATGCCTCAGAGTGTTGTCCACACCAGAATAAAGCCCATCATGACTAACGGAGACCACACATTGGGTCTTCAAGGCTGTCGATATTTATAGGCGCAGATAGGCTCATTTTGTTTTGTGCCATGGAGCAGGTTCAACTACTGACCTTGCAGTTGCTTACCCAGTGGAACCTATGGAGCAATTCCATGTCCCATAGTATTGCTGTGAGTCAGAATCAACTGGATGACAGTGGAGAAGAGAAAGGAAGGGCAGGAAATAAGTGAATGCTATTAACTTCATTTTACCAGGAGATAAATTATTAGGTTAAGATTCCTAACAAAGGTTAATTTTCTCAGCCTGATAAAAATAAATTTCTGAAAAACTAATATATATTTATTTAGTTTTAGCTAAAATTTAATGGTAAAAGTCACTTCCCCGGAAAATAGAAACCAAGAGAAAATATGCCTGCTCTCTATGTGTATTGCTAAGGTCTTAGCCAATGCATTAGGCAAGAAAAAGAAATAAAAGACAACTGAAAAGGAAAACAGAATTATTGTATGAAACAAGGTACAAAGTGAGTCAATTCAAATTTCCTAACTATTGTGAATTCCTTAAATTCCCAGATATCCACCCTTATCACCAGCCACCTAAACTACATACTCTCTGACCCTAGAGGCGGGTTAGAGCTCACATACTAAAAGGGCACCTTCTTTCAGCCTGCCCACCACTATATATACACCAAATATTGTTAACTGCTGTCAAGCCCTTGATATATACAAACCCCATGCACAACAGGGTGTAATTCTGTCCAATTATGCACGATCCCTATGATCAGTTCAAGAGCAGACCATGGTGATTCACAAGGCTTTCATGTGTTGATTTTCAGAAGTAGATCTTCAGGCATTTCTGTTGATCTAGCTTAGTCTGGAAGTTTTGCTGTAACCCATACAGCACCATATTAACCTAGAAACCTCCAATGACAGGTGCGTGGTGGCTAAGCATAAGGTGCACTGGTAGTGAACCAAACCCAGGACTCCTAATGGAAAGTGAGATTTCTACCAGTAAATCACAAATGGCCCCATATACCAACTAAAAATGACAAATTAAAATACTGACAAACCAAAATGCTGATAAGGACAAAGATCAAGTGGAAACTCATAAACTGCTGATGGCAGTATAAAATGGACCAACTTTGAAAAGTTGCAAAAATAGTTCAGTTGTTTCTTATAGCATTTAATCAAGTCTATTTATTCTATGACTTATAAATTCCATCTAAGAGACATGAAAATACATTTCTACATTAAATGTTTATTATAGCTGTTTTTCAAATAGTCTGACAATGAAAACAACTCAAATATCCATCAACAGGAAAATGGACAAATTGTAGAAAGACATACACTGGAATTCTGGTCAGAAATAAAAGTAACAAAACCAAGCTATACACAACATGGATGAACCAAAAAAATGCCATGCTTAGGGAATGAAGTCATGCACTAAACAGCACAGACTGTGATTATATTTACGTAGATAGTTTTAGAACAAGCTCAACTAATTTTTGCTTAAATCAAGTAAGTAGTTGCCTCAGAGCCTGTGTATGTGTATGTAAGTACATATGTCTACACATATTCAAGAATTGGCTGGACCCCTCCCTAGAAATAAGTGTGACAAAGAACAACACTAAACCTACAGGTTGGCGAGTGGGTCCAGCATGCCACACCCACATGGAAGCAGACTGGGAGGAAGTAAGAGAAAGAGAGAGCTGGACTGGACCCCACACTGGCACACCAGGCCCGGAAGATGACAACAGTTCCTGTCACACTGTCCCCTTACTGGAACAGACTGTGACAGAAGACATTTCTGGGGTCACACTGTGGGAAGGTAGTGCAATCTGAACCCCCAACAGCAGAGCGAACCAAGAAGGGAACATACCAGACCAGCAGCTGGAGCAAAGCAAAGCTTCAAAGCCCCAAGGAGCCCCCGAAAAGGAACTCCAGGCTGGGAGGGGCAGTTCCTTGGCAATCATGAAGGCCAGCGAACAGACACGAGATTTTTGTATATTTCTTCTCTCTTTTATTCCCCTCCCTTTTCTTTTTCCTCTTGTTTCTTCATATATATATATATATATATATTTCAGTTTGGACTATGTCATAGTCAGTGTGCCTACCTATATAAGGTAGGCATGGGAAGCATGATCTCTAGGAGAAAGGAGTGGGACAAACAGTCCCGAGACTGTGGGATGAGGGCGGTGGGGGAAGGGGGCAGTGAGCAGGTAGTGTCATAGACAGGAGAACAACTAGTGTATTAAAGTCAGTAACAAGGAGGAGATATGGATCCGGGGGTTGGGTGAGGGGGTTCAGAGCAACAGCTAACTAGCTAAGAGGAGGTACCAAGAAGCAATAAGGGGAAAGTGACAGTGGGGCAGGAGAAAGGTAGAGGAAAGAGAGGAAGGATGTGAGGAGCAAAACAATGGATAGAGGTATAAACATAGCAGTGTACATATGTAAATAAATTAATCCACAAAAATAAGAGGTATTGGCCTATGTACATTTTTTTATATGGCAATACACTAAGGTAGGTGACCAACTTTGGGCCTCTGCTCATACCCTCCCTCAATACAAGAACATTTTGCTCTAACAAACTGGCAGTCTGAGATGGTCACCATCCCTACACAATTGTTGAAGACAAAATGGTGCATAAGCAAATGTGGAGAAGAAGGCGGATGGTGCCTGCCTATTAAAAGATATGGCATCTGGGGTCTTAAAGGCTTGAAGTTATACAGCCGCCATTCAGCAGAGAAACAACAAGTCCACATGAAAGAAGCACACCACCAGTGTAATCATGAGGAGTTATAGGGACCGGGTAATAGGCATCAGCAGACACATAACAAACAAAAACATATTGTTGAGAACGAGGGGGCTGGAGCAGAGATCCAAAGCCCATCTATAGACAATGGAACAAGCCCCCCATAGAGGGGCCACAGGGAAGGGATGAGTTAACAGAGTACAGTAAAGCATCAATGAAACACACTGCATTCCTCTGGTTTCTTGAGGCTTCCTCACTCCCCACTACCATGACCCCAGGGCTGTGTCTCAATTCAGATTAGACCGGAACATGTGCACAGGTATAGATAAGAGATGGGAGCTCAAGACACACAGAATCCAGGAACAGGCGTGTAAACAGTGATGCTAGTAGGGTAGGGGGAAGATGAGGAGAGGTTGGGATAATTGGGGAACCAATCACAATGATCGACACATAACCATACATCCCTCTCCAGGGGGGAGAACAACAGAAAACATGGGGGAAGGGAGAAAGTGGTACGTGTGAGATATGAAAATAATAACAATGTACAATCTATCAAGGGGTTATGAGGGTGGGGGCCAGGAAGAGGGGGGGGAGGAACTGATACCAAGGGCGCAAAAGAAAGTAACTGTCTAGAAAAGAATGAAGGCAACATATGTACAAATTCGCCTGATGCAAGCGATATATGGGTTGTGACAAGAGATGTAAGAGTCCCAAATAAAATGATCTTTTAATAATAATAATAAAAAAGAATTGGCTGGAAAGATTTATAACTTTTTGAGATAATAGAGATGTTCTGCATTTTGATAGATGCAAGAGGTTACATTTAAACATCCATGTGTACATGTCAAAACCCATTAAGATGTCAGTTTGTCTACACATACATGAATCTCAAGAAAAAGTAGAGTTGTGATTATATTTGCATGTATCAAGGGTTCCATTTCTATATATGGCCATCAAATGAGGACTCTAAAGTATTTGAGTGAATTTCAAGAAATTGTAAAAGAATCATTTATATTGAAGTTTCAGAGAAAAATATCAGAACCTTCTAAAACAATGTCCCATCAAGAATGAGAGCTATTCAAATTTCTAAAAGAACAGATAGTGGTGGACAGAATGGATGCCTCCAGACTGTGCTTATGTTCACATTTTATCAGTACACCTGACTCATGCTCAGTATTTGTACTCACAGACACAAGTAAGATGGCTGAGGGAGAAAAGCCGCCTTATAAATGCTGCTTTTACAACATTTTGAGCCTGCCCTAGCTAGCTGAGATCTAAGACAACTATCCAAGTAAGAAAAATTCTTGAGCATCCCATATCTTTGGTCAATCAGAAAGAAAAATGCAGACATGTAATACTAATTTACACACATTTGTTTAATCCTTTCTTAGTGGTAAAATCCTCACATTTAAAATATGTAAATAAGATCAAGTCAATCAATCAAAACTAGAATGCAGAGAAGTGAAGTCAAACCACATATGGTCTGATATTTTGTTACATATTTTCTCTGAGTTTGTAGAAAAGGTCAATGACTTAGAGAAGAGAGTGAAGACTTTAGAAGAAGACATATTTGGGTGGTTCCCCCTGCCTCTCAGCTTTCATCTCCAAGTGAAGATAATACCTATTAAACTTAGTTCTAAAAGTATAAATAACGCATGCAAAGTGCATAACAGTTATTAATTCGGAGTTGGTTGGAAGTATATTACTGTCAGTAAGCTTTCTATACCTACTTGGTAAGCTTTTGCTGCTGTAAAATTACTTTCTATTTTCTAATGAGCTTTGTTTCCCTTCTTGATATTCTTTTATAATTTTTTAAGATTTTCTTTTAAAAATCTTGTCTAAACTTGATAAGGCATCTTAGGAAAATCCTGGGACTAGCAATAACTTACAATAAAATTTATGGTTAGGTGCTACCGAGCGTCAGCCAACTCATAGTGACCCTACGTACCACTCAGAGAAACACTGTCTGGTCCTGTGTCATCCTCACAATTCCTATGTTTCAGCCCATTTTTTGCAGGCACTGTGTCTGTCCATCTAATTGAGGGTCTCGCTCTTTTTCATTGACATTCTACTTTATCAAATAATATGTCCTCCCCTAGCGAGTTGTCTCTCATAATAACATGCTAAAGGTTTGTGAGATGTCTGACTTTCTTAAATTCTAAGGAACATTCCGTCTGTATTTCCCTCAAGGTAGACTGTTCTGGCAGTCCATGGTACTTTAAGTACCAACACTATGATGTAAATGCATCAATTCTCCATCTTCCTTATTCATTGTCCACCTTTCACATACATACTACGAGATTGACTATACCATGGTTTGGGTCAGGCATACCTTCCCAAAACCAAGCTTACTGCCATGACGTCTATTCTGATCATAGTGACTCTATAGACAGAGTACAACTTCCCTGGGGCTTTCCAAGA